>NC_140777.1:110112633-111440334 GCF_044657685.1 Stegodyphus dumicola | reverse complement strand
TTTATAACATGCATAAGAAGCTTAAGCGTATCCTTTCAGGATTGCCGAAATAATTATCCTCCTTCTATTTGTTTCTCATTTGAAGTAAATGAAGAGTTTCTACAACAACCAATTAAAACTTTCTTTTTAAAGGAATTCTTTTAAGGAAATACTAAGACCATGTGTACCTAGGGAAGCATCGAAATTGCTTCTCCGTTAGGCGAAAATTGATTCTTACATTCTTCTGTTTTCTGGGGACTCAACTTGAAGGAATTTTAATATCGAGAGAGAGTTTTGTGGCAAAATCTTACAGATCCAATTATTTTGGCCTGAAAACTCTACAGGAGAAAACTTTGTTACATTGATTTAATGCTGTCTAAAATGCTCCCTTAAACATAGCAAGTCATTATAATAGTAATAAAGCAATTTAAAGTAGAGTAGGTTCTTTTTTGTTTCAACTTAAGGAAAGAGGGCTAAGGTAATGAGCATAGAACATCCAGTTCATCTGTTCCTTTGATGCTTTCATTAGGCTAAGGATAAAAGTTTTATTCCAGTGGTAAAACTAAAATTAAAACTGTTTTATAACACTTTATTGTTACTACTACGTTTCTTGTGCTTAATAACCTAGTATCATTGCACTGAGTTTCTGCTATTTGTCATACATAATTTAGGCAATTACTGTATAATATACATTGTTATTGAAATCATAATAAACCTTGTTATTATTAATTTAAGATAACAACATTTATTTATGACTCCAATCATAATGTTTAGCATAATTTCTATGGCCCACCAGTGGCCGAGCGGTAAAGTCGCTGAACACTGGTAGTTCGGTCCGAGGTTCGAATCCCGCGAACGGGCTGGCTGCATGGGCGTTTTCGTGGTTTTCCCCATGTGTAACGTGTATACGAGCCAGTTTCCCTTAGAAAGTTCTCCACGAAGGCATCCCTCCTCTTAGGCAGATAGCCCTCGAGGCTTTTCCATAATTACACACACACACACAGCATAATTTCTATACTAATGTTTACTATTATTTCAAAAACATGTTTGTTGCAATCTCAGGAACGATATTTACCGTAACTTTCATTATAAATTTTAAGCTACCTGTCTTTTATCTTTTCTGAATGTTTCACGTATAAATGCAGCTTTAATGATTGGTATTAACTCTAATTTAAATAGACAAATAACTGAAAGAAGCGAAACTTCGCTAATGACTAAATGCAAGCTAATTGAAAAGTATTGTCCTTTTGAACGTACGTAGCTTTCGTATTACATAAAATGCATTGTCTTCGTATTACCTTCACAACGCACATAGCTTTGTATTTCTGAAGCACTTTTATAGCTAAGTATACAGAATTAAATGGTATTGCATATCTACAATTCCAAATTATTTAGCTGATCATTGAAATTTCAATTAGTTTATTATTTACTAATTTAAAATCAGTATTTAATGTGATCACATTTATACATGGCTATTTTGATAACATTGACCGAATAATAACATTGTGACGAGGGAAAATATCCTTCAAAATAGATGTAATCAATGTAACTAATAATTTAATGTAAATATAACTTGAAACATGTAAATAGGTTACATTTACAGCACTTTAATTAGAAAAATGCAAAAGTTTTGTTTATCAATTGTTCACTTTAATGTAAAACTACACTTATGAAGAACAGTTCATATTATCAGGTTTTGTGTTCCTCCTTACTTGCTTTGGGAACATTAAATGGCCTGACTCGGAACAGGGAGCTTACTTAACCTATGTTCAATAAATGTGGGAAGTAGACAAGATACACAGGAAGGGTATACGAAACCCTTTATTTTTCTCTCTTTACAATGATTTCCGGACTTCGGAATACAGAGACCAAACACTTGTGGTCTGAACGTAAGGATATAAAAATATTAACTAAATTCTAACTAAACTAACTTTGGATTAATAAACAAGTATCTACTTGAAGATTGGCCGTATATTAACAGAAAGGCCGTATGTAGTACAGAGAACTGTTAACACTACGATACGTTTAAAATTATCAAGAGGATTAAACCTCTGGCCTTGAAGGCAACCAGCAACCGAGTAAAACTGCTATGGCAAGCGGCCTGCTTCTAAACACTCCTTCCTCTCTCTTGCTTGGCAAAAAGCCACAACTTAAGTACTTGGCGTTCGCAAGACAAATTTGCATAAATAAGTTAAAACTTTTAGTAGAAAATAAGAAGTGATAGTAAAGATTTAAAATAAAATAAACGTTAGTAAAACTTAAGATCCTTACATACTTCCCGCCAGAGTTAATTAGTTTGAAACTGAGGTCTAAAACGAACTTGTTGAAAACTTTTACCTCTAGAATCTAACACGAGGCCAATCTTTTACAAAAATTTCTCACTAGAAACTAGAAATTTAAAAAAAAATCGTTTTTACATTATCAATTCCATGGACAATTACTTTTCGTCTGTACTTGCATCTAAACAGGAGTTTCTAGTTGAAATCTAGTTCCTTCCAGAGATCTGGAAGGATAACTAGTTTAATGAAATGTTACACAATTAAATGGCAAGTCACATGAATATTTATATTTCTCTTAACATTCTTATTTCATTCATGACGTTATTTAATTCTCTCCCCGTGCTCTCTGACGTGTGTTGTAAAAGAAAACTCCAAACACGAATGTTTTTATGTACAAGTGTTCAACACTGCCGCCTACAATCAAAACACTAACGTGTTAAAATTCAACATAACAAGACCTCGTAATACACCGTATCTTCATCTCTAAACCCTGAGGTACTATTCTGAAAGTGGCTAACTCTGAAGTGTAGCGTCAGAAAGCCTACCTACATTCTTTCAACCTTTAACACATATTCACAATAATTTGGCCTTTCTACAGTCACACAAATAAGTTTAAAATCTTTGGCATTACTTTCACTTTTACCATATCACAGTATTTCTTAACATTTAAAATAACAGTTCACATTGTATATAAGAACATATTAACATGCCGTTAATTTTACGCAATTTAAAGCAAACATTAGTAGTACATTGTTAACTTCTATTCTTTTCCAAGCAAGTGCCAATTCTTCTACATTGAAATACTACATTTCAAAAGTCTTTCAGACTAAAACTTCTTTCTTGCCAGAATCTTTTAAATAAAATTTTATACAATAACTTTTACAATATTCAAGTATTTACACATTCCTATTATATATTAATTTTAGTTTTACTCGCGAGTAATTGAAAAACATAATACCAAAATGGGTAACAACTCATTTCTCGCCTTTTTGGCGATAAAGGTAGACCTCACATGAGGTAAAACGTCTTGAATTCTGCCACTTGCAGTAAGAATGAAAGATTAACTTAAGGGTGCAAAGTAACATAAAGTTTTACTTATCTTTATGATATTCGGACATTCTTTTTTCTGCCCAGTCCTGGAAGGTAGCAAAGACTAGCGTTTGGTTTATCTTCCTTCCTGTGCGGGTTCGCCCTTCAGTTCCTTCCTCTATGAGCTTTCTTTTCCTTCCAGTTCGGTCACCCTTGAAGACCTTCTTTTTAGTCTCTGCCTGTGGTCTTGGCGGAACCGGGACACTTCTCTCTCGTTCCTGCTTGGATCTCGTTGCTGGCCGTTCAAATTTTCCTTGTTTCTTTGCCTCCGCAGCTGGTGTTCCTTCCGCAATTCGTCGACATTTGCTGCGTAGACTCCTGTCCGATAGGTAGATCTTCCGTTTGGGAGCCGAGTTATAGTTGTCGTTATTTCTCCTGGCTCTCTTTGCATTCGTCGTACTTCTCCCTTCTTCATTCTGGGGGTGGTCGTGCGCTCTCTTTTTTGGTCAGTGGAATGGCTTCTTTTTCTTGTTACCTTCAATTTTCCAACGGGGAAACTTTCTTTTCAATTGCTCCTGCCTCCTAATGGCTTGCCCTTGTGATTGTCGTTGTTCCACCTCTGGAGCTTGTGCCTGCAGTGCCTGCCGTGCCGGATCCTGCAAAAGATCTTTAAATATTTGCATTTTATTACGGTCATAGAATGGTCAATGTTTCCGGAGCATGTTTGACCATTCGTGGCTTTTAACACTACTACAGCCTGAGTTATTTTTTCTATGACATATGGTCCTTCAAATCGTGGAAAAAATTTGGCGGTTTTATCTTCTGGTGCTGAAAAAAATGAATGCTTAATTTTTAATACTTCATCTCCTACTTTATAAGTTACTCACCGTCGTTTCATATCGTAATGAAGTTTCTGTTTTCTCTGTGCTACTTCAGTGTTCTTTTTTGCTTCTTTAATTAATTTTTCTATATCACCCATTTTAAATTCTGGGGCTCTTTGTTGAACATAAAATAATTTATCTAACGGCGTTATAATCTTTCTGCCTAAAAATAACTCAGCAGGAGTTTTGCCCGTTGTATCAAGTTTTGCGGTCCTAAGGGCGAAAGCTTATTCATTGACATAGTTATCCCAGCTTTTATGAAAATTTTTAACATAACTATGGATAATTTTCACTATATTTCTATTGACTCGTTCCGCTATATTTGATTGCGGCCGATACGGGACCATTTTTAAATGACGTATGCCCAGTTTTTGGCACATGTCTTCAAATATATTACTTACAAATTGAGGACCATTATCCGATATAACTTTTAGGGGCGCCCCGTATTTTAAAATATATTTAGTTAAAATAGAATCAGTAACTAATTTCGCGGAGGCTCGTTTTAAGGGAACAATTTCGGTCCACTTACTAAAATGATCAACCATAACAAGGAGATACCGACTTTTATTTAACTGACTTTTTGGGAAAGGGTCCAATAAATCGATGCCAATTATTTCATTTGAAAATTCGGATTTAATGCTATTTAGAAACCCGGCCGGGCGGAAATTAATGTAATTAATTGCTTGATATGTTGGGCAGGACTGGACATACGCCCTTGTTAACTTTTGCAGTTCAGGAAAATAGACTGCTTCGCGTACGCGTTGGATAGTTTTTCGAATACCAGCATGAGAAGCTAAAGGGCAGTCGTGTAGTTCCTGCAGGATATTTAATCTAAGACTAGCTGGGATAACAGGTCGAAATTCGTTGTTGGAATTTGTAGTTTTTGTATAAAATAATAGACCATCTATTAGTTCGTAATGGGTCACCCTATTTCTTATCGCCACAATATCTTGGTGGCTAAAATTTTCAGGATCCTTTAAATACTCATAAATGTTTCTAAACTCAGGATCTTACCCAGTTCGGATATTACAGTTTCTCGGGAATTTATTGTACATGCTGTGAGCATTGCCATCTTTACAGTATTACCTTCTTCATCTATTTTTATTCTCGATAGGGCATCTGCTACGATATTTTCCTTTCCGGGGTGTGCTTGCTTACCAGATTATACTCTTGTAGCTTGAATGCCCATCTTATTAACCTTGGGGATAAGTTTTTCTCTGAGTACAATCTAGTTACCGCCGCATGATCAGAATACACTGTTATTGGCGCCCTTCCAAAATAGATTCGGAACTTTTGCACTGCTAACAGAATTGCAAGTGCCTCTCTCTCGGTCGCGGAATAATTTCTTTGTCTTTGATTTAAAGTTCGACTAAAAAATGCCACGGGCTGCTGATTTTGCGAAAGTACCGCTCCTACCGCATAATCCGAAGCATCCGCTGAAATTTCTAAATTCTCATCCTTTTCAGGAAATTTCAAAACAGGGGCTTGCGTTAATGCTTGCTTTAATTTTTCGAAAGCACTATTGGCTTCGGCCGTCCACGAGAATCTTGCCTTTTTCCTTTTTAATTTTAACAATGGTTCAGCAATAGCTGCAAAATCTTTTATAAAGGACCTATAATATGAACAAAGTCCTAGAAACGAAGAGAGCTTCTTCGCCGTATTTGGCGGCGGATACTTTTGCACAGCGATTATTTTTGATTCGTCTGTCTCGATTCCTTTCTGAGATATTTTGTAACCTAAGTATTTTAATTCAGGGGCTGCAAATTTGCACTTTTCGACATTAACTTTTAGACCGGCCTCATTTAATAATGAAAACACCTGTCTTAAATCCTGTACATGTTGGTCCAGATTATCACTAGTAATAATGATATCGTCTAAATAGATAAATGTGGACTTTCCAAGAACAGGCCATACATCGCTGAAATGTTGCCAGTGCTCCTGAAAGGCCAATCGGCATACGCAGGAATGCATAAGTGCCAGACTTGGTTATATAAGCAGTCTTAGGCACATTTTCCGGTCTAACCCCTATTTGAAAATAACCAGTCGTTAAGTCTAAAGTCGTCATGTATTTGGTGGAAGTTATGTTCCTTAGAATTTCCTCAATAATAGGTAACGGATATACCGGATATTTAGTCATGGAGTTTAATTTACGATAGTCAATCGCAAAACGCCACCTTTTTGGATGTGTTACTGGATAGTCATTGTTTTTCTTACATAAAACAACCGGGCTAGAATAACTACTTGAGATGGGCGTTATGATCTTTTTACGTAACATATCTCTAATGTGCCACTCTATAAATTTTTCTTAATTCCTATAATATCGGTATAGTTTGTGGCGAACTGGCAGTGAATCTCCGGTGTCGATACTATGGTCAGTAACTTGAGTAAATCCTGGAATATCACTAAATAACGAAGCAAATACACTTACCACTTGTCGGATTTTTTGCTGCTCTTCCTTAGGCAGGTGGTCAAGGTTTAACATTGGTGGTTCTGTTTTTTCTTCTCGAACTGGTTTCATCGTCAGCTTAAGGGACGCTTCGTTAAAATCCAGCGTTGCTTCTGCCTCTGAAAGAAAATCTATCCCTAAGATGATATCTGCTTCCAAATTCTTTACTATAAAAAACATAATCTTTACTTGTTCGTCCTTGATACGAACGTATAGCGGTAATTTACCTATGCACTTGCATCTTTCTCCCTGCGCAGCTAACACTGTCGGACTATCCGAATTATATATGCGGTATTTCCGAAAATACTTCCTAAAAAAATCTTCTGCCACACAGGAACACTGCGCGCCTGTATCCAGGAGTGCGGTGGCTGGGATGTTATTCACCAACACTTCAATCTTTGGGACAGTCAAATTTTTCACCATGACTGTATTTAACTTGAAGGAAGAGGGGTTTTCTTGGCCTTCGGATTTCCGCACCCTCCCGTCAGCAGAAATCCGTTTTAGTTTAAATCTTGTTTTTTCCTTTCCGTGCTTTCCTTCTTTATCCACTGGTCTTCAGACTTTTTTCCTGGATTACTATTGAACTGTCGACGTTCGCCGGTTGTTTTTGGATACTCGGGTATCCTTGCCCACTGATTCGCTTTGCTTCCGTAGCCGTGTTCTTGACTTTGCTGTGGTTTTGGCGCACCAAATTGGTTTCGTGGTTCATACTGGCGTCTTCCTTCAATGTCCGCCGTTCTTCTACTTTCAAACTGGATTTCTAGCTGAAATAACTTTTCCAGTGTAGTCGGATTCCTTAATTCAATAAAGTCTTGTACTTGGGGAAGTAACCTCGGCAAAATCACTTGAATTATCTCAGGATCCGGACGGTTTCCATACAAGAGTTTGAAGACGTGAATTTTTCTTAAAATAAAGCTTGAGAGATTTTCAATTCGTTTCTGGTATATGCTGAAAAGTTCCGCTTCTAATATTGCACGATCTCTTACGACAGGGAAGGCTTTTACGAAGGCATCTTGAAATTTTCGTAAGTATAGGTGGGACTTCCCGCTTGACCCAAGAAGCTTCTGCCGATACATTTGAACCAATTAAGCGCTTGGCCCCTCAAAGCGCTTGTAGCTAAGGTGACTTTCTGGAACTCATGCACGGGATACAGCATGAAGTGGTCCTCCAATTTTTCCAAAAAACTGGTTACCGGTGAGTTTCCATTAAATGTTGCTTCTGGTTTCATCGATGCGCGCATGGTCTGGACGATGTAACCAAATCCTTCCAGGGCGGCAGCTGGCATTTCTGGATTCTGAGCCGCTTCTGCAAGCAGCACAGGTTCTTCTTGAAACTCGGCCATGGTTATTCTTCTTCGTCGGGCGCCACTATCAGGTTCTGTGTTCCTCCTTACTTGCTTTGGGAACATTAAATGACCTGACTCGGAACAGGGAGCTTACTAAAGCTATGTTGAATAAATGTGGGAAGTAGACAAGATACACAGGAAGGGTATACGGAACCCTTTATTTTTCTCTCTTTACAATGATTTCCGGACTTCGGAATACAGAGACCAACCCCTTGTGGTCTGAACGTAAGGATATAAAAATATTAACTAAATTCTAACTAAACTAACTTTGGATTAATAAACAAGTGTCTACTTGAAGATTGGCCGTATATTAACAGAAAGGCCGTATGTAGTACAGAGAACTGTTAACACTACGATACGTTTAAAATTATCAAGAGGATTAAACCTCTGGCCTTGAAGGCAACCAGCAACCGAGTAAAACTGCTATGGCAAGCGGCCTGCTTCTAAACACTCCTTCCTCTCTCTTGCTTGGCAAAAAGCCACAACTTAAGTACTTGGCGTTCGCAAGACAAATTTGCATAAATAAGTTAAAACTTTTAATTCTGGCCGGAAGTAGAAAATAAGAAGTGATAGTAAAGATTTAAAATAAAATAAACGTTAGTAAAACTGAAGATCCTTACAATGTTTCTGGAAATTATTTGACCTCTAATTGTCATACTCCGAGGGCATTCCTCATTGGAAGACCACATGGCAATATAAAATTTAAAATTAACGAAGGAGCAATCTTAGTTTAGTGTAAATATTTTCAGGGAATGATTTTCGGAGAAAGAGGCAAAAAATATGTAGACTGTTTATGGGATCTGAAGAAGCACAATTCGTGTCTGATCGCCCTCAGAATCGATAGAGCTATTCAAAATCTTCGCCAAACTAATGCTGCTTATGTACCTAATTTTAATTGTTGACTAAAAGTCTTGACAAGCTTTTGATACTCTTACTTGGTGACATTACTTTGTCACTAGGCAATTTGTGTATCTTTTTTTGACTACTTTACCTCAGATTAGAACAAATTCATTTCATAACATTTTAACCATATCAACAGAATTGCTGATCTCAAAAAGCAATGAATTTGCCATGTTTTCGTAGACAAACATGCGAGACGTTGGCACCTCGAGAACAATGTCCGAATGATAGTTTTATCAGCAATATCATTAAGCGGCGTCTACTGTACATGCATCATCAATCATGTCAATGAATCTTTATAAAGTAGACATGAATATGATATTAGGGCATTTTTGTGTTAGACATACTCAAATTAAAAAATAAACGATTGCAATAGACTTCTCAAAACGTTTGTCTAATGGCAACCCTTAAAAAATTTTTAATTTTCACAGAATAAAAGTTATCAAGTTTGATTTGGGTTAGTTACATAATTTGCATAATTTATGTACAATTTACTAATAGACTGGAAGCGAATTGTTGCCGAAGTTAACTAAGAGACTTGAGGAGTTTTAAATAAATATGTTAATAGTCAGAATTATTATCATGATGTTAAACCAGAATTTTGAACATAAATGTACGAATCATGCTTAAAAATCGGCAAGCCAATCGTGGCGATGAAACGTAAAAAAATAATAAATTCATATTTAAAATTTAAAACTAAGTCCAGTTGCCAAGGGTTACACAAAGGATTTAATACGAAGTAGATTCAAAATTTCTTATTGCCTTAATAATTTAAAAATGGGCAAATGTAATGCAAAGCTGAATAATACAATTCTATCTGAGCAAGATAACCTAGTAACGTGGCACTGAAAGGCAGTAAACGCTCTAAAATAAACTCCCGAAACTTACTTGAAATACTATCTTTTTCTACCTCATTTACATTCTGCTAGGTAAACGGAAACGAGAAGTGACAGTAAAGAACCAGAATATAAAACAACTGGTTTGTGAAAAATCATAGTAATAATCCTAAAAAAGATTAAATTTTATATAGAAATTAAGGTATTTTAGAATGATCAGTTAAATACTAGATTAGTAATTAAAAAAATAAGCTCTGTTTTAAGAAGCTGTTACGTAAAACTTCCCTCTTCTTAGTTATTTACATTTTACACTGTTGTTATAATCCGCAGAATGCAGTTACTCCAACATATTTCAGTTATATTTATGAGGAAATTTGAGCTTTGGTTTTCTAATATCCCCGTGCTTTATTTACCTTTATCGAGATGAAAATAAAGTGTAACGTTGCGCGCTTCCAACCTGCACGCAACAATAGTGGTGACTGCTGAGAACTGGAAAGGAGACCAAAGTCTTGAGAAGGGTTTAAATCCCTTTTTATTCAACTTTAGAAGTTACAAATGCGTGCTCTTGACGCTCACAAACTACGCCGACCCGGCGGTAAAATAAAAATAAGAAACTAAGAAAAGAATAGTAACAAGTAACTAACTACGAGGCTCTCTAAACGTAACTAACCTCACCGCGTTCTAAGATACCGCTGATACTTCAGCAAACTTCTGAATATTACGTTGAAAGATTAACAAACTGCCGAGGCAAGCACACAAGCCGAAACGCGTGGTTCTTCAATTTCTAACTAGCTATCTTCACGCTCGTGAAGTAAGAAAGCACACCTTCGAACTCGTTTCCCTTCTATTTAACTCAGATTACTTCCGCTGATAATTTGAATCCTTGCGCGTTCTACTAAAATTTACATACTCTGGCATTGGCAATTCCAGAGGAAAGTAAGGCTTGACAGGAAAGATAGTTTAAACTTAAAATAAATGTTAGTGATAATAAATATAAACCCTACATTTACAGCTGCCAGAATTTGGTAAACTTGGAAGCAGGTCCTAGAAACGACCTGTTGAAAAGTTTCCACAATTCTGAACTAAATTTTAAGAGCCTCGTTTACATAAAAAAACTGTTTTTTCACAAAAGGTAGAATAAATCTCTGTAGATACTTATTTAACTCTCTCTTCTAACAGCAACCTTTCCTGGACTTCAGCAATCAATCTGTCCTCTTCCTTCCAGCATCTGGAAGGAATAAGTATCAGTATCTTTCTAAATACATTATAATTTACACTTTCTTGACACTGAATAAGCTTTTCTTTTTGAACGATTTATTTTCCTTGGTTACTGCTTAGTTCACATTCATTCAAGTATTCAAACATGAATTTAACTTTACCCTGGCTCTCCACCATGTGTGGTGTCAAACGGGAATATTCGTGTTTTAGTATTGCAATACTTCCCCTAACCACAATGATTTGTTATAATTCAACGACCAAATAGACACACCTTACTCGACATTCTACAACTCGATGAGCTACTTTAACATTCTTAAAATTGAAGTGTGGGTGGAGAACCTTATAAAACACATTCATTCTAAATTCCCCCTCATTCATCTTTAGACATGCAGGCTTTCGCTCTAAAGCATGATTTTATCTACAGTTTAATACTTAAATTTGAATTCATTGCTTTTGAGCATTTACTTTTAGCATCTAAAATTTTATGCTTCTAGACTAAATTCTACTTTTACGTAACTTTCAAGTATTTACGTATATTTACAAGATTCTAATACATATGATTTTTACAATTTACCATAAAATGAATAAGATAAAAATAAAGTTTTACTTCACGCATTCTTCGCCAAGCTGGCGGCACTGAAACTAAATTTTTCATTAATACAAGAATACGAAGTTATTTTACTTTCGGCCAAATTTTGGCTTTAACATAACAGGATTAGTCTTTCGACCAACAGGAACTGCTTGCTCTTAGATTTTATACTTAAAGAAAATAATACTTTTGCCTTAGCTAAATACTTTTGCCTTAGCTTAGGCTTAAATAAATTAAATTTATTTAAGCCTAAGCTTAAATAAATTTTGCCTTAGCTAATAAGTAAAACAAAACTAAGTCTCAACCGAGACAAATTGACTTCCGTCAAAACATAGAACTTGGTATTTACGCATAACATTTCGAACAAAAGGAAAAATTATAGAAGATTTTAACTTATCTTTGAGTTTTCGATGATTGGAACTCCGACATCCTCTTCTGGCAGAACTGATCCCACGTTGTGGAATTCATAGAAGTCAATCGTCTCCTTTGGGTTCTTTGAGTTTCGTCCATGACGATTTTTCTTTTTTGCCCTCTGCATGCTGGCCTCTTGGAGTGGTAGTCGTCGGGTTGCTGTCTTTTCCGTTTTTCCCCTGGACTGCTGGTCTTGGCGTCCTCCGGTCTTGAATCCTGCTTGAATTTCTTCCTTTGGTGGTGCTCTTTTCGTTCCTCCTGCTGTCTTTTCTTTCTCGGGATCGGCGGCCTTGTTTGCACCGGACTCTCTGGCCCTGGAAACGTTCTCCTCGATGTAGAATTTCTACTGCGATACGTTGTAAGTGATGTTTTCCTCTTTACCAAGGTTTTTTTACGCGGCGGCTTTACTTTCTTGTATTTCTTAAATGCTGCAGTCTGAAAGTTTTCATTTCTTCTTTTCGGTACCGTCGCATGGGTTGTAGAAGGGCTAGGTTTCTCTTCAGTTCTCTGCTTCTTGGGTGGTGGAACGGGTGACGTTACTTCTGGACGTTCTACTTCTTTTACGCTTGAGTCCTGCAAGAAACTTTTAAGGATTTCAAAATCATTTTGATTATAATATTTTTTTACCTGGTCGGGACTTGCTTTACAGTTTTCCGTCTCTCGTTCTTAAGGTACAATACGACTCCCTTGATTTCCTGAATTACATAGGGGCCTTCAAATTTTGGAGCTAACTTTGCAGTAAAATTGTCTGGGGCACTTGATAAAGAAAATTTCCGCTTCAACACTTTATCCCCAACTTTAAAATCTGCTTCACGGCGTTTTCTATCATAATATAATTTTTGCCTATTTCTTGCGGTATCCGAGCTTTTAACCACCTGGTCAATAAGTGTTTGCACGTCTTTCTGTTTAAATTCTTGCTCTCTTTGTTGCACAAAGAATAATTTATCTAATGGCGTAATTAACTTTCGTCCTAAAATAATTCTGCTGGGGTTTTTCCTGTAGTATCGTGATTTGCCGTTCTTAAAGCATAAGCTAAGTTATTTATGTAGCCATCGCAGCGCTTGTGATGTGTGCTAACATAACTTCGAATTATTTTTACAATGTTTTTATTAACTGTTTCTGCTATGTTTGCCTGTGGTCTATACGGAACCATTTTGATATGGCGTATGCCAAGTCCAGTGCATATGTTTTCAAATATTTGACTAATTAATTGTTTACCGTTATCGCTAATGACTTTTATCGGTGCACCGTATTTTAAAATGTATCTGTGTAAGAATGCATCTGCGACTGTTTCGGCTGACGCGCGTTTAAGTGGAACAATTTCTGTCCATTTTGAAAAATGATCTACAATTACTAAAAGAAAACGATTTTTATTTAACTCACTCTGGGGGAAAGGACCAAGAAGATCTATGCCTAAAATTTCATTCGGAAATGTAGCGCGAATGCTATTTAAGTACCCGGCCGGGCTGTAATTAATATCATTTATTAACTGACATTGATTGCAGGACCTGACATACGCAGTTACTATTTTGTATAATTGCGGGAAATATACCGCCTCGCGTATCCTTTTTAAAGCCTTTCTGACCCCTAAATGACCCACTGTTTCGCGTCGTGTAATTCCTTCAAAATGCTTAATCAAAGCGAGGCTGGGATGATTGGTTTGTACTCGAGATTTTCGTTTGTTGTTTTCGTATAAAATAATAAATTATCTATTATTTCATAGTTTTCTGCTCTATTTATTATCGCATCGATATCTGTGTGCTCAAAGCTTTCGGGGTCTTTCAAATATGCATAGATACTTCCAAATTCAGGATCAGCTTTCAATTCAGCAATAATTGTATCTCTAGAATCTAAAATTTTTGAAGTTAACACAGCGCATTTAAGTTCATTGCCTTCATCGTCCAGTTTTATACGAGAAAGTGCGTCAGCTATATTGTTTTCCTTACCCGGTTTATATTTGATTATTAAATTATATTCTTGGAGTTTTAAAGCCCATCTTATTAACCTGGGCGTTAGGGTTTTCCCCGAGTAAAGTCTACCAACAGCCGCATGATCCGAAAAGACTGTTACTGGCGCTTTGCCGAAATAAACTCGAAATTTGTGTACAGGCCATTAATACGGCTAATGTTTCTCTCTCTGTAGCTGGATAATTCCTTTGTGTATGACTCAACGTTTTACTAAAAAATGCCAAAGGATGGCCATTTTGCATAAGCACCGCACCCACAGCATAGTCCGACGCATCTCTGCAATTTCCAGGTTTTCGTCCCCCTCCGGGAATTTCAAAACAGGGGCACTGATAAGCGCTCCTTTTAACCTTTCGAATGCGGTATTTGCTTCTGCTGTCCACGTGAATTTACTTTTCTTTCTTTTAATTACTAACAAGGGTTCAACAATATTAGCAAAATCTTTTATGAATGACCGATAATAAAAACATAACCCAAGGAAAGAAGAAAGTTTCTTGGCGGTGTTGGGAGGTGGGAAATTCTTGATTGCTTTTATTTTTGAATCTTGAGTTTCTATACCCTTTTGCGAAATTTTATAACCCAGATATTTAAGTTCTTTAGTTGCGAACTTGCATTTTGAGGCGTTAATTGTAAGACCGGCCTCATTTAATAATTTAGTGCCCGATTTTGTTATAAACGCGGTTTTATGTATGTCTTCGGGTCTCATAGCTATTTGATAGTAGCCAGACGTTAAGTCCAAAGTAGTCATGTATCTTGTAGATTTAATCTTTCTAATAATTTCCTCTATAACCGGCAAAGGGTAAACTGGGAATTTAGTAATACTATTCAGTTTTCTGTAATCGATAGCAAACCTCCAAGCCCTTTTATCCGAAGGAGGAAACTCGTTCTTTTTCCTACATAGTACGACTGGACTCGCGTACTCACTATTTATGGACGTTATTATTTTGTTCTGTAACATTTCCTGAATATGTTCTTCTATGATTAGCTCTTTCTGTTTATCATAGCGATAAGGTTTAGTCCTACAGGGTTTGTCGGCAGTTAACTGTATCTCATGCGTAACTATTTGACAGCTACCAGGCCGTTCTGAAAACAAGTTTGAAAAAGTACTCACCACTTGCTGGATGGCTTGACTTTCATGGTCATTCAAATGGCTAAGGTCGACTTGCGGTTGTTTCCCTGGTTACA
Source organism: Stegodyphus dumicola (assembly GCF_044657685.1). Lineage (NCBI taxonomy): Eukaryota > Metazoa > Arthropoda > Arachnida > Araneae > Eresidae > Stegodyphus > Stegodyphus dumicola. The sequence continues at coordinate 111,425,272 of NC_140777.1, read as the reverse complement.
CCACCCTCCGGTCCATCTCCAGCACAATAGAACTGTCCTGAAAATTGAGTTTGGCCTTCGCGGCTCTTAAAAACTCCATACCTAAAATAAGTGGATTTTGCAAATTTTTTACTACAAAAATTAATACTTTAAGGCTTTCATTTTGGAGATGTATTTTTAAAGATATTTTTCCGATACATTGACAAGTTTGTCCTTGCGCTGCTATGATTTCTGTGTTTTTATTTTTAAATAATCGAAACCTATTAAAGTTCTTCTTAAAAAAATATCACTCATGAAATTAACTTCTGCTCCTGTATCGATGAGGGCTTCTACTGGTACATCGCCAACCAGGACTTGTATAATAGGTAACTGTGACTTCTTTACGATGACCATATTTAAGTGTCTTCTTGAGGTTCTTTTAAAACTTCCGGGGTCTGGACCCTCGCTTTCACAGGCCCCTCTACTCGTTAAAGCTTTCGTTTCAACTTCTGCCTTCTGGGTAAGCGGACGGTTTTTTTCAAATTTTCTTTTCGTGCCTTGACCTTCGAGCTTCGATGAGTTAATTTGATAGCTCTTTCCCCCATAAGAGCGGTTTGCATTTCTGGTCTGCTCATTTGAAGATTGCCTTCGGATACTTTGAGAATGTGATGCCCCTCTAGCGTTTTCGCTATTCTGCGATTTTGAAACTTGACCGTCAATTCGAAGAGCTCCTGCAATGTGCTTGGGTTTCTAATTTCGAAGTAGTCTTGAACAGCAGGTAACAATCTTGGTAAGATTATTTCAATAATCTCCGCGTCGGGTTTCTTCCCATACAGCATATCCGTCAGCTTAATTTTTCGCAGAATAAAGTCCTTCAACTCTTCTATATTCCGTTGATAAAAACTATACAGTTCGGCTTCTAGCCTTGCTCGATCTTTCACTATGGGGAAGGCCTTTACTAACGATTTTTTGAAATTTTCAAATGTATATGTCTGACCTCCGAATTCCCCTAATAAAAAATTGCCTATATTCTTCCACCATAGCGCGGCCTGTCCTCTTAGTGCAGATGTGGCGATGGCCACTTTTTGTCTTTCAGGCACTGGGTAGAGCTGGAAGTGATTGTCTAGACCTTCTAGAAATATCGCTATCGAATTTTTTCCGTCGAAATTGACGTTTGGCTTAATTGACGCTCTCATCGTCTGGACCAGGTATCCGAATCCTTCCAATTGGCTTGCCATTTCTTGTTGTTGTCCCGCAACTTCCATCCAATTTTCGGCCATTTCAGTTCGACAAGTGTTCGGGCGCCAATGTAACGTTGCGCGCTTCCAAACTGCACGCAACAATAGTGGTGACTGCTGAGAACTGGAAAGGAGACCAAAGTCTTGAGAAGGGTTTAAATCCCTTTTTATTCAACTTTAGAAGCTACAAATGCGTGCTCTTGACGCTCACAAACTACCCCGACCCGGCGGTAAAATAAAAATAAGAAACTAAGAAAAGAATAGTAACAAGTGACTAACTACGAGGTTCTCTAAACGTAACTAACCTCACCGCGTTCTAAGATACCGCTGATACTTCAGCAAACTTCTGAATATTACGTTGAAAGATTAACAAACTGTCGAGGCAAGCACACAGGCCGAAACGCGTGGTTCTTCAATTTCTAACTAGCTACCTCCACGCTCGTGAAGTAAGAAAGCACACCTTCGAACTCGTTTCCCTTCTATTTAACTCAGATTACTTCCGCTGATAATTTGAATCCTTGCGCGTTCTACTAAAATTTACATACTCTGGCATTGGCAATTCCAGGGGAAAGTAAGGCTTGACAAGAAAGATAGTTTAAATTTAAAATAAATGTTAGTTAAAATAAATATAAACCCTATAAGTGTTATCAGAGTTTTCTAAAACACTGATACGCAAAAACATGTGGTAAAGAAATATGAGGATAACAACAGTATAGATGATTTTGAAATTAAGATATTAACTTTTTTATATAAAAATTAGGTATCTTACCTAAATTTAACTTAAAGCTTCTTTTTCTTTCTCGAAATTAATTTTGTTTTGGGTTTTTATTAAAAAGTTTAACATCTAGAAAGAAGCTCTTATAAGTTTTTATTTATTTGCTTATGTTATAACAAGCCTAAATGTTTTATTAAAAGCTCTCTATAATTATACTTTTGAATAATGTTCTGTCTTGAGAATTCCTTAGTGTTTTGGCGGTAAACCTTGAAACCTGGACGAGAAATGCTAATCCATAAAAATGACAGTTGAGTCTTAAATAGATTATATTAAAGATCCTGAACTTGAATAACAATGCATTTGTTTGCTCTGCTTTATCTCTAAGAAGCCTTAAAGAACAACAACAACAACCAAAAAAAAAAAAAAAAAAAACTGAAATGAGTTTCAGTTTTTTAGCTAATGTTTGAAATAGGTTATGTATTCTTCGGAAAACATTTACTTTCAAGAAAAGGGACACTGTGTATAGTGCAAAAATTTGTCAAAGTGTAACTTAAAAGTTCGAATATCTTTTCTGCAATTCAAAGTGATATAAATTCATTATACTATCTTGTTTTGAAGCTCCTTTTATTTATTCTTCTTACATTATAATTCAGCAAAGTACACTTTAGGGAATTAAAGTAGTATTCGTTGGTCTTAGAAGCTATATATTTTTCTATTCCAAAGATAAAAATAATACGCAATATTTTAAGCGATTCATTTAGATCTGAATTTTAACGAACATAATAGTTTAAGAGACGGAAATTCGTGAGAAAAAAGTACGTTTCAGAGTCATCTTTCTAAACAGTTTAAACACTCAAGAGAAACTGAAAGAATATAAATCAACATCGTAATATGAAAGAAAAGAAAAACTTAAATTAAAACACTTAATTAAAAACCCCTAAATAATTTGCTTCCTTGAGTAATTATTCTTCGGCTTTTGAAAATGAGAAACGAAAGGTAGCTCGAAATTAAAATGTAAAAAGTCTTTTGTGGAATGCTGAAAATGAAGAGAAGATATCTTAGCAGTAGAATACAATCAGAAAAAGACAGATTTACTACTAGAAAATAAATAAAAAAAAAAAATCCTAAGTCCTTACTCAATGCTATTCTTCTTTTACAATTTCTGAAATTTCATTAGAATTTTATTGAAAACATCGATACGTAAAAAATTGCATTCCCAATTGAGAATAAAATATTTATATTAAAGCAAATCAGGTGCATAGAATGCAATCTTTTTAAACACATTTTACTTCTTTAAAATTTTATTTTTAATAACATTTTAAATTTTATAAAGTTTTACATCGTAAAATGTTTTAATGATTTTCATACTATGTGAATGTAGTTCTTAAAGCCACGTTAAAAATGAATAATGCCAGTAATAGAAAAAAACATAACGTTAAAAGGAACATTTCAAAACATTTTAAGAAATATAATTTAACTACTTTCCATATTGTTACGAAACGTCCAGCTGCGGTAAGATAGCTTTCCGGCAAGGCGGGTTTAGCCAGAAAAGTGCATCGGAAGGCAAGGTTGCCAGATTTGGAGCGAAATCACACATTTGGAGACAAAATTGACAATATGCCATAAACGGCTGGAGAACATTCTAGGACGAATTCTTACCATTTTGGCCCAGAATGTTCTCGAAGGCAAGCCAAATATTTTATAAATCCTGCCTGTACACGCAGTTAGTCTAGTGTCGAGTGTATCGCCAGCTATTGCATCGACAGTGTGCATCGTTGAGGCTATCGAGTGTATCGTCGAGTGCATCATGAGTTGTAGCATGGAGAGTAGGTTGAGTTCTGAGAACGACCAAACCGTGTCGGGAGCTGTACTCTAGAAATTTGCCGTGGAGCTGTCTTCACCGTTATCATTTAAAGAATGGAAGCTGTCCTTTCTCAAATGATTGATGGTCAAGAGCGAATAACAGCCTACTAGAGTAAGTGCTTGACCAAATCGGAAAGGAATTACTGCGTCATCCGTAAAGAATTGCTTGCTATCGTAGAGGCCATAGAAAATTTTCATCGCTATCTCTATGGGAAAATATTGATATTGTGGACCGATCATGCTTCCCTAACCTGATTATTGAATTTCAAAAATCCTGAAAAACAAACAGCCAGATGGATTCAAAGACTTCGGGAATCTGACTATGAGATAAAACGTCGTAAAGGCTCCTTCTACGGAAATACGAATGCTTGATCCAGGACACCTTGTCCTGCATACTGCCGGCATTTTTCAAAAGTTGAAGCTAAGTACGGGTTGGCAAATCCTAGTATCCGGCAAATAACATCTTCAGCATCCGCCAATCCAGATCCGTGGAGTGATGAAACAGCTACAGAAGACCAATTTGCGGATCCTGACATTAAGCAATAATAGAATTGAAGGAATCATCCAGTACAAAACCCAAGTAGCAGGACATTTCTATCTTTAACTGAAAGGTACTGGGTTCTCTGGGACTTACTCCATTTCTGAAATGGAGTCTTATATCAACTATAGAAAAGCGACAATGGAGATAATAAGAGATGGTAGCTGCTGCTTCGTCGAAACCGAATACCTGAAGTTCTGAAGGAAATACACAGCAGCCTAACAGGAGGGCATTTCGGCTATATGAAGACACTAAACAAGGTTCGAGAGCGCTTCTTCTGGAGTTCGACGAAAATCGATGTTGAGAAGTGGTGCCGATCTTGCGATACTTGCGCAGCCAAGAAAGGACCGAAGGAACGTAGCAGAGGAAAGCTCCAGCGATACAATGTAGGAGCGCCTTTCGAGCGAATTGCCCTCGACATACTTGCCGCAGCAAATACATCCTCGTTGTCATGGATTATTTTACAAAGTAGCCCGAAGCATATCCAGTTCCAGACCAAGAGGCTGTCACGACAGCAGAAGTTCCGTTATAGAACTGGGTTTCCAAGTTTGGATCCCCTCCAGATTCATTGCAGGAACTTCACTTCGGCTGTGTTCAAGGGAATCTGCAACTTATTGGAAATCAAGAAACCGCAGACGGCCCCGTTACATCCTCAGTCTCATGGCTGGTGGAGAGGTTTAACCGTGCAATCCCGAGCCACTTCTCGCTCATGGTTTCGAGGAACCAAGAAGACTGGGATCGCAAACTGCCCCTGTTCCTGCTTGCTTACCGTAGTGCCATCCACGAAAGCACCGGCTATTCTCCATCGCAGACGCTCTTCGGTCACGATCTTCTTCTGCCAAGTGACCTGCTCTTCGGCCGACCTTCAGATGTACATTCCTCGTTTGAGAAGTACATGCAAGACCTCCATTTCCGCTTGGAAATTGTTTTTACTGGGCGAGGATCAACGTCTCGACGGACGGGATGAGGAAGAGATACGACGCAAGAGCCACCGAACATCAATTCACGGACGACGACAAAGTGTGGATCTGAAATCCAAGTCATCGTAAGGGTGTTTCTCCAAAACTGCAGTCGCATTGGGAGGGTGCCTGTATAGTTAGTATTCAACAGACTGAACGATGTGGTGATACGGTTCCTTAAGTCCCCAAATCCCAAACCTAAGGTCGTTCCGCATACTATGGCCATAGTACATAACTGCTTCTCATTCTTAGGGATACCCATAAGTCTTATAGATTAATTCTCGTACAGAATTTATGTGTAGAGTCTGTACATAATTACTTGTAAATAGTGTAAATAGTTGTTTCTTTATTCATCTTATTTGTTTGTTTTATTTCCATTTATTTGTATCGAATTGGTACTTCCGACTGAGAATTGGTACTGCAATCCTTAGGATTGGGTAATGTTACAATATGTTCAGCTGTGTTAAGATAGCTTCCCCGCAAGGTTTTCCAGGCTTTTCTGGCTTACGTTTGCCATAAAATGGCAAGGGAAGGCAGGATTGCCAAATTCGGCGCTGAATCTCCCATTTGGCGATACGACATAGAGGAATGAAAAACATTCTAGAAAGAATTCTTACCGGTTTGGCCCAGAATGTCCTTCATGGCAAGCCAAAAACTATATAAACCCTGCCTGTACGCGGAGTCAGTCTAGTGTCGAGTGTACCACGAGCTGGTGCATCGACAGTGTGCATCGTTCAGGCTATCAGGTGTATCGTCGAGTGCGTTGCGAGTTGTAGTGTGGAAAGTCTCGAGAGTACGTTGAGTTCCGAGAACGACCGAACCGAGTCGGGAGCTGTACTCTAGTGCTTTCCCATGAAGTTTTCTCCACCATTATAGCCTGATACCCTGAAGGCTGTGTTGCTGATTGTTTCAGCGTGTTAATCGTAGTTTTTCGATGACTGTAAACGTGATTTTTAGAGCTGTCCTGAGTAGTACTGGCTAATAAATTGGGTTTTCATTCTTCATCAAGTATTGTCGTCAATCACTCCACATCTAAGAACCCGTGCAAAACACAACACTATTCTGATTTTCCTACTGGGACACACTGTTTAGAAAGAAACTATTAACTATCATGTCCGACAAATACGTCGATTATAACTATTCATTTCTTGATGAAATGCTAGCACAGAATATGTTTTTGATACTTGTTACAGATTTAATCACAGGAAATTGATTCTGGTATGCAGATCTAAAAAAGTTATTGAAGATGAAATTGCATTTGCCTGTCATTAAGTGGTTAGAAAATACAGAGTTTCTGTATTTTGAGAATGCATTTTTTAATTATTATATGGCATTTTTAAATCATGCGATGTTGCTGTAAAGATTCAAATGACGAAAATACTTTGACAGAAATTAAAATGAGAAATGCTGATGTCAAATATTCTTCTTCTGATGATGAAAATGCTGAGAAGACGCAATACATATGAAATGCGGTTATCAAGGCTGCGATTGATTTCGTTTATAAGGTTTTATTCGCAGAAATTATTAATCCGAAAGAGATAGAATTATTGCAATTTTTGGACAAATAATATGAATAACATTTTACAGCTATCTGCATCACTCCAGAAGAGAATTAAATTATTTTCACACTCATAAGTTAAATTCGTTAATAATTTGTGTTATTGATTTTTGACGTTTTTGTATTTTCATAGATAAAATAATTATTCATACCTATAAATGTGTGATTGGAGACGTAGTGGAGCATTTTTAGTCATTATGCTAATTAATCGTATAACTGCCGAATCCACCTGAAACAATCCCATCCGTCATTTGAACATCGATCAGGCGTAAGATTCTAAATTTGGAGCCGATCGGATTGTTGATTCCCAAGATACGAATTTTTAGTGCATTTTTCAGACAATTTCTAATTTTTGGATCTGATTAACTAAGCAACTTTGAGTAATCGAAATTAATAATTCTAATAACGTAAATCAGCGTGCTCATTTGTGATACTGAGCTAAGTAATCATTCATTGTTTTTGTTAGTACGTTGTTTAAGCAATTAATTACTGTAATTTAATTCCTAAACAAAGCTTGGTTAATCTTTGGATTATGATAACTTGGCGATGTTTTGGCGAAAATTTGGCGACTAACCCTGCTACTGCAACCTGCTAGTTTTTGTTTGGACGCCATTTTTTTTCACAAAGTAAAAGCATGTTTTTTTTTTTTTTTTTTTTTTTTTTTACTCAACATTTTCAACATTTTTTTCCAACAATCTGCTAGCCGAATTACGCTTATGCTAGAACTTTTATGGAACAAAAGTGCTTAATCATGACGAAGATTAGGTGCGAAATTGGGACAAAGTGCAGAATCGCCCACTGCTTGCCGCGTTTTTACGAATTGCACATACACGGTATCATCCATGTACACGTCGATCTATTTTCACTTAAAAAAACATCCCAGAATTGCACAAAAATGGCATTGCGCACACTCTGGACTATATCCATGTACACTGCTAAAGTCCTAGCTAGTAACCTTTATCGGCTAACCAAAATGTCGCCAAACTACCTGTTATCATATTCCAAAGATTAGCCCAAAGCATTGGTTTACTTATTACACAATTACTGCGTTATTGCTATTATAGTGCTGACTATTATTAGATACTTAATGCTTCTGAAATGCATCAGTTAGTATCAATTTGCATTATCCGTTAAGCAATTACTATCAATCAATGAGTATGTCAAATAGTATCATTCATTAAGCATTTATTTACTTTGTAAATTACTATCTAATTAGTATTGTGCTGACTTTAATTTTCTTCTCAATGCGGTTTGAATGTGTTAATTAATATCAATTTGTATTATTCAGTATCATTTATAAGTGCCCCATGATTGCCTGCAGGGCTGTCTTCGTGATTTTCCGCATGTGGAACGTTTATGAAGTATCTTGTTGACGCATAAGTGAATAAAGTGGGCGCAAAACCGCTGAACACTGGTAGTCTGGTCAAAGTTTCGAATACCAACGAACGGGCTGCCTGCATGGCCGTTTTCCTGATTTTCCGCATGTGTAACGTTTATGAAGTATCTTGTGGATATATAAGTGAATAAAGCCGTCACTGAACACTGGTAGTTCGGTCCAACTTTCGAGTCCCTACGAACAGGCTGGCTCCATGGGTGTTTTAATGATTTTCCGCATGTGTATCGTATATGCAGTATCTTCTGGATGCATAATTGAATAAAGCGGACGAAGTCGACGCAGAACCGCTGAACACTGGCAGTGCGATACAACTTTCGAATCCCGATGAACGGGCTGGCACCATGGGTGCTCTCGTGATTTTCGGCATGTGTACAAGAATAAAGCAGCATTTATGCAGTATCTTCTGGAGCATTTATGCAGTATTCTATACGGGAATAAAGCGAGCAAAACCGCTGAACACTGGTAGTTCGGTAAAACTTTCGAATACCGGCGAACGGGCTGCCTGCATGGGGGTTTTCGTGATTTTCCGCATGTGTAACGTTTATGAAGTATCTTGTGGATGCATACGTGAATAAAGCGGGCGCATAACACTGGTAGTTCGGTGCAACTTTCGAATAAAGGCCAACGAAAGCGGGCTTCAGCCCGCTAGTTATTAAGACAAAAGAACGGCGAAGAAATTTAATAACTGGGCAAAATAAGTAATTATAATTAAATCTGAATATTATTTTTTAAAATTTGATTTATTTTGCATTTCTTGTGATAGATGTGACGGTGCTTATCAGTCTCCTTTTTTGTAATTCATCATTCATTTCTTACTTGCTTTTGGGAGATAATAGATTTTCTTTTCGGATCAGATATAATATCGAACAAACATTATAGAGCGATTCGACTATACATACAATGTGTGACATAATTAATGGTTATAACTTGAAGATGATAAAGAACATGGAGAAAGCAACAGTTTTCGTAAAACAATATGTGGTGGAATGGAAAATGAAGTTCGGAAAATACAGTAAATACGAAGAACATGAAAAACGAAAAGTGTTTTTAATAACTGATTTTTACTGATACTGAAGTAAAATCATGGATATTTACAAGAAACAGTGCTCGGTATTTCCAAGATTTATTCAAATGAACGACAACCAACTATAATATATATGCACGATAACAATGATGAATTGACTGGCGTGTACTTTGGAAGATACCTTTCATGTCACATACATCTCCAGCAGTTACGCTTATTCTCGTGATGTCTTCGAGAAAGTCAATTCGTGCCTTGTAAATAAGATACGTCTTGTGGGGCATATCTAACAGTCTTCGATTGTTCTGTTTGAGTAATTCTTGTAAGTAATTGTTCTATTTGAGTAACTGTTCTATTTGAGTATTATAAGGTATTTCTCAGACCTCCTTAGAACATGCCTCTCGAAAACATGCCGAGCGGACTGACCATTTCCTCCTTCGTAGTGAAATGGTCAGTCCGCTCGGCATGTTTTCGAGAGGTCCGAGGATCGAGTTCCAGCGAGGGCATTGAACATTTTTCCTGTCTCCTCCTTCAAAATAACTTAATGTCTCTACAGTGGCGCCCGAACTAAAAATGTTGGTGGATGATGATTCTCCACCACCAAGATTTGGCGAATGTGTCCCGTTATCTCCATTCGCGCTTTGAAAGGGTCGTACATAAGGTATTTTTCCCGCCTTTTTAGCATGCCTTCGTTGTGTAATGGTTAGTACGCTCAGCACGTATTCGAAAGGTCCAGGTTCGAGTCCTGGAGAGTATTGCACATTTTTCATGTCTCCTGCTTCGAAATAACCTAATATCTTTACAATATAATATTTCTTCTAAATATCTGCCATTAAAACGACTGTTCGTTTACCACATTCTTTGCACTTACTCAGTTTCTATGTTCACATTTCACAGTTCACCACACATTTTATATAAAAAATTCACAGTGTACTTACGATTATACGGGTTCAGTTTATGCGGTTTGCCGATTATCCGTGAATGGTGATGCCCAGGCAAGCGCATTCATCACTGTTCATAAAGGTATGTAAAAAGCAAACATGCGCAAGTTAGAGCACGGAGAAAGATTCTTCGTGCCTTAGAAATCAAAAATTTATCTAATTGTTAAGAAATCGAAGTGATAACTGAAAATATATGCCAAAAATTTAAAATATAAAATTCTTGAAATATAAAAGACACCGTGGTATTGAAAATATAAAAGACGTCGGTTGGAAAAACATCGAGGAATGGTTCGATAGCGATTCGAGTGAGCCGGGCTTTCAATGCTCATCTCGAGGCTATGGTTTCAAATGTTGCAAGGACAGAAGACAGAGAGAGTAATACTAAAAATAGAAACAAAGAAGATACTGACAACTATATTAGTCCCGAGACAGCAATGACGTTTTTTCAAAATCTGTTGAACTTCGTCGACCAAAGGGAACTCGAATACAGTGATATCAAATAGCACTTCGAAAAATACGTAGTAAAATTCAATAAATATTTAACAATTAAAAAAATACTGATTTTTTTAAGAAACAAATACATGCAATATGTATGAAAAAATTGGTATTTAGGATTATCCGTGTTTTTGAATTATCCGTGACCTGCTGTTCGTTCATTAGCTCAGAAATCGAGAGTACTCTGCATTACTTTTATTATATTTTATCACCTTTCAAAACTTTTTTCAGCAATCCTGTTACATTATGTATACTTTGATTTGTTATTTTTATGACGCTTCATAGAAGCATCCAAATATGGTACATATTATGTATGCTCTAAGAATAAATGGGAAGTAATAATGTGGTGGCAGTAATATTTATTATTTCGATGGATAGCGTTAAGAATTAAGGGCCAGAAATTTGATAAAGTACTTATTTTTCTATTGAAAATACTTCATGTTTGCGAATGCTTGAAAAAAATAAAACTGATAATTATCGTATTATAAGGTTAATTATTCTTTTGTACAGTTTTAATGCCCAAATGTTGTTATGTTTTTGTACTAATCTTTTTTTTTCACATACCCATTTCAGAGATTTCAAGTAAAAGAGCTTTTATTTGTATCCAAACATGCTTATATTTCTCAGTGATCAAGCACTTTTTCTTATAAAATATATTGGAAGAAGCGATTTATTTATCCCGCTTTTTTTCCTTCTTTCTTTCTTTCTTTTTCTTTTTTTTTTGGGGGGGGTCAAGAAAATGAAGTATTTTACTGTTTTGCAATTGCATAAAAATAAACATTAGGCTTAGAGGAAAAATATTGAATGTATGTTACTTTTATTCCCTCCCTTCCCGTCCCCCCCCTCCGAAAAAAAAAAAGGAAAACAGTCATTGAAGAAATGCACCAAAGGAAAATGATAGTTTTGTAGATCATAGAAAATAATAGGAAATAAATGCGAAAAAAATTTTAAAAGATTTATTTTTTATAAGCACGAAATGCATTACTAAATGTGTTTGGATGAAAATAATATAAAAATGTGATTTATTCTTTCGGAAAAATCGTTTGTTTATAATATTTTCCTATATTTATGACATTAATTTATGGTTGTGTTTCATATTATTACAGTGGGCAATATGAGAAAAAAGCGTGCACTGTTAATTAGGTTTTTAAACCTAAACTTGTATTGTTTTACATTAATTGATACCAGCTATCATATTATTTTGGCTTTATTTTTATTTCTACGTTCGTCACTCTCAGTAGAATGCAAAATATTTAAAGTATAAATATGCACAGAGTTCTTGAGTTTAGATAGGTTTGGTTTGGTTATTCTACTATACTCTTAGACGTAATTTAAAATCTGAAACTTTTCAGATTAGAAAAAATAGAATTTTAAACTTAAAGTCAATCATAATTACATGCATATTCAGTAAGAAAGAATTAACATTTGGCAAAATGTTTCAGTGAAATCTACAATGATGAATGAGAAATTTATCGATAATTTCTTTTCTCCAAAAATCAAGCACTGGCCCTTTTTCTATAACATATGATTACAGAATATCAAACATGTTACGGAATAGTGAAATTAAAAGAAAATCAGTGTTGCGAACACAGAACATGACTGTGTTTTTTCCCTACAGTCAGAAAATTATTTTAACAGGATTGTAAATATTTTTTCGGTAAAGCAAAGGATTTATTCTAGTACTTTAATGTACGTTTATGATAACTTACTTGGCATTTGTGATAGAAAAAAAGTAAACCATAGCATCAGATTCAAGTGTAATTTAATTTATCATAGTGACTTATTATAAATAACTTTTTGTCAAAATACGTATATTACCTACTTAGCTCATTTCAACAATCTTTTAGTTATTATATTTTGTGCCTTTCGCAACACTTGTACAGTTTTTGAAAGCAACGTGTTTAGAAATTTAAAGGTACAGGGAATTCAGTAATGTGTTCAAAAAGTGCTTAAATTTAAGTTTTTGCATATTTCTACCATAAAAAGTTTTGCAAGCAAACGTAACTGTTTAAGTTAATTCGTACGTTTTTACTACTTATCTGTTTTGAGATTAGCTAAATATTATACTAAAGACAAAAATGTTTCGTCACGTTCTCTTTTGTAGAGTTTGAGCATTCACATTCTAAATAAGCATAAAAATTTACAAAATGTTTCGACGTACACTTCTTAAATTTTTTTCCGAGACTGATTTAATATTCTTTGAAACAAATAATGTTTTATGTCTTTTGGGGACAGTTTTTAAATAATACGAAAATTTACTTTCCGCTTGATATGTTCTAGCTGAATATCTTCGTTATTTCTAGAGTCTAATTGCTTTATTTAAAAGTCAAAAATACATTTGAAGAATTTTTACTATTGACAACTAAATTTTTACTCATTATTGAGTCTATTTTGTGTGTATTCTGATACTAACAGAAAGGTTGTATATAAAATTCCTAAGAGTTTCTCATTCTGTTACAGATATAGCGATAACTCGCCAAATATCTGCTAGGTATATCGAATCTAAAGCACCAGTTTTAGACCAAGAATTACCTTACAAAGCAAGCTTTAATCAAGTCAATAATATACTACAAAAAAAAAAAAAAATAACCAGATGGAATATTTTTGAACGAAAGTGATTTAAGAATTAAGTAAATTAATTTTATGACAAATACTAAAAACAAAGTCCATCCATAAATAAAGAGCAGCCATCAGATCAATTAAAAACCAAAATTTTGTGCTATTATGATTTCTTATTAAGTTTCTGAAAACTTGTTTATATTTATAAAAATTAAAAAATAATAATGATACAAAATATAATAAATAGAAATCTTAAATCATTGTTTACAAATCTGTGTCCGTATTTTAGCCTAGTCGTTGTTTTAAATTATTTATAAGCAATTATTTAAATTATGACTATGTTGCATATTGTATAATATAGATGGTTTGGTTTGGTTTATTTAATTACGACAAAGCACTCAAGAGCTATGTGTCTATAGGAAGGAATGCCTTTGCGGAGAGCTTTCTATGGGAAATTAGCTCGTATGCATGTTACATTTGGGGAAAATCGGCTATAACGCCAATGCAGGCAACGTGCTCGTCGAGATTCGAACCCCGGACAGAACTACCAGTGCTCAGCGATTTTACCGCAAGGCCACTTGTATAATATAGGAAAAACTATAAAGTGGTCTTTGAAAAAATTCGTTCTTTCCGAAGGGGTCGATTCAAGAAAATGTTTGTGAATCCCTGCTTTAAAGGAAGAAAGTGAAGAAAATATTGTGAGAGGACGGCGAAAGATTTGTAATGCAGAAATTCGATGTAAAGAGAAACGTTACGAGTTATAAGACTTAAAAATCACTTTAGTCGAGACTACAAGCTTAGAAAAAAGTTTGCTGTGATTCCATAATTTACGAAAATATAGCGAACTGGTGTTAAACATTTTCTAAAGCTCAAAGCAATGAATTATTCAGAGAAAAAAAATTGCAAAGCATAAAGTGCTGAAACATGCATCACAGGAATTATGGAAAAATATATATCCGCTTTTCTCTCTCTCATTCCTTTTTTCCTCCAATTTAATGCTGAAATGTGTTTCGAAGCAACAATCTTTTATTTCATTGCTGGTGCTGAAAATGTTGGGTGTTTTACAGTGAACTGAAATTTTATTTTTAAATAAAAGCTTTCTTATTTTATCCTTTTAGTATTTCATTTTAATCGGACGTATTTCACAGCACATTAATTTTGACAGTGATAGATCGTTCCTATTCTAATCGTATTTTGCTGTCACTTCAGTACAAATATGATATTTATTCTAGACTCCAATGTCTAAAACATGATTCATAGCAGAGCAAATAGAGATGTATTACGAGAAAGTGTACTAGGAACAATAATATTACAATTTGCAAAGTTGAAAACAATAATCGCGAAATAACATTAGATTTTCACTCAGTTCTGAAGATATTTTTACATTAAATATCTGATTCATTCTTCCGTTCATTCATTATTTCATTCAGTTTCATATTATTATATAAAGTTATTAAATGAAATAATAGTCTATTTTTCAATACGTTTTAAATTACATTACCCATCATAATCTTGAAAATTATCATTATACAAAACAGCTATTTAATCAACACAATTAAATTCCTAAATTAATACTCCAAAATTTTTAAATAAAATTTATTTAAACATAAAAAATATTTTCAATTACACATCTATTATCCTACCATGATAATTCAGTAAGTATTTTACGAAGTAATATTGCCATAAGAGGGAAAAGCGTCAATTATAAAAATAATTGAGAAAAGGTTTTCAAACTCTCCATGTATTTTGTACGAATATCTACAATGCGTGAAAAAAATTTATTTCCTTTGAATTTAGAAATTATTGCACACCCTTGACATCATGAAGTATTCGAAATTCGAAATTCATTCGTAAACATAATAACTTATGACACATATATTTATCATTTTTGTAAGACAAATGTTTTACTTAAAGCAATGGAAGTTCGTACATTCAGTATTAAATTTAAATATTCATTTTCTAACCCGCGACGACGCCTGTGGTCTCTTGTGTATGCCAAACCATAACAATGTCAAATTCTAAGCAATGACCTCACCGAACAGCTTTCAGGTTTTACAAATAAAATATCACATATTTTAATCTTGTTTTATCTTTTTCAAAATTATTGCCATTAATATACCTATGTTCGTTCACCAAAGTATTGTAAATTTTGTTTCCCTAGAGTTCTGCGTGTATCTTTATCTTAAGAAAATAATGATATTTGATATTTTAATTTTCTGCTCACTTCGAACAAGTTTTAGTTTGTTATCGAAATAAAACTTATTTGTTTTGTTCAGATTATTCAAGAATTCTTTTAAATAAAAATGCTTTTGTAGTAAGATGGGATCATTTTTGTGATAAATTTCTGATCCATAGAAGTACCAAGATCAGTAGACAGACAAGGTTATGCTTTTTGAAGGTCAAACAATTTCTCATTTTGATACTAT
The DNA here is from genome assembly GCF_044657685.1 of Stegodyphus dumicola. Classification (NCBI taxonomy): domain Eukaryota; kingdom Metazoa; phylum Arthropoda; class Arachnida; order Araneae; family Eresidae; genus Stegodyphus; species Stegodyphus dumicola. The sequence continues at coordinate 111,409,605 of NC_140777.1, read as the reverse complement.
AGCTAATCCAACTGCTTAGTGACATCACTTTATTCATACCACTGAGAGAAACATTACTTTCGAGCAAGACGTCACCACACTGGCCGCGAAAAGCAGACATACAGTTATCGAGAAGTTTGGTCGAGAAGAGCAGACATTTAATATAGTGATCCTTAGAAATGCAACAATAAATATATCACTGTGTTTTAAACGATCAATAGACAAACATGTTTAGGCTCTTCCCAACGCTGATGTCAGTTGCGTACAAAGCTGGAATGTTTTTTACTTTCATCAGTATGAAATAAAATAAGAATAATTTTTAAGATGTTGCAACAACACCAACATAAGAAATAAATCCAGCTACTAATGTTAATTTTTTACAAGCTTTAGTTGAGTTTTATCATGGTGTACTTCGCTATGGTCAAAGACTGACATCGATTTTTAAACTAATTCCCGATAAGCCATCGAGTTCAAATTCTGTATACGTACTGATGTAATTGTGTATACGTACTATATGATTGACAGTACAATATAATAAAGAGACCTTTTCAAAATCCGATTTAGATTTAATTTCTAAATTTAAAGTTAAATCGAGTTTCGCGCATATCTTCATGTAAAGAACAAACAAGAATTCAAAGAAGTTTATTGTTTGCGACATCAGATAGAGCGAAAACTTTCTCCGAAATGAAATCTACATGAAACATATTCCTTAATTTCTGATTTTTTTGATGAGTTTGCTTGTTTTTTTTATTCGCCCTTTTTATAGCGAAATGAATAAAAATATATTAAATTTCCTACATTTAAGTAAAATCTATGATATGAAGAAAATCGGAACTGCTGGCTTTTCCTTTCGCCTAGAAAGCAGTTTCAGAATTATTATGTCATTATATCAACCTAATGAGGGGATTCAATCTGTGCTTTGATTTCGAGTGATCTGTGAAAAGATATAAGTCAGCGTGTAGAGACATTAGGTTAATTGGAAGCAGAACAGAGGAAAAATGAGCAATCGGCTTCGCCGGGAATGGAACCGCGGACATCTGGAATACCGGCCCAGTGTGCAGACCCCCCACACAACGAAGGCATGCGAAGAAAGTGGGGGAAATACCTTATAAGCGATCCTGGAGATTTAAGGTGGGAGCAAATTGTTGCTTTTTTTTTTTTTTTTTTTTTTTTACATTTTAAAGCACGTCTATAATTTCGAAATTAAGAAAGTCCGAATATTCCGATAATCTTATCCCTCAGGGGGCTCACTTTTGTGAGTACGGGTGTGGCAATCCCGACGTACCCTAGCCCTTCAGGGTATCATCTTCTTGATGAGACGGGTGTCACGATCCTGGAGCCCCAGTGATCTTTCCTCTTTTCCGTCTCCTCTCCTCTTGGCTGAAACATTTTTCCTTCCCTTCTCCCTTGTGGTTTCTCTCTTCGGAGTTTGGGCCTCGTCACGAGAGACTACAACCGTCCTTATCTCTAGTTTTCGAGTGGTGAGAAAACTGCCCACGTGTTTGCCGTGCGTGAAAACCCGTGTCGCTGGAAAGGAGGGTACTGGTAGTTGAGGGGCGAGGTACTGTCCCCAACACACTACTTTGGCCTCTGCTTCAGCTAAACGGGAGGCACCTTAGTCGTCCTCACGGGTGTCAATCGGCTGGTCACTCGTCCTTGTGTCAGTGGCTTGGGGATAAACTCTCGGGAGTACCTGCTTTCGGGAAAGCCGACTGTGGGGCTTCAGTTCGCTTATAGGTCCGGTTAGCCCTAACACAGGAATCTGTGTTCCCTTGTTGGTCTCCGTAGTGGACGGGGGTGTCGGACCCGAATCTTTTCTTTCTTAAATATGGCTTCTATGTTTCTTCTCAAATCAAATGTAAACGACCAAAGTATTGAAGTAATTGATAAATCTCTTACTAAGAAAATACGTACCGATGCAAATGCCAAAGTAATCACTGATAATCCACGTTTCCTTGTAGTCTCGAGTCCCTCTGGCGAACTGCAAAAGATGTCCCCTTTCGTTGTAAGCAAATATATCCATTCTTGCATAGGTGAACCAAAGAATATAAAGCGTCTCCGTTCTGGAGACCTGCTTATAGATACTGTCTCGGCAACCCAATCTGCTCCCCTTTTGTCACAAACCAAACTTGGAAATGTAGCTATAACTGTCAGCGCGTAAAACTCTGAATTTTTGTAGAGGTGTGATCTCGGAAATCGACCTTTTTGTTGTTTCAAAAGAAGAGTTCGTTTCCGAGTTAGCTGACCAAAAAGTCAGATGTGCTAGGCGGATCAAGATGCGTAAGGAAGGTCAGTTGACTGACACGAAAAACGTGATCCTGACCTTCAAATCGCCTGATCTGCCGGAAAATATTAAGGCTGGATATCTAAATTGCCTCGTAAGACCTTATATTCCAAACCCCATGTGATGCTTCCAGTGCCAGCGTTTTGGCCATCCGAAGATGTCCTGTCGTGGGACCCTGACGTGCTCTCGGTGTTCGTCGGTTGGCCACGACAGCGATAATTGCACTGCTGCAGCACTGTGTATTAATTGCAAGGGCGACCATCCAGCATTTTCCCGTTCCTGTCCAAAATGGAAATTAGAAAAGGAAGTTCAGACCATAAAAGGTTCTAGGAACATTTCACATGCCGAAGCCAGGAGACAAGTTCAAAGCACACAGCCTCAATCAAACAAATCATATGCTAGCGCCGTTAAATTAACACGCACTATAGCCACCCAAACTTCCATAAGTACACAGACTCCACCAAATAAAACCCAGCAACCTGCAAACAAGAAAAAGGAAAATACTACACACGTCATACAAAATAAAGAAATAGTTATTCAAAGCAAACCAAAACATGTCCCTCCAAAACCAATTAACAAAAATAGAAGTCCCAGCAGTAGTTCTGTAAATGAAATAATTTCTGAATCTGCAGATTCAGACAGTATGGAAGTGGAAGACGGTCTAGAAGTTCCCGAACATCTGCTTCCACGCAAAACTAAAAAGGAACACAGAAAGAACAAACATCAATCATAATGGCCACCCTCGTCTCATGGAACTGTCACAGTTTCCACCGAAATTTACTTGACATCAAAGCTATGATCAATGCTTATCACGCTGTGTGCTTGGCAATACAAGAGACAAATCTGAAACCAGATCAACATGCAAAACTTCGGAGGTTTTCTCTCGTCAGGAAGGATAATCTTGCAGGTGAGCGTGCCAGTGGAGGGGTATGTCTCCTCACCTCACTGAACTATCCATCAAGTTCCTTTCCTTTGACGACTTCTCTCCAAGTTGTCGCTGTACAAGTAAATTTTCATATTGTAGTTTCAGTCGTTTCTCTTTATTTGCCTCCTAATGAGCATATTGATCAGCAAGATTTAAATGGTCTTTTAGAGCAGCTGGCTGAGCCTTTCATCATAATAGGAGATTTTAACGGCCATAGTCCGCTCTTCGGTAGTAAAGATACAAATTGCCGAGGAAGACAAACTGAGCAGATGATCGAAGATCATAGCCTTTGTCTCCTGAATAATGGGCAGGATACGTACTTCCATGAGCATTCAAGGACATTCCACGCTCTTGACCTTGCCATCTGTTCAGCATCTCTGTTGCCATTTTGCACTTTTAGTGTGGGAAATGATCTTTACATCAGCGATCACTATCCCATTTTTATATCTCTTGCTCGAAGAGGTGCAAACCCATGTCGAGATCCCCTCGATTCATACTCGATAGTGCAGACTGGAAACTCTTCTCTTCCATTGCAGAGCTCACAGATGAAATGGTAGAAGATACGCACATCGATGATGCTGTTGAAGCTGTTACTAATACTATTATTGAGGCAGCTATGCTTTCCATTTCTAAAACATCAGGAAAAATACTAAAATATTCGAAACCATGGTGGAATCGCGACTGTCATGAAGCACTGAAAAAACAGAAAAAAGCATGGGGTATTTTTCGTAGATATCCTACTCTGCGAAACCTCATAGCATTTAAAAGAGCCAAAGCAAACGCACGAAAAGTAAGGAGACAGAGCCAAAGGAATTCTTGATTTCATATGTGTCGTCAATAACATCGTCCACGCCTAGCAAGCAGGTTTGGGAGAAGAGTTCGAAAAGCATGCGGAATATATAAAGACCACTCACTTTGCTTTTTGGAAAAAGATGGCCGAGTTATTAGCTTCATAGAAGAAATTGCGAATACTATAGGTGAGGCATTTGCTGCCGTTTCTTCCAGCAGAAATTTTTCACCTGCATTTCTCTCTATCAAGCAACACTCTCAAATAAATCCCATCACATTGAACTCTCCCAAATCTGAGCCTTACAATAGAAATTTTACTATGCTTGAATTAAGGAGAGCTTTATTGCAGACACATAGGTCTTCTCCGGGTCTTGACGGCGTGAATTACGAAATGCTAAAACATCTGTCCTATAAGTCACTGAATGCCCTTCTCACTCTTTACAATAGAGTGTGGAAGGAGCATACCTTTCCCAGTGCATGGAGGACAGCTGTTGTAATTCCTATTGCTAAGCCAGGGAAAGATCCAAGGAATCCCTCTAACTATTGGCCAATTGCCCTTACCATTTGTGTATGTAAACTGTTTGAAAAGATGGTAAACAGCCGCCTGGTCTAAATCTTGGAAAAGAATAATATTATATCGCCTTATCAAAGCGGTTTTCGAAAGGGGAGAACGACCGTAGATAATATGCTCCTTTTAGAGACATCTATTCGAAAAGCTTTTGTCAGAAGAAATCACCTTGTCTCAATGGTCTTTGACATTGATAAAGCTTATGATAAGGCACGGAGATACGGTATACTTCGGGATCTTCACGAGAATGGCTTGCGCGGCAACCTACCATTTTTCATTCAGAATTTCTTGAATACTAGAACTTTTCAAGTAAGGATTGGCTCTGTTTTGTCAGATATTTTTGAACAGGAAGAGCGTGTGCCTAAAAGCTGTGTGCTTAGTGTAACCCCGTTCATTTTAAAAATAAACTCTGTACTAAAAGAACTTCCTTCCACTATCTTGGGATCTCTATATGTTGATGATCTGCAGATTAGCTGTCGGGGGCAGACATGAGATACGTAGAGAAGCAATTGCAGATTTGAATGAGATCCAAGAATGGTCAGACAAACAGGGATTTACTTTTCGAAGCAAAAATCTTTGTGCGTGCACTTTTGTAGGAAGCAAGGTCTCCATCCTGAGCCTGAATTATATCTGAATGGTACAATTATTCCAGTTGCGCCCGAAGTAAAAATTTTAGGAGTGACGTTCGACTGAAAATTAACTTTCCTTTCTCATGTTTTAAACCTGAGAAAGAAGTGTCTCAAAACACTAAATATTTTAAAAGTGTTGGCGAACACCTCCTGGGGTGCAGAGCGTTGCTCCATGCTTCGCATTTACAGAGCGCTCGTCCGCTCTAAACTGGACTATGGCTCAGTTGTTTATGGATCCGCTCGGCCATCAGTATTGTTAAAACTGGATCCTGTTTACCATCAAGCTCTGCGGATTTGTTCAGGAGCTTTCAGGACTTCTCCTGTCCAGAGCCTATATGTTGACTCTAACGAACCATCACTCTATCTGAGGCGTGAGCAATTATCCTTTTGCAATATTTTAATATTCTATTGCAACCTGAACATCCTAATAAGCTGGGCTTACATGAAAATGTGTGTAGCACTTTATTTGAAGCACGTCCATCCTGTGTTCCTACCTTTGCTTTAAGAGTTTGCCCTGTCATTGAAGAACATTCCCTCTCTGATATGCGCCCCCAAGCAGTACAGAATTTTGAATTTTGATTCCCCTTGGGAAATTCACTGATTCAGCTTCTTGATGTTTTCAAACATCACGTGAAGGCAAGCTCTAACGAGATCGTTTACAGACAACTCTTTGCTGAGCACAGGCACAAATATAGCAGTTATTATCCGATATACACAGATGGATCAAAGTCAAATGATCATGTCGGGATGGCATTTGTATTTGAAGATTACATAGAGGGCAGTTGCCTGCACCATGCTTTCCCAGTCCTAACATCTGAACTAACTGCAATATATTATGGTCTTCTGTACATCTCAAAACTCTGCCACAAAAAGTTCATAGTTTATACAGACTCGTATAGTGCTCTTAAATTTTTGGGAGCTTTTCCCAACACTCAAAATCCTGTTGTAGTGGATGTTCTCAAAATTCATATAAACTTGAAGATTCGAAGATATGAAATCCTGTACTGCTGGGTTCCCGGGAATACGGGAATAAAGGGAAACGAGCTTGCAAACATCGCAGCAAAATCTGCTGTTGAACTGTCCAGTCGCCTTATCCCTTTTAGAGACATCTGCTGTGTCATCAAGGGGAAGATCCAAAACAAATGGCAGCAAATTTGGGACGTTCAGCTTAAAAACAAGTTGAGAAATGTAAAGCCCAGAATCGAGCGTTGGGATTTTGCTAGAAATCGAAAGGAGGAAGTTCTTTGACTCGCCTCAGAATTGGTCACACTAGAGTGACACATAACTCAAAGCATTAAAAGCTGAGAATGAGCCTATTTGTTTAAATTGTAATGTTTGTTTATCTGTCCGTCATATTTGAATTGAGTGTCCATATTTTGATAGTCTTCATCAGAAAAAGTTTAATAGCTGTGACTTACCTCTCGACCGTTTAATCGGAACAGAGGCTAATTGTAATTTATTTTATTATTTAAAAGAGACTGGCTTTTACTACCTAATTTAATTTGTTTTGAGGATAGTGTCTTGGATTTTAATGTGTGCTTTTACCTTGTTTTTATATGACTGCATCCTCTGGATTTGGTACATTTGTCCACTTGTTTTTATTTATTGTATTTTAATTTCATAAATTTTTGATCATCTCACCTTGTGTTTGGCGTGTCATAATCATCTTTGGTTTTGCGCCAAAAAACCCACTCACTCACTCACCCCGATAATCTTAATTCGAGGTTCCACTGCACTGTGTATTGCCGGTGGATTTTCATGCATATATATTCGATGTTCGATAAATATGCACGGATAGGGATTGGTTTTTAACATAGATCGTTTTGTTGCAATTCGAAAATCCGTCTCATTGTAATCTGCGAAGATTACAATTAGGTACAATCACATCTTCGCGACACTACTTTACTTGAACAAGACTTGTTTTATATGGAACTAAATTCTATCAAAGAATCTTTCGGCATTGCTTTTTTGGGTCATCCTCAGAAATTATTCTACATACTCATGTAATTCTCTATTCCAACATAGTTAGAGTTACAGTTCTATATACAAGAATGATCAGACGTTGCTATCTTACACTTACAAAGTTAAAACTAAAAAGAACATCCGCACAACTCATGGTTAGCTGCAAGACTACTCGTCGAAAAACGATGGCCGGAAATCAAGATTCATCTTTCAGCGACACGCGACGAATATGTCAAGGCTTTCTCCCTTCACAAAGCCTATCTTCCACTATGACCCTACCAAGCATAACAGACACTGTTGGTCACCACGTGATCCTATGCGTCACATCTTCAGACCACCACTGAACCCACACAAGATCGTGATCTGTGTCTGATATATTAGTCGTCAAGTGTTGCATTACAAATTACTAACACTGTGCCACACAGTCATACTGAGAATCTGTGCTCTCAGTAGTTGCAACGTGCAAAAGTTGGTTAACGCATGTGTGGTGCCGACTATTCGTGACAAGAACGATCGGTAATACCACGCAGCAGCTAGGCTGAGCGATATTTTGCTCTTTGCTCGCTGGAACTAATGTTCCCTGAAAAATCACCTACGAGAGAAATCCTTCGACAATGAAGTATACCTTGTACTTATTCACCAATTGAGTCTCATTTTCCAGCCATAAAAGTTTTTGTATGTCCATATCCATTCTAACTGGGCCACAAATCTTTCTCTGTTTTTATTTCAAGCGTTCCTGTCTAATCCTTCCATTATTATTTTAATTTCTAAACATCGTCCTTAATTTTTGTGCCTTAGCATATGTCATATTACTAAACATTGCAATAGTTATATTAAATTGTTTTGGTCTCCTTTTTAATAAAGAAACATAAGAAACACTCCTCTTATTTTGAATTACTGTTTACCATTCAAAGTACACCTAACATAAATGGAAATAAAATTTATCCATAAACGGAAGTAATTTTTATTTTTATACTTATATTAGTAATTTGGTTAAGAGGTATTTTGTTTTGGGAGTGGTATCGCATTCAAGCCTTTGCCAAGATTTAGATATAAGATGTATTTCGAAATTCAATTCAAGGAATGTGATGAGATTGAATTATATCTTCAACATCAGTAATTCGAATAGAATAATTGTCACACAGAAAATATGATGTGCATTGACATCCAAGTATTATTTATTAACTATAATAAGAACGTTACAAGCCGTATTTGCTAAATAGTTCTACTCGGCAGACTGATTTTAAATATAGGGCAAGATATCAATGGATGAAAAATTTTGTGCTTTTGCGTTACACAGAATAAATAATTTGAACTGTTTAAAATGCATTTTTTCGCATTAAAAAATCTAGTAAAAAAACTGATAATGTCCCAAAATAATTCCACAGTAAATTTTGATGTGTAACAATTCTCACTTTTAAAACCTCTCTATACATTTAACTAAAGCATTTATTTGTGTAATTTATTTTGTATTAAAATGATTATATCTCTATTTTTCAAATAAATTTCTTTCATAACCCGTCTAAACTTAATACAAATTTGAGTTACCTTTAATTATTTTCTCTTGTTTTCAGAAAGAAAAAAAAACATTAACATAGCAATACATTTGCAGATTATGATTGCTTATAAATTCTAACGTTAAATATATTTAATAGATGCACATTTAAAAACTATTTTGCCAATGTTTTGACTAAAATATGTGTCTATCCTTTCTAGAACGAGTTTTCATTGGCATTTAAAGATTCACCAATTATTTTAATAGCATTGTCTCTCTTCTGAATATTTTCCAATTTGCTTAACAAAAATAAGTTAATCAAATGAAAGATGTATTAAAGTGTTTGTTTTATATACAGTATTAAAAAATGTACTTAACTACGTTCATTGGAATAAACTCTTATATTGTGTTTATTCGAATTAAGAGAATTCAGTCATTAACGAACTTTTTTTTTCTTTTTCTTCTCAAGAAAACTTCGGAAAAAAGTACTGTTCGATATATTTTGAGGAATATATGTAATTCTGAAAAATATGCTTTCTCTGATTTTTTTTTCTTCTCTCAAAATCAAATCAAATAGTTTATTAAATTGCAGACAAGTTTTTCGTCAGTGTTTTTTTTTTAGCTTTTGATTTTTTTTCCTCGAAAAGAAGTTATGTATTAACTTTCTAGGATTCTTAAATTTATTGGGTTAGCCGGAAGCGCAAAATGTAATTCTCTTGAACGATTTCTATTCTTTCTTTTTCTTTTTTTCTTATTAAGAATACTATTGTAACATAAAGTATAGCATTAGTTTAGTAAAATAGTTTGCATTTTTTTCAAGCAATAAAAAGAAGAGTCTCAAGAGAGTACTCAATGTATTTGATTTGAAAAAAAAAATTATTCCCCCTTCAAAATATTACTTCGATTATTGGTGAAATGTTATATTTAAAAAAATTAAACATTGCAAAATTTCTATGCAATTCATACGTGAAAAAAAAATTATATCCGAAATTACTTTGTTGCTGGCATATAAGAAACCACGGCCATTTTTAAATTTACTTTTTAAAAGAAGAAAAAATTTGTTACTGTGGAAAATAATAAGCGTTGGATATCAATGTAAAGCAAGTAAACTGCATGACTAATTTTCGAAAGTAAAACAAAAAGCGGGAAGGGTGAAAATGAACGAAAATAATGATAATGTGCCTATAAGAGAGCGATACAGGTAAATTCAGGAAAGCTGTAGATAAATCATGGAAACTAAATCTATTGGCCTCCAATGTATGCCTGACAAGTGAACGGGAAGCAACTAAGAAAAACTTCTTGGATAGCTGATAACAAACTGGAGTTAGATTTGGGATCATTGGTCAAAAATGAATTATTTTTATTATCATTATTATTATTAATAATACTTTGATGTCAATACCTCAAGTTCAGAAACTATCGAAGTAGCTGAAACGTTTGGATTTATGACGGAGAAAGTCTTTGCTAAATATTTTCTTTTTTCTTCTCCCCTTCCCACATCAAACAAAGCAAATATATTATCAACATAACGGAAACAAAATCAAACATTCAAGTTTTAAATATTTCTATTCTTCATACTTTAAATAAATTTCAACAATAATGTACTATTAGGGCTTAGCTATAACAGTCTAGTAGGAATTATTTTTTTGATAAATAAAATGTACTTTTTTGATACATGTACATTAATAAAATGTACTTTGAGACAAATTTGTGAAATTACCTCCTAAATTTCAATACAGTATAAAAATACAATGAATGTAATGCATGATGAGGAAACCTCAATCCTTAGTATCTCTGAAACTTTGAATATGAAGTAATACATTCCATACAGAACACTCCATAATTTCAAAACATTCCACATGTTGGATTGGGGCAGACAATGCCTATGAGTAGTTGTTCATACAGTAGCACAGTGTTCGCTGAATGACCTAACAAATTCTCTTTGATGTCAGGAGTGCATGCCTATTATTTGCGGTATTAGGAAGGCTGTGGACATGACTCCTGGTGCAGCTGTGCAAGCACTTGGTTTTGTATTCGTCTGGTCGAGTGTCATTCCTGCTGTGACATGAGCAAAACTGCTTTTCTATGCCATCGGATCAGAACCGTTCGCTCACTGGAAAGAATCAATTTTATGACTTCTTGCTTACTAATGATAACCTTGATGAAACTGATCCGAAACAAGTGGTGAATCAAGAGCGGTTAGTGAGAATGGAGTGAAAAGCGGAAAGAACTCAACGATCAGTGGATTCGGAACCGGTTAGCGAGGCTAGAGCGAAAAACGAAAAGAATTGAATGAGTAGGGATATTGGAATGACTGACTCAATCAAACGCTAAATTCTTGCACTGATTTCTTTCAACTGTAGACTGAAATTTCCTGAAACCTCCTTTCTATACAGGATTAATAAAATTCTAGATAAAAGAATCTTTAAAAAGTTGACAAAAGATAAAAATTAAACTCACTTTTCACATGGAAGGCTAAATACTCTTTTTTCACGTAAAATGCGAATCTAACATTCTAAATCTGCAAGCTTTCAAAAACTGGGTGAAAACTATAACAGAGGTCGGCTCTTCTTTTTTCGAATCAGATGTTTGCTTGTTCAGTAGAGTGAATCAGTTCGTGAATGAAGTCCAGAGCGAATCGTATAATTCTGGTATAATCACACCCCGTTACAATCCGCTGATCGATATACGAAATTCATGTTAGCCATCTGTATACTCGTCAACTAAGTCTTCCTGTCTCCAAGGTCAGAATAATTCTGCTGTGAAAGCCTACATCATTTCATTAATAGCTTACATACAAAAAATCTAAGCTTTCATTTTCGAAAACGTTGTTAGTAGATATCCATTTTTAATCACATTAATGTTTCGATCAATGGAAATATTCAGAGTTTAGCAATTTCAAATAAAATAGAAAAATCAATTTTGTGAAAATTACGAAACCTGGCATTTTATTTTATAATTTTATTTAAAACATCAGGGCAAGAACAACTCATAACATATCTGTTTTATCATTCTGAACTGACAGAACAAATTTGCCACATTATTGACTTCTGAAAGGAAGGGTCACTACCCAAAATAAATTGCCGAAAAGATTATTTCTTCACATTAGGGCAACAGGTAGACACGTGAAGAGAGTAAAAGAAGTATGGATAACCAAAATGTAGTCTAGACGTCCTGGTGTACTGAAAGCAAACCTGAATTGTTAATATGAGATCAATTTCAGACTCTCAGAACTGAAAATATTGAAGATCAGGTGGCTCAAGATAAACCAAATCCAAAGCAACTGGAATCTCCATTGTCTTATATGGTTTATCCATTCAATATATAGGAAATGAGTTTAAATCAAAGAAGCCTAATTAGTGATCTTTAAACTTGAAACTGCAATAATTAGCAAACTTCTTAAAGTATTCAGGAAAAATAAATGGAGCATACGGCTTTCATGAGATGCTGTGAAAACTAAGATAATTGCTAATAAATTCAAGAAATGCCCTTGATTATTCCGAAAATGAGCATCTGATGTAAAAGAAATTTTAAGTTATTCTGATGACGATTATAAAATAAGGGGTTTTCAAAGGTTAAACATAATTGTAGTTGTTATTGTTTGTCATATTTATGTTTTTCTTTATAAAATCATTCGCAAATTTTCTTTAAAACTAATATGCAAAGAACAGTCATTTTAAACCCTAAGTCTAGCAAAAGCTCAACTTTTGCATCTCAAATTAGGAACATTAGGAACACGTTATTCCAAAGAAAAATTGGGTAGATTGTTGACACGAAGTGAACGCGATTTCTACGTGAAGGGATGAAACCGTTACGTAAGGAATATGTAAATATCAGCTAAAAAATTGAAAATGGTGTGGTTATTAAATCTATATTTACTAGTGCCGTAATATAAATTTTGCAGTTTAATTTTTCTCTAATTACACTAAGGTGGACAAAAAAGAATCATGAGCTTATATTGACTCAGATTAATTCGGTGATCACAGAACGATATTCAGAAAATATTATTCTAACTTTTATTTATACTTAAATTTGAAATAACTTCTAGATTTGTATGGATAGATGTCAGATCTAAAGAGAAAAAACAATGCATTAAAAAATCATAAACTGTATTGCTATTTTAAAATATTACAACATTTAAGATTAAGTTTAACTACAATATAATTAATAATTAAGTAGACATGAACACTGGAAGTTAAATCTAACCATAACATAAAAATAGTAGTAAATTTAAGACCAATGAAAGAAAATATAAAAAAAAAACCAAAATGAAAATAAAAGTCTCCACCTGCTACCTTAATGTCGAATTAAACGAGGAAATTTTAATATGCACAAAACGTTTTTCATAAGCTTCATCTACAACACTTTTGCATTCGTTCTAAAATAAAGTGTTTCCATTATTACTTTAAATGCTTGTTTCTGTAGTAAGTATTTTAATTTTAGAAGAAAAGTTTAACTCAATTGCACGACCTGGGTATTTTAGAGCCACCGCTATGAATTTAATTAAAATACAGCTTTTTCTATTTCTTTAACTTCTTCGGATTTTTTAAGCTGCGTATAAAATATTCAGTTCTCTTTATGGTTCTAATGTTTGAATTTACTATATATGCATCTATGTGTATTATTTATCTTGGAAGAAGTAAAATTTAGTTAATTAAAAAATACCAAGCGGTGCGTGCCTTTGAGCAATAATAACGTATGTAATCAAAAATGAGTCCATTTTTTCTTGCCCTTTTGGATGCTGTCTATATAGAAATTATTAAATAAATTAAATTATTGAAAAGCTAAATTTGCTAGCTGATATTTTTAAAATATGTTTTCCCTTCCCAAAAAATTAATCAGGGGATTCTGTTTAACTTCCTTTGGAAAATGTTCCACTGTGAGATAGTATCAGAACATGCTAATAAATGTATGCATAAAAATATGACAGTCCTAAAAAGTAATGGAAATATTCTTCAAACTGTTGAACGGTACGTACGTCATTCAGATTTCAAAAATCTAGTTCGTTAATTATATATCCTCAAAATAACGTTAAATATAGTGTGTAAAAAATACAATCATCATTATAATTATTATTTTTGGCATATAATTTTCTATCATTAATTTCACGAAATTTAGTTTAAAAATGAAAGTATAATTCATTATAGCGGCTTTTAGAGCACGTAGGGAAAGAGAGAGAATAATGTGCTCCTATTATATGCTTGCCGATATACTTAAAAGACAAATAAAGTATGCTTGTGACATCAAAAATAGTGGCATGTGCTTGGTATAGATGCTTCATAAGAAAAATGCCTACCGCGTTTCATTTCTTTATAAGAAATCATAAGAAATTTAACACGTTGACTGCCGTAAGGATCACCGGTGGCAGTCACCCGTCTTGCCTACACTGCCACTCGTGACCGGCGACGCGTCAAATAGTAAAAATACATAATTAGACCAAATATCGATACTAATAGTTTTTTAAATATTGTTGTTACTGCAATGGTTTCAAGAATAATAAATCGCAAGAAGGGTCTGCAGCGCCTCGGGGATAGCAAAATTAGAAAATAAGTCTTTTGCGTATACGGGTTTCCATAAATATCTATACGTGGTCTTGATTTCCGCAACGTCGCTGAACACTGGTAGTTCGGTCCGAGGTTCGAATCCTGCGAAAGGGCTGGCTGCATGGGTGTTTTCGTGATTTTCCCCATGTGTAACGTGTATTCGAGCCATTTCCCTTAAAAAGTCCTCCACGAAGACATCCCTCTTTTAAGGCAGATAGCCCTCGAGTGCTTTTCCGTAATCTAATAAATAATAAGCCATTTCCGCAACATTTTGTTTAAACATACATATATATATATATATATATGCGATTATTAAATAAATAAATAAATAAAATAAGAAAAAAATCTAAAAAATCTGAAAGGTTCCATATTTTAAATTACTTCCAAAGAAGTGTTTTCTAACGTTTTGTGTATCACCTTTGTTTATTAAATATCATTTTTTACGTATTCAGACCATAAAATTCAGTTCAACAGCAATATCTCAAAACAATCTTAAAATGAGCATATCCCTTCAGAATTTCCGATACACAGTCTCGCGCGCTGGAGGGAAAAAAAAAAAAATTCCGTCATTGCTCCCTGTGAAATCGTTGAATTTGTCAGTCAAAAATTCGTTAACGTGTTACAAAATATGAAATCCATAATAAAACAAATTTCAAATTCTAAATTAGGGATTGCAGATGCCCATAATCTATGGAAGAATACGTTATTCAAACATTGATGGCTCTAGGTACCGTTGTTCTATCACAGTGCGAGAAACATACATATATTCATGCAGATTCTTTCAATATAAGATATAAGATATAAGATAATTCTTTCAATATAAGACAGGGCAATAATATTTGGTGGCAACAATTTCAAACCTTAACCGGTTTTTATCTTCCGGTTAAGGTCTTTTATGACTTTAGTAAATCTACATGTAATATTTGTGGAGTTATCAACAATTTAAAAGTTGTTTAAGTGCAGCTAAGCCTAATGAATTTTGCGATGGCGAAATGTTTGTTTACGTTTCCAGCTTGGCAAAATAGCGGATTTGTTGCCAATCTAAACTAAACTGCTCAACAACAAAGATGACGTCTTTTTTTTATTATTGCGAATTAAATAATGCTTAATCCATTCTGGATTCCTTCGAGTAAATAGGTGTTTCAGATTTACTTCGTAATTTTTAATATAGATATTTTGAGTTTATAAGTGTTTTTGCCTTGTTGGAAAGTGAAAACTGAATTAATTGAATGAGACATACTGAATCGTCTGTGAAAAACTGTTACTCTTTTGTTTTGTTTGCTTAATTTCTTTTATACATCGTTTTAGATTTATTATAGTATTTGAATAGAACATGTGGCAACGATTAGATAATTCTTCAAATGATATAAATTTATATGCATTCTGAGTTATAGTATCGACGAAATGTAACACGTATTGTATTGTGGTTCATGCGCTATCGACAAAGTAGATGTAATTCAATGTGTGCAAAGCCTAGTTTGTATTGTTCACTGATTTCTTTTAATAGAAAATAAATCGCTATGTAAACGAAGAGAACACAATGTAACATATATATATATATAACAAAACACCTTCAAGAAGAAATACTATACTTCGTGACAATCTTGAAAAATAACCTAATTCTTCAAAAAAATAATTAAAAATACTTTAAAAAAAGCTGGCATTGGCCTTACCAATTTTTAGATTTTTTCGAGTTAGAAGGTGATATTTTCTGCTTAAAGCCCAATGGGAAGGTATAAAGTGGATGGCTGATTCTGAAAATCTAATGTAAAAATGTACAGATAATTCTTGTCACTACGTGTTCTTTTCTCCAAAAAATTTTGGCAGAATACTTTTAATACTATTGTTTAAATAGTTTTAAATTACTTTGATGGCCAATTCTACTACTTTTATTAACAAATCGGGCCTTTTCGTTTTTCATTGTAGCTTGATCGCCCTCTCGCTTGAAGAATTACGACTGTTAATAAAAAATGACTTTTTCCATTTGAATCTTACTTTTGTGGGCCATGTTAAGTAATTTAAGTTGAATTAGCCATTTTCACTTTTAGAAACAGTTTTATTCTTCAAACAACTTGACTGACGCCATTTTGAAATCTTTCCACGTCTTTTCGAGTCTTTCACCCCCTTTTTTAGCTCTAGGGGACGAATTCCTGCCAACGGACACTCTTATCACATTGGCTGTTGCCCAGTGGCATTGTTTCCCCCGCCTTACGTGACACGACGAGTGGGAACGCGTTGAAGGACACAGAGAATTACAACCCCTTTTCAGCTTTGCTTCACGATAAGAGGACTGCATAGCCACAGGTCTGTTTTTCATGTTTCTTTTACAAAAAAAAAAAAAAAAAAAAAAAAAAAAAACATTCTTGGTCTTAGCAAGACCCACTGTGTTTGTTTTCATTTAAATTTAATTTCAGATTTCTAAAATTTATAAAGGTTTAATGCTTTAAGCTTACAGTTACAGCCCGTACGTTATTGTATAGTTTGACTAATAGCAGACCGCTATTTATTTTTATTTTATTTTTTTAATTATTGCTGTACATCGGAGTTGCATTTACATTTTTTACACCTTAATGTGTCGTTTTGTGCGGACGCGTCGGGAAATTGGAACAGAGAATTGAGACTAAACATTTTTTTAGGACAATTCATCTAATTATAAAAAAAATTTCGTAACACAAAAGATTCAATTGTCTGTTTCGGCGATACGCGTAATGGAGTTAACTTGGTTCGACGTTTAACTAGAAATTTCCCTTGAAAAGCCAGGTTAGACATCGAATTGAGCAAATTTACCATTTTCCGCTTTATAATTTTTATAATTTTTAATGTTTTTTCATATGTTTTTATTTGTTGTATTAGTTTTAACTTGTTCCATCGATCGGTTTTTTATATGTTTTAACTTTTCACCTATCACATCGATGCGTATGTTGTTGTGTTTTACATTATACATGTTATTTCGCGTGTAGCCTAATTTTTCACCCTTCAATGTCATTGTTTTTTTTAAATACTGCATTGAACTTTTTCTTGGAGCCACAGCTCCTGGTAACTTTCTGGCGAGCTAACTACAATTTATCTTCTTCTCATTTCCTTCATTTTGCAGCATATTGCGCAAAAATTATTTAGACCAAATAGGTCTTTTTTATATAGTACCTAGCTTTTTAATTATATATATATATATGTATATATATATATATATATATATATATGTGTGTGTGTGTGTGTGTGTGTGTAATATTTTAATGACTAAGAGGAATAGGATACTTTAACAGCTTGCAATCTTAGATGACTGAGTGGAAAGACGAAAAGATGACGCTCACACAAATGAATTTTGAAGAAGTCCCATTCTTTATTTTCACGCATATAAAACCATTTTAGTAGACATTTATCCAATACTAACGAAATAGATAATTTTTATGTACATTGTGGTTTTTTTTAAAAGAAATGGCATAGGCAGTTAAGCAAGGTGAAGCAGTGCGGTTTTGGCAGAGCAGAAGTTAATTTTGAGGTGGCCGATTACTCTTAAAGCAGCTATACCCATCTACAGTGATACCTCCGTATACAAGTTAATCCTCTATATACGTCAAAAATCGATTGCAGATTTTTGAACTTATACGAAATGGACGTATATCCGAAGAAAATTCCCTACATGTTACATCTAAACTCCGAACTATCAGCGCCTCCACATCTAAACTTCGAACTATCGGCACCATTACATTTAAACTCGAGAATAATACTACGTGAGAACGTAGTTAGAACTCTGAACCCGAACTCGATTGACTGTTAGCTGGAGAGCTCGTAATTTTATGTAATCTAATAATTGTATATAAAATGTATAAATGTATCTAAATATAATATCTTTATTTATACAGAAGTGTCAGTCTTTATGAAAAAGCTTGGAATTATTTAGATATTTCATCGAATAAGAATTAGAATGGAACAAGCTCGGCTCCCGGGTGAAAGAAAAGGTAAGAGATTTCTTTTTACCTTTTTGAATTCTATTGAGAGATACAACAATATTTTTTGGCATCCCTGCCCGGACACCCGAGCTAAGAATAAGAATTTAAATTAGACAATAAAGATTAAGAATACAATTATTGATTACTTTTTGAATTTTTGAACTGTTAAGAACATGTCTGAAGAGATTTAAAATAAATTAAAAAAGAAGCGCGCAGCTCTCCGAACATCAGTAACGAAATCGCTTAAAGATTTGGAATCGCAGCTTTCGGAAATTGATCCAAAAATTCATGATTTGGAAGAAAATTTAGAAATATTAAAGAATAATTTCGAATCGCTTAAAAGTGTCGATACAGAATTAGAACCTCTTTATAAAGTTGAGGAATTTGACGCTGAATTCCAAAAATCTGAAGAATATCGTCAAAAGGTCGTTAAATGCAGTTTCCGTACCTCCAAAAGAACGCAAATCTACTGAAACGGTAGTAAATAACCAGTTCAGTACTGATAGTCAAAGAGAGCCAAAACATAATGAGTCTGTTCGAATTAAATTACCTAAGTTAACTTTAACGAAATTCTACGGAGATATAAACAACTGGCTAACCTTTTGGAACAGTTTCGAGTCTGCCATTCATAAAAATGATTCATTAGATAAAATAGACCAATTTAATTATTTGAAAGCTCATTTAGGTGGTTCTGCTTTAAACACAGTCGAAGGATTACCGATTAGTGCTGCTAATTACGATTCCGCAATTGATCTTCTAAAAGAAAGATTTGCGAAAACAGATGTGCTCATTTACACTCACATGGATAACATTTTGAACACTAAACCGTTGAAAATCTCGAATGATGTTCGCGCCTTTAGAAAATTTTATGATAATATTTCTATCGAATTAAGATGTTTAGAAAATTTGGGTCAGTCTCTCGAGAATTTATCGAGTGTGCTATGTCCAATAATTCTGAAATCACTTCCCCAAGATATTTTGCTTGAGATTAGCAGAATGAGTAATGGAAGTGCGTATTGTAATATTAAAAGCCTGTGCTTGATTATAGCTCAATGTTTAGATTCACGCGAAAGGGCGGAAGTCATAAATAAGAATTCAGAGCATTCGACAGCGAATAGTAGGCGCCGTCAGTCTGCGTATGCAGTCCAGAAAATAAACACTCGTCATTTCAGTGATGGAAAGAGCAATAAATTAGAAACGAAAGCTTCTTCTGCTTCTGATCTTAGAGTCCACGGGTATTAAAGAAAAATTGATTATGGCATGCGTCTTTTGCGGAGAGTTTTCCCATTCAAGCCATAAATGTCCTATTGCCCAGAAACTAACGAATGACGAAAAGGTTGAAATACTACGCAAAAATGGCACTTGTTTTAGGTGTTAACAAAATAAGGGTCACATCATCAAATTTTGTGATTCTAACATTTTTTGCTCCCATTGTCACTCTAAGCATTCTACGATTATGTGTAATAGAATTAATTCCGAGAGTAAAAAAGGAACGATCAAAACTGTCCAGGAAGTTGAAAATAAAGTACTTTCGAATAAAAGCAACCATTCTGAAGTTTATTTACAAACTTTGGTCGTAGGGGTAGCTGGGAAAACCTTAAAGGGTTATTTAAGATTGCTAACAGACACCGGAAGTCAGAACACGTACATAAGTCAATATGCTGCTAAAACGTTGAAATTAGAAAAGATAGGAACTGAAAGAATTAAACATGGGTTATTTGGGGGTGTAGAAGTTTCGGAAGATCATAATCGTTATCAAATAGATTTAACTAGTTTAGATGGAAAGTACAGGTGTAAAATCGAAGCACTAGACCAGAGGAAAATTTGTTCGTCACTACCTAAGATCAAAGACGAAAAGTTAATTAAAGTAATGGAAAAAAGGGGAATCCTTATCAACGACAATCATGCGAATGGAAATCTCTGTCTGTTTCAAGAAAATCCGGAATAGATTCATATGCTGTTAGGAGCGGACACCGCAGCACAATTGTTCACTGAAAGAATTGAACATTTTGCGGGGGATTACGTAGCCTTTGAGACTAAGTTAGGCTGGACATTAATGGGCAAGATTAAAGAGAATGCGAATACGTCGAGTTCCCTGTCCGTTCTTTCTTTATCCTTACATGTTTCCGATACAAATTTGTCCAATCTTTGGCGTTTAGACACCTTGGGGATTTCAAACGAGGAAAACAAAACGAAAAGTGTCTTGGAAGAAGAAACTCGAAAACATTTCTTAAAAAGTGTAAAACGGGATAGCTCAGGGAGATATGAAGTAACCTTACCCTTTATTTTAGATAAATCCGTCTTATCCAGTAACCGTACTATGGCTGAAAGACACCTCGTCAAAACCGAAAGTAAACTAATTAACACACGCAGAAGAAAAGATTACGAAGAAATATTTGATGAGTGGGAAGCGAAGGATATTATTGAGGTAGTAACTGAGAAAAAGGAGGAAGGAGTACACTACTTGTCACACAGACCTGTAATAAAAGAGTCTAGTGAAACTACAAAGATACGGCCTGATTTCAATGCATCTGCACGTTCTAAGAATTCACCCTCTCTCAATGATTGTTTGCGTAAAGGCCCAAATTTAATAGAAATTATTCCACGTATATTGAATCGTTTTCGAAAATATCGCATAGGAGTGTCATCGGATATCGAAAAGGCCTTTTGTCAAATCAAAATAGCAGAAAAGGGTAGAGATTTTTTAAGGTTTCTATGGTTCGATAATCAACATAAGTTTAAAATTTACAGACATGACCGAGTTGTTTTTGGACTCACATCAAGTCCGTTTCTGCTAACCGCTACACTTGGTCACCTTTTGACTACAGTCCCAGAAAAGTTTATAGAAAATTCTAATATTTTGAAGTACTATAGAAGTACTATATTTTGAAGTAGATTTTACCTCGATAATTCGTTAATTAGCTTAAATCACGTAGATGAAGCCGAAAATTTCGTTCAAGAAGCAAGATTGATTTTGGCTTCAGGACATTTCAATTTGAGATGTTGGCGATCAAATTTTCGCATTGACATGATCGATGAGATACAGAGCAAGACGAAATTTGTCCCAGTATTAGGATTAGTATGGGATTTAGAAAAAGATATTTTGGGTTGCAAGATCGAAGAAACATTTAACTTGAGAGAACCTATTACCAAAAGAAAAGTTTTGTCAATTACCCAGAAAATTTTTGATCCCATTGGCTTTACTGCACCGATAACTGTAATTCCTAAACTAATTTTGCAAGAAACCTGGAACCAGAAGATTAAGTGGGATGAAGATCTTCCTCTTCCCCTAAGTGAGCAGTTTGGGACTTGGTTGAACCAATTGCCTCTGCTATCTCAGATTGAAATTCCTCGTTGGTTAAATATTGATTACGAAAACGAAGATACCGTAGTGCTCCACGTTTTTTCGGATGCTAGTAAAAGAGCCTATGCCACATGTGCATTTTTAAGAGCTGAAACCATCGAAGGTGTAAAGATTCAGTTAGTAAGCGCGAGAAGTCGAATAACCCCTATTAAGGAACTTACGATTCCACGGCTTGAACTTCTTTCCTGTCTGATAGGTGCCAGGCTTGCAAAAACAATTTTATCAGAATTGAAACTTAAGAATTGTAGAACAGTGTTCTGGAGTGATTCTTCTACAGCTTTGAGGTGGATAAGAAGAGATCAAGTACGGGGTACGTTTGTTCATAATCGAGTACAAGAAATAAGATCGCTTACCAGAATATCTGACTGGAAACATGTACCTGGAAGTTTAAACCCAGCGGATCTCCCATCGAGAGGATGTACTATTGAGCAATTACAGAAATCGGCATGGTGGGAGGGCCCATCGTGGCTTTACTTACCAGAAGACGAGTGGCCCCATGTAGAAGAAAAGCCTGATGAGGAACTTATAAACAAGAAAAAAAGGAAAACGATTCTGACTCTTCTAGATCATGGAGACAATTTGGACCGGTACTACAAATACTTCTTTTCATATAGAAAAACCGTGAGAATGATCGCTTGGATTTTCAGGTTTTATCACAATTTAAAGAACAAAGATAAAAACCTCACTCCTGATGTCTCAGTTGATGAATTGGAGAATGCTGAAAAGGCACTTTGTAGATTGGTACAGAAAGAATCATTTACAGGTATAAACGATCCCGCTATTGGTGCGCTGAGAACAATCGTAGACCAAAATGGAATTTTAAGAGCCAAAACGAACGTCCTACAGCGTCAAGATAATGAAAATTTCCGATATCCTATCATTTTACCTTCAGAACACCTTCTTGTTGAGAGACTAATTTACGAGAAACATCTAGAACTCCAGCATGCTGGTGTCAGCACTTTAATGACAAATCTTAGAGAAAACTTTTGGATATTAAAATCCAGAAAAAGTATTCGAAATATTATCAGAAAATGTGTAAGATGTAAACGATTTGTTTCACAAAGAGTGGAATTCGAGCCAGGATTTCCACCCGAAGATCGAGTCAGAGAAGGGGCGACTTTTGAAGTCGTCGGTGTAGATCTAGCGGATCCTCTCTACCTCCGTGAGGGGTCTAAAGCGTGGATAGTCTTGTATACATGTGCCATTTATAGAGCCATTCACCTCGAACTAGTTATTTCTCTATCTACAGAAACTTTCATCCAATCTTTACGTAGATTCATTGCCAGAAGAGGTATACCTTATGTGATATATTCCGACTACGGAACTAATTTTGTATGGACTAACAGTGTTCTTAAGAAAGTTAATTGGAACGCCATATGTTCAGCTGCTTCTATCCAAATGATACGATGGAAGTTCAACCCTCCGACCGCCGCCTGGTGGGGAGGTTGGTGGGAGAGGCTTGTGCGAATGGTGAAAGAAAATTTAAGAAGAGTGTTAGGTCGAACGTCCTTAAATTATGAAGAATTATATACTATATTATGTGACTGTGAACAAGTGATTAATTCGCGACCTATCACATACGTATCAGAGGATAATCAAGATCCATCACCACTGACCCCTATGATGTTCCTGCAAGAATTGCCGTCATCAGGAGTTCCTGATATGGACTACGTAGATTCCAAAGAACTAAACCGTCGAGCCAACTACCGACAGAGAATAAGACATGATCTACGAAACAGATTTCGTAATGAATATCTTGGTCAGTTGAGACAACAGGCAATAAAGAAGGGAAAATTTCAACAGTTGCAAGTAGGCTATGTAGTTCTTTTGGAAGACAGCCAGAGACGACGCATACATTGGCCTTTAGCCAAGATAGTCGAGCTTTTCCCCAGTAAAGATAGGATAGTTAGACTAGCGAGGATCAATACAAGAAATAGAATTCTGCTTCGTCCAGTGCCCCGGCTTTTCCCGTTGGAGATCTCTACTTCTGAATCCGTTGGCCCTCCGTTCCCCGAAAGAGCACCTCAAGATAGAAACGACCATGCAACTGGTCAGGCTGATCAGGCTGCTAGTATTCCAGAACCTGCCTCAAGTCCTCGAGTGATGACCAGAGCTGGACGAGTTGTTCGGCCTCCTCATCGATGTGTATTGAGTTCCTCCGTATCGTCGGATCTCAATGGTGGGAGGTGATGTTACATCTAAACTCCGAACTATCAGCGCCTCCACATCTAAACTCCGAACTATCAGCACCATTACATCTAAACTCGTGAATAATCCTACGTGAGAACGTAGTTAGAACTCTGAACCCGAACTCGATTGACTGTTAGCTGGAGAGCGCGTAATTTTATGTAACCTAATAATTGTATATAAAATGTATAAATGTATCTAAATATAATATCTTTATTTATACAGAAGTGTCAGTCTTTATGAAAAAGCTTAGAATTATTTAGATATTTCATCGAATAAGAATTAGAATGGAACAAGCTCGGCTCCCGGGTGAAAGAAAAAGTAAGATATTTCTTTTTACTTTTTTAGAATTCTATTGAGAGATACAACACTACAAGAAATAAAGGGAAAATGATTAATCTGTTCTTACAAAAAATCATATTACTATTATTATATCACTGCAGTGCAAAAATATAAATGCAACAAGTGAAATATATGCCATAAATAGACGAAAATATGCCAAATTTATTTCTCAATTTGCTACTGCTTTTCTCCTCTTAAGCCCTTATTTGAGAATTAACCCGTCTTTTCTTGACCAAAAATCTTTCCAAAGAACTTTGATTCTATCTTTTCTTTATGACGTTTCGTAAATATGAATCTGTTTAATCATTCCAGACAATGCTAGTAAGGCTTATTAGAGATTTGGGGTGATTGTACTTCTCTGCAAACTTTCGGGATTCATTTGTTTGGCAAAGACCTGGCAGAGGTTGCCGCACAGTTAGTATTTAATTTTGCGCTAAACTTTTCTCGAAAGAGATAAGTTAGGAGTAATGCGCGCAATTCGTCGAGCTCGTGTAGTATTTCCTATAAATTTCGAATACGAAATAAAGGTTTTTGGCATCCACATAGAAGGTAACCAGATTGGACTTATTCTAAAACGGGCGTATACAGAGATACCATTGTATAGAAATGTATTTTATTATACTTATTTTTTGATATTTCTGTATTCTGTAATCTTACAATGTTTATCTTACACATTGTAAGATTTATGTGTCTTTCAAACACATCCATTGCTTTAGACAGATTTTTTTTTCTTGTGCATCATACCTGAATTGGTTAATCAGAATAAGATGTCTTTGACCTTCGTATTAATAAATAAAATTTAAGGTGAAAACATCATTATAAGAAATATAAAATAAAAGTCCTTCACATCATTGATTTCGTTAGCATACATTTTTCTGTCTGTTTCCAGTTCCTTACTAACCTGGGTGACACTATCTTATTCAATACTTAAATACATGCTGTCATTTTATCTATTGAGTGATTTAAATGTAAACGTTCACTTAATATTCTAACTGCGTAGTCTCAACAAAAGCATCGGAATTAATATGCTCCCAAAATAATTTATTTTTTGAAAATATAAAATATTTTGAACGAATTGAAAATGGGGATTCTCAGGGATTAAGGAATATTTATGAAGTTTGACTTCACCTCGAAACAATAATATTTAATTTTTCTCAGTTCATTTCTATGCTTCGTCGCATCTTAGTCGACACGGAGAGATGCGCAAACAAACAGCAAGTTTTTATTGTGAAAACACACTTAGTGCACCTAATGAAAAGCAGTTCTGAGGACGGCAGATATATGAATTTCGTTAAAAGAGTTCTGTGCTAGAGCAAGTCGTGGAGAACATTATTTTTCAGGCTTAAATCGGAACATTTACTTCTTGTAACTATGTAAATATATTTAACATTTTCTGGAAACTAAATAGTTTATTGGGCATATTAAATCTGGCGCTTTTGTTGGGACATATATTACTAAGAACTATAGCTAATTACGAAGGGTTATATTGAAAAGATCATGTTGTGCATTTTGCATTATCAATTTCGTTTTTTTGTGAGTGACCAAAGCAGACCTAAATTTATATGAAAAACTTCGCAAGATTTTGAATCAAGCGTCAACATTCGAACTTGACGTAGCATATTAAGTATGCTTTAAATAGGATTGTACGATAAAGAGCATCACTATATTAACCACAAAAGATGTTTAATATACATCTGAACATTTAGCACACAAATAAAATCCATAATTTATATTTTTTTGAAGCATCTTGTTTATGCTTTGAACACATACTTATAAAGACACCAACAATTTAAATTTCATAATGAAAATATGACTAATACATTACTTTGGACGAAATAGTAAACTGCATATAAAGTACGGCAACACTTAACACTTTATAAAGGTAAACATTGACCAGCTGAATGAGTCCACGGCACATGCATTTTTCCCCTTTTCGCTTTTTATATTATAAAGAAAGAAATCTAAATGTAGATAAGGTGCTAGGTTAGAAATTCAACGTGCACGACTAATATGTGCATTACTTGAAACATTACTTATGATAGTGGTTTGAATAAATACTTTGACATACTTATTTTGCAAAAACTGCTTTCAAGGAAATAAATCCCATATTAATGATTTAATAAATATTTGTAGAGAATATGTAAGGAATTATCACATTTCCTCATAGGTGGTGTTGTGGTTAGTACGTCTAGCTAGCAATTAAAGATCCGTGATTCACATTTTAAGTCACATTTTTAGTTTAACGTTAAATCTTTATGTTTGTTGGACTAAGGTGTCTAATAATCAATATAAATATATTTTTCGTTGTGCATTATTGTACTATAATGCACAACGAAATTCAAGTAATGAGCTCTTTCTTTCCGTTCAGAACGATTACTAAGCAAATGCGTATTTTACATATAGTGTTCCCTTTTGATTGCAGGATTTAAGAATCGAAGTTACTCAGTGCGTGTTGTCAATACTGTACATTTAACGTGGTATAATGTTAAGTACTTTTCGTCTTTTGTAGAATAATTAGTCTAAAAATATTTATGAAATTCTTCTAGAGATGTTTAGCGATGTTTTTTCCTTTACCTATAAATAGACATTACAAAAAGAAAAAAGAAAGATATGATGTCAATATATGATAAAAAAGACAATATATGATGTAAATCCCTTTTAGAAAGGATATTTCATCACATATTGTCTAAACCCAGGGTTTGAATCTTAGACGGAAAGAGATAACTATTTTATACAAAGAAATTACACATCCATAAGTAATAGTTTTAGTTTCTCGTCTTGCATACATTCATATATATGTATATAAATACAAAATTGTGCTCATATGAAATTCTTGGATGATTTGGGAAAAAATTACAAATACGAAGATTAACTGCTTAAAACAGCAGTCGAACGTAGATAGTTCATGAGTGCGCAAGGAAATACGAAATGGTAAAAATGACATCCTCATGTAATAAAGCAAAACATCAGATTCTTTAAAGTAACGAGAATTTCAAGTGGAAGTCATAAAAATCGTTAAACTAAGTATAGAATAAATACAAAAAAGAAATCAGAAATGTAAGCAGTTTTCAGTTTTTATTCGGGAACATTATAAGAAACCGCGTTCACTTCAATGACAGGTAGCATTTAAAAATACTGAAGGCATACGTAAAATTACACATAATGATAGCGATAGTAATACTAGACTACAAACCAATATCATATCAAGGAAAAACTTCCATATACCCTCGTGGAAATATTCATTCAAATGTGCCTTGCTGCCCCTCTAAGTTTCATATTTTCTAATACTACATGCTATCCATCAATGCCTTACAGGTTTTTAGAATACATTTACACATATCTATGGAAGCAACAGTTGATAAAGCCCAGATAAGTTCTGATTACAGGTTACAATGTCTTACAAATACAACAGGTTACAATGTTTTACAGGTTTTTACAATAGCCTCTTTAGGCTATTGTAATAAAACTGTACGTCTCTTAACGAACAGAAACTGTAATTTTCTGCCCATTTTTACCCTTTTTCCGACAACGGAAATATTGCATCTCAATCCACTTAAAATTTCTTGCGAACAAATTCAATTTGCAAAAAAGGTTCTTCTTCTTTTTTCCTCTCTTCCTTGTAAATTAAATTAAAGAAATTGAATTCACACTGAAACTTTCCCATTGAGACATTCTTTTTTAGGCTGAAAGGTAATACGTTATCAATTTCTTACGTCGATATGAAGTAAAGATAGGAACTTCATATGGTAAAGACAACTCTGAATGCAAGATAGTACCCATCTTTGAGAACAATTTCTTATTTGGCTAAATTTGAAAGAAAAATTTAGATATAGGGAGACAAGCACTAAAGCTAGGAAAAAATGTCCAATAATTGCATCTGTTCTCAGTTTTCTTGTTGAAATGATTAAATTCATAATATTAAGTTACTGCAGTGAAATTCGTTATACAGGGAAAGAACACGCGCGCTTTACTCGAAATTAAGTAATTCATTCCTCTCTAATCAGAACTTATCTGGGCTTTACCCAAATGTTGCTTTCATAGATATGTGTAATATGATTTTTGATGGTATACGAAAGATAAATATAGTGTAAAATATCTATTCGGTGTGAGATGTTTACATTAAAATAGAAAGTTTCTCAAAATATTTCAGTGTATTATTAAAAATAAAATCTACATATGAGTTTTTGTATTCAGTTCTTATTATTACTTATTATTTTTGTATTCAATGCATAAAATTTGTCTTAGTTCCTTAAACATACTTTTAAACTAATCTAAGCAAATATTGTTATTGGAAAATATCATGATGCTTCTCTAGTTGTCTTCCTTTACCAACAATAATTGATGACTTCCTGAGAAACATAAGAATTTAAATGTTATTTAACCACATTAACGTTTTACATGGGACACACTCATTGATATAAAAAGTGTTCTCAGGCGGCAGCTACAAAACACGCTTGGCGGGTTTAAATGTGGCCTGATTCATTACCCTCGATAAGGATTTGTCTCTTCGTCGGAACTGGCGAAACTGAAAAGAGAAGGCTTAGTAAGTTATGCTTTCTCCATAGCAGGGTCATATCAGAATCATGAAAAGCAAATCAGGAAGTAGGAATGCACCTCCAAAACAAGTTAGCTGACTTTTCGATTGCAAATATTGCTCACTGCAAATATGCTTTTAAGGAGTGGTCTTTGTTAATTTTCATATAATAGGGGAATGCTTACGGAATACAACAGAACCTTTTCTCGAGTATGGTTATGGCATTCAACATCCTAGAAAATGACAAGTTGACGATTTCCTAAATAGATCTTCACAGCTAGTGAAAGGGAGAAAACAAACCTATCCCCCTTCCAGTTTCAGATGCCGAAATTCATCTTTGGAGGACAAAAAAGGAGTCAAATATTTGTTTTATAGGACGGCGAAATTCTACCGTTTTTTCCCCCCTACAAATTTATAGAAATAGTTAACACCAGCATTTTCTAATATTTATACCATTTTATAAAACTGTGATTAATATTTATTTTTCCGGAAGAAACTACAATAAATTATTGGGTATCACAGAATATAGTCGTTAAATGCCATATTGCATTCTAGAACCAAAGATAAGAACAAAAATGTTTTTTTTTTAATATATGACGGGAAATCAGTAGTTGATGCTTTATAGGGTACAGAAATAATCAACTAACGTGTTCGTAGTACCTAACTATGAATATACACAGAAGTGCCATTACATTATGACCGCCCTCCGTCTATAACAATGGGCTCGCCCAGGAACAAAAACATTGCCCCTGCACGGCTGATGTTGGAGTATATAAAGCGGTTATGCATTGTAATGCATTGAAACTGACTAGAAAGTAATTTTAAGACTGTTTATTCTTTTATTGTTACTTTTGACATACTGTACTTTACATGCCATCGCTCAGCCAGGCAATCTCAGTTCCCAGCAGCCTGAAAAGTAACAGACATTTCATAACTGTTCTTAAAAGAACATTTTATCATCATGAATTAATATTTTTGAGTTATGTGCAAATATCTTTTCAATTAGTGCAGTAGTTGGCAAGCCCTGACGTTAAATTCGATGCTTTAGGCCACATGATCAACTAAACAGTGCCTGATCACAGCCCCTTCTGCATCTCCATCCAGTCTTTGCATTTTATCGCAGGAAGCAATTGGCTTCAATTTTTCCCAGATCAGCTTATACCTCATCTGCAGAATACAATTTTCGGACTACCTCAAACGTCAGGCCCAATTCAAGATTCACTCAGGAATATGGAGAGAGTAGGGATAAGATTCCCCGCTGTATGCCGGAATAATTACAGTATTTGCAAAGTATCTTTGCAAACATAACTCGATTAATGAATTATTGGGAAAAGCAGCTGATTTATCAGATTTCGATAAAGGTCGAATCCTTATGGCGCGGCGATTGGGGACATCAGTATCAAAAACGGCGCTTTTCGTGGCCTGTCACGGACAGTTGTTGTGAGTACACATCATAAATGGTGTATGGGGGGTGAAACAACAAGTCACCGGATAGCAGTGTGTCGTCGACAACGCATTGATTCCAGAGGAAAGCGGATATTACTACGTATTGCTCACCGTGACCGAAGAGCTACAACAGCCAACATCAACACCAGATACAACAGTGACGACGGAGACAGCGTTTCTTAACACACTGTGCAGCTTACATTGTTGCGTATGGGCCTACGCGGCCGAAGGCCGAACATGTCCCTGCACTGACTGCACGTCATTGCCAGCTGTGTCAGCAGTGGGCCAAGAAACATCGGAATTGGAGATTAGAAGAATGGAAGAAAGTTGCATGGTCCGACGAATCACGATTTCTGATCCATCCGTGTGCTAATACGCCGATTTCCAAACAAAACCCTGGGTCCCGGATGCACTGTTGGACGGTGACAAGACGGTGGTGGAACTATTATGTCGTGGGCAATGTTTTCATGGAGCCCATAAACGCCATAGAACAAATTCTGACGTCTGGTAACCATAGAACAATCCCTGACGTTGTAATGAATGGGTCAACTTGGTCTGCAATGATATTCACGCGTCTGGCGCTCCGTGAACATCATTACAGACCAAGTTGACCGATTCATTACAACAGTATTTCCGGCGGGGAGTGTTGTTTACCAACAAGCTAATGCACCATGTCATAAGGGTCGGACTGTCATAGAGTGGTTCGAGAGACATTGCAGTGACTTTCAAGTCGTGGCTTAGCCTCCAAATTCAACTGACATTAATCCAACAGAGCATTTGTGGTCTCACCTGGAAAAGCAAATTGGTGCTGCCAACGCTACGCCCTCGCAATGTGCGGGAATTGCTGACCAGTTGGTGAGTAGTTGGTTGACACCAGATACCTCAGACTACGTATTAACACCTAGTGGAGTCAATAGCATACCGGGTGCTGGCAGTTTAGAGGGCTAAAGGTGGTCCCACATATTATTAACAGGGTGGTCATAATATAATGAATGGCTCTTCGGTGTATATATACATATATATATATATATATATATATATATATATAGAGAGAGAGAGAGAGAGAGAGAGAGAGAAATAGATAGACAGACAACTATAGATACAAATATACACTGCTTGACATTGAAAATGCAACACCAAGAAGGAGTGGTCAGAAAATTATGCGAATTTTAGAGTAGACGCATCTCACTGAGTTATGCGAATGATGTGAAATGCGCAGCTCTCCGACGCATGTGAAGTAAGATAGAAGGGAAGGAACGTGCAGAATGGGCAATATTCGTGTCGTTTTTTCTGCCAGACAATTATCGAAGAAAGTTGGTTTTTGTCCCGGAGGATATGTGTAATAGGAGAGAATGCTATGCCACCGTCAAAGAAAGCACTTCCAGCAGATAGGCGATTTTAAGGGGGGTATGGTGATTGGATTGAGAAGGGCGGGTTGTTCCTTACGTCAAATCGCAGCTGATACCCACATGGATGCGAGTACGGTGCATCGGCTATGGCGAACATGGTTGGAATAAGGAAATGTTGGAAGAAGCAGGGGTGCAGGTGCAGCCAGAATGGCGTCAGCACGCTGGATCGACGCATCCGCCGACAAGCTGTGGCGGTCCCGCAAGTCACTTGTACCGCGATTCTGAAGCATGTGCAAGATACCCTGGATGTTCCCGTGTAGACCAGAACCATTTCCCGTCGATTGGTTGAACGTGACCTGCACTCACGGCGTCCGTTAAGAAGACTGCCATTGACTCCACATCCATAGACGCCAACGTTTACAATGATGCCGGACTGGAGCGATGTGGATAACGAATGGCGAAACGTCGTGTTCTTAGATGAGTCTCGCTTCTGTTGATCCAGTGACAGTCTTCGCATACGTGCGTGGCGTCGACGTGGAGACAGATCTAATCCGGCAGTAACTGTGGAACGCCCCACCGCGCGACGACGTGGTATAAAGGTTTGGGGCGCTATTGTCTACGTTTCCAGGTCACCTCTAGCTCGTATTCAGGGCACTATGACGGCCAAACGATACTTGGATAATGTACTGCGGCCGGTGGCATTTCCCTACCTTCAGGAACTGCCTAATGCAATTTTTCAGCAGGATAACGCCCGACCATACAGGGCTCTCATCTGCGGACATGCTCTGCAAGGTATACAGACGCTTCCCTGGCCACGGTACTCTCCTGACCTGTCACCAATCGAACATGAGTGGGATGTGATTGCATGCCGTTTGCAGACTCTGCCCTTGCCTCGTTCAGAAAGTTCTTTATGTCAAAAAGAGAGGAGTATATGTACACGCTGTCACTGCAAAAGGAAGTGTTCCCCAGATAAATGCAGTTGTAAAAGCAACGGCCTCTTGTGCAATTTCAAAGTGTCATAATAGTTTAAGTTGTTGTAATAAATAAGATGTGAATCACATAATTTAGTAAGATTTAAACTTCTGCTATTTTCCTTTCTCATTTTGAATGTGTCTTAAGTTCTTATGTTCTTATTTTTAGTCTCAAGTGTTCTTTTTTTTTTTTTTTTCGACTGAATTACGGAGAAGAAAATATAATATTCTTATAGTATTTTCAACATTCACCATTAGTACATGGTGAATGTCGACATTTACCGGTGTAAGTCAGAAACAAGAGTATTTGGAAAATATTTCGGACATACAAAGCGACTATGTGAATGTTGAGATTCACCGGTAAAAGTCGACATTCTCCAGATTTCGGTGTTTCACCGTAACATATATATAATTTATTTACTAAAGAAAAAATGGTTATATTATCTCCTAATATAAATTTAGTAGAATGTATTGTAATATATTTTGCAGTAATTGACAAAATAACAGATAATCTTCTTAGTAAAACATAAATTTTATTTTAATTTACGGAAATAGATAATTTTTATACATTTCTTAAGTGGCAAAATTTTCATACACCTACTAGCTGGTCAAACTTCACAATAAGAATTTTTAAACAATTTCTTCTGTTGCTGAGCAACAGTTACATCATACAAATATGGCGTTGCGACTTCAATAATTAATATAGTTATTTGTTAAATAACAAGATATTACAACCTGTCCCCCCCGTCCAGATAAACTTTAATTTATAAAAATTTAAATTATATATTTTTTTTCAAAACAACAATAGTAGCACAATGCAGAATTGAAATACAACAAATGACATAATAACATACACTGTGGAAGAGAGGAAAGAAAAAAAAAATTTTTTTATCTATATAGAGAAACAAATTATTTAACCAGGCCAGTAAGTACAACTTAATGCGTCTACATTTTTATGGTTTTTACTACTTCGATGAACGACCGTGTAATTGTAGGGTTGTGGTACTAGTGCCCATCTCATAAGTCGTGGATTTAGACTCACATAATTTTTGAGCCAAACTCGGGGATTATGATCGGTCATGATGAGGAATTGATGATATGCCCGTCTAAATAACACTGAAGTTTCTTTACAGCAAATATTATGGCGGCGCATTCCTTTTCTGTGGTAGAGTACTTTTTCAGTTTCTGTAAACTTCTGACTGAGGTATAATACTGAATATTCATTGTCTCGTTCATCTTTTTGAGCTAAAATGACACCCATACCACAGTCTGAAACATCAATTTGCAAAATAAACTCCTTATTGAAATCAAGTGAGTGTAATAGAGGCTTTTGCGGCAGTTTTACTTCTTCAACAACTCTCTCTTGTCTGTTTAGTTTCTTTAAAAACTTCTCTTTGACTTGCATTTCAACTTCAGAACTTGACAATTCATCTAGAGCTCTTAACTGATAATCGTTTAATTTTGTCATTTATTTCTTGCCAGATAGGTTTTGGTCTTTGCGAGATAAACTTTTGTTCTTATCTGCTACTTGCATTCTTATTGAATGTGGTAACATTGAGTATCCTTTATCATGTTTATGCCTCTTTGCTAAGTGTTCTGAGGCGTGCTTAGATTCTGAACGTATTTTTAATTTCTTAGCTATAGAAGCACTTTCATCAGTTCTTTTATCAGTAGTTCTTTGATCTGCTGTTAACAAACGATCAAACACTTCTTTGCTTTTTTTAGAAGAAGGAACTGGGGAGCTTGTAGAGGAATAATCATTCACACTATCCGTAGAAGATGAATCACAAAGCAAATAAGGTGAGTCAACTCCCATATCAATAACTTCAGTTTTCTCATCAGTAGATAGACGCTTAGATTGTTTGTCTGATTTCTGTGAAGCATTGACAGAGGCTTGACTTTTAGGAGAGTGAGTATTGACAAAATTACCGTGAGTTTTAGCACTAGTTTTTGTTTGGTTTTGTATCAAAGATGTATAGTTCTGCATTTGATCCCTATATTTTTCAGGAATAACAATTAATTCCCTTTCATTTCCATTTTTATCTAATTTCGTTTTCGCCAACAACCCGTTCTTTACGTTGAAATCATTTGTCTTGGTGGAATTTTCCTTTGTAACTTCGCTACAAAGCAAATAAGGTGAGTCAACTCCCATATCAATAACTTCAGTTTTCTTTCAGTTAAGCAATGAGGCTAGATCTCTGTTTTGATGTTGAGATTCAATTAATTCCTTAGAATTAACATTAATTACTTTCTTCATTTATTTGTCTTCCTCTTCAGCTTTCATTAAAATATATTCAGTCTCAATAATAGACAGTGCTTCTGGTTTCCCCATTGTGGTGTCTCTACTTCGATCTTCTTCACGAGATCGTTTTACTTGAAATCGTGTCAAAACCGCATTTATTTTTTTCTAAATTTAAAAATTGTTTATTTCTGAACAACTGGGCAGTTTTATTACCCAATACGTATCTTCCGGGATCATTTGTAACAACAGCTGCCTTTGTCGTTATATGACTAAGTTCACAATTAATTCCATCTTCCGCTAACGGTAGACACACTAAATGGTCATTTAAAATATATTGTTCCCTGACATGTTCTCTAGTCATTTTTGCGTTATCTATGTATTTTCGAGAAATAATATGAACAGTGGCTCCTGTGTCTCGAAGAATAGGCATTTATACATATTAACTAAACCGTTAATTTTATATGTCTGTAACAAATCATCATTCCAAGATACGCAATTTACCTTTCATTTGGTTTTAAGCGAGGGCACTGAGGCTTAAAATGTTCGTATGAACCACACTCGAAACAAGGAGGTCCATATCTTTTGACATATACATTTTCTTGTTTTTTTTTTTTTTTTAATTGGCTTCTTTGTCCGTGATCTTTCTGGTATTTTGAACTATTTCCTTTAGCAGAATGCTGAAAATGAGGCGGGTGCTCTCTTTTTTTCACAAAATTATCATAACGTGGTTTAAACATATTATCATAAGGTGGTTTTTGTTGATTTTCTCAGTCTAATTGGCAGAAAATTTCGGTTTCATTGTTTTTTCGGTTTCTTAATGGTTGCATCCCAGTGGGTGAAATTATGGTGATCCATTCATCCATAAAATTTTCTTTGAAATCAGGAGAAGTACGCTTTTAAATTTGATCAACCAGCATGAGATATTTTAGCTGTAAAAATGCTTTAATGTTTAATCCGTAATTTTTTAATTCATAGTAGAAATCATACCAAGCACTTTCAGTACATTTATGGTATTTATTAAATAGTTGTCGAAATTCTTCCGCACTCAATTTAAATCCTTGTAACAGTAAAGTTTTTATATATTCATACTTTTTTGCGCCCTCTTCTGGTTCTCTGGCAATAAGCTGAACATTGTCAGAAGGCAGCAATGAAATAAGTTGAGTCACTTGATTTTCAGCAGGTATATTCATCATTTTAGCTTGACGCTCAAATAACACCAGAAATAACCTTATTTCATCTTCTTTAGGGTTGAAACGTGGCATGACATCGTGAATTCTGATTTTTTAAAGGGTGCTCAGGTAACTGCGTAGATCCTACCGGCTGTGCTGTTGCAGCCATTGCTTCCAACTGAAGTTTCTGTAGCTTAAAGGCTCTAATTCGCTCTTCTCTTTCACGCTCTCCTTTTCTTTCTCTTTCGCGTTCTTCTCTTCTTTCTTCTCCTTCGCGTTCCTTTTCTCTTTCTTCTCTTTCACGTTCTTCTCTTTTGCATTCTTCCTTTCTTCTTTCCCTTTCTTCTCTAATTGCAGCCAGTGGTTCTCGATTAAACTCCTCTTTATAACCGGGACTTTCAGTAATCAATTTATGCAACTGAGCAATCTTAAATTCAGGTTTCACGGTTAAACCAAACTCTTCTTCTAGTACTTTTAAATCCTGTTTACTCCTAGCTAAGAATGACATGTTGACACAAGCTACCTTTAATAGGCTTCCTTTTGAATTTGAGTATAATTTCTGGCGAGACTTAATTTCTCAAATACGAAATTCACACTAACCAATTGGAGAGAATTATTTAAACAACTTTGCCAGATTGGCATAAAATAATATAATACTACGTCGAGTTGACGTTTTAATTCACTATTCACAAGCCTCGTTAGCTATAACTATATAAACACCTTTGCCAGTTAGGCAAAACAATGGAATTTCACCCACGTCAGTTTCACGATTTCACTATATATCTCCACGCCTGGTTGGCGATAACAAAAACAATATTTGCCAGTTTGGCAATACTATGGAATTTCACCCACGTCAGTTTGACGATTTTACTATGTATATCCATGCCTGGTTGGCGATAACAAAAACAATATTTGCCAGTTTGACAATATAATTTAGTTGTAATACGTCAGAAGGACGTTACTATCTAGTACACGCCTGGTTGGCGAGAACCTGTGGCCAATTCTGCAGTATAATCAAATCACACTACGTCAGTTCGACGCTACTACTTATTTCCCAAGCGCCTGCTTGGCAACAAATTCGAAAACTTAGCTATCAGTTCTTTTTTTTTTTTTTTATCAATGCCGGGATGGCTTACACATATAAATTATGAACAAAAAAAATTCAAAACAAAAGCTTAAATAATATATTTTTAAATACGTCTTTACCACAAATATCAATTATAAATTACTCCTACTATTTTTAGTATCAGTTATTTTACACAGAAACGTACTCTATTTAAATATAATTCTGAAATGAGAAACTTAAATTCAATAAACACATTTTTATGAAAACCAAAAATTAATCTTATCTTCAAATATCAGCAATATCCTATTCTGATAATTCTTTGCTGGGACGCAAGTTATAGAAACACAGAAGGTAACCGTTGAATGATCCGCTTCAAAATCTGGCTTTAATACGGCAGAATTCTGACATCCATTTCACCTTGAAATAAACAAACTCGACAATTGGTACTAGCAAACTAGTTCTCAAAATTTCAGCAACGTTCTGGGATTAGGAGACCAGCACCATCGAAATTGATAATTGCACTCCTAATTTCAGACTGCAATGTATTTTGCAGTAATTGACAAAATAACAGATAATCTTCTTAGTAAAACATAAATTTTATTTTTAGTTTACGGAGATAGTTAATTTGTATACAATTCTTAAGTGGCAAAATTTTCATACATCTACTAGCTGGTCAAACTTCAGAATAACAATTTTTAAAAAATTTCTTCTGAGTGAAAAAAGAGGGAACCCATATGTAGGAAGTTTAATTCCGAAAATTGTGTTTTAAAGGAACGTGAATGTAAATCATGAAAAAATCTTTTTAAGGGGACTTGAATTTAAATCATGAATAACAAATTTCAAACTTTGAAAAAGAAAGTAAAAAACAAGTAATTATCCTACTTACTCTCCCCCCCACACAAACACATGTATATATATATATATGTTATAAAATACGATAGCTACTTTCGTGCTGGCAATACGCTACATTTCCATGCTGCCGCTTACTTGCTTAAAATGACGTCGTACTTTAAAATGGAACTTATTGTATTCAAATATAATAAAGAAATACCTTGTCTGAAAAATAATAATTTGATATACGTAAAAAAATAAAGATTGTGATTCATCAAGCTCAGTTGTGATAAATGCGTCATCATGCATTTCTACTCAGCCACCTTTAAACTACTACGGTCTTCTAAGCCATCTACACAGTAAGCTGTTAATGTCCCAGTGCGTTCATCTACGCATTTTTTAAATTATTATATACGTAGAAATTGTAGATTCGTAGAAATGCGATGTAGACGCGTAGAAATGCTGATGGCGTAGATACGCGATGCTTAGAGCGTCCTTCGATTTGTAAGAAGCAGTCGAGCTGGATTAAATTCCATACTTGTCTAAATTCACATTTGTGGCCACAATTCACTTGGCACTCTACTCGCGCCTATTAAAGAACACTTACAATTTTGATGCATACTATGGCGATAAAAGCATGATTGCAGCAGTGTCTAAACAGCATGAAAGCGTAAGCCAGAAGAGAGAGAGAGAGAGAGAGTCGCAGTACTTCAGAGGAAGAAGGGAGAAAGTCAATTTTCAGTATATACTATAGCGATAGAAGACTGGAAGCTTCGTATTAACAGGATATTAAAGTGTAAGCGAGAAGAGAATACTGTCGCAATACTTCAGAGGAAGAAGGGGGAGTCAAAACAATTTTGGTTTACAATTACTTTGACTGGGCAAGAGACATATGCTTGAAGCGTGACGTAAGATCGCCTGATTTATTTGAATGACACATTTTAGACTTATGGTGCTATTTCTAAGACAGAGAGATGAAGTCCCCAAATTAAATAAAACTAAAAGGGGTTCTAACCATTTAAGTTTAGAAGTTTGCTTTCATATTTTTTTTTCTTACACATTCCCCGCTTTGAAAAGAAAACGTTGGGGCGATAGAGAAGCCTTTTTGAGAGAAAAAGCATTAGAACAGCAAAATATAAAGGATATAATTTTTAAAATACGAAACATAAAATTAACTTTTGAACAATTAAAAAATTATAAATCTTAAAATTTTGAATTCAATAATAATTTTAAGCATTTATTCTTTTTTATATTTATTTTACGCATTTTATTCTTTAAAATGATTGCATATTTTTAGAGTCCTATTAAAATTCGGGTCCAATCTGTAAAATGTTTTTGTTTCTGGAACATTCACATCCTAATTTTGATACTTGAGAGAAGGATCTCCAAAACATTTTACACACAATATTAGAATTATAAAAATTTGACATGCCCATTAATTATTATGAATAATCATAAATCTTAAAGTTTTACACCTTACTAATTTTCACATTTATAAGTAATATTTTATCATTTGTAATAACATGATTGAAATTATAGTTTTTACTTTTATTATTGCATTTTACAATTTTGTTATTTTACACAAACTGGAAGACTCCACAGCTTTCTCGCAGTACACACATATCCAGCTATTTGGATAGTTACTTGGAAAGGCATCCGTTCCTCGTATAAGTAACTGTGCTTTGTTAACTGCATTTCAACACTCCATCATCTGTAAAAAAAATAAAATCCTATATAAAAAATTAAATGTGAAGTGGGAGCCTTCAAAGTTTATATTATATGAGGAGAGGAAAAGGAAAACTGTGCAGAAATAAAAATAGGCGTCTGTTTCTGAACCAGTACTCTCTCAACATACTTCATATTTAACATATAATTATTGACATTGTATAACATTTATTTATCATAATTCCAAGCAAATTTTCATACATTTTACTCTTAGTTAAATTGTGATATAGTTTTTATTATTCACCTTTAACAGTAACAGTTTCTTTGATATTTGTATATCACTTTAAACAATATTTAATATTTTCTCATTTAGTAATTAATTCATTAATATTTCATACAGACATCATTCTCAAATGATTAGAAAATTCTTAAAATTAAAATTTTCAAACAATAATCTTATTTACAAAATAATTCCAAAATTCTTATCTTGTTAGCAAAATAATTCCAAAATTCTTAACATTAATTCAAAATTTTTGACAAACGTATACTTACTCATAAAGTTAAAATTTAATAATCATCCCTGAATAAAATCTTCGTATATTTATAAATTTTATTTTGATATTTTCATGAAGCAGTGCTACAGTGTATCTTCAGATTTCAAAATATAACCAATTACTGAGTGTTATTTATAATGATGCAATTGGAAAAAAACGTATTTTGTTTTTCAGCACGATTAA
Organism: Stegodyphus dumicola; assembly: GCF_044657685.1. Classification (NCBI taxonomy): domain Eukaryota; kingdom Metazoa; phylum Arthropoda; class Arachnida; order Araneae; family Eresidae; genus Stegodyphus; species Stegodyphus dumicola. The sequence goes on along the minus strand of NC_140777.1, from coordinate 111,369,578 downwards.
ACATATTTTTCCACCGAATAATTTAATCACACTTTTAAGCCACTTTTGATAATATTTCACTTTTGAAATAAGCACTTTTGAAGACGCTGTTAAATCATTTGCATAGTGGTTGAAAAACACATTACCTATAGCGCTGTTAAAAGTAAATTTTCGCCAACCATAGTTCGACGTTATAGTGACCTTGACCTGATTCGCAATTCAAGTAGTGATGAAAACTTTCACATCTGCATTAAGCGTTACGTAAGATCGCATGATTAATTTGAATGACGCAGTTATGACTTATTGGCGCTATTTCTAAGACACAGAGATGAAGTCCCTAAATTAAATAAAACTAAAAGAGATTATACCCAATTAAATTTAAAAGTTTTCTTTTATATTTTTTCTTACATATATATGTCATAATAAGAGCAAAGGAAAAAAGACGGAACACTGTAGATGCGTGCTTAGATCCATATTGAAGAAGAATTTTGATTGCGTACTATTTAAAGAACTTGGCAGTCGAGGCAGTTTCATTCCATTTTTATTTCCAATTGATATTTGTGGCCACAATCACTTAGGCGTGCCTTTCCACAGAAGATTTACATTTTTGATGTTGTTGGGATAGAAAGCAAGCCAGCGAAATTACATCTTAGCACAGTAGAGACCAAGAGGTGAAGTGCGTCGTTATGAAAGATGGAAGCACGCGAAGAGAAAAGTTTTGGTTTACAATTCGGTGATTGGTTGTCAAGAGGCATCTGGTATTAACGGTTACGTAAGATCGCATAATTAATTTGAATGACGCAATGCAGACAAGTTATTACGATTTTAGAATAGAGAGGAAGAATTAATGTTTATAGTTTAATCTCTAATTTTGATTCATATATTTTTATCTTACATATATATATATTTAATGGTAAGCCTAAGCATCCCTCAATGTCGATTCTAACGAACATTTTTTTATTAAGTGCTTCAAAGAGCACCTATATGTAATTTAAATTGTAAGTTGGGATTAAAATTACGCATTTTTTTGTAGTTTTGTATATGCATAATTAAAGTATTTCTTATTACATAATAGTTTAAATTTTATAATATTCTTACACTTGTTTTATATGCATTAATACTTGTAAATGCTGCAGCAGTTTTTATAACGATCTTTTTAAATATGTGCGTTATTGCTCACCTTGTAGGGTTTATATTTATTTTAACTAACATTTAAGTTTAAACTATCTTTCCTGTCAAGCCTTACTTTCCCCTGGAACTGCCAATGCCAGAATATGTAAATTTGAGTAGAACGCGCAAGGATTCAAATTATCAGCGGAAGTATTCTGATTTAAATAGAAGGAAACAAGTTCGGTATGTGATATTCTTACTGCACGAGCGCGGAGGTAGCGAGAATTGAAGAACCCCGCGTTGCGGCCTATGTGCTTGGCGGGAAGTAGTGTTAATCGTTCCAGTGAGCTTCAAGTCTGCTGAATTAGCAGCGGTATTGTAAAACGCGGTGAGTTAGTTATTTTAGAGAGCCTCGTAGTTAGAATCTTGTCTTTAGTTTCTTTTCAGGTTATTATTTTTATTTGACTGCCGAGTTGGCACCGTCTGTAAGCGTCAAGAGAACGCAATTGTAATTTATTACGTTGAATAAAAAGGGACTTAAACCCTTCACAAGGCTCTATCTTTTATACAAGTTTTCACAGTCACCTCTTGGTTGCGTGCAAGTTGGAGGCGCGCAACGTTATATTGGCGCCCGAACACTTATCGAACTGAAATCGCCGAAAACTGGATGGAAGCCGCTGGACAACACCAAGAAATGACAACTCAGTTAGAAGGATTTGGATACCTGGTCCAGACTTTGAGAGCATCAATCAAGCCAAACGTCCATTTCGACGGAAAAAATTCGGTGGCGGTATTTTTAGAAGGTCTAGAAAACCACTTTCAGCTCTACCCTGTGCCTAAAAGACAAAAAGTTGCCATCGCCACATCAGCACTAAGAGGACAGGCCGCGCTATGGTGGAAAAACATAGGAAAATTTCTACTAGGTGAATTTGGAAGCCCGACGTATACATTTGAAAATTTCAAAAAATCGTTAGTAAAGGCCCTTCCCATAGTGAAAGATCGCGCACGGCTGGAAGCCGAGCTATATAGTTTCTATCAACGGGATACAGCACAATTGATGGACTTTATTTTACGAAAAATCAAGCTAACGGATATGCTGTATGGAAAAACCCCGATGCAGAGATAATTGAAATAATATTACCAAGATTGTTACCCGCTGTCCAAGACTACTTTGAAATTAGAAACCCAAGCACATTGCAGGAACTTTTCGAATTGGAGGTGAAGTTTCAAAATCGCAGAATAGCGGAAAAAGCGAGAGGGGAAACATATTCTCAAAGTACCCGAAGGAAGGAGGAAACCAGAAATGGAAATCGCTCGTATGGGGGAAAGAACTATCAAGCTAACGCATCGAAACTCGAAGGTCAAGGCCCAAAAGAAAATTTGAAAATAAACATCCGCGTACCCAGAAGACACAGATTGAAAAGAAAGCTTTAAACGACTAGAGGGGCCTGTGAAAGGGAGGGTCCAGACCCCGGAAGTTTTAAAAAAACCCTCAAATAGACATTTAAACACGGTCATCGTAAAAAACTCACAGCTACCAATTATACAAGTCCTGGTTGGCGATGTACCAGTAGAAGCCCTCATCGATACAGGAGCAGAAGGAAATTTTATGAGTGAAAAGTTCTTCAAAAGGAATTTTTATAGGATACGACTAGTTAAAACCAAAAATACGGAAATTATAGCGGCGCAAGGAAAAACATGTCACTGCATCGGGAAAGTATCATTAAACTTACAGGTAAAAGAGGAAAATCTCAAAGTATTAATTTTTGTGGTGAAAGACCTACAACACTCTCTTATTTTAGGTATGGACTTTTTAAGGGCAGCGAGGGCCAAATTAAATTTTCAAGATAGTTCCGTGGTGTTGGAGATGGACCAGAGGGTGGTGGAACCTGTGAAGACACCTGAAGTGGACCTTAGCCATCTGAATGACCATGAAAGTAAAGCAATACAGCAAGTGGTGAGTAATTTTTCTCATTTGTTTTCAGAAAAACCAGGAAACTGCCAGATAGTAACTCACAAGATTCAATTAAATGCCGAAAAACCTTGTAGGACTAAACCGTATCGTTATGATAAACAAAAAGACCTAATCATCGAAGAACATATTCAGGAGATGTTAAAGAATAAAATAATAACGCCCATAAATAGTGAGTACGCGAGTCCAGTCGTACTATGTAGGAAAAAGAACGAGTTTCCTCCTTCGGATAAAAGGGCTTGGAGGTTTGCTATTGATTACAGAAAACTAAATAGTATTACTAAATTTCCAGTTTACCCTTTGCCGGTTATAGACGAGATCATTAGACAGATCAAATCGACAAGATATATGTCTACTTTGGACTTAACGTCTGGCTACTATCAAATAGCTATGAGACCCGAAGATATACATAAAACCGCGTTTATAACAAAATCGGGCACTTATGCATTTTTACGCATGCCCTTTGGGTTGTGTGGGGCCCCATCAACATTCCAGAGAGCTATGGACATTGTTCTAAAGCCTGTCCTAGGAAAATCAACTTTAATTTATCTAGATGATATAATTATAACGAGTAGTACGTTGGAACAACACATTAATGAACTCGAACAAGATTTTAAATTATTAAAAGAGGCCGGTCTTACAATTAACGCCTCAAAATGCAAGTTCGCAACTAAAGAACTTAAATATCTCGGTTATAAAATTTCGCAAAAGGGTATAGAAACGTAAGATTCAAAAATAAAAGCTATTAAGAATTTCCCACCGCCCAACACCGCCAAGAAACTTTCATCTTTCCTTGGGTTATGTTCTTACTATCGATCTTTCATAAAAGATTTCGCTAATATTGTTGAACCACTCTTAGTAATCAAAAGAAAAAAGAGTAAATTTACGTGGACAGCGGAAGCTAACACAGCTTTTGAAAGATTAAAAGAAGCGCTTATTAATGCCCCTGTTTTAAAATTCCCTGAGGGGGACGAAAACCTGGAAATTGCAGCAGATGCGTCAGACTATGCGGTGGGTGCGGTTCTTATGCAAAATAACCATCCGCTGGCATTTTTTAGTAAAACGTTGAATCAGACACAAAGGAATTATACAGCTACAGAAAGAGAAACATTAGCCGTATTAATGGCTGTACACAAATTTCGAGTTTATTTCGGCAAATCGCCAGTAACAGTCTTTTCGGATCATGCGGCTGTTGGTAGACTTTACTCGGGAAAATACCTAACGCCCAGGTTAATAAGATGGGCTTTAAAACTCCAAGAATATAATTTAATAATCAAATATAAACCGGGTAAGGAAAACAATATAGCTGACGCACTTTCTCGTATAAAACTGGACGATGAAGGCAATGAACTTAAATGCGCTGTGTTAACTTCAAAAATTTTAGATTCTAGAGATACAATTATTGCTGAATTGAAAGCTGATCCTGAATTTGGAAGTATCTATGCATATTTGAAAGACCCCGAAAGCTTTGAGCACACAGATATCGATGCGATAATAAATAGAGCAGAAAACTATGAAATAATAGATAATTTATTATTTTATACGAAAACAACAAACGAAAATCTTGAGTATAAGCCAGTCATCCCAGCCTCGCTTCGATTAAGCATTTTGAAGGAGTTGCACGAAGAAAAAACAGCGGGCCACCTCGGGGTCAGAAAGACTATAAAAAGGGTACGCGAGGCGGTATATTTCCCGCACTTATACAAAATAGTAACGGCGTATGTCAGGTCCTGCAATCAATGTCAGTTAATAAATGATATTAATTACAGCCCGGCCGGGTACTTAAATAGCATTCGTGCTACATTTCCGAATGAAATTTTAGGCATAGATCTCCTTGGTCCCTTCCCCCAGAGCAAGTTAAATAAAAATCGTTTTCTTTTAGTAATAGTAGATCATTTTTCAAAATGGATAGAAATTGTTCCACTTAAACGCGCGTCAGCCAAAACAGTCGCAGATGCATTCTTACACAGGTACATTTTAAAATACGGTGCACCGATAAAAGTCATTAGCGATAACGGAAAACAATTCATTAGTCAAATATTTGAAAACATATGCAATGGACTTGGCATACGCCATATCAAAATGGTTCCGTATAGACCACAGGCAAACATAGCAGAAACAGTTAATAAAAACATTGTAAAAATAATTCGAAGTTATGTTAGCACACATCACAAGCGCTGCGATGGCTACATAAATGAATTAGCTTATGCTTTAAGAACGGCACATCATGATACTACGGGAAAAACTCCAGCAGAATTATTTTTAGGCATAAAGTTAATTACGCCTTTAGATAAATTATTCTTTGTGCAACAAAGAGAGCAGGAGTTTAAACAAAAAGATGTGCAAAAGCTCATTGATCAGGCGCTTAAAACCTCGGATACGGCAAGAAATAGGCAGAAACTATATTACGATAGAAAACGCCGTGAAGCAGATTTTAAAGTTGGGGATAAAGTATTGAAGCGGAAATTTTCTTTATCAAGTGCCCCAGACAATTTTATGGCAAAGCTAGCTCCAAAGTTTGAAGGTCCCTATGTAATTCAGGAAATCAAAGGAGTAGTCTTATATCTTAAGAACGAGAGAGGGGAAATCTGTAAAGCAAGTTCCGACCAGGTGAAAAAATACTATAATCCAAATGATTTTGAAATCCTTAAAAGTTTCTTGCAGGACTCAAGTCTAAACGAAGTAGAAGAATCAGAGACTACAACAACTATTCCACCACCCAAGAAACAGAGAACTGAAGAGAAACCTAGCACTTCTACAACCCGGACGTCGGTATCAAAAAGAAAAAATAATTTTCAAACTCCAGCGTTTAAGAAAAACAAAAATACAGATGCACCGGGTAAAGAAACCGTGGTAAAGAGAAAAACACCACCTACAAAGGATAGCAGGAGAAATTACACATCAAGGAGAACGCGCACACGGCCACAGGTGCCAGCAAGGCCGCCGTTCCGGAAACTGAAACGCCAGCAGGAGGCACAAAAATACGAGGAACAGAAGAAATTCAAGAAGGACTTTAGACCGGAGGACGTCAAGACCAGCCGTCCCAGGCAGAAACGGAAAGGCCAACAACCAGACGATTACTCCGTCAAGAGGCCAGCATGTAGAGGACGCAAAAGAAAAAGCAACGTGGACGGCACTCGGAGATATATAAGGAGAAGATTGACATCCATGAAACCTCTAACTTGGGATCAATTTTGCCAAAAACGGATGACGGAGTTTCAAGCATCGAAAACTCAAAGATAAGTTAAAGCCTTCTATAATTTTTTTTCTCTTTTCTTCCGAAATGTTATGCATAAGTACGAAGTTCTATGTTTTGACTAAAGTCAATATGTCTCGGTTGAGACTTAGTTTTGTTTTACTTTATTTAGCTAAGGCAAAAGTATTATTTCCTTTAAGTGTAAAAGCTAAAAACAAGCATTTTCTGTTGGTCGAAAGACTAATTCTGTTATGTTAAAGCCAAAATTTGGCCGAAGATAAAAATAACTTCGTATTCTTGTACTAATAAGAATTTTACTTTCAGTGCCGCCAGCTTGGCGAAGAATGAGTAAAGTAAAAATTTATTTTCTCTTATTCATTTTATGGTAAATTGTAAAAAGCATATGTATTAAACTTTTTTAAATGTATGTAAATACTTGCATGTTATGTAAAAGTAGAATTTAGTCTAGAAGCATAAAATTGTAGATGTTAAAAGTGAATGCTCAAAAGCAATGAATTCAAATTTAAGTATTAAATTGTAGATAAAGTCATGCTTTAGAGCGAAAGCCTGCATGTTTAAAGATGAATGAGGGGGAAGTTAGAATGAATGTGTTTTGTAGGGTTCTCCACCTACATTTGAATTTTTAAGACTATTAAAGTAGCTCATTGAGTTGTAGAATGTCGAGTAAGGTGTGTCTATTTGGTCGTTGAATTCTAACAAATCATGGTGGTTAGGGAAAGTGTTGTAAGACTAAAACACGAATATTCCCGTTTGACACCACACACGGTGGAGAGCCAGGGTAAAGTTAAATTAATGCTTGAAAAATTGAATGAATGTGAAGTAAGCAATAACTAAGAAAAACGAATCGTTTAAAAACAAAAATTTATTGTGTCAAGAAAGTGTAAATTATAATGTATGTAGAAAGATACTGATACTTATTCCTTCCAGATGCTGGAAGGAAAGACCAAGATTGATTGATGAAGTCCAGGAAAAGTTGCTGTAAGAAGGAAGCTTTGTAACGATCAACAGAATTTTAGTATACGAATGGTTACATAAGATATTTTTTTTTTGTGTAAACGATCTTCTCGCCAATTAGTTCAGAATTAGAGAAACTTACAACAGGTCGTTTGTAGGACCTGCTTCCAAGTTTTCCAAATTCTGGCAGCGGCAAATGTAGGGTATATATTTATTTTAACTAACATTTATTTTAAGTTTAAACTATCTTTCTTGTCAAGCCTTACTTTCCCCTGGAACTGCCAATGCCAGAATATGTAAATTTGAGTAGAACGCGCAAGGATTCAAATTATCAGCGGAAGTATTCTGATTTAAAAAAAGGAAACAAGTTCGGTATGTGATATTCTTACTGCACGAGCGCGGAGGTAGTTAGCGAGAATTGAAGAACCCCGCGTTGCGGCCTATGTGCTTGGCGGGAAGTAGTGTTAATCGTTCCAGTGAGCTTCAAGTCTGCTGAATTAGCAGCGGTATTGTAAAACGCGGTGAGAGTTATTTTAGAGAGCCTCGTAGTTAGAATCTTGTCTTTAGTTTCTTTTCAGGTTATTATTTTTATTTGACTGCCGAGTTGGCACCGTCTGTAAGCGTCAAGAGAACGCAATTGTAATTTATTACGTTGAATAAAAAGGGACTTAAACCCTTCACAAGGCTCTATCTTTTATACAAGTTTTCACAGTCACCTCTTGGTTGCGTGCAAGTTGGAGGCGCGCAACGTTATAACCTTCATTTTGAAAATTATTAATTATTCATTTAAATACAAATTTTATGTATTAGAATTTTGCGATTAAACATTCATTCAGATATACGAAGGAGACAAAACACAATCGTATCTAAATTATAGCAGATGTTTTAAGGGAGAGTAAATTCAACTTGCTAAGTCAACTCTCTTCCAGGAAATCAGCAGCAATTTACTCGCTTTTTTATGTATGTAATTTTCTCTTTTCTTTTTTTTTTTAATATATTATTGCATACCGTTACAAATTTTAAACTTCGTTTACGTTTATAACAAAATTTAAATAATTTTAAAACAGTTCTCTTAAGTATTAACATTTCTTAGTTTCATATCGTTATAATTTAACATTTCCACTCCTAGCAGATAGATAATCATAAATAGAAATAGCGTCAAAGCTTTTTTTAGAAAAAAATTAATTTTTTAGAAGCTCAAAAATTTTCTTTTACTTATTATATGCAGTTTTAAATTTGGAAGGTATTTTTCTGAACTATTTCAGAATTAATTAGAAATATAAAAACAAACTAAGCAAATAGTGTCTGAAATATTCTAGAAAGACAGAAACGCTAGTCATTACTATTTAAAGACCTTATGAAAAGGCGAATGTATCTTGTTGAATTCAGGTTTCTTTCTTTACATCATCAATAATTAATTCTTATTTACATTTTTATTAATTGTTAATTTAGTTCAATTAGAACTTTATTTTTAGTGAAATTTTTGCCATTAACTAAATTTACATTATATATATAATATGTTAATGAGATCCATTCGGATTGCCATCCTGGTTGGTATAATGTTTGACAATGTTGGCATTAGGCTTTGGCAAAGATTCCGGAAAATGTATAGATAATTATAAATGTGTAGTGCTTTGGGCATGGTGGCACTTCAAATATTTACGAGCTCATATTGCATTCAAGAAAATGGTAGAGGAAAAAGAAAAGGGAATTTGTTATATTTTTTGTTTGAATTGGAATCTTATGCTCACATCATCGGCAGACATCATTTCAGAACCCACAACGACGGAGAAACGATTGTAGGACGCCCTCTAAGATGCTAAGTGTGGTTTTGATGTCTATCATAGCAATGACGATCGACACTGTGAGATCTTGCAATGCCTCCAAGCCAACTTTTAAAAGAATGACTTCAGGTGTCTCTCAAAAATGTTTAATAGATTGAGTTCTGGCAAGCATGACGCAACACAATTCTGCCGATTCCAATCCATCTCTTGACATACGTTTTACGGAGGTATTAGCGCACCGCGATGGGAAAATATGCAAGAGATGACCATGCATGTACCACATACCACTTCTCTCTGGAAGGACATTCTTCAGGAAACCTACTAGGTTCATTGTGCTTCTGAAGCGTTCAGGCCAAAGTAATAGCTGCAATAGATAATCACCGAGAATTTCTGCGCGTATATGACGCTGAAACTGCGGGGAGGTTTCCGAGAGACTCTGATGTCACTTGTCCGTCGACTTATATATCCATACTGTGCGTTGACTACGCCTTCTCATTTAAAAGGTGTTGGAACCACAAAATCATCAAAAAATTTTGATTTCGGATTTTTGCATTTTAAAATTTTCTACACTTTTATTTTCTAAAAATATCATACTTTAATCTCTATGAAAATTAGAACTGTAAAAAATCTAGTTTTAATTTATCATCGACTGCTTTTGATCAATGAGGATTTTTACATAAAAATGTGTTTTACTCCTAACGTGATTATTTTATACTTGATGTACCTTTTCTCAGGAACTACTGCTCACAGGTATGTAAAAGATTTATGGCTTATTTATTATGTCTCCTAATATTTACTAAAATGAGATTTTTGTGATAAAACAAGTAAAAAAAAATTAATATTTTTGTGTGAGAAAAATGCTAAATTTTACTATGCCTAACAAAATATTCTGTAAATGACTCTAAAATTCAAAATGTTTCAAAAGCTCATTTCAGTATAAGCGGATAGGTATACTTTAATTACACAAAAAATTCCAAGCGTGTATCTACAGCAGATTTTGAAAAAGGGTACATCGAAAATGGCCAATTTAACATTCTCGGTATAGGGGTTGCTGATAAACCTTAAAGCTGGAAGCATCAAGCATCCAATAGACGAACTCGAACCGTACTGCATCCATTGTCTTGTTCCAGCACATACGTTCCTCGACGCTGCTTGCGTCAGACATAGTTAGACAGCCTACGAAAAAGTCAGTGCTTATTAGATGATTTTCTTTTGCTATTGACGCAGAATCGTGGCTTTTTTAAATGGTTTTCACCAATTAAACGTTGCTTTTGAAAGGCGACACCACTAACAATGTTTCTAGTTTACTTTTTCTCTTGAACTCCACTGTCTCTTTTTTACCGTAATGACAAAACTTTCTGTACACAGCATTAAATGAAGAATTTTTAACATTGAACAGAGAAACAATTCTGAAATACAATATTAAAAATAAATCATTTGTCTCAAACTGCGCACAATTAAAGACAGGACTTAAATTAGGAAACAAAAAATTATGAAAGTTTTTGAAATCAATTTCCAATTTGCATATTTAGACAACTCCGTTGAAATATTTCATCACTAATCTCAATTCACTCTATACATAAGTAGCACACATCAAACGTTTGCAGAAAATAAAAGATGTTTAGAGGAAATAAATAGAGAAAATGGTAAAACTGAAATAATCTTTCAGAGTTAAATCATCAACTAAACTTCCCTTCTCAAAAGATCAGACTAAGATCTGATTCACTTGCAATTGAAATAAAAAAACAATAAATGAAATAAAAAGCAATAAAAATGAAATTCCCTAATGAAGTTTCTGCTCGCAAAAGGGTATGCAAAATTTCGAAGGGAGTCTAGAGAATAACAAGTCATTATTGTCGCTTTGATGGCTGCTAAATCAAAAAACCTTTAACATGCAATATATTTAGTTGAGAAATCACTGCGAAATATACAGGAAAACAGATGTCGAGCTATTTAAACCAGCAGCATTGTTCTATGTAATCTCTTTTCTTCTTTCTCTCCCTTATTTCTTTCTCTTTGTTGTTTACTGTCACAAAGACAAAGACAGTAAACAACACATGACGTTTAGCAATATAGCAAGGTCATCAAAAGTTCTTAAAGAATGCAATATTTCTAGATATTGTTATTAGAAGAAAAGTTGCTCGGTTTACTAATGATGTATTTCTATACATAACTCTTTTCATCAAACAAGAATATATATAACATAATATATATTACGCTTAACGTGAAAAAGAAGAGTTAAAAAGAGCAGAAATCTGATTTTTTTATGTAACGAATAAATCAGAAAATATTTTTCCGTACTTCCATTTTGCAATAACTCAAAAATGCAAAAGAACATAAATGAAATATTACATTCAGAAATAAAAGTAAATTTTGATAATATTATATTCGACACATATCTCACATGTTAATTGTGATCCCCTTAAGTTGAAAGAATTGCATTTGGGCACTGATGATCAAAAGGTTATAATAGTTTATTTAATTTATTTAATTAAAATTTAAAGCTTAGAAATATCAGTGTGTAAGGATCTTAAGTTTTACTAACGTTTATTTTATTTTAAATCTTTACTATCACTTCTTATTTTCTACTTCCGGCCAGAATTATAAGCGTTAACGTATTTATGCAAAGTTTGTCTGGCGAACGCCAAGTATTTAAGTTGTGGCTTTTTGCCAAGCGAGAGAGAGGAAGCAGTTAGTCGAAGCAGGCCGCTTACCTTTTAGTTTGGTTTAGAAGTTTTACTCAGTTGCTGGTTGCCTGCCAGGCCAGAGGTTTAATCCTCTTGATAACTTTAAACGTATTGTAGTGTTCACAGTTCTCTGTACTACATACGGCTTCCTGTTAATATAAGGCCAATCTTCCACGTTTATTATTTTAAAGTTAAATAATTAGAGTTTAGTTTTATTTTTATATTTTTACGTTTAGACCACAAGTAGTGGGTCTTTGTATTCCGAAGTACGGAAGTTATTGTAAATAGAGAAAAATAAAGGGTTTTGTATACCCTTCTTGTGTATCCTGTCTACTTCCCACAGTTATTGAACATAGCTTTAGTAAGCTCTCTGTTCCGAGTCAGGTCCTTGCATGTTCCCGAAGAAAGTAAGACGGAACATTGAACCTGATAGTGGCGCCCAACGAAGAAGAATAACCATGGCCGAGTTTCAAGAAGAACCTGTGCTGCCTGCAGAAGCGGCTCAGAATCCAGAAATGCCAGCTGCCGCCCTGGAAGGATTTGGTTACATCGTCTAGACCATGCGCGCTTCGATGAAACCAGAAGCAACATTTAATGGAAACTCACCGGTAACAAGTGTTTTGGAAAAATTGGATGACCACTTCATGCTCTACCCCGTTCACGAATTTCAAAAAGTTACCTTAGCTACCAGCGCTTTGAGGGGCCAAGCGCTTAACTGGTTCAAATGTATAGGCAGAAGTCTCTTGGGTCAAGCAGGAAGTCTCATCTATACTTACGAGAATTTCAAGACTGCCCTAGTAAAAGCCTTCCCTGTCGTAAGGGATCGTGCGAAATTAGAAACGAAACTTTTCAGTATATATCAACAAAGAATCGAAATTCTCTCAAGCTTTATTTTAAGAAAAATTCACGTCTTCAAACTCTTGTATGGAAACCGTCCGGATCCTGAGATAATTCAAGTGATTTTGCCGAGGCTACTGCCCCAAGTGCAAGACTTTATTGAATTAAGAAATCCGACTACACTGGAAAAGTTATTTGAGCTAGCAATCCAGTTTGAAAGTAGAAGAACTGCGGACATTGAAAGAAGACGCCAATATCAACAGCGAAACCAATTTGGTGCGCCAAGACTACAGCAAACTCAAGCACACGGCTACGGAAGCAAAGCGAATCAGTGGGCAAGGAAACCCGAGCATTCAAAAACAGCCAGCGAACGTCGACAGTTCAATAGCAATCCAGGAAAAAAGTCTCAAGGCCAGTGGAAAAAGAAGGAAAGCACGGAAATGAAAAATAATTTAAACTAAAACGGATTTCTGCTGACGGGAGGGTGCGGAAATCCGAAGGGCACGAAAACCCCTCTTCCTTCAAGTTAAATACAGTAATGGTCAAAAATTTGACTCTTCCGAAGATTGAAGTGTTGGTGAATAATATCCCAGCCACCGCACTCCTGGATACAGGCGCGCAGTGTTCCTGTGTGGCAGAAGAATTTTTTAGGAAGTATTTTCGGAAATACCGCATATATAATTCGGATAATACGACAGTGTTAGCGGCGCAAGGGGAAAAATGTAAGTGTATAGGTAAATTACCGCTGTATGTCCGTATCAAGGACGAAAAAGTAAAGGTTATGTTTTTCATAGTAAAGAATCTGCAAGCACATATTATTTTAGGAATAGATTTTCTTTCAGAGGCACAAGCAACGCTGGATTTTAATGAAGCGTCCCTTAAGCTGACGATGAAAACAGTTCGTGGAGAAAAGGCTGAACCACCGATGTTAAATCTTGACCACCTGCCTAATGACGAGCAACGAAGAATCCGACAAGTGGTAAGTGAATTTGCTTCGTTATTTAGTGATATTCCAGGATTTACTCAGGTTACTAACTATAGTATTGACACCGGAGATTCAATGCCAGTTCGCCACAAAGCATACCGGTATGATAAGAATAAGGAAAAAATTATAGAATGGCATATCACCGATATGCTACGTAAAAAGGTCATAACGCCCATCTCAAGTAGTTATGCTAGCCCGGTGGTTTTATGTAAGAAAAATAATGACTATCCTTTGACAGATCCAAAGAGGTGGAGATTCGCAATTGACTACCGTAAATTAAACTCCATAACTAAATATCCGGTATATCCGTTACCTATTATTGAAGAAATTCTAAGGAACATAACATCCACCAAATATATGACGACTTTAGACTTAACGACTGGTTATTTTCAAATAGGGGTTTGGCCTGAGTACGTGCCTAAGACTGCTTTTATAACCAAGTCTGGCACTTATGCATTTTTGCGTATGCCGTTTGGCCTTTCAGGGGCACCGGCAACATTTCAGCTATGTATGGACATTGTGTTAAGGCCTGTTCTTGGAAAGTCCACATTTATCTATTTAGACGATATCATTATTACTAGTGATTATCTCGACCAACATGTACAGGATTTAAGACAGGTGTTTTCTTTATTAAATGAGGCTGGTCTAAAAGTTAATGTCGAAAAGTGCAAATTTGCAGCCCCTGAATTAAAATATTTAGGTTACAAAATATCTCAGAAAGGAATCGAGACAGACGAATCAAAAATAATCGCTGTGCAAAAGTATCCGACTCCGAACACGACAAAGAAGCTCTTCTTTTCTAGGACTTTGTTCATATTATAGGTCCTTTATAAAAGATTTTGCAGCTATTGCTGAGCCATTGTTAAAATTAAAAAGGAAAAAGGCAAGATTCTCGTGGACGGCCGAAGCCAATAGTGCTTTCGAAAAATTAAAACAAGCATTAACGCAAGACCCTGTGTTGAAATTTCCTGAAAAGGATGAGAATTTAGAAATTTCAGCGGATGCTTCGGATTATGCGGTAGGAGCGGTACATTCGCAAAATAGCAGCCCGTGGCATTTTTTAGCCGAACTTTAAATCAAACACAAAGAAACTATTCCGCGACCGAGAGAGAGGCACTTGCAGTTCTGTTAGCAGTGCAAAAGTTCCGAGTCTATTTTGGAAAGGCGCCAATAACAGTGTACTCTGATCATGCGGCGGTAACTAGATTGTACTCAGGGAAAAACTTATCCCCAAGGTTAATAAGATGGGCACTCAAGCTACAAGAATATAATCTGGTAATCAAGCATACACCCGGAAAGGAAAATATCGTAGCAGATGCCCTATCCAGAATTAAAATAGATGAAGAAGGTAATACCGTAAAGGTGGCAATGCTCACAGCATGTACAATAAATTCCCGAGAAACTGTAAAAACCGAACTGGGTAAGGATCCTGAGTTTGGAAGCATTTATGAGTATTTAAAGGATCCTGAAAATTTTAGCCACCAAGATATTGTGGCGATAAGAAATAGGGCGGCCCATTACGAACTAATAGATGGTCTATTATTTTATACAAAAAGTACGAATTCCAACAACGAATTTCGACCTGTTATCCCAGCTAGTCTTAGATTAAATATCCTGCAGGAGCTCCATGACAGCCCTTTAGCTTCTCATGCTGGTATTCGAAAAACTATCCAACGCGTACGCGAGGCAGTCTACTTTCCTGAACTGCAAAAGTTAACAAGGGCGTATGTCCAGTCCTGCCCAACATGTCAAGCCGTTAATTATATTAATTTCCGCCCGGCCGGGTTTCTAAATAGTATTAAATCCGAATTTTCCAAATGAAATAATTGGCATCGATTTATTGGGCCCTTTCCCAAAAAGTCAGTTAAATAAAAGTCGCTATCTCCTTGTTATGGTTGATCATTTTAGTAAATGGACCGAAATTGTTCCCTTAAAACGAGCCTCCGCGAAATTGGTTACCGATTCTATTTTAAATAAATATATTTTAAAATACGGGGCGCCCCTAAAAGTTATATCGGATAATGGTCCTCAATTTGTAAGTAATATATTTGAAGACATGTGCCAAAAACTGGGCATACGTCATTTAAAATGGTCCCGTATCGGCCGCAATCAAATATAGCGGAACGGGTCAACAGAAATATAGTGAAAATTATCCGTAGTTATGTTAAAAATTTTTATAATAGCTGGGATAACCATGTCAATGAATTTGCTTTTGCCCTTAGGATCGCAAAACATGATACAACGGGCAAAACTCCTGCTGAGTTATTTTTAGGCAGAAAGATTATAACGCCGTTAGATAAATTATTTTATGTGCAACAAAGAGCCCCAGAATTTAAAATGGGTGATATAGAAAAACTAATTAAGGAAGCAAAGAAGAATACTGAAGTAGCACAGAGAAAACAAAAGCTATATTATGATTTGAAACGACGGGGAGTAACTTATAAAGTAGGGGATGAAGTATTAAAAATTAAGCATTCACTTTCTTCACCACCAGAAGATAAAACTGCCAAATTTTTTCCACGATTTGAAGGACCATATGTCATAGAAAAAATAACTCACGCTGTAGTAGTGTTAAAAGCCAGAAATTGTGAAACCTGCTCCGCAAACATTGATCAAATCAAACCCTACTATGATCGTAATAAAATGCAAATTTTCAAAGATCTTTTGCAGGATCCGGCACGGCAGACACCGCAGGCAAAAGCTCCAGAGGTGGAACAACGACAAGTACAATGGCAAGCTATTAAGAGCAGGAGCAAGTGAAAAGAAAGTTTCCCCGCGGGAAAATTGAAGGCAACAAGAAAAAGAAGCCGTTCCACCGTCCAGAAAAGAGAGCTCACGAACACCCCCAGAATGAAGTAGGGAGAAGGACGACATATGCAAAGAGAGCCAGGAGAAATGACGGGAACTATAACCCGGCTCTAAAACGGAAGATCTACTCATCCGACAGGACTCTCCGCAGCAAATTTCGCCGAAAGTTACAAAAAAAATTTGAACGGCCAGCAACGAGGTCCAAGCAGGAACACGAAAGAAGTTTCCCGGTTCCGCCAAGACCAGCTGCCATCAAACGGCCAAGACCACAGGCAGAGGCGAAAAAGAAGGTATTCAAGGGTGACCGAACTGGAAAAAAAAGAAAGCTTCTAGAGGAAGGCACTGAAGGGCGAGCCCGCACACGAAGGAGGATAAATCGAAAAAGAATCTACGCTACATTCCAAGACTGGGCTCAGAAAAGAATGTCCGAATATCACAAAGATAACTATAAATTTTATGTTACTTTGCAAACTTAAGTTAATCTTTCATTCTTACTGCAAGTGGCAGATTTCAAGAAGTTTTACCTCATGCGAGGTCTACCTTTATCGCCAAAAGGGCGAGAAATGAGTTGTTACCGATTTTGGTATTATGTTTTTCAATTACTCGCGCGTAAAACTAAAGTTGATGTATAATAGCAATGTGTAAATACTTAAATATTGTAAAAGTTATTGTATAAATTTTATTTAAAACTTTCTGGCAAGAAAGAAGTTTTAGTCTGAAAGACTTTTTGAAATGTAGTATTTCAATGTAGAAAGAATTGGCACTTGCTTTGAAAAGAATAGAAGTTAACAATGTACTACTAATGTATGTTGTCAAATGCGTAAAATTAACGGCATGTTAATATGTTCTTATATACAATGTGAACTGTTATTTCAAATGTTAAGAAATACCGTGATATGGTAAAAGTGAAAGTAATGTTAAAAATTTGTTATTCGTGTGACTGTAAAAAGACCAAATCATGGTGAATATGTGTTAAAGGTTGAATGAATGTAGTTAGGCTCTCTGACGCTACACTTCAGAGTTAGCCACTTTCAGAATAATACCTCTGGGTTTAGAGTTGAAGTTAGGGTGTGTTACGAGGTCTTGGTATGTTGAATTTTTAACAGGTTAGTGCTTTGATTGTAGGAGGAAGTGTTGAACACGTAGACATAAACACATTCGTGTTTGGTGTTCTTTTACAACACATGTCAGAGAGCACGGGGAGAGATAATTAAAATAGTCATGAATGAAATAAGAATGTTAAGAGAAATATAATTATACATGTTACTTGCAATTTCATTGTGTAACATTTCATTAAACTAGTTTTCCTTCCAGAGATCTGGAAGGAACCAGATTTGAAAAAAAGTTCCTCTTTAGATGCAGTACAGACGAAAACATTGCGTGTCCTGGGAGCTGCTATTGTAAAAACAAATTTCTTTCTTTTAAATTTCTAGTTTCTAGCGAAAAATATTTGTAAAAGATTGGCCTTGCGTTAGATTCTAGAGCTAAAAGTTTTCAACAAGGTCGTTTTAGACCTCAGTTTCAAACTAATTAACTCTGGCGGGAAGTATGTAAGGATCTTAAGTTTTACTAACGTTTATTTTATTTTAAATCTTTACTATCACTTCTTGTTTTCTACTTCCGGCCAGAATTATAAGCGTTAACGTATTTATGCAAAGTTTGTCTGGCGAACGCCAAGTACTTAAGTTGTGGCTTTTTGCCAAGCGAGAGAGAGGAAGGAGTTAATCGAAGCAGGCCGCTTACCTTAGAAGTTTTACTCAGTTGCTGGTTGCCTTCCAGGCCAGAGGTTTAATCCTCTTGATAACTTTAAACGTATTGTAGTGTTCACAGTTCTCTGTACTACATACGGCTTCCTGTTAATATAAGGCCAATCTTCCACGGTTATTAAAGTTAAATTAGAGTTTAGTTTTATTTTTATATTTTTACGTTTAGACCGCAAGTAATTGGTCTTTGTATTCCGAAGTACGGAAGTTATTGTAAATAGAGAAAAATAAAGGGTTTTGTATACCCTTCTTGTGTTTCTTTCTTGTCTTCTTTTCTTTCTGTCTACTTCCCACAGTTATTGAACATAGCTTTAGTAAGCTTTCTGTTCCGAGTCAGGTCGTTGCATGTTCCCGAAGAAAGTAAGATGGAACATTGAACCTGCTGTATTGTTGCTGCATTTATGAAATTTTAGTAAGTAATTTATTAATTAATCATTTTATTTCATAATAAATAATTATCCAGTCTTATAATTCTAATAAATCAGATCCTCTAGTTAACCATTTTATAAATTAATTTTCAATTATATAAAAACATTTGTTCAGTAGTATAGTTCAATTGCCTCATCCGCGACTACGAACGCAAATACGCATGCGCCATTCGGACCAAATTATTCTCAGAGTCAGGTAGAAAGACGGGGACTTTCTTTCCCTCAAAAGCATATAAATTCTTTCTTTCCAGAGAAGACATTCACGTGACCGCTAACAATTCCACAAGTAATAACGCCTCTTTTGGACGAGTCTATGTATTGTTACGAAATGTCCAGCGGCGTTAAGGTAGCTTCCGCTCAAAGCGGATTTAGGGTTGTCAGCAAAGGGCAAGGGTAGGCAGATTTGCCCTATTTGACGCGAAATCGCCTATTTGGCAGCAAAACTGGCGATATGGTATAGACGCACGAAGAACCTTCTGGAACGAATTCTTACTGGTTTAACCCAGAATGTCCTCGAACCCAAGTCAAAAGCTATATAAACCCTGCTGGTACGCGGAGAGTCAGTCAGTGTCTCGTCTAGCAAGTTGATTGCCAGTCAGTTACGAGTGCCTAATCGAGTCAGTTAATAGTCAGTGAGTGAGTTTCTCGTAATCTAGTGCCGAGTTTGTGGTCGAGTGCTTCGATAGAGTCTCTTAGTGTATTGCAAGTTAGTGCATCGTCGAGTTTTACCTTAGAGTATGTTGAGCTGCGAGAAAGACCGAACCGATTCGGGAGCTGTACTTTAAATTAGTTTATCGTGGGTGCATCGCGAGTTGGAGCGTGGAAAGTCTCGAGATTACGTAGAGTTCCGAGAACGGCCGAGCAGAGTCGGGAGCTGTATTCTTGTGCTGTGCGGTGAAGCTGTTTTCACGTTATAGCCTGATATTCTGAAGGCTGCGTATCTGATTGTTCCAGCGTATTTACAGAATTTTTTCGAAAACTCTAAACGTGTTTGTTGCGATGTACTGTGAATGAATTGGATACACATCCTCTTTTTAAAACACAGAACTTATATTAAAGTAATTGCACAATATATAAGTATAGACAAGAAAATGCGAGAACTTGTAAATGCGAGAACAGAACAAAAATAATGAAAAATAGACAGCTTTCCAGCTGTCTTGCGAATGTAATCTTCTGAGTACGACTGTTCAACTGAATCAATGTTCTTTGGCATAGTAATGTTCTAATGTTCTTTGGCACCGGAACATACTTCCAACCTATCAGGCATTAGTCCTGATATATGGGCTAAGGGGTAATTTATGAATTTTTCTTTTAAAAATAGAGGTTTTTGTTTTAACCGTGGCTACATGAACCAGTCCGTCTGCACCATGATGAAGTTCGACCACTTGTCCTAGTGGCCAAGAACCTGGAAGATGACCATCACAGGACGATGTCTCCAATTTTCATATTCGGCTGAGTGTCCTTCCATTTCTTTCTGGTTTGAAGAGAAGATAGCTATGCTTTGGTCCATGATTTGCAGAAGTCCTTCCGCATCTTTTGAAGGAGATCCCATCTATTCCGTATATTGGCAGGACTAGTAAGAGGTAGTTCAGGAGGGGATAGGATCACGTCTCCTGTAAGAAAATGTGAAGGAGTGAGAATATTAATGCAATCAATGTCAGTATTGTTTACACTACATAACGAACGAGAATTTAAAATGGCTTCTATCTGAGCCATAGAGTTGTCATGTCTTCGAAAGTAAGTAGAGTTTCACCGATTACTCTTTTACAGTGATATTTGGTTGATTTAATTACGACCTCCCAAATTCCTCCGAAATGAGGAGATGATGGAAGTATGAAGTGCCTATTCTTCGTTCTTAGGAAGTGAATACCACAATCGCTGTATTTCGCTGAGCTTTCGATGTCACTTGGAGCTCCTCGTCTAGCACTGAAGCGACGCAAAGGAGCTAAGCATGCATCTGCCGTTAAATCGCTGACTGCCTAGATGTGAAGTGCCTTAGTAGCGAGAGAAATAAATAGAGCAATGTAACCCTTGGTTGATTGCGCTCCACGACCCGTGTTGAATTTGATTGAAATAGGGCCGGCATAGTCCACTCCGCAGTTGAAGAAAGGCCCCTCGAGTGTTACTTGATGCTTAGGTAGATTACTCATAAGCTAGGATGCAGTGGATGCTTTAAATTTGAAGCATTTGATGCATTTGTGAGCACATTTATTAATGAGCTCTTTTCCACCTATGATCCAACATGATTGTTTGATAATGTGGGACAGTAATGGAGCACCAGCATGTAAATAAGTCACATGCTTTTCTTTTACGATGAGCTCACTTATCTTGTGTTTATCAGGTAGATTCACAGGGTGCTTTTGATTAAAATCCAATTCTGAATTTTGTAAACGCCCTCCCACCCGTAAAAGACTGTTTTCATCTATAAACGGATGGAGGGAGTGTAGCTGACTTTTCTTAGGCAACGATCTTTGATTTTTAATGCATTTTAGGTCTTCATTACAAAAGATTAAAAAGATTACTTAACAAAGTAATCTTTCTGAACCCATCGAATTATGATTACTTCTGCATTTTTAGTTTCCCTGTAAGTGAGTGGAGAAAAGGAATCAGTTATCAGTGTTTGACATTTGTTATTGGTTTTGGACTTATGGATGAATCTTAAACTACTAAAATGCGTATAATCTTAGAAACTGATGAATGTCTTTCAAATAAATCACTATATAATTCATTTGATGTAGCACTAGAAAATATAGGATCAGATCATTGTGCAGCTTTAATTAGATCCTTGATTTCTTTGGAAGCGGATTCCGCTTTCGGCCAGTGAGACGAATCCAAGCCAACTTGGACCTACAGCAGATGCTGTAGGAGTTGTCGAAGGACCTGTGTTCACACGAGGTAAAACCATTTGTTCCAAATGGTGGAAACTGGAAGGAACATTTGGATTCTCTGGAGAATGGTCCTGTCCTGGACTTGTTAAGTGAGTAGTATTAGAGCTATAATAACTTCCCTGAGATTGGGGAGTAGGTAGCTGTAAACCTTGCTCTGGCGTAAGAGCTGGAGGCACAAAAACCTCAGGAGGAGGAGTAGGAGTGAAGTGCTGCGGAGAATGAGTCACTTGCGCAGGGAAAGGACTTCGATATTGTGGACTCATTGGTGCTTGCACATGCGGTTGAAAATTTGCATAATGTAAATAATGTGGCGTAACAGATTCTGGATTTGCAGGTTTAGAAGGTTTCGTAGCAGAGTACGTTTGATTAGAAGAAAATGGAGGGTGATGCTGCTGAAGTCTTGCTGCACTACCAGTGGGAACAGCACTTCTATGCTGTTGACCTGAGTTACTCATGTACTGGCTTTGATTCGGAGTAGAAGACCTTTGACCTAGTATAGTGCTTGGAGAATGGTTTAAGGAAGTGACTTCGTGTTGGCTAGGCACCATTTGATGTTTATATAACTCTGTGACGTAGGCATGCATGGACGTGTTATCTGAGAAGGTGTCATTGAATTCGATACTTCTTCTAACTCTCAAAACCGTTTTAATTCGCTATCAATATTTATTTCATAAATATGCAAGTTTGAAATTCAATTTGATTTCGTTTGAGATTCCGGTAGTTTTCCGGATATGAGGAAACCAAAAATTGAGTTTTGAGCGATTAAATCACTTTGAGAACAACTTATTTGTTTGTGAAGTAAAATGGAAAAAAAAAGTAGTCAAATCCTAGAATAATATCTATCTTATACGGTATAGGAAAATATGGATCAGCTAATTTACATTTTTCAAATGCGAAAAAATCTTTCTCATTTATTTTTTCGCTTGGACGCGCAGCAGTTTGTTTATCTAATGCAAATGCCTTAATTGGCATTCTCACTGATGTATCATGGATTGACATCAACTGAGTTTCAACGCAACCTTTTGTAACTGCGACTTTTGACTCAGCTAAACCCTTGACAGGAAAACGCGCATTTTTTCTTTTAAATCCCACTAAATTAATATGGGATTCAGATAATAATGTTGATTCGGAACTACTATCACAAAGCATTGTAATATTACGTTTTTGACCCATCGAATCAATTACACTTATATACGCAATTGGCAATAAGCCAAAAGTTGTTTGATCGCTATTATTTTGAATTACAGTTCCGTTTTTGTTTTCATTCGTAGACACAATGTCTGGTATTTATTCGCGGTTGGACTTTTTCTTTGCTGTTCAGACTGCAAACTGCTCTCAGAAAGAGACGCAGATGTGGAATACCTTTTTAATTGATTTTCACACAGAGTACTATGATGCAATAACTGGCAATAATGACAACGATGTGGTGGCATACGCTCAGATTTTTTGCGCTGACTAGAAAAACAATTTAAGCAGAGATTATTTTTCCTAACAAATTGGTTTCTTTCTTTGACAGTAAATGTTGTAAATTTGTGTCATTTGAAATGAAAGCAATCTAATTTACACATAATACATTTGATAATTTTGTTAGCAGAAAAACCTTTTAACAATAAGTTGAGTTTTCTTCTATTCTTTCTCGTGGGAAATTTCTAATGAGGAACATCTATCATTTATAAATTGAATAAACATTTCAAAAGTAGAAAATTCCACTTTTGCTGAAAATTCAGACCATTGTTTACATGTTTCGTTGTCAGCTTTCATTATTATCAGTATTTGTAGTACTAGAAACTGGTGTTTGATGTTCATTAACGCGAATAGTAGCTAGCATATTAACAGTAACATTTAATTTCTCAAGTTCTTGTTGTAGTTTGGCCTTGGTTTCATAATATTGTTTCTGAAATTCTTCCATTTCAGAACTATCCGTCGGAAGTTCTGCGTCTGCCTTGTCAAAATTAGAATAAATACTTTCAATTTTTTATGTTTATTCATCAAATTGTATTTTTCGAATAACTGATCATCGTTAATAATGGAATTTGAGATTCTGGTAAGAGCAGCTTTCGCTCTATCTCTATTATTTTTTGTAATCTTAACCTTGTCTTCCATTACGACATAATGGTGCAATGAGGAAAACCAAAGTTAAACTTGTAAAAAAAAATATATTTATCTTGCTTGGCCTTTAAATGAAGTGCGATGCTAAAAATATCCAGTGGTATCCAATACTGTACCGAATGTAGAGTTGCAATGCTGACGAAACGAAATCAAAATTCCTTTAATCTCGCCGGTGCCTCCAAAAATTAATGTTGCGATTTAATGTGAATGGATTGGATACACATCCTCTTTTTAAAACACAAAACGTATATTAAATAATTGCAAAATATATAAGTATAAACAAGAAAATGCGAGAACTTGTAAATGCCAGAACAGAACAAAATTAGTGAAAAATAGACAGCATTCCAGCTGCCTTGCATATATGATCATCTGAAAACGACTTTTCAACTGAACTAATGTTCTTTGGCATAGCTCCAAAAGCGAAAGAGTCAGGTTGAGTTGTTCTGTTGTGCACCGGAACAGTGTTATTGGAGCTGTCTTGAATAATACTGGATAATAAATTGTGTTTGGATACTTCATCAAGTGCCGTCGTTATTTACTCCAAATCCACAACCCCGTATGTACGTAACGAAAAACGTAACAGTATTTTGGCAGAATGTCAGCCAAGGTTGCTGTTCAGGAACGTGCACGAACTCAGTTAATACACAATAATTTAATATGTTCATTATAATGTAGATTTTTTGTGGCAACAGTGATGTTGTTTACATATTACTTTGAGCGTGATAACGCATAGGATGTTATTCTTTTTTATATGTTTAGAATGCTAAATAAAATAGTCCGTTGTTAATTAAAAAGGTTTTCTCTGCTAAATATATTACCATTCGTCCGAAGTTATTAAATAAGTAAAGAAATTGATCTAATTTCAAACAACTGGCGTCCGTGACAGGACGGAATGGCTATTTGAAGAAAACGAAACAACGGTTGAAAACGAAACATCGATTTCGTATTGGAATTTATCAAGTGAGTTTATGATTTATTTGATTATATCCTTTATTATTTGAATATATTGGACATATTGAATTTAAAATCATGGAAATTTTATTAAAAAAGCGTAAGCCACTAAGGCAATCGTTTACGATTACTGCCAATGCTTTAGATGCTGAAATTCTAAAGCCTGAGGTAGAAGTTAATCAACTCCAAGTATTGAGCTTACAGTTGGAAGGAAAATTAAACAGATTAGATGAAGTTCAGTCACAAATTTCCGAACTTTTATTGGAAGGTCAAAACGAAAGTGAATATTTAGCTGATTTTGACACGAATGAAACATATCGTGATAAATATATCAGTTTAAAAACAAAGGCAGAAAACAAAATGGTGAATTCTACTCCTGTAATTACACCTGGAATTTTAGAAAAATCCACGAAAACCAACTTTAAATTACCAAAGTTGGAGCTTCAAAAATTCAGTGGCGAGACCCGAAATTGGTTAGGATTTTGGGGACAGTTAAGATCGACGAAGATGTAAATATAGATGACGATGACAAATTTCAATACCTATTGCAGGCAACTGTCGTTGGATCTCCAGCGAGAGAGCTCATAGATAGTTATCCTCCCTCTGGCGCGAATTATAAAGAAGCTATCAAGCAGCTAAAATCTCGATTTGCACGAGACGAATTACTGGTAGAAATCTATGTTCGCGAATTATTAAAGTTGGTTTTGGCTCAAGCTAGCAAAAAAGTAAATATGACTCTATCCAACCTTATATGATAAGTTAGAGACGCAACTCAGAAATTTGGAGACGTTGGGGGTAAAAAGTGAGATTTATGCAACTATGCTGTATCCCCTTGTAGAGTCTTCACTACCTGAAGAAATTCTGAGGGCATGGGAGCGATCTCGCCAGCGTAGGGAAAGTGTGGCACACACTGAAAATTTGGAAAATTTATTGCATTTTCTCCGAATTGAAATTGAATGTGAAGAGCGTCTTCAGTTGGCCCGTACAAGTTTTTCTGCCCCAGACAAATTGGACTCGGTTCCAGCCACAGCAGCTTGTATTTATGCAAGTGATTCAAAGGAGAAACAGCTTAATTTTTGTGTTTGGTGTGACAGGGAAACACATAATTCTTATGAGCGCTTTAAGCTGCACAGCCTTTCATTGGAAGGTAAGAAAAATTTACTAAGAAAGAAAAAAGCTTGTTTTAATTGCCTAAAATTTGGGCATGCTGCCGAAAATTGTAAAAGTTCTGTGAAATGCCTAGTTTGCAACAAACGTCATGTAACTGTGATGTGCAGAGAACTAAAAGGTTCTAAAAGTTTAAAAAAGGAAGCACCTAAAGCAGCTAACGAAACAAGTGAGACTTTACTGTCTAACCAAAAACTGCAAACAACTCTTCTCCAAACTATTATGGTGAAGATTGTCCATAATGGAAAAAAGGAGCTTGTGAGAACTCTTTTTGACAGTGGGTCACAAAGATCTTACTTACGGAAAGACATAATAAAGAGACTAGATTTAGTCCCATTAGATCAAGAGACTTTGAGTCACAATTTGAAAAGTGGAGTTGAAACTGAATCTCAGGTCCATGGTATTTTTGATATCTAAATACAAGGAACGGAAAATAAATTCAAATACGAATTATCGGATTTAGACAAAGACAAAATTTGTGGATACATTCCTAGAGTAAAACTCAAACACATATGCTCCTCACTTCGAGAACATAAAATCAAAATCAGTGATTCTGGAAGAGATATACCAGATATAGGATTGTTAATAGGAGCCGACTATTCCGGACAGTTGATGACGAATAATATCATTCGAATTGAGAAAAACCTTATTGCCATTGAAACAAAATTGGGTTGGACCCTACAAGGCCCAGTGCAAAGTCATAATACCTTGCTTGGTACCGTCGGACTTTGTTATTTGGATCTCACAGAACTATGGAATTTAGAGACAATTGGCATAAAAGATCCGGCGGAAGTGAAGACTAAGGAGAATTTAGACAATGAAACGATCAAATTTGTACTAGAGAACATTAAAGTAATCGAGGGCAATAGGTATGAAGTCTGTTTGCCTTGGAAGGATAGTCATCGAATTCTTGAAGATAATAAAGATAAAGCGGAAAAAATACTTTTCGCCAATACACGAAGACTGCAGAAGATGGGATTTTTCGAAGAATATGATGGTATTATTAAAGGCTGTCACGAGGAAGGTATAGAAAGAGAATTTCAGACTTGGCTCAAAAGACTACACTTCTTGAATTATTGTAAAATTTCAAGAAGACTTGTGATTGGACCCTTCGATGACTGCTCTATCTCTCTACATTGTTTTAGTGATGCTAGTAAGGTATCTTATGCAGCATGCATTTTCTTACGTGCATATTTTGAGAGCAAAACTTCAGTACAATCGGTATTATGTAAATCAAGAGTAGCACCTGCCAAAGAAGTAACTATTCCCAGATTAGAGTTGCTTGGTGGCACTTATAGCTTCTCGGCTGTACCGTCAAGTCATTGACGCTCTTAAATTGAGTGCCAAGTTTACTTTTCTTAAAGTGCCAAGTTTACTTTTGGAGCGACTCGTCTGTAGTTCTGACATGGATAAAAAAAAGACTCCCACTGGAGTGTTTTTGTGGCCAATCGTGTAACTGAAATAAGGAGATGCACGAATCCGGACGACTGGCATTATGTACCAAGCTTAAGCAATCCAGCTGATCTTCACTCTAGAGGGTGCGATGCCAAAATGTTGCTACAGAGCAGATGGTGGGAGTGGTCGGATTGGCTTAAAAAAGAGCCGGATAAATGACCTCTCTCCGAAGAGTAACAACTAGAAACTGATGAACTGAGTAAAGAATATGTTGCAATTTCCTAAAATTGCAAGGTGGGAGAATGTTCAGGAACGTGCACGAACTCAGTTCATACACAATAATTTAATATGTTCATTATAATGTAGATTTTTTGTGGCAACAGTGATATTGTTTACATATTACTTTGAGCGTGATAACGCATAGGATGTTATTCTTTTTGATATGTTTAGAATGCTAAATAAAATAGTTCGTTGTTAATTAAAAAGGTTTTCTCTGCTACATATATTACCATTCGTCCGAAGTTATTAAATAAGTAAAGAAATTGATCTAATTTCAAACAGTTGCGTTTGGGACGGTCGAACAATACCTGTTACAATCTTGGTAATGAATCTGTAATAAGCTACTGTATATTTTACCTAATGCATTAAAGTATTGAAATGATTTCTTTAAAAAAATAATAAAAATAGAACCGAAAAATAAATGACTATTGTTTTTATTCAGTTGTTTCCCTACAGTGCAATTATTACAAGAACTGCAGAATATTTTTTTTTTCTTTTTGCAGAGTTTTAAGAACAGACCAAGTGGTGTATTCTTAGTTCTTACAAGAACATCTTGTATGACAGATAATGTCCATAAATGATAATAAAAAAGTCGATATCTAAATAAAAGTAAAGCTAAAAGTTGTGGAAAGTATAATGCTGTGGCAAGATCTAAGGGCATTGACTTCAGACCGGCGAAGGTTAGATCAAGTTGCTGTTTGTTTTAAACTCTGATGTCGAACATCTAAACCTTCACTAAGGTTTCAAGTTTACGGCAACAGACGACTTTTCACAGGCACATTGCTTTACTTGAAATAATCATTATAATTTAAAATATGTTTACTGATAAGTCTGGATTTCATGTAAAATACGCAGCCAGAAAAATAAAAAGAAATTAAATTAACATGAAATATAGTGTTTCTGATGAAATTTGGAGCTTCACTTCAACTAGTAAGATGCCTCTTATATTGCTTTGGTTGATTTATGTAATTATGACAAAGTACCCAACACTATTTGCCTGAGAGGAAGGATGCCTTCATGGAGGATACTTGAGAGAAACTAGCTCATATCCGCGTTGCACATGGAAAAAAAAACCAAGAAAACGTCCGCTGAGATTCCAGCTTCTTACTAAACTACTCGTATTGACAACTTTGCAATTCCGCTGCTGGTATGGTCTGTGTCTCTTGGGGAAAATTAAATTATGTTTCAATATCCTTATTACTAACGCAACCTAAAAAGCCGTTGCATAACTGGAAAAACCCGTAACCCTTCAGGATACATCCGCAGAGTATAATTCACGCACAATTCAGAATTCTCCGCTGTAAAATACTTGAAGTTTCGATACATTTCAGTTTCGCCGGCGCAAATATCGCCAAGCAGACTTTGTTGGCGACAACATGCAGTATATACATAAAATTGTTAACAAATGATAGCTCTAAGAATTTTTTATTTTAAAGGCATAAACATTTTAATATGGTTTAAAATTTTGTAAAAAGCCAATAAATTTGTAAAATGACATTAATTTAAGAATTTACTATGCTAACAGGGTTCAACATCCTGATTCGCCGGTTCGTATCACGTGACCTCAAGTGATCCGAGCTCACGCAAAATACGCTACAAAATATAATTCTCTCAGTAAGAATCTACATTAATACAAATTTAAGTGCAAGAATTATTTCAATTTGTACGAATAGCTTACTCAGAAATTATGTAAAATTGCAGTGCTTTACTTCGCTAGTGCATTCTCATTAGAATTGATGAATTTAAGCCTTGATTTTGCCTTTTCTATATTTTCGCCTTCGGGTGAGCGGTGTGATTGCATCCTAATTGACTTATTTACCGCGAATGGTCTTAGAGCATAAAATTTAATTATCTTTGTAAGTATTCTATGTAATTGTATACCAGTATTGAAAGAAACAATCAATCTGGTAAGAAATTTCTGCGACTTGCTTTGAAAATGAGCGTAAAAGGTTACCAGCGAAGATATTCTGTTTGACATCAGTTGTACCATTATTGGCGACTTTATCGTTTGCACCAGCAAAACGGAAACGTACCGAAGTTTCATATAAGGCTGCAAGATTCAATACAGAATAATTTGGATTCATAAATTTTTAACTCTCTAAAAACCGCCTAAAAATTTTTTGGGGGCATCTTCATTGAAGTATATGTACTTGCATTTTGTAAAAAACCCAAGACAATATGCAATATATTAAAGGTACACTGCACAAAATAAATAAATAAATAAATAAAATAAAATATCTGAAATGTTTCAGAATTTAAATCATGTCCAAAGGGGCGTTTTTCAACATTTTGTGTGTTGTCTTTTCTTTATCAAATATCATGTTCTTCGCACTTAAACCATAAGATCCAGTTCAACAACATTTGGTTCAACAACTCTAACATTTGGTGCCAACAGTTTGAAAAGTGAACCGGACATATTTCCAGTGATTCAACGCAAAATCGCAAAAAGAAAATAGTAGTCCTTCCGGGACAAAGCCAATTTGGACTAAAAATATTATTTTGACTTATCTTACTTGTTTGACAGTAACATCAGCACAAGCCCACGAAGTTCACCGTGGCAAGGAGTGCAAAACAGGCCCTGTCGTTGGTAAGCTCATTGAACACCGTACAGGTGACAGTACGTATTTGCGCAAATACATCCTAATTTTGATGGAAAGCACCCCGAGTGTACAGTCCCAAGTGTCTCCCACGCCTCTTTTTCCACCATCAATTTCTCGAGAGAACTTTCGACTCGTCACATATTTAGACAGACTTCTGGACAGACATTATACATTTACAAACATCGATGTCCTTCTCTGGGAGACAAGCTAATACATTAGTTTGAAATTTAATCATATGATTATGTAACACGATATTTACGGCTTTTGTGCAGATATCTTTGCATTTATTAGCTCTAAAAGGACACAGTTTAATGTCCGACGCATAATGCCAAAACGAAAGTAATAGTCCTTCGGGAATCTAGTCCCTTTGGACTAAAAAAAGGGGGAGGCAGTTTTATATCTCCCGTTGTACTGGGCCGATAGACGAAATTCAAATTGCGTTTTCTATGTCTTTTTCTCGAAAGCACGACTTAGGATATGTATTAGATTTATACATATCTTTAATCTAACATCGGTATTTTGACACACAATTGGACTTTTGCTGAAACAGCATACCAATTTTTTTCCACATTTCAAATCTACGACTCAAATTATGCCTAGATATTAATTTTTTTAATATTTTTTGAGGAGACATTTATGGAGAAATTAAAAAAAAAATATCTTGACACTTTTTTCCAGTTTGCGCCAAGAGTAATTCACTTCTTAATTTACTTCTTAACAACTTCTAAATTTATAGCAACCTATTTTCCTATACTTTTCCTTCATTGTCCACGAGCGGAAAAAAGTCAACGCTCATACTTTCAGGGCTCACCAGCGACCGAGCGGTCTGTCGCTGAACACTGGTAGTTTGATCCGAGGTTCGAATCCCGCGAACGGGCTGGCTACATGGGCGTTTTCGTGGTTTTTCCCATGTGTAACGTATATACGAGCCAGTCTCCCTTAGGAAGTCTTCCACGAAGGCACTCCTTCCCTTATGCGAGATAGCCCTCGAGGCTTTGCCATAATCACACACATATATACTTTCCAATTATTTCAACAAAGTGCGTAAACCACATTCTCGTTATTATCGCTTATAATAAATACGCCCTAATTTCAAAACGCTCTAAAATGTAAATTCACGTATATCTTCGGACATTTTCAATAAAAATCTCTACGTTTTTGCAGGTATGCTTAGGAATACATCTACTTTAAGATAATGATAAACCTTTTATAGGTTATAATACAAAATTTAAGAAATTTATAAAAAATTATTTAAAAATACAAATTTTAAAAGTAAATCGTAAAACGTAGTTGAGTTTATTTGGAATGAACCTAAATTTCTAAATATGAAAGGAAGAATCAAATACGTTTAGTGAAAAAGGATATATTAAATATATATCAAATTCAATTAATATTGAGGAGCCTTTTTTTTTAAACTATTCTTGCAAATTTTACGAAACTTGGCAGTTTGGCACAATTTGAATTGTGAAATCGAAATATGGAAAAAACTTGGAATGTCATTTCAGAAAATGTCCGAATTTGTGTCAAAATACCTATATTACAACAATGCTATACATAAATCTAACACATATCCTAAATTGCGCTTTCGAGACATGAAAAATGCGATTTGAATTTCTTCAATCGACCCAGTAAAACGGCAGATATAAAGCTGTGTCCCCTCTTTTTTTTCGCAGTGAACATAAATCCATTTATAAGGTAACAGTGCCATTTCAACATTAAATTAGACAAAATACCACGTTGCTATGGCAGTTTTGTGAAATGCAAGCTTCTTAGTGAACCTCGGTGCCGGTTGGAGAGTTTACAGTCTAAAGCAAATACAGTGTCTTCAACATAGAGGCAGCAATGCGATAATTCAGGATGTCCATCATGACTTAACTGAGTTAAACTAAGAAGATTTTAACTAGCTTACAGATGCTGACTTATAAAATCTGTCTGCAGTATTTCTAAATTACTTGATAAGGAAAGCGTAGGTTGTCACGTCATTCATATATAGTATGAAGTTCACTGAATTGTGATTACTGCGTTACAATTGCAGGTGAAGTTATTTCCCATTCAGAATTAAATTACCTGTACGTTGGCAAGTAGTTTTCAATCCATCCTCCAGTTATCCCTACATGTGTATGTAACTGTCATTGATCTGGGAACATTTCAAATCTCTGTAACTCATACATTTTTAAATTAAAAATTAACAGACGTCAATTAGTTGAAAAATAAAATGATTTTCAGAAAATCAGAGCTTAAGGATAAAAGCTGCATTTAAACGATTTTTTCAGGTTCTATCCAATGGGGCGAACTGGGATTTTTAGTTTGTCTGTTATCCGGCGATGTGGGTTAATTTAAATCTCTTTAAATTTATAACGTAAAATATCTTTGTCGATTTTTCAAAAGGTCTTTCCACCACACTCTATTCTTAATATAGCCCAGGGCAAAAATGTAATAATGGATGGTAAATGTTTTAACCATAGCTACAAACATCATAGGCGAGTTAAATAAAAGCTTAGAAGATACCTTCGTCCCTATATATTGGACATCAAAATATTTATTAGGAAGGGAAACATGTCAAAAATAAAATCTAAAATTAGGCAATAAAAGCAACCTTTCTGAAGTTGGCGTAGTTAGTTTCCTTGAGAAGAAAGAGGACGGTGCAAAGAGGGACATAAATGCTCTCTAAGCCAACCGCTCTCTAATCGATCACTCTCTAAACTAATAAAGTTTTATTCAAAACCTTCGTCAGTCTGTAGGATTCTAATGATAGACAAATTTAAATAAAAGCGTTCTGAATGTTAAAATAGCCTTTCTATTTACTCTTTAGATTTCACAGAAGGCATCACTTATGCTTTGAAGCGAAACTCTGCCACAGAGAGCTATTTAAAGTAACATAAACTGAAATTCCAATTTAAATAACGGAACCTGAGAATACCCAGAAAATAGTGTACATAAACTGGCTAAATTTACTAAAGGTGTGTATTTAAAGTCGGGTAACAAAATGGCTAACGCTAATTACTAGTGATGCGGCCAGAACTCTAAAATATTCAAACTCTCGGCTTTACATTTCCATTAATAAGAACTTTACATTAATGCGTACAGATACAATTTATCTGTATAACTAATTTGCATTCTGGTGAGGACTACAGAAAGAAAAATGTATAGTAAAGTTTCAAACCGTACTAACGGTCAATTCACATAAAATTCCATAAGGTTGACTTTCTGTCTAATTTTAAAGATGTACATATTAATGGGTTGCACTAAAAACCTGTTGTTAGATAAATTTCCAATAATTTTAAATCATTTTAAAAAACAAAACACAGACACTATACTTTTTGTAGTCAGAAATTTCCAGACGTGTTAACATCCGCAAATCCTTTCACATTAGTATTAAATAATGGCAGAAGACAAACAGCAAAGATTCATCTATGCCTTCAAATTTAAATTATTTTCAAGTATCTTTCAACTATCTTGATACAAATATCTTGAATAAGTATCATGAAAAGGGACCACTTTCTCTGGTGAGTTTATCATTGTAGCTCTTATAGTGAAAAATAAATGAAACTAATTTCTGTATAGACTAGTTTCTGTATAATATTCTATTTCTATCATACGGAAACTTATTTCTATATAATGTTCTATTTCCCGTATGCCGAAACTAGCTTCTGTATTCTAACGAACTGAATAAGTGAAAGCGTGAAACTCGATAAGGTAATAATAGTAATATTACGGATACACACCGCCCCACCTAACAGGCAATAGTCGCGTTCTGTGACTATAAATGAACTGTCTCAAAGAAAAAAAAAACACATACATACACTCTTAACCAAAAATACGACGCACAGAGAAGATATAAAACAAATTTAACACACATTGATGTGCATACAGGATTCGAGGAAAAACGCAAAATTTTACATTTGGCTGCCAATGAATGAACGGTTGTCGCTACAGCGCATCAGATCTGCGCAACTGGCAGGATATTTAAGAGGAGAAATTACGATTCCAGGTCATAAATTCTTCACGAAATTCATTCTGTGTACTCTGGTAAACAGTAACTATGCTTCACATACAGGTGCGCGAACGATATGCGCAGATGTCATAATTTGAGAGAGGTCGTGTAATTGGGCTCAAAAAGGCCGGTTGGTCTTATCCGCAAATAGCTCAAAATTTGAGCAGGAGCAATGCTACTATTAGACGATGTTGGCAGGAGTGGGTGAACCATGGCCGCACACAGCGTCAAGAAGGAAGCGGTAGGGGCAGAGAAACGACAGAATGTGAATACGAGTAATCGTCAGAGCGGCACTCACAGCCCCAGATGCATCATTATCATCGATTGTACGTGCAACTATGCTTCAGTGACCGCAAGGACCATTCATACACGGCTCACAGAAAGGAGGCTGAGTTCACGGCGACCCTTGCGCCGATTACCATTGACCTCTGCACAACGTCAAGCGCGTTTGCAGTGATGTCGAGTTCATTCGGACTGGAGTAGAATAGTCTTCAGTGATGAGTCCCGCTTTGAACTGAGCCCCGATGACCATCAAAGGCGAGTCTGGAGACGCCCCGGACAGCGGTGTGATACTAACCTGACTGTCTTCCGGCAGACAGGCCGGCAACCAGAAGTGATGGTCTGGGGTACCATTTGATTTCATAGTAGGACCCCTTTGGTTGTCATTCGTCGCAACCTTACAGCACAGCTGTATGTCGACGAAGTTCTAAAGCCCGTTGTGTTGCCCTTCATGTCACGCCACCCTGGGCTTACATTCCAGCAAGATAATACCCGCCCCCGCACTTCACATGTTTCTACTGCTTGCCTTAGTGCTTGCCGAACATTACCTTGGCCAGCAGGGTGGTCGAATATCTCTCTTTTTGAGCACGTTTTTATCATTAGGGGCAAGACCCTCCAAACAGCTCGGGATGTTGACGATCTAGCGCGCCAGTTGGACAGAATTTGGCACGATATCCGTCAGGAGGACTTCCACAACCTCTATCAATCGATGCCAAGCCGCATAACTGCTTGCATAAGGGCAAAGGTGGACAAACGCGTTACTGACTTTTTCACTTCAATAAATCATCCAATTTTTCTCAAACTGTAATCATTTGTTTATCTATACATGTACATCACTTCTACCGATTTTCGTCCCATTCGGATTACTCCTTTTTGCTACGTCATTTTTTTTTGTCTAAGAGTGTAGAACAAAATGAATACTAGACACGAAATGCAATCAATTCTAATCCTAACGGAGCTGCGATTCAAGCTGACAACAGGCATGATTTCAGATGCAACGTTTTGCCTTTTCCAGATTAAATAAAATTTTCTTATAGTCAGTTTTCCCTTAACAGTACTATACGAATCTCTCAGTGTCTGTGATAACGAGAGCACCTCGACGAAGTGTCGCCCATTAACAAGGATGTTACAGCAGCGAAACAGGTCTTTGTCTTGAAGATCAAATCTTTTTAAATATACTGAATAATGACAATGCCTAGTCAGAGTTTAAGTTGAAATTCAGATATATTTGTTTTCCTGATATCCAGTGGCGTAGCTAGTGGGGAACAACGGAGGCAATCTGTTCACTGGGAGCGCCAAATGTATGTTCCTAAATTTTAGAATGAAATGCTCTCCATTCTTATCAAACAGGAGGGGGCGCGAAATCTTCAGTTGTTCCCAGGCGCTGGAAACCCTAGCTACAGCTCTAATTTTGTCCTACGAATGGCCAGCCCTTTTTTTCAAGCCCTGTCACTGAACATTAAAAACATTAAAATAATATTTGGATAACTCGCTAAGGTATGAATTTCATGGAAACCAGAATGGGAGAATTAAAATTAGAAAATAAATCTAACTCTAATATTTTGAAATACACATTTTGAAACCTGGCGATAAGATTAAATTAAATTAAAAAATAAATAAAGATTAATCGAAGATGGATAAAATTTTTGTTTTATTTCATAACATAACTCAAACCTTGGGTAACAATAAGCAGTAAATCAAACAGAACAAATCAACTTCTGAAATTAATCATAAATTTAACTATAAACAATGTTTCGCGCGAAAGCTTTGTAAAACAATGTTTAACATTCATCAGATGAGTAAGTTCACTCACAAATAAATTTTCTCTTTCCATTTTCTACTTAAAGACAATGAATTAAAATTTTAGAACAAAAATAAAGTAACTTGAGGAATGACGTAAGGAGGAATTTTAGAATTAATAGTATTTATTAAACCAGTATGTTAGAAGTTACTATTCAGAGCATGGAAGTCAAAAATGCCAAATAAATCCCATTTCAGTGCAAACGAAAACCTAGCATTCCCAAACATGAGACCACATTCCCAAACATGAGACATGTCTTAGATTAATTTTCATTATCATTATTTTCATTTTATCATGCTTATAATAAAATACATTTTTTATATAAAATTTTAAAACCTTACATGCAACAGATCATACCTAATAAAACTAATATTTTAAGTACTTGCATACGGAAAAAAGTTTTAGTAAATAAATAAAACAGTTCAAAACGTTGAGAACAACTCTTTTAGTGGCATTAGCTATAGGAATGTATTCTTGTCATTAATTATAAAAATTATTCTCCGAGGCATTCGAAAGCGCTAATTTAAAAAAGAGCATGGAATTTTAAATGATCTTAAAGTTAAAAAAAAGCAAATGTTTCTACGAACAGAAGTATTTAACAATTTTACTTGAATAATTATGGTGCAATAATGGCTGCCTAATCACTTTGTGATTTGGATACATTTTAAAATAAGGAGTGGTTTTACTAAGAACCTAAATTGATTTATTTAGATTTCTTTTTTCTTGCATTTGCAGCAGAAGATCCGTTACACGTTAATATAACTAGGGAATACACAAATAAGCATTAAGAGAGAACAGCATAGCTTTTCTATATTTCAAACAAACTAATTAAAAAATAAAAATTAATGTAGGATTTGTTATTCAAACCACGTTTCCAAACAGTGAGCTGAATACGCTAGGCTTACTGTTTGCTTTCATTGTCTATTGTGTGTTTGGATATCAGTATGGAATAAATTAAATCTTAACTTCATTCCCATTGATATAAATTTTATACACTAAACTGTAGTGTACGCATGGAAATTAAGGTATATTTAATAGCCAAAGTTATTATTTTTAATAATTCACTTGTTTTCTTCCTATTAGAATTTTTATATTACTGTATTTCAAATTCGTGGTTAGAGTTATAGAATAATGTGAAAGTAAGTGGCAAGATCATTAATTAGTGCGTGCTATCAAATTTAAACATAAGAATTTTCTTTAAGGGCAATAAAATACAAACATGAAATTTACAGTACTGCTCTATGCAGAATTAAAAAAAATATATGCCTTTTAAATATCTATAAAAACAAATATATAAACGAACTACAGTGAACATTTATTTGTTGTTTATCAGTATTCTCAAACTGATGGTTTTATAAAAGATAGATAACTGAAAACGCAGAAATCAGTTGTCTCTAATATGTGGTTTCTCTGTCATCCCATTTTTTACATCATATTGTAACACCACGGCTCAATGAGCTCCACCTAGCGGCTGCCGGAATAAACACCAACCAAAAAAAAAAAAGACCCTAGCCTTCAGTCGATGTATGGGAGCCGTCAACTAAGCATGCTGTTTCCCCGAAATCTACTTTGTAACTTAAACGTGGGAAAAGAACCACGTTATTTCTCCTAGTTATTAAACTGGAAGCTGTGCCTACTTTTGAGAACAACTGATAAGTCCTTCTTCCTTGTTCGGCGTTGTCCCACCAGTTCTGCCATTCAACTTTAGATTTGATGGTTATGATTTTTTTAAGGTGCGAGCCAGGCCACGGTACTGATAAATTTTGTGCATTTTGAACCCTAGCTGCTTCTTTAGCTAGGATGTCAGCCTCCTCGTTGCCTTTTGTCCCTGCATGTGCTTTCAGCAAGTGACAAAGAAGTGTTGATTTTCTGATGCTGAAGTTCTTTTTGTAATGTCCTGGATTAATTTTGATCGGTGGCGCGAGTTTGCGATGGAATGCATCGCTGAAAGACTGTCTGTAAAGATGTGCTGCTTTTAGGGAGTTTGTGATGCTGTATTTTATTGCTTCAAGGAGCGCTACTGATTCCGCTTGGAATACACTATTTTGTTGATCTAGGTGGAACTTCTGTTCTGTTGTCGAATTGGGATCTAGGTAGATATTGATTGCGCTGCCTTTACCTTCTTCTAGGCCAGAACCGTCTGTAAAGAGTTGGGGGAATTTCTTTCCGCTTACTTCTTTTTTCATGCTTAATGTGATATTATTTTTCTTTCCTGGTGGTGTTCATATGGGTGTGCCGGTGTCTCATAATTCTCTGCTAAAAGTTCTAATGATTTGTAATGGCTCCTCTTTTGTAGTTGTAGTGTTGTTGTTTTATAGATATCTTGTTCAGCGCGTATAAAAAGTAGAGTGTTGTTAGTGAATTGGAAGAGTGCCGCATTTGATGTTGTTCTGTAGCTTCCTGTATAGTTAAGAAAAAAGGGTCGCTGGATTGTATGAAGCTTTTTTTGCTTTCCTTTTGTCATTGGTTCTGCCCGTATGGCTGCTCCATATAGGGTAATCTTCTCGATTACTGTATGGTAGATTAGGTGTTGGATTGGTCTGTACATTCACCATCCTATTCCGTTCATTCGCTTTAGATTGGTTGCTGTTTTGAAGGTTTTGCTTTTATTGTAGTCTAGATGGTCTATAAAGTAAAGTTTTTTATCAATGATGACACCCAGGTATTTTAGGGAGTTAAAAATTTTTCGATTTAATTCGAATCTTGGAAGTCGTGTTATCATTTGTGAGGGTTTGTGGATAATTAAGGCACGTGATTTTTCTTGAGAAATTATTAGTTTCTGTTTGCAAAGAGAGTTAAAAATTTCTAGTGTGCTGTTTACATTTCTTTGTAACTCATCTCTGGAGCTACCACTCACAACAAAAGCTACATCTTCCGCAAAAGCGGTGCATTTTGAGTTGTTGGGGCCATTTGTGCTTTATGACTTTTTAACCTCAGGTTCCAAAAATCCGCACTTAAGCAGGACCCCTGCGGGCAGCCTCTGACTTGTACTTTTCAATTGTACGGTTGTTACTTATAATGACGCAGCGTCTGTTGGTGAAGCAATCTTGAAAAATTTTGTAAATGTTTTTTGGACAGTTCATGTCTTTCAGTGTGCTTAAAACCTCAGGCCACCAGAGGGAATCAAAGGCCTTTTGGAGGTCAAAGCACAGTACAGCCCAGTGCAGATTCTTTACTTTATTTCCTTTTGCCTGCTCTAGAATATCATTGATTGCATGTATAGTGCTCATATTCGGGGAGAACTCGAACTGGTACGGGCTTGTTGTGTTGGACTTCCTTATGTGTTGCCTAAGGCGGTTCGCTAGGGCTCTCTCAAGTACTTTCCCTATTGCGGGAAGAAGGTTTATTGGGCGATAAGAACCTGGGCTTGATGCATTCTGGCCATTTTTATTAAAAAGAACTATCTGGCTGAATTTGAAACTTGTTGGAAAGAGGCCTCTTTCTAGACATTTATTCATTAGGTTGAAAAATGGATAGGGAAAGTTCTTGTGCAGGATCTTGATGAGTTGGTAATCAATTCCGTCCGGTCCAGGTGCATTTTGTTTGGCAGGATCTTAATTATTTTTTAAATTTCAAAGAAAGAGAATGGAATATCGTCATTTGTTTCTGGGGGGTGGCTATTGTTTCTTCTGATACTCTGAAGTGGTGAGTCTTCATCTGGGGAATCATGAAGGAATACAGCATCCATTGTTTTCTTGATGAATTGGACTATTGCATCTTCCTGTGAGTTGTTTTCGTTGATGGAGTTTGGGATAACAATTTGACACGGATGAAAGACTTTGTTGGTACATATTTTGTACACTGGTCCGTACAAATTTTTGTTGTTAGTTAAATACTTCCTCCAGAAATTAATTTTTGTATCAAGAATTCACTTTTGTACACATGGACCTTATAAGAGGTAAACTAACCCAGTGGGCGGGGCGCGCGTCACCGACATGTCGGCAAGAAGGAGTAGGGACGATCTGGTTTACTTTAACACTGAAACCTATAGCGTTTGTATCACATAACTCTTTTTAATTATTAAATGTGATACGTTGTATAGTGATGAGATTATGAAAGCCACAGTTTTTTCCAAATAGGATTTAATATATTTCATTAAAGCACTTTTTACTTTATTTCGCGCATTTCTTTCGCGCGTAATTCTTGTACAAACATCTTTACTTTGGTAAAACGGTAAAAACTCTAAGCACAAAACTTATGAACTTAATTTCACGTAAAAATAAAGTAAAATTAAATAAGATTGATAGTACGTGATGCTTTGAAATAAATAAAGTAAAATTAAACAAGATCTTATTTTTTTTTTTTTAAATTTAATAAACATCTTCAGGCAGTGATTTTCCAAACTATAATAACATTATGAAACGATCATATTTATTTGATTATATGATCATTAAATTATTAACGTTAAATTGGATTAGTTAATTTAATAACTCATTAAATTCGGAGCATAAAATTTTCTGAGCGTAATGAAGGGAAAAAAAGAAAGTAAAATAAAATTTAGAAGCACTCAGATTTTATATTACTCCTAAAATGAACCTTTTTTAAAGTTTTGTGTGTTACCTATATTTATTGAATACCATGTTCTTCGCCCGTAAACCACATACATTTGAAAACACCATATATAAAATATTATAATAACCGTCAAGATTTCCAAGTTATCTTGGTTCAAGAAACACTAATTCAAATCACACAAATCACCAAGGTAAAGGAACATTACAAATCAGGTTTCAAAACTGCCATGTTTATTCACGCCTCACACACATTCAACTGTCTCTGCCAGATCCAAGAACAAGAAGTATACACCATGAGAGATTTACACCCTCTTTTGCGATTAAAATATATTTCGACATAAAATTTATTACAGAATATCTTTAGAATTTCCGCACTGGAGATAAAGCTGTTATTTTCCGTATAGTGCTCGCTCTGAACTCGTCGAGTTTGTTAATAAAAATTTCGTTAAAGTTTTACAAAATATGAAATAGATTAAAACAAATTCAAAATTCGGCTGTCCAGATGCCCATGTTCGGCTGGAGGATTACATTATTCAAAATTTGATGGCTCTAGATACTGTCGTTTTTGTCACAGTGCAAGAAAAATACATGCATTCATGCAGATTGTTCATTGTTTAATTTCTTTACATATAATACAGGGCGATGATATTTCGTAACAACAATTTGCAAGGAGGCACGGACACTTACAGTAAAACAGCCACTTTGAAACTAACAGCCTTTCTAGGCTACCACCGCTTTGGGCTAATAAATTAAATTAATAGTAAATAAAAAAAATCTTATGCAGAACTAAAAATAAATTAAAAAATTATCACTATAAAATACAAGCAAAATTGATTATAACGGTTAAATACAATTTTAATATTAGAATTAAATGTATAAAAATTTTTATCACAATGATTTATTATAAAATACAATTGTAATAAAATTACTTTATAGAAATTGTGCTATTATAATCATCTATAATTTTAAAAAAGCAGCACAATTTAGAATTTTAAACAAAACTTTTAAAAATTCGTTTTTAAATATTTTAGTATTTTTCACTTTAAACACCAATAAAAGTATTTTACACCAATAAAAAGCATAAAAATTGCAAGAGAAAATTGCTTGTTTGAAATTTTCTATTAGTTCAGATTTAAAATATTATTTTCTAAAAAAAGTAGTTACAAATTTCCTTACAGCATAGAAAAAGCTAAAAAAAATATCCAGCTCTGAAAGCAAGCAATAGTTTTATAATTATTTGAAACGCTAATTAGGCTTGATAAATATGCTAAATTGTTAAAAATAAATCTCAGTTTCAAAAATAAAAATATGTAGAAATTCTAATTTGTGAAATGAGGCGTTGCAACCAGCTTTTTCTTGACAATTATACACGCTGCAATAGGCAACCACTGTTAAATTTCTGCAAGTCGTCCCTACTCCTCCGGATGTGATCAAGGTGACAGCCGGCAACGCCTCCGACGAGAGAGAAAATCCGTTTGGGTAAGTCTATTTCTTATGAGGTCCATGTTTGTACATAGCTCTTTGTTTTGCATACAACCCGTGAGCTGTCTTCCTTTCTTCCTCAGTTCTGGCCTATAGGAGACGAGACAGACCAAACCAACAAATTTCTGGCTCTTCGCCGAAACGTCGTGCGAGCCAGAATCTATACCCCACGGCTGAATGAGCGCCACCTAGCGGCCGCCGGAATAAGCACCAGCCCAAAAAAAAAAAAGACTTTAGCTTTCAGTCGATGTACGAGAGTCGTGAACTAAGCATGCTGTTTCTCGGAGATGTTGTTCCCCGAGATTTATTTTGTAACTTAAATGTGTAATTATAGCGCCAATTGTAATGTTTTATCTTAATTGTGTTTTGTTAATTAAAACTGTTTAAAAAGGCCAAGTGAGTCTTTGTTTATGTTAGTTTTGGTTATAATATGTTTTTTTACACGAAAGCTGCATTTTCACTTCCTTGCACGAAGCAAATTAAGCATTATAATTGCGAAAACGTTCGGGTGTCATAATTTGAATAGAAATATCATTTTGACCATTTGCAAATCCATCTGGACGATTTTTTTGCGTGACGTATGTACGCACGCACACATGACACGTTTTTGCGTGATGTATGTATGTACGTAAAATATACATTTTTCTAAAACGGAATATAAAATGGATTTAAAGTGCATTCAAAAAAATATTTTTCGTGACGTCTGTACATATGCACTTGTGTATCTAGCATAATTCAGACACGATTAGCCGTAGAATGTTAAAACGTTGCATATGGGACTGCTATAACATAATGTTGTGTGCTTTCCTTTTTTACTGCAATCAGTAGTACTAAATGTTATGTATACATACACTCACCTCCTTACCCAGCTTTAAAGCCTTACTCGCCCTTAATTTTCGCAACCGTTGTAGTAGTCGTAAACTTTCAGTTGCCGAAATGTTTTAAAAAAAGAAAGTATTTATGTTTTGGCAACATCAAATTTAAAAAAAAATCATTTTTGATAAATAAAAAAATCTAATTTCTTACACTAACTTGCGGTTTCTATACTATACTTATATTTGGGAAAGTTACACACTCTTTATGACAAAATAAAATTATAAGAAGTTTGATTCCCATACGACAAAATTTGACTGGTATATTTAATTTCAAAATATTCAGTTTTTAAGATAATTTTCTACTTGCCTCGAATGATCGGTTATTTAAGTTAGAATAATTCAAGGAAATAAGCTTAGATGAAATGCAGCAACAAATGTGTGAAAAATGTCATAGGCCTTAACAAGGAAGACATGCGATGACTACGTCAGATTTTGTTTTTATCTCTGAACTTTCTTACGATGTAATATAAGTTATATGGAGGGACCTGAATCTTTTCTTTATACTAACATTGCTTGATGTGCTCTATACACTGGTGTGCAAAAATTAAGGACGAAGTCGAAAAATTAGCATATCAGCTGAACGAAGAGGCAGAGCGGACAGAAAGACCAATCAGGAGATTAAGTAAGGTGATGTACGGTAGCACATGCGCAGATATGCAGGTAGACGTAATGGGGGAGTGTCTGAGTAGTATAAAGCATGTTGTCGGCGTAAGATCAGTATTTCTGGCAAAGAGATTGCACGCCGTATAGCAGTTAAAATCACACCGAGTTGCTGCCTCAGCGAGAAATGGCGAATAATCAATCTGTTAGACGAAATCTGGATGCTTTTACCCGAGGTCGAATCATTGGGAAGTTGGAGGAAGGCCGCAGTGTGACAAGTGTGGCTGCAGAGTTCGGAATTGCTCACAACATCGTTTCACGATTTTGGAGACAATTTCAAATTACA
Organism: Stegodyphus dumicola; assembly: GCF_044657685.1. Classification (NCBI taxonomy): domain Eukaryota; kingdom Metazoa; phylum Arthropoda; class Arachnida; order Araneae; family Eresidae; genus Stegodyphus; species Stegodyphus dumicola. The sequence goes on along the minus strand of NC_140777.1, from coordinate 111,325,777 downwards.
GGAACAGCTATCCGGGGGTTTAGTAGTGGTCGTCCACGAGGAACCACACCCGCAGATGACCGGTATATTGCCTTACAGTCCAGAAGAAACAGGCGGCAGACAGCGGGAGAAATCGCTAGACACACGACACAGGCGACTGGACGACCGATATCGCGTGTTATCGTGACCAGAAGACTGCACGGTGGTGGTCTGTTTGCACGACGCCCTGTACGGTGTGTACCTCTAACGCCTGCCCATCGAAGAAAACGTTCTCTGTGGTGCCGGGAACACCGGAATTGGAGAGACAATGAATCGGGACGAGTACTCTTTACAGATGAGAGCAGATTTAGTCTGAGTAGCGATTCTCATCGCATACTCATCTGGAGAGAGCGGGGAAGCCGCAATCATCCCTCGAACATCATTGAAAGGGACAAGTATGGAGGTGGCGGTCTTCTTGTTTAGGGAGGCATCATGCTTGGTAGTCGTACAGACCTTCACATCTTCGACGCAGGTTCAGTCAACGAGACCCGTTATTGTAACGAGATTCTTCTTCCATATGTGCGTCTTTTTAGAGGTGCTATTAGTCCGCAGTTCCTTTTCATGGACGACAATGCACCATGTCATCGCACAGTAGCTGCCGAACAGCTCTTGGAGAGTATATTGAACGTATGGATTGGCCGGCAGGATCTCCAGGTCTTAATCCCATCGAGCATGTATGGGATTTTCTAGGCAGACGCTTGGCAGCTCGTACCTTACCACCAGTAACGATTCCGGAGCTTCGATTGGCGCTGCAAGACGAATGAGCAGCAGTGCCTCAACAACTCATTGACACCCTCATTCTCAGCATGGGCAGATGCTGTGAAACTTGCAGTCAGGTTGCAGCAGTCAGGGCTGCCTAGCAGTCAGGGGAGATCATATCCCCTATTAAAGACCGGATGTTTCTTGCTGAACACCCATCACAGGGATGTTTCGGCCTTCAGTCGCAATGCGCTCCATGCTACTTTTTCAATAAAGCTTCTTTTTATCCCTCTGATTTCTCTTTCAGTAAGTGTTGCTTACATTACTCATGTCCTTACGTATTGGGGATCTTACGGTATTACCGTGTTGATTTGGAAAGCTTTTGTACAAAGTTGTATTGAAAAAAAACCGTCTCGTCCTTAATTTTTGCACACCAGTGTATATTGTATTTCATAAAAATCGAGATCTGGATGTAAGTATTCTTGAGTTTAGTAAGACTTTGAATAAAATGTATCACTATGCTAATATAATATTATTGTCGTGTAATTAATTGTGAGATGAATTTATAAATTGTGCACGTATAGATATTTTTTAATCCAACCTTTGTTGGGTCAAATGTATTTAATTCAACATAGTTTATAAAATTTGGAAAATAATTTATTCAAATTATTATGCAAACTCTGCAATAAATGTACGTAATAATTTTCTTTTAATTTGTCTCACTACTTCTTATCATCCCACAGCAATAAGGTTATTATCTTATGGAAAAAATGAAGTTTAGGATTCGAGCAAAAATTTTTCCATTCAGTGTTAAAATTTAAACCAAACGTATTTTTTGAAAGAAACATTTATTAGGATTTGGTAGAATCAGCAGTATGAGATGGAGACTTTAACGGGGGACTTTAATAGGGAAAACCACTCCTTTCATCATATTTCGTATGTATGATAAAAGCAGATATAAATTATCAAATTCTTGTGTACATCCGTAGCTAAACATTTGTAGGATTTTATAGTACTAGCATCAGAAGGTCCGGAGCTCATCAGAAGGGCACAGTTGACTTTCTCATTTCACCTTTCTATCTCCAAAAATTACAAACCCTCTACACGAGTGGTGCCTGAATTCAGGATTTGATAATTAGGTCACCGCCTAGCCAGTTACTCTTTATATGAAAGGGAGCGTAACGTAATTTTCCGTTCCTTATCGCGTTCCTTCGGGATACTGCTGAAAAGCACGATCAGCTAGTAATCCAGGGGTCCAGAGTAATTCTGTATTTTTCAAGTCTCCTGCTTGGATATAAAATGCGTAATAATCTCCCCAAGTGGCATCCGAACTAAAAGGCAGTGAAAAATAAATTGTTATAACGAGGCTTGGCCCAGCCTTCCGAGTCGCCCATTAAGTGGTGGAGAATGTAAGGCTTTTCTCCCTCCTTACCACGTCCTCTCCTGGAAAGGACATTGCAAAGTTTGATGCTCCGAAATAAAAATATCTAATTATTTCTACAAATGGGACAACCATAAAATTTAAGTTCTCCCTTAAAGCATTTTTTTCTTATCCTGAATTATCTTTTATTACATTTGAAATGCAGAACTATAAGCATTGTAATAATGGTAGTATACAAAATATCATAAAAAGTAGATTTACATTCAATTTTCAGTGCATAGCACGAAATATTGACAAACTACATGACATAATGTGTCTTGTCCAGTGCGAGGGAAAAAATAAGTAATTTTGTTATTTAAGTTTTTACTAAATCTACTAGTACGATATAAATCGAGCGTCAATAAAAAATGCCCACAAAATCTCAGAAACTAATAACGAATAATTAAAATAAGGCAACTAATATGCAGAAAGTATTTTTTTTTTTTTTTTTTTTTTTTTTTTGTCTGTTGGATACTAAACTGCAAAAAAACTGAACATCATTAATTTTCTAGGATTACGAATGAAAGTTTCAGAAAACTTATCTGCTTCATTATTTGCACCTTTTTGTTTCTCTGTTATACGATGTGATTAACCAAATATTCCCTCAAGCTGAAATCTTCTCGCATTTTTTCTATATACAAATAAGAATACTTATTTTTATGTATGAAAAAAGGTTCTTTCTTTGTAGAGAATTAAAAGCAAAATTCGATGCACACAATAATCCTTCATTTTTCACTACGAGATTAGAGATCATGAAGTAGAAGGTAATGCGTTTTGGAATTTTATCCTTTTGTATTTGTAATAAAAATTTCAATGTTCTTTGTAGGTGCGGTAGACCAAATCAAAGAACTGCATTTTCTTAATTACATCCAGTTAATCCAATGACCCTGGTAAGCAGTTACTATACCAGTAACTGCGAAGAGTAGAAATTATTCTGTGATTGTTTGAAGAAGAGAAAATTCTTTGATTAGAAGCATTTAGGAACGTCCAAACATTTTATTTCGTAATAAAAGTTTCAAATAAAATGTTTATGAACTCTAGGGATATAGTATATGAGAATGAATTAAGGGTTTCTGTTACACAGAGACAAATTAAAAACAAGCAAGTTTCCTTAGGTTTCTTCCGTAAATTAGTTTATTCATTTAGTCACTAGACTATTCTGAGTAATGTTTACTGGCATTTAAGAGTTTGTTACTTCTTATGAACCCTTCGGTATTTTTCAGACATTTTTTAAGATAACGAAGTAAAACAAATCATGCAATTAACTCAAAGGTGGATTTCTATATCACGAAATCTGAGATTGTAAAAATGTGTCATACATGATCATATAGTCACTCGCCATATAGTTGTCGTTTACCAGTCTCTGCCGCACTTAATATTGAAAACACTTGCACTTCGACCGCCGTTGCTACATAAGCTATCTGCAAAGAGTTGCATTCCTCCCCACATTTGTGATATATGTGTAGCGTAATGTCACCTAAAACTTCCTATACAAATGCGTCATTCTTCTGTGGTAGAAATCTCTTGCCTTATTTACAGTATTTAGTAATTTACGTTTCGATTTTTAGTCTTAATACCTTTTCATATTTGTCATTAACTGAAATTGTTTTTCAAAACAGCGGAACATTTTTCTTTTAAGAATTTAAAACAGAGCTCATGACGCGAAAATTAAAAATTGTTGGGTCGTTAGCTATGTTCAAGTGGGAAGCATGAAAATATACATATTCTCACCGTGATTCGAACGACAGATGTTCCCACTGTCTAGTCAGACTTGCTTGCAACGAACACCACGAAAGCCTGCTCGTGCATTCTACTCCACTTAAAGGACAACTACTGTGGAGGTTACCTAGCTGCAGATTCCTGTTACTACAATAATAGTTCGGACCTCACTTGTCCACTAATACGTTTGTGGAAGCAGTAAACATTCAGTATGTGCAATGCCTTTTCCAGGATTCATACTCCGGACTTTTCGATTTCATACCGGATGTGCTTCCAATTATTCCACGAAGGTATGAGCAAAAGAGGGAGAAATTACCTTACAAATCTTCTCTATAAAATTGTTTTTGGGTGTGCCTTCCCTTTTCCTTAATCTTTCAGCGAATACGAAATTTAGCAAGTCATCGTTTCTAAATACGCCGAGCATCTGCCAGTCATAAATTTGAAATACGGGTTGTGTTCGTTTGAGCCCATTGCTGTGCGTAAGTGGAATGCAAGCTCAGCTTGTTAATGACTATCAAAAGGCTAAACATTAATAGAAAACAGGCAAGTAATTCAGCATGACCTGATCATTGTCATATATAAAATGTCGACTAGTACTGAAACGACTCACTTCTTAAAATCAGAAATATAACCAATGCTGCGAAGTTAAGACTGACTGTAGTAAGCTGTTTACGAGTTTTACTATGATTTCTAAAATGCTGAAAGACTAGTTTTTTTGTTCAGTTTAATACATAAAGCTTTAATTTGTATAAAACGTGAAACACAAAAATTTAATTTTGTTTCAATAGGCTCGAAAAGAAAAGGAGATTAACTTGTGTGATAGGATAGTTAGAAAACTTCTAGAAAGAAAGCATTTAATAAAATGCCTGAGCTAGTAATGCTGTACTGCACAAAGAAGAGTTAACAAATTTCAACTTACAAAACTGTGAGAAGTTAACTTCATCATAGATGACTGCCTATCCTAGGCTTCATTAGTATGATTTTCATCATCAGAGAATTTAAGAAATATGAATGATCTGCTTCTAAACTTATTATATGCTAAGAGGAATGCACTATTAATCAGTCGTATTAGCATATCCTGACAATCCAACTTTTATCTTCCTACTGTACAAAATCGTTTGTTAGCAATAAGATTTAAAACCTGCCTGTGGTGAGATTGTTCATATATCATTTGGGGATAAAGTAAAGTATTTAAGTTTTTTGCTTTTAACAATAAAGCGTGGAGATGGCCCTGCCATGATCTAACAAAGTACAAGCGCATAGGATGTAATAAATCTCAATATAATTTTCAAAATTATGGGTCATAAGATGTAAACTGGCATTTTAAGAAACAGTTTACGAAAGGTATTGCCAAGGAAATGATACTAAAGTCTATACAGCAGTGCTCAAAACCATGTAGCTTTCATTTCGTAGTTATGGGTGCTATATCAGCGTGAAACTCACAAACCGCTGACGAATTTTATACATTTAAGTTAGGTATTTATTACAAATACAGTGTTAAAGATATTTCAAAATTGTAGTTATTTAAAGTCAGAGTACGAGTTTCATTACTTTCATTGTTATTAAAAATGAACTTGAATAATACACCAGAAAACCTATAAACGGATTAATTTACAGAGTCATAATCAATCTTTTTGAAAGATTTGAAGATGTAGATTTTATAAATTTTATTCCTATTTGTCAAAATATAAATTAGCTACGAAACTTGGCACTACAGTTATCTTTTTGTTCGGGGATACAGTTAAATGTGAACAGTTATTTCTTCACAGTTGAAAATTAATCAGAAAGAAACCAGATTGCCTTTTCAGCATCTGCAATCTGTGATGAAGATAATTCCTTGTAATTTCTATCTAAGTGTGCTAGCAAGCCGGCATCTATCATCAAACTATCCCTTCAAGAATCGTCATCGTTTCGTCCAAGCCCTTGGTAGCAGTTGTTGGACCGGTTTTTTTCCTCTTTGCTGCTGGGAGTTCAAGGGTGAAGGACGGACTTCGGCCTGTCTCTTCACTGACTGTCTCTTCACCTACAGCCTCGTGTCAGGATGCACGTTTAACTTTCCTGAAAAGTCCGATAACTGTAGTTTTTTTATTGAATATATTCATTCTATATGCAGTTGCTGAAAATTCATCCTGGGTGGAATGATGTTTTAAAACAAGAATCATAAACGATCTCATTGTGCAATTTAAGACTCATCCATTGTCTATCGCCACGTGGTGACTGCTCCAAATTAATTCACTGGTAGAAGCTTCAAAATCAAAAGAAATTTCAAGATGAGTATACTCCTGGTCTACATATATCTTCGATTCCCGTTTTTTTGTGATTTATAGAAAGTGATGCAAATGGATAGTGCTCTGTAGTGTATCGATACGAGCGGACGCTCTGTATTTTTAGTATGATTGTAGTTATGTTATGATCTGATATTTAATTTTCTTGTTTATTTGTGTGAGCTCAACAATAAAATTTTTGATAGGAAGGATAAAAAGAGTGAATTGTAGTTGTATAACTTGTATTTTCTTCTTCAACTATCACAACGTCTGGGGTAAGTACTTTATTTTGCTATCCTCTGTGGGTCACATATTTTATCCCTATCATTCGGGTTATTGCGGAAACAACGTGATGTACTCTTAATCACTGTCATAATTTCATCGCTGATAAAATTGATATTCAAAATATTGGTTATCACTTATACACCTGAATAATTATATTAAATATTTCTCATAGCTTACAGAAATTAACACATTTTTCATTACATAAGAAATTAAAATATATAAGTATTTTTACTACATACAATTACTTTCACTACATACAATTATTTTCACTACATATGGTGCCGTGACAAAAGAAATAACTTAAAATCATTTAGTTCAGGTTGAGAATTCAAATAAAATGTGTGACCTATAGTATATTTGCTACACATATGATTTATATTGTTGAAAATTTATGATAAATGATGGGTAATATGCCATGAAAGAGTAATTCTATTTTGGATAATTCAAAAATTCAGTTTCATATGTATTGTTATATATATGTGCATATTTAAAGAAAGTTTTAAGATATTTGAATCAAAAGCTGATTTCAGTAATTTCATTGGATTGTGGTATGTAATGATAAAATAATGTTCAGCAGTATTAGAAACAAGAAGTGTTAATGATCAATGTACTTATATTGCATGACTAATTTGATATATGCATGGTTAAAGTTACAGGAGATCCTAACTAATTACTAAATAAAAAAAATACCTTAACTTTGCTATCTACTCTTATATGCATGTTTGGTAAATGTATATGTAAATTATCAGAGAGAGTGCTAAGTGTTTGTGTAAAATAATGTAGATCTCAATAACATTAAAATAGAAATAGCAGATTGTAAGGTAATGCAACATAAGTAACTATATTTCTTCACCCATGTCAAAGCTTAAAGGTAACTCTAACACTGGTATGGCAACTTCTCTAGCTTCTGCTCTGCCCACATTTAGTGGCAACTTATCTGAAAATGTAAATTTCTTTCTTGATCAAATAAATAGTGTTGCTAAATTAGAAAAATGGTCAGATGAAAAGAAAATAATCATTCTGAAAATAAACTGTAGGGATAAAGCTCTAGATTTTCTAATTAATGATCCAAGAGTGGCTAAGGAAAATAAATTTGAAAATTTAGAAAAATTATTAAAGAATAAATTTGCACGAGTTGAATCCTTTCAGGACATTCTACAGCAATTCTCAAAGATTTCTCAAAAGTGTAACCAATCTGTTAGGGAATTAGCTGACGAGATTACTACAACAGCGACAAAATACATAAATCAAGATTCGGTTGAGGATTCTAGTTTACATAAATTAAAAGAGAAAATGAAGCTCACTAAATTTCTTGAGGCCCTCAGAACAGACATCAGGATTGAAGTTAAGAAATTAGGTCCATCTTCCTTTGATAAGGCTGTAGAATTGGCAAGTAATATAGAAAATGCATTGAATGATGAGAAAATATATTTGAACAGTATAAATGTTGAGCAAAATTTAGAGATTAATAATCTTCTCAAAGAAAGATTGAACAGAATAAAATTATTCAGGAGCTAACAGATAAAGTAAATCAACTTTCTCAAAATAAGCCTATAAACACATCTTATACAATAATAAATCACAATGCTTCTACATCTCAAAATTCTAGCAGATTTAATAGTGTATCTTGTCATATATGTAGCAAAAGACACTTAACAACAGATTGTTGGTATTTTCCTAGGCAAGACCAGCATAATTTTAGAAACAACACATTCAGGGGACACAGACAATTTCGAAACACTTTGCGGAGGAACTATCATCCTTACAGAAATAATAGTCAATACAAAAAAGGTCAGAATAAGCATTTAAACTAGCTAAGGATTCTTGCCTAAGCATTTAAACTAACTAAGGATATTACAACAAAAATTTTAGACCCCTTGCAGGAATCCGCAGAAACTGGGGTTATAAAGAACACCTGTATAAACATCATAATCCAAAAAAGATCCAAAGTAACAGCAATAATGTCCAACACAAGTTTGCAAAAAATAAAAGATGTAATAATGGAAACTCAACCAAATTGTTGATGTCTTGTAACTCAGAAAATTCTAATTATCTGCCAATAATCAAACTTAAAATTGGTTCTCAGACTTATGAAGCTCTTCTTGATACTGGTGCAAACTTATCTTTAGTCCAACCAGATGTTATTGAGGAAATTAAACAATTCACTAAAGTTGAATTTGTTTCTCGGATGGTAAGAATAAAAACTATTGAAGATTCATGCATTCCTTACATGTCTGCAGTTAATTTAAAATTCAAAATTCAAAGTAAATGGTTCACTAATTTATTTTATATCACCCAAAACAATTGGAATTCTACTTATCAGATAATCCTAGGTTATGACTTCATTCAAAGTAACAAAATTTTGTTAGATTTCATAAATAAGAAACTCATAGTAGATAATACTCATTTGGACTTTGAAGAAAATTATCCCAATAAAAAATTAAACAATTCAGTTAATGTAAGAAGAAAAAATTGTAATTTAAACTCATTAAGAATGGTTTCTAATATAAATATCCAGCCAGATCAATCTCAAATCATTTCTTTAGCTGTTCCTGAAGCTTTAAAACAATTTAAAGAAATTTTGCTTTCTCTAAAGCCATCACAAAATAAGTTCCATATCAATGAATCTTTACATATAGTTGATTGTCACAACCACATTCAAACTATTGTTGAAAACAACACCAATGAGAAATTAATTTTTAGGAAGAATTCTGTTATTGGAACTGCTGTGCCATTTCACTTTGAGGATATTGTTAGTCCCAAAAATCATGAGACTTTACAAATCAACACACTAAATCTGCAAGAAATAATTAAACTTAGAAAAGAGGAATTAAATGTATCAGACTTTAAACTAGATCATTTAAATGAACAAGCAAAAAATTAAATGATAGAATTGCTAATGAATAACTATGCTGTGTTTTCAAAATCATATAATACTTTAGGATCTACTGATAAAGTTGTACCAGAATTTAAACTTCTTCACAATTTCCCAATTCAAACTAGACCTTACCCTATTCCTAAAATTGCAAAACAGTATGCTCAACAAGAAATTGCAAAATTATTAGAAGCAGGCATAATAGAACTCTCTTCTTCAAGTTATAGTTTTCCTGTAATATTTGTTAGGAAAAAGAATTTACCTGGTGAAGATAAAAATGCACCAAAATTTCGTATGGTTGTAGATTATCGTCTATTAAACTGTATCACAGAATCATACAAAATTTGTTTATCAAAAATTTCTGAGATTTTGCATAACATTGCTGGTAGGAAATTGTATTGTGTACTGGATTTGAAGTCAGCCTTTTTCCAGATCAATTTGCAGGACTCTGATAAAGAAAAGTTGGCATTTTGCACCGAACTGGGTAATTTTCATCCTTGTAGACTTCCCTTTGGAGCTCGCAATAGCACTTCTTATTTCCATACATTAATTTCAAAATGTTTAAATGACATTAAAGGTAGTAATGTTCAATTTTTTCTAGACGACATTATTATTGCAGCTGATAGTATGAGTGAGTTAAAAGTAATTCTTCAAAAAGTGTTTGACAGATTAAAATCATTTAATTTAACTCTAGATCCAGCTAAAGTGCAGCTCTGTAAGTCTGAAATAACTTATTTGGGTTTCAATATTTCACAAGCAGGTTTTTCTCCTTCTGAAGAAAATATTTCAAAGGTTACAAGATTTCCTATTCCAAAGGATGTAAAACAAGTTCAGGCTTTTCTTGGCATGATGAACTATTTTAGACATTTAATCCATAATTTTGCTGAGATCACTCAGCCAATAGTACACTTAACTAAAAGACATGTTCCCTTTGTTTGGAATCAAGATTGCCAAGATGCTTTTGATAAATTACAATCAATAATGTTAGACAAACCAACTATAAGGAACATTGATGATAATCATGAGATATTTTTGATCACTGATGCTTCTAAAGTAGCTATGTGTGGTATTCTGTTACAAAAGATTGATGATAAATTCTTTCCTGTAGAATTTTATTCGAAACTTCTCACTCCTGCTGAGTCTAGATACCCATCGATCAGGCGTGAGCTTTATGCTATTTTTTTCTTCTGTCAAGCAATTTTATGAACATTTATATGGCAAAAAATTTACTATTTTAACTGATGCTAGACCACTCACTTTTCATATGCAGCTGGATAAGCAGCCTGACATTGTTGCCAGATGGTTGTTGTATTTACAAGATTTTGATTACTCTTTAAAACATATACCTGGTTTTTCCGATCCTGCAGATTTTCTTTCTAGAGTTCCTGAAGCATCGCATAGTGTAAACAATATCAACTTATTTCATTCAGATAATACTCAGTTAAACATCCAAAATATAGTTAATCACCAAAGAAATGACAAAAATATTAAGGATATCTTAAACCAAATTAACAATAATAAAGCTGATATTTGTGTAAAATATTTTATTGATAAAAAAATGGTGTAGTAATGATAAAATTAAGACCTAGAGCGCATCATTTAAAGATAAGGCATTTAGAAAATAAAATTCTACTTCCAAATTCTTTAGTAAAACCTTGTTTAGAGATTGCTCATGCTCCGCATTTTGGTACTAGTAAAACTTATGAATTCATTAAGAAAAAGTATTTCTGGAAGGGCATGTTTTTAGATACAAAAAACTTTTGTGAAAAATGTCAACAGTGTTTGGAGAATAAACCAAGGTCATGTAAAACAATTACAAGCAATATAAAAAAATCTGATTTAGCACCTGGAGAAATGTTAGCAATTGACATTGTGGGTAAATTGCCCAGATCACATGATGGCAAATTTTTCATTCTAACTATTATTGATCATTATTCAAGATATTTAGAAGCTATTCCTCTGGCAAATATTACATCTGCTACAATAATAAGGTGTATGAATCTTTATTTTTCAAAATTTGGTATTCCAAAAGTAATTTTATCTGATAATGCTTCAAATTTTTGTTCAGCTGAATTTGAAAAATTTCTAAAAGATCTCAACATTGAACACCGAAAAAGCTCCATTTATTATCCACAGTCTAATGGAATCGTAGAAAGAGTTCATCGAACTATGAAAGAAAGCATAGCTTCTTTATCCAATAAGGTAATCGAATGGTCAGATAGATTAGCCTTTTTCAAACTATATTACAACAATTCTAAACACATAGTGACAGGTTTTACTCCCGCACAGTTATTTTTTGGGCGAGAACTCAATACACATCTAGATACACATAATGAACCGGCAACGGTAGATAATCCTTCACAATACTTGTTACGTCAGAGAGAACACATTAAAGCAACTAGAGAATTAGTGAAACAAAACGAAGAAAAATATTTTCAGTCTCAAAATAAAGTTGTTAAAGCCAGAGAACCACCAAAATTTAATATTGGAGATGAGGTATTTTTAAAGGCTTTACAACCACCTCATGCTCTTCAGCCAAAATTCAATGGTCCTTTCAAAATAATAAAAATTTTTCGAAATAAAAACTACTTAATTCAAAACATCGAAGACCACAAAACTAAAAAAATTCATTGTAGCAAATTATTTAAAAGAGTTGATCCAAGGTTCAATTTGATTAATTAAGAACATTTATTTCATCGAGCTTGTTTTTCTTGTTCACTAAGTTAGCAAAAATAAATAAATAGAAGACATACACACATTTGTAAGTGTTAGGAATTTAGAGGATTTATTTCCAACAAAATAATTTTTTTTGAGATTTCATGATTAGTTTGGGTGTCGGTTGGCCACCTTCACTCATACGTTTGGTTGGCTGCAGGCTGGTCCGGGTTGACTAATGTCATGGAATTTACAAAAAAAAAAAAAAAAAAAAAAAGTGTGCATTACAAGTAACGAGCTAGACATGAAAATTGTGCTACTAAAACAAGCTTGAGTAGTAAAAAAAAAAATATATATATATATATATATATATATATATATTTACTACTCGAGCTTGTTTTAGTAGTTACTACTCAAGCTTGTTTTTGCTATATATATATATATATATATATATATATACATATATAACAATAATAAAAAGAGGAAGAAGAAAATTAATGTGTTTAAAAAAAATGAAATTGTAGAGTAATTGGTCTACATGAATTCAGTAATTTCAAGGGCAAATTGAGGTCATCCAGAAGAATTTATAGAATCTGTATAATTAGAAACTTGTCAAAAAATGATCATTAATGCAGAGTTGTGTTTAACAGTGAAAATGTATGAATGTAAAAATAGGTATTAGCTTACAATTTCCATTTACAAAGAGAAAATTGTAACTTGACTACAGATTATAATGAAAGTGTATGCTGTAACTATATGAGTAACTTGTATGATATGTATTAGTTATTAATTTTTGATTGTACTTCATATGTGTAGCACTTATCCCAGACAGTGAAATTATGATAAAATAATTTTGACTATTTTTCATTTGATTTAACTATTAAACCAGATCATACTTGTAATGAGTGTTGTGCGTCAGTAAATTTATCGTACAATGAACTGTGTTTCGGTGAAATTTATCATGCAGTGCTCAGCGTCAGTGAAGTGCATTTATCATGCAGTGTTCATGCAGTGATCTGTGCTTTTTCTTTGGCCGGAGGGAATGTGATAGCAAGCCGGCATCTATCATCAAACTATCGCTTCAAGAATCGTCATCGTTTCGTCCAAGCCCTTGGTGGCAGTTGTTGGACCGGTTTTTTTTCTCTTTGCTGCTGGGAGTTCAAGGGTGAAGGACGGGCTTCGGCCTGTCTCTTCACTGACTGTCTCTTCACCTACAGCCTCGTGTCAGGATGCACGTTTAACTTTCCTAAAAAGTCCGATAACTGTAGTTTTTTTATTGAATATATTCATTCTATATGCAGTTGCTGAAAATTCATCCTGGGTGGAATGATGTTTTAAAACAAGAATCATAAACGATCTCATTGTGCAATTTAAGACTCATCCATTGTCTATCGCCACGTGGTGACTGCTCCAAATTAATTCACTGGTAGAAGCTTCAAAATCAAAAGAAATTTCAAGATGAGTATACTCCTGGTCTACATATATCTTCGATTCCCGTTTTTTTGTGATTTATAGAAAGTGATGCAAATGGATAGTGCTCTGTAGTGTATCGATACGAGCGGACGCTCTGTATTTTTAGTAGGACTATAGTTATGATCTGATATTTAATTTTCTTGTTTATTTGTGTGAGCTCAACAATAAAATTTTTGATAGGAAGGATAAAAAGAGTGAATTGTAGTTGTATAACTTGTATTTTCTTCTTCAACTATCACAACGTCTGGGGTAAGTACTTTATTTTGCTATCCTCTGTGGGTCACATATTTTATCCCTATCATTCGGGTTATTGCGGAAACAACGTGATGTACTCTTAATCACTGTCATAATTTCATCGCTGATAAAATTGATATTCAAAATATTGGTTATCACTTATACACCTGAATAATTATATTAAATATTTCTCATAGCTTACAGAAATTAACACATTTTTCATTACATAAGAAATTAAAATATATAAGTATTTTTACTACATATAATTACTTTCACTACATACAATTATTTTCACTACACTAAGGCCGTAAACTTTATCGAAATTAGAATGCTGCGAATTGACAAGATTATACTAAGAAATAAAAAAATGGCATACAAAGATTTGTATCTTTACTTATGCGTCGAAGAAAAATTAATAAATAAGGAAAAGGGAATAAGTTCTCGCAGTATTCTTAAATTTGTCCCATTGGAAACTTTTTCTGGAAATTTAACGATGTTTTCATAATTTTCGTCAGGTCAATTTAATGAAAGTTATTTAATAATTACTTAAACATGTTAGAGTAGTTTTAATTAAACTGCATTCTGAAAATGTAATATTTAGTTATTAATATATTTAAATAAAAAAATTGTAGTTGAAAAGAAGGTCTTGCACGTACGAAATTTTAGATTTCAAATAGAAAAGAATTTTTGAAAGTTTGAATTTGAATTTTTTTCCTTTGCGGCGTTATTATTACTCTTTATGTATATTTTGAAATTTATTAAATTTTTTTCTCATTTTTATAAAAAAATATAGATCATGCATTCTGCCCGCGGACGAATATCAAACCAATGCTATATAGCACCTTGAAATAGCATTGAATATCCATTGTATTCACCAGAGTTTTAGCTAATTAACCACTGCGATTATTTTGGAGTACGGAGAAGGAAGGCAGATCCAAAGAAGAGAAGTTCACAAATTTTGGAAACCACATTCTAGAAGGAGTGGGGATATATTGAAAGCACTCCAAAATTGTGGTATCGAAGCCTAAATGAAAACTAATCGCAACTGAACACTAATTCTAAGGAACATTAATACTATAGAACTGTAATTGAAACAAACATTATTCCTAATGATCACTAATTACAATAGAACTTCCAAAAATCTAAATAACAGAAGAAAAATGGTACGACTATATCTTGAATCCGTTAACGACAAAAAAATTCTAGACTTATTTATAAGAAAAGTATTTTATAGTTTCAGTATCAAAATATGTTCGAACTGCAGTACTTAATTTCTTCTGGTTAAATTTGAATTCATGGATTTTTACCAAAGATTATTTCTTACTGGCTGATGTACAAAGTATTTTTAGCATTCATTGTATATAGAAAGTAACGCAGAAACCAAAATATGAAAATATCCTATCATTCCAGACATAATATGAACTGATAACAAAAACGCAGCAGCTGTAAAACTTAATTTTAAATACTTTGAAAAGAAATTAAATCTGGAAGAGATATTATGGCTTTACTTTTATGATTTTATTATTTAATCAGTGTCATATCACTCAGCCTACTTCATTTTTAATATGCTTCAGATAATAATAGTTCTTTTACAAAATTTTAATAAACTTTTCTCGATTTTAATTAATTGAAGGAGAAAGATATTTTTTAAATTTAAAATTATAATGATTATGAAACTATTTTTAGAGCTTCATGTCAGGGATTAAAATTTAACTGTAAAGGAGTTTCGAAAGAATATGGAGTAAAGCGTCAATAACATGTGATCCTGATAACACATCAAGTTTTATCGTTCTTATTAATATCTCGGTTTTGAAATTAAATTAAGCTTTAGATTTTACTTTTAAAAGTTCCCTTTTATCTCAAGTTACTTTAAGAAATTTTCTGAATATTTAAGAATATTTATATTAAGAAATTAAAGTGTCAGAAATTATTAAAATAGCATTAAATCGTAGTTCTTCATTTAAAAAATAATAGTGAACTATATAAATATTATTTTTTTAGTTAGTAGTTTTTGGGGAGTTAATAAATTTTATATGTGAGTAAACTGAATATAAAAAATTTATAAAGTGTGTAACCGAACATGAAGCCAGTAATTGGATAATATGTCACATATTCTGGGATGGAAAAATTAGAAGATACTATTCTTATCATTTGTTTGGAATTGCAGTGATTAGCACTGGACATGACAAATAATAGAAACAGATGAAGATTTTTGAATGAGATATAATCATAAAATTTGAAAAGCTAGTTAGCTAAGCAGGTTTATAATGCTTCACGAGATTGAGGCATCATGAATAGAAACTTACAGAAAAATAGCTGTTAAAGATAAAAAAAAAAACGTCTTTATGCATCTATTAGCGTACAGAAAGAGGAGCTGCAGAAGTGTGGAACAACTTAGCGATCGAATCTTCGCAATGTGCATTCAAGCCACGTAACATAGTATTTGATAAAAAGCTGATAATAAGCAGTATGACATTGCTAAGTCTTTAGGTTTATAGATTCAAGAGATATGAAAACCCTTGTGCAGTAACCTTGTCAGGATTCGAACTCCGGATCTCCCGATTACCATTTGGACGTGCTATCCAGTTACACCACGAAGGCACGTGGAAAGAAAGAAGAATTACCATATAAATATTTGAGCTCGAGAACTCTGAATTTGATAGTACCATTGTGCTAGGAGTTGGGTGATTTCATGAAAAGAAAGAGGTTTTATTCAGTTGAAAATATTCGTTTTTTAAACGGAAAGTATCAGGAAACTGTAAGAGCAAGGTGCTTGAAATTCAAGATTTTAAGTCCACTAATTCTGGACTGTAGAATGCGTTGAACTCTTATACTCTTCCTATTTATGTTCGCAAAAAATATAATGTTTATAAGTCCAAGTGTAAAGATTTTATAGCACATAATACAGGATATTGCAGGATGTGAATGCCCTGTGAAGTACTGATTGTAGCAACATAGTATTTGCATTTTGTGTAAAAAATCACAGAAATGATTCCAACTGCTCCTATGTAGCCTTGAAGCCATCAAATCTACATTTCTAAAATTCTATTCCTTTCTTGCTACAAGTTCAGCGTGTTAATTGCTCTGTCGAATATGATGATGATTATACATAAATGCATCTTGGCTAAAACGATTTAATCAAATAAAATAAACGCATCTGAACTTAAAAAAATGTTTTAAAAATGTTGAATTTTGATAATCTTTAGTGCAATCATTCCTTAACGCAAGTAAGCTTAACGCCACCAGCTCAAGCGTCTTCCGTTGGGATTTCTTTGAAACCGTTCTCATTAATAAGAATTCATTTTTTATTGTTATCATTTAAATAACGCTATTGCACATGAATTATTACGTAAAATATTAATTATTATGATACATTTCATTTATGAAGTATATAAAATTTAGAGGTTGCATATCGAGCTTTTGACTAATAAAAGTTTTTCTTTGAAATGAAGAGGAAAAATTATAACCCTTATTTTGCTACTTTGTAATAATGGAGGATGACAAAAAATGGCTTCATATAGAATCTTAGGTTTCCCAGTTTCCTTTGTTTAATTTCTTTCCTTTCTGATCGCAGCCGATCATCATGGCTGCGATCAGACTGGTATTGTGTGGTGTTGAACGATGAATACCACTTCACTCTTGAAGTAGATGACCACCGTGTTCGTATCTGGAGAGAACGAGGCCAGCGGTCGCAATCAGCCCTTGTTTTACAAAGACATACGCCCATAATTCCTGGTGTGATTGTGTGGAGCGCTATTTCTCATGACAGCAGCTCATCTTTAGTCATCCTCCTTACATCTTTAACAGCTCAACGATATGTTGATACCATCCTGCGGCTGGTTGCATTAACCTTCATGGCACACCATCCTGGGCCAATTTTCCAACAAGATAATGCCAGGCCACATACCGCTCGCATATCTCATGATCTCTTATCCGTACGGTTAATAGTCTTTCTTGGCCAGGCAGGCCACCAGACCGTTCACCAATTGAGCATGTCTATGCTAGGCCGCCAGATTCGGGCATCACAAAATATCGCAGTTCTGGAGCAACAACTGATGAATGCCTGGAAGAATGTGTCGCAGGATGACATTAGGAACCTCTACCACTCCTTGCATCAATGAATGCAAGCTTGCATTGCCGCCAGGCGCAGTTCGACCAACTACTAATTTGAACAGTCAATGGGTGATTGTGAGCCGTGAATAGGTACTATGGTCTTGATTTTTTAATCATTATATTATCTGTGTATGAGCTATACACACATTTTGTTTCTTTAAAAACAACCACTTCTTTCATGGTGCTTCGATTTTTTTGCAAAAGAGTATATATATATATATATGTGTGTGTGTGTAAGATGTAATAAAATACTTTATCTACTTTGGGAAATAGTTGGCAACCTTAATATTGACTAATTGACTATTCTAAAGTTTATGCTGTGTGTAAAAATAAAGATTGGGAGTCGTCGAATTCAATTACGTCAACGTCATCTTTATGCATCTAGGCTCAATCGTAACGACTGCCAGGAATTAAATGTATCGAATTTCTTCTACGCATTAATGTAATTCACACACACATATATGTACAATATTAATTAAAATACCCCTACTTTGAGCTTTCTATATATCGAACTACTGAGTGTAAAGGCTCCAAAACTCTTGAATATATAATTCAAGACATAGGGAAACGGATCACGCATTTTACTAATGATAGAGTAATTAGTCCAGCGTTTCCTACAAACTGATCATCTCGTTCTCTAACTTTTAATCCCTGCGAATTTTGGCTGTGTTTTGGCAGATTTGAAAGACGGTATCACTGCATGTGAAAAACTCAATCGACCAATTACAATTCTTAGTTGAACGTGCAGATTTTACATCTTGAAGAAGGGAACCATATTGAGCAGCTTTTCCTGCATCGATGCATTTTGTGATATGAATGTTTGGTATGTTCGAATAAAATGTGTTACTAATGTCTATTTTGTGTCTTTTCAGCACACTTTCTGTTGTACAGCGGCATCTACTGGTGTTTCTGGAACTAATATTTTTCGCGTAATCCATTTCCCCATATCTTGAATAGTACATTCAACACTGAGCTTTTACTCTCGGTAATTCGATTTACAAAGAGTTCAGAGTAGGTTTTTTTTTTTTTTTTTTTTTTTTTTTTTTTTTTTTTTTTTTTTAAAATCTGGCAACCTTATACATAAATGCAAGGTTTGTTTTGTCAACGGCTTCTTCCTGCCTTTTCCACTCAGCCATTACGACTACTGAAAGTTAAAAGTACCGATGTCTTCTCCTCACACACATATACATATATAAATTGTAGGAAAATTACCAGCCCTAACAATGGACCGAAATACTTATTTTGGAAAAAAACAATAGGTTTTTGGCCAAAATTTCGGCACAGAAAACTAAAGCTTTACTTATAGAACGCAGCAGACAACTTAGACGCAACCCAAGCATTATACTCCATGATATGTCCGTAAAATGGTTTAACCCAATTGAAATATCTTGGGCTAATACTCGACAACAGACATTCCTGGATACCTCATGCCAGGAATCTTTCGCATGAAATCCTGGAGAAGACATGTTTGTAAACGTGTAATATGCCTAGGCACAGGCGCTCTCAAAATACACGATGAGTCGACACGATACACGAATACACGATGAGTTGTTTGGTGGCAGAAAAAAAGAGGTGAAGACATTCCCGTCCTCCCGGAATGCTCTCTTTCAAAGCTGGAGCAGAGCTTGGCAAAGACTTAATATCACTATATGGTGCTCAAGGCATCAGACACATTGTTGTATTTCTTACCACGATTAAATGCATAGACTTGTTCTGAGTAGGTCGGACAAAGTAGATTAGCAAAAACAACAACAAACCTTTAAATCGGATGAATGATGTTAACATATTTTTATCATTTGAAAACTTAGATATTACTTACACGAAAATCTTCTCGGTATAACATGTGTAACAAAACTTTAAATTAAAGGATGTTGTACATAATAAATCACAAATGGATATCACTGAATGAAATAAATCTTTCAAAGAAAGCCAAGAAAGATAGTTAAAAGTCACTAATTTTCAAATTAAATATATCGGTTAGATTTTGTCGTGCATAAATGAAATTTTTTGCATTTTATTCTTTACAACGAGTATAAATTTTTGAACAGGTAGTGATAATTTATCTCTGTACATAGATAGTGTAAAGATTTTACCGTGCTTACAAAACGGAATTAATTTCAAAACATTAATATTTGTGTCATTTAAATGTTCTTATAAATAGACATATATATACATGATGAACGTTATATTGCATAATATTTTCAGTATTTGAATTTGTGATTTATCAGCATAATATATATATTATGTTTATATTTATAAAATCAAATTTTGATTATAAGCATTTTTAAAGCATTAGTATACACAAGAATAATAATTTTTTTTTTCAATCGGATTATCTTTTTATATACATAACATTTTTCTAATAAACGGTCACACAAATTTTAAATATTTTGAGAAAAAGTCCACGTATGAATTGCTGAACATGAAATACTTATGGTAACTATTAACTGCTAAAGATTTTTTTCATGCAGAATATTCAAGGGATGGAAAGCAATTTATTAATAGAAAACGAATCATTGATTGATTAATTGTTTAAGGTTAAGGTAAAGCATTTTGAGGGATATCTGCCTATGGCAAGGGTTGCCTTCGTAGCCAACTTTCTAAGAGAATGTGAATAGATTCCACTTTACACTTTACACATGGGCAAAAAACCACGAAAACTCTCACGTGGCTTGTAACTGGGTCGAACTACCAGTGCTCAGCGACTTTACCGCTGGGCCATTGCTGGCTCTATTATTAAGGGAAATATTTTAACTCATGTGTGTATCTCATTAAAGGTAATGCTGAGTACCTGAAAATAGTTAAACATTGTTAATCATGTTTAATGCTCATCATTCTTAGTAGGGGCTCTCAATATTTTTTGCCTCAAGCCCCCGTTTTTCTGCTGCAAGACAATCAGCTCCCTTCCTATCCAAAATTCGAAAAATGTATATATATATTTCTTCGAATTTAGACTAATCTTTAATATTTTTTAGAGATTAAACAAAGAAAATTATTGAAATTGTTGATAAATACCAAAACTTGAATAAAAATTGAATATTATGTTTGTAACATAAAACTAAAATGCTTAAGAGGTAAATGAAAAACTGGCAATATTTCTGCCCCCCCGAAACAATGAAATTCCCCCCCCTCGCCGATTGAGAAATCCTAATTTAGATGAAGGGTAGAAACGGTAACTTATGACGCTTTAAACATAGGCTGGAATCTCCAAGGCACTGACTAATGTGATCACAACAACATGGTATTTCTTTCTAAGCAAAGGAGTACATAATTTCTAAGAAGTCTATAACAGAATTTCAGGATCATAATTTCTCTGGTGCTTGCATATTGAAAGTTTGCCGAACATTTTTTTATGCAAGGAATGAATTGAAATGTGACCCTTTTTCTCTAACTTCCACAGGAAAACATTCAAGTTAGTATCAGTATCTTCCTCACTACATCTATGAAGACCAAAACTGAATATTTGGTAGATTCAGGTTGGATTCTAGACATGAACTAAATACTATTCTGAATGTACATTTAAATACACTTCCTCAGTTTAGAATGGTATAGATCAGTGCTCTCGAACCCAAAAAGACCCTTCGAATCGAAAACACGATCTGAAAGCAGCTGACGAGGAAAAAGTGTTTTTTTGTCAAAATTAATTTTTCCCAATAAAATTAAATTTTATAATTTATTTACAAAATATTTATCATATCACACATGAAAAAAAAATAATACCAACGACATAAAGGAAATCATTGGAATATATATTAATTTTCTCACTGAAATCTAAAGGAGAGCGAGATCTGCGAGAAATCACCATTGCTTACACATTATAATTCAAACGATTTGACAGCTTGACTTTATAGCCTGGCATTTATTTAAAATAACTATAATGATTTGAATAGTGCGCTAAATAACCAAATTTAAACATAAATAAAACAATTTACGAAAACTTTCCTAGTGGGATAAAACATAAAAATAAATAATAACAAAATATTATCGGTCTTTTATTTATTAAATTTTTCTTTGATGCATCCATAAAAATACATACATTGTTATGTACAATGCGAAAAAAAATGTGAAAATCTGAAATCTTTCAGATTTTACATTAGCTAAAAGAGGCGTTTTGTTAAGATTTTGTGTGTTACCTTTATTTACTAAATATCATGTTTTTCCCACTTAAACCATAAAATTCACTTCAACAGCAATATCGCAAAATAATTTTAAAGCGATCATATCTTTAGAATTTCCGATACACAGTCTTGCGCGCTGGAGATAAAAATGCTTTCTTTAGTCTTGCCATTTCTCGCTTTTAAATCGTTTTGTTAATCAGAAATTCGTTAAAGTTTTACAAAATATGAAACGAATAATAAAGCAAATTCCAACTACCAAATTTGGGCTTCCAGATTCCCATATTTGGGTGGAAATGTATTATTCAAAATTAGATGGCTCTAGGTAGCGTTGTTTTATCACAATGCGAGAAGCATACATACATTTATGCAGATTCTTCATTATTTAATTTATTTAAATATAATACAGGACTTTAATATTTGGTGGCAGCAATTTGAAAAGTGAACCAACACAAAATGTCAAAACGACATTAAGTGTCCTTCTGGGCAAATTGCCCTATGAACTAAAAAAAAGAGGGGACAGCTCTGTGTCTCCCGTTCTCCTGGGCCGATTGACGAAATTCAACTTGCAGTTTTCATTTATCGAAAGAGAATTTATGATATGTATTACATTTATATATAGCGTTGTTCTAATATAGATATTTTAACACAAAATCGGACTTTTTTTAAACTACATATATTGCCAATTTTTTCCACATTTAGATTCTACAATTAAAATTATGCCAAACTGGCAAGTTTTGTAAAAATTGCACAAAGGGTTTATAAAAATTAGGTCCAAAATATTAACTCCTCAATATTAATTGAATTTTATATATATTTATTAATACCTCTATTTTTTATTAAACTTAACTTGATTCCTTCTTCCTGATTTCGAAATTTAGGTTCATTCCGTAAACAATTCTTCCATGCTCTATGATTTATTTTTAATATTTGTATTTTTAAATGATTTTTACAAGTTTTCGAAAAAAAAGTTTGAATTCTAACCGTTTACCATCATCTTAAAGCATACTTACAAAAAATTAGAGTTTTTTATTCACAATTTTCTAGGATATACGTGAATTTACATACTGGCGCGTTTTGAAATTTCGCATATTTCTTATAAGCGATAATAACGTCAAATATGGTTTATGCGCTTTGTCAAAATTATTTGAAAGTATGAAGGGTGAACATTTTTTCGCTCGCGTCCAATGAAGAAAAGGAAAGGAAAATAGGTTGCTACAAATTAAGAATCTCGCCTAGTATGTTTTTCTTGGCGCAAACTGAAAACTTTAGCCAAATAAAGTGTTGAATTTCTCCGTAAATTTCGCACCATATTTTACAAATTTAATATGTAGGCACAATTTGAGTCATAGAATCGAAATATGGAACAAAGTTGGCATGTCCTTTCAGAAAAAGTCGGATTTTGTGTCAAAATACTTATATTAGAACAATGGTATCTATAAATCTAACATATATCCGAAGTCGCGCTTTCGAGACATGAAAACTGCAATTTGAATTTCGTCATTCGGCCGAATAGAACGAGAGATTACAACCGGCCCCTCTTTTTTTTGTTCCCGCAGTGTGCATAAATAGAAACTTCTTTATTATTTACTACAACTTTTAGCTTCAAAACTTTAAGGCGCTTCGATTCTGATAACGTTTTTATCCTCGGAGAAAAATTTTCAGTACATATTGCAGACGCTAATTGATCAATCTCTGCTTCTTATTTATTTTCAGCTGCGGAAAATACTATTCACATAGATATATACTGGCAAGTAAATCGATTACCCTTCATGCAAAGTGTCCGTACTAAGGATATTTATCTTTAAACAAGTACGAAAAAAATTTAATCAAAACTGTATCTTCCAAACTTTGAATAAGATTTACATCACAGTGCACATTAATTCGCTCCATTTGTAGGTTTTCTAGAATGTTACTCAAGTCCGTTTTTATTAATAATGAAAATAATTTATTTTTTATGCCAAATTATTAAAATTATAAACATTCTTTCAAATTATTGTCACAATAGTTAATCTTACATCAATCCTAATGAATTTACTGGAAATATACTTCGGGTTACTGGAAATATACTAAAATTTGCTTCGGGTGCCGCAAGTGACATGCAGTGGCCACCAGTTTGAGAGCATTGTTCTAGATCGTTCTGAAATCTGCATTGATTATTTAAAAAATCTTTGAAAAATTTTTCAGTCACGAAATTATTTAAATTGCTAACTGTAGATTATGTATATACAACCACATCATTCAGACAAAATAAATCAAGTTGAATATCGAAGAATATCACGTTCGAATAATTTGAAAGAAGCTATTGATTTTGGTCTGTAATTTTCACATTTTTTAAAACTGTTTGTAAACTTCAAAGTGCTAAATAATAAATAAACTAAATTGAGAAATTACTTTGTCTTGAATTTCATTATTTTTATTTAATAAACTAAATCGAAAGTATATTAACTATTATAACAGTTTTGTAAACATCCAATTCTTATTTTGTAAAAGAAAAAATCCTTTAATTTATTTATTTTATGGCGCAATATTAAAATATTGGCTTATCTTATTAAAATAAACATAAAACGTTTTCTACCTTTTAGTTTATCTTTGTTAAGTAAAGTAAACTCTTAACTACGAGTTTTAAACGAAACATGTTACTTATCAGCTATTCAGCATGTTTATTAATATTACATCCAAGTTCTTTTCTAACCAAAAGTTAAGTTTAAAAAATTCTCACTTGCTTTCCTTAAATTGGCACACAGGGACAACAACAACCCATATATTCTTAGGGATACTAACTGTCTCACGAAGGTCTCTCTTGTGCCCATTTAATAGCCCAGCTATATTAGGAAAGACCATTTTAGAAATAACTTTTCACCTCAATGGTAATTCATAGTCTCTTAACAAAAGGCTTATAATGCAAGCCGTATGATGTTTTTAGTAGATACTGAATTTTTCGGAAGCTATAAAATAAGTAAGTACATTATGCAAGCAGCTAAGGGAAAGGTTAGCTGTAAGAAATGATTCTGTTAAACTTTTGGGTTACTTACTAGATAACAAACAGTAAGTTCTTCTGTTGCTAATCCAAATGGAACATAAATTTAGATAATGCATTATCTCTTTTTGGTGTATTTGGTGTATTTAATTATGGCAAAGCACACGAGGGCTATCTGCCTAAAGGGAGGGATGCCTTTCGTGGAGGACTTTCTAAGGGAAACTGGCTCGTATACACGTTACACATGGGGAAAACCACGAAAACGCCCATGCAGCCAGCCCGTTCGCGGGATTCGAACCTCAGACCGAACTACCAGTGTTCAGCATCTTTACCGCTCGGCCGCTGGTGGGCCTACAATCTATCTCTTTTTGGAGTTGCTTAAACACGACTATAAATTTGTTAGAGGACTTTTCTTTTACTTTTCAGCGTTGTAACATAAATGTGCTCTCCGATACTGTAATATCCGAATACATTTTGAAGTAATTTCTATTTTTTAAGATAGGTTATCCTCGTCTTTCCCTTGTTGGTCCGTATGTTAAACATATGCTTTTACAAAACAATGGCAGAAAGATTTTATTCAATTATGTTGATTCATTTAATTAGTGAAAGACTAGTGAAGATTTTCTGTCATGGAAAAATTATCCATTGCCTTTGCAGAGGGTTGTCAAAATAAGCTTTAACTTATGCTTATTCATATAAAACATAGAGGAAAAGGAAATTGCCGAGGCAGCCAGATCTTATATAAGAATTCGAAATAGGTTCAAACTACCAGTGTTGAACTTTTACAAGCCTTATGAAAATTGAAAAGGTTTTAAGTTTCATAGCTTCCCATAGCTTGCATGATTTTTAGACGTTCGTTTTCAAAAGTACGCGCAGGTAGCTGTGTGTTTTGTTTGGAAGACTGTGAGCTTTAGATATTTTTCACCTGAAATCTGGTAACTTAAGCAGTTTAATAGCTTGTTTTTAATTATTTCTGTGGCGAAACATTTTAATGACTGCTATGACTGATTTTTAGTACTTTCACGGTTTTATCTCTTCATACTTAATTAGAAAGAACATGTTTTCTAAGCCTAATGTGAAATCGTAAACAAGGTGAACGTAATACTGTATAACACGGAAAATGTTTATATATACACTTAAGAATAATGTTTGTACAAAATTAACGCTACATCCATATATAATGTATAATTTCGTGTCTTAGATTAAAAGCATTATATCTGTTGTAACGAGAATATTATCAAAAATACCAAAAAATCAGAACTACGCCGAGACTACCCGTCACTGCACAGCCTCTTAATATACGCTAGGCACAGTGAGAGTCTACTATTAGAATATCTGTATACAATTTCAATATTTATAGGAAAAGAAATAAATCTTATCTACTTGGATTCTGCACATGCTTCTTGACGAATAAACAATTTTATTAACACTTGACATCAGCATTTTCACACTTTCTTTGAAGTAAAGCAGGAACTAGGATATTATTCAATAAACAGAACAAAAATACAATATAATATAATACAATCCAATTCATATCAACATTAAATTCATAGAACACTTATATCACTAAGCAAACACGGATCAGAACGTGAATGTGTTAACTTCCTTTTGTAGTTAAATTAATCACTCATAAAATGATTGTAGAAGACAAACAAATATTTATTTAAAGATAAATCTTAATAACTTACACGTAACATATTCGTAAACGTACATAACATAACAAACGTACTCTCTGCGTCGCACCATTAAGCATTTCAAGCGTACATCATCTGAATATCTTTTAAAAATTATATAGAACGACATCCAGCAATTAGCTGTTGCCATTTCTCAATAGATATTTTGTCTAATAACAATAAACAATTTACAATCGTGCTTACATTCGACCATCCTGACATTTCAATTGTCCTCAATTGAACCAAATCTTATCATACATTAAAACGATAAATAAACAACAAAAAAATAAAGTAATAGGTAGGAAAAAATAAAATGAAATATAATTTTGAAAAAATTCTATAGTCCTATACAAAGTCTCTATAGCGCAATGGTTTGCGCACTGTTCGCTTGGGCCTGTTTAGTTTGTCATCGTCTCCAATGCTTTTACAAAACACATATGTCATGTAAGTCATGTAAGTCAACCAAGATTTTAGTTGAATTACATGAGCAGTTGATGCATAAAAGCGGCCATCACAGGCTTCTTCTACACTGACTATCAACAAGTATTTGGACACCTTTGATAGAAAAGAAAAACTAAATTTATTCAAAATCAATAGTTGGTAGAGTCTCCACGAGAGGTAATTACAGCGTGGACCCTCCGGGGCATACTTTCCACAAGTTTTTGTATGACAGTTAATGTTATTTTCTTCCACTCGGCTTGGAGAAGACATAGGAGTTCCTTCACCGATTTCGCAGGGGTAGTGCACCCCTGAATTCGGCGATGCAACTCGTCCCAGAGGTTCTCGATAGGGTTCAGGTCTGGACTCTGGGCAGGCCAGTCCAGTCGATGAACTCCATTGACACCATACCAAACCTTGGTTAACGTCGAAACATGACAACTGGCACTATCGTCCTGAAAGTAACAGGGGTCCAACCCGTAAAACTGCCACAACGTAGGAAGCACATTGTCATCCAAAATAGTGCAGTAGGCATCGGAGGTGAGCTTACCATGAATGGGGACCAAGGGTCCCAGCCCATACCAGGAGAAACACCTCCAGACCATAATTCCACCTTCGCCGAACTTGACTGTTGCCACAATGCATTCTGGCAGGAGACGTTCTCCAAGTAGACGCCAGACCCAGACCCTGCCATCCGAACGGTAAAGGGTGAACCTTGATTCGTCACTCCAAAGAACACGTTTGCACTGATCTACAGTCCAATTTCGATGTGCTTTGCATCACATTAACCGAGCAGCGCACTTGGACTTTGTGATCAAAGGCTTATGGGCAGCAGCACGACCATGAAAACCAAGCAGATGTGCTTCCTTACGGATGGTATTCATTGAAACAATACTCCCGGATGCCTGGTGAAACTCCTCGAGGATGAGGGCCATCGGTTGGGTGCAGTTCTTCCGAATTTCTTTGGACAGCACTCGTCGGTCCCTATCTCCCAGTTTCGTTGGTCTGCCGACTCGGGGCACATTCCGACAATCACCGCTCACCTTCCACTTCTTAATCACATAGGCCACTGTCGATTTTGGGTACTTCAGATTTCTAGATATGTCCCTTAAGGATCGGCCACATGTGTGATACCCGATAATTATACCTTTCTCGAAATCAGAGATCTCCGAATTGCGAAGCATTTTGCATGCGACTAAAGCCGACTACACGATATATACCGGCGGAGTCCGTGACGTACCTTAGGATCGCAGATATCGTCATTTGCATAGGTGTCCAAATACTTATTGGTAGTCAGTGTAGTTGTGATATTCTATAAGTGTCACCCAGAAGTACTTCTGTAACAACCATTGGGCCACGATACTTAGGTTGAGTTTTGGTTGGTTCTCCTGGTGTAGATTTTGAATTTCTTTTAACTATTACTATTTCTCCTTGTTCAAATGATAAAGATCCCGATTTCTTCTTGCCATAATAAGTTTTCATTTTTTCTTGTTCTCTAACAATCTTTTCTCTAGCTTCTTTTTGAAGTTTTTCCGGTTCCTCCCAAACTTCTGCTTCTTCATCAGCAAGTAATCTCAAAACTCCATCTTGAAATCGTGGTATATATCCATGAAGTATTTCAAATGGTGCTTTCCCAATAGTTTTATTGATTGTATTATTCAAGTTTCTCTCAACTTCTTTAATGCTTTTGTACCAATCCTTTTGATCTTTACTTTTCATTGATGTCACTATCGTTGATAAAATTGTTCTATTTGATCTCTCGGCCATGCCATTTCCTTGTGGGTGGGTGGTTGAATTTAATGTATCAAGAAATCCCTTTTCCTTGCAAAAGTTTTGAAATTCCTTCGAAGTAAAACAAGAACCTCTATCTGATATTATACGATCTGGTAATCCAAATTCTTCTGTGAAGCTCATCAGTGATTTCAGTACGTTTTTCGAAGATGTGTTTCTCACAGCATACAGTCGAACGAATCTGGTCATAGTATCAATGACGACTAACAATTCCTTGTTTCTTTTAGAACTTGTGATGAATGGTCCAAGATGATCAATGTGTATGTCGCAAAAGATTTGCGGCCTGAGGGAATAGGATGCAGAAGACCCTGTCTTTTACCCCCTGGAACTTTGTTGATGAGGCATTCGAAACACAATGATATGTCAAACAACAAAAATCAGTGTTATACCTACAAAATTTTCACAGGACTAGTTTCGATGGTTTTACCGAACCATCATCTTCAGCTGCAAAACCGCAAATGAACAAGATAGGAAATAATGACTAGATAAGATAAGAAAGCCTGGACAAGAATAAGCAAGTGCGTTTCAAGAATTCTATTAAATTGCAAGCTTGCCTTACTTCGGTCCGTGATAAGGGATACACGTCAACAATTGTCCAAAATTGAACATGAACTCTATAAGCTTCATCTGAAACTCGCTAAATCATATCCAAAATTCACTGCCCTTGAACAAAAGTCTTGGTCTAGAACGGAGAATGCAGTTAACCGTCATAAAAACACCCTTGCAGTTAAATTCGAAAAACTTCTTTTACAGTCTTCCAGTTCAAGTAGTTCAGAAAATCTTCCCATTGTAAACATCAAGCCAATAGTTAATATTTCTAATGTTAGTCTTTCAGAAGAACAAGAGAGAATTCTAAAATATAATTTTAACTTCTCACAAACCTGTAAACCCTCGATTCCAATGATTTTGGCTCCTATCGAAAAAGCTTTCAAGTTCAGTAAAGTTTCAGATTCACAGAAAGAAATGATTAGGCATCTTATCGCTCATAATGTGAAATTCAATAATAAACCTTTGAAACCAAATCTAACTGCGAGAGAAAGAGCTACAATGCGCGAAATTCATTCTAACCCGGATATTATCATTTCAAAGGCCGACAAAGGTGGCCAGATAGTCGTCATGGATAAGAACACTTACATCGATGGTGTCACTAAACTCTTAAACGAAGGACCATATAATCCGATCCCTAAAGATCCTTCACCTTCGGACTTATCCAAAATAAAAACTGCGATCAAATCTTCGCAAATCATTTCAAGCAACTTAAAACATTCGCTTATCCCATCTGTTGCGAATTGTGCCAGATTATATGCTCTTCCCAAAATTCATAAAAGTGGTATTCCTTTCCGCCCTATTGTATCAAATTTAGGTACTGCCTCGTATCCTTTAGCTAAATATTTAGTTTCTAGATTTTCCACTCTATTAGACAATAACATTTACACCATAAAAAATTCAATAGAATTTGTAAAAAAGGTTAAAAACATTTCTCCTATTAATTTACTCATGGTTTCTTTTGATGTAAAATCATTATTCACCAATGTCCCAGTGGAGGGTGCATTAAGATGTCTAGAAAGCAGACTTCGCGAATTTCATTTCTCTTGCATCGAAATTGATGAGCTAATTTCTCTCACTCAACTCTGTTTGAAACAAACACATTTTGTTTTCCAAAATAAATATTACAAGCAAACTGAGGGATTAGCCATGGGAAGCCCCCTCAGTCCCATCCTGGCTGATATCTACATGCATTATTATGAATCAAAATTGTTTGAAACTTTAAACTTCCCGGCATGGTTCTCCGCTACGTAGACGATACTTTTACCCTGTTTGAAGGTAATAAAGATGATTTAAATAAAGTTCTTTCAACAATGAATTCTATTGATCCTGCTATTCAGTTCACTTTTGAACTTGAGACTTGCAATTCTCTTCCGTTTCTCGACATTCTGGTCACACGTAACACATCCAACTTCAGTACTACAGTTTACCGTAAACCTTCATCGGTTTGCCTTCCACCACACTTTAAATCATGTCATCCGACTAAACAAAAGTTAGCTTCATTTTATTCCTGTGTTTTCCGTGCTCTTCAAGTTTGCTCCTCCAAACTAGCCCTTGATGAAGAACTAAATTATTTAAAAGCAATAGCTATTGACAGGGGCTTTTCACCCAACATTATTAATCAAGCAGTTAAAAAATTCTCATCTCAACACACTAAAAGCCACACTCTTATTTTAGGAGATTATAAAAATTCTGCTGTCATTCCCTTCTTTCCATCAATTAGCTATAAAGTTGCACATATTTTGCAGAAATTTAACTTTCGGGTTGTTTATTCTCCCATCAATAAAATTCCAACTTCTATACTCAAAGACCCCATTCCGGATATGAATTCCTGGGGTATTTATAGGATTCCTTGCCAGTGTGGTTTAATTTACATTGGCCAAACTAAGAGAGCCTTAAAATTTCGCGTCAAGGAACATGAGGCATATGTTAGAAAAAAGGAAACACAGAAGTCTTCTGTTGCTCAACATTGTTGGTCCGAAAATCACACTTTCAATTTTTCTGCTGCCAAAATTATTCAAAAAACATCTTCCATTGGAGAACTAGATTTTCTAGAGGCATTTCACATTCATAAAAATCTTTCTGTTCTAGTTAACGATCCTAATTCCAATCCAAATTTGCCTTCGGCTTTTAGAGAAATTATGTTTTAGTTCTTGTTTCGCCAACAGATGGCGCCACTTGCTTATTCTTGTCCAGGCCTTCTTATCTTATCTAGTCATTATTTCCTATCTTGTTCATTTGCGGTTTTGCAGCTGAAGATGATGGTTCGGTAAAACCATCGAAACTAGTCCTGTGAAAATTTTGTAGGTATAACGCTGATTTTTGTTGTTTGACTTCTGAATTAGTATTTATTCGGCGTGTTATTGTGTCTTAACAATGTTATGTGTCGACGAACATATCTCTTCA
Organism: Stegodyphus dumicola; assembly: GCF_044657685.1. Taxonomy (NCBI): domain Eukaryota; kingdom Metazoa; phylum Arthropoda; class Arachnida; order Araneae; family Eresidae; genus Stegodyphus; species Stegodyphus dumicola. Next base: position 111,294,073 of record NC_140777.1, on the reverse strand, counting down.
TAGCAGGAAACCAGTACAGCTCTTTGATTTTTGAGACAGTCCTATCAATAGCAAAATGTTCCATAAGGTCATGAAACTTCACAACAATGCTTTTTCTTATGCTTTTAGGTACGACGTATAATAACTTCTTCTTTTCTCCATCCTCCACAATACGGAATAGTCTATTCCTTTTCAAAATGTAATTTTCTACATTTTGATTTTCTTCTTTGCATCTCTCACTTGGGTCTTTCTTCAAAATTGTTATTAATTCTCTTAACTTTTCATTTGCATGCTGTATCATAAGAATTTGTTCGTCTAAAGTTAAGGTCAGACAAACTTCTAAATTATCTTCTATAAAGAATGCATGGTGTCTGATGAATTAATAACAGGTGCTCTACTGATTACATCGATATGAGACATTTTAATTCCTGGTTTGTGGCGCATTTCAAAATTATATTCTTGAATAAGGATACTCCAACGAGCAATTTGGTGATTGCCAGATTTCTTTGCATTCATATAAACTAATGCTTGGCAGTCGGTAACTACCGTAAATTCAATTCCGAGTAAGAATTGTCGAAGTATATCTAGAGTCCAGACAACTGCCATTAGCTCAAGTTTACTCGAGTGATAATTCTTTTCAGCTTCCGTTGTCTTTTTACTCACGCAGTAGACAAGTTTCCAATTGCCGTCACTTCTGAATTGAAGTAACATGCCAGCAATACCCTCTGAGCATGCAAATCAGTATGGACTTCTGTTTGAGCTTTAAGGTTGTACAAAGCTAAAATTGGTTGATTCGTCAGTTCATTTTTCAGCATTGTAAAAGAATTCCGCTGACATTCTTCCCATCTGAATGTTTAATTTTTCTTAGTTGAGTCAATGGTCCAGCTTTAATGGCATAATTTGGAATAAACCTTCTAAAAAAACTTGTTAAACCAAGGAATCGTCGAACTTCATGAAAGTTTTTAGGTTCCGGAAATTTTGATGTTACTGCAACTTTTCTTGATCCTGGCTTTATTCCGTTTTTATTGATCATAAAGCCTAAGTATTCTATTTCTTGTTTGGCAAATTCACATTTCGGTAACTTCAGGGTTAGCTTAGCTGCACGTAGTGCTTCGAATACTTTAATTAATTTCTGAATCATTTCTTCCCAAGTCCTTGCTGGAACAAGTATATCGTCAAGGTAGCACAACATTTCTTTATTACATAATGAGAATAATGCATGATACATCAATCGTTGAAATTCCGCAGGAGCGTTAGTCAAGCCAAAAATCATTCTTTCAAAGTGTCCAGTTTCATCCCGTGTTACGAAAGCAGTTTTCAATTTTGAGCATTCAGTTAATGGAATCTGTAAATATCCGTGTGTTAAATCTAGTGTTGTAAACAGACTACATTCATTCAATTGTTCTAATAAATTATCTATTTTAGGCAGGGAAAATTTATCCTTTATAGTTTGACTATTGAGACGTCTGTAATCAACAACTAATCTGTATTCAACAGTCGTTTTCTTCACTAGTATGACAGGACTAGCATATGGGGATCGCGCTTCTGTTACAATTCCATTTTCTTACCATTCTTGAACTATTTCTTTGATCGCAGCTCTTTCAAAGGCATTTGTTCTATAAGGCTTCATACATACCGGCTTTGAACCTTCGATTTCCTTAATGTCCATTTTTAGATCTGTGCACCCTAGTTCTGAAATATTTAGTGCAAAGCAATCTCTGTATTCATTCAGAAGACGCAATAACTCTTGCTGGTGATCAATGTCGAGATTCGAGCCAATTTTAACTTGGCTTAAACTTATAGGAACTTTTATGTTGTTAATAGTTTCCGTTTTTGTTAAGTTCGAGCTCAATTCAAAAATTTCAATATTTAAACATAGTTCAACCAAAGAATCTCTAAGGAGAAGAATGAAAGCTTCCATAGACGCAATGTAAACCCGTTTCGCCTCTGCGCCGCTGTATCGAAGAGCCACGGCTATGCAGTGAAACACCAGCGCAGGGTGAAATTTAAACAGCGCAGTTCGAGGAGATAGTAAATTTTTTACTTTGAAATAAATCAAAATGTTTTATTTTCATACATTTCTGGAGTTTTATGAGCCAAAGGATGTTAGTTGGAATTTTGGGGCGAATTATAGAAATCCTGTCCAAATTTTACTTTCAATTTAAACAGCAAGCCGTACGAAGACAAAATTTAAATGAAATAAATTTCTTAATTCTTTTCTTCTGTAAACTTAAAAAGGGGCAAAACACATGCCATACAAAACGTAATAAATTTTTATGGATCCATAGTTAAAATTTTACAGTGAAATTTTAAAAGCAAAATTTGCAATAACTAACTGAAACAGGAAAAAATATTTAAAGACAATTAAAGGCACCCCTAAATAAATTGAAAACACTGAAATACATTATAATTATCCGACAACAACTTTAAAAACAAATTACCATGAAAACGTTTAGACAATTATTTGGAATGACCATTGTGAAAACCAAGAGCAAAGTTTTCACCCAATAGCCAAAACCATTTCACTTACAGCATTACATTTAAAAAGTCTTTAAAAGAATTTCACATAGCTAAAACCAAGTACTTCTGACTACAACAACAAAGAACGTTTTCGAACAACGTGGTAAAAGATTGCTAACATGGCCGACGGCATGCTGCATTCTTTGATGCTGCTTTGTTGCCTTCTGATGTTATTTCGCACATGCGCAGTGAGGTACGGAGGGTGGATAGCTTTGGAATGGTTTGCCCCTTTAAAGTAAGCTTCAGGGATATACATAATGTGTCTCTTCGGTCTGACGGAGCCACATTTGCCCCGGGGAACCTTTACTTCTCTTTAGAGATTCTTTGGTTCAACTTCTTCTGCTCTCCCAACGAATTGATCTTTTTGAAGCTTAACACTTCTTCTATCGCCAACGTTAATCACTGGTATACAAGTTTCGCCATTTTTAATTTCTAATAAACAGCCAATACCTTCGGAAGGATTTTCTATCATAATTAATCCATTATCTACAGAATCTGTTTGAGAACTGACAAGACTGATCGTATTTTTCTCTAATTCATTTTCCTCAAGAGCTGTAAGGCAAACTCGATATATTTTTTCATCAATTTGGAGGTTACTAAATAGTTCATCTTACCTATACCCGAAGTGAAATTTTTTCCTATTCTGACATAAGCGATGTGAGGGAGATCAAGCCATGTCCGTCCGATGATTAGATCAACTGGCTGTGCATTATCAGGAACAAGTTATATATTTATGCCTTGGCCAATACATAATCAAACTCAATATCGGCTTTAACCATTCCTATAGAAGTCACTGCAGGCACCATTTGATTTCCAAAACCATACAATTCATTCATAGCAGGTTCGTGTTTCACTTTAAGTTTCTGAGCAACTGAAGTCCTTAAGAGCCAACAAGAACTCCCCGTATCAATTAAAGCCTGTACTTCTTCAGAATTATTCAGTTTTACTTTCTTCAAATATGAATTGCTCTCTTCTAAATTTTCGCCAACTTGCTCACCAGAATAATTTTTATCATTGAATGATTATTTTCAACCTTAGTAACACAATTTTTAGCTTTATGACCTATTTTATTACATTTTCGGCATGTTACTACTGGTTTGGGCAGCGGACAGTCCCTTGAAATGTGTCCATAATTATTACAGCTGAAGCATTTTGGTTCACCTTTTTCATTATGTGTGATACCGTAGAGTTTTTTCTTTTCGTTGATTGTAGCAACTGTAGCATCTTTAAAGGAGTTTCGTTTGTCGTAAGACATTTCTTTACGTGGTTGTTTATTGTTGAAAGTTGACTTCAAGGTATAATAATCATCTAGTTTTTCAACTAAATCAATTGGTAAAATCAACTCAGTAAAATGTCAGTAAAATTATCTTTTACTTCTAGAGACACTTTACGCTTTATCTGATCCTCTACAATAAGGTCGCTAAGTTTCTCAAAAGTATCTACTTTAATTTCGCTTATCCATTCATTAAAAAAAATTCTTAACTCATACGCAAAATTTTTCCATGTGTTTCCTACACTCTTATTGTGCGTAAAAAAATTTTTGGCGAAATTTTTCAGGTGTCATCTTGTACCGTTTTAATAAGATCCTTTTAACTTCTTTATAATCGTTTGCAATCTCATCGGTTTCTCTGGCGATTGACAGCAATATCATACGGCAATAAGCCAAACAAATGAATAACCCATGTATTTTTTGGTATGTCAACTTGTTTAGCCAAACGTTCAAACATGATTAAATATAAACTTATATCATTTTCGTCAGGTTTAAATCTTTGCATCAAACAATGAAGCTCTAACTTTGGAATCATGTGCGTACCACTAGCATTTTCATCGTTGCCAGAATTTGTAGATCTACTTTCTGCTTCAATACGTAGTTTTTGCAGTTCAAATTATATTTCATACTTTCGTTTTCGTTCCTCATATTCTTCTTTTCGCCTAGGTTCTTCAATTTCTTCTTTACCCTACGTTCTTCAATTTCTTCTTGAAGTTTTCGTTTTTCAATTTCTTCTTTTTCTTTCCTTTCATTTATTATAATGTTTAATCATTCTTTGGCTCATTCTTCATCGTACTCTTTGCTAGCCAAAGTTATCTTTTTCAAATCGCTCATTTTATGACTCTCATTTACTTCTTCTCCCAATTCTTCAACTAATATTCTTAAATCGCATTTCTTTGCCTTACCGAAAATAGACATTTTCGTACTCATTAAAATGCAAATTATATATATATATGCTATTATTATTAACTTCCAATTAGACAACTTAGTAGAACACAGTTATTGGTATTTTATAAGTTTGACGTTCTAAATATATTTCAAAATTTAAAGAAATGAAAAAAAATAAACTCTCTTTCCAAAATGATAAAAAAATAACAAAATTAAATTAAATATGTTATATCAATCAATGCACATACCTTGAAATTCGAATTCTTTTCAATTTATTTACGTATAGCAAATTCTTGTAGCTTTAGGCTTAGGTTTCAGAATAATCCCCCTTTTTATTTATGTTAACTTCCTTTTGTAGTTAAATTAATCACTCATAAAATGATTGCAAAACACAAGCAAACATTTATTTAAAGATAAATCTTAATAACTTACACGTAACGTATTCGTAAACGTACATAACATAACAAACGTACTTACTGCATCGTACCATTAAACATTTCAAGTGTACATCATCTGAATATCTTTTAAAATTTGTATAGAACGACATCCAGCAATTAGCTGTTGCCATTGCTCAATAGATATTTTGTCTAATAACAATAAACAATTTACAATCGTGCTTACGCATGGCAACGCCGAAAACTGATACCATCCACAAAAAAAGGATACATAAAACTCGCGTCATTAAAACATTAATACCTTAAAAATCTTGTGTTCATTCAATAAAGTTATTCATAAAACAAAGTCTCGTGGATATCTCCCGAAGTTTATTTACGGCATTACGTAACATCTGTATTATGACACTATCACAAATGTTAAAAACAATTTTAAGCAAAAATATATCCCTTTTATTGATTTACAGATGCGTCTTAAGAAATGTAGAAATTCTTCTTCCTAACTTTATTTTAAACAAAGATGAAACCGCGATTTCCCGTTGAATTATAATATAAATTTTGCTAATATAGAATTTAGAATACATCCTTAAAATTATATAAACAGTTTTTAACAGAACACCTTTAAACATAATGTACAGTTTAACGTTGGAGTTTATTCTAATGCAAAGCGTTATTAGTAAATTTATAAAATTCAGTGACAAAAACTGATTTTATAACTCAACATACATTACATATCTAAGGGTTTAAATAAAGACTTAAGCTAAACTGCATTTTTAATAAAATATTTTTTGAACTACATCATCATTTATAGAAAAGCTAGTATGCAGATAAAATGCTCCTAATTAAAGATATTGCCAACAAAAAATGCAATAGATAAAAACTCGAATGGAAACAAAACTCGCCAATTTAATAAGTGTATGTAAAATGGTACTACGCTTTATGGGATATTTTCTTCGCATTTAAATATAACATTGAGTTGCTATGCATGATGGAAGAAAAAATATGTGATATATTTTAGCGACCAAAATTAATTAATTATCGTGGAATTAGTGATGAAAATTTTGAAGCAAAATGGATGGATTTTCAAGTATTCAAATGTACGAAATATTATACATAAGATTATATTAGCACATAATAGATATTTAGTCTATATTACAGTAACTAAATAATAATTACTATGCTGGATCATAGTAAGTAAGAAGTAAGAATTAAGTAAGTCAGAAGTAAAGTGATTAAGTATACTAAGTATAAAAATTAGCAGCATTTATTAGACATAATACTAGCAGATCAGAGCAACAATGCATCTAAAATTTATGCTTAAATGTATTTAAGAATATTTCTTTAACTGTAATTATATTAAAAATAATATCATCATAAAATAGTCTATACTTTCATCGTAACATCAGCAGTTACGATTAAAGTTCATTACAATAGTAATGAAGAACAATGGAAGTGTTTGAGAAAAGTGCAAAGAAAATAAAATACACGTTGTCCAGAACCAAGATGTGGTAATGCTGACCTAAATAAGGTATTGAAAATGCATTATTTTACATAAGCAAGTGCCACATTTCTATGTCGTAACTAAGCTAGGCAGGAGTCAATAAAGCAAATTTTAACATGCAAAGGAGCTTCTCTGTTATCCTTTCTTTGAGCCGATTTAAGGAAACTGAGAAAGATTTCGAAATCATTTTCGACTTTCTGAATATACAAAGAAGAAATTTTCCTTCTTCAAGAATGCCAGGAAAAAAGAAAATAGATTTTCTAAACAGTCATAATAATAAATTTACAAACTTATCTCCCCTCCAAAACAGTTAAGTAAACTACCCTTTGTAAGGACTAAGCTGAACATATAAGATATTACTGGAAACTTATTCTCCAGTTCTTTATATTGATGATTTCTGAAAGTAGAAATAAGTTTAGAATTGCTATATTGAGCGCTTGATATGAATATGTTTTATCGAAGATTGGAAACGTGTCGATAAACATCATATGTATTTTCCAGTAGCCTCACTTTGAAAATATACCTCTTTTACAAATTCTTATTCAACAGCAAACTACCATTTGCATAACAATAGAGACAGGCTGCAGCATTTGTGCAGATATTTCCATTATTCATTTCGTAGAGTATTGCTTACAGAAGCCTGAAAAAGTATGCTCTTTAAATGGTAACCTGAAAAATATATCGCAAAATGCACAAGTTGAAAGATTTTTCCCAGGCGACTGTTTTCGGCAATTCTTATTTCAAAGAAGTAAAAGCTATATATCCTAAAGTTCGAGACACTATAAATTCAGACCCGAAAGTAGCCAGTGGGGAAATCATACAATTGCTTTTGTAGCTGGGATTTTATGATGTTATATTGCTTCAGAAAACCACAATGTTTACTTATTGGGGGTTGTACCAATAAAAGTTAAGGTCATTACTTTATTTCTTTTATCCTCATGTGGACATTCCTTCTGTTCTATCAGAACAAAACTCCACGATTTAGAGATACTACGATTTAGAGATGCTTCAAAATGTCTAAACTTTTGCCCACATTTCAACAATCATTTCATCTTTACAAAAAGAACTAGTTTCTTACTATTAGTATATTTCCTTCAGAGCATTAATGTTTTCATGTATATTTCTCGAACTCCTCAGAGGAAAACCTATAGAGAAAGCAACAATGATTTTAAAAGCTTATTTTAATTTGGATTATTAATGATTGCCTAAATAAAATGCTTCTGTTTATAACACATAGATATGAATTCAAGTTTATTTTGCTTTACTAAAAGTGACTGAAATATATGTTTGCAGCGATTAATTAATTTAACTCAAGTTTATTTTTCTTTACTAAAAGTGACTGAAATATATGTTTGCAGCGGTTAATTAATTTAATTATAAAAAAGGAAATAAAACCATTAATATACTCTAGAAGCAATTGAGTCAAGATCATAAAACAAAATTTTATTACTGTTCTGGAATGCAGAATTTCACAACAAATTTAGAAGTAAAATTAAATTTTGATTAATTTGTGGTTCTTATACTTAATGTTCTTAGGTTTCTAAGTTTTTTGTCTTACTATGTAACTAGCTGCTGCGATATGCAGTAGTAATTTAGTAAGTTGTTTTTAATTTTATTTAGAAAACATTATACTGTTAAATAAAGTGATTTAGAAACTATTCTGTACTCCACGAAACTATTTTTTACCACGGAATTTGCGGCTTTCTGTTTTCAAATTATGAGTTTAAAATATGATTATTTGTAGTAAAATGTTTAAATTTATTACTAGAAAATAATTCAAAAAGAAGATTTTCTGAACTAAATTTAAAAAAAAAATCAATATCTTTTAAAATACAAACGTAATCTAACTAAGGCCTCAGATTTATAATTCATTTAATTAAACACGATTGATTTAATTATTTAAACGTTTAATTAATCACCATGTGAAACAGAGATTTATAACTACGATACATATTAGATATCTTGCATATTAAATAAAAAAATAAAAACTTAGCTTTTTCAAGCTTAAATTTAAGCATCTTATGTAGAAGGTAATAGTTATATTGCAATAATTCGTCTTTTAAAAGTTTTGTAAATGATTTTACTTAGAGATTATGAAATATTCAGGCGTCCACTGAAATTCAAAACTATTAATTCTTACCCCAATTTGGTGCAACACTCAACAAGCTTTTTCTTTTTCTATTTGATTCTTTCTTTCTCTGGCTTGATGCCCAAAACCGTATTGAACAAGACTGTGGTCTTATCAGGGATCAACTAAAAGTAAAGGAATGGAGGAAGAACAATGTGCGATTAGGCTCTCCAACAGCAAGAAATTTGGCGTATGACAGAAGTCCTGATCAGTCTGGTCAGTCAAGCTGCGCAGACGTCATTAATAACTTAGCCTCATGAGACGCACCATTGGCCAAAAGGCTAGTGGTGATTGGTCTCGCAGATTAAGAAGCTCTGACAGTTGTTCCATCTGGTTACTGGATGCTTTTGTGGATGGTAATTTTTTTCCCATAGTGAGAAACATTATTTTCTCTTCCAGAGAAAGGTTTACAATATGTAGCTCTGGTGTTTCTTCAATTAATTACATCGGAGCGTCTTTTGGATAAAATTGAATAATGCAAAATTATAGCCAACAAAATTTTTATTGTTACTTAACATTAAAAACGTAAATATTTGGCAAACTATTCTGTTTTTGTTTAAACAGTTTTTAGTTAAGAGGAAGGTAATGGCTCATAACTATAACTGCCTTAAAAGGTTTTTAGAAACTAAATATGAATTTTTATAGCATAATTTTCTTAAAATAGCAGTTTGCTAAAAGTCTTAAAACTTCCATGATTTTTTTTTAATTTTTAAATTAAGCTTACGAAGTGTCTGTACAATAATTTATTATTAAATTCCTCTTCCGAATTTCAGTCTTTGTTCTTGCAAGAAAAGATGAATAATTTTGCAAATAACAATGTTTAAATCTTCAAAAACAGCGAACTATATATTAAATACATATAAACTGCCTGTACAGAATAATATGACGAAAATTTACATATTTGTATTTCTTTATTCTCTAATTTTCGATATTTCATTTTTCTCCAGTTATTAATTCTCTTTCGCAGCTAAAATGCAGTACGGAAATTTAAGCCCTGAAATGATCTTTTATGTAAAGTGCTTCAGTAATGAGTTGACATTTTTTGATTGTCCCAAGTTTCTACTTGATTTAACGAATTCAAAATTTATAGTTACGCTTTGACATTAAAAATTAAAACAGAACATTAGACATTAAAAAACATGAAACATTAAAAATTTAAACGGCACATACTTAGAAATAAAATTAAATATATTATATATATATATATATATATATACATATATATATTTTACTTGATTTGAATGTTCTTTAAAAATGAGATGGTTTAAGTGTAAAATACTTTTAAATATATATATATATTCATTTTCAGTGTGCATGCTATTATTAAAGATAACGTTTCATTACAGAGCTAACAATTTCTGATCCACAATGCTATCAATTATGTACTCAGCTCAGTACTATATCTTGATAAAATCATATTCCTTTGACTGTTAATGTTATACAGCAATTTGTATTCACGAATTAATGTTGACTGCCACTCGATTTCATGACATGAAGGGCGAGTAATTTGTGGTTGTGAGAAGTTACGTGAAGGAGGGGAACCGTTCGCCTTCTGTAAAAGGAAAGATTGCTTTCTATTGCTTTGATGAAAATAATAGCAGAAGTTGGAGGCTGAGAGAAAGGATTTTTTTTTTAAGTACAGGTTCCTTTGCGCTTGATTATCAAAATAACTAAGGGGGAATTCAAATGCGAGAAAATATTATAAACAAATCCGTTGTACTCATTGATAACGATAGCTTGAAAGAAAATAAAGGCTCTACTTGAAGCATGGCGATAATTTCTTGTTTAAATGACACTTGGAAACTAAATGAAACAAAACGTAAGATGGACTGTCTACTAAATCTATTATTTTCTTGAGAGACATCTCGGCTGCAGGGATTCCCAAGGAGGGAAGATGAACAAAATGCACTAATCACCTTTTCTTGGGGCAGAAGAGGAAAACATGTGAGATGCATAATGCTAATTGCTGCTTGGCTATAACTGGTTTTAAAAACGTTGTGGGGTGAATGCGGTTGACTAATTAATTTCAAGTGAGGTATGGTTGCATCAGGCAATATCTTTTAATGAATAAATAGGTTTAGTATTTAAAAAGAAAAGAATCTGTCAGAGGGCGGGCCTTTTTTGGATGAAGAGAGCGAGAAAAAGGAAGGACAAATTCTAACGGGTATTGTTAGAATAGAACAAATTAAGATGAAGAAAGAGAAAAGTGAGAATACCGATAATAACTAGTCAAAGGGTGCGTTGTAGTGGAGAAGAGACCAGAGAAGTATAGTGAGGAGTCACGAAAGTGCGAGATCTGAAAGGAAATTTACTGTAGATTACTTGGATCCTATTGATTTATAAGTTTTTTTGTTAGAATGTGTTGAAACGTTCTGCTTTTATAGACATTAATAAGAGGACTGAGTGATAGAGTTTTCTGTCTGATGGACGAAGTGCTCCAGTTTTACAAATTTAAGAAATGACTGAGCGATAATTGATTTTGTCCTCCACGGAGAAAGTGTTTTAGTTTTACAAACCTTTAAGAAATGACTGACTGAGTGATAAAGGTTCCTGTTCGACGGTGATGAAGTGATCCTGATTACTTTCATTACAGGGAAACTATTTCCAGAGAGGCTTCATGGGTCCGAATTCGGCTTCTGATTGGGATGTGATGAGAGACCTTGAGGGTGAACATTCCTATGTGAAACATTTTATTTACAGAATCCTTTCGAAGGGTTTTATTTTTCCGATTCGAGAAATTCAATCGAAGTTCAGGCTTTGTGATTATGTGTGACAAAATGTGTAAACGTGTTGTAAGTTTCAGGACTGCTATAATATGTAGTTGGGCACATTCATTTTTTTATTATTTTTGATCGCAATCAGCTGTACCAAAAGTGTATATATATATATTTATAGTAGAATAATAGAGTGGGTATATATACACAATCTATTACTCGGCTCAGTGAGCTCATTTTGTTATTCTTATATATTGATAAATTGCGCATGTTTTGCTTTAAAAATTATTGAATTACGTTCTTCATATCTTCCGGTTAAGGTTCTTATGACTTCAGTTAACCTGAATGCAATACTTGTAGAATTATCAACAATGTGAAAGTTGTTTAAGAGCGGATGAGCCTAATTTTTGTTTATCATATTTGTTTAAATTTGAAACTTATCAGAATAGTGACTTCAGTTTCTGCACCTTCACTGTCTGTTTACAGTGTGGGACCAAAAGTAAACTTTCATTTTTGAGCACCGAAAAATCTGCCCTGTTGCCTGCTGGCTGAATTGCTTGTTTGCTTGCTTGTTTTGCGTAGAAACTCTAAGTTTAATTGTAAAAAAATTCTTTGATTGATTTAACTATATTTGGTGTTTTATTTTTGTTCTGTATTTTTCAATTTTTAATGAAGATAATTTGAGGTTTTTATGTATTTTTGCCTTGCTGTGAACTGAGAACAGAGTTAATTAAATTCAAAATATATCTCTAAAGAAATTCGAGAAAAACAGTTTAAATGAAATGCAGCAAAATGTGCGTATAATTTAATATTCCGTACAAGGTAGTCATGTGTGTATACATCAGATTTTTTAAGTTCGTTCACGAATATAGATACTTTTTACACGATATTCATATTCACGAGGTTAAAAAACTGAGTACTTAATATATTTTGTGGGTTTAAAACATATTTAGTTTAGTTTATATTAAAAACTGTAAATTCACAATATTTTAACTTATTGGTATTAAAATTTCGCGAAGTCATGAATTTTAAATAAGATGAAAACAATGACCTGATACACATACAATCATCACGAAAAGTACAGTGTACAGTGTTGCCACTGATCTCCTTGAAAGTCCACTTGTACAGTGGACTGCTTTTTCCGTACAGTGTTACCACTGCTCGCTTTGAAATCGTCGAGATCGTTAATCAAAAATTAGTTAAAAATTTACAAAACCTGAGATAGATAATAAAATTAATTCAAGATTCATAATTCGTGCTTTCAGGTGCCCATATTCGGGAGAAGATCTAGGTTATTCAAAATTTGATGGCTCTATAGGTACAGTCGTACTTTTTACAATGGGAGAAACGTGCATACGTGCATACATTCATGCATTCTTCATTATTTAATTTCTTTAAATATAATGCAGGGCTCTAATTTTTAGTGGCTGAAGTTGAAAATCATAAATCAATCTTCAAGTATTTCGACGTAAAATCTCGTTTCAAGACTAATATCCTAAAATTAAGACAATTAAAGACTTTTGTTAAATTTAAATGCTTCAATGGTGGCACATATCAAAAATGAAAGAACACTGTTACTTATATTTTAAGATTTCAAAACAAAGAAATTTCTCCATTAAAAAATGTGTACTTAAAGTGAATAGGTTGTTCTAATTATAATACCTAATTTTGCTTGGATATCCATTGTTGGAGACAAATTTTCTAAATGTGTATCAGTGGACTCCCGATATTGCATTCATTGGAAAAGCTTAAGACATTAGAGACATCTAGAAGTTACGAGTTAAACAACTAAAAGTAAGTATTTTCATAAACATTCCAGACTTTTTTACTATTGATTTCCCGTTGTAACGAATTTCATCAACTAATGATATTATACACAAACATATGTCATTAAGGCAAAATATTAGTCACTTGATTACATAAGAGTGGAAAATATGATGCTTTTAATAAAATTCTTTGGAGTATGTATCTTCTGAACATTGACAAATAATGTTTGACTAGAATTTTCCAATCCCCTGTGTAATAACTACATTATAATGCAAAAGTATTGTCTTTTCCAGATAGTCTTAAAATTTGAACTTAGGCATAAAATGTGGATGACGAATTTTGTAGTGTTACGCGCTAATTTAAAAATATTGCATAATAAAACATTTTTCTGTCATCATACTTTACTGTTACCAGAAATAAAAAACTGTTCGACTTCGAGTATTTCGTACACCTTTATGTTTTAAGCATCTTATGTAATTGTTTGAGATTTTTCGTAAGAGCATAACTAATTTCTAAAAGTACTTTTTTTCAATCACATTATTTTGAATTAATTAAATTAGGTATTCCGAAGCATAAATATCGACATTTTGAACCAGGTTTTTTTGTTTGGTTTGCCTCCTTATTCTACTTTTGCTTTTAAGATTTAATTAAAGATGATTTACTATCAGAAATCCATAAAAAGTAAGGAGAGAATTATTGTAAATTTTTAAAGATATGTTTGGCTATTTATTTGTACTTCTACTTTTTATGCACTTAATTTATTTGCTTATATTAGTATTTATTTGCCTTTTGTATATAGTAATTTCATGCCTGTTTGCTGTGTATTTTACTTGAATTTATGGCTTTTTACTGCATCTGAATGAATTTATTACAGGTAATATTTTGTAGAGTTTTCAATTCTGAGTGGAATGATGTTAAAATTCTTAGGGCAGGGCAAGTAAAATGTAATTAAAGCTGAGCTTTGGCAACGTGTTTTGTAACTGCGTTGATAGCATTTGGCAGTTTATTGCTAACTTAATGACAATGCAGAAATTTCCAAGGAAGCATGCTGTTGAAGACATTGGAACGATTTAACAACACTGGACAAGAACGAATTAATATTTCTAAGCATCTGTTGCTATCCCCGATTCCAAGAGAAAATCAAATAGCCTATAAAATGTTTTCCTTTCAAAATTATTATTGCAAAAACATCTCTTAAATTTAATACACTACAGAAGTCATTTCTCACACTTTAAATGAACATTTTAAATTACATTATTTTTTTAAGACAACAAGAACCTCAAAGAAATTAGGTAGAAATAAAAATCGTATTACTACGCTAACATTGCATGAGACGAACCGTCGACAACAGAATAAGAAAAGCTAACTAAAACATTGGCATTAAAAGACGTGTCTGCAGGTGTCAAAAATTATGCTGTAACAAAAGCAGCATTAACAATTATATTGTTAGTCTAAATTACGATATATTTCTTATGTAACTTCACACTTATCGCATCAGGTTGGAGAAATAAACCTTTTCTACAAGTTTCAAAAACGACAGAAATCCCTTTACATTTTAAGGGATAAGCATCTTCGATCAACTAATATACTTGCTATTGTCCTTGCAGAAAATGTTTTAAAATAATAAGTTATGTTTAAGTTAACATATTAAAATGAAAAGTGTTTTAAATAAACAACAATTCGAATACTTTATTTAGACAAAAAAAACATGCATTACATCTTCCTTCATACGATCATCAGTAACACTCTGCGAGCTAAGAGAAAGCACATTTATTATATCTGTACACGATCAAAAACAGCGTTTTCAATTGCCTTTGGTGGAGAGAAGATTTATTTAAAGGACTCATAGGACTCAAATGTTTCAAAAGTATATCTATTCTACTCGTATTTAAATGAATGGGATATCTAGTTACTATAGATGGAGGATATAATCAAGAGCATCAACAAAGAATGTCAATTAATTTCCTAATTTGGCTAAATATTATGAAATCTTTTGGTTGACGCAGTACAGCTGCTATCTATTAATTATAGAAAAAGTAGAAGGGTTTATGAACGACATACTTAGTATGCTTTGAATTCCATGATGAGTTAAGACGCAGCAGAGCGCGAACAAAATTCTCGCAAAAATCGCCTCAAAACTATAGTAATACAACTCAGTGAATTTAGGTGACTAAAACTATGATCGCAAGATTTTTCGCAATGAAATAAACTCAAAGAAAAGTTAAATGCATAGAAATACTTGTGCCTTAATTGTCCTTAAAGCTATAATTAATAATTATTAAAAGTAATATAATGCAAAAATTAGCTAAACAGGACTCTCAGAACTAAAATCTAGGATTTTTATTTCAAATAATTAATTAAATAAATTGAATTAAATAAATCAGGACAAAATGTTATTTATGGAAGTGCCAAATGGGTGTGAGAAAAATGAAAGAAAAAACGTTTTTAGCCACGTTTGTGTTAGCCTAAAATTAAAATTAATGTAGGCAAAATGTTGTAAGTAAATATAAAACTATTAGCATAAATATATAAATTATTATCAATTAAATGATTTTACCTTGACTCTTCACGGAGCGGGATCTCAAATCATCCCATCAGTCAATAATTCAGGAGTTGTAAAATAAGCGTTTCTGATTTCCTCGATAAGTTGAAAGTGTATACTTGCTTTTAAATACAATAATTGTGTTTTTAAAAAATCAAAAATAACAACTGTACAGCCCTGAGTAATTCAACTATTACAGTTTTTAAACTGCGCAAATGAAACTGTTTTCAAAACAAATTTAAGAAATTTTAAAATAAAAATAATAATTTAAACTAAAAACTGAATTAAATATATATAAAAAGTAATAATTACGTTTATAAAACAATCAATCAAATGTCAAATCTAAATCTGCAATGGTTAAATTACAAATTAAAATTTAGCGACGTCAAACACGTACTTGGTGTCATTTTGCTGCACGAGAAGTAAAAACAGTCTTCCGTCTCGAGCCAGAATGAAATACATTTGCCAGAAGAAAGTATACACACCTTTGTCGAAAAACTACCTACTATAAGTATATGAATATCTATATGCTATTTCAAAAATATAGCTTTTGCATGTATAGTAAAAGTTATAGTGAAGTATTCCGAAGTAAGAGTTAGAGAAAAGACTATGACAGTAATATTTTGCATTGTCGTGTGCGTTAATGCTTTTATGGGGTTATTATGTTTCATAAAAGTGATTTAATAACTTCCATAATGCCACTAAAATCGCATATAGTAGGTTACGATGAATTCACAATTCCAATTTAACGGATATAAAACACAAAAATATGCAATAAAATGTTTTTAAATACTCATATAAGAAGAATTTATTTATAATAATTTAATGAAATCTTAAAGTAGTTCGAATAATCTATTGTGCCGAATAAAATTTAAGTGCTGAAATAAAAAAAGCTTGTTCTTATTAATGTATAATCGCAATAGTTCACTCATAAATTTCCTAAATATGACAAAAACAAAAGTTGAAACATTTGCCGTTCTTTCAAATTTACTATTCGGTATACATTGTGAGATTGACGTATTCTTAATTTTACTTATAAAGAAATTTATTAATGTAATTTGATTCAACGGTTTTTTTCACTCTATCATTATTGTTTCAAGCACGCAGCTATTTCAGCAAGAAATTTCTAGACATTTCATGAGGCTTTCCTTCTTATAAAGCTTTTAAAGCTTTTTTTTTTTTTTTAAAGAAAGGTTTAACTATATTAATTAATTAGCCCCCGTTCAAAGGAATTGAGTAAGCAAACGCGCGAGAGTCTGCTAAGCTGCTGATGTCATTGCTAAAGCTGGAAATAATAAGTAAGCTTTAACTAAAGTAGGCAACTTATGTTTTAAGGCTTGTAAGGATTATGTTAATTTTATTAACAGTTAAACTCCTTTCTTCTCCAATTCTTACCTTCAACTTACTACTTCCGTCCAGGACGTAGTTTTAGAATCACGTCTGAATATATAATGAGGAAGAGCGGTATTTAACGCGTAGTTCTTCTTGCTGAGTCAGAGAGAATTAGAGATTCTGATTAGGGCGCGTCCACCTTTTTGGCTACTCTCTCTTTAAGCTGTTATTACGCTCGGCAGTACTCAGGCCCTTGATAGTTTTGCAGTCATCTCGTGTTTAAGGGGCCAAATACGTTAAAACTTTGATAGCTTCGGCTATAACTCTTTAGTTAAGATTAGTTTTAGTTTACTTCTTAGCCTTCTAAGTTCAAGCCCAAGAGTCGGCTCTTAATGTACACTACAAGACGGAATTCTGTTAAATCTTATCCGAATAATAAAGGGTTATTTATCCTTCCATCTTGTTTCTTCTCAGACGAACTCAAGCTATTATTCGCCTATCAGTTCTTAAGATTCTTCACGTCCAACAGTAACGTAGCATTTACAAAATGGGGGAACGCTATAGGCTCATTCACTTCATTATATCTTGAAATATTTCGCAGAATACAAATGATAAAATTAGATCATAATAATAAGGCCTTTAACATCATATTGGTTTTATTATTAAAATTCACAATTTAAATTATAAAAGTAACATTATACTTATTTTCGAAAGTAAAATTCTTAAAACTTAGGATTCTATCTTAAAGTGCTTTGCAAATCCTTCCATCCACAGCCTCAATGCAAAGAATAATTAAATTAATATTTTTTTATCTTTTTCAAGGTTTGTAGCTAATGAGTTAATACTTTTGTCTGCTAACTCTTCGCAAATACTTTGTGAATAAATATACCGGAACAGCAAAAAAATTAATAAAATATTTGAGACCTTTTTACAACTCCAAACCCTAAAAATCCTTTACTAATGCAGATTTCTGGAGAAAATCCAGATATCTCCAATTCTCTAAATTTGCATTTCAGATATAAATATTATAGAGAAAAAAAAAGGATTATGACAACAGTTAACTCTCTAGAAACGTAAACGTTCATCAGATGAGTGGGTTCAAACCCACACTTTCATTGTCTAAGTTTTTTCGAATATAAGATAAGGATTTTTTATCCTGCGCACCATTTCTTGAGAAAATGCTATGAGAGACATTAATAATAAGATTATTAGTTAAGGTTTTCCAAATTAAAATGTGGAAAGATATCAAATGGATATTACTATGAGTTGGACATGTGTTGACAAGGTAGTTCCCGATATTATTTTGTTTCTCTTAATTATTTTGCGGTACTACTCTTATTTGCACGTTTCGTGTAGGTCTTTTATAAAGCTTATTATGCAAATTCTTGATGTGATATAGGACATCTAATATGATCAAGGAGTTTTTTCGTTTTCTTTACAGAATAGTTTAAATCGAAATCTGAGCTTCAAATCTCTTTATTAACGTGGAAGCCATGTGTGATGGATAAAAAATTGTAAGGTATTTTACGTTACGTTTAAATCGTCACTATAACTTTTTATTTCAGTATTCATTACCGCCAATTTTATTTATGTGTATTTATGCTGAATATTTTGAATCTCTAAATGACAGCTTTGGGTAACCGAGTCTTGCTGTTAATAATCCGGTCAGTTCTGCTGAAAATTTATATTCCAGATTTAGCATCTCGTTAACCGATGTTTTAAAATAAAATATCTGTGCTATTCTTAACTTTATTATTTTAAACCCCCACAAGTGGTGACAATTTCATCTGTAGTACAACTTGTCTTTGTTCTGTCACATTAGAACTCAAATATGAAAGATTGTTTTTACTTTCTTTAGTATTTTGTGAGCTATGAGAGATGCAGCGATAACTCATCGCTCTTTGTCTATAGA
This sequence comes from Stegodyphus dumicola, assembly GCF_044657685.1. NCBI lineage: Eukaryota > Metazoa > Arthropoda > Arachnida > Araneae > Eresidae > Stegodyphus > Stegodyphus dumicola. The sequence continues at coordinate 111,275,128 of NC_140777.1, read as the reverse complement.
GTCTGCAGGACTTCAGCGTCCAAATGCAACAGAAACTACCATAAAAGAAGGAATTACTTTTAATAATTGTGTTGTACTTTACACTTCCATATTTTAGTGCACTTCAGTATGTTCTTTATTGGTATTTCATCGGTATAATTCTCCTAGCATCTTACCCCTTCTTACTTATATACATTTCTAAAGTTCATGACAGGGAATATTATTTAAGGCAAGCTATATATTTTCTTGTACCTCATCCACATTTTTTTCTTTTATCTATTTAACTGCTTTACGATAGCTTTCTTTATTTTCGGAAATAATAAGATATTGCAGTGTATCGGAAATCCTAATGAGTAGCAATAAGCGAGAAACAAGCATCATGTTGCTATTCCGCAAGATTTAATTTGAATTGTATAATCAATTAGTTTAAATTTCTAAGAATTTAGACTTATAGGAAATAAACGTGAAAAGTATGACAATTTGTTTAGTAAAGTAAACACTCATCAAAGCTGTATGTTTCTACATTAGTTTCTAGAATACAGGAATATGTATTTATATACACTTATTTATAATTGCTAATAAAATACGTTTTCAGGTAAATTCATTCATATGTTTCAGCAAGCTTTTCCTGTATTGGAAAAGTCTTGAAGCTCAATTTAAGCTTCTCCTTTGATATTTCGGCATTGGGAGTAATCCTTTGCTTCCTAAAAGAAACTCAAGAACAATGGATAATTGAATGATAATCAATAGAATCTTATTGGCTTCCAGCGTCGGTTAAATGAACAAATCCTTCTTGTTGCAAAGTTCTAGAGAAAGTGTTTCGAGAACTAATTAATTCATTGCCAGAAGTATGTACAAAAGTTAAGAATATTATCTTAGTCAATGCAAAGTTATTGGATATTCATCTCATGTTTTAAGCCTGAAAATTGAAAATTTCCGAAATTGGTTTTATTTCAGAAAATTTTAAAATATATGTCACTATCATTAATCATTTATAAAATTCAAACTCATATGTTAAAGGCATCGGCAATAAAGAGTACATTTGGATTTCATACATTTCTTTTCTAATATATATATATAATATATAAATATTCTACAGGTGTGAACACCAAGTATGTGTTATTGTTATAACACTAAATTAAATTTTGTATTAGTCTGAACTCCTTCCCTCGAATATTTTTAGGTTTTTAATTTTAACATATTTTATATTTTTGTTTTCGGCATATGAATACTTAGTTATATAAATAATTCTAGTAATATTAATTTGAAAGATAATTTTAATACTCTTAATTGTAAATAAGCCGATCATTTCCAGAGCTTAATTCTTTAGTTATTGCGCTAAATAAATTTCAGAGCTAAATAAATTTAGTTATTGCACTAAATATGTAATACATGCATGTCTGATTACTAAGATCTTCAAAATTTAGTTATAGCATTGAGCAGATGGGGAAAATTAAAAATATTAATCTATTTTGCTTCATTTTCAAACTAAAGCAGATATTCCACACATCAACACTACTCATCAGCCTTCTTAAAAGTAAACTTGCAGTATCTGGCTTTTGTTAGGATAAACTCTGTAAATTGTTCAATAAACTGGCATTAATGTACTAATAAGTTACAAGTTTTAATTATTAAAAAATATATGGGAATTTGATTAATACATAATTCTAAACAATACTTTCTCAAAATGTGCTTGCTCTTTTGATTTTTGTCATTAATCGTAATAAAAATTCTTTTTGTTTATTTTTGATAAGAGGTATTTGCTTAAATGAGCACAAACAAGTACTCTTTGCCCATGATGAAACTACCATAATATTTTGGAAACGTGGAATAAAAATTTAAAACACCATCGTAGTTAAATTAAATGGTTTTTATCTAGGCGGTTTAGGCTATTTCCGTATGCTTTTCCACCTTTCAAAACCATTTACCATAATTTTCTCGCGTATTGCATAGATCGATTAAATTCATTCAGAGAAAGCCAATCAGTGACCGAGCGAGCGATAAGTTGCTAAAAACTGGTATTTCAACCTCGGTTTGATTTCAGTCGAACAAACTGGCTGCATGGGTGTCTTCGTGGTTTTTTCTAAGTGTAATCTGGATACGAAGCAGTTTACCTTAGAAAGCTCTGCACGAAACCGGTTTCGATTTATGCAATTACGGCAGAGCTTCGAGGTCTATTTACCTAAGGAGAGGGAAGCCGTTGTAAACGACTTGCTAAGAGAAAACTGGCTCGTATACACGTTACACGTGGGGGGAAAACCACAGAAAACGCCTATGCAGCCAGACCGTTTGCGGGATTCGAACATCGGACCAAACTGCTAGCGCTCAGCGATTTTACTGTTCGTTCGCTGGTGGACTCTCTGCACGAAATCATCCTTTCCCTTAGGCAGATAGCCATCGCATTCTTTGTCTTAATCAAATCAAAACAAACGATTCAATATGTCTTTTTTTTTCAGTTGATAGCCATAAAACATTCCAGGAAACTAAAAAAATTTTGAAAATAAAGATATACACCTATTTATGTAACAAACAGAAAATTATAAATTTCGAAATTTCCTTAAGCATACACAGACGTCACGGAAGGGGGAAATGGCGTGTGTTGATATGACCGAAACAAGACATGAACTTTGTGCAGGTTTTATTTGTTATATAGAAAAATATGTTGATACAAATGTAAATAATCAACATTAATGTGAAATTAAAATTGAAATGTAAAATTAAAATGCAGGTGTAAATATGAAATAAAAGTGAAATGAGTTTCGTTTTTTACAAAATATTTTTTAAATAAATGCTTAAAGGTCTTAGGCTTTTAAACTGAAAATATTTTCTTTAACAATGTAATGGTTGACGATGTGCATAGTATAATCATATAAACGGATTCTCGTTCTTTCACCTTCCTTTTGATAACGAATTAAGAACATTGCATTCATAGTTTAACATAATTAATTATCTGAAGTAGTTAGGAACACCTAGTGGTTAGGATGAAATCGGATCGATTTTCATGTTTAAAAATTAAATATTTTAAGTCAAGCATTTATTCTTCATTATTATAATATATCTATAATAGGTACACAGCTGAAAACTAAATCTGCAGGGCAACAAATAGTATCAATGTTTATTTTACAGTTCCTTGTAATACAAAGATGAATTCGTTAAAATGTCAGGTAAAACGTTGGACAAAAACAATGTACTATAGGCATTATCAAAATTGCCAACATGAGCAATATTAAATGTCACTATACGGCAAGGCATATGATGCAAGAAACTTTGAATGAAATTTTGAAATACTGCAGTAGAGCATTTGTAATTCGCTATCAATTTATCAATGTAATGTGTTTTCAATTTTCTGTAGTCACTGCTGGTTTTTACCATACTAATTCGTGTAAATTATAGACTAGATATGTCCAGTCGATATTGAAAAAATCTGGTGAACGCACCGACTAGAACTCATTTCAGACTAGAAGTCAGAACCTTAAATATAAAGTGAGTCATGAATTCTCCTATTCGAAAACGAGGCATCCTAAAGATATAGGTTAAACACAAATCTTAATACGTCCACAATATAATGCTCATTGGTCAGAGCCATGTGTACAAATCAGAGCCCGAATCCTATCCGATTACACCTCATAATTCTCAGTCCTAAACAGCAAGACAATACATAAGGCAAACTCCCAATGATTGTTCTTCATGTTGCACAGCACGCTCCGATGTTCATTATGAAATTTAATAGAAGAGCAGAATTTGTCTGAAAATTTGAAGTCATGATTCATTTTCTGCTTGCGTGTTTATCACAGAAATTCCAGATACCAGGAAGGCAAAGAAAAGATTGCCATCCAAATAGTCTATGTACGCATATGAATTAATATTTATCATTAAACAAAAATTTAAGGTATTTTGTATTTTTAAGATGATTTGTAAAAGTTTAAACATTTTGTTTAAGATAACTTACGTAATGCTTTCCAGCAAACCAACCAAGATAAATGCATGCGATACCTATTTAGATTTTTGTTTTAATCCTCAGATAACACATTTAGTACTATTCGTTTCTTTAAGAAATGCTAAATATTTAATTTATTTTAATTAAAAGCTCAAATCGTTTTTATTTAGGCGTCATGATTTGGACAATCCCTTTACAAAGCAGAATTGTTTGCTTAAACGTTAAGACTTAATCCGAATAAAAGAAGTAGAAACTCTGGAGTAACAAAGATTATATGGGAAATAGGATAGTGAATAAAGTAATAGTAACTGCGAGTAATCTAGAAATTAAATTGTCATCACTATATATGCCCAAATAGCACTATATATGCCGGTTTCAAAGGGGATAACGTTTCGTTCTGAGAAAGGAAGTTCATACATTGGGATATATTTGCTACTCAGTAAACATTCTGTTCACTTTGTAGAGACATTAGATATTTTTTGAAAGGAGATGTGAAAAATGAGCAATGCCCTTGCCGAGGCTCGAACCTCGGACCTCTCGAATGCGCGCCGAGTGTGCTGACCATTACACCACGAAGGCATACGAAGAAGGAGGAAGAAATACTTTATATACTACCCCTTTTTAAAGGGCGACTGGGGTTTTAGGAGTACCAATTGCCAAATCCTGGGTGTGGAGAATCCACCACGCTTTTTAGTTCGGGCGCCACTGTACAGACATTAGGTTAATTGGAAGCAGAAGAGATGAAAGATGAGCAACCGCCTTTGCGCCAATATAAAGACATTAGGTAGCTTTTAAAAGGAGGAGATATAAAAAATGAGCAATGCGCTCGCCGGAGCTTGAACCTCAGACCTCTCGGATATGCGCTGAGTGTGCTGACTATTACAGAACGAAGGCATGCTGTTAAGGTGAGAGAAACACATTATGACTTATATTCTATATACTGATACATTGACTAGCCATCGTAGCATAGCGAAACATTTAATGGCTGTAGCGTGGCATATTGTAGGCGCCACTGTCACCCTATCTTCCAACAGGAAAATTCGAAATCGTATTTTGCCTGCGCTGTTTTACGATTTTTCAAATTACAGAGTGTTCGATGCCTACTTTGATTTGACTCCAGATATCTCAGCTGCTGAAGAAGAGTTAGAATGAGTTACAGGTTGGACAGAGAGGCTGAAACAATAACACTCGCCAGCTAGTGCAAAAAATTAACCCTTCAATGCATGATGATGCATATATAAATCATACCGATCTTTACTAAATTTAGCTTTTTAATTTTTAAAAAATTAAAAAAGCAGACCGCTCACTGGGCTGATTTTTATCTTAATATATCTATATCAATGTTCAGCTGTTCTTTTCCCGAATCGGAACAGCATAAAACTTTAATCTTTGTTTCATTAGTGCCAAGAACACAGAATTCATTTCTGTTTTCTAACTTATAATGCTTTCCAGCAAACCAACCAAGATAAATGCATGCGATACCTATTTAGATTTTTGTTTTAATCCTCAGATAACACATTTAGTACTATTCGTTTCTTTAAGAAATGCTAAATATTTAATTTATTTTAATTAAAAGCTCAAATCGTTTTTATTTAGGCGTCATGATTTGGACAATCCCTTTACAAAGCAGAATTTTTTGCTTAAACTTTAAGACTTAATCCGAATAAAAGAAGTAGAAACTCTGGAGTAACAAAGATTATATGGGAAATAGGATAGTGAATAAAGTAATAGTAACTGCGAGTAATCTAGAAATTAAATTGTCATCACTATATATGCCCAAATGTGAAAAGTGGTGAAGCTAGTTTTACGTTATTCATAAATTCGATATTAGAGGTTTATAAATTCTATTTTTTATAGCTGAAGGTATGCACTTCTTATTTCTGTGTTAAGATTTAATCACGAAATTGTTTTAAACTGAAATATTTCATTTTTCTTTTTGATTCATATATGCATCACTAATGCATTTATGATTAGGCTTCACTCTAGAGTGCAGTTTGATGCATATATAAATCAGGTTAAAATTTAGAGTGTAATTTTAATTATAAGACTTCATAATACCTTTTATTTCATGCTCATTTTTATATCAGCAATACGCACTCGATATTTGCATGCATTGTTGTTATTTAGAGTCATAATACATGAATTTTATGTCTCTGATTATGTAGTATGTATATTGTTTGCTTGTATTGAAAATTCCTTTGACTTTTTTATTTATGTTCATTTAGTGACTATTTTTTCCAAACATCTTATGTGTGGGATCGATGGATTTGCTCACATGTTTGAGGTATACTCGCCAAGAAAATCTACTTCACAATTGCTTAGCAAATGAGGCAGAACTGGGGGCCAGTGGAAGTATTGTGATTAGATTTTCTAGAGAGATTCCTCTAAATCAAAATTTCAAATTGTATTTCGACAACTTTTATGCTTCAATTTACATGAAATATTTAGCTGATGATGGCATTCTTTGTTGAGAACAGTGAGTAGGAACAGAATTCCAGGTAGCAAGCTGAATAACGAACAGATGAACAACTGAAGAAAGTTGAATATGTTGCAGGCTGTGGTGGAACTGAAATATGTAATTTAATGTAGATAAAAGATAAGAATATGCTCCTCTTGTCTACGTTTGCTGGGAAACACAAAATTGAACAGATATCTAGATTCGATAGGAAGAAAAAAAGAGAGTTACTGTGGACTGTTCGAATGTTGTGAAACGATACAAAAAACACATGGGGGGGGGCGTAGATTTGCTGGATAGCCACATAGGAAGATACAAAATAACTCTAAGATCAAGAAAGTGTTACATGATACTTTTGTTACACCTTCTTAGACCTTGCGGTCATAAATGCGAGGCTGCTGTACAAAAATGTGTCTCTACAGAATGTAGCCGACCCCAAGGATTTGCGAAAGCTGGCCGATTTTCGGGTTGGTTTGGTTCCGAAATGGAAGAATGTTCAGTTCCTAAGCATGGAAGACCGAGCGGTTTTTACAAAATGATTAAAATGTGAAAACACAGAGATGCTCTGCATCAAACATTCCTTGAACTTGCGTCCGACAAGATAAAATTCAACATGTTCCCATGTGGAACAAAAATAACACTCGTTGTAAAAGGCCAAAGTGCAAATTCCAAACATTTATGAGCTGTAGCATCATGTCTAAAGAAGGATAAAAATTGTTTCAAAATTGTCCATGTAACATTAATTGCACAATAAATATACATGTAGAAAACATTTGATATGTCATTTTTATTTAAATTTTCATAGCAATTTTTATTTTTATAAAGTCTGAACATGTTTAACTAGAATTTAGTTTAAATAAAATTTTAATGTCATTACCTTCTAAAAACAATAAATAATTAAGTATTTTATGCCAATATTTATTAAATATATAATTGTAAATGATTTTGTCATGAAACCACATGAAAAAATCATTTACAATTATATAACATTGCATTTACAATTATGTAACATTGGTTACATTTTAGTGCTTAATGCATGACGATGCATTTATGCATCAAACCTAAAATTTCAAAAAATAACCATTAAAAAATGGTAAATAACTTTTAAAATATTTTTCCATATTTATTTAAGTCATGACCATAACGAAAAAAAAATGTGTGGTAAAAATATAAAAAATCATGCATTGAAGGATTAACGACGTAGACTGACTGCATGCCCAGCAGTATAAGAGTAGTAAATTTTGTCAAAGGCAGATGTTAGGACTACTGATTTCAGTATATTCTGTACCTCAGAATATTTTCTTCATAGTGTACCAATTTTTTGGCTAGCTATGCGTAATCTAGGCTGCAATATATACTTGATTTAATTCGAGCTTATATCATTGCAGACTTTAAAAAACAAAACATAATTAAAACAAATAGCATTTTCACAAGAAAATACTTCAAGCAGTTATGACATTTCTTTTAATGTAAGGAAACAATGTTTTCGATCTTCTTGTTTCTGATCATCCAAGAACAACTAGTGTCTTATTTTCTAGAAAATGTTTCATCTCTCTTTCTCTGTTTATTCTACAGTTCCTTCTAACGAGCAAAAAATTTTAATTAATTAATGGATCATTCCTATAAAAAAAGGTTATATAATTCGCAGACCTCAGGTTAGAAACAGTGGAATCATATCTGTAACGAAACTAACTTCAGTTTCTGTTTAATCGACCATATTCTTAAACAAATTTGCCTTGTTTTATTAACTAACTGTGTATGTGTAATTCAAACATTTTTTTTTTTTTTTTTTTTTTTTTTTTTTTTACAATTTTCCCTGGAGTTTTAAACTTAGCGTTTTCAAGCAAAAATTTTATTTCCTAGCAACGATGATTTCTTCCAATTTATTTTTCGTAAGATCTTTAAAGTCTGTTAACAATTTTTTAGCTTGAATGAAAAGAGTCTAATTAATTCTATGCACGAAGTCGCGAAAATTTCGAGTATCAAATTTCTACGAAAATATCCATTTTGAGCGCTATCGAATGCAATTCAACTATGTTTTTGCGTAACATCGGTACGTAAGGACAGGATAAAGGACTCTGTTCCCCCTAAAAAATTATAAAACTTATTTAAAACGAATTCTAAAGAGATTTCTTCGTGGCGTCTGTACGTACATACATATCTCGCATAACTCAAAATCGAGTAGCCTCAGAACGTTGAAATTTTGTACATACGACTGCTATAAAACGTCATTGTGCATCTCCCATTATGGTTGCAATCGGCCGCACCAAAAGTATATATATTCAATATGATACTCGGCTCAGTGAGCTTAATTTCTTTATTTTTATATGTTTGTAAATCGTGCATTGTTTGCTTTATAAAGGATTGAATTATGTAGTTCTGGTTAAGATCTTTATGCCTTTAGCTAACCTGCATGAAATAAGTGTGTAATTATCAACAATTTAAAAGTTTTTAAAGTACGGTTGGTCCTGATTTCTGATTACCATGGCAGTCAAGTTTGTTTACATTTGAAACTTAGCAGAATAAATGATTTGTTATCAATCTAGAGAAAATAAGCTTGGCAACAATAAATTAACATCTTCTTTTATTTTTGGGAGTTAAATTAGGCTTAATTCATTTTGAAATTAACATTTAAGTTATTAGCTTGTTTTGGCGTAGAAACTGTAATTTTAATTGTATTTTCTTTAATTGTTTTAACTTATATTTGGTGTTTTATGGTTTTCTATAGCTTTCAAATTATAATAAAAATATTTTGAATTTTTATGATTTTTGCCTTGTCGCGAAGTGAGAACTGAGTAGCGCATGCACATTAGTTAAGTGGCACTGAATCGTCTGCGAAAAACTGTTTCTTTCTTATTTGTTTAATTTCTTTTACACATCGTTTTAGATTTACTATAGTATTTAATGATAACTTGTGGTAGTTTCTTCAGATGATATAGTTTTTATGCACCGAGGTATAAAATGAAAGTTAATGCTGTTAAGTGAACGTAGAGCCTAAGTGTCGCTATGGTAAATAAATAAAGTGAACTTAAAAGAGTGCATTTATTATATTGTGGTTTATGCGCTATTTACGAAGTATATTTAATTAAAAATTCGTTAACTGTTAATTCAGTATGTTTAAATGAAATGCAGATGAAACGAGTATAAGTTAATATTCCGTTCAAGGAAGTCATGTGGTGTACACATCAGTTTTTTTTTTTTTTTTTTTTTTTTTTTTTTTAATTTACGAAACGGGTTCCGTATATAATTATTCAAGTGTGCATCTATTGTCAAAATATACATTCTTATGCAGCAATACTCTCTTATCGTTTTACTCAGCAATCATATATTGTATTACAATAGCAATCACGAGCAAAGCTTACAACAATAGATAAGATCATGTACAGTTTACACAATACACATAAATTGGTACAAAGCAAAAAATAAAGTACTTGCGAAGCAAAGCAAAGAATTATATAAAATAATTCATGAAATAAGTATTACAAAAGCAAAACTGGAAGAATCGTTAAAAGACATCATACATGAAGCGTGGTGTGGTGTATTTAATTATGGCAAAGCACACTAGGGTTATCTGCCTAAGGGAAGGGATGCCTTCGTGGAGGACTTTCTAAGGGAAACTGGCTCGTATACACGTTACACATGGGGAAAACCACGAAAACACCCATGCAGCCAGCCCGTTCGCGGGATTCGAACCTCGGACCGAACTACCAGTGTTCAGCGACTTTACCGCTCGGCCGCTGGTGGGCTCATACATGAAGCAGATAAATTATTAAATATTTTCGTTTGACAAATCTACGAAAAAATCTCGCAAAATAAACAATTACGGAACTCTTGCGGATTTATAGGCAGAACGTAACAACGGCTTCCCACTAATGAAAGACAAATACAAATACCAAATCTGGGTTTACCTAGATCTTTAACTAAAGCTTGAAGTAATTTTGTTTAGTTACCCATTAGAGATGACAATCAGTCTTAGAGACTAGCTTGCAAGCACTCAGATATTCAATGCTGCTTTCTAATGCTTAGAATTTATATCTCCTGTTTTCATAAATGTTGTATTCCAGAGACTTAGTGCAATTTATATATTACGCAAAATTTCAGACTTAAGTTACTCATGTTCTCTAATAACGCAGTAGTGCTTGAAAATATATGCAAGGATATTTTTTCAAAGGAATAAAATATTGGAATAGAATCTATTAAAAATACAGTTTTAAAAACATACCGCAGAATTAGGTATGTGATAAAGGCGATGCATCCTAATTTCCTCCCGGCAACTTCTTTGTTGGCAACAACTTTGGAAAACGCCAGAGATGAGGAGGAAGATCACGCGGTGGAAAATATCAGTTCAAGACTAATTTTTTAACTTGTTATTAACTTTATGTTAAAATATGTTATAGCTTTTGTCCCCGTGTGCCCTCTTTATTCTATGGATCATTTATTTTAGAATACGTAATTCAACACATTTGTGATAAAGTTGCACCGGGAAGAAAAGATAGGCTCTATTTTGCTATTGTTATTAAATAAAAATTCTAACTTTTAACAAATAAATGTTAAGCATAAGGGAATTTTGGGCAGAAATCGTACTCTTTCTATTTTCCCAAATGTACAGATTTGAGAGACGAAACGCTCAATTTCTATAAACAGAATAAAATGAAATACGCTGAGAACTGAAATTCGTAACCTAGTCTTAGAAGGCATGTGCTGAGACTGCTAAGTTATTCAGATATTTGATTACATTTTTCAGTTTCATCTTATCATGTATAGCCAAGGTCATCATAGCCTATGGCAAGGAAAACTAATATTTAAACCTGTATAGTATAACCTGTCTAGTATAGTATAACCTGTCTTAAACCTGTCTAGTATATTAAACCTGTGTGAGGAATGTATAGGAAAATAACTAGGAAATAAAAGTATGAGGCGGCGAGGCATAAAAGCTAACACTAATAGATCAATACTGCAGTGAAGCTACAAATATTTTATCCAAAAATAGCACCTACAATGGCAATGAATCGGTAAATACCTTGGTTATGTGGAAGAAAAAAAGAAAAGAAAGAGCAACCGAGATGGAATTTTCAGAAGCCAAAGATAGGATAAAAGAAATAGGAACTCCAATTACAGAGTTAGCCTGAAGATGAGGGAACGACAATATTGACGTAGAAAAAAATGTCATAAAGTTACTTTTATTTTTAGGGTTTATTATTTAGACCTTAGACTATAACTTTGAAGGTAGTTCATATATAGATAGAAAGATCAAAGACATGAACTCATTGTTTGCTTATATCTGTTTTATAGATTAATTTTATATATTCAAATAATGTATATATGTTCCTGTTCTCAACGTTTATAAAGATTTAGGCTAAATTTTCATTAAAAAAAAACCTTTATCTCTTTTAAACAAGTTAAGAGTAATTTTGATGATCTGGAAAAGATATAGATGTATAAAAACTAAGATTCAAAACATTTTTAAAGATGGAATTAATAAAAGAGATACAGAATACTAAAAACACTTTTAGATTTTGACTGCCACTAATATCAATTTTAAATTTTCAATTTACGAACGCAATAATTCTTTCCATCTATTTCATATTCATCAGTAAACTTTGACTTTCTCTTTCTAAAGGAATAAAAAAATATGTTTGTAAAATTTCATTAAAATATGTTCGTCAGCTGTAAAAAAGGACTACTGAATCTTCATTTGTAAAACATTTTAAATTACTTATGGATGGAGGTTCAATATATAACACAAACTTGCAGATCTTTAATTTCAGGATTGTCAAATTTCATTACGTTTTTTCTCGTTCTGTCACACTGATAAGCGTAACTACACGGACTGACCCCTTTCTTCTGTATTAGGTCAGAGGTGAGAATCGTATCAAAAGCTACTCTTATAGAAGAAATAGAATCACTCGCTTGCTGTACCTCCTGTGGGTTCCTAATACACATGCCGCGGGCTTCTGATATTGAACTCTCTATTATACATCCTTCGCTGAACGAGCTTCCAATGGTCACCACTCCTGGAGGCTCGGGGACCACAAAGGTTGGAACTATATGTGGCCTTTGCTCTACTTACTCGGATGGCCTATCTTACAACCTCCGGGACAATATTGGTTGAACTTTCGGATAATAGATATCTGGTCTGTGTATTTTATGCCTCCCACGGTCGCGACTATCAAGGTATAATAATAAGCACCATCATATTTGACCCAAGGGGGTTAGATAGAGCAAATGAACCTATCAAAATATGTAATTGAAAGAAGTGAACACTTATATATTTATGCATTCATAATAGTATTCTATTGTTCAAATAAAAATAATAATAAATCTGCAAACTTAGGTTAAAAACATTTAAGGACAAAATTATTGCTATTGATTCCAACATCAATTTAATTTTGATTAACAAGATTATGCTTCAAAATTTCCTTTATACCAATCTCATATCTGATGCAACTTCCACACTGTTCTTGTCAGGGGTGTGGAAAAATCTGTTATAATTCTATCTCTGTCCTGCCGACCACTTCAACTTCGCATGGAGCATTTAAACCTTTATTAGCTCACCATAAGAGTAAGAATTTAGTTGTATTGAGCTCAAGAAAAATTACCTTCAGGGATAAATTTTGGCTTGTTTCTTCTAATGTTTAGATTCAGCGTTTTACCATTAAAATGAAAAACGTTATTTGTATTTCAAATTATTAAAATATTAAGGTTTTAAACTATTTGATACTAAACAATGAATAAGATGCTTAATTAAGATGCCACGTGTCAACATATTAGGGTGAAAGGGAACACAAATTTAAAAAACATTATTTCTGAGTTACTTAAAAATATACTTAAAAATTACTTAAAAAAGTACGCTTTCAATTATCATATCATCGTAGTAGAACACGTGAAAACAAGATTGGATTCTTTGGAAAGGAAAACGTTAAATATTTCATACAGTACTATTAATTGTTTGTTGTTAAAAGGATAAATGAAATTTTAGTTCAGAGAGAAAATTAAATCGTAGATTTATATCAACAATTATGTTGGTTCAATCTTCGAAGACAAAGAATAACTTAAAATTGGAAATTATTGTTAAACAGATTTTTATGAAATGTATACATATACTTCTAAAAAAATAGATAAAATTTAGCTAGAGGTAGAAACTGAAAGAATTACGGTTATTCTCTTAAATGAAACTCGAAGTTATGTAAACAAGTTAAAGCAATTTATTTAAAATGTGAGAAATAATAAGGTGACTCATTTGCTTTTTAACGTTTAAGTAGTTTTAGTGAAGGAAATAACAAGCCATCGAACACACTCAAGCAAATAGACTTTCTAGAATAAATATTTATAAATATTTCTGAGATCACTAAACAAAACTTAAATTGTATTTCTCGTTTTTCACTTTTTATTTGTTTTTGTTGTTTTAAAATATTATTTATGCAAAAAAATATCATTCTATATTATTTAGTTGATGCGAATTTCATATATATTCTGTTTAAATATATGTATGCATTCATAAAATCTAAGTTATAACCCTGAAATCTGACAGGTTCAGGTTTCGATAAGTTAAGCAAGTGATAAAATTTTCAGCACCAGTAAAATTGATTCACAGTATATGAGAAGATATAAAAACACTCGTCTGTCTCACAGACAGCCAATTTTATTCTCTACTGCAAGGACTGAAGAAAGATACCCTTAAGATGAATTAACAAATAGATTTAGCGACATAAACAAATAGCTGAACGAAAAATTAGCTGATTTTAGAAACATTAGCTGTTTCCTTATTGTCCTTATAGCCTTATAGTCTTAAGCCTTATAGCATTAGCTTTATAGTCTTAAGAGCAGCGGATTATTTCAATAGACGTAGCAGATATCATCTCGAAAAATGCATTATTATTCCTTGGTTGTTTGCTATATTAAATAAAAGTGTTATGAATGATCGGTAATCGCTGCAACGTCTCCGGACGTCCCAAACACAGAATATGCTACAGAGGATTTTGCAGTCACGAGAATATACATGATCGCATCAGCGGGATCGCTTTCATTTATTCAAACGTAGTTGCTTTATGCATGATATAAGATCAATAAATACTTCGTCTGGCTTCTATGCTCATATGTGCGAAAGGTGTGGTCACTTTTCTTAACCATTAGTTTTTGACGAGCTGTAGACGGAAATCATAACTATGATGACAATTTGGCTAACTAAAGCAAGATGATTTGATTTAAGTGTTTTTATTGGCAATCTGATAGCACACAGAAATGCTGTGGATAAACTATATTTAATATAAGGGTATAACTATATTATTGTGCTCTCACTTCAAGAAGAAGCTTAAGCGCACACTCCAGGACGTCCGAAACTCCATGAGTCCAGGAAGTCTTTGAAGATTTCATACCATTCAAATCAAAGAAGTGTAGTGTATAATGTTAAAAAAAAATGCAGAATTTCCCGTATGACCTAAAACATTCTTCTCAGAATATCACTTGGCTAAACTTTAGCAAGATTTATGGCAAAATCTTCTGAAAAAGACAAACACATTTAACTAACATAATGACACACAGGGTATTTGTTTTTATACGGACTTATTTTTTGCTCATAAAAATTTAATCGTCTATGTGTCACCATTTATTCCTGTTATTATATGCTCTGAGTTTGTTTGTTATTTGTTCTACTTAAACATTATTTGATGTTTGTTTTGAGACTCTAACATTAATATATGCTTTCAAATGATATGTACATGCCGAGTCTTGTCACAGTAATTCAGATTTTATAGTTGTGGTTATATTGTTTTACCAATAGATCGTATTCAAATGCAAATTTTGTCTGAAAATTTGAAGCTATCTCGGTTTCTGTTTCTGTATAACAGATATGACGTCACTGCTGTAGGATTTAAGAAGGTTGTGCACCTGAGCCTGCAAATGAACAGTTACGTTTTTCTACATTTGGTCACAGAACGTGGAAGCACCCTTTTTAACAAATGTAAGTTTTGTTCCAAAGAACGCCTGGCAGTATGATGTTGTTGTTTCATTGGCAGCACTGTTTAATCTCCATCGATCTGTAAATATTACGATACTTTCTACGTAGCCTAGATTTAGCGACATGTGATTTCTGCGCGTTCTAAACGCACACATAGAATAATCTATCTTAAGTCTGTGAAAGGTGTAATTCAATATGAAGTATTCAGGTTTAAAAGAGGAAATGCGCAGAACTTGAAGAATCATCTATTTCAGTACCTAATATTATACTCAACATTTCTTGATTCCCCTTGTAAGTTTGATCTAAGATCCTACATATTTCAATTACAACGCTGTCTGTAAAAATAGTGTAAAATCTAATAATAATGATCAGATTTTGTGTACTAAATAAATCTCAAATTTTCCACAATGGCATCGAGAATTTATATATGACGATAATTAAGTTTTTCAGCATTTTGATAATATTCTGTATAAAAAGATTTGTGCTCAAAACGAAAATGAAAAGAAGAAAATTTCGGATATTTTAAATTGAAAATCTTTTTAATAACTGTATTCAGTAAAAAATTCATTTAGCTTTATATGTTGACAGTATTAAATTGTTTTTACATTTAATCACAAAATAGAAGTTTAAAAGATTATTCCTTATATTTTAATTTAAAAAACAATAAATTTTAAATGGTAATCGGTCTTTAATCGGTTTCTATCTAAAGTTTTCAGATTACGAACTAATTTCTTAAAGTTAATTCCTAAAAAATGTTGGCAGCTTTCATTAGTGGTTTTCTTAAGAGAAAAATATTCCGGATCGGCAAGTGAATTTCTTGACGACAAATTAAAATTACCAAACTACGTGATACAGCACTAAAGTAATTAATACAACGTACTACTGCAAAGAATGTCTATAAAATTACTTATTATAAAATGCTAAGGGCGGCAATAAATAGGATACAATGAATTTTAAAAATCATACTACAAGTTATAGAAACTTAAATAAGTGGTCGCAAGCAGCACGTGAGCCACCATTGGGGTTTAATTTTGTTTAGATTCGGTTTGAAAAAGAAAAGAAAGAATAGCTGATATTATTAAAGCAAATTGCTTAATTCAACTATAAAGCTTCCAACTACATTATGAGTTTTTAGGATTAGAATTTTTTAATATAATTCATTAAAGATTTATTAAAATCAATGTTATTGATGCTGTTGAAAACTATGGGTTCGTGGTGATTTTCCAGGTATGCAGGACAAAATTTATTATTTATTGTAATTGACAAGAGTACATTACAAGCATATTAGTTAAACCCTGTGAGTTAATTCTTTGAACTAGAGTCTACTATAATCATCCGAACAGAAGTTCCGGAGCTGTATTTAGCCGTCCTGGTAGGTCTTCAAGAACCTTCGGGAAGATTCTCCTCTATTCAGTAACTAGCTAAATTGACGAAAAATCATGAAATGTCATTAACGCAGCGGCACAAATTATCAACAAGGCACGTCAAAAGAGTTTCTGCCGTTATCTAAGATTCTTGTTGAGTTATTCATATGATCTAATCGTTGTTTTATTCCGAATAACAACATCTGAAACTTGTATAAAATATAAAAACATATGGAATCATACATTTAACTACACAAAAATAACCCTAAAATTTTCATCTGAAGAATAAAAAATAAGCAAATAAATAAATGTAACAATTCAATATAACACACATAGTAATAATGCAAAAAATATATTCAAATATTTACAGAATTTAAAAATACTATTTACAGCATACTGCTACTGAAATGTACTAAATTATAAAAAAAATTAGCTTCGAAATACAATATGAATCTGAAAGAAAACACGACAATTTAAGTACAGCATTGGGTACAATGCAAAATTTAATTAAATAGTGATGGTCTTACGATTTGCTTAAGATTTATTCTTGCTTTCTAAATTTGCCTGTATAATAAAATATTGCCTAACTTCATCTATTTGCTTACCAAAATTTAGAACATTCCGCCTTCTTAATATAATATTAATATGTTTCTAAAAAAATTTAAATGACCCAAAGAAATTCTTTAAGATAAACTAAATGGGAAATAGCTTTATTACTTAAAATCACTGAAATTTCCGACAGTTTGGAATCTTTGTACCTTTGCCTATAGATTTATTTTGCATTTTCTTATGAACAAATTTGTCAGGCAATATCTCTTACCTTTTCCCCTTTTCTCACAATGCAAAGTTATTTCTGTGGCTTCTTTCAGAGCCATTAGAAACTGATCATGGCTTTACTTATCTTGATTAACAACATACTCAACAATAAAAGTCAGGGTGCCATAAATATAGCATATAGTTTCACCGATCAGAATATTTAAAGAAAAAAAAGTAAACCACCTACGTAAGTAACTGGCATTTAAAAAAATTATGTATGTTTACGGGTTCACTTTGAATAGCTTACGGATGAAATTTTCTATCAAACACTCATTTCAATAGAGAAGATTCTGGCGCCAAAGCAACTGACAGATTTATAATCGATATTCCATTCCATCCCCTTTTCAAAATGGTCCTTAGTTCATTCTGCTTTTCCATGTGCAATATTTATAATAGACTATTCGATCAATTTTTACCATTCATTATGCATGCAAAGATGAGGGAAAAAATTCAGCTGATTTTAGTGACACTTTTGAAAAATTCCTTTTGCCTTAAGTCATGCTTCAGTTAATTTTGGACTGAACCATAAAGAACTATAATTAAACATAGAAGGATATTTCTTGAAATAAGAAATTGGAATATTGGAACGATGCCCAATGACTAACGAAATCTCCATAATGTCCATCGCAGCACAAACCTGTTTTTTTTGCATATGACGAAACAAGGATAATTCGTTGTGTAATAGCTTCCCATTTTAGAGCTCATTTAAAAGTAGCAATTAAAGCGGTTTGTGTAATATTATGTTTTTATAAGCTATTTAACTTTCTCATTCATAATTTTATGAATTGCATGTCATCAGTGTCTGCATGATAACAATCGAGAAGAGGAAATTAGAATGACTATTTTTAATACAAAAAGAATGAGTTCAATCCTTAGCAGCTAAAAACTAAAACTTTCTTAAATAAAAAGCATATGATATTCTTTTCCACTTGCTTTATGAATTTTTAACTAGCCTATATCTTGTTCATATTTCACTGAACGCTTCCTTATCCCTGTTATGTACACTGGAAAAAAAAAAAAAAAAAAAAAAAAAAAAAAAAACTCTTCTATATCTCCCGTTCTACTGGGTCGATTGACGAAATTCAAATTGCTTTTTTCAAGTCTCGAAAGCGCGACTTAGGATATATATTATATTTATATACAGCGTTGTACTAATATAGGTATTTTGCACAAAATCGGACTTTTTCTGAAATGGCATACCATTTGTTTTTCCATATTTCAGTTATACATCTCAAATTAAGCCTAGATATAAATCTTTGTAAAATTTGGTGCAAAATTTATCCTGGCGTTTGTTTTCAGTTTGCGCCAAGAATAATTTCCTTGCCTAACATCTTAATTTATAGCAACCTCTTTTCCTTTCCTTTTTCCCATTGTAGACAAGCGGGAAAAATGTCATCGTTTACACTTTCAAATAATTTCAACAACGTGCGTAAACCACATTTGGCATTATTAGTACTTATAACATTTATGCCAAATTTTAAAACGCGCCAATATGTAAATTCACGTATACCTTATGAAATTTTGAATAAAAATCACTAATTTTTGTAAATATGCCTAGAAATAGATCTACTTTAAGACGATGGTAAAAATTTTATAGGCTGTATTTCAAACCTTTTCTTTAATTTATAAAATTTTTTTAAAAATGCAAATTAAAAAAAATCATAAAAATTGCGTGACTTTTATTTGGAATGAACCTAAATTTCGAAATGTGAAATGAAGAAAAAAAGTTTAATAAAAAAGAGATATTAATAAATATACACCAAATTCAATTAACATGGAAGAGCATCTGGCATAATTTGTGTCGTCAAATCGAAATATGGAAAAAAATTGGCATGTCATTTCAGAAAAAGTCCGTTTTTGTGTAACAAAAATCTAAATTAGAACAAAGCTATATATAAATCTAATATATATCCTAAGTCGCGCATTCGAGACATGAAAAACGCAAGTTGAACTTCGTCAATCGGCCCAGTAGAACGGGAGATATAGCACTGTTTCCTTTTTCCCCCTCGCAGTGTTACACTGCTAATAAATTACTTTTTTGCTGAGCTACCATATCACATTCATTTGCGCACTTCATATTTCAAAACAGGGATCTCTTGACATGTTTAATGTACAAAAGTTTACATCTTCATAGGTAAGAACATAAATAATCATACTTGGAAGTTTGGTACTGTAACTTATTATCTTTACCATATAAGTCATGCGAAGAAGATAAAGGCCCTTTAACAGTGATATTTTTCTATGAATGACAATTTACAGCAAATAATGACATACAAATTATGTATTTATTTTTGAGAGTTTCATAATACTACATTTGATATTATCGAGATTTATCAATTTTGTAACCGGAATCTCTTTGACTGTTTATTTGTTTAACTGAAGAAGGCAAAACACACGACAGCTATCAAGCACCTGAAAGTGATAGATAAGAAATGAATAGATATACTATGTAAATTTTATTGTCATTTATTAGATGTTTTCTGTTACGGAAATCCAAATAAAGCGAATTTGACTCGTTTTAATAAACTTTAATTATAGTTTTTTTTTTTTTTTTTCCTTCTTTCCGAATTTTAAGTTTGGAATTCGGCGTAGGATGTTGAAAATTATTAATAGCACAAAGAGAAGTTAGGGAATTTTATCGACAAAAATTGTCGATTGCAGGTATTTAGACGTCCATTAATCTTTACCAAGCTATTGATTTTATTTATTTAAAATCGAATCCATCATACGGCAACAACTAATCTATTCCTATATCCGATATTGACTTTACATCAAAAGTAGATAATATTAAGCCAACCGGAATGCATTTATGCTTAGTTTTATCTTTTTTAAATTAACCGATAGCTTACGACATTTTGAAGGAGTCTAAAGATATTAATCGAAGAGAAATGAAGTTTTCCTCTTGTCTAACTGAGCCTTATAAGTAAACTAATTGCTGGAAGATTATATCATAACCCGATTCATAATAAATGGTATTAAAAACATCATTTTGTAAAAAAAAATAAATTACAAATATTTATATATTTGAAAGTCATATTTAGGGAACGTATCAGTGCATTCATTGAAGAAATGAAGACATACAAATATTGTATATGTGCATTTTCAACGTATTCCTGCGAAGTCACTTGAAGTTTCACTTATGGACAATTGTGCCTTTAGTCTCTTGAAAAGAACTTTTTCTAAGCGCTAATCCACCACTATTGATAGACGCTGAAAAGTAGTCACAGAGGAATGGAAATCAGGACCCTTGGAAATTTTACGAAAAGCCCTTCTGTCATGGAAATCGCGATGCAGACTTACAGTCCAGTAAAAAGAGTTATCAGACGACATTAATTAAATGTTAAAACGTTTTAAACATTAATTAAATGTAACGTAATAGCGTTTTAAACATCAATTAAATGGCCCCAAAATAGTCCTAAAACTGTGTAAATATTCCTGTATTCTCTCAAAAGCGAAGGAACGTTTTACCTAGTATTATGTATATTTATCTCAAACGCATGTTTTTAAGACTATTTTTTAGATTGATCTGTAAGATTATTATTTTGAAACTACCCAGTTATTTATGATTTGAACTTTTACCATAACTCCTCCGTTTTATTTATTCACTAGAATGCAACAACATAGTATTTAAGATGAGATTTTTGGGATTGTACAACAGAACGTGTTTCTGCCTTTCCCGAGCCCCTTACGTTAGTTCTGCCTGCTGTGATAAGTTTTTAATTATTCGGCTTTGTGTCTTTGTTGCTGATATTTTGAATTAAATACGCCGTTAGAAATTCTGAACTGTTTAGATTTGTGTAGTCTTTTCTATTTTCTAAATTTCAATTTCAAACTATTCCACGTTTAAAATTGAAATTTGACTTTTACTTTGGTTGCAGCACTAAGTGTTGCGGTCGATATATAAGCACATTTATGTTCTAAATTGTAAACATTGCTGGTCCATACTTGTATAGAACTGGAAAAACCATGAAACCTCCCATACAGGTGGTAACTAACATTCGAACGCTGATCCAACGACCAGTATTTAGCAGTGTCATAAACACCACTATTCTATAGCCATAGAGATTTTTTTCTAATCTCGAAGTCTACCTTCACAAGGTTTCCAAGCGCTATCGATATATGAAATACTCGATTCAGCGATCTTGTATTTTTACATTAGCCATAAAGCTAATATATTGGATGATAATAATTGGTAATATGACTACTACGAATAATACTCTGTACTTTATTATAAAACGATATTCGACATGCTTTAGTATAAATGAAGTGTACAAGTTTAGTAAAACATACACAGGTACACTATCTACTATTAAGCCTTTAGACACCTGTGATAGAGAAGAAAAACGAAATTCATTTATATTCAGTTGCTGGTAGGTCTTTTACCAGCGGCAGTAACATCCTCAACCCTCCGGGGCATGCTTTTCACAAGTTTTGGTGTGACGGCTACCGGTATTTACTTCCACTCGGCTTCGAGAATTCAGCGATCTTGTATTTTTACGTTAGCCATAAAGCTAATGTATTGGACGATATTAATTGGTAATATGGCTACTGTAAGTAATACACTGCACTTTATTATGAAACGATATTCAACGTGCTTTAACATAAATAAAGTGTACAGGTTTAGTAAACCTGACGACTACCGGTATTTACTTCCACTCGGCTTCGAGAAGGCATTAAGTTCCTACTCCGATGTTGTTGAATATCTAAAAATTTAGGGTGCTTTAATACTTTTTTTTTAAACTTTGAACTTTGACTCAACTTAACACATGGTGCCGGACAAAACTAACTAAAAAATCAAATAATTCAAATCAAATCTAATTCATAATATATCAAAAGATTAATCGAATAAACAATCGTATATAATATCCATCAATCGTATAGTGGTATTGGTTTAGTACAAGGGCGCGTTGTGAAACCCACTAGGGAAAAATCAATAACATAAATTCAATATCACTCCATGTTTCTTAAAAGCCTCCCGGCTCAGACAAATGGAGAGACATGACAGACAACAGTAAATTCTACACTAAATAAATACACAAATGCAATTAAATTTTAAACACTCATTTATTAAATTCTCGAATATATTATATTACTAGTAAATACTTGGGTAACTGATCAATATCGCCTACCACATATTTTTACTCTGAAAATATCGCATCTGTTACACAAAATTTCAGCTTACAATAATTAAAATTTTAAATTAATAATTAACATTTTTTTCACAAATAAAGAAGGTGTAACATATTTTAATTCTCCAAATAAATGGTTCTCGTTAATTAGAAACTAACATTTTCTGACTCACTCAGTAGGTGAAAGAAATTTAAAACATCCAAAACTGGCCATCACTTGAAATAATAAATCACTTCTTAATTTTACTAACTGTAATATCTAATTTATATAAGTAATAACAATATAAACAGGTAGATAAATCATTATTAACTGTTCCACTATGGCATTTGGAAATACTAAGAGAGAGAGAAAATAATCTTAAAAATTTCACTCACATATTCTTCAGAATACACAACCTTGAGGGGAGTGTCCAGTTCTTCTAGTCAAGGAGGAAGTCTATTTCCTTGAGCCAACACTTTGATTACAGTTTAACTAACACTCTCGCGCTGAAGTCCATTCTGTACAAGAATATCGGATGGAAACAGGATGAAGTCCTTTTTCTAAAACTAACCGCCAGATCAGGGAAAAGTTCGTTCCTCAGGATCATATTTCTGTGTGGAACGTCTACACTGGTGTGCAAAAATTAAGGACGAGACGGTTTTTTTCAATATAACTTTGAACAAAAGCTTTCCAGATCAACACATTTAATACCGTAAGATCCCGAATACGTAAGGACATGAGTAATGTAAGCAACACTTACTAAAAGAGAAATCAGAGGGATAAAAAGAAGCTTTATTGAAAAAGTAGCATGGAGCGCAATGCGACTGAAGGCCGAAACATCCCTGTGATGGGTGTCCAGCAAGAAGCATCCGGTCTTTAATAGGGAATATGACCTCCCCTGACTGCTAGGCAGGTTTCACGGCGTCTGCCCATGCTGAGAATGAGGGTGTCAATGAGTTGTTGAGGCATTGCTGCGCATTCGTCTTGCAGCGCCATTCGAAGCTCCGGAATCGTTACTGGGGGTAAGGTAAGAGCTGCCAAGCGTCTGCCTAGAAAATCCCATACATGCTCGATGGGATTGAGATCCGGAGATCGTGCCGGCCAATCCATACGTTCAATATCCTCACTCTCTAAGAGCTGTTCGACAGCTACTGTGCGATGACATGGTGCATTGTCGTCCATGAAAAGGAACTGCGGACCCATAGCGCCTCTAAAAAGACGCACATATGGAAGAAGAATTTCGTTACAATAACGGGTCCCGTTGACTGAACCTGCGTCGAAGATGTGAAGGTCTGTACGACTACCAAGCATGATGCCTCCCCAAACGAGAACACCGCCACCTCCATACCTGTCCCTTTCAATGATGTTCGAGGGATGATTACGGCTTCCCTGCTCTCTCCAGATGAGTATGCGATGAGAATCGCTACCAGACTGAATCTGCTCTCATCTGTAAAGAGTACTCGTTCCCATTCATTGTCTCTCCAATTCCGGTGTTCCCGGCACCACAGAGAACGCCTTCTCGGATGGGCAGGCGTTAGAGGTACACACCGTACAGGCGTCGTGCAAACAGAGCACCACCGTGCAGTCTTCTGGCCACGGTAAAACGCGATATCGGTCGTCCAGTCGCCTGTGTCGTGTGTTTAGCGATTGCTGCCGCTGTCTGCCGCCTGTTTCTTCTGGCCTGTAAGGCAATATACCGGTCATCTGCGGGTGTGGTTCCTCGTGGACGACCACTACTAAACCCTCGGATAGCTGTTCCTGTAGTTTGAAATTGTCTCCAAAGTCATTAAACGATGCTGTGAGCAATTCCGAACTCTGCAGCCACACTTGTCACACTGCGGCCTTCCTCCAACTTCCCAATGGTTCGACCTCGGGTAAAAGCATCCAGATGTCGTCTAACAGATTGATTATTCGCCATTTCTCGCTGAGGCAGCAACTCGGTGTGATTTTAACTGCTATACGGCGTGCAATCTCTTTGCCAGAAATACTGATCTTACACCGACAACATGATTTATACTACTCAGACACTCCCCTATTACGTCTACCTGCATATCTGCGCATGTGCTACCGTACATCGCCTTACTTAATCTCCTGATTGTCTTTCTGTCCGCTCTGCCTCTTCGTTCAGCTGATATGCTAATTTTTCGACTTCGTTCTTAAATTTGCACACCAGTGTATGTGTCAGGTGCCGGATAGTAATAACAAATACTTCTACCTGCGAATGTTTATGAGTCTGCAACCTCAGGTGCCGGATTCTAATGACACTGTACTTCTGTTTGAAACTTCCAAGTGTCAGAAATATTCATTTTGGGAATGTCCAATTTTCGGTTTCCGAAGGATTATCCGGAGATTCGGGTAAAGAGAGAAAATCTGTAGTAAATTGCTCTTTACATATATTACAAAATTGTTAATCATCTTGCAGACAAAATGCCTCTTCTGGAGAGAAGAAAGCGCAGCTGAAACCCTCTTCATCAAGCAGCCCGCAGCACGGCAAATCGGTCATAGGGCAAACGCCACTCGAACTTCATATCGGGGCTGCTCAAAATCATTCTATATCAGACTCCAAGGAAAAAACCATAACCGGAGCCCGCTGGTACACGCCGCTCGCGAGAGCAAGACCCGCAAGGAGTCAAGCCTCCACTATTTTCTCCTCTTACTCTTAGCTTGAAAATCAGAATCAGAATGAACTCTAGCCTGGTGCAAGCACCCAGGAAATTTCGGTTTCTCCGCCTCTAAGTTCATAGGCCTACAAAAAATCATCAAATTAAATCTTACCAATCCTGAAATTTTACGTTATCTAAACTGAGAAAATGACACACCCATGACGAATCAAACACCAGAAAATGTGACAATGCAGTCCAAAAACATCTGTACACATAAGGTGAGAAAAAAAATGGACACTCCAACTAACAAGCGGAACTAAGCTTTACGAGAATCCAATTATCCTAACTTTGTACACCCCCATTGTCTTGAAGTAAGCAAAATTGCAACTATAACAAAGCGAAGGCAAGACGATTTTCGTTTCAAACGCCATTAGTAAAAGGCGACAACACAACACCCTACTGCCTTCATTGTTAGTAAATTGGCCATAAACCAATAAACCAGATGTGTTTCCTCGCAACCGTCTCTCGCCTTTGTTACAATTCCTACTCAAGAATAACGAGTTATATAAAGCCTTAACAGTTAAGAATATTTTTTCCAGATTAAAATATACATTAATATAAATAAAAATATTAGAATAATAATAACTTAAAACACATATAATTAATTAAAATTCGCGACATAACAATGTTGGACGTTTGTTGCACCCCTTAATTCGGTGATCCTGTAAGGATCTTAAGTTTTACTAACGGTTATTTTATCTTAAAACTGTACTTTCATCTCTTATTTTCCACTTCCGGCCAGAATAAACGCGTTAAACTGTTTATGCAACTTGTACTTGCTAACGCTTAAGTATTTAAGTTGTGACTCTTTGTCAAGAGCAGAGTTAAATGGGGAGAGAGTGAGCCTTCTTACCACTATACTTCACGTGAGCTTGCAATCAGTTGCTGTCCGCCTTTAAGGCCAAAGGTTTTTTAGTCCTCTTGAAAGCTAAAGACGAATAGTAATTTTCAGCAGTTGGCGTACTGCATACGTACTAATTTAAAAGGCCAGTCTTAGTGTTAGTCATTTGTGCAAAGTTTTCAAAGTTAACTCTTATTTTTAATTAGTTAGTAGTGTTTGGTCTTTGTATCCCGAAGTGAGGGAGCGCCTATAATATCGTGGAAAATAAAAGGTAATTAAACCCTTCTCATCTTGTTGTATTTTCTGCAGTATAGGACAGTTTGTAGTCAAACTCACTGTCTATTCAGGAC
The DNA here is from genome assembly GCF_044657685.1 of Stegodyphus dumicola. Lineage (NCBI taxonomy): Eukaryota > Metazoa > Arthropoda > Arachnida > Araneae > Eresidae > Stegodyphus > Stegodyphus dumicola. Next base: position 111,248,658 of record NC_140777.1, on the reverse strand, counting down.
ACGTCATGCTCGCTAAGCAGATTAGGAGTGAGTGAGTGACGGAGGACGTGGGCACTGTTCCTTTACCATAGTAGTTAATCAGTACAGTCCACCATTATTCAGAGCATCCGATGGGGTTCACTGCTATCCAGCTGCCCGGGCCCTAGCACCTATTGAAATGAAAGAGAAACACAAGAACATGGCCATACAGGGGCGTTTGCGACATGCCAATTTTACATCAAACACATTCAAACCATACCAAATCAATAAGTCTGGAACATAAGTACATACAAAACAAAATGCACAAATACTGTGTCACTTAGATACCTTTTTAGCTATTGCTGCAGGCACATCGGATTATGCTATAGGGGTGGTACGTTCCCAAAATAAACAGCCCGTGGTATTTTTTAGCCGAACTTTAAATGATACTCAAAGGAAGTTTTTGAGAGCTTTTTGAGTTTGCTTGAAACTCACTGAGCCTTTAATTGACTGCAAATTTAGCAATTTTATTAGTTGTTTTCTACATTTTTAAAATGTTTCTAAAATGAGATGTGGATTTATTCCTGAAAATTTTAGCATTATAACTTGCTACTTTTTAACAGCGTTATATCATTCGATGATAAAATTGAATCTTACGTTATTTTACACAAACTTTACGTATCACGAAATGAGGATCCTTTTCTCTTCCTTCGAAGACATTCCTCTACAGTCGTCTTTTGTTGCTTTTGTGAAGTTGATGTATTAACTAGAAAGAACCTATTATAATCCTATTAACTAGAAAGAACTACTAGATGACCACAGTCATCTAGCAACTCCTCCGCGTTTCATTGTTAACTTCCCAGCCGATGGTTTTGCCTGGGGGAATATAATATCATCGGTAACAGAAATTATAAATGTGAAAGTCTGCAACGCAATCTTGTGTAAATGCCTCCAGATCGAATTCATGTCCTATTTGTCCCTTCTCGTGTGCCTTCTAATGGGAGTTAAGTAAGAGAACATTAAAATGATGTTTTCTCAGTTCTAAATGTAATTTCTATATTACAGTATAAGTCTCTAAATGTAATTTTTATATTACAGTATACCTCAAAACACGTTTAAAAATTATTTGTTTCAGAACTGAGTACTTTTCTATCTGACCCGAGACATTTTCTATTAAGATGATTTGTCCATGAACCAAACTGTTCGGGTTCAGCTCTTTCGGTGCAAGGTTTATATGAGAATTTTGTAACACCATATTACAAACCTATATGCAATAAAAATAATTTTTAGGAAATTTCTTGCAAACCTCAAGCACGTTTTTGAGAATGTTTGTGCTAATTGTTCCCCTGTACGCCTTAATGCCATTAAAATATAGATTTTAAATGCTTACTGGCATTCCCACAAATCTGAACACAGATTTGTGGGAATGCCATTTAGTTTTATGCGACGTATAATGCATCTTAGTGTGGAATTTCATTACTTAAATTGTATTTACGATAACTGAATTGCTTTTCATCTGCTAGAAATTTAGTAAAGATGCATAATTACTTTTAAGCAAAATTAAAATTAATATATAAAAGGAAATATTCTTTTATGTTAATTGATAAATTAAAATCTGTCACTTGTCAATAACAGAAAATTAACTGAGAATCTATTTACATAAATATCCAAATTAACTTTTGCATGAGTAATGGTGTATTTAGAAAGTCATGAAACAAATACATATTTATAAATCAACAAAGAACAAAGTTTAAAAATCCAAATTCGCATCGGTGATAATTAAACAAGCTTATTTCTGCCAAATTCAGATTTGACATAAAACTATTTTTAGGACAAAGATAATGTCAGGGGATGATAGAAAGTGTTAATTTGAAATCAATTCCCACAACACCAAATTCTAAAGGCAATTGCACCAATACAAGATAAAATAATGTTTTCTTTGCTAGAAGGTTATTTTAGTTCTAAATGGAACTGAAAGAATTCGCATTAGTTTTCCATTAGGTGTTATATTTTATAGGAAAACATTTCAAGCTACGAAATGCAATTGATAAAAATATATAAGCTAAACATAGTTTGTTAGAAATCAGAAATATTCGAAACTATGTATCATTTTTCTTTACATTGCCATAAGATAATGTTATCTAATTAAATTATTGTTTACTTTGGACGAAAAATTACTTTATAGAGGACTGAACAATTCAGAACGAGAAATTCGGTTTTGTAAACATGTTGTTTTATATATTTCTGAAATAGGAAAGCAAAATGAGGAAAGGTACACAATAAAAATTAACTTTTATTATAATAAGGATTTTCATTGCTTTCTATTTTGTGCCTTTTGAATTAAAAGTGTAAGTTTTCTATACGTTAAATCCTAAGTTTATATATTATTTATTTTATGGTTATTAGCTAAGTACGGATTTTTAAAAGTCGCTGTTTAAATGTTTATTTGAACAAATAATTTGTATGAACGTAAAGGAAGTGCTTATTCGTAGCAGAATTATTTCATATTTTACTTTATAAGGTACTTCTCCCGCTTTCCTAGTGTGCCTTCGTGGCATTGTGGTTCTGCACGCTGGACTGGTCTTCTAGAGGTCCGTGGTTCGATTCCCGGCTAAGGAATTCGATTCCCGGCTATTTTTCAATCTCTCTTGCTTCTAATTAACCTAATGTCTCTACAACGTATACAATTGTTAACAAACTAAGCAGTTTTCATTCGGAGTATTACATAAGGTTTCCTTTTTATTTCTCAGAACCCTTATCACCTTACGACGATATAGTCAGTAACATAACCAGACTGTGATAGTCTTCAATGACAGTTATGTTTAGCTGTTTAGTAGAAGTTTTTAACTTTAAAATCAAAATTTTAAAAGCTAATTTTAAATAAGCAACCCAATTTTATGTTAAAGATGTTTTATACTATGCATAAGTAATAAGCAACTTTATTACAATTTACAGATTCATATAACTAAATGCACTCTACTCATTTCAGTGTTCTCCTACACTTAAGTGTATTGAACTATGTATAATTATTACAATGATCATTAAATGATAGTTTAAAGGAACGAAGGAAGATATAAAATTATAAGAAAAATTTTCCTATCCGCTATTAGCGTAAAAAATAAAAAATATTAAGAAGTAAAATTTGTAACGTAAGCTTACACTGGAGGAGACTACTAAATACATCATTAAAAATGATGATTAATAAAGAATACAAAGAAACAAGTTTTGTAAAAGAATAAATTACACTAAGCCTCCACAATTTAATCACCGGTTACCGGGTGTAGTTTTTTGTTAAAACCTGAACCTAATATTTGCAGTGTATTGAAGCTTCTAAATAAAAATTAAGCGCTTTCTAAGGTGCAGTTCCATAGATACTACTGTCTAACTATCAGATGTCTGAAGTTTAATTACAGTAATTCCAAGCATAAAAATATCACTACGAGTCATAAGAATCACATCTATTTAGTAAATCATAACATTCCACCTGATTTTAAAGATACCGCTGATATAAAGCCAGAAATACTTACAGATTAGATTATGTTATTTAACTATGGCAAACTATATAAGAGCTATCTGCCTAAGAGAAGGGATGCCTTCGGGGGGGGGGGACGTTTTAAAAGGAATTAGCTCATATTCAGATTACGCTTGGGAAAATAATGAAACTCAATCATGCATTTAGCCTGTTCTTCTGGACTCGAATTTTAATCAAAGTACAAGTATTTAGTGGCAATAACGACTCTGCCAGTGGTGCACACATAATGCATATAACACCGCACAATTTACTAAAGCGCCCATATAATGCATATAACAGAATACACTTTAGAAATGTGCATACATAATGATTATAACAGCTCTGTGACAGGCACGTAAAAGAAACTAAGGGAAAATAAAGACTGATCATTGCATCCGAGGAAATGACAATTTAAAATATAAATATAGGCAACACTGAAGATGTAGAGATATGGACAGAGAATAGATTTCTATTATTTATTCTCACATTTAGTCCCACTCGGAGATGTTTCCCTGAACGTTTCTTTTTAGTTTATGTTAAAAATAAATTATTCAATGTTTAATTCAATATATTAAAATTATCTGACATAAATTAAGTCTGAAAATTTAATATTTATCTGTCAGTAAGTTTAAATTACAACGTGTAACACACAGAAACTATTTTCAGGTATTTTCTTTCGAATAGAAAAAGTTTACAATTTTTTATTTGCGTTATTATTATTGTATTTATGCTCGTTTTCATAAATATTTGTAAATGAAATTTAGAATTAATTTAAAATTTAGTTTGCTGTTTGAAATTTAGTTTGAAATTTCAGTTTACTTGTTCAAAAAAATGTGGCACACCAAATTCTCTTCCGGTCGTGCATTTGACCAGCATGCAAGCTAAGTTTGAGAAATTGATCTATAGAATATTTCATTTTTTAACCAAAATGAGTAGAAATGTATTGTGTTAGTAGGTAATATGTTTTTTAGAAACCAAAGTTGATCGATTTATTTACCTTTCGACAATACTTAAATTTTCTTTTCAAATAGCACATGTAATACTTATAAAACACTTCAAATTTGTTGAAACATACATAAGTTAAATTCAAGGTTACCTTTAATTCTTAATTACTAATGTTCGTTTTCATTATTTTCATCAATTGTCTTTACTGTTCATAAACTGTCCATGTTAAAGTTTGATACATTTAATGAATAAATGACGTCCTCAGTAGCTTGAAGTTAATATTATGGTAATGTAATATGTTTCTCAGCATTTGAAGGTAGTTTCGTTAGTTTTTCCATAAAAATATTTCATTATTTCGTTAAGATAATTACAGTTGATGATACAAAATATTTCTACTGCACTTTAATACTTACTAAGTATAAAATTATAATTTTGAATCTGTTTTTTGCCATATATTATCCGTATTCGAACATCAGTACTAAATTTCATTATAAATCGCAGTGAAAAATATTCTATTCATTTTTCTTTCAAACCATCTGACGGCAGCTAGCTGGAATGTGATGGAACAGCTCGGGGAGTATTTATTCAAATTGCTTTAGTGGCCGGTGAACTGAATCGCACAAGGGTCGATCCACAGCAACGTTGGTTGTAGGAAGCAACAAATAATTCATTCGTAGAAAGTGGTGGTTTAAGGGAGAAGCAGAAAAAAGCACATAAGAATTCTGCCTTTCCACACTCCCGGCTGTCAATTTTCAGACACATAAACCTTCTACGCTTTACGCCTGGAAAGATTTAAATAAAACTCCTTATTCCTCAGCGTGATCTGCAAAGATATAAAAGAACAAAAGCCCTGGTAAGAAGAATAAAATATGGCCATAGCCCCATGAAATATATGCAAAGAAATTCTGCGCGAAACAAACAACTTCTTGAAGAACAAGAACTGAAAAATAAAAGAACTCAAAATTCGAATTCTAAATAGTTCTTGAAGATTAGATTCGCACAGCTTCATGCAAAAGAAGCGAAAGAAATTTCTGCATTCGTTATTTTATTTCTGATCTATTCCCTTTTCGTATGCGCTGTTATTTAGAGAAAGTAATATTCCGGTTCAGTACACAAGAAACGTGATCAAATTGGTGATAAACTGAAAGCAAAAAATGCATACAATTTTTCAGAAGGTTGTATCTGCCTTTTCGGACGAATATTAGAATTTACTTGCACAGAAGTACATTGAAGACATAAGTAATCTTATTTAATGTGAAAAAAAGAGGGAAAGCATCACGTTTGAAATATGTAGTACTTTAACAAGGCTTCAAGTGAATGAGTTCTGCTATGAGAGATTGATATCATTTTAGTCACAGTGAAAGCCTTTATAAGAACAAATTTTCTTCTTGTCTTCAAAATAATCGACCAAAATTGAACGTACATCATTCTCATCAGATGAGCGTATTTCGGAAAATAATCTTTCGTTTTGAATTATTTCTTTGGTGAAATAGGTAACAACTCTTCAAGTATATTCATATTTAGAAGAAAATTACGATTTATATTTCAAGAATAGAAAATATGACATCCGTTTTAGTAAAATAACATCTATTACTTCATAATCTGGTTATAGAAATTGCAAATATTCCACAATCATACTGCAGCAAATATTGTAGTTTACAATAATATTACTGCGTTATCAAAAATTTTGCAATATATAGCCACACGTTTCCTACTGTTGTCGTTGATAAAGTTTTTCGTTTGAATGCTATGTAATATTTGCATGTATTTCTTTAGTTACTTAATTATTACAAATACAAAGGCAGTCCAGAGTCGGTAAAATCTGAGATAAACTTGTTCTACAATAAATATATTATGTGCAGTAAAATTCTAAAAAAAACTTAATTATACAATTTTTAGCTGTAATTATTTTCAAACGATGACATTGTACTATGGAAGGTTTTATCTAAATACATCCAATTTTGAAACAACCATCTCAAAAGTTAGCTTTGCGCTGATCTCTTGAAAAACGTCCATACTTCTCCACAATGAGTGAACCTAAGTTTTCTCAGATCAGAAGGTTCCTCCATAATTCGTAACAATCAAGAAAAAAGACAGGTATTAAATTATCTGATATTCATGCTGTTGGCAATAATGACTGTTTTTGTCGTGCATATAATGACTTTGCTGAGAAATACTTTTACATGCAATATAGACGATTAAACAGCTATAATGTTCTGAATTAAAATATTGATAATGATATGGGGCAGAGTTTAATTTATAAAGATAATTAAGTATAGTATTGAGTCATCCGGGAACATCTATGTTTTTTCAAATCAAAAGGCATTTGCCTCTAATTACTTCCTTGTACTGCTTCATTGGTATTTCTGTTACTGCTGATATGGAGAAATCTTGATTGAAGCGGATATTTAATTATGATCTTTTCGGCTCATTTTGCTTAATTCTTGGATGTATTTCTGTGTGATGCTTTCTTCAAAACGTAGTGCTAAGAAAATTCAGAAATTCATTTTTCTCATGTTATGCTCTTTAATTTTGAAAAAAAGTAAAAATGCTGGTTAAACTGCTTGTAATATCTGTGCTGAATATAAACAAAGTGCTGTCTCTTATGACACAGTTTGAAGGCGGTTTGAGAAGTTTAAGCGTGAATATTTAAGCTTCGAAGATGATATCCATTCTGGATGAGTATTCATTGAAAATAAAGACTTATTAAAAGGAGATATCGCTGCAGATCCAAATTATGCATTTAAGAAGCTATCAAACAGTCCAAGAATTAGACAGCACATGATAATTTGAGGAAGATTTGGTATACACGCTGCAACAATAAATGAGTACACGATACCTTAACAGAGCAGTACAAGCTTGCTCGAGCTTTGGCATAAGGTTCCTTGTTGAAAAAAATAAATGAAAAAAAAAAAAACTTCTTTCATGAAACGGCTAATTACCGAAGATGAGAAGTAGATGCTATTCAATAATGTTTATAATAAAACCATCGAACAGTAAGCCTGGAAAATCTCCTTTATAACTATCGAGAACGATTTGCATCAAAAAAACGTAATGCTTTGTGTATATCGGACGACAAAGGAGCTGGAACTAAGAATTGGTGCTACCAAATCAGACAAAAAAAAATTTTAAATACCGTTTCGAAATGGGAGTTTTAAAGGCAGAACTCGAAGCAACTGAACTGAACTGAACAATTTTCTTAGTGCTCGTATCCAACATGACAACGCTTATCCCCATATTTCGATGAAAGTTAGACAAAAACTTACTCAGTACACAGTTGATATGTTTTGTGTCACCTCTCGTATTCACTAGACTTTTTATCTGTTCAAACCACTTCAAAATTCTCTGAACAGCCTGTAGTTCAGTTCTTTGAAGAATGTCAAGGGCTTCGATAACTTCTGTACAAATAGAAACCTATTAACGTTTTTGAAATAGGATATTTCTAGTTTCCAGAGAAATGACAAAAAGATCACAGACCAAAACAGTGCTTATGTTCTTCAATGCTTTTTCTATTGCTTCATTTGTATTTACCACACAACACGGCAGAACATTTTGGATGACTCAATATTAAACTGTCGTAAATTATTTATAAATGTATTTCCAAGTGGCAAAAGGAAACTGAATTAAATGTTCATTTAGAGAGGAATTATGGCAGATAATTTCCGAAAACAGTGTAAAAACAGCCAAGAAAAATCAATGTAAATCCATAAAATGCATAATTCGTTATAATAATAACTCATAATTATTGAAATGAAGCGTGCAGCTAAGTACATGTAGCTATCAGAAACAGTTTAAATGTACTCTAGGTGGCAATACAACTACCGCATACGTAGTGAGTTATATTCCTATCTTAATATTTAGAACAAAAGATGCAGAAATTAAAGCAAAAGGCCAGAAACGTGCCCGACAAGATGACAGCCAACTGTTTAAGCGATTATCAATGAAATATAGTCTCAGAAGTAATTGGTTAAAAATTGACCAATTTGAGAATCAAAAATTTCGCAATAAAGTAAAAGAAATGACCTATATGTATGCATATATATGTAATGATTCCAAATGCATAGGTGAAATCAGTGAACTTTTACAGCTTCCGATAATTGCGTTGATGACTGAGAAGACCGTAGTGGCAGAATGGAAAGCATGATAACGCAATTTAGCACAACGTATCTTGAAAAATCACAATCTTTATTTTTTCCAAATCATCCTTTTTCAAACTAGATGTTTCCTAATTATATTTGAATACATAAATTGCATTTTGAGTTAGAACGTCATCTTAAGTGGTAAGCAGCAGATGGTTTAAAAGCGTCTTGCCAGCACGAGAGCTATGCGGGAGCTAGATAGAACTTCAAAAGAAGAAGAAGGGTGCGAGTCTGAAACGTTTCAGTTCAGAGTTCTGGTTTACAAGTACTTTCATTGGACAAGAGGCCTCTGCATTAAAACGTTACGTAAGATAGAAAAATCTGGAACCTGTGAGAAGAGATGAATTTAGGGGTAGATCACCAAATTTAGAATGTTAATTTCGAGGTTGCCAGTTATTTTTTTTGAAACAGCTATTATATTTTGTTATATCTTACATATTCCCCCCTTCAAAAGAAATGTTGGGTGAGCAGGGTGGCAGAAAAAGCATTAGAGCTGCAAAAAGTTAAAGATATAATTTTGAAAATACAAAACATATTAACTTTTAAACAAAAAAGTATTGTCATAAAATGTTGACCAATATTTTGACTCAATTTGACATTTCATTGAAGGTCATAAAATTTTGAATTCAATAATTAATTTTAGACACTGTATTCTTTTAAAACAATAGCATATTTTAGAGTTCTGAGGTAGAATGTCCAATGAAATTTTATAAAGTTCTTGATAGTTCCACACGGTAAACGTTCAAATTTTTTCACAAAGTAAATGTTTCAATAAAAGTCTTTCCAATTTTTGTTGATGAAAATATTTCTATTAAAATACAGAATGAGATGCCAACTTTCATGTTATTTAATTATGTTTTTTATGGAAGGCATTTTAAAATATAAAAGTTTTGTAACACATCATTCATAAACGCAACAAATTTCAAACTTTTTACTATTATTAAGATATTTAAAATTTACTTATTCTTTATAAAACTTGAAGACTCCACAACTTTCTCTAAATACTAGCACTTCCATCATATTGGTTTATCAGTTGTACAAACCGGTGTTTATGCTTCACCGGTGGCCAAAAGATTTGCCAATTAGCAGTTACTGTAGAAAAGGCCTCCGTTCCTTCGATAGAGGCAACTGGCCTTTTTCGAACTGCTATCATTCCATTAGAAAAAATGAAAACACACTCTATTTTATGAAAAAATAAACTAATAAAAATACTAATTAAATTTTTTTTTCATAAGGTGAGAGCCTTTAACGTTTATCTTGAAAACATAAAAGAAATCCCTAGAATTTAAAATTTTCAAATAATAATTTCATTCTTAACATACAGTACAAATTAAAAAATATAAATTCAAAGAACAGTCATATAAAAAATATTATTCGTATTAGGAATCTTCCCTAAGTAAAATCTTCAAATTCCTTACCTAATTTTTACCAAATTCAATAATTCCTTTTTCCCAAATCAGAAATATAAAACTACATTTTAAATAAACCATAATAGTTTTGAATTATTAGGATTGATCTTAAAATGATTTAAGCAAAATATTAAAATCCTAAAATGATAATATAATAACTTATAAATGCAAAATGTTTTTTGAATCGTAATTTACTCACTTTTCTATTCTCTATATATATATATATATACAATGCATGAAAAATAAAGGATATGTAAAAAGATTAAATTAGCAGCGAAAATTAATTTCCCTTCTCTATTCTAAAAATAGTAACCTCTATTTAAACTGCGTCATTTCGAGAAAAAATCTCTGTCATATGACTCTTACGTAATTCTGATGATGTAAATTGAATTATAACCCAAGCAGCCAATAATAGTTTTACAGCAATATTAACTATCGAATCAAAATGCTTTGAGAACCAAAACTAACTCAGTCTGAATACGATTTTCACCCTGAAATAACACACTTGCTTTCCACGCTTTGGTCTAGCTACACTGCTGTCGGTCTGCCCTGCTTTCTTGCTACAGACTTATCAAAAAATGTAAGCCTTTTGGAACAGGCACATTTAATGTGCCGTCCTGTGTGTAGCCGCAAAACGTATTGCCGAAAATAAAGCTGAAGATTTAATCTGTCTTCACTTCCAATTTTCCTAATCATTATGGATCAAAATATCTACGGCATCAAAATTCCTCCTCCTGCTCTTCAGTTACTTCTGAGTTTTCTGAGTTTATTACATATATATTATTACATATATATACTATTATTCACCCATTATTAGCCATTAAATAACATAACTGAAGACATTAATTGGAAACTTTCTTAATAAGCTTGGTACTGTATTCCAGTGGACAGTACTGTACAACAAATATTACTGTCCGACAAACTGTGCAAAATAAAAATATCCAAAACCTTAGAATAAATGAAGTTATGATCATACAAGTACGAAATTTCTGACAGAAGGAAGTTCTATAATTAGGCACTTAAAAACACAGTTTTGCTTTAAAAAATGCATTTCTCACTAAAAATATAAGCTAACACAGAGCATAAGCTTGAGCGTCGTTCACCATTGAAGGTAAGCAGATAAAACAAAGTCCTACAAAATTTAAAATAACCTTTTTAGTCACTCTTTAAATTAAATAGAAGTCTCCACTTATGTTTGCAAGTACAATTCTGCCACTTACAGGGAGTAACGTAACATGAGAAGAACTCAAAATAACACAAAATAAGTTGGTCTACTGAACAGGGCTCAATATTTTACAATAGTGGGGTTTTAATGTCGGCTAGTGAAATGGTTAAAGTCGAAATAACCACAGACAGAGCTGTGCAGTAGGATGTAAACTGCAGGCGACGCTACCAAAAACTCTTACACTTATACATTCAAAACCTTCGACTTAAATACTCAGACACTTGATTTGTACCCTGGTGAGAAATACGGAAGCAGAAGTTACAGCAAAAGTTTTAAATCATAATAATTATTTTATTAATACAAAATACCTTATCAGCTTGCATTTGCTATGAATGATGATAGAGAATTACGAAAACCGAAGAAACAGATATTAAACAATTTCAAGGAATGTATTAGCTCTGATTTATGAGTGGATGCATTAATACTCGAATATGTAACCATGGAAACAAATTCAATTTGTGAAAAGTAATATACATGGCAGAAATTCAAAGCAAGAGAAATTTTTACAAAGCTTCCCATTTTCTCTCTGAAAGATATTTTGAAGAAGCGCTAATTCCTACCGCAAACACAGCGGGAAAACTTCAAGAAATACAACTAATTGCAAGCAGTCACTTCCCTGCATTTGCCAGCACAGTTCTTTGCATCAGGGGAGAAACAATTATCCTAAATTTATTTGGAATTCGGGGCACGAGGTTGTCTTTCGTCTCCATTCCACGCAGAGAGGAAGAAAAATTTCGTTACAAGAGTTTTGTAACTTTGTTGTTGGGTGTTTTGGTGCGAGAGCATGTCAGTTGCATTTGAAATAACTCGAACTTATTCCTCAAATGCACAGTTCACTGGCGCAAAAATTACTAGGTGGAATTCATATTCGGAAATGCGTTGAGATGTAGTATCACTGGTAAGAGTTTCAAACACGCGAATTAAATTTCGAAATGATTTCTGTTTTCACAAGACTTAAAGTAATATGCGTGACACGAATTTAGATTAGACTCACTATTCACGTTTTGAAGGATTTCATCACTTTCTAAATATTTAAAGTTCTTTTTGTATCTGTACAGATATGAAACGCGAATTTCAGTCACATTATCAATTATATATTTTAAACAGAATATTAACGTTTGTGTCTTCTCTTTAATTCAATTGAAAACTTGTTAGGAATTTACTTATAAACTGTTATGCCAACGATTCTCTAACAGATCGAGTAATATTTTAAAATATTTATTATTAATATATCTGTCTCGAATACTTTTTTGATGTGTTGATACTGATGTTAATTCGCGAGCGCAGGATGAGAACTGAACTTTATGACAATTCAATGTTGATGCTAACTCGTTGAGCACACAAAGTGAACTAAGATTTATTGACTGCCTCAATAATCTCCCATAGATCGTTTTCAGTTACTCTAAATTTCGAGAATATTACTGTTAAACATAAACTTTGATCAGCTGAATGCGTTCACATCAAAATGTCAATTTATTTTTATATTCTTATGTACAAATGAACATTTTCAAAAACGATCGTTTTTGTTTGGTTATCTCGGCTGGTGTAGAGATTACAATCATTTGTTAGTAGTTGAGAAGAGCAAAAGAAAACAAAAACGGAACTACGAAAACATTTAAAATAATAAAATATACTATTGAAGTACTTTTTTAGTGTTTCTTTTTAATCAATAAGAAAGTACGTAATTATTATTTTTGGAATTCCGCCAGCTTCTATTCGACACAACGCATACGTTTTTCTCTTCGTCTTTCTTTCTACTTCGACATTTTTTTTGTTTTCGCATTTTTGAAACATATTAACCAACATTGATAAGTTACTGCTAAAACTACGAAACATACTTAAAGAATAAATAAAAACTGAAGTAAACAATAAGTAATGTTGCCAATTAATGCCTTGAAACGTATTCATAATATCTTAAATCTATCATTAAACATCTCACAGAATGCAAATCGTAAAATTAATTCATGGTAATAAAGCTTATAACATCCTACGGAATGTATTATTGGAATCTTAAATACGCGATTTTAAATATATAAAATACCATGCTACCTGTTTTTACAAAATAAAGGTTTTAAAACTTAGGATGCATTTTAAATTGCTCTGAAAATACTCGTTGCCATCCACGGCTTCAAAACAAAAAACATTTAAATTAAGCATTTTGAAAATTTTCAGTGTTTTAATGTATTTTTGCATATTAATTAGTATTTTTCGCGTTAATAATTCGCATAGACTTTCGAAGTAAACATGCCAGGAGAGCAAAAAAATTAAACAGAAATTAGGAACCTTTTTACAGATCCAAACTGTAAGAATCTTTACAGGTGAAGATATTCGGAATAGATCATTTGAATTTTAGCGAATGTAAAAATAATGTGACAGCTTTTTATATTCTGTGAACGTGAACACTGCCACGGCACACACATTCACCTTCATTAACATAAGAAGGAAATCTTAATATTGTTTGGAAACCTGATTTGAAACCAAAAATTATTAAGTTTTTCCAAAAGTTAAAATGTAACCTTATACTGAACTGTGACAGAAACTTTGAATAAAACTTTACGGTTTTGAGGTCAATTCATATTTTTTTCTTTTTAAGATGAAAAAAACTCAAATCTTCGCCTTCAGTTTCCAAAATAATGCTTAAACTCCTTCGTTGCATTATGCACTTCTTCCTTAAATTGTAAAAACTACACATTTGTCTAAATAAGACTAAGCATTTCAAATTTTTTAAATTGCGAAATCTATGTTTAATTAATCACGTTTCATCAAAAATTGTATTAAAGACACGACACTTTTTATCGGCATCATAGCAGAGCTCTTCCTTTGAAACAGTCAATTCATTGCAGAACACATTTATAACTATTAAGAAATTTCCACATTACAGCAGTGATTTGTTAAACTACGGTGTGAAATATAGTTGCAAAACGTATTGGATTATTTGAGCATTTTTGGATGCTAAACTGTAAAATTATTAAATAATGAATTTTACGTTTTTAACCTTCCCCCACATTACATACTTTGTTTTATTGACTTCTTTGTATGGAATATTAAATTATACGCATTTTCTCGTGCATTTCATTAAAAATTATGTCCTCAAATTTCATTAGACATATATTTCTCATTCAATTTATTAAGTTCCCACTCCACAGCAAGACACAAATAGACAAACATAAAGCAGCGAATATACTTAAAACAATTAAAAAAAATTTACAATTAAAATTACAGTTTCTATGCAAAAACAAGCAATTCAGCCAATAGACAAGAAGGCAATTTTTCGGTGTACAAAATTATGGGTTTCCTCTTGGTCCCACTCGGCAAAAAGGCACTCACAATGCAGAAAGATTTAATTGACCATTCTGCTAAGTTTCAAATGTAAACAAATATGGCTGCTATGGTAAAAATGTTAGGCTTAGCTGCACTTAAACAACTTTTAAATTGTTGATCATTCTACAGCTATTGTATGCAGATTAACTAAAGGCATAAAAAGACTTAACGGAAAGATAATTATAACATAATTCAATCATTTTTAAAGCAAAAGAATGCAAAATTTACTAAAAAATAAAAAAATAAGCTCAGTGAGCCGAGTAATAGGTGGGTATATATATACTTTTGGTTCGGACGATTGCAACCAAAATAGGAGGTGCACAACTATACATGTTATAGCAGTCCTATATACGAAATTTCCGCTTTCTGAGTACACTCGATTTTGATTTATGAGAGTTACATTCCTACACACATACGTACAGATAGCCACGAAAAACAATCTCTTCTGAATCCATTTTAAATCAGTTTTATAAGTCGTTTGAGGAAAAGAGTTCTTTATTATGTCCTCACGTATAGATGTTAAATTGCATTCGATAGCGGTAAAAATGGATATTTTCGTTAAAATATGATACCCAGAATTTTAGTGGTTACAAAACTTCCTTTCGTAAGAGGAAGTAAAAAGGCATGTTCCGTGCTGTATAAATGTTTTTCAAGTTTTGAATTTCATAAATCATTGATAACGCTTTGCTTGATATGCAATCATAACTGTGAAGTATATTTTTCAAACTCATCATCTTAAAAATTCTATCATCTTAAAAATTACTTTACTAATCTGAATATTTAATACTTGGAGTGCGCTTGAATTTAATTACATTCTAAGAAACCGCTCTCTTATCAAGGAATTATTTTAACTCTCTCAGTTTTATCGAAATCATATGAGGGATGCAGGTTGCAGCCCTTCACTGCCGAACCGTGTCGTTTTCTTAAGACGGAAGATTCGGCCAATATTTAAGGCCCCCGTGGTTGGCTTGAGTTCCAAGAGTGGGAACACATCTACTTAGACAGCAAACTTAAGTATCTATTAACATGCAATTTCTAAATTAAGCACAGCATTTTCTGTGCTTCTTTAAAATTGAATATGCTTATTCTTCATTAAATCTCCACTCTTTATACGTATTTCATTTTTCATTGAACCTTCATCTCATTGTTTGAAACTGAGGTTTACTGACTAGAACACAATTTATGAAATAAAACTCTTTCTTCGACAAATAATGCTTAACAGTATGCTATCATTTAGAGAAAGCAACTAAAGTTTTATTTTTTCAACAAGCGTATTTACAGATTATAAGTAGTCCAAATATGTATTTATATATGGTGACAATGCCTATCTGCTTTAACACAGATGCACTGGAAAAGATTTCCTAAGAGCAAATGGCTCAAATTTAAGTCTTAAGTTTTGCGTAGAAAATACACTCATACAGTCACAAAGTATCCTCATAAATAAAACCTGGAAAAAAATACTAATACTAATTTGTCTTAATACTTTAAGCACTGGATGCTTTAAATAACAAGCAGAACTTAAACGCACAGTTTCACGTTGCTAGAATGATTACTAATACATTATTTCCGCTACAACTAAAACTTGCAGTGTATTTTAATTATGACCTTAAATTCAAGTACTTTATTTTTTTTTTTAGAAAATCTGAAATGCATTAGCTATCAGTAACTGTTATGCAATTATTTCCTATTTATTGTAAAAAACGATTACACTTCATGGGATAAATGAAGCAAAATAGAATTGATTCGAATTGCAGCGTATTTAGAGCAGAGCCTTCGCGGATTTCATAGTCTATAACCCTTGATTCTCTAACGAATCGAATAAGCGAACGCGTTAAACTCAATACGATAAGAATTGCATAGGCCTACGAGCGAAAAAATTAAAAGCCAGACACGAAATCCAAATTTAAAGTTGTAAATGCAATTTGAGAATTTTATAAGCATAAATATTAACAGAAAGTGGATCAATTGTTTTGTAGTCTTATTTTGCAACATAACTCAAAAACCAGCAGTAAAGTAAATAAAAGAAACCACCCCATAAAATAATTCCAAAACTTCATTGTTTATAATGTTTATGATAAAAGCTTTTGTCAATAATATTAAACATTGAGTTACATATAATATATATACAGTACTTTAAATGTAAACTTCGGATCAAAAAACATTTTAGAGTCATTAGGTTCTTTTGAAGCAGTAGATGTGAAGAATGTGTACTGCCCTAGCAGGTACTCTAACCTGGATCTCTCGAATCCGCGCGAATTGCGTTACGTTACGACACGAAGGCATGTAGAAAGGAGAGAGAAAATACCTTACATATTTCTCCTTTTAAAGGTCGACAGGTGATTACATGAACCACTCGCCAAAATTTTCGTGATAGACAATCATCATCCACCACCTTTTTTAATTCCGGCGCCACTGTAGAGTCATTAGGATTTTTTTTTTTTTAGCTGGAGAAGTGAAACATAAGCAATACCCTCACCGAGACTCGAACTGGACCTCTCGAATACGTACCGACTGTGCTACCGTTACACCACGAAGATATGCAGAAAGGAGGGAGAAGAAAATACCTTATAACTTGCCTTTACTTTAACTAAAATGTAATAATAAATAGTGACACATTCAATGCTAAGCAATGAACACTCACTTTTTCCCGCCCCATACGATAGGAAGACAGTACGCAGACAGAAAAATATCACCTATGCTTTAACGTTACTGAAAGATAGGAAGGAAAAAGATCATCTTTTTGTCTTTGATTAGCTGAGTGCTTCCACGCCACACACATTTTTTTTTTCTCTTTGCCGTTTTTAATGTTAAGACGTTTCGACGTTATCAACTAAAATCAAGTAAATTGACAAGAGAAGTTCCCTGCGTGTGATGAAATACTTTATGGGCGAAAAAGTGTAACTACTTTCCCACGTCTTGCTTTGCAAAATGATTAAACTTGAAAATAAGTTTTTTAATATAATGCTTGATTTTTTTAAAGTTTCTCACTGTTATTTCAGAGCAAATTTATAACTTAATTTCAAAAACGATTCATAGTGAATTTTATTATTCTACTGACCACTTACTCAGAGGTAAAATCCCATAATCATAAATGTACTTAATATTCAAGAAAAATGATCAGTTTTCTTCATATCTAGAAGAACTATGCATTTACTTAAGATCTTTCAATTTTTTGGCTCCCGATCAGGAATAATTAGAAATTATAATTTTAGTGAAATTCATCCAGATATCTGTGGATGTTTAGATTGTTTAGCATGAAAGATTTATCATAAATAATGCTGTAAGCTTATCAAACTTCATTTGTAGATTTACAACATAAAATAGACACCCTTACAAACTTACAAGTACTTAGCCCACTACAAGCCTGCAAACTGTAATCCTCAAATGGCGTATTTCTAAATCAGATACGCATTTCAAAACATAAGATGTTAGTTATTTGCGAAATATATTTAATGAGCAGGAAAGATTTCATTCGTCTGCGAATATATTTCCGGTAATAAAAACCACTTTTTGCGAAAATCTCAAAAAATCGGTTTCTGATGTTAAGCATTTAGTTTGAGCCTAATTCCACATGTTCCAGAAGAATAAAGTAACATTTATAATTTTTGCTTAAGCTTTAAGGAATATTTTACGAAGCCATTGCTTCTATAATGTCACAAGCTATAAAATTTCACAGTTATTCACCGGTTTATTAATTTTGACAACATCATGTTATTTTTAACATCTATCCCTTAACTTAGATAGCTGATCTTATGGGATATCTTGATGAATGAATATTTTATAAACGTTTTCGAAAAACCTTCTTCGAAGTTTCAGATTGTTGGCCCATGTCATTTGTCACTTCTCATAAAATCTAAATGTAATTGCTGTGGAGTACTACGATTGCTTTAATCGATAGTGAAATCTTGCTTGTCGAACACTGATATAAATTTTAGCTGCAATAACAGTTTGGTCGCAGCTTGCCAACTGCGCACAGCAAGAGTAAGACCTCAAGTTCTTAAATTGGTTGTCGCTTAAGAATCTATTTTTCGCTTATATGATTAAATATTATGGGTATTACGTTGCAATTTATCTCAAGGCTTTTCAAGCTCTCAAGTTTTCTCAACGCTTACATTGAAAAATTATCTCAAGGCTTTTTCATACTGGTATTTTAATTTTAGATTATTGTATATAATTTCTTTCTAAATGGTTTTCAATATTTTCAATAATATATAACTAATTTAATGTCTTTTTTGCTGAGTTCAAAAACGGATAGGAATTTCCCAGAAAAATGTGGTTGATTAACAGATGAGAAGATTAAAACTTTTTTCGAATTTCTTGAACTAGATGTGACGAAACCAATCAGCGTATGCTTTTTATTCCGTTATTACTTCCCAGTCAAAAATAGTACCTTAAGTACCATTTTTGATTCTCAGCAATATGAAAATGATAGAAACGTTTTATATAAAGTTTACATATTTTTTCTCTTTCGTTAAATATCGTTAGAGAATAGCTTTAGATTTAAAGATTGTCTAAGCTGCAAAGAATAAAACTTTTCCACAATAAACGCCATACATTATTTTTTAACGCTATACATTATTTTTAAACAAATATTATAGCGAACATATGAAAAACGTATGGCAATACTTAACACTGTAAGAGTAATTCTAAAAACAATTTGCTTTTAAAATATTCTTTGATTTTACTGATGTGAATTTTGTGTGGGGAGCGTATGTATGAAGAAAGCGATGTTTAATAGTAAGGTTTAAAGAACAGGAAAAGTAGCATGAGAAAGAATGAATCCTGGAACAGATTGGTAACCTGTGATTTCAGCAAGATTACATAAAACGTTGACAAACTCTCTGTTGTGACGTTAAATTAGAAGCCTTTCAGTTTTCTTTCCTTTTCTAAATTTTATTTTGTTTTTACGATAAAAATATCTGATGTGTACACCACCTCACTTCGTGGTACGGAATAATAAATTATACACATTTTTCTTGCATTTCATTTAAACCTATCGGATTGAATTAAATCTAGTTCGTCGATAGCGCATAAACCACAATAGATTAAATATACTCTCAAATATTCACTATATTTGTTTACCATAGCGACACTCCGGCGCTAGGTTCACTTAATAGCATTATATTTCATTCATTTCATAACAACTTGAAACCAATATGAATACTGGTTCATCGCGCGAAGCTCGACGTTACCAGTTCTCGTTTCATTTTATAATTCAGAATGCACAAAAGTTATATCATCTGGAGAATTATGTAATCGTTGCCACATATTCTATTCAAATACTTTAATAAATCTAAAACGATGTATAAACAAAATTAAACAAGCAAAAAAAAAGAAACAGTTTTTCACAGACGGTTCAGTATTTCTCCTTCAATTAATTCAGTTCTCACTTCGCGACAAGACAAAAGTACGAAAAAACTCAAAATATCTATATTAAAAATTACGAGGTAAATCTTATACACTTATTTCCTCGAATAAATTCCAGAATGGATTAAGTATGATTTAGTTCGCAATAATAAAAGACAGCGTTATCGTTGCTCTTGCGAAGCTTAGTTTCCCTAGACTGACAACAAATCCACTATTTTCCTAAGTTTCAAATGTAGACAAGTATGGCCGCTATCATAAAAATAATTAGTTTTAGCCACACTTAAACAATTTTTAAATTTTTTATTTTTATAAATATTGAATGTAGACTAACTAAAGGAATTAAAACCTTAACCGGAAGATAAGAACGACAAAATTCAATCATTTTCAAAGCAAAAAATGCGCAATTTACAAACATATAAGAACAAAGAAAGAGATCATGGAGCCGAGTAACAGAGTGGATATATATATATATATATATATATATACATGTATTTATATACTTCTGGTGCGGTCGATTGCAATCAAAAAGGGAGGTGCACATCTACATGTTATATTATCTACATGTCCTATATACCAGTATACACATCTACATGTCCTATATACAAAATTTCAACGTTCTGAAGTTACTCGTGTTTGTGTTATGCGAGATACAGACGCACGTACGCACAAACGCCAGGAAATATTGTCTTCACAATTCATTTTAAATCAGTTTTATACTTTTTGGGGGAAAGAGTACTTTATTCTGTTCTTACGTACAGATGTCACTCAAAAACATAGCTAACTTGCATTTGATAGCGATCAAAATGGATATTTTCTTTGAAATATAATACCCGAAATTTTTCGCGATTAAAATACTTCCTTTTTACTTATTTCTACAAGGAAGTAAAAGTATTTGCAAATTTATAGAAATCAAAACATATGTCAATAATACAAATAAAATTAAGGTGCGCACCTGAAACCATTGCTTTCCCAGTTGCCTTAATTCATCAGTATACGGCTATCTCAGAGTCACCACGATGTGCCCCACAATGATCGCTATATTTTTAAGCATGACCAGGAATCTTGGCGGTACGCGTGCCGCATGTGGCCTTGCAGTAATCTTTTACGATGAGCGAGGGTAGTTCAATCATTTAATTGTTGTAAATTAGGCACT
The DNA here is from genome assembly GCF_044657685.1 of Stegodyphus dumicola. NCBI lineage: Eukaryota > Metazoa > Arthropoda > Arachnida > Araneae > Eresidae > Stegodyphus > Stegodyphus dumicola. The sequence continues at coordinate 111,227,630 of NC_140777.1, read as the reverse complement.
ACAAAGCTTTCGAGATTTTACTTATTTGAAGTTCGAGTTTATATTAGTTTTGTTTTTATTAAAATCTAGCGTGATAAAAAAAAAATAAAAAAAAAAAAAAAAATAAAAAAAAAAACTATAAATGGAGCTAATTTACAATGTTGTATAAATTTTATTCACAGATATAAAGATACAAATTTTATTGACTTTCACCGTACATGTCAAATAATATGTAAGCTCAGTTACGAAATTTTGCATGAGAATAATCAATTTGTTTGAAAATACATTTCTATGTGAACACCTGTTTTACAGCACGTAGTAGGCTACAGCGAGATCCACCTAAACTCAGGCAAAGTAGCCCATATACAGTTGTTATGGCATATCATTTCTGGAGACGATCCTGGGAAGCTTTTTAAGGGGGCTTAATACACCTTAAACCCCTTATGATCTTCGAATATGTAACTGTTGCAAGAATTGGTATATTGCATTTATTTTAAAAGCAATAGTTTCCAACATTTTACAGCTGACTACATGTCATAGTTGCTTTGGAAACTAGTAACCAGAAAGTTTATATTACCACAAATATTTTTGTAATTATTTTTTATCTGCTGTTGCAGGACGGCCCAAATGTCTCGCATCGGCTGCGTGAAGTTGGACTGTGCGCCCGATGACATGTGATTTGTGTTTCTTTGTCATTCATCATCTGTCAGAGCGTGGTTGAATTGGGCCCATGAACATCGCAGTTGGACACCAGAGCAGTGAACATGAACATCGCAGTTGGACACCAGAGCAGTGATACCATGTATGCTTTACGAATGGGTCTTGATTTAACATCCAGAACGGTTGCTGAAGGGCAATGATATGGCGAGAGCCAGGAACCACGCTTTAGGGCACCAAACATTGTCAAAAGGGACCATTATAGAAGCGGAAGCTTACTTGTAAGGCTGGGATAACAACGAACGGTTTCATCGACCTCTGCGTGATTCCAGGTGGTTCATAACAGCCATCCGATATCGCAACGAAATTCTGAAACTTCATATATGTCCCTTTACCGCAAAATAATAACTGGCGCGATATTTATAGACAATAAGGCATGCCTTCATAGAGCTCGAGTAGTTCGGAGTTGTCTGGAGTGTGAAGCCATTCACCATCTACCGTGGGCTTCTAGACTGACGGACCTGAATCACATAGATAATGTGTGGAACGTACTATGATGATAGATAGCAGGTCGCAGTGTGCCTCTAGGCACCGTCTATAAGCTCTGACACGCATTACTGCAAGAATGCGCTCTACTGCCCCAACAAGCGATCAACGAACACTACTGCCAGCTAGCCTTGGCATTGCGAAGCATGCATTTCAGCTAAGAAAGTATCGTACCCGTTATTAGAGTAATCATCGCACATTCTTTGGAACCATTTAGTCTTTCGAAATGTGATGGTCATAATACAAGTGTTTTCGTATGTCGTTGCTTTATTGTTTGCTATGTGGTCTGGTAATGTCACACCAACCCCTTGGATTAATTTCGCGCATATTCGTTTAATAACTTTCGTTTTATTCCGTGTTTTACCTTTGATGCTTGTTTTGTTTTTGGGAGTGTATTAATGCGAAGTGAAACCAGCAAAAGTATCTTACAGGCAGCAATCTTGAGATTTAGTATAAGAAAATAAATATAAATTTGAATTATTTCCTTTAATGATATAATTTATACTATTTACATATGTTTTAATATAAATTTAGTGAGCGAAATTAAAAAAAAAAACAAAAATAAATATTTTTATTTTGTTAACAAAAGTTTTCATTTTCGTTAAAATAAACTTCTGGCTCCTCAGCTGCTCTTAGATCAAACATTATGCAGTCCGCATACAATTTGAGACCACTGGTCTATGTCATAGGATCCACGATGGAACAGGCCAAGGCTAAGACACCTGAGTCAAAATAGCTCCAAAAATCTGGTTTCCAATTGAAAATTACTATTGCTTAATAATATACGAGAATATTTACACGCGACAACAGATTAATGGTAGGTATTAGTCATAATGCTCCACGTCAGACAATATAAAATAACTAAAGTTATAAAATAAATATATTATTATTAATTTCAGGCGCTATATAAGAGTAAATAATTAATATAGCAGGTAATAAGACTTATTGGTCCACATTAGGTATTTTAATATTGTCGTAGCCGGTCCTGTCAATGGCTGCATTAACATTTAGCCGTCGGTAAATTTTCGAAGGATTTCGCTTAAAAGGTAGAGAAAAAGTAATGGACTTCACTTCTCGTTCAGCTGGGAACTCTTGATCGTTTTAAACTGCGCCCAGATGCAAGCGAAACTGAATATAAAAAGATAAGCAACGGGTGGAAACATTATTGGAAAATTATGCGAACATGGAACGTATGGGCTTTCTTAGTGTCGTTTCACATATTCTTGAAATGTAAGTTTCGTATGTTGATATATTAATGTATTGTAGATGTATTTCTTAAAATATATTTTAATACATATTCAGAGTTTAAATCTCAGCTGTTTTGTAGCGGTCTTTTAGGTAATGGCTTGCGCTATACTGTTTTAGGTTCCATTGCACTACACTGAGAATACAAGTGAATGATCATAAACATTAATACCATAGATGTGCATTTCCATAAATTTTAACCCATTAACAACCGAAACAGTGTCAACTTCACATTGTGCTCTGTCGGTAGTTTTAAAAAAATTATCCCTGCAACATTTTGTAGTGCTTCTGTTCTACAACTCTGAGTGATTTTTCTTAATTCAAAATCTGATTCATATACGACTTAATTTAATGACGCGATATCTCAGAGTATATTGCTTGTAGAAATATGGAGCATTTTTCTCAAGAAAGTTGAATTGTTTACTTGAATCAATACTCACAAGAGAAACGCATTTGAGAAAACACAAACAGTTAATCTCTTATCCCATCTAATAATCTGTTTTTCATAAATAATCAACAAACGTAACGTGTTCAGAGCATTTATATTGATTTTCCACGTCATTGTGTTTCATACTGGCAGCTCGCATTCACGATTTATCATATATCTTTACACAGACGGATAATAACTCATGTATTATTCGAGAACGAGTCATTATCTATCTTAGTGGAGGCAAAGCTTCAGGCATTTATGCATACATTAAATAAGCAGTTAAGTAAACTGAAGTACGTTATCCATGTCAAGTAATTTATTACTACGTCCGATGCTTTACTATTATGGCAACTGAGAAATGATCTCACTGACACCTTCGCAGAATTGCAAATGAAGAGCTTTTATTACATCTTCAAGATAAATTGATATTTATCGCTCTACATGACGCCGCATTTCTCTCAACGTGCCATTTACATATATGTTTGCAGTGCTACTTAGACCTTTCAATTTGAGAATAAGACACATCGATGTATAATGTCGAATCTGAAAATTTTATTAAAATGTTGCAGTTAAGAGCAGTAGTATTTGCAAGCTGTATGATAAAATCTTACTTGTATGACATGATTAAACCAAGTACATAGCAAAAGACATGACTACACGTATAAATCATCTCAAAATAAACTACGCATTGTGCAACACTGCTCAAGAAAGTTCACAAAATACAAAATTTACAAAAAAATATTTATCGAGTTCGCTAAAATATTAGTAATGTAAATGTAGCCAAATCCCGAGCGTACCGTAATGCTAGGATTAAAACAAGCATTTTTGAATTCACGGGGAAAACGTAAAAACATAACAAACAGTTCATCAGAATTTTTATAGGTAATGAATTTCGTATTTTTGTTCACAGTTTCTCTCATTTTGATGTCAACATTTATTAGTAATTTATCAAAGCCATTAATTTTGTCGGTTTCCATTAAAACTGTTAATATTTCTTTCTCCTTTTCCATTAATTTTCCCGTTCTGCTTCTCCTGACTGTCGGTGAGTTTTCCGTCATATATATTGGACAGATATTAAAAATGCGTGGATATGCATCGTCTTTTAACATTGGATATTTTCTCGGAATTCTTAAAATCGCCCCATTTTTATCCGTGTATACATCTTCGCGAAAATTGTACTTTTTGCTCTGTATGCAGTAAAATGTTTCATATTACGTCAGCATATTAATTCAAATAAATTCCTCCTCACTTCAAAAATAATAAATAAAGTCATATTTTAGCAGTGAAATAATTACTAACATGTGATTTGCATTGATTTCGGAAATATAATTTTTTAAATATATAAAATGCATAACTATTTATTGAACATTAAATGCAACTTACTTTATAAATTAGTTTCATTTTTGAAATATTTTGCTAAAATATCTATAAAATTATTATAAGTATTAATTATTTTTCAAAATTTTAAAGAATAATTTAGCACGTATTTTTAGTGCTAATTAAATTTAATATTTCAAGTATTTATATTAAATTTAATATTTCAAGTATTTATATTAAATTTATATTTCATTAGATGAGTCTACCTTAGATTAATATATTTAGATGAAATAAAGTAATGAAACATTGCAAAATAAATCTTATGAGGACTTCAGATTCTTGAAAGGGCCGATTCAGTCTCTTTTCATTCTATAAATAACGCTGATGAACTATGAAAGAGATACTAAAACAACCATGTCTAAAAGGAGTCATATCAATGACGTTTCAGCGAAGTTGATAAATTGCCAAGGAGCAACGGCAAATATTTTGCGTCTTCGCAACATTGTAAAGACGTCGTAAATGTTACCACGACCACTTTGCAAACTCTCGGACCAGTTTGCCACGTCTTTGCAACGTCGCGTGCGATTTGGGAATGGGGAGGGGGGGGATCTTTCCTTCATCACTTTCTGGTCAATGTGGCGGACACCGTTTTAAAATTAAAAAACTAAAAAAAAAAAAAAAAAAAAAAAAAAAAAAAAAAAACACGAAGTTTTCTAATATAAACCTGATGTCACACAGGGTTTGAAGATGAAATATTTCTGTATATCTTTTGAAGAACTTTAGGACATGTGTTGGGGTTATATTAAGTTTCATTCCGTTAGCTATGGCTAAGAGACCTAACTTGGAAACTTAAAAATTTCTCCAAAATCACCGGATACTCTACCTTTCCGTCTAACTGGAAGACATTTTGCAAACATTTACGTTGTCGAAAAAGGTCATATAGGTAGGAGAAGATGCGTTGTGTGCGAAGGAAAAGCGAAAACAAACAACGTATTTTAATTGCAAAATATGTAATCTAGGACAGTGTCGATCCTTGCTTTGATTATTTCACACACAGCAGAATTTTTGAATTGGAATTAAATTACCTACAAAGAATTAAGACACAATAACACGCCGAATAAATACTAATTCAGAAGTCAAACAACAAAATTCAGCGTTATACCTACAAAATTTTCACAGGACTAGTTTCGATGGTTTTACCGAACCACCATCCTCAGCTGCAAAACCGCAAATGAACAAGATAGGAAATAATGATAGATAAGATAAGAAAGCCTAGACAAGAATAAGCGAGTGGCGCCATCTGTTGATGAACCCAGAACTAAAACATAAATTCTTTAAAGGCAGAAGGCAAAGATGGATTGGAATTAGGATCGTTAACTAGAACAGAAAGATTTTTTTGAATGTGAAATGCCTCTAGAAAATCCAGTTCTCCAATGGAAGATGTTTTTTGAATTATTTTGGCAGCACAAAATGTGAAAGTGTGATTTTCGGACCAACAATGTTGAGCAACTGAAGACTACTGTGATTCCTTTTTTCTAACATATGCCTTATGTTTCTTGACGCGAAATTTTAAGGCTCTCTTAGTTTGGCCAATGTAAATTAAACCACACTGGCAAGGAATTCTATAAATACCCCAAGAATTCATAATTCATATTAATCTCCTAAAACAAGAGTGTGCCTTTTAGTGTGTTGAGATGAGAATTTTTTAACTGCTTGATTAATAATGCTGGGTGAAAATTCCTTGTCAATAGTTATTGCTTTTAAATTAATTAGTTCTTCATCAAGGGCTAGTTTGGAGGAGCAAACTTGAAGAGCACGGAAAACATAGGAATAAAATGAAGCTAACTTTTGTTTAGTCGGATGACATAATTTAAAGTGTGGTGGAAGGCAAACCGATGAAGGTTTACGGTTGTTTATTCTCCCATTAATAAAATTCCAAGTTCCATACTCAAGGACCCCATTCCGGATGAATTCCTGGGGTATTTATAGGATTCCTTGCCAGTGTGGTTTAATTTACATTGGCCAAACTAAGAGAACCTTAAAATTTCGCGTCAAGGAACATGAGGCGTATTTTAGAAAAAAGGAAACACATAAGTCTTCCGTTGCTCAAAATTGTTGGTCCGAAAATCACACTTTCTATTTTTGTGCTGCCGAAATTATTCAAAAAATATCTTCCATTGGAGAACTGGATTTTTTAGAGGCATTTCACATTCAAAAAAAATCTGTCTGTTCTAGTTAACGATCATAATTCCAATCCATCTTTGTCTTCGAACTTTAAAGAAATTATGTTTTAGTTCTGGTTTCATCAATAGATGGCGCCACTTGCTTATTCTTGTCCAGGCTTTCTTATCTTATCTAATCATTATTTCCTATCTTGTACATTTGCGGTTTTGCAGCTGAGGATGGTGGTTCGGTAAAACCATCGAAACTAGTCCTGTGAAAATTTTGAAAATATAACGCTGATTTTGTTGTTTGATTTCTGAATTAGTACAAACAATTCTTGTTTATTTTTTTAAATTCCTTATTTGTAATTTTTTTCATGTTTATAGTGTTTATTTCAGTGTGTATAGTTATGATTTTAGTATTTTGTCTGTTTAATTTATTTCTATTAATGTGATATTCTTTATATTAATATAGATAAAGACATGTACATAAATTACACAACTTCAAAAATTGAAGTATTACATCAAAATGCTGATTTTACACATTTTTTTTTTTTTTTTTGTAAAATTAGGATTAACTGCTAAAAATGCGCGGTCCGGTCTCTACGATCCGATTCAGCGGGTTCGATCCCGTGACTGCGCTTCCTTCTCCGCGCGCTGGTCGTTAAGATGTTAATCTCTCTCCTGCCTGGTTCCTGCATTTACTTCAGCTGTCACCCTGACAACTTAACAACTAGATATTTCATTTAGCGCCATACCACCTGTACATCGCAAAGTCCCTCTAATGTGCATTTAAATACAGTTGATTTGAAGCCTGTATTACAGGCAATTTGCAATTGCCTGTAATACAGTTTATTTTCAATAATGTACCCGTAGAGGCACTCTTTGGCACTGGAGTGGAAGAAAACATTTTAAACCAAAGCCGGTAATTTAGAAAATTCTATTACCGGTAATTTCAAAAAGTAAGGTTATTTAAAAATAGTAGTACGGAAATCATAGCTGCACAAGGCCTGTGAATTTGTCAGAAAGCTATCGCTTTACGTACAGGTAAAAGATGAAATTTTGAAAGTTTTATTTTTTGTTGATAAAAATTTACAAATTGAAGCTATTTTAGGGACAGAGGTCGTTAGAGCCGCAAATGCAAAAATAATTTTTTTTCGATAATTATATTACTCTCGATATGGTGCCAAGAGTGGTGGAAGACGAAAACGTTCCAGAGGTTGACCTCCAGCATTAAAAGCAGGATGGAAGTGCCTAGCTGAAGAAACTCGTAAGTAAATTTTCCACATTATTTTCTGAAAATCCCGGGAATACGCATACAATAGTCACTCATACAATTGAATTAAAATGTAGCGAACTGTGGAAAGTGAAATCGTATCTCTATGATAAGGAGAAGGAGGATATAATAGAACACCATATACAGCAGACCTTAAAAAACGAGATAATAACCCCCATTAATAGTGAATACGCTCGCCCAGTTGTGTTATGCAGGAAGAAAAGTAATTTGCCCCCTCGGAACCAACCTCGAGATTCTCTACTGATTGCAGAAAATTATACAGCACAACTAAGTTTCCTGTCTACCCTTTACCGGTAATAGAAGAAATATTAAGGAAAATTAGGTCTACGAAATTCATATCCACTCGTTGAAGCCAATATCGTTGAAGTGATCTTACTTCAGGCTACTTTCATATAGCCATGAAATTAGAAGACGTGAATAAAACGGCGTTTACACAAAATCGGGCACGCGTGCACTTTTAGGTATGTCGATTGGACTTTACGGGGCCCTCCTCAAATTTTCAAAGCGCTATGGACATTATTCTACGTCCTGTCCTTGTTAATGATACACTGATATACGTAGATGATATAATCGTTACGAGTGACACCATTGAGGAACATGTGAAAGATCTACACGAAGTTTTTTCAATATTAAAGGAAGCGGGGTTAACTGTTAATGCATCAAAATGTACGTTCGAAACTACAGATATCTTGGTTACAAAATTTCAGCTAAAGGTTTTGAGACTGAGGATTCTAAAATAAAAGCAAGGAAAAATTACCCTCTGCTAAACACAGCGAAGAAACTTTCATTCTTTCTTGGGTTGTGCTTGTATTACCGTTTGTTCATCAAGAATTTCGCCAATATCGTTGAACCTTTGTTAGTGCTAAAACGGAAAAAATCAATGTTTGCGTGCACTCTGAAGTCAAATACGGCTTTTAAACAATTAAAAACAGCTTTAATTAATGCACCAGTTTTAAATTCCCAGAAGGGAACAAGAACTTGAGAACCATCTGATGCTTCAGATTACGCCGTGGGTGACATTAAATTCTACGCAACGAAACTATAACTATACAGTTACCGAACGAGAAACGTTAGCCTTGTTAACTGCAGTTCAAAATTCCGGATTTATTTTGGAAAAGCACCGATTACAGTCTATTCGGACCATGCGGCCGTAAGTAGACTATATTCTGGGAAGAACTAAACTCCAAGAGTAATTAGAAGGGTTTTGAAGTTACAAGACTACAAATTAATCATTAAGCATATCCCGGCAGTGGAAATATCGTGGCCGACGCATGATCAAGAATTAAACTGGATGATAAAGGTGATCAAATAAAATGTACCATGCTAGCTTCCAAAGTTTTACATTCCCTGGAAATAATCATTTCTGAGTTGCAAAAGGATACAGAATTTGGTAATATCTATGTTTATTTAAGGCATCCAAATAATTTTCAACACGTAAACCTTGCTGCAATTAGAAAGATGGCCCAAAATTACGAGATTGTAGATAATCTGCTGTTCTATACTAAATCGACAAATGAAAACCATGAATATAGGCCAGTCATGCCAGCCACAGTACGGCTAAGCGTTTTTCAGGGAATTACATGACGTACCAACGTCTGGGCACTTAGGGGTTAGGAAAACGGTGCGTAGGGTTACGCGAGGTGGTGTATTCTTCGCAATTACTACAGAAGGTAGTGACAGGGTATATCAGGTTCTGTAATTTGTGTCAGTTAATTATAGCTTGGCCTGGTATCTAAATAGTATTCGCAAGACTTTTCGTAATGAAATTCCAGGAATAGACCTTTTTGGCCTTTTTTACCAAAGTTAATTATATAAAACCTGCTATCTTTTGGTGATTGCTGATAATTTTTCTAAGTGTGTAGAAATAATTCCGTTAAAGGGAGCATCCGTTAAAATTGTAGCAGATGCGTTTTTACCTAGATATATCTTAAAATTCTTCGCAATTACTACAGAAGGTAGTGACAGGGTATATCAGGTTCTGTAATTTGTGTCAGTTAATTATAGCTTGGCCTGGTATCTAAATAGTATTCGCAAGACTTTTCCTAATGAAATTCCAGGAATAGACCTTTTTGGCCTTTTTTACCAAAGTTAATTATATAAAACCTGCTATCTTTTGGTGATTGCTGATAATTTTTCTAAGTGTGTAGAAATAATTCCGTTAAAGGGAGCATCCGTTAAAATTGTAGCAGATGCGTTTTTACCTAGATATATCTTAAAATACGGTGCATCATTAAAAGTATTAAGTAATAATAATAAACCGTTTGTTAGTCAAATTTTTGAAAATTTATGTAAATGGCTTGACATACGACATATGAAAATGGTCTCGTACAGACCACGGGCAAACATCGCGAAAAGATTTAGTAAAAACATTGTTAAATATTTAGAAGTTATGTTAAAAATTATCATAAGCGCTGGGATGGCTGCATAGATGAACTAACAATTAATGAACTTTAGGAACTGCCAAGCATGATACGACGGGTAAAACGCCGCTGAATTATTTCTGGGTAGGAAGATTTTGACACCGCTGGATGAACCTTTTGCATTCAGGAACGGAAGCCGGAATTTGCACAGCAAAATATTGAAAAGCTAATCGACGAAGTTTTGAAGAATTCTGATGTAGCAAGAGTGTGGCCAAAATTGTATTATGATAGAAGACGCCGTGAATCAAATTATAAAGTGGGGGATAAGGTACTGAAAAGAAAATTTACTCTGTCGTCCAACGCACCAAAGAACTTTGTAACGAAAGTCGGTCATACGTTTGAGGGGCCATGTGAGGTATAACAAACCGTCGTGCTGTTATATATATTACTTCGGATACGGGTGAAAGAATAAAGGACAGTCCGGATCAACTAAAACATTATTACGAACACCACCCGCAAAAAGGCCAAGAACGAACCAGAAGACAATACCTCAGACAGGCCGAAGCAGTCCCGAGAAAATAACACCCAAACTTTCGGCAGATCCAGCAGAAAAAAAAAATCAAGCTAGAGGGAATGTCGAAAAGAAAGGCCCCCAGCGAGGAACTAAGATGGTAGTGCCCCGAGAAAGTGTCGTAGTAGACAACCACATGATACTTTAAGGAAGCGGTACACGAAAAGAAAAGTACAAAAAGGGCGACCGGTGGGTAAAATGAGGAAGAGACTACCTGAAGCTCAAGTCCCAGAGTGGACAACCGAAACAACAAAGAGTCTGGAATCAAGAGTGCACGACTACCGACGACGCTCCAAGAAACAGCTTTCCTGCCATCAAAAGTAAAAGACTAGAACAAGCATCGTTGAGAGCCTAAGAGAAGGATGCTCAGAGGAGGAAAAAGGAAGGGCCAACCTCAACCTGTGGAAAGAAAGCAATGACTGAGAAGATTGCCAATGTGAACAACATGATCTGGAAGGAGTTTTACAACAAAAGAATGGCGGAGTACCGAACAAAAAAAAAAAACAAAGATAAGTGAGTTTATCAATATATATTTTTTTTTTCTGTTTTGTAAAGCTATATGAAAAGTGTTAAATACTAAGTTACTACGTGAAGTCAATTTGCTTCGGTTGAGGACTAAAGTTATTTTAGGTTTATTATTTTAAAGCAAAAATGCTATATTATATTCTAAAAATGTAATGCTAATGTAAAGAACAAGAAGTTCGTTTTGTTTGTCAAAAGAGTGTTTGTTTATGTTAAAACGCTAAATGTTCTGATCTGATACAAGCAGTTTCGTATTAGAACTTGTTAATAAAAATGTATTTTTAAATTCCCGCTTTTGGGGAGAAAGGGCTTCAGGTAAAATTTTTATTTTATTCTCTATTATGTGGTAATAATTTGATCGTAAAATGTGAAAATATTTATTCTGTTAAAGTAAATAATGCTGCAAATGTAGGCTTAAAACTCAAGGAGCATACATAATAAGTATTTAGCGCCAAATCTCAGTATGTATATTAATGTATAAGTTAATATATTCAAGAGAAAATTTTGTAAATGTGAAAGTTATATGGACCACTACTACATTATTTACAAAGTAGAGTAAAATAAAGCAAAACCAATTAATATAGATGAAACCTATCGATTAAAAATATTTTATTTTTATAAAGCATTATTATTTATTTTTATAATTTATTTTTAAGATTTGTATTTTAAAATTATTTTTTCTAAATTTTTCGAATTTTTTTTTATTATAATCTATACAATTTTTAACATCATCTTAAAGTAGACTAGGCACACCTGCAAAAAATAATACTTTTTTACTCAAAATTTTCTAAGATGTACAGTCGAATCCGGTTAATTGGACAACCGGATAATCGGGCCAATCCTAAAGAACCGAAACAAATCCTATGTACATAAGCCTAATATTATTCGCTTATTTGGAGCAAAATTCCGTTTAATCAGAAAATACGACCGAGTGAGAGCGAATAACAAACAGAAGCCACAATTCGGCTGCATACAGTAGATGTACAGGTGGTACTCGATATACGGGAGGATCTGTAGCTGCGCTCCTCCCCAGGAGAATGCTTTATCAAAAGTCAGGAATTTCTTAAAGTGCATGACAAGAGAAAACCAGTGGGAGGTGGATACGCGCACCGTTTTCTTTGACCTTTCTTAAAACAGAGCTATCAGTACCCGCCAGCTGGGTTATGGGTCTCACTGCGTCTCCGATTTTCAAGGATATGAACAATAGAGTGTCTTGATCCACCTGAAAGAAATTTCCGCCTATCAATCATGATTGAAGTTTACACGACAAAGCTATCATTTCACCACACTTTTGGGATGATTTATAAAGGAAAAGTTAGCCAAGTCAAAATCATGCGTTATTAAGCGGAAGCTTGCATTTTCTTAAGCTTGAATGTGGGGAAAATTATGTATGCATGTGTTTTGTGGGGCTCTCCACCTACACTCCAGTTAATTTGCATATTTACTAGCTCACAGAGAATTAAGAATTTGAATTAGGATGTGTCTAAGGAGTTTGCTATGTGCTAACATGGTATTTAGGTGGAGCGTTTGATCACTTTGACATCTTGCACTTGCGTTACAAAATGTTTTCACCATACATTCTGGAGAGCCAAAGGGGATTAAGTTTAAGGGGGCTCATACACCTTAAACCCCTTATGATCTTCGAAAATGTGACTGTTGCAAGAATTGGGATAACTTATTTCTTTTAAAAGCAATTACTTCCAACTTTTTACAGCTGACTACATAATATAACTGCTTTAGAAACTAGTAACCAGAAGGTGTGTGTTGCCACAAATATTTTTGTAATTTAATCCGCTTTGTGACAAAAGTTTCCGTCATGTTTCCACCTTGCGCGCATGATATTTTAAAAATGGCTAATGGTATAGACTTGAAATTAGATGGAATTTTTTATATGGGCATTACGTTCTAACTGAACCAAAAGTTTGATGAATATTTTAGTATTAAAAAAATTTATGCGCGAAAATATTACAGATTTTTTTAATAAAAGACATTTTATAAACTCAACTCCAAATAAAATAAAAATTAAACATGAAATTCTTAGAATCATTTCCAAATGTTATAAAAGCTATATAATTAAATATGGAATTAAATTATGCAAGAGAATGTTTTAAACTGTGCGCGCAAGGTGGAAGCTTGACGAAATATTTTGTAGCAAAGCGGATTAAATTATAAAAATATTTGTGGCAACACAAACTTTCTGATTACTATTTCAGAAAGCAGCTATATTATGTAGTCAGCTGTAAAAAGTTGGAAGTAATTGCTTTTAAAGTAAATAAGTTACCCCAATTCTTGACAACTAGATATTACAATCTATTGCTGAATATCCGAATTATGCTGCTCAGAAACTTTTAGTTAAGTAACTACAGGATAGTGCATTATCACTTAAAAAGACTGGATATATAAGCTGCAAAAAGCCAATGGTTTTACATATCATACCATGCGTGGATACTTAACAGAGCAGAATATACTAGTTCAGAAGTCAAACAGCAAAATATGCAGAATATGCTTGCTTAAGGTTTTGGATGTGATTATTTCCTGAAAAGAAATGAAGAAGCATATCTTTAAATGCATTTTAACTAGAAAATACAATTCGATACTACACAAAATTGTTACAAGAAAATGATCATGGTCTAAGCTGAAAGGAGAACATCTTTTAGTTACATCGAGAAGAGGGCTACTTCGCAAAAAGCTAGCTAAAGGATTTGCAAATGACGTGACTACGAAAGAATTGCTTAATATTAATTGTTGCCACCAAAGAAGACAATAAAATCAGAAAAATACTCTTTCCAAATGGCAGTTTTAAAAGCAAAAGCAGAATTCAAGGGCTCAAAACTGAAAAATCGTCGAGGCGTTATCTTCCATTATGGCAATGCTCGGCGCCACGTTTCGATGATGTCATAGTAAAATTTATTAAATATAGCTTAGATGGTTTGTGTTTCTTCCATACGCAATACAACTTGTTCTTTCGAATTTTCATCTCTTCAGGTCACTTCAAAATTTCTCTGAATGGTTTGGAGTTCATTTTTTGGAGTCTCTCAAGCAGCATTTCAATAATGGTTTTACGAATAAACATAGAGAAATTTATTTAAAAACAGATTTTCCGTTGGGGCAGAAATGGCAGGTAACAAAAGAACAAAATTGTGCTCATTTGATATGATAAAGTTTTCTGTACACTGTTTAGAATAACATAAATGGAAATACTCTGTGACCCTTGATGAAGAATGAATGCAAGCAATGTGGATGGTATTCCTGATACACATTTGAGATCTATGGGATTTAATTGCCGGGAAGTGTACTTTCTGTTTACTTTTACTGATTACCTTCTTTAATCTTATTCGGTTTTGAAGAGACATAGGATATATTTTATATTATCTAATTTTTATATTTTAAAGATTACTCTCTATGATTATTTTATATGGGTGCTTATTTCTATTTGAGATTTATTTTTCATTTATTCTTTATTTCGTTAATTTCTATTTATTGTTTAATAATATTTATTCAAGTACTTACTCTGGTGCTCTTGCTACATTTTGCTTCCAAACATGCTTCATAATTTCGGTGTTCTGTTCGATTAGATTCCTTTTTAAAACTTTTTTAGAGTAATTATTATACACTCTACAATTATTTTTAGTATTTAATTTTATTTTATTCAGTGTATTTATTTTTAAAATGCCTTTTCTTTATTTTGAGTTGTTACACAGCCATGAAACCTAACTAATTTTGCAATATTACTCTATCCTTTATCTATAAAACTGCGTCACTTAACTTAGTATAATGTGTTACTTTCCATTCGTGTATACGAGCCAGTTTCCCTTAGAAAGTCCTCCACGAAGGCATTCCTCCCCTTAGGCAGATAGCCCTAGTGTACTTTGCCATAATTAAATACACAACAAAACGTTACTTTCCATTCATTTATATTCTTTGTATTTAGAAATTTAGGAAACAAAGAGAAAATAAAGTACGAAGGCCAAATAATAAAGTACAATTGTAAGGATCCTAAGTTTAACTAACGTTTATTTTATTTTAAATCTTTACTATCACTCCTTATTTTCTACTTCCGGCCAGAATTAAAAGCTTTAACTTATTTATGCAAATTTGTCTTGCTAACGCCAAGTACTTAAGTTGTGGCTTTTTGCCAAGCAAGAGAGAGGAAGGAGTTATTAGAAGCAGGCCGCTGGCCATAGTAGTTTTACTCGTTTGCTGGTTGCCTTCAAGGCCAGAGGTTTAGTCCTCTTGATAATTCAAACGTATCGTAGTTTTAGCAGCTCTCTGTACTACATACGGATTTTTGTTAAATAACGGCCAATCTTAAAGTTAGGCACTTGTATATTAATCCAAAGTTAGTTTAGTTAGAGTTTTAGTTAATATTTTTATATTCTTACGTTCAGACCACAAGTGGTTGGTCTCTGTATTCCGAAGTTCCGGAAATCGCTGTAAAGATATAAAAATAAAGGGTTTTGTATACCCTTCCTGTGTGTATTGTCTACTTCACGAATTATTGAACATAGCTTGAGTAAGCTCCCTGTTCCGAGTCAGGACAGTTCATGTTTCCAAAGCAAGTAAAGAGGAACACAAGTCCTGATACAATATTACTTTTTAATTTACGTAAATCTGCACTAAACATATTTTGTTAAAATATTCTTATAATTATGTTGTTTGTGTTTAACCAGTTTTATGAATTTCCAGTTAGATCCATTTGGGAAACTCACGTTTTTAAATAATTTCTTTGCACTTACATAAACAAATTTAAATATCTGCACATATAATATGTAAATAAAATCTTTCGAAGTGCAAAATTTGTATTTAGTACTCATATGCACATTACATCAAACAACATGCATATTTCACGAATTTAACTTCACTTAAGTTAAATGGAATTTTGCGCCGAATTTAAAATTAACTTCATTATTAACTAAGAGAAAATTTATTAACAATGTGAAGCATAATTTGCGTCAATTTATCATACGAACTCGAAGCATTCAGAACATACCTCTGTCTTCTACCTGGAACAGAAATATTATATAACTAATTACGTCAAAGCAGTTTACCTAGACTACATATAATAAAAAACAATATTTATTCCAAAAGCATTTAATGCATATTAGTCTGATTAAACATAAGTTTATTTTTACGCCTACATCTAAAGCTAAGAACAAATTCAGTAATAATGATAAATAATGAGCAATTGTCTTAACGGACAACTTGCAACGCTTCTTTTATCTTTTCCCGCTGTGCTCACAATGTTTTTGAAAATACAAGTATATATCTTTTCTTTTACAGGAGAAGGGAAAACACAGAAAGAAAAAAAAGCGTAGAATGTAACATATTTAACGAACATAGCTGAAACACTCAAATCATTTGTTATTAAACAGCAATCATAAATCAGAATTTATCCTTTCAAATTATCAAATAAATTTTAAGCGATAAGAAAAATAAACATCACTTGAATAGTTCCACATCTCAAATAAATTTCTTCATATAATTGCAGTGTTGAAACAGATCGTTAAATTAATTTAAGTTTACGCAGAACTTTTGTGTAATTGCACCGTTAAATCAATTTAATATGCCAAGTAAATTCATACTGAATAAAATGATTTCATATTCATATTGCTTAGTTGTTCTTCACTTGAATACTACCACAAGTCAGTTCTCCATTTAATGGATAGAAATAAGAAAATCATTAAAATACTTATGTTTTGTATCTTTCTTCTGTTCGATTGCATTAACATGTTTTTTCGTAATGTATTAAAGTGCAAAATTATTGCATATTTTAACATATTTAAAAGGAATACTTCCAAAAAAGAGCTCTCATAGATGCATTCAATAAAAGATGATTAAACGGAATACAGATTTGAGCTCCACCTATTTAAGAATTAGGCATATAGATAATTAAGCAAAGATTTACTTAATTAAACCAATACGGATGATAATTTTTATATAATTTCAGGAAATTCTGTTAGAGTATATTATCACTGCTTGAAATATTAAGTTGAATCCTGTTCTGAAAAAAATAAACAAAAGCGTTGCTTTCATTTTGAATAACGACTTTTGAAGAACACATTTTAAAATATGATTAAGGCAAAGCTGAGTAAGATTAGGTGCGTATGTAATAGTTGCTTTCATCAAGGATTTTCTAAAGGTAATTGGCTCATACTAGTAGTATTGTATAGAGCAAGGAGAATACCACAAAATAACACATGAACTCAGGTCTTCCTTCAGGGTTTCTGTTGTGGGCAAACTACCAGTGTAAGTCATACTATCTAAAGGGCTGTTGGCGGGAAAATGTATTCAACGTTGCCACCATTCTGTGATGAGTCGAAACTAATTATTTTACTACTATTTGAAACTATAAGTAAAATACGTGAACCATTTCAAGAAAACGTTGCTATTATTTGATGATAATTGATGATGCTCACTTGATGCTCCTTTAATGAAATAATGTCATTTTTAAGAACACTAAAGTCATTTGATGCCAAATTTATTCATCGATTGATTCGATTTTGATTTTATGTTGATTTGACGAAAAAATATTAATTTTAAGAACAACTTGACATATACTTAGAAGGCTCAATAATTTCTTTCCGTTTTCTTGAACAAAAGTGTATTTTGAAAAGTATTTAATTGAAGAGTATTATTTTGAAGAATTATTTGATGCGCATTTTGAAGAGTTACTAATTCGACGATTCTTCGAATATTGCATTTTTAAATCAGTACATTCCTTTTTAAACAACAAACTGTTTTGCCCATGTCGTTTTATGTATATATTTTGAAAGCATTATAAAATGTTATTTGAAGTTATTTAAAGCAATTTCGATATAATATTTCGAAGTGAATTTCATTTTCTATTCTTGACATATATTTTAGAATTTGTTTGAATGTACGAATATTTGAGTTTCTTAGCATGATAGCTATTAACATTACTTTAAGACTATTGGTGTGATAATTTCTCGAAACTGATAAATAATGGCCACCCTTAATGATTATCGCTACATTGCACGATCTTTAAAAATTGAAAATAAACAACACATCAAACTCTTACAATTTAATTTTTGGCACGGATAGCGATAGAGAAAATCGCGCTCGATAACGTAAATTTTCAAGATTTCCCAAACCATTTAACTTTGAAAACTCAAAGCAAAAAGTAAAAAAAGAGTTTTCATTTACGAATCTAATTGCTATATGTAATTTACTATACTAAGAATTTTCTGCTGATTTTGAGAAGTGTGCTAACACAATCCTTACGAATCGTACTGGCATCTCACTATTAAAATCAGATTTGTCTGAAGTTACCGAAGTGGATGACGAACTTCTGATGTAAAGTTCACCCCAACGGATATCGTCGCAAAAGTTAACATTACTCACAAACCAGATGAATCTTTATGCAAGCAAAGAGAAGAAAACATGTTTTGATAACTCGTCTCGAAATTTATTACTTCCGGCTAATAATCACTACACTCCTATTGTTTCTTTCCAGTGTTTTGGCCTGAAAGACATTGTCGACCAGATTAAACCCTTTTCCTCTCGTGATAATTACAACGTTGAAACTTTAATTTCAGACATCGATGA
The DNA here is from genome assembly GCF_044657685.1 of Stegodyphus dumicola. Classification (NCBI taxonomy): domain Eukaryota; kingdom Metazoa; phylum Arthropoda; class Arachnida; order Araneae; family Eresidae; genus Stegodyphus; species Stegodyphus dumicola. The sequence goes on along the minus strand of NC_140777.1, from coordinate 111,208,978 downwards.
CATTTTTAATCTCTATCAGATAATGAATCCTGTTCACCAAGTCATTTTTGTTTTGTTAAAAATTTCTAACACTTCCATCTTATTTCATTTCTATAAGTTCAAGACGTGGAACTTCTAAGTGGGAACAATTAAAATACAATTTGTTAGACGAATTTTCGGATGAAATTAATAGCCTTCAGCTACATCGAATAATGGAATATCGTAGTATGAAACCATTCGAAACCCTACAAGAATATATTTTATCTAAGAAAGATCTCGCTCATAAAGTTTCTGTTAATGATTTTTCTCTCATTGACCATGTTATAAACGGTACTCACCAAAAACCACAGTAGTTTTATACGGCTGTAAATCCTGAATTCACAGCCTGAATTTAAAATAAAAAACAAGGATTTACAAAAAACTCTTTAATAGTTCAAAAGATTTGAGGCAAAATACTCGGAAAAAATTCATTAATTCCCTTCAAAATGTTAAACTTGATAATAAACATACATCAAACACGCAATTAGTATGCTATTCTTGTATTTTAAAAGGGCATTAAAACGTCAGTTGTCGGAATAAGTCGAATGGCAAATTTTGTTATGGCTGCATAAATTATGGTCACGTTTATTCCAACTGTCCCAAAATTCCTCGTAGTTCTACCACGGAATCTGCACCTAAACGTTCTGCACCTGACAGCACTGTAAATTTAATTTCTGCTCAAATTTTTCCAAACATCCTAAGCATGTTGATATTCAACTTGCAGGAACCCTGTTAATCGCACTTTGATACACTGGGCCACAAGCCACGCTTATTAATGAAACAACATACCGAAAGATTGATTTTTCCGCTATTATATCCCTCCAAAATTGCGTTCTCAAGATTTGGCCGAGACGCAGATCAAAGCATTGGATTCTTTCAGGATTCCATTGAAATTCAAGACTTTATTTTACATGCTAAAATCCATGGAGTAAGTAATTATGTGATTTCATTTGATGCGATTATTGAAGCTGACTTTTTGCAACAAACTCAGTTTACGTTTAATAAAGACCGCATTCATTTATGCAACCGTAATGATGATGGAATTTTTCTCAACATTGCTAATGTTACCGACGATCAAACCTGTCAATCTGATCTTTCACACATCTTGAACTCCGAAATTCGCGAGGTAGTTCAACATATCGTTACTCCTTACAAACCACATAAAGTTAATACTGCTATGAAAGATTTTAAGGGAATGAAAAAAAAAGGAAAATCGGTTAAAGAAAACAGTTAAGGGTGAAGACTATGATGCTGCCGATAACGATTAGGAATTGGATTTGGATGATAATGACATGGATCATGATGATGACAATGACAAAAATGATGATGATGACAAACATGAAGCTAATGACGTTGACGATCATGATGAACAAAGTTTGCAGAATAATGAAGAAGCTGTGAAATATAAACTGAATCAGTTAGAACAAGGTTTACAAAAAGTTCTGAAAACGCAGAAGAGAAATCAACTGCTAAAAGAGCAGAAATACCAAACGAAATGAAAGAAAACTCTGAAGATGGAGAAGATTCCGAAAAATGAAAAAAGAAGTTTTTCACAGAAGGCTTTTGATGATGAAGCAAGAGATGCTAGAACCCTCTATCTGGGAAATTTACGTAGTGATATCACTAAGCAAGAACTCAAAGCTTTGTGTTCTGATGTTTTAGATGTAGCTTCGCCGAAAACAGATGCAAAGAAACGAAAAGAACAATTTGCATTTTTAGAATTTAATAGTGAACGTAAAGCTGAAAAAAATCCCGAGACCCTTCCGGAGGAAAAATTACAAGATCAGCTTGTTACAGTAGATTTTGCTGGTGTGAAAAGCAAAAATATACCAAAATCAGCAAACGGGCAGGAAGAAAGAGAAAATATAATCTAATAAAATTATTTATCGCTGGCGTTCCAGTTGGTACTTCAATTTCTCAAACTGCTGATTTTTTTTTTTTTTTTTTTTTTTTTTTTTTTTTTGCAAAAGCATGTGTTTCACGTCGAAAGAAAGGCAAGAAAATGTCCTGGCAGCATAAACGAAGAAATTTTAAAGGACTCCAAAGAAAATTAAATTGCAGACTCAGCGAGATGATGAAAAAAGCGCTTTACGTATTGAAGCTCAACAGAATATGCCCCATTTCAGAAATAAAATATCGGACATTAAAAAAAAGTCGCAAACCGGCTTGTAAATACAGCTCGCAGACTAAGTGGCAATACAACGCAGCCACTTGTGGAACTGGATTGAAACCTCGTCCCAAATTCTTAGTCCTTATGAGAGAGCGAAAGTTCATCCATCTAATTATGAAGTATCAAAGATAGGACGGCATGAAGGCCCCACGATAACGTCAACCAGTGCTGATAAGATGAAACGCTGGTGCACAAATTGAATATTCTCCACCAAGACATTAATTTTTCTTTTCTCTTTTTCTGCTTTTGTCTTTTCAGATCTCTTGTCTTCTTCAACCAGCCGTGGATGTCCGGGGCCGTGTAGTGATATGCTTCTTTTTATAAATAAGATGTCAACGCGCTCACCAGCAAGATCACGTGACCCCTTCTCAGACAGAAGCAACGATGAAGTTCGAAAGCCTAGGACTCTAAATTCTTCTTATGATGTTATTCCGCTTTTATGATGCCATGACTGTGAATTCTTCTTATGATATTATTCCGTTTATAATCTTTTTATTTATTTTTATTTTTGTGTGTCATCTTCGTGTTAATTACGTCCGTTATGTTAGCATGTTTTCGTCATTAAATTACTAAATGTTGCTATAGTTGTCATCAATAAGACTGTTGCTATAGTTCGTAAGTACAACTATATTCTGCATATATATGTGTGTGTGTGTGTGTTTAAATTACAAAATAGGAAAGACAAACCGCATTCTTCCATTATTCTAAATTGTAAATGCATGTACGAAATTAAGTGGCGCCTTTTGCGCCTATATGTGCGAAGCATATATTATGGCTCCAGAACTGCTTTATTTAATCATAAAATTACGTTGAAACACTACATTTTAACGTAATTCAAAAAGGCCAGTTGCCTTTAAACAAGGAAAGGGGGCCATTTAGAAGTAACTGCCTAACCATTGGCGCAGAACACCAGCTGTTCACGTGGATTTGCCCACAAGGATAGATATATTAGTATTTAGAGAAAGCTGTGGGGAGTTCCAGTTCGATACAAAATAAGTAAATTAGAAATGTCTGAACAGAATAATTTCAGTAAGACTATTTTAAATGATGTTAAACGGAATAAATATTAGTTATAATATAAAAAAATGAAACTTGTTGTGATTATGCACAGTAATTAATCGACGTATTTAAAATTTTTATATTTTAAAAAGACTTCATTAATTAAATACTGCGATCATTAAGATTTTTATGAAGACTCAATTGTGATAATTTTACTTCCAAATTTGCTCTTTTATAATCTAGCTTTTTCCATATATAATCTCCATTCATTAATTGTTTCGGATAATGTAAAATTCTTTTTACTAAATTTATAAGATATATTTTGAATATAGAAGTTATTCCTCTTAACATGAATTTTAATTGATATATACTTATATTTGTTTTTATTTACTCGTACATACTATGGAAAATTTCTATAGCCATAAAATGTAAATAAAAACTTTAAATTTTTCAAACAAAACTAAAAGTATTTTATAAAACGCGGAGATTTTTATGTTTAATTGTACTTAAACATCCCAAAGCAATCAGCAAGTAGTTACGTAATTCGTTTGTAGAGGACCTGTCTTTTTTATCAGAATTTATTATTATATTGTATTGTATTTGTTTATTGCTCAACGATAAAGAAATCTGGTTTTCTTTCGTAATCAGTAAATAAGATTAAACAATTATATTTTAACCGAATTTCTTAACTATGTATTATAAACATTTTTATTTTATGTTGGTGACGACACTTAGTAACACAAAAGTTTTTAAGTATTTCATGAAAAAATTGAAACTCCAAATTTAGGACTATTTTACACTGTTTAGAAAAAATGTTTCAAGAACTTAAGAAATCAAACTGTAGAGCTCGGCATGTTATTTTACCCATACGTTACAATTGTAAATCATTCAATTCTGAATCAACAGCGTTCAAATTGTAAAAATATTTCATCTAATACGTGATATTTGGTAAAACAGTTCCCTATTGGGCGTTGGCAAAACTTTCTGTTGCCAAAGATAGTTGAGATAGTTGACGACATTTTAGCAACTTTGTAATTTTTTTATACTAAGGAAATGGTATTTTTGAAGACCTACGACGGATTTATTCTGTTTTTCATTTGGTTCGTATATTGACATTAGGACTAGGATTATCTGCCTAAAGGAAGGTATGCCATTGTAGAAGACAATCTAGGGAAAACTGGCTCGTATACACGTTATACATGAGGATATTCACGAAAATGCTCAAGTACGAAAATGCCCTTCGCTTAGAATCGAATCCAGGTGGAATTTTATTTTTTATTTTTTATTTTTTTTTTACTAGTGTTTAGCGACTTTACCACTCGGCTGCTGCTTGGCCTTACCGATATTTTCTGAAGCTTACAGAAACCCGTGCAACATCATATGAATAGGTTCCGAGTACCAGCAAGAAACAGTTGTTAACTAATATGAGGCCTCGTCATTCAAAGTGAGTTAGCTGAACTGCATTTTAGAGTTTACTCTGTGAGTTATTTAGAGAATTTACAATATTTCTCATGCAGTAAAGATGAATTTCATAATATCCTAAAAACATTGGTAATTTCATCATTCAACCGGAGAGTAATTGTTTAGAAGGAGAGTTACTGACTGGTAGCTTGAAACAATAATTATACAAACTTACAAATATACGTAAGATGTTTTTAAAGTTCTAAGAATTTGAATATACGTTTCTATTTCGTCAATTATCATATCAGTATTACAATGCAGGTTTTCAACATAATCCCCGTTTAATAAATTTAATGTTTTAAGATGTCTTCAGAGTACCTATGCTATGTCTCCTCTCTCTCTCTCCTTATAGCATGGTTAAACTCTCAAATCGAACATCTTGCAAGTATTTTCAATTGTAGAAATAGCATACTTTTTGCAGGCATTGAACAATTTCTCTCGTTTCCGCACTCTCTTCCCACTAAAAAAATGACTGCTTTTCGCTTCATCCACTGCCACCAAAAGAGTGATGCAAAGATGCTCCTGTATCAGTGAAACAAATTCATTTGATAGTTGCATAAATATGCCTAGACTTGTCTCTAGCAGATAGGTTGCTTTTGAGCTCTAGGTATTGATCTATAGTTCAGTTCCCAGAACTGTGGGAACATCCCTCGTATATACACACGTACACATACATTTAAATTAATTATTCTATATATGTTTTAAAAATTATATTATTATTTTGTACTGTCGAGAAATGAAGAAAATGCATAATAGTATATTGATAAAACTATGATATAAATGAATAACTAATTTATTATAATTATTCTGTATTCTAAACAGCAGCGAAAACGCCATTAATCATTTAGTGTTTGAATAAGCTATCATTTGTAAAATGATCAATTGTAAACTGATGATTCTAAAATGTATGACATTCACGAATTCATTGGAAAATTCGAGAGTAAAATTATTTATAAAATGATCAGTGAACAAATGATAGCTCACTGTATCAGGTTCAATGTTTCTTCTAACCTTCTTCGGAAACATACAAGGACCTGACTAAGAACAGAGAGCTTACTAAAGCTATGTTCACTAATTGTAGTAAGTAGACAGGATACAGACGAAGGGTATACAAAACCCTTTATTTTTCTTTATATACAATGACTTCCGTACTTCGGAATACAATGTCCCTCCACTTGGGGTCTAACGTAAAAGATATCAAAATAAAACTAAACTCTAATTTAACTTTACAATAATACACGTGTAAGATTGGCCTTATAATAACAGGAAGCGTATGTAGCACAGAGACTGTGAACAAGACAATACGTTTAATTTATCAAAAGGATTAAAACCTCTGGCCTGGAAGGCAAATAGCAACTGCGTAACTTCTAAGGTAAGCGGCCTGCTTCGAACTCACTGCTTCCTCTCTCTTTTGCTTGGCAAAAAGCCACAACTTAAGTACTTGGCGTTCGCCAGACAACTTTGCATAAAATCCTTCACGCTTATAATTCTGGCCGGAAGTAGAAAATAAGAAGTGATAGTAAAGATTTAAAATAAAATAAACGTTAGTAAAACTTAAGATCCTTACATACTTCCCGCCAGAGTTAATTAGTTTGAAACTGAGGTCTAAAACGACCTTGTTGAAAACTTTTAGCTCTAGAATCTAACGCGAGGCCAATCTTTTACAATCATAACTTCGTTAGAAACTAGAAAATTTAAAAGAAAGAAATTTGTTACAATATCAGCTCCCAGGATATACAACAATCTTTTTTTCATCTGTACTGCATCTAAACAGGAGCTTTATTCAATTCTGGTTCCTTCCAGAGATCTGGAAGGAAAACTAGTTTAATGAAATGTTACACAATGACATTGCAAATAACATATAGAATATACTTCTCTTAACATTCTTATTTCATTCGTGACTATTTTAATTATCTCTCCCCGTGCTCTCTGACATGTGTTGTAAAAGAACACCAAACACGAATGTGTTTCTGTCTACGTGTGCCACACTTCCTCCTACAATCAAAACACTAACGTGTTAAAATTCAACATAACGAGACCTCTTAACACACCCTAATTTCAACTCTAAACCCTGAGGTACTATTCTAAAAGTGGCTAACTCTAAAGTGTAGCGTCAGAGAGCCTAACTACATCATTCAACCTTTACCACATATTCGTCATGATTTAATCTTTACAGTCACACGAATAACAAATTTTTAACATTACTTTCACTTTTACCATATCACGGTATTTCTTAACATTAAAAATAACAGTTCACATGTATATAAGAACATATCAACATGCCGTTAATTTTACACATTTGAAAACATACATTAGTAGTACATTGTTAACTTCTATTCTTTTCAAAGCAAGTGCCAATTCTTTCTACATTGAAATAATACTACATTTCAAAAAGTCTTTCAGACTAAAACTTCTTTCTTGCTAGAATGTTTTAAATAAAATTTATACAATAGCTTTTTACAAAAATTTAAGTTTACACAACGCTATTATACATCAACTTTAGTTTTACGCGCGAGTAATTGAAAACATAAGAAAATCGGTCACAACTCACTTCTCGCCCTTTTGGCGATAAAGGTAGACCTCGCATGAGGTAAAACTTCTTGAAATCTGCCACTTGCAGTAAGAATGAAAGATTAACTTAAGTTTGCAAAGTAACATAAAATTTTACTTATCTTTGTAATGTTCGGACATCCTTTTCTGGGCCCAGTCTTTAAAGGTACTGCAGATATTAGCCTGGTTTATCCTCCTTCTTGTACGGGCTCGCCCTTCAGTGCTTTCCTCTGGAAGCTTCCGTTTTTCACCAGTACGGCCACCCTTGAACACCTTCCTTTTCTCCTCTGCTTGTGGTCTTGGCCGTTTGCTGGCAGCTGGTCTTGGCGGAACCGGGAAACTTCTGTCGTGATCCTGCTTGGACCTCGTTGTTGGCCGTTCAAATTTTTCTTGTACTTTTTCCTCCGCCGCTGATGGCCCTTCCGCAGTTCGGCGACTTTTGCTGCGGAGAGTTCTGTCGGATGAGTCGATCTTCCGTTTTAAAGCCGGGTTATAGTTGCCGTCCTTTCTCCTGGTCCTCTTCCCATACGTCGTCCTTCTTCCTTCTTCATTCTGGAGGTGTTCGTGAACTCTGTTTTCTGGACGGTGGAACGACTTCTTTTTCTTTTTACCTTCAATTTTTCCGCGGGGCAATTTTCTTTTCACTTGCTTCTGTCTCTCATTGGCTTGCCCTTGTACTTGTCGTTTTCCCACCTCTGGAACTTGTACCTGCGGTGTCTGCCGTGCCGGATCCTGCAAAAGATCTGAAAAGATTTGCATTTTATTACGATCGAAGTAGGGCTTAATTTGATCAATATTTGCGGAACAGGTTTCACCATTTCTGGCCTTTAACACTACAACAGCGTGAGTTATTTTTTCTATAACATATGGTCCTTCAAATCGTGGAAAAAATTTGGCAGTTTTATCTTCTGGTGCTGAAGAAAGTGAATGCTTAATTTTTAAAACTTCATCCCCTACTTTATAAGTTACTCCCCGTCGTTTCAAGTCATAATACAGTTTTTGTTTTCTTTGTGCTACTTCAGTATTCTTCTTTGCTTCCTTAATTAGTTTTTCTATATCACCCATTTTAAATTCTGGGGCTCTTTGTTGCACATAAAATAATTTATCTAACGGTGTTATAATCTTTCTGCCTAGAAATAACTCAGCAGGAGTTTTGCCCGTTGTATCATGTTTTGCGGTCCTAAGGGCGAAAGCAAATTCATTGACATAGTTATCCCAGCTTTTATGAAAATTTTTAACATAACTACGGATAATTTTCACTATATTTCTGTTGACCCGTTCCGCTATATTTGATTGCGGCGGATACGGGACCATTTTTAAATGACGTATGCCCAGTTTTTGGCACATGTCTTCAAATATATTACTTACAAATTGAGGACCATTATCCGATATAACTTTTAGGGGCGCCCCGTACTTTAAAATATATTTATTTAAAATAGAATCAGTAACTAATTTCGCGGAGGCTCGTTTTAAGGGAACTATTTCGGTCCATTTACTAAAATGATCAACCATAACAAGGAGATAGCGACTTTTATTTAACTGACTTTTTGGGAAAGGGCCCAATAAATCGATGCCAATTATTTCATTTGGAAACTCGGATTTAATACTATTTAGAAACCCGGCGGGCGGAAATTAATATAATTAACGGCTTGACATGTTGGGCAGGACTGGACATACGCCCTTGTTAATTTTGCAGTTCAGGAAAGTAGACTGCCTCGCGTACGCGTTGGATAGTTTTTCGAATACCAGCATGAGAAGCTAAAGGGCTGTCATGGAGCTCTTGCAGGATATTTAATCTAAGACTAGCTGGGATAACAGGTCGAAATTCGTTGTTGGAATTCGTAGTTTTTGTATAAAATAATAGACCATCTATTAGTTCGTAATGGGCCGCCCTATTTCTTATCGCCACAATATCTTGGTGGCTAAAATTTTCAGGATCCTTCAAATACTCATAAATACTTCCAAACTCAGGATCCTTACCCAGTTCGGTTATTACAGTTTCTCGGGAATTTATTGTACACGCTGTAAGCATTGCAACGTTTACGGTATTACCCTGTTCGTCTAATTTAATTCGTGATAGGGCATCTGCTACGATATTTTCCTTTCCGGGGGTATGCTTGATTACCAGATTATATTCTTGCAGCTTGAGTGCCCATCTTAATAACTTTGGGGATAAATTTTTCCCTGAGTACAATCTAGTTACCGCCGCATGATCAGAATATACTGTTATCGGTGCCTTTCCAAAATAGACTCGGAACTTTTGCACTGCTAACAGAACTGCAAGTGCCTCTCTCTCGGTCGCGGAATAGTTTCTTTGTGTTTGATTTAAAGTTCGGCTAAAAAATGCCACGGGCTGCTGATTTTGCGAAAGTACCGCTCCTACCGCATAATCCGAAGCATCCGCTGAAATTTCTAAATTTTCATCCTTTTCAGGAAATTTCAACACAGGGGCTTGCGTTAATGCTTGTTTTAATTTTTCGAAAGCACTATTGGCTTCGGCCGTCCACGAGAATCTTGCCTTTTTCCTTTTTAATTTTAACAATGGCTCAGCGATAGCCGCAAAATCTTTTATAAAGGACCTATAATATGAACAAAGTCCTAGAAAAGAAGAGAGCTTCTTTGCCGTGTTTGGAGTCGAATACTTTTGTACAGCGATTATTTTTGATTCATCTGTCTCGATCCCTTTTTGCGATATTTTGTAACCTAAATATTTTAATTCAGGGGCTGCAAATTTGCACTTTTCGACATTAACTTTTAGACCGGCCTCATTTAATAAAGAAAACACCTGTCTTAAATCATGTATATGTTGGTCGAGATTATCACTAGTAATAATGATATCGTCTAAATAGATAAATGTGGACTTTCCAAGAACAGGTCTTAACACAATGTCCATGCATCGCTGAAATGTTGCTGGGGCCCCAGAAAGGCCAAACGGCATACGCAAAAATGCATAAGTGCCAGACTTGGTTATAAAAGCAGTCTTAGGCACGTCCTCAGGCCTGACCCCTATTTGAAAATAACCATTCGTTAAGTCTAAAGTCGTCATAAATTTGGTTGATTTTATGTTCCTTAAAATTTCTTCTATGATCGGTAACGGATATACCGGATATTTCGTTATGGAATTTAATTTACGGTAATCAATAGCGAATCTCCACCTTTTTGGATGCTCCAAAGGATAATCATTATTTTTCTTACATAAAACCACCGGACTAGCATAATTACTTGAGATGGGCGTTATGATCTTTTTACGTAGCATATCGGTAATATGCCATTCTATAATTTTTTCCTTATACTTATCATACCGGTATGGTTTTTGACGAACTGGCAATGCATCTCCGGTGTCAATACTATGGTTAGTAACCTGAGTAAATCCTGGAATATCACTAAATAAGGAAGCAAATTCACTTACAACTTGTCGGATTCTATCTTGCTCGTCATTAGGCAGGTGGTCAAGATTTAACCTTGGCGGTTCAACCTTTTCTACACGCACTGGTTTCATTGTCAGCCTAAGGGACGCTTCATTAAAATCCAGTGTAGCTTGTGCGTCTGAAAGAAAGTCTATTCCTAGGATTAAATGTGCTTGCAAATTCTTTACTATAAAAAACATCACCTTTACTTGTTCGTCCTTGATACGGATATACAAAGGTACTTTACCTACGCACTTACATTGTTCTCCTTGCGCTGCTAATACTGTAGTATTATCCGCATTATATATGCGGTATTTGCGAAAATACTTTCTAAAAAAGACTTCTGCCACACAGGAACACTGCGCGCCGGTATCCAGGAGTGCGGTGGCTGGGATATAATTTACCAAGACTTCAATCTTCGGAAGAGTTAAATTTTTCACCATTACTGTATTTAACTTGTAGGAAGAGGGGTTTTCGTGGCCTTCGGATTTCCGCACCCTCTCGTCAGCAGAAATCCGTTTTAGTTTAAATTATTTTTCCTTTCCGTGCTTTCCTTCTTTTTCCCCTGGCCTTGAGACTTTTTTCCTGGATTGCTATTGAACTGTCGACGTTCGCCGGCTGTTTTTGAATGCTCGGGTTTCCTCGCCCACTGATTCGCTTTTTCTCCGTAGCCATGTGCTTGAGTTTGCTGTAGTCTTGGCGTACCAAATTGGTTTCGCTGTTGATACTGGCGTCTTCTTTCGACGTCCGCCGTTCTTCTACTTTCAAACTGGATTGCTAGCTCAAATAACTTTTCCAGTGTAGTCGGATTTCTCAATTCAATAAAGTCTTGCACTTGGGGTAGTAACCTCGGCAAAATCACTTGAATTATTTCAGGATCCGGACGGTTTCCATACAAGAGCTTGAAAACGTGAATTTTTCTTAAAATAAAGCTCGAGAGGTTTTCGATTCTTTGTTGATATATACTAAAAAGTTCCGTTTCTAATTTCGCACGATCCCTTACCACAGGGAAGGCTTTTAGTAGGGCAGTCTTGAAATTTTCGTAAGTATAGGTGGGACTTCCTGCTTGACCCAAGAGACTTCTGCCGATACATTTGAACCAGTTAAGCGCTTGGCCCCTCAAAGCGCTGGTAGCTAATGTAACTTTTTGAAACTCGTGCACGGGGTAGAGCATGAAGTGGTCATCCAATTTTTCCAAAAAACTGGTTACCGGTGAGTTTCCATTAAATGTTGCTTCTGGTTTCATCGAAGCGCGCATGGTCTGGACGATGTACCCAAATCCTTCCAGGGCGGCAGCTGGCATTTCTGGATTCTGAGCCGTTTCTGCAGGCAGCACAGGTTCTTCTTGAAACTCGGCCATGGTTATTCTTCTTCGTCGGGCGCCGCTATCAGGTTCAATGTTTCTTCTAACCTTCTTCGGAAACATACAAGGACCTGACTAAGAACAGAGAGCTTACTAAAGCTATGTTCACTAATTGTAGTAAGTAGACAGGATACAGACGAAGGGTATACAAAACCCTTTATTTTTCTTTATATACAATGACTTCCGTACTTCGGAATACAATGACTCTCCACTCGGGGTCTAACGTAAAAGATATCAAAATAAAACTAAACTCTAATTTAACTTTAGAATAATACACGTGTAAGATTGGCCTTATAATAACAGGAAGCGTATGTAGCACAGAGACTGTGAACACTACAATACGTTTAATTTATCAAGAGGATTAAAACCTCTGGCCTGGAAGGCAAATAGCAACTGCGTAACTTCTAAGGTAAGCGGCCTGCTTCGAACTCACTGCTTCCTCTCTCTTTTGCTTGGCAAAAAGCCACAACTTAAGTACTTGGCGTTCGCCAGACAAGTTTGCATAAAATCCTTCACGCTTATAATTCTGGCCGGAAGTAGAAAATAATAAGTGATAGTAAAGATTTAAAATAAAATAAACGTTAGTAAAACTTAAGATCCTTACAACTGCACCACACTTTTTTGAAGTGGTTTAGAAACTGTCTATTATTCATACTAACATAAAAAATGAATCTAAAGTACTCATTAATAAAGCATAAACTAAATTAGATAAAATCATTGGAATTATAGATAGAATCGTTCTGCATTACTTTCTACTCTCAACTGCTCGGCCTACAGCGGGATGGTAAGTATAATGCGGCTTACTGTCGATGCCAACATTACCGGCATCGTGCTTTGAAAACAGTATGAAGAGTTCTGTCCATTATTGAAACGACACCACATAGTTCACATGCTCACATGGCAACAGTTTCGAATATATTACGCACAATTCCTTCTTCATGCAATATCTCCAACCTGACAGAATATTTAGGATTCATTGACACAAACATCCATGATGATTCATTAAACTTATAAGGTATTTTTCCCACTTCCCTAACGTCCTTCGCGGTGTAGTGGTTCTGCACGCTGGGCCGGTATTCCAGAGGTCCGTGGTTCGATTCCCGGCGAAGGCGTTTGCTAATTTTTCATCTTGTCTGCTTCTAAAAAATCCTAATGTCTCTACAGTGGCGCCCGAACTAAAAGGGTTGTGAATGATGATCCTCCGCACCTAGGATTTGGCGACTAGGTCCCCTAAAACCCTAGTCGCCCTTTAAAATGGAGGGTATATAAGGTATTTCTCCCACTTCCCTAGCGTGCCTTCGTGGTGCAACGGTAGCACGCTGGGCCGGTATTCCAGAGGCCCGTGATTCGATTCCCGGCGAAGGCAGTTGCATATTTTTCATCTTTTCTGCTTCCAATTAACCTAATGACTCTACAAACTGAAGTATCTATTCCAGCATGCAGTCCGAACCCACTTATTTTCTTAAATTTTTAATAACAAGTGTACTTCTTAACTGTCATTGTCATCGATATCCTTCTAAGTGTCGTCATTTTAAGCGATGATAATTGTCATTGTTAGAGATACCATATGAAATTCAGTCTAGTCTGAATTGGCCAGTAATTATGATGGATCTCATTCATATCCTTCTATTTTATTTCACTTGAGGGATTCCCTTTGCTGATATTTGGCTTAAATTATAAGCGGTATTTTATCTCATGCAACCGAGAAAATACGAAGTACATGGGAACTACGACTTATGTGCCTAAAAGAAAAATATTTATGCATACATAATTGCATTTCATAGTCCTTTGTTAACTTATATCTGAAAATATTTAGATAGTTATAAGTTAAAAAAGCGTCAAATTTCGAAATGCCTCAGACTTTACGTTATACTTCACGAAAGTGTCATAAAGAGGGCAGATGGAGTTACCTCATTCAACCGGAAATGAGGTTGGGATCGAAAAAATAAATATTTGAATAAAAAATAGGGTTTGGGAGAAGAACGACTGGCAGGATGAAGCATGAGAACTCACTTTGCAAAAATTGTAAATGCATTTCTGCTTGCCTTTCGAGCATAAAAAGTACAACTCAAGCTTGAATTAGTTTGATATAAGTCAATATATATATATATTTATAGAAAAAGTGTTCAATTTTCTCTCATGCGCTCCTCCATGGAAAAATTCCAAAATGTTTAGATTTGAAAAGCAAACATTTCTGTCACAAGCATCATACGACGAGCACTAAATGACACTTTGAGATGGAAAATAGGTTTAGAAAACTCTTAGAGGGAGAAACAGCAAAAAATGTTAGGGGTTAGACTTGAGCAGACTTCTCGTTCCAGTAACTGAGGTATAAAAAATAACAAATATAGCTTAATCGAGAAAAAATATAGAAAATTTCGAGGTACGAAGAACGAGCTCATGGAAAAAAAAAGAAGAAATATTAAGTTCTTATTCCATTTGGAAGGTGAAATTCGTTTCTCAAATGGAAAAAGAAAGTAAAAATTGGTTCTATCCTTTCTTAAAGTCATTTACTTTGAACATTTCCTTTTCAACGAAATCAAAAGTACAGAGAAACTCGAGGTCGGTGGAATTCCCCTGATCACAAATAAAAGTTCAAAAAGCGATGTCATCTGGAGTTGTAAGCCACGCATGATTTGAAATCAAACAGGATTTTATATTTTCCTTTTATTATTTGTTCTGTATCTTAATAGACTTGGAATTTTCTTAATTCTTTCCTTATTTATCTTCTTTTTAAATGCATTGAGGAAAAAGTGTTTCTAGAAATATTTCCTGACGGCTGTGTTCTATTTACCGTTGAGTGTAAATCTAGTCTCCTTTCACGTTATAGTGTTCAGATCGAATCTTAGCTATACAGTTTTAAATAGGCTTTTGAAGAAAATCAGTCGAAGATCACATACTTTATATTTGTTTTTGTCTTAAAGTAACCTAATGTTTCTTATAGTACAACCATCTAAATTAACGGGGAAAACATCTACATGTTTTGATACCTTTAGTTACACTATTTTTTTTTTTTTTTTGGATTTGTATATAAATGAAAAAATATTCTCGCTAGAAAAGAAAAGCAAAATTTTTAAAGCTTTTCTGCCCCGAATAATCCTCAATAGTATAGTCACTCATACACATATATGTGTAATGAAAGATTACGAAATGCTGGCAATGAAAATGCGTCAATGTGCTAACCCACGATGGTAAGCTAGCGCATTTATTGGTGATTATTCTTTGAATAAAAGGCCGCTGTGCACATTCACACAATCCTTTCGTTTAAAACACACAATAAAGCAACATGCAAGCTTAAGTACGTATGCATTTACTATTCAAGAATTAAAAATGACGCTTCACATAACTGTACGAGGGATGTTATTATTTTCATTTCTTCAATTTTAATCCAGTATTAGAATGCAAACTTTCAACATAATCCCCCTTTAATTGAACACACATATCCTAGAGAAAACCTAATTCTTAAGGCATCTTCAAAGAACGTTTCGATATCTCCTTAATGCCTATTTATGCAATGGTTAAACTCTTAAACTGAACATCTCGTAGGACTTGAACTTGAGTTCAATTCCTTGAAATTTGGAAACACCCTACGTAGTTGACAAAGAAGAGGCGGTGAAAAACATGTTTGAGAACAGAGCGTCGATTGTAAAAACTATTAAATTCAAAATAGTGAAGTTACGATTATGTTTTACAACAATTAATTGATCTCCGAGCGTTACGGGTTCAGCCCTTAAATTTCCAAGTTTCTCAAAATGTCATGAATAAGTGGTATTTTCTTCAATATTATTAAAAAACGACTCTCTGACTTTGTACCTTGATTTCTTTTCTTTGAATATACATCCAACTAGAAATCGGATACATTAAAAGCTGCTAGCAATTTTCATGTATAATGAATACGAAAGCCAATCTTCTATACGGAATCTTCCGTCCATAACGCTACGAGAGTTTTCAGATTATACAAACATTATTGGCTGAAAGCTTTTTTTATAAGCGCATGCAATATGACTGTTACATAAGAATCATATGAAAGGGATTAATTTTCAAATAACGTAGTTCAGAGAGATTTATTATAAGCATGCTACTTTGTTCAGGATAGAAAGTTAAAGTAACAAAATTAAAAAGAGGATTCTTGCAAATTACAGTTATAATTGTATCTTATATATGAATAAGATAAATTCATAAGATATATATTAAATACAATTATAAATGATATCAAATTTAAGGAAAAGATAGCTGAAGAATTGTCACAATCTTATAAATATAACATAGCTTAGATTCATATGTTAGATAAGAAATATAAATATATATAAAACATATATATATGGCAACAATAAAATATTTAAATAATCATCTGCCAATAAACGAGAATACTTGATAATTCTGAAAATCTCGTTTTTTTATTTGGCAACGATGAGAGATCATTTCTAACGATTTTAAGGACAATTTGTGGTTATATTTTGTTTGTGTTCATGCATAACGAAATATTTGCATTCATTTAAGTATTTATTTATTGCATTAAAGCGTTACTTCGCTGCACCAGTTTAAGTAAACGTATAAATTTCCATTTAATTTTATTAGATTTATACACATCTTTTAAAATAAAATGTTAAATCTGAAGTGAATATACAAATAGCAAAATTGCTATTTGTATTCTCATACTGTCAAATGTATTTCCTTCCCATCCTATTTTTACATATCTCAAATTTTAATTATTTGTATGTTCATTTGAATAGTCACAATCTCAGATTACTAAAGTTTTATTAATTGCAAAAGTTTCTTAAACTGACTGTCATTTTAATTATAAGCTACATGTTGCATATCAGAAAATAACTCTTATCTTCACTGTTTAAATGCAGTAATTATTCAAAAGTTTCTAGATATTTTATATAACTTATTATGCACTTTGATAGTGTTTATTAATTATTTTTATTAAAAATTTCAATGATTTGCATTACTTCTAGCCAGATTTACTCACCTTCTGCAGCACAAATTCCGCCTTTATGTATAGCACCCCCCCCCAAAAAAAAACTGGGTCAGTTCTAGATATCCCGTTCTATTGGTCCAATTGATGAAATTCTGATTGCGTTTTTCATGTCTCGAAAGAGCAATTTAGGATATATATTAGATTTACGTATAGCATCATTCTAACATAGGTATTTTGACAGAAAATCAGACTTTTTCTGAAATAGAAGGGCAATTTTTTTCCATATTTTGATTTTATGATTCAAATTATACCTAAATATTGTAAAGTTTGGTGGGAAATTTACGGAGAAATTCAACAATTTCTTTTGGCTTATATTTTTAGTTTTCGCCAAGAATAATTTACTTTTCGAACTTCATAATTTATAGCAACCTATTTTCCTTTTCTTTTTTTCATTGCGGATGATGGGGAAAAAGTCATCATTCATAATTTCAAATGATTTTTAACAAAGTGATTAAAACACATCTAGTGTAGTGTTGCTATCGCTCAAAAACCAGATGCCAAATCGCTCCAATATGTAAATTCATGTACAGTCAATTCCGGTTAATCAGACCACATAATCAGCCTAATAACCGGTTGGCCCGATTACACGAACATGGCCTACGTTGTAAGACGGGACATGCTATATGTAGCAAACGTCAAATGTACATGTAAATCATGTACTAAAATGTAATTATGGCCTTTATTGTGCGGTACACACGTATGGCGAACATACATGTATAAACAAGAACAACAGTCGAACTTTTTTCATTGAGAAAATTAATTTAGAAATAAATTCTAAGGAACGATCTCCACGATATTCAGCATGCGATGCACGATAAAAACAAGTTCTTACCAAGTTCCAGTCAACATTTGAAGAACTTATCCAATCTATCTGACACGTTCTCTTAACGGATTGTACGTGAAAGAAATGTCACAAACATCTAACGTAGCAATGGGACTGCTTTCATTTCCCTTCTGCGTGATATACGGATGCAAAGTTTCAATTCATTTCCTCGTATCCTGTGTTGTCACTTGCACCAACTTATTAGCGACATCACTTTCTTGGCCTTTCGACGCTATCGTGTGTTTTGTTGCAATAATTGCAGCGTCGCAATCTCCATTTTCATTGAAGCTCTTTGTCGATGGATACAAATTCTTCACAATTTATACCTGTTGAAGTTCCAGATGTCCGTCACCAGTTTCACTTTCAATGAGAATGCCCACATCTATCTCCAAAACTCACTGCTTAAGGCTACAGTGAGAAAACAGTTCTGAATTGTCTCACTGCTCACTTTTCACCAGCTGTCGGCCACAAATGTAACTGCTTGTAAGATGTTGACCATTGCACTAAATTCGCTGGCCTTTGACGATGAGTTCAGCAAACTTTCTTCAATATCTTCAAGGACGTAATTAACCAACCTTGCACGATAAAGGGTCTTCAAAGTTTTGATGATGCCCATGTCCATTGGCAGGACCAAAGCTGCGGCACTGGAAGCTAGAAATTCCAGTTGGACGTTCTTCAAGCAATCTAAATGAGGATATGCTGCACAATTGTCAAGAATAAGCAGCACTTTTATCGACTGGAGTTGTAACTCTCTGTCCCAATCCTTTAACCATTCTTTAAAAAGTCCACGTATTTCTGTTCGCACGATAAACAACTGGTAAACTGTCCATCCTAAGTCCTTTAAAGCAGCGAGGCTTAGTTTGCTTTTTCCTATAACCAATAGCCTTATCTTGTTCTTCCTGACAGGTTTGAGCAGCACAAGACAGTTACGCGATCCATCGCTTTTTTGGAGCCAGAGAGTGCAACATGTTTGTAACTTGACGAGCCGTCCGGTTGTAACCCAATAATGCAGCCTAGTTTCGTCAGCATTGAAGATGTCATTTGCTGGAACATTTTCAGGAAGCTCGGGCAGTTTTGTTAATTTTCATTCTTCAGCATCTGCACTATCAACACCTTCTTTCTCGCTATGTGCTTTCTTGAATTTTATGTCATGTCTAGACTTCCATCGAGACAATTAACTATCCGTAGCTTTAACATCATCGTGGGCCAGGTTTTAGTGAGTTCTTCTGCTTTGCATTTTAACATTGGGCAGCTTACTGGCACAGCTCATCCAGTAACAATGGCAAGCCATTCATTAAGGGCCTCATCGACGCCTGGATCCTTTCCCTCATGCTTCCGTTTTTTGGAAGTTCCTCCTCGTCCTTCACGTTGTGCCCTTTCTTCTCGCAGCTCATTCTCTTGTTTTATCAAGCACGAAATTGTCTTTGCCAATCCAGTAATTTCCACCAAACGACGCTGACTAGTGTTTCGTGTTTGTTGCTTGATGTTATCCAGGAAACCAAATTTTTCAGATAACATCAAGTCCCGTCGTGGCATTTTGGCAGGGAGGACAAGAAACGCTCACAGTTCTCTGACTAAAGTGGTCTGAAGAAACCTTGGTGTTTCGGGGTTAAGAGGGAGGTAAAATGCTCGCCATTCAAAGCGTTGGCACTAAAATCATCCCGAAAGGGTGGTGAAATGATGGCTTTGTTGTGTAAACTTCAATCATGATTGACAGGCGGAAATTTCTTTCAGGTGGAGCAAGACACTCTATTGTTCATATCCTTGAAACTCGGAGACGCAGTGAGACCCATAACCTCGCTGGCGGCTACTGATGACTCTGGTTTAAGAAAGGTCAAAGAAAAAGGTGCGCGTTTTTCGCTCCCACTGGTTTTCTCTTGTCATGCACTTTAAGGAATTCCTGACCTTTGATAAAGCATTCTCCTGGGGAGGAGCGCAGCTACAGATTCTCCCGTATGTCGAGTACCACCTGTACATCCACTGTACGCAGCCGGATTGTGACTTCTGTTTCTTATTCGCTCTCACTCGGTCGTAGTTTCTGATTAAATGAAATTTTGCTCCAAATAAGCAAATAATATTAGGCTTATGTACATAGGATTTATTTCGGTTCTTTAGGATTCGGTCCGGTAAAGCGTCTGGCCCGATTATCCGGTTGTACAATTAACCGGATTCAACTGTACATCTTAGAAAATTTTGAGTAAAAAATGTCTTATTTTTTGCAGGTGCGCCTAGTCTATTTTAAGATGATGTTAAAAATTGTATAGATTGTAATAAAAAAATTCGAAAAATTTAGAAAAAATAATTTTAAAATACAAATCTTAAAAATAAATCATAAAAATAAATAATAATGCTTAATAAAAATAAAATATTTTTAATCGATAGGTTTCATCTATATTAATTGGTTTTGCTTTATTTTCCCCTATTTTGTAAATAATGTAGTAGTGGTCCATATAGCTTTTACATTTAAATTGGCATTATTGTTTGAGTATACTTTTATCTTCCTAAATGACAAAAAGTTCAATTTATAAGCTCAGAAATGTGACTGGTAATGATTGATTATGTATCTCCGTACTACTGAAATAATGTCAGAAAAACAAAATGAATATGTAAGGTTTCTTCAGTAGTAGGAAATAAATTCCTCCTACTGAGATACCTTAAATATGAATAAATCATTTAATTATAATTAAATGGTTTATTCATATATAAGGTACCTTCTCCCTTCTTCTAGAATGCTTTCGTGGTGTAATGGTAGCACACTCAGCGAGTATCGGGAGGTCCAGGTTCCAAACCTGGTAAGGGGAACTGCATATTTTTCACGTATGCAGCATCAAATTAACCTAATGCCTCTTCACATATCCTTTTTCACTTACATTTTCCTTTTTTTTAACGGTTTAGTTCACCAGCTTTTCTCATTTGCTTCATATTTCGATGAATATGTACTCTCAGTTTACATAAATACGTTTCCAGCAGCACGCATTTTACGTAATAACTAACTAATTCACAGTCATTTGTAGCCTTTTGCTCTAAATGTAATGGTCATATATGGTGATAGTAATTTTATCCTTTGCAAATTAATGAACATATGAACTGATACGAAACAATTATAATAAATGATGGTACAAGATAAGTTATGCAATAATTAAGAAATTATAATAAAAATGGTTATCAAAATTTTTGCAATTGGATACTGAATAAAAATTTGAGTTTAAATTCTTAAATAAGCATCATTTTAAAATTAAATAAAAAATAAAAAAAAACTTTCATTTTAAATACCCTTTAAATTTTAAAATGATAAAAGCATTAATGTTGCAAAAATATAAGAATAGTTATGATCCTTTCCTCGACTAAAACACGCTTTGAATAGCACATAGCACTTCCGGACTCAGTGAGATATCACGAAAAGAGAACGAAAAATACTAAATGCAGTGGAACTGAAAGAACTGAAATGAATACAAGAAAAATACAATAAAACGCACTGGGTCAAAATATTAAACCTGCAAAAAATTATCAATTGTCTAACGTTTGGCTACTAGACCTAACTTTAAATTTGAAATTGACTGTTACTTTAAGTTACTTCGTTAGAAGTGTTGTTTGATTTGTAAGCACGACACGTGTGAGTTTTACGTTCAAATTCTGATTCAATAAAAAGGTTTGTTAAATCTTCTTAAGACTTTGCAGTTAATTCTAGGGGCAGCAATAATTCGCTGTCTGCACGAACTCTGGCCTAAGTTTATGCTACCGAAGAATACCAGACTCATAAGTTTTATGAATAGCTTAAATAAATCATTCTATTTAAGATTAAAAGGAGCACAACGCACAACTCGTACGTTAACTCAAAACCACACTATAACAGAACTGAAAGAAAATATAACTATCAGAATAATTTAAAATTGAATTTGCAGTTTAAGATCATAACAGGAGACTACAGAAATATGGCTAAAATCAGCTGGCTCGAACATTTAATTGCACGTTATAATTTTGCCTGGAATGTTTAACTTCTTTAACTTTGGCTAACTTGCAAAGCTGAGAGGTAAGTAAATCTAAAGAATCGCCGTTAAAAGTTATGTATCTAAAACATTCAAACCTTCGCCATAAATACATTTAAATAATTTGCATACAGGTCAGAACAAACGGGAAGAACGTGTACGATAAAGATCCAAATCACAAAAAATAATTAAATAACAAAACCACTTTATGAAATAATCAATTAAGATAAACGTAACTACATTTTACATTACCTCTTCCAAATCTAAAGTAAAAAAATGTAATATTTGAGCCAATAATTCAAATTAACTTTGATAAAGTCTTCGTTTTGTAATAGCAGTAAATCTACGAGTATTGTAGTATAATCAAAGAGAACAAAGGCAGCATGTACAAAGATAGTATTCCTCTATAGAAAATAGCGAGTAGCGCAGTATTAAGATATTTCTTTATTCAGTAACTTGTTAAAACGAAATATTGCCTTTCCAATAAATTTTGTATTCATAAATTTTAAGACTTTACTCTCTCTAGGAAGTGACATACTTAATTTATTGTTTATTCAGTTGACTCTTTGCAGATCGATGAACAGATATGAATATGTGCAGTCATAAGATACCCGTATTCCTTCATTTTAATGCATCTCAGTTAACTATCATAATAGATGTATGAAGGTAATCGTATTAAAATCAAGTTAATGAATATGTCACCGATTAAAGGATGTGCATATATCATATTATAGTCTAGTAATTTGGGAACCTTAAGAATTAATTTTACTGAAGCTTTCCTTAAGCCATCAAAGCATAATTTCTTACAGTCCATGAAGAGTTTATTTCGATGAAAACCAGAGTTCAAGCAGTATTTAAGAAATATTTATTTAAAAGAAACATTATGATTAATTTTAAGATAAAACGTTAAGATGACGGAAGCTTGAAGAAAATATTAAACATCATCGTCCGGGTACAATAAAATGCCGAAATACTTCACTCAAAGAGAAGCCTAACTTTGAACTTTTGCATTCGAAATGAAACACTTTATTTAATTACAAAATATAAAACAATTTTCAAACAGCTTGTAAAGGCTACGAGATCCCAACAATGTTTCTTCTTTCCCATTTATTCCGAAAATGTAATATTCTGATGCTGCTCTCTTTTATAATGTATAGAGTAAATACATCACTGGCTGCATATAGCAAGATTAATCAAATATGCGTTTACGTTAAGTAAATAAAGGAACGCTGACAATGAATTGAACTATTACAATCAAGTACGTTCTGATTTCTAACATTTTCAATGAAAGATTCAGTGAATCGTTGCTGAAGATCGTACAATGCGACCTGATGAAGCGAAAAGTAGATTAGTCAGCATAAAAGGCTAGACAGATGAAACGATGAAAGATAGAAGTACTTGAAAAGGAACGATTTCTGTGCGTCAAGTCAGTCTCGGCATTATCCGAAAAGAGAATTATTTTCCAGATTATATGGCAAACGAGTTTCTGCAGAATGGAGGAGTGTTATTTTCGAATCTGCGAATATTATTTATCTTTTATTACAGTGCTATATTAGAAACCGATGTAATATATATATGTATGCAAACAAATACACATAAACAAAAGTTGAGAAATTAAGATGATACATATTAATAAAGTCGTACATTATACTGCGAAATTAATTGAATAATCAATAGATAATAATTAAATCAAAATTACATCATGAAAGGGGACAAATTTCTCATAAGAAAAGCTGAAATAAAAATTAAAACGAAAACAATTTAAGTTGAACATCAATATTTCAATAAAAATTAGTAACGCTTATAAAAATTGATACAAAATGAATAAAAATGGCTAAAATGTCCTTGGTCTTTTTCAAGACGAAGCCAAAAAATTTCAGCAGAGCCATGTTTATGAATTATATCTGGACGACGTGTATTCTGGAACATTTCAAAATAAAGATTAAAAGCGTTTCCCAAATAAGAATATTTAATTAAACTAATCGAAGTGCTTTAAAACTACGACAAATTAAATCTAAAAAAAAGCTTTTCATTTAAATAATCATCGTGATATAATCTGGTCAGACGTGACCCTAAAATAATTATTTGGAACATAAATATTAAAAGAAATCTACATTAAATTTTATTCAGAAAGGTCGCTCTGTTAAGCATTCTTCCGTTGCTTCTTTAAAGACCAAGGAATTTTGATTCGAATTTTTCTGTTGGAAAGTTGCTTCCTTTCATGTTTTAATTTTGATTTAATTGCTATCTCTTAATTATATATACATACATGTACATACACACACACATACTCATTTTGTAATTTACGTCACAATTTTAGTGAAACTAAGTGTATGTTATAGTGGATCATGTATAAGCAGAAAAGTCTCAGAAACGAGGCATTGGCGGAAAAATAGAATTACAGGGGTAATTCATTTAATATTCAGCTAAATGGCTGATATGCCAAGCTGGAGATGGTTTGAGCGACTAATTTTCGCCGCCAAATTTTATAAGAAATGTCTAGACGTCACCGAGCTTAGCTACCATTTGGCAGCAATTTGGTCCCATCCCTGTGAAACTGTAACTAGTCCGAATCCTATGTAACTGTAACTGTACCCGGTCCTATTTAACTGCAACTGTGTTTACTTTCCAACAATTTCGAGAAAGCTATGGTAAGAGAAATTTCTTGTCGGATTGGAGAAAACTATATGAGAGGACAGAAAGAATCAGTTTTCCGTTTTGCTCAGAGTACTGAGTGTTCAGAAGAAATCACAGAGCTTTCACTTTCTGATGTGCTTTGGATTGCGTATGTTCAACGTATTTGTAGTCTGAAGTGGTAACTGATTGTGCTTTGTCACACTGAGGAATGTTGCACGAATACTTTTGTATAAATTATTTCAGAACTGCATATTGTAAAGAATGTTCAGAACTGTATAAAATATTCAGAACTAAAGTCCCCCCCCCAAGGAAACTGTACATTCCTTTATTTCACCAGTGTCGCATTTTTAAATTCACACACATAATACTTATATAAGCGACACAACTAATATATATGTGCTTAAACATACGTCCAGACATGCATATACAGGCGCTCATATATACGTATATATGTCTAGAAAGAGAGAGAGAGAGAACATTCCTAGGGTTAATTAAAATGTGACGAATGCTATGTAATATTCTTTCTTAATTTTAATTTATAACTTATTTACTGCTTCTTAATGCAGTTTTTTTTTTTCAGTAATTAAATTTTATTGATTTTTATTTTTATTCTGTTCTTTTTAAAGTAATTGTTGAAAGTTAAATTTTTGTAAGCTGTAATTGTTAACTTTAAATTTAAGTTTCTTTGTGTTAATCATTTTATCCCTTAAAGTGAAGACTGGTTTTAACTTTTATTATTTTCTTCCTTAAAATTTTAAAATAAGTTATCTGGTTTTATTTGTACTGTTTGTTATACTAGTTTGGTGTGTGAATTTTAATTAATTTTTTGTTTAATGTTTACCCCTCCTTCTGGTAAATTCTTACAAATCCATATTTTCTAACTCTAATGGTGATATTGACAGACGTTGAAGAAAATGTAATTTTTAAAAATGATTACATAAAGTTTATCCTAAATTTCAGCAACACACCTTATTAACAATATTAATTAAGGATTTAATAAGCTTGTGTATTTACAAGTATTTATTTTATTAAGTTAATTATAGTTAGTCAATTTTTTTAAAAACTGATTGTGGTTATTTTTTGGAAAACTCAAAATAGATCTGTTGGGTTTGATTCTGTGTTAAAGAGACTATTGTTTCAAGTATTTCTAGAGCACTATCTCAATTTAAAAATAGAAATTAGAAATTTAACTAATTGAAATTTATATAATTTTGTGCCTTTCTGTTAGAATTATATTTTTTAGCCTAGCTTAATTGTTTGAGAAGTTATTCAATATTAAACATTTATTTTTAACAGCAATGGCTCAGATTTTCTGACTTCGAACTTTCCACTTTAAAGAGCAGTTTTTAAGCTTTCAGAGTGTCTTTCTGACTGGTGATGTATTTTTACCCACCTATTTCTGGAAGGGGATTTCTTCCCACGAAAAGGGGTATTTGCCTTGGCGAGTTTTTTGGCGTGCAAATTTAAAAATTGAATTGTTATTGTAAAAAGATAGAAATGTTTATATTGTTTTGTTCTTGGCGGGTTTGCAGATTTTTCTCATCTCTGTTGTGGAGTTTTGGGGAATGAGAAAGTTTTCTGACTAAAAAGCTCTTGGACGCTCAAGAGAGAGGGGTCGTGACAAAACTTTCTGGACCAGCTGTCCCAAGTAGCGTAAAAAATGATTAAGCGGATTTGGTTTCGCTCGTACGGTTTTCAGCATTATTAAACTCTTGCTTTTGGGGAGTCAACCAGCTCAGTACTCATCCTTCGTACCCTTTTTCTACATGCGCATGCAAAGAATAAGCAAGCAGCTCCTTTTCGTTCGCAATTGATGCGCCCTTGTCGTGAAGGCCTGTTGCCGGGTTTCCCGAATTTGTCACCCCACCGTATTACCCATCCTCCATGTATTAATCCTAGTGGAAACCTGATGAGTCGCCGAAGAGCAGCAGATGTTCTTCCCGTAGAGAAGCTGCCTCGCACTGACATAGCCTGCATTGATCTCGATAAACCCCTTTGCCTTGGGTAATGGCAGAGCACGGTACAGAAGTTTTCCTCAAAGGAAAGTACAATTCTTAAACTATTTCTACAATCTTTTATTCTGGGAGATGGAGTCATTTTGCATCCAGTACCGACCCCTTGTCATTAGCCACTGCCAACTAGTTGTTTTATTGAGTGAAAATGTTAATTAAAAAAGTTATTATTTTACTTAATTTCATCATGCTTAGCAATTCAGAAAAGAGTTGAATTTTTATTTCTCCCGGAAGGATGGCTGTGCTATATTATAATGAATAAAACTAGCTTTACTTATTAATTTAGCATCCTAATTTTGTTTCCTTGTTTAACAAAAACATTCATAACCAGGGTTGTTTCTCATATGGTTGGATATTAGATTTTGAAACTAAACAACGCAAATTTCAGTTCTCACAGTTATTTTTAGTTATGTTGTTGCTGATGTTTTTGAATTAATGAAAACTAAAACAACAGAATATTCACCATAATAATGTGATGACATATATCAACACTCTTTTCTCTACGCTTTTAAGCTTTACTTTTATTTATGTCTGAGAGTTTTATTTACTTAAAACCTACTATTAATGTTACATATTTATAATAACCACTTTTATAATTACTTTCACTTACATATTAAATGATTAAGGGAAAAAAGGATAAAATCTTAACTTATTTATCCCAATTTATTTATTTTGCTCAAATTTTAAAAGAATGATATTTTCTAAGCTTAATTAAACCTAAACAAACTAAATATAACAAAATTAGAAATTTTTTTTTATGATTTATATAAGAAATATGGCCCGTCCTCTAAATAGGATACTGGGATAAAGCGGATAAAATTTGCACTTAACATGTTTTTAGTATTCTCTTCAATGATTAAAAGTGATTTCCGTGTACAAATTTTACTTTATTTGACTAATACTTACTTATTTACAAGATAATTCACTTTTCAGATGAATTTCACTCTAATCTTGGTGGAAAGGTCCAAAACAAGCCTGACAAAGTGTTTTGTCATATTTGCCACAGTATGTTTTTGGTTTTCCTTTGCAGCCCTCTCTTTTACAACGACACTGTTTTCCTCGCTTTAGTAAAAAATGATCAACACTATCTTTACGGATTCTTCTTTTGCATCAGAAGGTACAGTCTAGATCCTAGGTCTACCTTTTGTTCTTATCACAGTTTTTTTTAGTAAACTGTTGTTACAGCTCTTCGGAACTGCTTCAAGTTTAGGGCTTCATTTTTGTTCAGAGTTTTGCGAATTATCCAGGCGTTTACCATAGCCATATCCAGTGAACGTATAAAAAGTGGACAGTACCACATTTTTCCACGAATTTTAATGCAATAAAGTCCAGCCAACCAGTCGTGATGATCCACACCGCCCATATGTTTGCTGTAACAATTAATCAAATTTGGCATCTTCACGTTAACTTTATCTTTGTGTCCTTTTACTCACCTTTCCACATCAAAGAATGGTTCTAAAGTGCTAAAATTTGTAGCAACAGTGACAGTGCTATTAGCATTCCATCGCACCAGGAAAATCTCAGATTTCTCGTCAAATGCAAAATCAGACGTGCCTCTTTCTTTCTTCCGCATAGGCTTAGATTCTTCTAAAGGACACTCGTGGTTTATCCGATTTTCTCGTATGGTTCCTGTAGCTCGAAACCCTGTTCACCAAGACTTTTCAAAAGATCAATGCTAGTAAAAAGGTTATCAAAATATAACCTTTTTACTAGTATTGATCTTTGTAGTTTTTACTAGCATTGATCTTGTTAGTGTAGCTTGAAGGATTCACAAAATTCTCTGTTAGTTTAAACACAACCCGAGCACCAAGAGTTGCCAAACTAGCCAAGATGACAATTATGTTCCTGGAATTTGTATTGCTTAATTTCAAATTTAAAGTATTAAGTTGCTTTGTATTGTAAGGCTGGTTCTGCAAGTTTAAGTTGGAATTTAAATTTTTCAAGCAGATATTTAAAGACGTTATTTTCAACTATTCCAATTCTAACGGGAAATATTGTAAAGATTTATTTTATTCTAACCAATTATTATTTTTGTTTTGACTTTAACGTCCCCCATGATTTCAACTTCCTGCCGGAATGTAAATTTGTTATGACGTGGTATTCAAATTTAAACGTGTTTCAGAAGCTGTATTTAAGCTGCTTGTAGTTAAGAGTTGAAAAAGAGTAGTAGCGGACTTAAATCCGATGTTTATGCTGTCAGTTTAAAATTACCTCTCTAGTTCGGTATTCGACACCTTTCAGTTTATATTGATATTTCTCGGCTCGGCCTTGCTGTGTGCAGTTGATTTAGCGTTAGTGTAAGTTAAAGAGCCAATTCTTAGATACTTTAATTTACTAGTGATTTATTACATTCTCATTTTCTTTTAATTTACGTTTATTTCCTTTTAAGTGGTGGTGATTTGTGAGCACGAAGTGCGTGCATCTGTTTTAAGTTAGTTTAAATAAAAAGGTTATTTAAACCTTTCTTCTGATGTATTTATTCTTAAAGACATAACGAGAATTCGCTACTTCGTCTTCAACGTAGAGTCAAATTACATGTTGCCTTAAATACACATAGACTCTGTAAGGCCGGAATTCCTATATCGTAGAAGTTTTTTTTTTTTTTTTACATATATATATATGTTCACGCTGTATATTCGTAAGGTAAAAGATGAAGATGGATAAGCTTTTTCTGAGATAAGTGAGGATGTGCTGCTGCACTATTAAATGCGATTAATTAATATAAGGGCAGTCGATACTGCATCCGCGAAAGAGGGACAAAAACATATATACACATTAGCCAACTTTTATGCGGGAGTAGAAACAAATCCTTGGTTTCCGGCTAGCAGTCAGCCACTGTACTATGCATGGTAGCATACAGAGATAATAAAAATAAACGATTCATTTATGAGTACAGATATCATTCTCTAAAAAATGTCATTGTTGAAAATTGAAAATACGAAAAAACTTACGAATTAAAACAGTGCTGTTATACTCAAACAGGCCTTTAATAAAACAAAATCGTTTGTTTGTTATTATCGTTTTATTGTTTGTTTGTTTGAATATGTATTAGCAAATCCTTTTCTAATAAATTTATTTAAAACAATTCTGAAGAATTTAATTGATTATGGAATAATTCTTTAATCTCAAATATTAAGGAGTGAAATAATTTCATTAAAGTTTCAGAAATATTGCAGTTATGGCTAAATTTAATATCCCTTTTTCTTTCCATTGGCAAACTCTTTTATTTAAAATATATATAAATTAGCGCAACAAGCGTCAGTTCTTGAATAGCTACATCAGTACCGATAAAATTTTGAAGTATATTCGAAGTATAGGAAGTCAAAGAGTCTGCTTAAGTAGCAGCGGAAAAGCGAAGTAGGACATGTTCAAGTCGAAAACGTAGTTTAAAGTGAGTTGGTTCCGATTTCTAGGAATTTTGATGGGCTAAATAATAAATCGCTGAAATTATTAATTGCTGAAGCAAATGAAAGGTCCTGCGTCATTAGCTTTATATAAAAATCTTATGGCATGCATTAATTTGTAAATGACTCAGTTTAGAATGATTTATTATAAGCAATAACTATTTTTGAGAGAGAAAGGGGAAGTAGCCAAATTAAAATGAAGACTTTCGGGACTAATGCAAATTAGAGGTCAGAATTTTGATCCACTCATTTTTACCTTGTATATGGAAAGACAAATTATTTAGTAAATTTTATTATATGATTTCTGTTACATAATAATTGAAAGAAATATAAAAAGCATTAAAGAAGCCAAAAAATGAAAAACAGCAAAATGTATAAAAAATCAATGTAAAAAGTTATATTTTTCAAAAGCCTAGTACCTTTTCATATATAAATTCAAATATTTCGCTGCTTTCAGAAAAATAAAATAAAATAAAATAAAATATTTGAATTTTCAAAGCATCAATTAATAAATAAATTACAGTTCGCTGAAATGTTTTAACATATTATGTTTTAACACTAAAAAACTTTAGAAATAATATGTGAAAACAAGAAGCGTAACTGCTCCCATGTGAACATTTCTCAGCTGCTACACTAGAAAACTTTATTAGTTCTTTCATGTAATCAATTTACATGAACTATGTTCCGTAGGTATATTTTATCACGAAAGAGAGATATTTGTGCGAAAAAGAAGTACTCCAGATTATGGAGGTAGAAACGAAGTCAGATTTTGTACAAATTCTAAAACGCACACATACTATAATCTTAGCTATTACCATTTTTAAAGCAACAAATAATGTAGAGCATTTCGGTACTTAGGCTGAGCTTGAGAACATTCTGTATGTGAATCATTTTGCTGACAAATTGCTTAAAGTTTAATGCTTTTTACCTGTATGTTAATATATCATCACCAAGTTTCACTTTAATATCGTGGAAATAGATATAACATTTTCTCAAAATGAAGGAATGAAAAATAAGGAATATTTTTAAAATGGAATAAATATCAATTCCTTTGCCAAATCCTATTTGACAGCGTGGAAAGTAATTTCCTGAAATTAGTCTCTATATTTCTCACTTAAATCAGACTGCAACGACAATGGCCTCTATTTTTCACATCTGGATATTTCGGTACATGTTCTCTCACTCTAACTGACAGGTCAGGAAACTTGTTCTACTCAGACCCCTCAGACTCCATCATCCTCAATCTCTCAAGGAAAGGGAAACGAGGCCATAACTGCTAAATAAAGGGTAAGAAACCCCATAATTCAAGTCCTAGATAGTAAAAGAAATCTTTAATTCTGTAGGGAAGACACAATGAAGAGAGCCAGAAATACGTTCTGTTTTAATAAATATTTTCAAATGGAATAAGGACATGCGTAGTGGGATAGCTAGAGGCGGGCGGTCCGCTTCGGGCGGCATATCTCAGAGGCGGCAATTTTTGTTTGAGACTTTTATAGAATTTAATCAAGTGGAACGTTGAAACTAGTGAAAAGCAGGTTCTAAACTGCCATGTGGGATTAAATTTAGAATAAAAGAGTTTTAAATCTAGGTAAACAGATTAAAGTATTTCAATACGTGATTTCAACAGTTACATACTTTTGTAATATTTTTATCCTTCTTTATTCCTGCAAAGTTTTTGAATCCAAGTTACGAGTAGTGAAAAACTTATGATTACGCTGACAATCATAAGAAAGAATTCCTCGTTAAGAATTTCGAAAAAGAAAAGACAGTCATAAGGAAGCATTTCTCGTATTTCAGTGTTGTATTTCTATTATTGCTTAGAAGATCGAAACGAGAACGTAAAAGCGCAGTCTTTCTGATTTCTTTCAGGTTTTCTGAAATATAGTCTTCAGAACAAAGTTCGAAATCTTTTCATATTAATCTGAATTTTTTTTTCTCAATTCCCGTAAGTGTTGCTAGTAGTGAATAGCATTTTCTAAATGAAAATTATTTAAAAAGTATTTAAGCATTACAAATGCAGATTTATCATTTAAAAATTCTTTGTACTGTCTACATAACAGCAAAAGCAATTATTTTACGATGTAAGTGATGGTTTTACCAAAAAAATAATAATAACATAATTTTAAAATTTTGGATTTAAAATCTTTCTTAAAAATAAAGGTAAAGTTTTAATTTATTTCCCTGCATGACGTCTGAACATTTTTCGCAGTTATTTGCTTGTATAACAACAAAGGCTGAAATTTCAGGTACCACTCCGGGCGGCAAACTCAGAGGCCGTCCCGAGAGACAATCGTGCAAGCTACACCACTGGCAATGTGGTGCACGCTGTTGCAAAATAAGAATTGTAATTAATATCTAGTGTAGTTTCCGTCCCTAATTCATTAATTCCCAAATCAAATTCCTTTTCAATTATTTTAAATTTAAATATAAGCAAAGATAAAATGCACATAATCGAATCAAAAAATTCTTCTCTGTTTGCTTTCAGAAATTCTTTATTATTAGTGTAGTTTAGTAAATCTATTTTTCTTTATCTGTTAGTAAAAATATTGTGTGCGAAACATTTTAGCACCTTTATCATTTTTATATATAATTTTAATTTTGATTTCTAATTATAACATTACCATTTCTTGAATTTAAGTACTGATATATTAAAAAAAAACAGCATTCAAATCAGTTTCGAATGAATGTATTTAAAACTACAAGTTTATGAAGGAACCAAAATAAAATGCTGCAAGGAATTAAGATTTAAAAATATTTTATCAACACTCTAATTAAAGATTCAGTTTCACTACAAGAATTTTGAGAAAAATTTCTGCTTCAAAGGAACTATATAAGGAACCTATGAGGCATGATGTGGAAATATTTACCCTATCAGACCATGACCCAAAGTATACGTATGTCTAAAGCAGCTGGCAAGCCATGAAAAAATTTAATAATACTTTTTATTAAACAAATATGAGAAAATAAATGCATTTTCTTGTGCTAAAAACATCAACGATAGTTCGCACTGATGCAACGAAAGGAACATTAAAATTGATTTTAAGGCATAGACTAGTATTCAAAGACTACACAATTTAAATCTTACTGTAAGCTGGCTAAGTAACTCTACTAACGTATCAAATTCAAATGTCGGCAGCGATAACGAAAAGCTGAATAATAACAAGTTATCTGAGCTGGCAGGAACTAAACGCAATGCGCGGTCAGCATTCAAATCAGTTTAGACACAACCTGTCTTAAACTAAAAAAAAAAAGTCAGTTTAAATACTGTCTAATTTCTCAAAATATAATGTTTATTCATTTTGGTGAAGAAACTGAAAGCAGAAGTTACAGTAAAGTTTGAAATTATAAATATCTGTTTTAGTTTGAAATAATAACTTTGCACATTAAAAGAAACTATTACGTTCCTAAACTTATGTTTAGAAATTTGGCATAGAAAAGTTTTCAAGTCTTACTTCATTTAATGTTTTCAGTATTGTCACGATTTTTGAAGCTCAAGAAATATAAAATACATATGAACTACGATTTTAGAATGTTATTTATAACACTATAGTCCTTATACCATTGATGCTTAATTCATCTGTTCAGCTTTAATGTAACAGTCCTTAATTTAGTCTCATTTCTCGTAACATTACATGTCAGCTATTTAATTCTTTTCTGCTTTCCTATAAAATAATGTTGAAATTGTAAAACATGACTTTAGGTAATACAGTAAATTTAAAAGTTGACTGCAACTTATCATACATCTCTTTTCTGCTTTCCTATAAAATAATGTTGAAATTGTAAAACATGACTTTAGGTAATACAGTAAATTTAAAAGTTGACTGCAACTTATCATACTCTAACTTCTAAACCTTAACCTGAAACTGTCTTGAATGAATGTTATTTTTACTGATAAGGTAAATATCCATTATGTACCAGTTAATCAGAAGTAGTAGTTTTAATTTTGAACTATTTATTATTGCATAAAAATAATATATACATTAGTTATTAATTTCCTTCAATTTCCCCACATGAATATTTCCAATTTTAATATTACACATCTGAAAAATGTATTTTATTATTATTAATTATAATTGCTAGACATAATAAATTTCAATTTTGGTAGCAAACATCATTCAGATATATTGTACCTGTCGTATATTGATACATTGTACCTGATTGTATTGTCTATGAAACCTGTCGAAAATTAAATGGTAAATCTACTAAAATTAGTACATATTGATTTTTGAAAAGCACAAATGTTTCCATGCACGTTTTTATACTATCAAAATACCTGATGAAATGATAAAAAAGATATTAAATTCCAATTTTGTTCGAAACTGAAGATTTGTAATCGATGTTTACAGTTGACGGCGGTTTACGTCATCCCAGTGGAAGAAATCCAGTGCGGTAAAATGTTGGCTGCGTGACGACCAAGGAATGGTCATCTCGGTGAATCCATTGTCCTGGAAAATAAATGTGCAATACATGTTTCACAGTCATGGCGAAGCGTGATAGTGCTTCATCTTGAAAGAAAATGATACGATCAGACTTTTGCATGCCTTCTGTTTTGAAAGGAATGACTCCAACATGTCTAGATTCACCCTAATATTAACAGACTTAAAACCTGTCATCATTATACACACTATGTTTCACAAAAGTAACTACCTGTATATATACTTGTATTTATTCAAATGTTTTCAATGACGCAAAAATAAAGTTTGACTCCCGTACAACCTAAGCTGACCGAAATACTTAACTCTAATGTCAGAAATCATGCTGATATACAATATACAAATTGAAAAAAGAAATTTTCGCATTAGTGTATAATTAAAAATAAAATATCGCTTAGAAAATGTTTTCTGATGACGCACATTTTGTTTTTCCGAAGTGAAGATTTTTTTTTTACTTATAGATTATATATTTTTTTATCTTATAGAATTCGTGTTTTAGAAAAACGCTTCAGTATAGGCATGTAGCCAAATCTTAATATTATTTGCATTAATTAAAAATCAAATTTTTGTATAATAATGAAATTTTTTGCAATTAACATATTACAGTTCTAAAATAATAAAAATTCATCAGAATATTAATAACCTATTTTTAGACATTTAAATCTTAAAATCTACTTGCTTTAAAAATTCTTTCTACAAATCATATCTAAAGCATTAGAAATAAAGACATTAGTACGTACGAACGAATGTAATTTTTAGTCATACTTACAATCAAGAGTTAAGTCTCAAGTGCATAGCTGAAAACACTAGGTACTATATTTTGAGAAATTAGCAAGCTAATACTTATGTCATACAATATTGGTAAAATGTCTAATAGTTAAAACGTATTTTTTCTGTTATTCCATTTAAAATAAATTTTATAGAGATCTCAATTCATTTCTCTTCCATTTCGAAGAATTTTAGTCATCCGACTGGGTATTTTAAAATGCCTTTATTTTTCCAAGTGATGGTATTTTGTTCTTCTTCTTATGTTCAAAACATCCTTGGGAAATAGCTGATAGTTTTACTTTAAATATTAAAGATTATATCTTTGTCAGCTTCTATGCAATTAGCGTCGAAACATACTGACGTCCTCTAGTTCTCCTGAAGTTACTGAAACCAGCAGGACAATGGACTCTTTTAGAATGACATTTCATAATTGTGGCTGGTCTGAATTATTTGAAAATACTAATTCTGATGTAAACTGAAATGAACCGAATCTGGGCTAGTGACGTCAGCTTCTAAAATATATAAGAACCAGATCGATCGATGTGGCTGTGTGTGTGTGCCTTCTGTGTCGAGTTGTTTCGAAACGAATATTTACGTTGTTATGTCCTGTAACAGCTTTGATATCGTTATTAATCTCTCGTGCATTTGAAATAGATGAATAATAAATAATGTACAGATTACTGGAAATATTTGAAACCAGACTCGAGTGCCACGTGTGACTCTCACACGAAGAATGTAATTTATTTTTAAATGTTAGAATATGTTTTCTCTTCTTTTTTGTATGTCGCCATTTTTTTGAGTGTTAAATAAAAGTTATTGCTGTGTTCCATCATTGGAATTGCTTCATATCGCCAAAGAAGTATTACAGTCATAATTATTTTGGAGGCACCGACGAGATCGAATAATTATGCGTATTTTTATTTCATTAGTTCATCACTGAGCATAATATTAGTGATACCAGATTATTACTTCCTGTTAATATTGAATTGCTTTATTTTATTAGTTCATCACTGAACGCAATATTAGTGATACCAGGTTATTACTTCCTGTTGATATTAAATTGCCTTATTTTATTAGTTCATCACTGAACGTAACTTCCTGTTGATATTGAATTGTCTTATTTTATTAGTTCATCACTGAACATAATATTAGTGATACCAGGTTATTACTTCCTGTTAATATTGAATTGCCTTATTTTATTAGTTCATCACTGAACGTAATATTAGTGATATCAGGTTATTACTTCCTGTTAACACTGAACTGCCTTATTTTATTAGTGTATCACTTGAACGTAAACTTAGTGATACCATTTTAATGCCTAATTATTTTGGAGGCATGAAACATGAAAGAAGCTCAACAACGGAGGAAAACATGGTACGATCGAAACGCAGTGAAAAGAGAATTTGCTAGAGGAGATTTAGTTCTTGTTTTATCAACGAATCGTCAAAATAAACTAGAAGTACAGTGGAAAGGACCTGGAAAAATAGAGCAGAAAATTTCAGAAACCAATTATATTGTAAGTTTCGAGGAACAAAATGAGCCAAATCAAGTATATCACATTAACATGCTTAAACCATATTACAAAAGACCAGAAATGATTAATATGATAACTGAAGTGGAAGGAGACTTAGAAATGGACATTCCTCGTTGACCTTCGAATCCAAGTATATTAAATTTCTCGGACATCATAGAGGAGAATAAACTCGAGAAAAGGTTGAAATCCGAGCAAATAGAAGATTTACGAAAGATTTTATGGAAATATTCTGGTTGTTTTTCAAATAATACTGGACTAACAAACTTAGTTTGTCACGATATTGAGCTATTAAATAACGAACCAATACAAATAAAGCCATACAGACTGTCACCCCGACAGACTGAAATTCTCAAAAGGGAAATACAGAAAATGCTCGATCTTAAAATTATAGAGCAGGGAGAATCGGACTATACATCTCCCATGCTTTTGGTAGAATCTTCATCAAAGGATTCTCGGCCTTGTATTGAATATTGTAAACTCAATGCTGTTACTAAAACTGAATACTATCCTTTGCCTAATATTGAAGAACGTATCGAAACTGTAGCAAAAGCAAAATATATTACCCTATTAGATTTATCTAGAGGCTACTGGCAAATTCCGTTAACAGAAAGAGCCCAAAGATATGCAACATTTGTAACTAGTTTTGGAAGTTTCAGGCCTCTACGTTTACCTTTTGGATTAAAAAATGCCCCATATTTTTTTAGCAAAGTTATGACTAAAGTCCTGGCTGGATGAGAAGGTTTCGCTGTACCATACCTGGATGACATTGCCATTTACTCAGAAAACTGGGAAGAGCACCTTAAAAACTTAACTTCTGTTCTAGAGAGAATAAAGAAAGCAAATTTACGACTAAAACCATCAAAATGTAAATTTGCACAATATCAAGTGAGATACCTAGGCCATGTTGTGGGACAAGGACAACGAACCCCGGATGAAGTAAAGATCCTGGCTGTAAAGGAGTATCCTACACCTAAAACCAAAACAGAAGTACGTGCTTTCTTAGGACTGGTAGGGTATTATCGCCAGTACATACCGAGATTTTCGGAAATTGCTTCACCCCTCACGGACGCTTTGAAGGGGGTAACAAAAAAAGGAAATATACAATGGTCTGAAATATGTGACAAAGCTTTTAAAATTTTAAAAGAATTGCTATGCAAGAAACCAATTCTGTATGCTCCCGATTTTGATAAAAGGTTTATTATACAAACCAATGCCTCAGACAATGGCATGGGTATAGTACTATGCCAATTAGATGATGAACAACGTGAACATCCTATCTTGTATATAAGCAAAAAATTTACTAAGTTTGAAAAGAATTATTGTACTGCTGAAAAGGAGTGCGCTGCTATCAACTACGCTATCAAGAAACTGCATTTTTATCTGGATGGTCAGCAAGAATTCTTGATTCAAACTGATCATAATCCTTTGGTCTTGCTACAATCCAACGCCAAATGTAACTCTAGATTGATGCGCTGGGCACTCTCATTACAACCTTATAATTTTAAGGTCATTCATCGCAAAGGATCTTTTCACAAGAACGTAGATGTTCTGAGTAGAATTAAGTAACGTAATAACTCTTAGTGTATGTAGCTACGTTCAGAATTTATTTTATTATTTAATACATGATCAACTGATGTATTTGAACGTTCTCCATTTTTTTTTCTTTTTAAATGTGGTGTAAAAGTATTTGTTTAAAACTTTAAATTTTTGACCTGAAATTTGGAAACTTATGAGAGAAGTTACCTTTTCTCTTTAAGCAAATGAGCAAGCCGAACTTATTAATCTGTCAAATTTTACAGAACTTTTCCCTTCGGAAAAAGTCTCTCCGTTGGGGAAGAGGTTGTAACAGCTTTAATATCGTTATTAATCTCTCGTGCATTTGAAATAGATGAATAATAAATAATGTACAGATTACTGGCAATATTTGAAACCAGACTCGAGTGCCACGTGCGACTCTCGCACGAAGAATATAATTTATTTTTAAATGTTAGAATATATTTTCTCTTCTTGTTTGTATCTCGCCATTTTTTTGAGTGTTAAATAAAAGTTATTGCTGTGTTCCATCATTGGAGTTGCTTCATATCGCCAAAGAAGTATCACAGTCCGTGCATATGTTATATGCTTCAATAAAGTGTCTTCGTGAAAACCGTAATGACATTTGCCTTTCGGGACAATACAAAACATATTTGCTTCGTGTATATGCGAACCCGTCATTCTCAACATAAGAACGTGGAGCCCCCGCCTGGGCGTGTGTTTTGAGTTTAGAATTTCGTAGTTCAAAGTATTCCCTGAAAATGGATTTGAATGCTTTCAAAATGCGAAGAGAAGGTCTGAGAATGTCTTTTACTCTCTAAAATGCCTTTTAATCTGAAGCAAACTGAAACGGAATCGCTTAAAGCTGTTGAGGTAAGTGAAATTTCCGTTTTACATCTTCAAATTACTTATAAGTTCCAGAGACTTGAAAGTTGTCAATCTTTAATTTCTGAAAATTTGCTGAAGACTAAAGATGGTATGAAATTGTACACGGATGGTTTTGAAGAAGCAGTAACATACAGGACAGGCATGTAGAAATTTGTGCTAAAGTGAAAAAGCGACTGCAAGAAGCTTCAGCTAAAAATGAAAAACGAATATTTAAATTACCGAAAATTGAACTTGAGAAATTTTCAGGTGAGCCAAAAGAATACTTGTTTTTCTGATGCTTATTTCAAAAAATTCATGAGTATAGGTTCCTAATGAAGATAAAATGCAATATTTATTACAGTCTGGAGCCAAAACAGAAAGCTGAACGTCTCATTCAGAGTTTTCCGACTGCAACAGAGAATTATCCGAAAATTATTGCAACAGAGAATTATCCGAAGATTATTGCAACAGAGAATTATCCGAAGATTATTAAACAGTTAAAAGAACGTTTTGTAAAAGATGAAAAAGAACGTTTTGTAAAAGATGAAAAAGAACGTTTTGTAAAAGATGATTTACTTATCTAAATTTACGTTCATGACTTACTAAGCATGGTTATGAAGAACGCCTTGACCAAACGAACCAAGGCCGATTTAGCAGCTTTATAAGACAGACTGCAAGTTAAACTGAGAGCTTTGGAGAGCCTAGGAAGACCACATGAAAAGTATACTGATTTTCGAATTTCATTAGTGGAAAGTTGCCTTCCTGAGGAAATGCTGCTTACCTGGGAAAGAAGGAGAAATTACAAGGTAAGTCATTCCAAGAGTTCCCGTACTTTAGAACAGCTGATGAATTTTCTTTGCCAAGAGGTTCAAGGTGAAGAAATTGTGTCATTAGTGAGAAGCGGGTTTTTCTCATGTTAATTCCAAAAGTTAAAAGTTCTGTTCCTCTTTAAACCAGAAGAAAGTGAACTCGCGATGGCTTCTGCCTTAATAAGCCTTGATAATAATAAAGGTAGAGAGTAAATTGTATTTTTTGTGAACCTTAATTGCATTAAATGTTCTTTATGTCTTAAAAGGGCAGGTCATTTAAGCAAATTTTGTAATGTAAAAATTAGTGGAAATGTTCTCAGTGTAATAATTCCCATTTTGATGTAATGTGCCCTAAACAAGGAAAAACGAATGTATGTAAAATAGACAATTCCCTCTCTAATTACCGTAGAAGCGAAACTGTTTACTTGCAAACGCTTTGTCATTCAGGGTTGAGGCCCAAGAGCGAGAAGTTCGCGCTCTGTGTAATTCAGCTAGCCAAAGTAGTTATGTAAACAAAAAAACTATGACATTATTGAAGGCTCCTCCACTTCGGGAAGAAACTGTGGTGCACTCACTGTTTGGGGGGATGAAACAAAACCGAGGGAAGACAAGATATATTATATTAAAGTTAGTGATTCAAAAAAGTCATATACTTGAAGTTTTGAAATTCTTTCAGAAAAGAGGATATGCAGATTTATTCCAAAAATTAATGATTGTAAAATTTTAGAGGACTTGAAACGAAATAAAATAGATTTAACAGATTCTTTTTGTAAGGAAAGAGTTATTGACTTTTTGATTTGGTCTGAGGTTTTGGGAAAATTGCTGGCTGATAACTTAATGGAGCTGGATTTAGGTCTAATAGCTTTGAAACCTTAACTTGGGTGGACAGCGAATGGAAAGCAAAATTCATGCACGAAGGGTAGCATTTTAACTACTTCGTCTATGCATGTTGGGAATATTCCTTTGAGAGGATTACGGGAACTTAAAAGTTCAGAAATAGCTGATTCATCCGAATCTATTAAGGAGAAACACAGCTTAACTGATTTTGAAGAAAAAATGAAAGTTATTCCTGATGGGAGATATGAACTGGAATTACTACTGAAATGTGACATTACACATTTATCTGATAGCAAAGAACTGACCTGGAAGGGGCATGAAATGGTGATTAACAAGTTAAAATGTGATAAACATTTAAATGACTGTCAAAGGGTATTACAGGAATTAGAAAATTGAGTATAATTGAACGTGTACCATTTATTGTCACTATTTGCCTCACAGGACAGTGATTAAATTAGAATGTCACTATTTGCCTCACAGGACAGTGATTAAATTAGAAAGTAAAATTTCAAATATTCATTCGATTTTTGACGCTTCTAGCTCTCAGAGAAGGAAACCCTCTTTAAATGATTGTTTATTTAAAGGACTTATACCCATTTTAGAATGTATCCAATCGGTATAAGTGTAGATATTGAAAAGGCTTTTTTAATATTATCCGTTACACCCAAACACAGAGATTTTCTTGTATTATTTTCGCTGTAATGAAGGGCAAAATATTTATAGACATTCTCGAGCTTTATTTAGAGTTTGTTCTAGCCTTTATTTGTTGAATGCATCTATAACGCATCTTCCAAAGAACTGCCCTCTACCATATGATGAAACTGCTAATAAGCTGGAGTACTCGTTTAACTTCCATAATTGTGTAACTGGAGTTTTTAACATTAAGGAACAAGTTCATTTTACAGAACAGGAAAAGTTAATCATGTCTAGAGGCTGTTCTAATTTTTGAGGCTTCGAAAGCAATGTTGCCTGTAAAAATGTTGACAAACATTCTGGAGAAACGTTTGCTTTATGGATAATTTGAGACTTAAATAATGACACTTTAAAGTGTTGTACTAATTTAGAGCCATTGGCATGTGAAGTGAAAATAACCAAGAGATTAATTTTGTCAATAGTACAAAAGATTTTTTATCTTCTTGGCTTGTTATCTCTCACAACATGGTTCCGAAGCTACTATTGCAAAATTTGTGAAATATATTTTTTGTCATAAAAATTTGCGAAGTAAAAAATAACTTGGGATTGCGAACTACCACCAGATATTGTAAAAAATTCTGAAAATAGTACAAAGATGAACTGAAAAATATAACTTTTGCCTCGTTATATGACAATTAATTCATCCTCTGAAGTGTATGTTTTTGTTGACGCTAGCCAAAGGGCACATGCTACGTGCGTCTTTGCTCGATCAATAGTTCGTTCTGAGGTGAAGGTAGCTCTTATTAGAGCAAAAGAGTGGTTCCTTTCCAACCACAGTTGTATGCCACGGTTGGAGTTGATGGCTTATAGTATAGGCGCTAGACTTGTAAATTCTATTATGAAAGCACTTGATCTACTGAATTTTAAAATAACACTTTGGTCTGATTGTATTACAGCCATTTGGTGGATAAAGAACTGGAAAACTGGTCAGTTTTCGAAGCCTACCGACTTAAAGAATTCGTCAGTTGACAAAACCTCAGGCACGGAAAAATGTTCAAGGAATTATGAATATTGTTAACTTACATTCACGGGGCATGTTTGCTTTTAAGTGGTTTCCTTCCTGGCTGAAAGAAAGTCCTGAGTTTTGGCCGGTTCGATTGATAACCAACCTAATGTAAATAAATATAAAAAAAATAGTGACTTTTCGTTTGGCAAAAGATCCCTTTGACATCCAAAGAATATATCAATTTATGGTAAACTAATTGGAATGTTTGCATGTGTTTTAAGATATGTAAATAATTCTCGGCAAAGTTCTTATTACGTGTAATAACCCTGAACCACCTTCTTCTGAAATATAGAATTCTGAAACGTGTTTGATTTAGTTCAGAGTTGCTATTTACCTGATGTAAAATCTTTGAAATTTAAAGATAAGGATAATACTTTAAGAACAAGAACTAAGATTATTTCAGAGGACCATATAATGACCTTTTTAAATTAAACTGAGATAAGATTTCTAAAGAAAGTTTCATGGCTAAAATAATTTGAAAATGTATACCTTCCACCCCTGTCT
Source organism: Stegodyphus dumicola (assembly GCF_044657685.1). NCBI lineage: Eukaryota > Metazoa > Arthropoda > Arachnida > Araneae > Eresidae > Stegodyphus > Stegodyphus dumicola. The sequence continues at coordinate 111,166,180 of NC_140777.1, read as the reverse complement.
GGTGGGAAACGTTGGTTCGCGTTGTAAAACAATTGTTAAAACGTGCTTTAGGTAAATCTGTATTGAGTCAGGAAGAATTGAACACTGTAATTTGTGACTCTGAATCGATCATTAATTGTAGACCATTAACATATGTATCAGAGGATCCACAGGAATTGATTCCTCTTACACCCGCTATATTTCTTATTGAAAACCACTGTTCCAGTGTTAGAAATATTGATGAATTGGATTCCGAAAAATTGTATAAAAAATTAAGAAATCAAAGAAACCTTTATAGAGATTTAAGAAAACGTTTAAGAAAAGAATGTCTCAGGAAACTAATTCAGAAATGTCATGAGAAACCGGTTTCGTGAAGCAAAAATTGGTGAAATAGTTTTAAATGGTGATGATAAAAAGGCTTTTTTTTTTCCTATAGCAAAGATTATTGAACTGATTCCTGTCGGGATGGGACTGTTTGCACCGTTAGGCTTAAATTTTAACAAGGAAGTGTGTTGCGACCGGTGCAGCGAGTCTTCCCTTTAGTGCTGCAGCCGGTTGGAACAGTGTTAACTGAAAAAAAAGAAAACGGGTGAGAGGGGATTAGGTTCTCGTGGACCTTCTGAAGTTAAGACTAGTTTGTCTCTGTAACGATGTAATAATTAAAAGATTTATTTCTTCTGGTAGGTGAGTGAAAGCACATATATGATTGGATTTATTCAATTGAACTTGTTATATATTTGAGACTCTCCCCAAGTCTCAAAGGGGCGAGGATGTTGCGAACTGAAATGAACTGAAGCTGGGGTAGTCAGTTTCTAGAATGTATAAAAATTAGATCGATCGATGTGGCTGTGTGTGTGTGTATATGCCTTTTGTGCCGAGTTTCAAAACGAACATTTTCGTTGTTATGCGCATATGTCTTGTGCTTCAGTAAAGTGTCTTCGGAAAAATTGTAATGACTTTTGTGTTTCGGGACAATACAAAACACGTTGCTTCGTGTAGATGCTAACTCATAAATCTGTTATTAAATTCTTGCTCTCAACATACTGTAAAAACATGTTTATTGGAAAGAACGAGTAGAAGTACAAGTGGGTGGTATACCAAGATTTCAGAATTGATAGTACAGGTGCAGTTTCATCTCGCTAATTGTGCAGCTTCACGTCAAGATAGCAGCGCGAAAAGATGGTCCTAGAGTCTTCCACATAATGGAATCCATACATTAAACGTTTCATGCAACAAGACATTTCTGCGAGCATTTTGAATGCAGAGTAGCACATTCATATGTTATTATGTTTAACATTTAAACCACAATTTTGACTCCATAGAAGACATTAAACTTAATAAACCTATCTAAATAACAAATTAAAAAGCAAAATTAGTTTAAAGAGTAAATATATATTTATATATTTAACTTCTCATACCTTTTTGTTCATATAAACATTCACTTACTACAATTCATTTGGCTAACGACACTCATCAGGGTCTCTAAACCGCGTCTTTGTTTTCTAAATAAATTCATACTGTATATATGAAAAGTGTTATACAACTTCCTTACAAAGTTCCAAAGCTGTTTTAAATTGCATAAACCATCTGGTGTACAAACATTATTGCACTATATAAACTCTCACTTTACTTAATTCATAACATCGTGTTCGGCAAATCCCTACTTGCAAGAGTATCATTGAAATTCCATTCAAAATAGTCCTGCGCGTGCATACTGAGCATTCCTCATGTCTTGGAAAATTCATTCTACCTCGAGCTTCCTTCCTTTTCGTTTCCAAACCTCCCCATTTTCTGCTTCAAGGCAAGAGGAGATTTAATCTCCAATAAAGATTTCCAGAACGGAGCGTGTCGTATTAAGTATTCGGAAAGACATCACAAAAGCAAGCTGCTTCAGAGTTTAATTAAATTTAATTTAAATCTCCTAACTCAAAGCCGTCTGCATGAGATATATATTGCTCTTTGGATGGCTCGGAGCATTTAATGTTTGCTTACTTTTGACAGAATGATCGCTCTCATGGTCTCTTAATCACAGAAATAAGTAAAGTTCAAGAGGCGGAAGTAAAACGAGACTCTTTCCACGAGTTGACAGAGAAGCAAGCATTTGTAAATTCAAAGATTTCTCTAATTGTTCACTACAACCGAAGATGATAGTATTAGAATGATAAAGAGCATTGCTATTCTTGGTGAAAAGCAGTAATATTATGGCTCATATCCGTATGAAACATATTCGTATTGTTTAACCCTTAGAAAAGAGGTTTGTAATTATAAAAGTATGAAAAAGATGTATAACCGACGTGAAAGGGAATATGGGAAAATAATATATAGTGTAAACTTCTACCGCATCCTTACCTAAAGTTTTAAGCGTTGGCAATGTAAATAAACGAGAAGATGCATTCTAATTACAGAGAAATTATCGCATACAATAATCATTAGATATACATTTGAAAGTAAATGTTAAAAAAAAAAAAGAAAAAATTACTGATTTGAAAGAAATATTTTACAAGAAAAGGTTTCATGTTATTCGTCATTATAGTGTATAAAATAAGTATATCCTAAAATTTCAAACGAAACTGGGTCTAATTTAATTACGTATTTCACTTACAAAAAGGGCCAGACACTACAGCATATTACGAAAGTGATCACATAGTTTTAGATTTCAAATCTAAAGTCAAAGCGTTTATATGGTTTATAGTGGAGCCATTTATTTTTTCAAGACTGAGTATGTGCATGTTTGAACACAAAACTAAATACATGTAAGTTTGAACGGAAAAATCATGGTATAGAGAAAAATCACTAGTGTAGAGTCATTAAGCTTGTCAAAGCAGAAAATATGAAAAAAGTGCAGTGCTTTCCTTGAGACCTCGAACTCTAGACCTTCCGGCTTCTAATCGTTTCGTGTTCTTTCCAGGTACACCACAAAGGCACGAGATAAAAAGAGAGAAAGTACATTACAGCCTCCCTATCATCAGTCAAACTAGCCCTAACAAAACAGATAGCGACAAACAGACTACGATAAAATAGACCTTGACAAATAGCCTTTATTTCTAGTTTCAGTTCTAAACCCATTTTATCGATTTTTTGTATCATTCAATAAAACTAACATCCAGCTTTATTATATGAAAACAAATAAAAATATTTTCTATATATTATACACTTTTTTAAAATAAAAAGTAAGGCATGTAAGACCAATAATAAACAACAAAATCAGTCTTTATTCACTCTCTTAGTTCAAGATTATTGCCACACTTAGATGCTTAGATAACGTTTTTGAGCAATCCCGCAAATCTTCTATATATCCCATAATAATTATAGTTTAGAATATTCGTCAGAGGGTACTAAACATTTGTATGCCACGGTAACCTGTATATGAAATTATTAGTATAGCACCGTATTTAACAAACGGTTGTGAAACTATTTTAATAAGCCAACATATGAAAATATAATGTGCGACATCAGATTTGAACATGCATATTTTTTATAATGAATTTGAGTGCGAGATGTAATTACTGATTTATAAATATACTGTGGCCCTCATATATTTAGATAAAAAAACATTTAAGAACTGTTCCATGTATCCAGTTCAGAAGCCTTTGATTTAGGCTATTTTGCCTGATAATCCCCTTAAAAAGTGAGGGCAGAAGGAGGGATCCAATCGCCAGAACCTAGTGGGAAGAATTTAATTGCCGCTTGTAGAATGCACTTATAATTTTTGTAGTTAAAGAAATAGGAGAAACGAAGTCGGGACTAGAGCCCTGAACTTTATGAATGGTAGGCTGATATGCTTACCAATTACACCATGAACGCACGTTGTAAGAAGAGAGAAAATACACTACTCTGGTTCTTATAAAAGAAAAAGGGGATACTTGTTCTAATAGTGTAGATTTAAAACTTTATTTAAAAATTTTTCGAATAGAATATTGAATTAGTAATTAGCATTATTTTCTGAAATATGTTTTAATCTTTCCATTGTTCATTAGTTCTTTAAGATGCCATTGGGGTTCAGTTAGTCTCTATTATTTCTCACCTATTTTAATATTATTATTTTATTTCTCGCCAAATAATTAATTTCCATTACAATAGGTTATAATATAATTATTATAATTAATACAATAGTCTTAAGATAATACTTAAATATTATTATACTATAATTAATAATTATATAGCGTTTTTATTTTGGGAGTAAAATATATGTATATACACTGGAAAACAAATTATTTCTTAATAACTAGTTATAAATAATATTATAATAGATAATATATTTATTTTTGAGATAAACTGTATATATATTTTATACATAGTTGAAATGGGGGCTGGAAAACCAAATTTATTAGAAATAAGGAAGGCAAATAATTCTTTCATAAAAGATCACAAATAGGCAAATGCCACGTTAAAGCAATTCTGATGAGTGTTTTTAAAATTCTGCAGCCTTTACTTCTGCTGTCGTAGCCAACGAGTGTTTCTTCTATAGCAGTATCATCCAGTTAGTTATAAATAATATCATAATAGATAATATATTTATTTTTGAAATAAACTGTATATATATGTTGTACATAGTTGAAATGGGGGCTGGAAAACCAAATTTATTAGAAATAAAGAAGGTAAATAATTCTTTCATAAAAGATTACAAATAGGCAAATGCCACGTTAAAGCAATTCTGATGAGTGTTTTTAAAATTCTGCAGCCTTTACTTCTGCTGTCGTAGCCAACGAGTGTTTCTTCTATAGCATAATCATCCAGTTAGTTATAAATAATATCATAATAGATAATATATTTACTTTTGAAATAAACTGTATATATATGTTATACATAGTTGAAATGGGGGCTGGAAAACCAAATTTATTAGAAATAAAGAAGGTAAATAATTCTTTCATAAAAGATCACAAATAGGCAAATGCCACGTTAAAGCAATTCTGATGAGTGTTTTTAAAATTCTGCAGCCTTTACTTCTGCTGTCGTAGCCAACAAGTGTTTCTTCTATAGCAGTATCATCCAGTTAGTTATAAATAATATTATAATAGATAATATATTTATTTTTGAGATAAACTGTATATATATTTTATACATAGTTGAAATGGGGGCTGGAAAACCAAATTTATTAGAAATAAAGAAGGTAAATAATTCTTTCATAAAAAGATCAATAAAGATCATAAAGACCTTTTAAGATTTATGGAATGTAAGCAAAAGCCTTGTACCCGAAAGTCCTCAGATAGGAGAGGTTGGGTTGTTTGTTATTCCATAATTCGTATGGAGTTTTTGCATTCGGGTTTTTAGGCATACGATTCTGTAAATAATTTGCAGTTAGCACTGCTTCTGCCCAATATCTGTGAGGTTGACCTGAGTCAGATAAAAGTCATATTATCCTCTCTATTCCAGACCTATTTTGGCGTTTACTGACTCCATTTTGTGCTGGACAGTTGATAGAATAAGCTGGTGATTTATACCATGTTTTATAAGATATTCTTCAAGTTCCTTACTTATGTATTCCCCACCTTTATCACTTCTTAGCGTTTTGATTTTCTCCCGAATTTATTCTTTGTAAGAGCAATAAAGTATTTTAGATTAGATCTTACTTCATTTCACTTTTTGATTAAGTAAATCATTGTGAATCTGCTGTAATCATCAATCAAAGTTAAGTATAGATATCCACTGACAGACGGTGTTTGTACTGGTCCTAAAGTGTGAAGGTGTTCGAGCGGTTGCGATGCTCTAAATTTCGATTCTTTGGGATACGGGAAATCCGTTAGTTAACTTACTTACTTAGTTAGTTAGTTTTATCCGTTAGTTACGTTGTGTTAATTTAAAACTTGTTTACGATTAGAAGTAGTAAGGAACAAAATATGTGTTGAGATCCAAAGCTAAGCTTGAAATTTTAATGAAGTAGAAATTCTGAAGCCTCTTGATGCTCTCTCTTCCTTTTGAGCCACTTTTTTGCAATAGAAAAACAACCAATAGAAGTATTTTTTGAATACAATGTACAAATCCATCTAAATATTGGAGCATTTGTAGCTATGGAATTTGCTTTATTTAATCAAATTCTTTTCGCTCTTACAATAGTATTTAATTTGCATAACTTAAAATTTTCTTGTTAATTTTCCAATACATTTGCGATTTACAGTTAACTAACTACAAAGTTTCCATTTAAACTCAACGTTTTACTTTCTAATACCTTTCAATAATATGAAATTTTCAAAAATTAAGCATCCCCTTTTAGTAGAAGCAATCATGAAAACCAATAGAGTCAACACGTTACGAATTTGAAATAAATTTAGATTAAAGCATATAAAAGAGAGAAGAGAAATATTCTTAATTGTCTTTCATTCAATATGATATATTTGACATCGTGAGTGAATACGTTGTTTCTTGCACGAAGGAGAAGAAAAGTAAAAATTCCTTCTCTGAAACTCGAAGTCAAAGACATTCATACTTTCCTTAACTTTTCTGGCCTTTATAAAATTGCTATCAATGCATGCATTTAGAAAGGAAAATTCCTTCTCATATGGATTGTAATTATATTCCAAATTATTTTGAAAAGACTAAAGCAGGTGATGTTTGTTCCCATGCAAAATAAACCAGTGAGAATTATTTAATTATTCAAAATCAGTTTAAAGTATTGTCGCACTTTATTCAAGATTTCATTAACGATGTGAAATTCAGCTATTTCACTATTTTTCAATTATCCTTCTTTACATAAACAGGTTTTTGAAGATTATCTCTGAATGAAAGTTTTCTAGAAATATATAAGAAGTCAGTCATCGAATAAATAAATAAAAGGCTACTTGTCTCCAGTCCCGAATTTAGGGGGGGAGAGCAAGCCGGGTTCTGCGCCCCGGGCTGTAACTTCTAGGGGCAGCAAATTCAAGCGTGGCGTTGGATCGTATTTGGAATGCTATCAAATTTTGATACAACATTAGTCATTTTAAAGCCAGATTTAAAACCTCTTTTAAGAATATTTAAAATTAATTACTCGGAAACCTTTAAATGGAACAAACAATTAAAAGTAAGCTAAGTACAGCCGAATGTGACTCTAAAGATAAGATCAGAGAGAGGACATTAGAGGGACTCCAGGCGCCACTGACAAAGTCAGAAGACCTCCGCCAACTCAACATGTAAATTTATTACAAAGGTACTCCGTAAATGTCTTGGACTTTGGTCCCTGTAAGTGATGCCTAGAGTCCCCCTGTTATCCACTCTCTAAGCGGGGCTATTCAAATGAGAAACAGAACGAAAGCATGGAGGGCCTTATTTTCATACCGACGCCTCTTGCGAAATAAAAGCGGAAGCGTTTTTAATTGTACTTTCCTAATACCCAATACAAATTCACCTTGGACCGCAACTTAGGTTTTAAAAACGGATTTATTATTTTTATAGCTTTTAAAGTTCTTTAGTTTTTTTAGTTTGGAGGTTTTTTTTTTTTTTTTTTTTTTTTTTTTTGTTTGTTTTCTCATTTTCTTTTAATATGCCTGTTTCCAGTATTTCTCATCATATTTAGCGAGACGCAACCATTTATTTAGCGAGCGCGTCCGCGACCTGCCCTTAGATTGTTGAGTGTAATTACGTCAATTTTTAGCTTTCCTTATTAAGGCAAATTATACTGTATATTATTAAGGGTAAAAGAAATCATGGGAGCGTCTAGAAAATACTCTCAGGAGCAGAATATAGAAAAAGAGTAAAAGATAGGAACGAACAGAGGAAACAAATTGCAGCTAAAATGAAAAACAGGCTTTACGGAAAAGACCAACTGTCAGACCCTGCCGCAACTTCCGATGGTGCCGAGATCCTAAAGTATATTGATATTTCTTACAATTTGAATGACAAAGAGGAAGAATCTTCATCTATAATCCTCAAACAGACTATATTTCAGCAAGTGAGAGAGCAATCTTCTTCATCGACCTCAAACGAGCATCTAGAGGACATGAAATTAGGATATAAAGTATTTTCTCCTTTGGGAGCGTGTGGGCAGCAGAAAGAAGACTTAAAATCTTTTATAATTTGAAAAGATTATTTGTAATTATCAATTGATCATAAACGATTTGCAAAGAATTCCTCGTTCAGGTATTACCAGAGGAAATAGCCATTAGCTGAGTTAAGATAATACCCAAAATAACGGTTACTGGAGGTGTTAAGGAACAAGAATCAGCGTAATATTTAGACATTTGGAAAAGTCGTTTCGAAAGTTTATAGAACCTTCTTCTCCAGCAGAGGTTCAAATGACGAAATAGAGTCCTGTGCTCAAATTATAAGAACGAAATGCTACTGTGGCATCTGTTAGTGAAGAATGGAAACAGCTGAAACGGTTTCTCTAAAAGCTGAAGATAAAGATTTAGTTCATAGTCCCAATCTCAATCCGTGTTTACCCTCAGCTTTTAAGGAAATTATTTCATAAGTATTTCATTTTTCATCAAGAAGTGGCCCCAGTAGCTTGATTTTGTTATTTTCATTGTTATCGACAGAGTACAGTCTGCTCTTTTTGCTCCATTGTTAATTGCGCTTCAGCAGATGAAGAAGAGGAATTAAGCCTTATAAACTAGTCTCCTTTTTTCATTTCTTTTCTCCGCAGGCAGAACACCTGATCCGCTCAGCAAATGTTCTCCTGTTTAAGTACTGTTTAATTTACCTGTCACCTGTTTTTAATTAGCTTAAATTTGTTGAAATTTGAATCCATTACTTTATGAGTTACGCCACAAATGCTGGCTGAGTTTTAAACATCAGACGTACCTTCTGTTAAATTATTGAATTTTAATAAAAAGGCTTTTATACCCTTTGCAAGTTCTCTGTCTCATTACTGGACATAACGATAAGTCTCTTAAATTCACATTACGTCTAAAGTTAATTTATGCTTCCAAAGACGGTTAGACTCTACACACTTTTAAAAGTACTTAAACTAATCCAAATATTTTGATATAGGTATCACTGATACAATTATAGAGTAATTCAAATAAGTATTGTTGACGCCGACCGTCTTAATAAAAATGTACAGATGCTCTGTTTCTGTTAAAGACACTATAAATTTGTACTTAAATATATTTATATACTCATACACTTGCACAGTCATGAATATCACTCTGATACTTATTGCCTTAATACCTACAGTAACAGTCAGTTGCTATGAAATCTGAAACCGAGATGGCCAAATAAAAGTGTCAAAATGGGGAAGCAGATAATTTAGAAATGCAAGTCAGTTTATGTTTAATATTTTACCTTTCCAGTTTTAACCAAATTATCTTGTGAACAATTTTAACAATGTTTATTTTTCTCCCATAATACTCACTGACATCCTTCACAGAGCCTGTTTAAATGCCGCAACTGTACAGTAAACAATTCGAGATATATAGTTTACTTAACTCTTTATTCTTGGGTGCAAATGTGGCACATATATGTACGTGCGATTCTCGTAGATTCGTCAACTCAAATTGGTCGATGTAGTATACCCTATAGAATAATATGGTTTAATCCTAGTATCCGGTGCACACGGGATTTGGCCACTTTTGGCGACTTTGATCAGTAAAAACGGGACATATACGATGAGTAGTAAACGGGTCATTCGAAGAATATATATAGTTATACATAGTATATACTATGTATATAGTGTATATATAATGTATATACACTATAGTATATAGTGTATAGTATACATATAGACGTTCTTTGGATCATGTTTGGTGTTGGCGATAATTTTCAAAATCGCACCAAGGCTGCACCGTATACTAGGATTTTACCAATAATATTCTTAGGCAAATACCGATAATTCAACATATTTAATAAGTAAACTTTTAAACATAAAACAGGCTTGAATGTCATTTTCAACATCAATTTATTATTATCACTTATAAGTAACTTCACAACGGCAGGGAGGTGAACTCTGTCATAAGAATGAAAGGACATTTTTATCACAAATCATTATTAGTCAGATACTGAACTCCATATGTATGCATTTATTTCAACCTATTTCGTAAAATGCTTATTTTGAGAACAAATCCTGATCATGCATTTAATCTCTATCGGATAGGAATTAACTTAGTTAACATGCTAGAAAAACAAAGCAAATTCTTAGGACTTCGTTATTTTCTTAATAATACTAAATAATAGTTTGCTGAAAATTAATTGTTAATTACTTAATTCTGCAGGATACTGATTAGAGCAAGACAGAATAAAATAGCCTTTTATCAAAATTAAATAATGCATGCAAACAAAACATAATATTAAATAAAGAAACGGGAAAAAGAAAGCTGTTAAATTACAAATAGCAAAACATTCTTTAAATCATCTAAGGAATATTATAACAACTGACAGTCTTTACCGCCTCTCCTTAGTTTGAATAGCAAACTAAATTCAGATTCTTGTACTAGGGTACGAAGGAGAATTCATTGTCAGTATTATTCTTTTTGTTTGCACTGGAAACAATCATTCACATTTAAATGTATATTGATTTAAAAAAAGCATTTTCAAGGAATTTATTTTATTAATAAGCTGATAATTAATTTTTTAATAAATTGAGTTAATAGTTTACCAACAGCAAATTTCCCAAACAGAAGCTCTATCAAGCTAAGAGTTCGATAAAAAATATGTCAGATATACCCCGTTAGAAATGTCTCTATATTACCAAGTTTACTACAGAATTTCATGCTTGCAGTACCGATATGTTAAACAGCTGTGAGGAAAGAGGATTACATGAGACTACCATAAAGTCTTTAATAGGCAGGTGATAAGAATTTGAGTTAATTTATAATACTCAACCAAACGAAAATTGTCCATGCAATTGTCCTTTTGTTGAAATATGCTGCTTGGCCTCAAGGCCCATAGCGGCATTACGTGTTGAACCGTAACCATCGAGACTCAAGGCCTCCGCACTACTTTATGACGTCACAGTCGTCGATCCTCTAAAAGCGAACATCGCCCGATAAGAACTGTGCTCCCTCCCGTATTTCCCTAAACTTTGTTTTTATATATACGTTTCATTCCGATGCTAGTCAAAGAATAAATTAGCAGTGATATTTCAATTGCAATAAATATTTTTATATTTTATGATTTCCAAATAAATTTTTGTTGCACTTGATGATTATTTCATAAACAAGAAAATTGAAAAATAACATGAGAATTACCTTAAGCAAACATAGAAGGAAAAGTAAAGGTTTAAACAGAAATAAACAATTAAACAAATTTCATTCAAAAAAGACTTTATTTAAAATTCCCTTTTTATTTTAAATAGATTAAATACAAATCATATACACTGATAATTATCATAAATAAAATTCACTCATGTTGTTTAGGTTATGCATATTATTTATAAAAATGAACAAAAAAAAATACTTGAATAAATACTTGAGGAAAAAAATAGCAAAGGCGAAAATGTACAGAATTTTCCCTAGGTTTAAGAATTTCCTTACTATTAAATTCTCAAAATGAAATAGCAATATTCATATGCATTACAATAGAATCCATATTCAGTTTGTAGAATCAAAATACTCAATATTGTCTTACATTTAAAATAATGTACGTGGATAAATTACATTATGAACAATTTGTAAAAAAATAAAAAAATCCACTGCAATTTTTACATTCAAAAGAAATATTAATAATATTGTATTTTAACAAAATTAAATTGTTTTGTTTTGTTTTTTGTCCACTGAATAAAAAATAAAGAATTATATTTCATCTTATTCTATTTTGTAAAGTTAATTGATTTAGAAAATGAGTGGCTCAAATCTAAGTATAACACAAAGGAGATGAATGAGTTGTAAAGGAAAAAAAAAAAAGAGAAATAAATACACTAGTGCATTTTATTTTTCATAATCTGAAATATGCATCATGTTAATGTGGATAATTTTCTTCTTTTACTGCAATTTCTTTTATCATTTAAATTTTGCAAATGTGTGTCATTTTTCACTTTACAGTAATTATTTAACAATATATTTGTCTTATTCTATTTTGTTAAGTTAATTGATTTAGAAAATGAGTGGCTCAAATCTAAGTATAACATAAAGGAGATGAACGAGTTGTAAAGAAAAAAAAAAAAAAAGAAAGAAATACACTAGTGCATTTTATTTTTCATAATCTGAAATATGCATCATGTTAATGTGGATAATTTTCTTCTTTTACTGCAATTTCTTTTATCATTTAAATTTTGCAAATGTGTGTCATTTTTCACTTTACAGTAATTATTTAACAATATATTTGTTGAAGACCAAAGGATCATATTTATTATTTTGTTGTTAGAGTGTCCCAATTCACAGTTTGTTTCTTCAAATAGTTCTTCATTTAATATGATATTGCTTGTAATTGAAATAGCAACATTACGCTGATTTGATGAATTTAAGAAAAGGCATTCATATTCACTACAGAGTTTTTTAATAACAATATAATTAACAAAGACGATATTTAAAACACTGTCATTGGGACAAGTAAGTTTACCCCTGTCTAGATTTTTGAAGTAATCAAAGTATGTATGTTCAATTGTTTTGTCTCTTAACAATTTTTTTTCGCAAAAATTGCATTTTAAATGCTTTAACACAGCAAAAGCACTATATCCTGCAACATAAATTAATACTGGAACAGATTTCTTACATGATTCAATATCAGAAAGGCTTACAGAGACATTGAAAGTTGAATCTGTAATAGAATTAAGATCTAAACTGTTAAAATCTGTCAAACTATTTAACGCAATGTCATCTGTTATTTTTGGAAATTTTAACAGAGACTGGATTCTTAATTTTGATTCAGCTTCGAACAGCTGTCTAATGCTTATATTATACTGACTTCCTGATAATTGCCTATACAAACCAAATCGAGACTCCAAATTATCAGTCTGAAATTTGCCAGGCAATATGTAATTAAGATTTAGTTCAGAAGTACAATATGATGTTACTTCAAGGAATGAATAGGTACTTAATTTTAATGCAGAATGAGTTTCTTTACTGAAGATGCCTGTATCATAATTGAATTTTTCCCAACGCTCTAACCAATCTAAAAAATAATGTAAAAATATTTTTTTCTCATCATTTTCCGAATTTGTTAGCGGGTTTTGATATACATTGTTTAAACGCATGCCTTTGTTAGGCGATTTAACGTTAACTATATTCCACCATATTACAAATATTTTAATAAAATCAGATGTGTCTTGGAAATGTGCAATATTATTTTGTTTACCTATTTCTAAAAGGCCATTCTTTACATAATCACTGAAAACTTGTAACACAAGTTTAACATTTTGTTTCTCAAGATTGGAGGGATTTAATGCTTTATGTGATAAATTAAAACCATATTTTACCAAGGAGTTAAATTCAAGTTTATGCATTTTTTTAAGTGCATTCCATGATGCTGTTTTCAAAGAGGTTTGATTAATATCATTAAATGATGGGAAATACATACATTTTTCACCTTTTTGATTGACCCAGTTGTTACGAACACATTTCAATAAGTGAACAGTATCAACTAAATAAAAAAGAGGTCTAGAATTGCCACAGGGGTGAGGATATACGATTCGTATTTGGGGAGGTGAAACAAATAATGACATACATTTTCTGTTAATAGAATTATTATCTGTTACGACACATATTACAAAAAAACCAATTTCTTCTAAACCAATAATAATTTTTTTTACAATTTCATGTATTATTTCAGCATTTATTTTATTGGTTGGCAATATATGAATGACATCTTTGTATTTTGATAGCAAACTGCTAATCATAAATACATGGGCACTGTTTGCCAAATTTTTATTGTCATAAGACAAACCACAAATGTTACCGCCCTTATAATCTAAATGCCGTTTTAAATGTATCTCGTCAATCATCAAAATTACTTTTTTATCATTATCTTCCAAAAGATTAAATTTGTGTCTTACATTAGAATTCAATGTTTCGGCATCTGGTTCACATCATACGACAGGCAAATGCGACAAATTGTAGAGGGATGTGGTAATAAAATATTTTTACTATTACGAACAAAATTATACGCATGTGGAGCCATGTTAAAAAAGAGAGCAGAAAATATCATCAGGTCAGAAGAATACCTGAGACCATTCTTATTTAAAAAACACAATGATAATTGCTCCTCAATAAATTTTAGTTGCAGTTTTAAAATTTCATTACCATCACATTTCATCATTTTTTTTAGTAAATAGATAACAGTTTTCATAATATCTGTTGCATCGCTTTTCTTTACACATACACTTTTAATTAAAGCTTCAAAAATGTTGTTAAGGGCGTCTATGTGGCTTATATTTAAAGGAAAAGAGTACGTACCTAATTTATATACTTGAGTCTCATATATGTATGCACTTGTAGAAAGTTTATCATTTATTACAAGTGAACATTCTATCACTGGAGCTGTATCTGTTATAATTTTTGCAAAAATTATCTGGTCAGTTTTTCTAAAAACAGTCCACACTGAAGTGTCAATATATTCTATTTTTGCATGTAAATCATCCAGCGAGGAAAACATTCTTTTAGAGATTTTTTAGTTTAGTTCTTTTGTTCTGCAGCACTCTTCTGTAAAGCCAATTTCCAATAATCCTCCTCATGGCGTTTCCTTCTGACATCTGGATCTTCCCTTGGTGTCTTGGAATTCGATGATAAATATCCTGGCAAATTGGGAAATTTAGATGGCACTCTCCCTTTTATTAGCCTTGGATTTTTATAGGGAACTGTTATTCGACAACCTGTTCTCTGATCGAAGGCGCTATTGTTGTTGTATTCAAAATCACAGCCATTAAAATGTAGTTCACAAACCTATGGGAAAATACAAAAATTATTTATTAATTTAATATTAAAAAACATGTTTAATGTGATATTTTCTTAAATGTAAAATAACATAGATATGCCTGAAGAATTTTCGTTATTCGCAGATTGGAAGTTTTATTCACATAGTAGCAAAATATAATTAATTGAATTTGTTTTAATACGACTAAAACATATTGTTAAGTAGGAACAGCTTCCGTATAGGTCATTTTTTCCTTGGTAACCAAATATGGTCGCTCACACTACACACAGCGAGAAACATACAAATTATTTTTAGTAGTATATATGTAAATTATATAGTCATTTTTAATTCCATTTAAAGTTAAATTAGCAATTATTACACCAGATGTAAAATTACATCTGGTGTAATTATACACATCATATAAAAATTCATATAAAAGGAAAATATACATGAAACCTGATAATATTTAGATTTAGATAAATAATGGAATGTTATAAATAATTAACATACCTTACTATGAGGAGTAAACCAGAAAATTATCTCTTCGTATGGCGCGTAGCCATTTAGCTGAATCTTGCTTATTCTTCGGAAATCCAAATACTCGAACTTTTGGGCCACTTTTATAATTTCCTTTACACCCGGGAACGCAACAAGGATGAGGCATTCTTCACAACTGTTTGGAAGCTTAGCTTATATACTATTTTTAATTAATTACCAGTCCTGGAACAAAATAACAAACGAACCAAGGCGCCCGAACACAAATGAAGCAAGTTAACGTCGCGCGAAAACATGTTTGGAGTCTCGGCGGTTAGATCGAGCTGTGTGACGTCACGAGCTTTCAGGGGAGGGAGTGCAGAGGCCTTCAGTCTCGATGGTTACGGTTGAACTCAGTCACCAGCAGATGGTATCCAACCACGATACCTTGAAAGAATGTATGAACAATCTGGCAGGGTGAAAAATCTTATCTACATCATGACTATTGAGGAAGTGTTCCGTCTTGCATTGCTGTATGATTCTGATTTGCATCTTCGAAATATACTCTTCCAAAATAGGTTACACTCCTAACTAAATAATCTTGTGTACGGGGGCAGAGAAAGAGAATGGACGCTTAAGAATTTCAGACACTTTCACAACTGAAAACAACATATTTAAATACAATAGTGGATGGGCTGATAAAAAATAATCTTTTCAAAGTGTTTTGTGACGTGTCCTGCGAAGTGAGGTTTTTCAACCACTAGAGCAGACTTTCAGCAAACAATATGACTAAACAGCAGTTTTGAAATGCCGAACATTAAATGCCAAACACTGTAAATTTATGATAAAAATAAACTGTGAGTTTTGAGAGTTAGTAAAATAAATGAGTTCAAAACTCTGTTAGGAAGAAACTTAAGAATTAATGCACCAAGAAAGATATTTAAAACTTTGGGATATTATACATTACATTGTATAACATCTCAAAAATACTACATGAGATACATACGTGATATCTCAATGATACTGTATGAGATACATATGTGATATTTCAGTGATACTATATGAGATACATACGTGATATCTCAATGATACTATATGAGATACATACGTGATATCTCATTGATACAATATGAGATACAGTGATCTATATGAGATATTATACATTACGTTGTATAATATCGCACATATTAAACATTGAGATATTTATTAGAGATATTGAAAACATTGCATTTTGAAACAAGGTTTTATGAACACTGCAGTTCACTGAAATACCGCTAGAATACAAATAACACTCCTGTTCAATTTCATGCACAATTTATAATTCTGATTAAAGAACGAATGCATAAAAATATACTATCGTTTTCAAATATATTTGAAGTACTTAAAAGAACTCTGAGTAGTCATTCAAAAATTCTAACTAAATATAAGAAATACACTACTTCATGCAAGTAAAAATATAAATGTACTTAAAAGAACTGCGATGTTCTCCGCTTAAAATAATTGAGATATTAAATTCAATATATTGCAAGTCAATATTATTAGCTATAATGCGCAATAACTTAAGTAAAAGTGCAATGTTATATATGCTAAACAAGTTACAAGAAGAAAAAATAAAGGAAATATTAGATTGAAAGTATTTGATTCTTTCATTACTGCAATACTGGAACATTCGATTTGATTTATATTTAATTTAATACACAATGAGAAGCTAGACCAAAATAAAAATCAATTAATTTGCTGCTATCTCGATATAAATATTTAAAGCAATATTTTCTGAGGTAAAATAACTTTTTTTCTTTATTTAAGGTTCTTGATAAACAAAGATATATTTGCATTCATATTAAAGGAAGTGATTTATAGAATATTTTCTTTTCTGGATCTTGAGGTGAAAGGAGAATTTTAAATAATGATTATAGAATGGAATAGGATTCTGGTTTACGACACGGCAATTCATTTGATTATGTAACTGCTATATCATTCTCAGGATTTTGAAAGATAAATATGTAAGCTTATGTATTGCACTGCAGATTATAATGTACGACTCCCAAAACTGTCTTTGAGATGAGTTAAAGCTCCTCTTCATTTGCTGGCCTCCTTTTTCCTCCGACTTTGGCAAATTTCCTGAGGCTTTTGCACATTTGAGTAACTTTGTTTTTTAAGAATTTAGTATTTTTATTATCAGTATTTTTTTGTGTTATTGCAATGTTTTCTTTTTTATGTATTATTATTGTATTTTATTGTATTTTTATGTATTATTCGATGGTTTTACCGAACCAACCATCCTCAGCTGCAAAACAGCGGTAAAACCATCGAAACTAGTCCTGTGAAAATTTTGTAAATATAACGCTGATTTTTGATGTTTGACTTCTGAATTAATATATCTATTCTCTTATACAGGGTGAGTAACCTCGACATCACTTATTTAAGAATATATATTCTCTTATACAGGGTTAAAAACTTAAACATGTAAAAATGTAAGGGTGAAAATTCGATATTCGACAAACAACCGCAAAGAGAATAGGATGGAAAGTTTCAGTAATCCCAAGTTAACAGATATGCATCTAGCATATGGAACGGTCGACTGTATTGGGCGGTTATGTTTGCACTTGCACTGTGACACTGTGCAGTATCACTGAGTAGGCATTAGTGAGCGTACCCGAAAAGGAAAATTCCGAATCACCAGATGTTTGCACGGCCGAACCAGTAATTCTATGTTACGCTATCTCTCGATATAAGTCAAAGGAATCTGGAACGAACGACATGCATATCTGAAGTAGAGAAGAGGGTATTCCTTTATGCACAAAGGAACCCACATATTATTAAAGAGCGAGCGCTACAAACGTCACTGGTTTTCAAATCATTGTCTGGAGAATCCTGCACTCCAAACATTAGTATCCATAACACGAGCAACGAGTACCATAACTACCTCCTGCTGATTACGCACCGCGTGTTGCATCTGCTGAATGGGACAATCAGAAGTGTTCGACGTAACACAGTTTCCCGGCTGGTGTTCTGTTGACCGAAGAAACATTAATTAGCAGAGAAGGCTTTTACAACGCACATAATATGCATATGTGGGCAGGTGAAACCTCGGTTAAGTGCAGAATCACCAGTTTTCCATCAATTTTTGGGTGGTCACTGTTGGCGAACATCTGTGCATCTAAGACGGACTGTCTTATAAGATTTTCCTGGAGGATCTAATGATGAGCAAAGCATCCAGCAATCACTGCGCAACGATATGTGGTTTCAGCATGATGGCACATCAACCTATTTTGCTCTCTCTATTCGGCACCGCTTGAATTCAAAATTTGGTCAAAGGTGGATTAGTCATGGTCAAAGGTGTGCTGCTGTTTATTAACTTACACGTGCGATGAAATTTTCTTGCCTAGATTTCTTTTTGTGCGGTTACCTGAGAAGCCTGGTGTACGAAACATTCGTAGGGAATGAAGAGAATCATTTTGCGAGCATATGCTTAGCTAGTGCGATCATCCGTGAAACTTCAGATATATTGCAAAATGTCTGTGAATATATGCTGCACCAGTGTCCCGCTTGTGTCGTAGATGGTGGAGCCCAGTTAGTAGCGTAAAGCCCAGTTAGTGACGTAAACCACTGAGCTAGCTTAGGGCCTAGGCGTATAAAATAACCATGCGGAATTGCAACGCTAGTTCAGCGGGAATTTTCAATATCAGCCAAACACTCTGCACAGTGACGAAGCCAGGGGATTCTTTTGGTAGGAGAAAAGAGGTGGAAGACCTTTGGATCAAGAAAAGGGTTAATTCTGCCTCGAAACTGAAGTTGAACTCCACAGTTAATGCGGCTGGAATTTGCCTGCAATGGCGAATTTATGGTGTCCTGCCAACGAATAACCTACCCTCGATGAAGTTTGTACACGTTTAAGCGAATCACCCTGTATATTACTTACAGTATTATTACATATACTATTATAGTTAAATAGTAAATTTATTATAGCGTTAATTGTGTTGCTATACATTTTCCTTTTGCACTATAGATCTACTTATATAGGGTGTACCGTAAATGTTGCGACAAACTTCTACGGAAGGTAGGGCACATCATAAGGATTAAAAATTGCGTAGGAACCCATGCTCAGAAATGTCACTGTACGCAGCTATGGTGTGCTTTACAGGAGAGTGCTAGTGAAAAGTGAGGATTGTCTCATTCGAAGTGTAGGCATCATATTAAAAGCATGGAACGCTATACGAAAGGAAAGCTTACAGACATGCACTTAATGTTTGGAATAACTGAGGGTAATGGACGAGTAGCTGCACGCATTTATCGAGAATGCTTCCCTGACAGACCGCATCACAGTTTATTCGCACGTCTGCATCAAAACTTGTGTGACTATGGGTCATTAATAAGTGGCAGGACAAGTAACGGCAGGCCACGATTGACTCGCTCGGTCGTTAGGGAAGAAAATACATTGGATATGATGGAGAATAATCCAAAGACCAGCATACGTGCCGTTGCCTTTTAATTAAGAATGTCTCATACCAGTGTCTAGCGTGTCTTTAACGCCGAGTACTTCCACGCCTTTTGTCTCCAAATGGTTCAGTTACTGCTTCCCTATGACTGCGTTTCGCACAGTGGTTTCTGCAAAAAAGTACCGGTGATGTTAATTTCCCAGCTTATGTGTTGTTCACGGATGAGGCCACATTTACTAGGGATGGCATGTTCAAACACTGCAATCAGCATTTGTGGGCTCAAGAAAACCTGCACGGTGTGCGGCACCACAAAGCTTCAAAGTCAATGTGTACCGAGTTTGGTCGGCGACCGCTTAGTCGTGCCGTACCTTTTACCATCCAGGTTGAACGCCGCGAATTATCTGATCTTTCTGGAGCAAGTTCTTCTCGGCTTGCTTGACGATGTTCCACTAAATGTGAAACGCAACATGTGGTTTCAACATGATGGGGCGCCTGCTCATTTTTGACTCGATATTCGTAGCCATGTGAACAGATCATTCCCGCATCGATGGAAGGGGCGTGGCGGACCAGTTCCTTGCACCCCCCCCATCGAGGGGACTAGCCGTACTTATCGAGCCTTGATTTCTTTTTGTGGGAAGCCATCAAAAGTGTCGTGTATCACAAAGCTGTTGAGTCTCAAATGGATCTCGGAGCAAGACTCGCCTGCGCAGCTGCTACAATAAAGGAAACTCCAGGTGTGTTTGAACATGTTCGGCAATCAATGGTCCGTCTGGTGTTTGGCGTCTGGTGGTGCAAACTTCGAGCATCTGTTATAACATTCAGGCTGTCGAAATAGTATTTGTATTGAAATCCAATAATTCCGGGTATATGTTCCTATGAAATTCTTAATCCTTATGATGTGCCCTACCTCCCCTAGAAGTTTGTTGCAATATTTACGGTACACCCTGTTTATTATTGTACTGTACTTATAATTGCATTGTAATTGTTTTATATTACTGAGTTACTTACTTACTTCTCGAAGCCTCGTAGCATATCTTGTGGAGCCCAAGGATGTTTGATTTTGCTTTTTTAAAATAAAAAATAATAATTAAATAAAATTTTGTGAGTTAAAAATAAGCTGGAGTTATTTGACTCTTTCTTATTAATAAAACAGATGATTTTACTTTGTCTCAGGTTATAATTTTTACAATTCTATAATCAGTGGTTTTCAAACTATCATATTAAGTAGAATTTCAGTCCAATTTTCGATTGTAACTTTTATAATGCTTCCTTTCTAATTTCGCATTCATATTTGCAAAATGATTACAAAGCATTCTTCTCTGCTTTGAGAAACATAAAAGGTATGAAACAAAAGATTTTTGTTTGAAGCAAGAGAAGCGTTTCATATCCTTTCGAAGTAACGTACAACGTTTGAAATGCAGTTTTGACATAACAAACAGTTCCCGAAAACTGCGGACAAATTCCTCCCTCTGTAGCAATGGAAAACTTTCTTCACATGGCTCTGAATAACTCGAAGGTTCAAATATCCTTGCTTTTTTACTGCTCTTTCAGATGAGGCCAAAAAAAAAATATCCGCTAGAGCAACGTCAAGTAATTATAGTGGGTAGCCTAAAGCGAGAACTCCTTTATAGGGCATAAATGCTTCAACTATGAGGTTCGAATGTGGCCTGACATTATCAAGGGCACTCGCGCGATGATTTCGAACAAGTTTTCCAAAACACCCTTGTAACAATTTAGCATTTAATTGTTGTTCTGTGAGAAGATGTAGACAGACCAGTTTGATCAGCGTCCTTGAGGAATCCCATCTAACTTGAAAGTATATAAACCATCCAAAGCGAACTTTGGAAATAGGGCTTCGTTTCCGTAAACTTGTTTCCGCATGTAATAATTTTCAACCATTTAGCAAAATTGGCAACTTAAAATTCCTTTTTTCGTTATTCCATTATATAAACATCTCCACCGCTTCGAACTTTTTTAATATTAATATTTAAAAATTTAAGACGAAACATAACGTTTTTTACAGTTTCAGAAATTAACAGAGCATTTTGGATATGTAGATATGATACTTTCTCATGTTTGCATAAACTATAAAATGAGTTCAGAATTGTGTTTGATTTCTTAAAACTCTACAGCTATTTAGAATTTTTAAAACCTGGTTTTTAATTGCATTCATTCAAGATACGTTCTGTAGAATATAATAATATTATTTATATTACATCTCCATCATATTATTTAAGCCATATATATATATATATACTTCGTAATAAGAGAACTGATTGCCATATAAAACGTGTCTTTTTTTTTTTTTTTTTTTGCATAAAGCAAACAATACGGATTTTCATCGATATTTAACAATAACCCACTTAGAAGAAGTTAAGTCTGAATATTTTGAAATTAAGTCTTCCGGTATTCCGTTTCTTTCATACTTAAAATGAAGAATTCGGTCTAACAAACATGTCATGAAGCAGACTCAGTTCGCTTTATGTAACAATGACCGCCTGTAAATGGAAGGAATAACTTATGGATAATGTTTTATGTCCAATACTTGCACCATTTTCATATTAATCCGCTTGTTCAAAAAATTTTCTCTCTTTTTTATCATCCTTTTTCAATGTTCAATGTGATGGTAATAAAGGGGATTTCACGAAAACTTTGTTATGAAATCCACCATTCAGTTCGTTAATTACGTAACAAGCTTATTTTCCTTAACGTTGATTATAATTACAATAAATTTAGTTCAAGAATACAGTTTGCAGTGAATCATTTTCCTCTTTTTTTCATACTAAATTCACCAAATTATCTCATTCTAGAGCAGTGTTTCTTAACCTTTCTAGCGAGTCGCAACCCATTGAATCTGAAAATATATCTCCGCACCCCATTGAAAAATGCGTTTTAATTTTTTAGTCTAGAAAAATACATTTTTTGCGAAACTTATTGTTTATTGAAAAACATTGTACATTTTATATAAATACAAAACAATATTATTTTTATTAATGACTAGTTTGTTGTTGTTTGTTCAGTATTATACTGGCGAAGCGAGGTTCCTTTTTTGAAAGACATCCGCGTAAGTCATCACTTGCATTTAATCGATTTCTCGCTTTAGTTTTTATATGCAAAAACGATGAAAATCCCATTTCGCACAAGTAGGTGATAGCAAAGGGTAAGAGTAACTGCAGTGCTCCGTTCGCCAACTCTGGATAACGTTGTAACTGTGAACACCAGAATTGTTGCAATTCTAATTATTCGAATTCCATTTGAACATGTCCACTTGCTCGCATTTCAATAAGTTGATATTTTTTTCAGATCACTGTCATCCATCAAATTTAAGTCAAATAGAAATGAATCCAGTATCCATCTCTGAGTTTTGATAATATTTCCGGTAGAAAAATATCCATTGAATGATTCGCTCAATCGTCTCAAATGTATTATAATGCCGGGTATAATTGTATTCTTTTCATTTTTCGAAATAACAGAATCAAGCAAGGGAAAGTTTGAAAAATTCCCCTTTTCTACTCGACGTATCCAAATTTCTAATTTTGCGATAAATGAAGATAATTTTTCTCTAGATATTATTATATTTATACCAAATCCTTGCATTGATAGATTCAATTCATTTAAAAGGCTAAATATGTCTGCTACGTAGGCCAGCCTCAGCATTGCATCATTACTCTCAAAATCTTTTACTAAATAACAGTTTTGACTAGTCAGTAATTGAATAATTTACTCAGGCAATTCAAAAACTCTGTTAAGCATGCGACCCTTAGATAGCCATCGTATTTCGGTGTGATATAGGAGCACAGTATGATCAGCACCGATTTCTTCGCAAAATGCACGAAAAATGCGATGATTAAGCGCTCGCCCTCGGATATATTTTACTACATTTACTGCTGTAGTTCGATGTTGTTTAAACTTTCTGGCAATGCATTTGACGCAAGTGCATGACGATGCAACATGCAATGCGTTATTATAACTTCCGGTAATTCTCTTTTCATGTGTGAAAAAATCCTGAATTTTTGCCTAACATTGCTGGGGCTCCATCAGTCACATTCATTGGTAATTGATATTTAGTATAAAAATCTTTGATGCTATTGAAAACATCAATTTCTCTCGTATTCACCTCCAGTGGCTCACAAAATAGAAATTCTTCTATCACCTTTTTTCCTTCACATACCTGACAAATACCAAATGTTGGCTACTATTATCAATATCAGTTGACTCATCCAGTTGTATGCTTATTTTTAGTGGACTGATATTTATGTCTTCAATTACTTGCATTAAGATATCTTCACTGAGATCTTGTATTCGCGATCGTATAATATCATTCGATAATGGAATCTGTTGGATTTTTATATGTGCTTCCGAATATAAAACTGCTTTAGCAATAATTAAAGCAGAAGGTTTAATCAACTCTTCAGCAATCGTGTAAGGTTTTTTTTTTTTTTTTTTCCACACAAATATGCCACTTCATATGACACTTCTAATAAAGGTTTTTGAATTGCTGGTCCGCACAATTTTAGGATAGTTCCACTGGTATCAAACCGAGCCTTCTTTGACTTCAAGCTGTTCATGCAATGCGCTTTTTCGTCACCATGCAGATTGTTGAAATGCTCTAATAACTATGGTGGTTTGAGATTGCTGTTTGAAAATATTTTGGAACACAAGATGCATTGCGGTCGTTGCGTGCCATCTTTTTCGGCTGTGCAGGTAAATCCATAGCTGGCATACTTATCGTTCCCTTGTTTTTTTTTTTTGTTTTTTTTTTTTTTTTTTTTTTGACATAGTGGGGTTCACTATAATTATTTAGAAATAATGTAATATAAGTTATATAATTTTCTTACATTTGTAATATCACTGAATCCTATTCGGCTTGAACGGGCAATGAAGAATGTATTAGTCTCAAGAGGTTTCTGGACAAGTCAGAATACACAATACACATATCGCAGACACAATAGTTGACTCAACCTACACAGGCGCAGTAGAAGCAGATACAAATCTGTGAATTTCATTGGAGTAGCACATATTGAACTCAGCGCATGCGCAAGCTGGGATAACGTTCTCCGCTTGTATTCCCATAAAGTTTTTTTTTTTCTTTTCTCCGTCACCTAGATGCCTGTTCGTGTTCGTTTGTAGCGTTTCATGCCTTTTCGTAGCGTAGTGTATACGCCCATCGGCTCTTTCCTGTGTCTTTTTCCGATAAGTGAGCTAGGTGCTACCAATTTTTATGAGCTTCAATGTTGGGGACACTATTGCAGATTTCAAATATTTTATTATAAGAAATTAACCCATTAGCAGCTGGTGTTGCGTTGACGCAACGGTCAAAATAAATTTGTATATAAATATAACTATCTAAGATATTTTATACCAGCAGATGATTTTGTGTAGGGAATATTATGAAGATTATTTCTGTAAAAAAATATTTGCCTCCAACAATCATTTTGTTTATAATAATTAATCTCATACTTTAAGCAAAATTTTCGACCGGGTATTTTTGCTGAAAATATTTAACGAAAGAATCGCCGTATTTATGAGTGATCTATTTTTAGTCAAGGTCACCGTTTATTAGAACATTACATCAGTCAGATGTTTATATTTGTGTTGGGAAGGAAGGGAAGACAGGTGTTGCGTTGACGCAACGTCAGCAGGAAACGGGTAGTCAATCTCCTTTTTCACTCATTCCTTTCGATGTTCTGGTTCATGTTCTGGTTGTTTAAAAATGCCTAGAACGAGGTATTTTACATTAGAAGAATACCTTCAAGGATTTTTGTTGAAGAAACAGATGATGATAATGTTAATAATGACCAGAATGAAACTGATAGTGTTGTTGTTCCCCCAGAAATTGCAGAAACTAGTGACGAAGAAGAAAGGAATGGCAATGTTTTAAATAATGATAATGATATTTTATCAAATGATACTGCTGGGGAAGTTGAAAGTCACGTAAGAAGTAAGTTTCAGCCTTCTAAGAGCAGTTATAGTCATACTAAAAAGTTTAAAAAGCAGAAGATTGAAATCTTGAAGTGGATAAAAAAGGAACTGTTATTTTTGTCTCAGGAAGAACATGAAGAAAGAGATAGAAGAAAAATTATAAAAGACAAAATACAAGGTAAAACTAGTGCACAGGTTTTCGATTTTCGTTTTGGTTTAGACATTTACTCTCTTTTCTTTGAACAGACAAATATATACGCTCAGCAAAAAAAAAAAAAAAAAAAAAAAAAAAAAATTATTGCATCTGAAGCCTATATGAGAAGATTTATTGGAATATTATTGCTTACAGGATATTATTCTTTACCTCAAGAAAAAATGTATTGGTCTTTTGATAAGGACATTTCTGTTCCTGTTGTACGAGAATCGATATCACGTTTGCAGTACATGAATATGAAGCAGAATTTGCATTTGACAATAGTCAAATTGACAATATTGATAAATTATATGAGATGAGACCGTATCTAAACTTACTAAATATCACCACTTTTTACTACTTGAAATATAAAGTCTCTTTTAGATTTCAGACGCAAAATGCATTATTCCTTTTGCAAACTCCTATTGAGAGTGTAGAATTAGCCAGAAATAGATCAGCAACGGGAAGACCTAGTAAATTCAGCATTCAAAAACCATTGCATGGAGATGGTAGACATTTTATCATTATTATTTAAGTCTGTTGATAACAAAAGACTTTGTTGTAAAGAGTACCATAGCCAGACTGTTTATAGATGTAAAGTATGTAATGTAGCTTTACATCATGATCGTAATCAAGCTTTTCATGCTTAAATCTTTCAATTGAAATAATCTGAATTTATAAAAGAAATACAATGTATAGTTTAATATTAAATTAATTACAATTAAAGTGATTTGTAGATTTATAAAATATTATACAGTTAAAAAGTAATTCTGCACTCCACGCAGAAGAAACATCACACGATTACAATCCTACTCACTAAACATCCGTAGTCTTATTCCGCTGACGTTGCGCGAACGCAACACTCGCGTTTTCTACAGCTAAGAGCATTTTTTTTTATTTTCAATGTAAATTTATGTTATAAATGCTTAATTTAATATTTGTTATTATTTTCACGAGAAAAGAAACATACCTTGTAGTTTTGGCGGTTAATGGGTTAATAAATGATATTTAATAATTTTTATGGTTAGGTAGGGGCTTCTCCCGCACCCTCAAAAATACATTCCCACACCTCCAGGGGTGCGGGCACCCCCGGTTAAGAACCCTGTTCTAGAGCATAAAAAAAAGACTTCTTATTAATTTGATATTTGTCGTGAACTCAAGATCTGATTTTTATGATTTTTTCTCATTCAAGAGCCTATTTATTTCGTATCCGTTGGTATAGGCTTTTCTCTGAAAGTCTTTTAAAATTCTCTTCTTGTCGTCATAAATCATAATTTGCTATTAGAAAAAGCCTCAGAAGTATTCTTGTCATTCCGAGTTTTCCGTTCTATCTAAATTAAACAGGATTGGAATATCCACAATGACAGCACTCATAATATTTTTCAACTATCAAATCACATTCTTTGTTTAGCCCTTAAAAATTCTATTTTTGATCCCAATTCTTGGGAAATTTATAATGTTCCTTATTCATATATCTTTATCAGCCAAATTACAATAACATTAAAACTTCGCATTAAGACTTCGCATTGTGTATCTTTTGTTATAATTGTAGTAAAATATTTCGTTTTACCATAGAAGACATTTCCTAAGGTTTTTCCTTTCCGCTTGATGTCTTTCCTTATTGCCAAAAATAATAAATCTGTGCAGCATATCAAAAAATCGCCAAATTCCTTCAGGATACTCAAATTATGTTACAATTTTAACACAAATAAATAAATAAATTTAAAATAGGTGAACATATTTTTTCGCTTAACTGCAATTTTCACTTTAGTTCTATTATTCTAAGTATTTTGAAAACATTTTCCGTATCGTGCATAACATATCCAAAAACCGTTTCAAAGTCAGACAAACAATAGCTACATTAGTTAATGACAGGAATTTTAATCTAGTTTCTTCCAAAATTTCCTGTCGAAATCCAGTGTTATTTTAAATTTTATCTTCCCTTTTCATTTATTTATTTGGTTCATATAGAACATTATATTCAATTTGTCTATAGCTTTCCCTCTTCATTTCAGCATTTTTTTCCGTAGATATCGTTCCTGCATACTGTAAAAGTGTATAACTCCTTAGAAAGGAGAGCATGTCTTTAAGAAGGACAGTAGTCTACCTCGGTTTCTCTCAAAATCGATAGAATTTGCTTAAAAACTATAGTAATCGTGTTTGTTCTTAAACTAACCGTAAAACTTTAATTCTCCCTCTCGGTTCTAAAAATCGTAATAACTTCTCTGAATTGCGTCATTCCTAGATCTTTCGTTTTTGCATGGCCTGGCAGCGCTGATGAGGTAATAATTGTGAACTGAAACTTTTAACTCAAAAAACAAAACCTTTCTCTTCGGGTGCTTCAATATAGTATAACTATACACACTTCAGCTTCGCTTTCTGCTGCCCAGCTAGCATGTAATTTCGCTACCTTGCTTGCTATCGCAATAATAACAAACGTGTCAATCTTCTGTAGGCACAACGAATGCCAAGTGAATTGTGGCCAAAAACGTCAACTGGAAAACTAAATTGAATTAGAACCACCTCGACTGCCAAGTTCTTTAGAGATTATCAGGTCAACATATTAGCATACTACGCAATCAGATTTCTTCCTCTTCAATATGGATCTACTGTTCCGGCTTCTTCTTGCTTTCTTATATCAGATGTAAAATATAAAAAATACGATGGTTTTGCTCTACGCGATCAGGCAACCTCTAATTAACTTTCCGCAATTTCAGAATCTTCACCTTAGACCAGTAATTTCGAGAACAATCTCGCATGTTACACAATCACTGCTATAAATGAAGAATTCGCGTCATTTTATGTCAGATTCCTTTTCTTCTCCTGCCGCTGTAAAACCCTCTTGCTGCCGCTCTTCCCGTCTGTCTTCTTTGTTAGAATAGTTATGACGTCGAAAGCGTAAACTTATTTTAATTTAAATCTTTATTGGATATGTAGTTTTTGGAGAATCTGAAAGTATAATGATCTGCCATTTTAAATGAATAAAGCTACGGAGTTTTAAAATTTATAAATTCTTCTATGTCTTCAATTCGGATGCCTTCCCACTCCGCAACAACCACACCCGAACTCTGATGTGACGAGATTGCTAAGCTTCATCATTTCCAACGCCGATCTACTGCAAATATTACATATATATATATATATGTAATATTTGCAGTAGACATATATATATATGTGTAATATTTGCAGTAGATGTAATATTTGCAGTAGACATATATATATATGTGTAATATTTGCAGTAGATCGGCGTTGGAAATGATGAAGCTTAGCAATCTCGTCACATCAGAGTTCGGGTGTGGTCGTTGCGGAGTGGGCAGGCATCCGAATTGAAGACATAGAAGAATTTATAAATTTTAAAACTCCGTAGCTTTATTCATTTAAAATGGCAGATCTCCAAGATCCAATACCTTCAGATTCTCCAAAACCTACATATCCAATAATGATTTAAATATATCCAATAATGATTAAATATATATAACAAATAAGTACTCTTTTTTGCATAAAATACTTTATATTTTCCAGTAGCATGAGTCTTTCTACCTTTGACGAAATCATGCACCGCTGTTAAGTATAAATTAAAATTCTGTAACAAACATCTTTTGTTCACATTTGTGGGAATATAGTTTCCACGTAGCACCATACAGAGAGCATTATGCTGAGACAATTTTAGTACTTTAGTAAAGCTTAGATTTCGTTTTTAAAGCAACAGACACTGATTTAACTCCTTCGGATGGCTGCTTTTAACAACTGAAGCAACAATCGGAGAACAGAGAAAAATAAGGAATCAAGTAGCACATAAAAAGCATCAGAGCTTAGACCATGTAAAAAAAATCAGAGATTAGAAACTATTAAGCTACTCAGCATATTCCGAAATCAAGAAAGTGCAGACTCATTCCTGATAATCTAATGAACCAAGAAACTAGTTAATTAAGTAGCCAGCAGAGGTGAAAGTCCCAAAGGAGAGAGCTTGTGTATTGGTAATCAACTAAAAAACAACCACTGAAGAGCAGTAAAAATATACCCGAACGCTTAGAGAAAAGAAGGATTTTTTTTTTTTTTTTTTTCAGTTAAGGAATATCCGACGTGAAGCGTTAGTATGGGATTTTGAGCCAATTTGTTTAACTAAAATAAATTAATAGTTTGAATGATAGATAAGCAATACTTGAAAATTTTAGTGGCTTTGCATTTTCGTTCTTGAATTTGAAATTTAAAATAGTGTAAAAAATCTTCGTGCAGGGAAATAGATATGAAAATTAAGTTTGTTAGGCTTGGAAAACAAGGAGTTATATTTTGATATTTTGCAGTAAAATAGATAAATAAAATAATATAAATATAGTTGCGTTTAAAACTAAAACTTTTTCAAATTAATTTATCAAAAAATTAAATTTCATAGAATATAATAGTCAAAATTTGCATTTTATGTGCAGTATGAGTCACATATTAACATTGTGAATAATGGGAAAATAAAGTGGCTTGTTTTAATAAAATGTACACAAAATTTAATTTGTAAATAATTATTTTCTTGTTAACTAAAATGTACAGTTGTAGAGACATTACGTATTTTGGGAGCAGGAAAGATGAAAAATTAGCAACGCTTTCCCCGGGAATCGAACCGCGGACCTCTCAATTACGCGCTGAGCGTGCAGACCACTACACCACGAAGGCTCGCTAAGAAGGCTCGCTAAGAATACCTTATACATTATAATATATATTTTAATCTATGAATAAATTTTTAACATACAATCCGAAATAAATATAAGTACACGTCATTTTCCAACACAGGAGCTTTTCCACTTTTATCAAACTATTGTTGCATGCGTACAGGATCGTAGTACATTGAGTGCAAATATATCCGATTATAGATTAATAAAATTTATTTTATGAAAAGAAAAACTTGAGAGTCATGGCATTTCTACAGAAATAGTCGCACAACTCTTCACAGTATCACACAGTACAATCAGTAGTTACACTTCAAACTACAGTAGAAGTCCATTAGTCCGGCATCCAACAGTCCGGAATGTCCGATAGTCCGGCATCGCTCCGGAAAATTGTCAAAATTTTGGTTTTCTCTAAAAGTGTGTCTTTAAAGCAAATAAAACCGCTCGAGAGCTATTCGGAAGTTTTCGGGGTAGTTCGAGATCATCCGGAAGCGCTCGGTATTGTTCGGAAACAATTAGCGGCAGGCTAGTCTCAGCTGTCACAACAAATTCAGGGGCAGTGCAGCTCCGTTAATCAATCACGAAGCGTCTTCGCCATTTTTTTGTGCGTTGTTGTTTTGTGTCCTTTCACATCGCAGTAAACGTAACTTTTGAAACTGTTTATAAAAAAAGTGATTTTCGTTCTAACTGTACAGTGACCATGTTTTCAAAACCTAAGCCTTCGAGTTCAAAAGGAGAGAAACGAAAACACGTAACACTGACTCTCAATCAGAAACTAGAAATCATCAAACGGCTAGAAAAAGGCGAGAATAGAAATGTTTTAATGAATGAGTTTAATATTGGCTCATCAACTATTTATGACATTAAAAAACAAAAAGATGAACTAAAGAAGTTTGCTTCTCAATCGGTAACAACTGAAAAATTGGCTTCTAGACAAACATTAAAAAAACCAAAACTGGAACAGCTAGATAGTGTATTGTTCAAATGGTTTAGTGCAGTACGTTCTGAAGGAAAGCCGGTAACAGGGCCAATGATTGTTGAAAAGGCAAAGAAATTCGGCCAAGATTTAGGAGTTGCTGAAAGTGAATGTAATTATTCTGATGGTTGGCTCAGAAACTTTAAGTTTCGGCATGGAATTCGAAGACTTGATGTAACTGGAGAAACCAGTTACAAAACCAGAGTTCAGCAAACCAAAACTCTGCAGAAAAATACAAAGATGAGTTTGAGAAAATCGTGGCTGATAATGATTTAACACTTGAACAGATTTACAATGCTGATGAAACAGGGCTATTGTGGCGATGTTTACCAACATCTACACTAGCTGGGGGAGGAGAAAAAGCAGCCAAGGGTTTTAAAAAAAACAAAGACAGATTAACCGTTTTGCTATGTGCTAATGAGTCTGGAAACCACCGAGTGACCCCTTTTGTGATAGGTAAATCTGCAAAACCCAGGGCTTTTAAGAATGTTACACACTTGCCTGTCCAATACAATGCTCAATCAAATGCGTGGATAACTGCCGCCCCCTTTAAAGACTGGTTTTTTCACCACTTTGTGCCTGAGGTCAAGGAATCCTTCAAAAACCTTGGTCTACCAGAAGATACTAAAGCCATCCTTCTTTTGGACAATTGCAAAGCCCATCTGCCAGTAGATGAGTTAATTTCTGGAAATATTGTTGCTACTCTGCTCCCACCTAACGTAAAATCTTTGATTCAACCCATGGACCAAGGGGTTATTCAAAATTTTAAATGCTTTTATAGAAGGTCTTTTATTCAAGGCCTGTTAAATGCCGACTGTGACGTGACTGATTTTCAAAAAAAGTTTACAGTAAGAGATGCCGTCTATGCTATTGCACAGTCTTGGAACCAGGTAAAAAATACAACACTCCAAAAATGCTGGAGAAAACTTTGGCCAGCTGCAAATCCTGCATCTGACCTAACTCTACAGACTGATGAGGAAGAAAACCATCAAGACGCTCTGACCAAAGTTTTGGATGTCGTTAGAAGTACTGACAATCCCTTGAAAAACCTGCCTGAAGATGAGGTAGAGGAGTGGCTTTTAATCGACGAGAATGAGCCTGTTGAACAAGAACTAACCGATGAGGACATTATCAACATTGTAGTAAACCCTCAGTCTACTCAAAATCTTGAAGAAAATGACTCAGATGCCGAAACGGAAGAAAAGGAAAAAATCAGCTGGGCAGAAGCTGCAGAATCACTAAATAAGTTTATCTCTTTTGCCGAGGCTAGTATTAGCTACAGTGCTTCAGAAATTATTGATTTCCATATCATTAGAAATAAATTTTATACTAAACGCCAAAAGTCAAGAAAACAAAAAGACATTCGTGACTTTTTTAAATCTAAGTGAAATATGTTTTACAGTACGTGTACATACATTATATGAAATGTAAAATAAACTTTGTTGTATGTATTTGCATACTGTATTTTTAGTTTAACCAGTTTGCCGTTAGGAAAATCGTAAACATTTCGTGCCATTTTTCGCATCCAAAGGTAAACTTTTGTGTCTAAAACTGGGTTCAGAATATTTCTTTCCCCCTTTCACCACCTGTGAAAGCCTATTTAGAAGTTCTGTTCAAATCAGATTGAACAGCGTACCTGTCACACTGAAGGATGGTGAATAACGACCCCCTAAGAAGCAACATAAAACACAAAGACTGGTGTAATCCTTAGAGCAGATATTGTTCCCTTTGCACCCACCCCACTTCCATTTCCTGCACCTAACGCCAAATCTATTGCAATGTAAATGTAATTTTTAATTGTCAAGAAAAAGCTTTATGTAACGTAAAAATAAAGGCATTAGCTAGTATTTGAAATATCCTTGAATTTTGTTTTATTATTTTCTTGATGGCCTGTAACAAAAGAGAAGAATTGAATCGTTAAGAATTGAAAGAGTTAAGAATTCAAATCCCTTTGTCCGTTAATAGAAAAGGAGAAAGCCGTTGTGGATCCCATGAGATATGTTGAGGGGGTAGCTAGTCGAAGAAAGTGTCCCATCCTTTACTTTCCTGAAACAGCCCCGCTGTGATCCTAATGCAACACCGCTGAGAAGATAAGTAACCCATCAATCACCCCTTTTGATTTTCGACTCATTCTGTGGGGGTTGGAAAAACGTCGCTGCGTCGTATGTGTCTCGGGGATTACTGTTCACACCAAATTTCATCCCGACGAGAGTCTGCCGACGCTAACGGATGACGATGCCTTTTCTGTGAACGTATTTCTCTCGGGGCAAACGGTGAACTGGTTAATTATTAACCTAATTGTTCTTATAATTACCGCCTGATAGACCGGAATTTTCGGTAGTCCAGCACCGAGCCGGTCCCGAATGTGCCGGATTATCGGACTTCTACTGTAGTATGAACGTTAAACACAGCGCAATGCAAAACGCAGCTAAAGAGAAAGCTACCCGCAGACATCTCAGTACTTCGAACTCATGCTGAGCTAAGAGCTAACAACAACAACTAATGAGAGTAGATGCTCTCTCTGGCCTTATATAGATTTATTCGTGCCGCCGAGATGTTTCTAATATTTTCTGCTCCTCAAAATTACCGGAAGGCTATATGAGTGTGGAATTACGGTCACAGCTAATAGACTGATCAATTAAATTTATTCATTTACGATATCTATTACGGCGATACAAGGACAGCACCAAAATGTCGCCCAATGTTCGTAAAGTTTGGCGACAAAAATTAGTCACCAAAACCGTTGCTAGCTTGGCGATATCTTGCGAAATTACGGAGATACCTATATTTACTTAATGTTAAATGGACTTGCCCTCTATTTTTAATTTCCGTCATAGCTTCTTTCTTTCTTTTTCTTTTTCTTTTTTTTTTTTTTTTCGTTACATTACACAGAAAAATACAACATTTTCACATGTAATTGCACTATGTGCAAATTCGTAACACTATTTTAGCAATTATTCACTTCAGCTAGATTAATTCCTAACTAAAATTTTAATCTGTAATGTATATGATGTATTAAAACTATAAACAAAGCGAAACGTTATGTATTTTAGTTATATATTAAGATCTCTAAAATTTAAATATTTATTTTCTCAACTAATTCCTAATAATCTAAGAAATCTATAAAGTGACTTATTTTAAATCATTCTTTGAAATTTTTAATATGCGAATATTTATTTTCTAACAAATTGCTAATTTCGTAAGCAGTGTATTAAGTGTTAATTTTAAATTTATGAATTTATATCAGGCTTTGTATTCACAAAGAGTATTGTCTGAAAGAATTACGTTACTTTCTCAGTAATATAGGTTCAAGAATACGAGCTTTTTATAACTGCTGATTTCCAAAGAATTGGAAACTAGAATATAAGTTTTTATCGAAGCAAGCGTTTATAGTCTCCCACGTTGTGATTTTAGCGAGCTAAGCTGGGGAGTAAAAAAAACAGGTGGCATTTATAAATATAATAAAAGATGATCTTTCAGCATCTGGCAAAAACAGGATTTCCTGTCTTAGAAACAGAAATTTTTGTTTTCAGTTAAATAACATTTAATATGAAAGACCACAATGCCATTCTGGTGTGACTTAGCAATGAAAACATATATCTCACAACGTGGAGGTAAGTATTTAATGGACTGAACTGCTTTCGCATACACTGGACAAAATGTATAATGCTCTTTTCAATGATCTCATGAACTCCGAAAAATAACAAATATAACAAGGTAAACCAAGAGATAGGCAGGAAGAAATAGTCTAGCCAATTTTCAAGCAGGAAAATGTGACTTAACAAATAATCCTGCTTTGCATTTAGTTCAAACCCTCCCTTCAAAATATATAATACGCAATGAGCGGCTGGCTATATAGATTGTAAAACAGGCAGTAAAATTGATATAAACTTTTATTCATATATTAATCGACTTAATTTTAATTCATCTGATTTATCCAGCGGTCAGGGATGATGAGGATTTGAGAAAAAGTAAGTAGAAATTTTACCCTTTCATGTTTCTAAATTTATAATTTGTCATAAGTTTCAGTTTACTGTGACTAAGCACAGAACTTTTAAGTAACTTTAATATTTCAAACTTCACTTTATAAGGTGTTTCTCCCACTTTCCTTGCGTTCTTCGTGGTGTAGTGGTTCTGCACGCTGGGCCGGTATGCCAGAGGTCTGTGTTTCGACTCCCGGCGAAGGCGATTGCTAATTTTTCATCTTTTCTGCTTCCAAAAATCCTAATGTCTTAACAACTTTCGTAAATATAGGAGTAAAAATATTTTAATGTTAAGCATATACTAATAATTATATTAGAATTATTTTGTTTTGAAAGCAATTGTGGTTACATATTATTGCATGCGTACTGGTTAAATGCATACAGAACTGATACTAGTGTGATACTAAAAGTAACACTTTACAGCTCTTGAAATTTTCACAAATTTGCACAACTCTTCACTGAGTGCAGTCAATAGTTACACTTCAAACTACTAAGAACGTTAAATACAAGTCAATATAAAGCGCATTTAAGGAGCAAAGCTAACAGAGAGATATCTCAAAACTCCAAACTCACGCTGAAAACGCTTGTTTAAACTACTACTCCGAAATTGATACTCTCTCCGGTTTTGTATAGTTTTCCCCCGGCCGCCGAGTAATCTCTAGTACGTCTCGAAATTACTGAAAGTCATATGAGAGTCGGATACGGTTACAGCTACATATAGCATTAATTAAAGTTATTCAGTTATAATACCCATTACAGTTATACAGGGACCGG
The DNA here is from genome assembly GCF_044657685.1 of Stegodyphus dumicola. Classification (NCBI taxonomy): domain Eukaryota; kingdom Metazoa; phylum Arthropoda; class Arachnida; order Araneae; family Eresidae; genus Stegodyphus; species Stegodyphus dumicola. The sequence continues at coordinate 111,130,085 of NC_140777.1, read as the reverse complement.
ACTAATATATCCCCAAATGGTCCCCGAGTTTCGGGACTTTTGGTGCTTTAACAACAAATTTGGCGACAGCAATTAGTTCCAAACCCATCGCCAACTTGACAATTTCTCACCAATTTAGTGAGATGGCCTTTTATTCAATGTTAAATAAATTTGCTCCTGCATTCGTACTTTTCCGGCAAGCTTCGCTTCTTTAGACTTTCGTGTTACATTCTGCAAAAAAATACAACAATTTCATATATAATTTCACTAAAGTTATTTAAATATGTACAAAATTCGTTACAATATTTTATTTCTTTAAATATTATTCTTAGATGTGTATCATTTGGTTGTTGGGAAAATGCTGACCTTCTCACAGCTCGGTAAAACACCGCTTCACCTGAACGTTTATGAAATTTCTGCATTAACAAAGGTAATGAAAAAATAATTAAATGTTTATGAAATTAAAAAAGGATCTTGGACAACCAAAAAAGAAAAGAAACTGAATGCATCTTTTAAGCATCATATTTTAATGTGCTTTGAGTCAGCTTTTGTTCGCTGCCAAATCGAATTTCAGTTTTCCACGGTTCTTGTTGCATTAGCACAGATTTGGGTTTTGATTTACGCTCCTCCATAATGCAAGTAGAGACATTTCATAAGGCTATGTAAGTAGTAATTCACATATTACTTACTCTATATGAGATTTCCTAGAGGCATATGTCACAACTGTGATCCAGCAACTGTTACGCTTTTAGCTCAGGGAGCAAATTTCAAAAGTGAGATGTTCTGTCTTTGGACAATAAGGCTCCCACGACAGATCTTTTCGATCTTACAGTCCATATCCATACATTCACCACAGATATTTACTTCGTTATCCCAGAGATTGAATAGCAATGCCTATGCTTGAATCTAGTGTTCCATGTGAGTTTCCTTAACGAAGAATGAATTGCTATCGCAATAGCCAAAACAAGATTCCCATCTTTTTAATGTGATAGCATGCGTTCAGTAGAATTAAAGTTACGTAATTTTAAAAACACTGCTTCCATTGCTCTTAGAACCACCTCAAAACTACACTGTTATATACTACCGTGCGTCAGAACTGCAACAAAAGACCGTTCCCCAAGGATTTACACAAGAGATCAAAAGATCTAATATGCAATGGGTTACTTCTGCTCAGAAGTTGCTGCAGCTAGGCTACAGAGCGATGCCTTATTTTACGTATGATAGAGACTATACGTTAAAACTGTTTTATTTTATTGTCGCTGAGTTGCGTTTCTGTATTACATTTCTGTATTACAGGCCATTGACGTTGAAAGGCTCATAAATCAGAGATTGAAAACCTCTTTACTTCAGAGATGCATACTTCAAGGTGTAGCCCTAAAATCTGCCTTGATGTCGGGAGAAGAACATCGATGTACATAATCCTTAGTTTTTACAAAAGTCGACTTTTGATTTTGTTAAAAATCAAAAGTAATAATTTGTTTCTGACAACTGTCAATATTTTTACAATAATTAAATCCTTCTACTTATCAAGTTTCTCTAAATGAAATTCAAAATTTTATGAAAAAAAGTTAACGTCATGGATGAAAGAGTTCCAAACTATAAATCTGGCTTCTTAATTTGTCCCAACAGTTAACAGCTCGAATTAAGGAACTATTTAATAGTTTTAACAAGCTAAATACAAAATCCTTCGTACCTTCCCATGCAAAATTCACGGTTTTACTTAGTTTAAGTCTACATACTGACAAATACGCATTTATTACCGAAAGCGGTTTTACCAAAGGTGAAATACTTATAACAAAAGAAGATTTTTGCTTGGTATTTGCTTCCAATTACAGCCAAAATTTTCATTTTTACGCATAAAGAGGATTCAAAAGTTAAATAATTCAGTAAATTGTTTTATAAATCTATTCTCAAATGCGTAAGAAAATGTACAGAACATTTTACATTTACTTTATTAAAACACAGTGATTTTTTAATCATCTAAAAACGTGTGCTGCACGGAAAGTACATGAAATGTTAGGCTCGGCTCTAGATAGTCGTTTCATGTTCTACGTTTTCCTAACACATAGCAAAGGTAGATTGTGAAGGACATAAAGCTTTAATTATCCTTTTTGAACATACTGCATGTCAAAAGATCTACTGGAATTAATTTATTTCGCTGCGGAATCAGGTACTGATGGTAGAATAAGCAAAATTCGTAATTGTTTTTATTAATATCTTTACGAGGAATGCAACTAATTTATCAAACAATATCTGGTTTTGTTTGTAGATTAAGTAAATTATAACTTTATTTATTTCCTATATTGTTTAAGAGACTTTAAAATCATATTGGTAATATTTTAATTAACTTATATGAAAAAAAAATTATTACATCTTTTCATAAATCCTGGAATGAATTTTTAAGAATTTTACATTTTGTAAATTTAGCAGAAGGTAATGTATTAATCACATACTCTCTTCACTCAAAATAACTCTGAATGATATTCTTCATTCGTATGCATAACTGAAATAAAGCTTGGTATATTTATGAGAAAATTACAAAGATGGATATAGAGAAAAATACGCGATGACAAATCTAATTTTTTTTTAATTCATAAAGATCTTTAAAAATGGTTTGATTTATAGACTCTGCTAGTCAAAGACTCTTATCCTTTTGCAGGTTCCTAAAACGTGGAGTTAGAAATGGAGAGAAATTTTACACTGCATTAGCTTTTACTTAAAATTGATAGCCTAAATCAGGATTTCCACCCTTTTTGCTCGAATCAGCCGATTTTACACTCGATTAATTCTTTACGCCTCTTTTATTACACTACTGAGAACATTCTTCTGAAAGTAAATATTTTTGGGTGTAAAATACAGTAGATATATAATCAAATTAAGTGGGTTCATATCATTAGCATTATAAATTCATCAGAAAATAGATACGTACTTATGTATTTAAAATCGAGATCTAGTTATAAATAATTAAATCAAAAAATAATAATTCACATAATACTGCACTATTTTAATAATTAATGCTCTTAATTTTGGAATTTCTTATTTTTAGATCATATATACACAATTAAGAAAATAAATGTAAGTAAAATTATAACAATGAAACATATTGTTACGAATTTGGTATTTAAAAAGCTAATGTTAGTTCAATTATAAATTAAATGGTTTTATTTCTCGCGCAGTGCAGCGCGTGACGAATATTAAAAGAAAGCTAAGCCGGAAAATTGAAAATACAAGAGCGCGTGCATTAAATAAATAAATATCTCTTTTGATTTCGAGAAAGTACTGGAAAATTCTAGCGCGTGATTTTAAAATCTTATAAAAGGAGGAAAACATCTCAGTTTGTAGTATTTGCTTAGTTTGTTGTTGTTTAGAAAACTGCTCTTGTTGATTGTAGCGAATTCGCGGATTAGCTTTCTTTAGCTGTTTTGAATGACGTTCTATTAGACATCTGGGTAGTTAAAAGGTAACTACTGTGAGATATTGTAATACTGCATGATAATTTGAGAATATTTAAGCATTTTTGTTGTGATAATAATAAATTTTTGTTCATTTTTCATCGGACTTGTGCATTCATTTCATAACAAACCCGTACGCACGCAACAATTTTTGGTGTCAGGAGTGGGATTTGAATGCCAATAACAAGAGGGATGGAAGAACAATTGAGACAGCTCATTACTGCTTTTGCTGCGTTCCAAGGAAAGATGGAAGCTCACCAATCATCTTTTAAAGAAGAAATTAAAGAGAAAATGGATGCTGGTCAAAAATCCGTTCAGGAAAAGATTGAAGCTGGACAGGAAGAAATGAAATTGGGCCAGGAATCCCTTAAGGAAGAAATGAAATTGGGAAAAGAATCCGTTAAGGAAGAGATGAAGGCCATTCAAACTGATCAATTAACTTTTAAAGACGAAATAAAAGTTGTTAAGGAATCTGTTAAAGAAGAAATAAAAGCTGTACAAGTCAAGATTGAAGAAAGTCAATGCGAAATGAAAAGAGAAATTGCCTGCATAATAGAAACCAAATTCGATGCTATGGAAGGCAGAATAGATGTGGTTGAGAATAAAGTGGGACAAATTGAGGAAAATGTTTCTTCTGTTAAAAAAGAAATAGAAGGAAGAGTTTGTTCCGTTCAGAAACAAATCGAACAACAAATTGATGACCGGGTTTCTGTGGTTGCCAAAGAACTGGAAACGTTAAAGAAATTCGTAGCGACGGCTGGGAGCAAGAGTTATGATTTTAAATTCTTACCGATGCCTGCTCGTCCATCTCTGAAGCTATCCACATATGATGGTAAGACATCCTGGCAAGTATATAAGACCCAGTTTTCTATCGTGGCGGATGCGAATGGATGGGATTCCCAAGCTAAGGCCTGTCATATCGCCGCTTCTCTGAGAGCAGACGCAGCGGATATCCTGCAGACGCTTCCCGAAAATCAAAGGCCAGATTTCGAAGCTCTATCCGGTGCTTTGGAGCTGCGCTTCGGCGAGAAATGTTTAAAAGACTACAGCAGGCTCCAATTAAAATCCCGTCAACAGAAGCTCACCGAAACACTTCAGGAGCTCGCCACGGATATTGAAAGGCTGTCACATCACGCCTTTTCGGAGTGCCCGACAGAAACAAGGGAAATCCTTTCCCTGCAATATTTCATCGATGGCATCCGGGACCCTGAAATACAGAAAGCACTGCGAATGGCGGATGTTAAAGATCTGAAAAGCGCTTTAGTGTACGCTATGAAATTGGAGGCAGCCCAGCAAGCAACTCTTAGAGATCGCTACCCAGTCAGAGCTGTGCGAGTCCACGACCTAGGGGACCAATTGATGGCTCGTTTAGATGATTTATCCAGACAAGTCGATGCTTTGGTACGGAGTAGCAGTGAGAACAAAGTGGCTGTAAGATGTTGGAGATGTGGTTCTGAAGGTCACCTACGACGGCATTGCAGAACACCCCAGGGCACGGATAATAAAACGGATGAGTTGAACAAGACCAGTGAATGCTTTAAGACGGAATAGTGGTGAAACGAAACCGACCCTAAAGTGCTGGAATTGCGGTGTTGAAGGCCACCTACGAAGGAACTGCAGAACTCCCCAGAGCACGGAAAATAAGGCATACGATTTAAACAGACAATTAAATGCCACGGGAAGGAAAAGGACTGACAAGAAACCAAAGTGCTGGAACTGTGGAGCTGAAGGCCACGTACGAAAGAATTGCAGAACACCCCAGGGTACGAAAATTGAGACAATTTCTGAGCAACGACGCAGGAAACAAATTAATGACCATATCAAGGAACGGAGGTTGCCAGATAATGAAAAACCCTGTTTTAAAGCGCTTAAGATCTCTATAGTGAGTAGCAACAATAACGGACTGTCCATCAATGGGAATATCGATGGAGTTCCTTGCAATATGATCATTGACAAAGGAGCTAATGTTACCATCATTAGGAAAGATTTAGCTGAACAGTTTAAAGATAAACTTATTTGGGCGCCATCCTGTGTTACCCTTCAGACTGCGTCTGGTGACAAGATCGACATAACTGGAAAGTTAAACGTAAACATCACGTTTGGAAGTGCCGCCTACCATCACACGGCATATGTGGCGGATATTACAGATCCATGCATACTCGGATTGGACTTTTTAAGGAAATACAATTTTTCCTTAGATTTCAAAAACAATAAGCTGCTTTCAGCATCTGATGTTATGACTATCCATCCTCAAAAGGGATCCTCGCCTGGAAATGTCGACGCCTTGTCCGAAAGATCGAGCTCGGGAAGCTGCCGAAATCATACCAGGGTCGAAAAGAAACGCAAGACTACCAGCTATTCTCCATCCCAGAAGCTCTTCGGTCGAGACATTCGTCTGCCTTGTGACCGCCTGTTTAGTCGCCCTACGGATGCGCCTTCATCGCCTGAGGAACACATCCAAGATGCCCAGGCCCGGTTTGAGAGGATGCACCGTTCTGCACGAAAGCGAATCAACTTGGCGACGGAGAAAATGAAGACCAGATGCGACACAAGAGCTACTAGACATAGATCCAACAAAGGAGACAAGGTGTGGTTGTGGAACCCGATTCAACGAAAAGGACTGAGTCCTAAATCACAGTCACCTTCGGATGGTCCATATACAGTGCTGAACACGAATGACGTCGTGGTTCGGATCCGTGAGTCTTCGAACTCTTACTACAGGTTAGCTCATTACTATGGCCATAGTACGTAATGTAAATAATTGTAAACAGTATCAGACCATGGTCCTTTTTGTTTTTAAATGTGTATTTGATTTGATTTGTATTTAGTATTTGATTTGTTTAAGTTAGTTATTGCATTTATTGTTCATGTTGTTTGATATTGTAATGTAATGTTTATGCCTCAGTGGCATTTATGCCACAGTTGTAAGTTTAGCTTCCTGTCCAGGGATTGTACTGCCCGGGACGTGCAGTCCTTGGGAAGGGGGCAGTGTTACGAATTTGGTATAAAGCTAATGTTAGTTCAATTATAAATTAAATGGTTTTATTTCTCGCGCAGTGCAGCGCGTGACGAATATTAAAAGAAAGCTAAGCCGGAAAATTGAAAATACAAGAGCGCGTGCATTAAATAAATAAATATCTCTTTTGATTTCGAGAAAGTACTGGAAAGTTCTAGCGCGTGATTTTAAAATCTTATTAAAGGAGCAAAACATCTCAGTTTGTAGTAGTTGCTTAGTTTGTTGTTGTTTAGAAAACTGCTCTTGTTGATTGTAGCGAATTCGCGGATTAGCTTTCTTTAGCTGTTTTGAATGACGTTCTATTAGACATTTGAGTAGTTAAAAGGTAACTACTGTGAGATATTGTAATACTGCATGATAATTTGAGAAAATTTAAAATTTTTGTTGTGATAATAATAAATTTTTGTTCATTTTTCATCGGACTTGTGCATTCATTTCGTAACGAACCCGTACACACGCAACAATATGATTAAATTAAAACAAAAAAGCGGTCAATTATCAAATAGGAAGTACATTCATGAAAACCGAAGCAAAAACAAAATGGAAACGACCAAATAACATAAAAATATAAAGCATTTTTAAACATTCCTTAGTACTGAATGGACAAGGGAATTTTTCAACAGTTGTTTACATTATATTTATAATGTTATTTTATTGTTTTGTTTTTATATTCCTTTTAGTTTTGATGTACGTACTTAATAATAGACTGTTCCCATTCGTTTGATTCAATATTGGATTTCATTATTATCTCTTGATTATTTAAAAAATACATATATGATAAATCTGTAATGTTTTAAGAAACATTGTCGTTCATTATGAAGTGCCTTTATGTTGTAATAGAACACATGTTCGACAAGCAATCAGGAGATCTGGATTTCGAATCACGGAGAGTGAATTAATGATTCTTCATGTTCCCTGCTTTCTAAAAAAAATATAATCACATTATAATAATAATATGCACAACCTTAATCCTCCTCTCGCTTTGTGTATATATATATATATATATATGTATGTATAATGCGATGATAATTGAATTGAAAATTGAAATTAGATTCTTGCATTTTTTTCAATTGCTTCATTTTGTTATTGTTGTTTAACAATTGTTCTAAAGGCCAGTATGCATTAGTATGTTTCCAGCAATACTATACTTGAAATTATTCCCGTTCTTATGCTTCATTTTGATATAAATTAAATTTTTATACTTGTATTTATTTAAGTAAATGAAAGTTAGTTTTTATGAACATAATTATTGAAAAAGAAATGAAATGTTTAATAGCTTTTTGTAAGTTTGTATTAACTGTATTAGAATTTTTATATCACTATGGTCATATACTTATTTTATTTTGTTGTGAAATTTCATATATTAAATTTCTGTAAATCTTGAGTTATTAAATAGTGATTCTTAAAGTGTGTCAACAGTTCTACAGGATAAAAATAATTTTCCACTGCACTGAAAAATATAGTCACCATGAATATTCCAGAAGCTGAGTACTTTCTTAAAGTACGATACTCAAGTTCCTTTATATCTCCTTATCTTTTAAAACTACAATGCATCTGTAATTGATCTCGCTAAAAGAAATTCGTTTTTTTTTTTTTTTAAATTGTTTTTACTACAGATATAAAGTAAATCATTAACATATTCCTAGTTAATCATACTTTAAAATATATTGAGGTAGCTCATAACTTAGTATTTATTTGTATTTACACTACTGTTCAACATGTAAAGTTACTGACTCCTCTTAATTTAACTTTTATAGTTATATAAAAATTCTAATGCACTTAATACAAACTTACAAAAAGCAATTAAACATTTGGTTTCTTTTTCAATCATTATGTTCATAGAAACTAATTTTCATTTACTTAAATGAAAATTAGTTTCTATGAACGTAACAGTTTACAAAAACCATCGGATGAAGATTCGAGGCACTCACGACTAGCTATTTCATCGCTGTCCAAATCAAGTTTGAAGACTCTTGCAGTCAGAAACAATGTTCAATCGATACGTAATAGTTGATAAACCACAGACTGATGAAGAATCGAGACGCTCACGGTTGGCAAACAGACAACTACATACGACAAGTATAAACTAACTACATATACTACTTCATATACTAACTACAAGTTGTGGTTACCTTAGCACAAAGTCGTACTTTTGTGTTCAAAGCTCTGTTTAGAAAATAAAGGTTGTTTATATAAGACTTCTTAAGATTTTGTAGTTCTGTCTCAAATAACTCGCTTCACGTGTGTCAGAATTATTGGACTAAAGTAGGAGTACTATAGCAAGGGGCAAACAAATAAATTACGAATCATGCCGCAAATACAAGCAACAATTAGTCTACCCCTTTCCCCAAGAATGCAAGTTCCAACGGCACCAAAAAGTCCGACAGAAAGCTTCGTGTTCGTCCTAGATACTATGCGAAAGTGGATGAAACCAGGTATAACTTTCTATGGTAAATTCCAATTCCATAATGGTCACTTTAAAATAATTACAGACGCTTTTCTAATGTATCCGCATTCAGAATTACAGAGGTTCATTGCAACCGCAGCTTTTCGAGTCAAGCGTACGCACTCGGCTGGTACAAAGGCATTGGTAAAGTTTTATTGGTTGAACCAGGCAGCGAGAGTTATAAATTCGGAATTTTGAAAACTGCCTTTGTGAAAGCATTGCCCGTGGAAAAATACAGGACAAAACTGGAAGTGAAACCTTTTATTATATATCGGACTAAGGCTAGGGATTTAAGATATTCTATTCTGAGAAAAATAAAAGTCGTGAACTTATACGAAAAGTAACCCGATGTGGAGGTTATCCAATTAATATTTCCTAGTTTGCGGCCTCAGATTCAGAAAATTTTTCTTAAACTCTGAAATCTGAATACACTAGCACAATTATAAGAACAATTATTCGGTGCCATTTGAAAACAGGCGAGTGTCAATAAATGCACTCACATCGCTATATGAGCGAGGTCGAGGAGATTTTCGTAGATCTGTAGCGGAAGTAAGCCAGAGTTTAACGTCAGTAGACGATTTATTAATTGAAAGAAATTTTCACCCACTAATATAAATCGCAAAACCGAAAAATCATGGGAAGAAAGGAAGCCATTAATTTAGGCATGGAACGCTAAAATACAGAAGGTCTCACCTTCTGCATTTTAGCGAAAGAAGAAAACACTTCTCATACTCAATTAAATACTGTGTTCATTAAACATTTGTCTTTCCTAATGATTCAAATAGTAATAAACAGCATACCAGTGGTGCATTAGTAGAGGGCACAAAGTAGATTTTGATAGAAAATTTTTTTAAGAAAATTGATACGGCATTGAAAGTAGTGGGGTTTAGTGCGGTGGGAACTAGAGTGATAATGTTACGTAGCAAAAAAAAACGTTAAAATTACCTTTTTCATTTAATTTTTAAACTGACTACTTCTTGGTGGCGCGACATAAAAAAACATAAACTAAAACTAAACACTTACTCTCATAATCAAAATCTTAATTCTTTAAATCAAGGAAATAAAAAAAAATATCCTGCCTGGTGATTTGGTAAAATAACGATTATTTGTCAAAACCAAATGCGAAAAGACATTTCCACAACAAAATCATTAATACGCTATCTCTCACAAAAATAAATTCAGATCTCCAACCTAAAAGCACATAAATTTCATTAAAAATCTAGAGATAGCCATAAACCCAATGCCTTTAAATACAGCACAGAACTCTTCAAAACACCAGGGAAAAATAAATCTCGCACCATAAAATCTACTCAACAATTTATATTAATTAAGTAAGCTGATCGTATAGTCAAAAAACTCTAAGAAAGATTTTCTTATTACCCAGGTTCGAAAAAACCATATTTTCCGCAAGGATCATATGGGCGACCTACATTAGACCACCAAATAAAACACAAAATAAAACATACAATAATTAAATTAATAATACATTTATTGAATATTCCCACACATTAAAATTTAAGGTAGCTGGCCATATTACGCCTACAATTTTGTTTTAAAGTTACTCAGTTTTTTTTCATATCCATCTCATTTTTAAAGTTATTCAATTCATACAAAAATCCTAGTGAAACACCCCCCCCAGTCATTAATCTTTTAAACATGTACTCAAGAAGTTAAACTCATGACAATTAAACATAAAAAAGAAACTAACACTTTCTCAACTATTGATTACTCATAGCAATTTTTCAACTATTAATTGCTCATAACACTTTCTCAACTATTAATTGATTGAATAAAAGCAAAATATTCGGATTTTAATCTACATAAAAATGTCACCTAAAGCTTTAGAATTTAACACTTCTAAAATCCTAACGATTACTTATTTAAAGAAAAGGCAAAAATAAAAATAACGAAATTTCACTCACGATTGGATCATCGCTCTCTAGAACCCAAAATCATACGATTGTCACGCAGAAACATTAATCAGATGATACTTAATTAGTTGACATATAACGACAATCAATCTGGCAATTGTTTGAGACAGTCACGGTTTGCTATTTCATCGCTGTCCAAAAACAAGTCTGAAGGCACTTGCAGTCAGAAACAATGCTCGATCAATACGTAACAGTTTACAAAAACCATCGGATGAAGATTCGAGGCACTCACGACTAGCTGTTTCATCGCTGCCCAAATCAAGTTTGAAGACTCTTGCAGTCAGAAACAATGTTCAATCGATACGTAATAGTTGATAAACCACAGACTGATGAAGAATCGAGACGCTCACGGTTGGCAAACAGACAACTGGAGATGAAAGTCTGGTTCTTCGCTGTATGAACATCTTCCACAAGGTGAAGAGGCGAATTTTTCAAACAAAAGTTGCCGGTCACGGATAACGCTGGACCTATTCCCAGATCTTCCGTCTCTTTTGTCCGAAGTCTATCCGGATTGAACACCTCGACGAGCTCGGACTGGTCCCCGCAGCCAGTACCTCCGAGATAAAAATTATGAACCGTAACCGCGGTCGCCCACAAGGGATCGCCGGGCTACGCTCCTCTCAAAAGTAGATCGAAACTGGACCAAATCTCACAAAATTTCTTTTTTTCTCCTACCGTGCAACGGCTTAAGAAAAATCGGTAGATGCTAACAACATAAACACTTCTAATTCACTATTGGCTCAAGCATTAATAAAATTAAAATTTGGCCAATCTTAAGCAACAATTGGACCACCTCTAACCAACTAGAACAGAGTTAATATACAGCCTCTAGAATTGGAAGAAATTCAGAACTCCCTACAAGATTTTAGATCCTTTCTTTCCCACACAACAGAGGAATATTTTCAATTGTAATTCAGTTAAACTTGCGACATCCGTAGGAAATAAATACGTCACCCAGTTCTCTACTTCAGAAGGGCCAGAATACTGTCTCGCCTCCACCCCCTAAACTCTTGGTCAACCCCGCAAAAAGAGGTAAATGCAGCATGGCAGTCCGACAACTGACCCACCCCCCAAGAAGCCGACTCGTAAGAAACGGGAATACACCCGCGCCCTTTTAACTGTAACACATCTTCAGCTAAACTTAAAAGAGCTTTGCTGTAATTGAACGAAAAGTTTAAACAATACTAAATATTATACATTAATTCTTAAATACGAACATTACAAATTCATTGTTCACAGTAAAATAATATACTTACTAAGAATACATTATGTACAGTAAAATAATATGTAATAATTGTACACAACAAAATAATACATAACAAATTTCCATAACAATAGCGGTTCAGGACAAGCTATGTGAATACATGGAGAAAGTAACCTTGAATGAAAAGGTGAAATATAAATACCAGAAAGTACTTTTAGTAAGAAATTTGCAGGTTAATGTACAGTGGGTACAGTTTAATAAAACCATTGCTATATAAAATCAACCTCTTACTTAAATCGAAACCCAAGAACGAATTTAAATAACACAATATCATTATAAAAATATCCGCTTCATAAAATTAAATATGCTCATGTAAAAAGCAAATCGCTTTTCAAATTCTCTGTGTTTCTAGGTCAGTGGTTTCATTCAAGGTAAATTCTCTTTTACACGCGGAGATGCAAATGCTAGAATTTTCTTATTTGTACCAATCATGGGTGGGGTTGTGTCAACAAAAAAAAAATAAGTATATATAAAAAAAGGTTAATCAGCACTGGCTCAGACCAATCTGGGGAAAGGAAAAATTTAAATAAAGATACATGAGACATAATCTGTATTAAAAATTTGTCCTTTTCCGCTTACGTAGTTCGGTCAGTTTACTCATCCGCATCGTGCTTTTGTTGTCTGGTTATGGCTCAAAATGTCGAAACGCAAGGGCGAAATGTTGAAGCAATATGATGCTTTACTAAAATGCAGCCAACGTGAAGCTTCTGTAGAACTCAGAATTTCTCAGTCTGCATTATATACGTTGTTGAAAAGAAAGTAGGCAATTTCGGATGAATTGATGGCAAGAACAAATGTTTTACTTAGGCGAAAGCGAAGACGAAAGTCTACCACTAATAGAAACTGCCCTGCTGGAGAGATCTCGAAATTTCCCAAAAACGAATGCCACGATGTTGCGAGAAATCCTGCATCAAAAGGCAATAGAATTCGCCAAAATGCTGGGAGAGGAGTTTGTCCCTACAGTTGGCTATCTCACAAAATATAAAGAAAGACACAGTATCGTTTTCAGAAAATTGCATGATAAGAAACAAGATGTAGACCATTAACAGCCTGTACCAACCTGTACTAACAGCTTCTACCAAACAACCTGTACCAACAGCAGCAGAATCTAAGCAAGTATTAAAAATGTTGAGAAGAAAGATTGAACTTAATGGTGGAGATACAGAATATTACAAGCAAAGTAGTATCTTGGAGACCACCGTTGAAAAGCTACTAAAAAAGGAATATACAATAAACCTAAATGGATAAATTTTTAACAATGTTTGATATGTTTACATACTGTATTGGTCTACATAACATGTTAAAACAATTACAGTTTCTCTGAATTTAGAGGACTTTTCTCAGCTAGGGAAAAAAATAATGAAATTTATGTAAAAGAAAAGTGTATGTAATTTACATATTAAATAGTATATTAAAAATGATTACTGATCTCAACAGTAGCGACGTATGCATGGAGAGATAGATTCAGATATGTGCACATTTCATTCATAAAAATTTAATAAAATCTTTTATAAAATAAGTCTATTTTAAAAAATTTTATTTTCATATTCCGGCCCGAAAATATCCAACCTTGGATTCCAAACAAAAACGAAATCCTACGTGCGCCCCAGCACAACATATAACACTGAACCGCTTTATAAAATCAAATAAGGTCGGAACGGATGTGATCATATTAAAAAATACCTACTTCAATTCTCGGAATAGAATTTTAAAGGCTGCTCGCACGAAAATTAATTTTCAGGAAGCTACTGTGCAGCTGGAGATGAAAAAGCTGATGGAAAAAGAAGCCCAGCTACCGGTTTTGCACATGAACATGGACGATAGATGCAACAGATGATAAGAAATTTTTCACACATATTTGATGATGCCCCAGCGTTGATTCTGGTAAAGAACGCATCAGAAACTGGAATTCCTAGCCCCCCCCTTTTGAGAAGAACCCTCCGGCTATAATAAGGCCAAGGAACAAACAATTGAAAAATATATTTTAGAAATGCTAAAAAATAAATTATGATACCAACAAGATGCCCATACGCTGCAATACTATGCATAAACAAAAATTATCTCCTATCACATATTTTAAAGAACGGCATTTTGCAGCTGACTGTAGAAAATTAAGTAGCAAAATAAAGGTTTTAGTAAAGTATCCCTTATCACTAGGTCAGGAAATACTTACAGAGATGAAATCCACACGATACATGAAGAGATAATTATTGCTAAATCGGAAATTTATGCCTTTCTTAGAATGCCATTTGGCCTATGCAGAACACCAGCTACAGTTCATCAAGCCATTGATATTAGACTAAGACCTGACCTTGGCAGAACCACTTTTATTTACTTAGATGACATAATAGTCTATACTGATACAACTGAAGAACATATTCGAGATTTACACGGAATGCTTTCGCTTCTAAAAGGAGCAGGTTTAAAGGTGAATGCAGATAAATGAAAATTTGTGGCCAAAGATCTTTATTACCTTAGGTATAAGAGTTCTCAGAGAGGAATTGAAGCAGAAGATTCTGAAATAATAGCGATAAAAACTATTCACCAATTAACACAACGAAAACGTTGGCCTCATTTCTGGCCTTATGCTCCTATTATAGGAGCTTCATCAAAGATTTTATTCACATAACGGAGACAATGTTAAATTTATAAAAACGAAATGCTGGGTTCAGTTTGTCGGCAGAAGCAAACGGCGTTCGAAAGACATAAAGCGGCATTAATCCAGGCTCTCATCTTAAAATATTCTGATACGGATAGCAAATTGGAAAGTTTCGCAGATGCATCGAAATTTACGGTAAGAGCTGTGTTGATGCAAGATGGACGGCTGTTGCATACTTTAGCAAATGAATTAATCTAATTCAAAAAATTATACCGCTGCCGAGCCGAGAGGAAAACGTTAGCAGTCCTATTGGCGACAGAGAAATTTCCAGTTTTCTAGTTTGTTTTTGAAGGTAGGGGGAATTCCCGGTTGCCATGTGTACGGACAATGCGGCGATGAATCTTTTGTATACCAGGAAGAATTTATCACACATGATGGGCTTTTAATTTGCAAGATTGCAATTTAATAATTAAACAAATTTTCGAGAAAGAAAATGTTGTGCCGTACGGTCTGTCAACGATTAAAATAGATGATGATGGGAAAGAAGCAAGATGTGCCATGTTTACTTCAAAAAATTTAGATTCACGAGCAGCAGTTATCTCAGAACTACAAACTGTCCCAGAACTCAAACACTTTTGTATGCAATTGAAAGATCCTGATAATTTTGAGCACTGTGCTATGACGGGTATTGCAAACAGAGCTGCAAATTACAAAAATATTTCCAACCTTTTGTTCTACTCCAAAGTAACAAATAATAATAATGAATTAAGACAGGTTATACCAGAGAGTCTAAGATTAAGTACTTTAGAAGAATTCCATTATGTGCCAATGTCAGGCCATGTTAAAATAAGTAAAACTGTCCAGAGAATATTGTATTTCACCTCGTCAAGTCCTGTAAGATTTGTCAGTAACTTAATAATGTTAATTATATACCGTCCGGATAGTTTAACAGCATAAAAAGTGATTTCCCTAATGAAATAATAGAAATTTACCTATTTGGTCAATACCCAAGCACTGACGGAAATAAATATATATAATTGCTCTTGAACGTTGATCATTTCTCAAAGTGGGAAGAAAAAATTCTTTTCAAAAGACCTTCCTATGAAACAGCTGCAAATTATTTTTTTTAAATACATTTACCCGTTCGCACAAGTCACCCTTCCATTTGCATCCTCCTTTAAATGCATATGCTGCTCCATTTTTGATGATGCATTGAAAAGCTGATTATAAAACGCTTGACTACTAATAATTATAGAAATTGTCATGAATTTTCCCTTATGATTACAAACATTCTGAGACATATTGCATTTCAGAGAATAATTTTTTCATTATTGGTTATGTTATTTGAATGGGATAAAGCCACAAGAGCTATCTGTCTAAGAGCAAGAATGGCTTCCTTGGAGACTTTGAGGAAAACGGACTCGTATTCACCTTACGCTTAGGGTAAACCACGAAACCCACCAATGCAATCAGCCTGTTTGTCTAAGTTTCAAACAAAAGCAGTTCCAATTACAGCAGTCAGAAAATATTCAGCAGTCTTTACTACTCAGCCACTCGAGGGGCTCTTTTATTATTGAATTGATGTCTTACTTGTCTAAGATCAATTCATTTCAAGAAAAATTGTAATGACGCATTTATTATGTGACTGGCATATAGCCACAAAATCGCTGCATCCCAGCCATTTAAAAATTCTAAAAAGAAATTTAAAAACGAAGTAATAAACTTATAATTATGCATCAAATTAAAACAATTGCGTACATTTAAATTTACAGAAAAAGCTGTGTAGATTTATAATCCATATTTCAGATCCCAAAATAATCCGCTTGATTATTTAAACATTTCTGAAAGGTCTTGCTCATGAT
Source organism: Stegodyphus dumicola (assembly GCF_044657685.1). NCBI lineage: Eukaryota > Metazoa > Arthropoda > Arachnida > Araneae > Eresidae > Stegodyphus > Stegodyphus dumicola. The sequence goes on along the minus strand of NC_140777.1, from coordinate 111,113,536 downwards.
TATTTTTTTATTATCCATAGAGAAGCGTATAAAAATACAGATCTGAATTTTGATGATTAAAGACATTCAATGTCATAATGTTTTGAAAACTATTCTCTTTCAAGCATGAAATACTTTCTAAAATAAGGTCCCAAAATATTACTTCCCAAATAATGAACTTCAAATTGTTCAATTGTTTAAGAAAATACTATTGAATAGCTTTGTGTATTTTCGTAACTCCAATCATTTTAAAGTCATCCTTATTCTACTATAAAAAGTGCATTTTCTCTGTTACATGTTACAAAATACATGCTTATGCAGAAAATAACGACTTAAAGTGAATAAACATATACCAAGATCCCATTATTTTCGTAAGAGGATGAAAGTATTATGCTTTTATCTATATGCCAATCAATACGTTTTCTTGCAGGACATAGTTAAAAGAATGTTTTTACAGTTTTGCTTATGCAAAAGAGCTTTTTAAAAGCATATTATAATGCAATATTTAAGCATCTGTGTTTTGAATGTTTAGATTGCAGGTGCAAATCTTTTTTGTTTTGTTTTAATTAATTTCCAGATTCTTTAAAATTATTTATTTAGTAAAAATATCCAAATTATACGTGGAAATCTTATCTCTAGTAAAAAGTGCTAATTAATCTATTCAGATGTAAAACGCTGCATTCTTATATATCAAAAACAATATAAAATAGTGTGGGATGGCATCGTTCATTATAATCGGATGACGTGACAAGCTGTGAGGATAAATCTTTTACTTTTCCGTTGATAGAAGTCAGACGATTCCGCCATTAAGACGATGACGCGATTAAAAGATGATTGAATGTAAAAGACGATTCCTTCTCTTCATCTGTAAATAATCTCATCTATTTCCTTCTACGTATGTAATTACTTTGTAGTTTGTTGCCATTATTCATGTTTCATTAAATATTCAAGTTTTACATAAATCGGACTAGTTTATTAGCCCCTAGACAGCCACCTAAGAAGTAGGTTTACAGACATCATATTCCTAGACAGTAAGTACCCATTCTACAGATTTGGGCACTCAGGCCGCGATGAGCCCAGGAAGAATCATGATGAATATTACAAAAGAAAAGAAGTAAGTTTTGTTTCGATTATTTCCACATTGTTACTTCTAAGAATAGTGTTCTACGATGCTGTGAATTAAGATGACTACCTTAAATTCTATTCCTAGAATTTCAATTTCTTTAAAGACTGGGCCTATTAAGTCAATTAAACTTTTACATCAAATTGTGTTTGGAACTTTGGGTGATCGAAAACATAGAGCTAGATTGCGTAACATTTGTGGTTTCCATCTGATTTTAATAGTGAAGAAACAAAACAAAAATTACTTAAAACTCTTACTGCAAATGATTTTATTTCTGTGTGTAATTTGTTACATCTTAATTATGATTCAAATCCTGATAAAAACTGTGATTTAATATTGAATAGTCTTTGTGATTTTAACCTTTTAAAATCCGAAAGTGATGACGGTGATGAGTTATCTGAAAACGAAAGTGTTTATGATTCTGATAAAAATGATGATATTAATTCTGTTCGGTCAGAATCACCTCCCATAAATAATTCAGTGGATGAAAACATTATAATGCCTAGCAATATTTCCTTACATTTTCGTGATATTTTAGAAACTCTTTCTGAATTTAATGGCACTGGTACATATCCAGTTGAATCCTTCATTGGTGATTTAGAAGAAGCTTTTAAATTATTTAAGTTATCGGAATTACAGAAAATATTGTTTGCTAAAAAATTGCTTACTGGTTCTGCTAAAGTATTTATTAGGTGTTTGAAGGGTATAATATCATGGGACAAATTAAAAGAAAATATTTTATCTGAATTTGGTTCTAAAATAAACAAAGCACAACTTCATAATTTATTACAGAAACGACCCTTAAAACCTGGTGAATCACTTTCCGAATATTTAATTGCCATGCTTGAAATAGCCAGTCGCGGTTCTGTTGATGATTCATCAATTCTTGATTATGTAATCAATGGGATACCAGATCAGAGTAGTAACAAAATTGTTTTGTATGGGTGTAAATCTATTTCAGAATTCAAAGAGAAATTAAAATTTATGAGAAAATTCCCGTTTCAGATACGAAAAATAAGGGTTATTCAAGTACTAACACACAAAATAAAACACGCGCTGTACCTAGTAAGATTAAAGAGCCAAGGTGTTATAATTGTGGAAGTTTAGGCCATAAGTCAAATTTTTGTAACAATAAGAGTAAAAATAAGAGTAACAGTAAGAGTAAACATTTTGTAACAATAAGAGTAAAGGATTTAAGTGTTTTAAATGCGATTTGTTTGGACACAAAGCCGTAGATTGTTCGAAAACATCATCTAAATATATCCAAGATGCCAAAACTGTTACTCCAATAACTGAGACTTGTCAGAAAGAAATGCATAAAACTGTTAATTTGGGTAATTTGCAAATTAATGCTTTAATAGATACTGGTAATCAAGTAACGCTAATCCGAGAAGATATGCATAAGAAGATAGGTTCTCCTGAGCTTAAGTCGGCAGATCTACAGTTAACGGAATTTGGCAACAAACCTATAGAGAGATTTGAAGGTAAATTCCAAATTGATGGTTCTTTATTTAAATCAAATATTTGCGTTATCGCAGAAAATAAAAAATCTGATAGTGATTCCGAAGGGCATAAAAATGTTCATTGCAATGGAAATGGTTCTGAAGAAGTATTTGAAAAAGTTGTTAATTATGATGTTTTACTTCCAAAACCAGAAACTGATCATGTTAGTATAGTTCCTGTTACAATACAGAATGTGATCAAACTGGATACTTCATCTACAATCAAAGCAAGTGGCAATGATTTCCTGATTGTGAATTCTGATGATGTCCCGAGTGATGCAGATTCTGATGTAAATTAAAATGATGCTATTAAAGATGAATTATTGAAAAAAGGAAACTCAAGCACAATACAATTATCTTTGAAGCCAACGAGGAGAAACGCCATTGCAAAAGAAGATTCTGAAGAGAAGCATTTTCCCGAAGAAAAGTCAGTTGCTAAAGATGATGAATCAAATGCGAATACCACTAGAACAATTTCAATGAAATACCTTACAATAAAGAAGGAAAAGAAGCCGCTGGAGACGAAGAATTTACAGAGATCAACGAAGAGGAGAAGATTGAAAAGGAGAAGTCGATCAGAAAACCTGATGACAACGACGCTGATACAGAAAGCAAAGACGGAACAAAAGAAACTAAAGAAGGTGAGAAAAAAGAAGCGAAAAAGCAGATTCAGAAGATATAGGAAGAAACCCGAAAGGCTTTGACAATGAAATACCGATTTTGATGATTTCTGATTATAGACTTTTTCCCAAGTTGACAAATTTCTCCCGATTTGACTAATGGACTATTATTTTAAAGACGTGAACTAATTTAAGAAGACTGAAGATGATGTCTAAGGATGAAATGTATGAAGGAAGACGGCTTAAAGAAGACGATTTTGAGAAGACGCATTCGAACGATGGATCTTGAAGATATCTAAGACGCATTCAGAAGACATATCCAGACGGTATCTAAGAAGACCCATTCAGAAGACATATTCAGACGATGTTTAAGAAGACGTAAATACGAAGACGAATCCAGACGAATTGTTCCAGACAACATCAAAGCAAGACGTGTTTGTAAAATACATGTATTCAGATAGACTGTTCAAGATGAACGAACACTGAAAGAGCATTTAAGAAGAGCTAACGCCGTTATTTCTGAGGATGTTAAGATGATAAGGGAAGATGGCTGAAATAAACCATTTAAGACGACTTTTCCCTCAATAGTAACTAAAAAATCTTTTTTTTTTTTTTTTTTTTTTTTAATTTTATTTTTCAGATCACTAGATGTAGATGGTGGTGCTACGGGAATGCGAGGCCGCATTTCATCAGGATGGACGAGCAGTTGTGGGATGGTATCGTTCATTATAATCGGATCACGCGACAAGCTGTGAGAATAAATCTTTTACTTTTCCGATCATAGAAGTCAGACGATTCCGCCATTAAGACGGTGACGCGATTAAAAGATGATTGAATGTAAAAGACGATTCCTTCTCTTCATCTGTAAATAATCTCATCTATTTCCATCTACGTATGTAATTACTTTGTAGTTTGTTGCAACTATTCATGTTTCATTAAATATTCAAGTTTTACATAAATGGACTAGTTTATTAGCCCCTAGACAGCCACCTAAGAAGTAAGTTTACAGGCATCATATTCCTAGACAGTAAATACCGATTCTACAATAGTATACTAAGAAATCTCACACACAACACAAAAACCCTACAACAAATTTAGATTTATGTATTTAAATTAAAGTAGCAATTCTTAAGAAAATCAGGACTGTCAGTAATATTAAATCAAGAGGGTGGAAGGCTGGATTTATGTATTTTTATGAAACAAGAACATATTATAAACATGTATAAATCATGCATTTATTTCTTATAAATGGAACAATGATTTATATATGATTCAAAATTCTAGAAGTACTGCCAATGGCTGAGTGGGTAAACCTGCTGAATGCTAGTTGTGCCATTCTGTTCGATTATCTTGGTATAAAACATATTAGCTTGATATTTCTAAAATGCACATTAATTATGGAAGCGATTGCTGAATATTAAAGCATTTAAAAATGTGATTCTTAAATTGAAGTGTCGATTTTTTTTAACGAATGAAAGACTTACGTTAGAAAGCTACTTCTGAAATTAACGGTGTTATTTAAAGAGCAAAATCTAAAAAATGTATTCTTTTCATTTTCTCAGTACTATATGGCGAATTGTTAAGCTTTTAAATTGAAAGTTTTTAAGAAATGATATGCAGAAAATGTAAATGGATAAAGTGTGTTTTTCTACAATTTTAGTTAATTTCACTTTTTTTTTTAAATTACTTATATAGCTTTCTAAGAGATTGAAAACAATATACTTGATAGCATTTTATAATGGCTTCAGTTAAGAAATAAAGTTTAATAATATATAATCTGTATTAATTCTGCCTTACCATACAATTTCTATGACTCTAATTGAAAGATGCTTTATTCAAAAATAACGTCGCTTATCCTTTGCAAAGAGAATTAGGTAGATTTGTGAATCTGCAGCATTCTCTTTTTGAATACTCATGGCTCTAAAGCTATTCTGAACAACACATGTAAAATATTCTAAACCTTGAAGGCAGAAATAGTTGCATTTTAATTATCATTTAAAGAGCATTAGAATGTGACTCTAGCCCGTGCAGTTTTGTTTATAATCAGTTTCATGTTTAAATAAATCCGAAAAGCTCTCTTCTCTACATTTAAAGTAGTTTTATTTTAGAAAAAGAACTTTGCTCCATACCAGGAAACGATGTCCAAAACTTGAATTTGGTTTCAATCAATATTTGAGAGTTGATGGAAATATTGTGTAACAATTAAGTGCCATCCTATGCCACTGTCTAAAAATGGCGAAGCAAGTAAAGTTTGAGCAATGTACCTTGACGAGTTTCTTAGACGTATTTCTTCAGAGACTACATCTTTGATAATGAAAAAGAGGGAATTTAACATTATTTTTCAGAATTATGTTCCTTCAAAAAATGTATCATTCATAGCGTAAAGTTTGAAAAGAAGAATTTATTGTTATGAATCATTATAAACTGCGTTTTGTTACTCTATTTTCCTTAAACATACTTGCAGACACAAGTAAACGTGCATACAAAAAGAGTATTTTATTGTCTCATTATTGATGATACGCTACCTTAGGGTTTTTAATGGCAAATAATTAGAGCGAGTAATGAAATTGAACAAACTTTAATTGCGAATTTGTTTCAATTTTTCCGTTGAGAAAAGGTTTAGTGAGTAAAATAATTATTCAGATTTTCTGAGAGCATAAGCAAACATTGTTTTTGAATATTACCTCTATTGGACAGGCACTTGCACAGAAGACTAAAATTAATTGGAATGCTGGTATAAGAATAGCGTTACAACATGACAACCCATCTACACTCATGTCCAAAATTATCTTTGCATATCCAAAAATGATGATATTTAATGAAATATCGAATCAATGTGATCCGTATTTGCAGGGAATGTGTGAAAACCAAGCCTAATTAGCATTATCCAATCAAAAGTAATCAAACGGTTTGTGATATGCAAATCTAGGCGTTACGTCATCCGAGGGTGAATCAAGCGCTTTGCGCAAATTGAATATTTGAGTGAATTTCTGCAACATAGCGTTTGATTTCAGTGTGTAGGGACTCAAAGCGGTTTGTTATGGCTTCGAAGTATCATTTGGAAGAATCTGTGAAGTGGCGAATTACCGGCCGTTTAGAAGCAAGGCAGTCAATCATGGAAACAGCCACATGTCTGAATATTTCAAGACAGACAGTCTCTAAGCTATGGAAACAGTTTCAAAATGATGGAAGTGTTGTAAGGAGGCCTGGACAAGGTCGGAAACGAATGACAACTGCTTCTGAAGATCGGTATCTGGCATTAATTGCCCGTCTTAACAGAAAGGCTACTGCTCGCCAGTTAAGTTCAGAGCTTGCAGCCGCCACTGGAACTGTTGCATCACGGCAAACAATATACAGAAGGCTTAATGAAAAAGGCGTTTATGCCAGAAAGCCAACGGTATGTGTTTTACTGTCTTCACAGAAAAAGAGGGATCTCTTTAATTGGTATAAAGAACATCAAAACTGGACTGAACATCAAAGGTCCCATGTTCTCTTTACTGATGTGTCGCGGTTTAGTTTAACTGGTGATTCTAAACATGTTTACATCTGGAGGGAGTCAGGAACACGAAATGATCCCTCGAACATTGTGGAACGTGACCGTTTCGGTAGTGGAGGTGTGATGGTATGGGGTGGAATAATGATCAATGGACGTACGCCCCTACACGTGTTCAGCAGCGGATCTGTGACAGGCCAGATATATCGAGATGAGGTCTTAGATCCTTATGTAAGACTTTTCAGGGGTGCATATGGACCTGACTTCTTATTTATGGATGATAATGCCCGTCCACATCGAGCAAACCTCGTTGATGAATTCCTTGAAAGTGAAGACATTAAGCGAATACCTTGGCCACCAAACTCTCCTGACCTTAACTCGATAGAGAACCTATGGGACTACCTTGGAACAGCAATTGCACGTATACATCCTCCTCCTAGAGATGTAAATGCTCTGAAGACGGCATTGCTGGAAGAATGGAGATTAATTCCCCAAACTGTGGTTAACAACGTTATTTCCAGCCTTAAAACACGTTGTGATATGTGTGTACAAGTCAGGGGAGATCATATTCCATATTAAATTCGTAAGACTTAATTCTTTTTCTGATTCATTCCTTTTTTTCTTAACTCTCTTTGTGACACTTTATTACCATTTTTATTGTTTCATGCTACAATTTTATATCATATGAGGTGATCTTCAATTTTTTCTTTTGCATTTATGTGTCATCATGTTATGTATGATTCCACGAAAATTCATTAAATTATAAGTCATAGTCTCTGAAAAATCCGTGAATTTATGCATGTAAACATAATTTTGGACATGAGTGTAGTAAAACACAGCATCTCATGGTCCTTTATCTCGGACTTTTATTATATCGTTTTATATACTTATTTACATTTAACCTATTATTAGGTCGACTAAACATCACAGGATGCAATGATTATCATATTTCGCAATGAACCGATTCGCAGTTAACTTTGCGCTCTTACATTACATAATATTTGCTTGCCGATACATTCACTGAACCAAAATTCTTACTGTTTACATGTTTACATTCATTCCGCTGCTCTGCAGTGGAATGAATTCTATTTTCTCTAATTTTAACACTCCCTACCATTGAACTTTTAAGTTCACACAAACCAATGCATGAAAAATCAACATTTCCAAATAAATCACAAGATTTTAAAGATTATTTAAACAACATAAAACTGTAAATAACAACCAAGTAATGTTTGAACACGCTAAATCAACTTATAAAGTTAATTACTAATAAATAAGGCACTTGAATTAACTATATTGAAATCAAATTTACAATATCTATATCATCTAAAAGTATAATTTAACAACAATTAATAACGATTCTCAAAAATGGTATATATGCCACACAGCAAAGACAAATTATAACACAATTCGTCTTTAACTAATAATTATAGACTTCAAGGTTGTACAGTAATTGCACTGGTTTCTTGAGCTTACCTGTTGGAGTATTTATGAAACAGGGCAAACTCTTCTCTGCCAGGATAAATTTCTATTATGTTGTATATTGTCCACAGTTCCAAAGAAAATGATCGTCATGTACAAGGACAACATTAACTCCAAAAGAATGTCTATGCCCATTCAGTCTTCTCTGGATACTCTTATAACTGGAAGAGAAAGTAAATATTTATCAACTATGAAATGAACAGGAGCTACTGGTGAGGCTCTGAAGAGTCATCACAGATAAAACTCGAGATCAGCACACTTGAATGCCTGACATTGTCCAAGTTAATAGCTGAGCACAACCCACAACTAGAAATGAATCTGCATAATGCAAGCATATATCTTTTTACGCTTGTAAAAGGAGCAAGCTCTAAATGCAAGACTCGGGTAGTAGTACAAGCAGCTAAAGTTTATCCTTGTTGTCTTTTGTGAAGGAGGAACCAGCATAACCATGTAAAAGAAAATAGAGATGATTTCAGAAAAAGGTCAGGGAGTAAAGAAGCGATTAACTTGTATACTGGCACTCACATTATAACCTTTAAACAAAACGCACATTGGGTGCCTTATAAAAGAGGCTGTAGAGCCATTAGATATTTTTTGGAAGCAGCAAGATGAAAAATGAGCAAACGCCATCGCCGGGAATCGAACCGCGGACCTCTGGAATACCGGCTCAGTGTGCAGACCACCACACCACGAAGGCACGCCAAGAAGGTGGGAGAAATACCTTATATACTCCCCCTTTTAAAGGGCGACTGTGTTTTTTAGGGGATCCAATCGCCACATCCTGGGTGAGGAGAATCATCATCCAACACCCTTTTAGTTCGGGCGCCACTGTTGAGACATTAGGATACATTTGAAGCAAGAGAGATTGAAAAATTAGCAACGTTTTCTCCGGGAATCGAAACACGGACCTCTGAAATATCGGTTCAGTGTGCTGACCACTGCACCAAGAAGGCACGCTAGGAAGACGGGAAAATACCTTATGAGGTTTTTACTTAATAGTCCTAGATTCTTTTTTCGTAGAGTGTTTTTTACTGTGTAACATTCTCTCGGTAGAGCTCAGAATTCGAAATTTCCTCTTAATGGACTGTGATGGCTTTGTGGTTGAATAAAGCACCGTTTAACATGAAGAAACAAACATTTATTAAAAATAACATTTAAGGCATGATATTAAGCTCACAGCCGTACATCGCTGCTATAGCATACGAAAAATCGAGAACCTTCCTCTTCCAAGACCAAGCTACTACTCCTAAAAAACAATAACCCTCTTTGGAAAAGCGGTTACACGTGCCAAGCGCGCTTTGTTGATCGCCAAGCAGTCGTCAGATACTACACCCCCGTCGTAAGATTGTTATCGATGCCCTTTACGAATCTATCATTAATCTGGAAATAAAAATCTAGCAAGTGTTTGCGATCAATGAGAAAAAGAAAAAAAAATCTACATTTACATTTAAACATTCTACACTAATATTCAAAACTCAACTACTATATAATACCTACAATTACACATCAGTTTACTATATAAACATAGATAACGCATTTTTCTTACTTCACTGACTGTTTCCAAACATTATTATTATTATTATAACAATTTCTTAATTTTTAACTAAAGAAAACAAGTTGATATTCTTTGTAAACATGCTAAAATATACCCATGTAAAATATTATTCCAATGACGAAAGTAAACTTTAGCTTCTTACTTTTACATATGAAAATTATCAATAAAACGTTATCAAAATTTCTCTATTCCGATTACTTACATAAGTATGTAATTCTATTCTTTTCATTTACATGGAATAAAACCAATTTTTACTACACAAAATCTTTTCCCTCTAAACAGATTGTATTAGAATTATCTTTAATTAATGATGTTGCAACATGATTCTTCTCCTTGAAAAAAAAAATATCTAAATTTCCCACTTACCTCGAATATTTGTTATCCAATAATTTTTTCTTTCTATTTCAAATTACATAAATATCTGCTTTGCACAAAATTGTAAAATTATTAAGAAAAGCAAAAAAAAAAAAAAAAAAAAAAAAAAAAAAAAAAAAAAAAAAACCTATCGAATCATGAATTATATAAAATATTGGTGAATATGAACAGTAAATAATGTTCAAAGTTCACGGGTGGGAAGTCTGAATAATGCAGCAGCGTTCAATAGCTTTCTTCCAGGGCAATGTTCTATTTCGAGATTATATTTCTACAATGATATGGCCCATCGTTGAAATTTGAACGATTGCGGAGCATTTCTTACTATAAATGCAAATGGATGTGATGGGTCATTATTTTCACAGGTGAAACAAATATCCATGGTTCAAATTTCTTCACTGCTCATACTGTAGTATAAGCTTCACGCTTTATAGTCGGCCAGCTTTGTTGAGGTTTTGATAATTTCTTACTCGCGTAGCACACGGGAAATTGTTTCTCTCCCCTTTGCTGTGATAAACATGCATCTAATCCGATTTGGGATGCGCCAGAATGAATGACAAACGGATCCTGCAGTGTGGGGGAGGGATCAGCTTCGTCGACATTGCTAATCGCTCCTTCAGTTGTTGAAATGCTGACTCATGAATTTCTTTCCATTCGAGTATTTCGGGCTGTTTATTTTGTAGGGTTTATATTTATTTTAACTAGCATTTATTTTAAGTTTAAATTATCTTTCCTGTCAAGCCTTACTTTCCCCTGGAATTGCCAATGCCAGAGTATGTAAATTTTAGTAGAACGCGCAAAGTATTCAAAATTGTCAGGGAAAGTAATCTGAGATAAATAGAATGGAAACGAGTTCGAAAGTGTGCTTTCTTGCTTCACGAGCGTGGAGGTGGCTAGTTAGAAATTGAAGAACCACGCGTTTCGGCCTGTGTGCTTGCCTCGGCAGATAGTTAAATTTTTCAACGTAATATTCAGAAGTTTGCTGAATTATCAACGGTATCTTAGAACGCGGTTAGGTTAGTTACGTTTAGAGAGCCTCGTAGGTAGTCACTTGTTATTATTCATTTTTAGTTTCTTATTTTTATTTTACCGCCGGGTCGGCGTAGTTTGTGAGCGTCAAGATCACGCATCTGTAATTTCTAAAGTTGAATAAAAAAGGGATTTAAACCCTTCTCAAGACTTTGTATACTTTCCAGTTCATAGCAGTCACCACTATTGTTGCGTGCAGGTTGGAAGCGTGCAACATTACAATTTTTTGTGAGTTCCATGAGTGGGTAGGTGATCTCTGCATACCCTGGGATATAATCGCGATAATAATTACATAATCCTAACAGACTTTTAAGATCTGTTTTCATTTTCGGCCTTTCCAGTTTTTTCATTGCCTCTGTTTTCTCAGAATCTGGTTGATGTTTCCCTAATCCAATAATGCGTCCTAAATATTTAATTTGAGGTTTTGCAAAAGAACATTTCTTCGAATTAATAGTAAATCCAAGTGACTCTAGTTTGGTGAAAACTTTATCCAGATCTTGGAGATGAGTGTCGAAATCAGTGGAAAATATAGCTATGTCGTCAATATAGGCTCTTTAGAATTGTTGAAATTCTTTCAGCGCGTTATTCATTACTCTCTGAAAAGTTGCTGCTGCGTTCCTTAGGCCAAAAGGTAACACTTTAAACTGATATTGCCCTCAACGAGTTTTGAAGGATGTGTACTCTTTACTTTTTTCCTCCATGGGAATGTGCCCAATATCTTTTCAGTAAATCCAATGATGTTATGACGTTGGCTTTTCCTATACTGTACATTAAATCAATGACTTTTTGCATAGGAAAGCCATCTGGCTTCATCACTGCATTCAATGCTCGATAACCTAAACCTAATATTTTCGTCTTTTTTGCTTCCACAAACTACTGTTTGAGCTATTTCTGCATTATTTTCTTCTATTAGTCCGATTTCAATAATTCTTCTACCTCATCGTCAACCTTTTTTTCCAATGCTTCAGGAATCCTATAAATTAAGGTTTCTTTCGCTCCATATTGGGTATTAATCTAATTTTGTGAGCTTCAACTTTAGCTATTTTCAGCTTTCCAGTGAATAATACTCGGTGTCTAATGGTACGAGGGATTAATTTTCTTCTTTGCTGCGGATTTAAATTTTCTAAATTCAGATTCGTATCTATTTTAAAATATTCCAGGGGAGGTTGAGAGATCCTTTCCTGGAAAAATCACAATTTCTCCGAATTCTTCTTCATCTTCAATTGCCACTCCGACTGCAATTGACGCTAGCTTGGAATTTTTGAATTTTATTTGTATGGACATGTTTGATCTTTCCATCAGGTAGTTTTACTTTATAGGAATGAGGTGGACAATGATTCATAATTTCCCCATGTCTAGTCCAACGTGCATTAGAGTTTGTTATTTGAATCTGGGATGAGTAAATATACTTGATCCCCGATTTTGAAATTTTTTGTATTGATCTCCGTTTAAAATATTCAGCATATTACTGTTGTTTGTCACTTGCAATTAAATTGGCTTGCTCAGCTGCTCGTTCCAATCTTATTTTTAAATGCTGTAAGTAATCCACTGCCGATTCACTTAGATTAGGTAGTATAAATACCTCTCCTGACCTTTCCTCAAGACTTCAGTACTGCTAAAGGACCTCTTGTTTGTCTTCCATACACCAACTGAAATGGTGAGACTCCCGTCGTACAGTTTGGTACTTCTCGTTAAGCAAACAGCAGGTATGGGATGAGCTTATCCCAATTCGAAGGATCAGTCCTGATGACATGGTGCAACATTGGCTTGAAGGACTTGTTCCATCTTTCTACTAATCAGTCAATTTTGATACAAAGTTACGTCCATTGTCACTAGCTACTGTGTTAGGAATTCCTGTTCTCATAAAAATTTCCAAAAGTGCGTCGCAAGTGGCTTTTGCTGTCAAGCTTCTTGACGGAATGGCTTCTGGCCATCGGGAATGTTGATCAACCAGACATAACACGTATTTATGTTTCCTAGCAGAAGGAGGTTCGATAGGTCCGATAACGTCGATGTTTACCACTTCAAAAGGCAATTCATGTCTTCTTACGGTGTGATGGGAATCTTGTCCAATCGCTTTTCTGGACTCTTCAACTGACAATTTTGCATGTTTTACAAAAGGTTTTGATATCTTGTGCTAATCCAGAGAAAAAAAACCGAATATCGCATTTTCTCTTTTGTTTTCCTTATTCCAAAATGTGAACCGAAAATGGAACTATGTGCTAATTCCAACACTTGTGCTCTTCTACTAAGAAGCACTAACTGGAAAAAAATCTGTCCTAATATTTTTCTTGGTGATGTAAAATATGATCAATAATTAAATAATTCCCTTTTTTCGCAGTTAGCTTCTATGCTTCTCTCAGAGTAGGACAGCTTGCTTATTCTCGGCGCAGATGTTCGACAGACGAAACGTCTGTATTTACGCAAGCGCTCGCAGCGAACTCGGATCGTAGATGGGATGAGTCAACTTTAGCTACGATGGTTTCTTCTTTTCATGTTCTGTTTGAAATTTTTGGAGTTTGAGAATCATCCTTTCCCTTCTTATGTACTGCAGTTTCCTTCTTTCTTCTTTTGTCTGGGCAAACTCTTGCGATGTGTAAATCGCTTTCATAGATATAACGTTATTTTCTTCTTGCGTGAGATCGTTCCTATTTTGAGCATTCTCTTCTCAAGTGTAGCGGAATATATTCATCTTGTGTACATGCCAGGAATCTCGGTAATCACTTAATTCCATTTGACTTCGGCGAAAGACTTTCCATTGGCCGCGAAATAAATATCACATTCTTTAGCTAATTCTTGCGGCTTCAACCATTTATTTTTTTCGCGTACTGCGACGTGTGCAGCTGTCTCCTCATCTAAAGCTTAGAAAAATTTATCCGAAATAATGAACTCCTTGAGTGTTTCGAAATCTTTTACTTGTCTTGACTCATAGTAATAGTCCCATGTAGCTGTTAGTCGTGAAGCGAACTGTATGTGCGTTTCGCCGGAATAAAGTTTAGTTCTTCTGAAGTTTTCTAAACAGGCTTGAGGAGTAGGTTGGTATTCCTTCAAAATAAGAGTTTTCACTTTTTCGTAATTCTGCAGATATTCATCCTTTATATAAACAAGAACATTTGAAGCTTTTTCTCCAATTAATTTCAATAATATTTCCGATTTGTATTCTTCTGGAACCTTCTTGTGCTTAACCCATTAACTGCCAAATTTTTATTTCATCAATTTTTATTTTATTTATGTTAGTTTACATCTAAATGATAAGAAAAACATGTTTCTGTCATAAATGCGCCAATTTTTTTTCAGAAATTTTAAATTTAAGTCAGATCCCCAAATGGGGATCATGGCTGATACTATCTACTTTTAATGACAGCGTTCAAAACAGTCTACGTGTAGTCCAACATTACATTTTCCACATTGTTTTCATGCATTTGTTTTGCACACTGCACATTTTGTTTGTTTACAATTTTCGGTCCGTTCAATATAATGATTATCAGATGTTCTGATAACAGTAGGAACACTATTAATTGATGCTTCAGTGAAAGAATTGCTTCCACCCTTTTTTGCATCTGAGAGTTCTGAAGATAAAGAAAGATATCCTCTAGCAATCATCCTCCTAAAATCTAGCAATGGAATTTTATCATTTGAAATAAAATACAGCGCTTGGGCGTTAACCAGTGTTACGTCGATGGCATTAGTAAGCAAAGGAAAATACAATGCCCCCCTTATTCTGATTCTGTATTTTTGAACATTCTAATCCATATTGTCTACTCCACCCATGTATTTGTTATATTCTGATATCAGTTTGGGCTGTGGTACTTGAATATCTTTCTTCTCTGTTCTATTCCATCGCTTCACCTCTGATATTGGTTCGATAGTTTGATGATTAGACAGAAGCCTTACACAACTGTTGTCATTTCAAGTGACAGCTAAAATTTCATTACGGTCATATGCCCCGCGTTCGTTTTTCCTTATCTCTTTGTCTGTTGCAATAGGGCATTTGTTCCTGTTGCTCTAACGTCAATGTCCTGAAATGTTTCATCAGAGAAAATCCTGTGAAAAAATTGTCTAAGTAAACTTTCTGAGCATTTGGTGTCTGAAAAATAGATACCATCTGAAGGACAACAGATGTCCCAAGCCCACTGATGCTTTCATTATCTCCTAATATCTTTGATTTGCCTTCATACACTTGAGTCTGATAACAATATCCGGTCTGTGAACAACAGATAGCCCATTGTTTGAACCCAAACGCACTGGCTTACCACGTATAAATTGTTTGAGGTAGTGATGTCCATAGCAACGAACCATTTGTTCGTCAATGCTCAAACTTTCAGAGAACACACCAAATTGTTGAAATTTGTCATTCAGCTTCTCAATCAATGGGCGAATCTTGAAAAGATTATCACGTTTGCATAGTGGAATCCTTTCTAAATCGGAGTTGTCACTGATATGTAGGTACCGTTTAATTTCCAGATACCTATTCCGAGTCATACATACTCTAGCACACAGAATGTTCATGTCTTCATCTTCACACCAATATAATTGTTCTTGCGGAAGGGAATGATAGCCAGTGAAAAGTATTCCAATAAATTTTTAGGCAGTTATTAGAAAGTTGAAATTGATGATTGTTTTTCTGTTTGGCGTATATTACAGACTGCTGGACAATATAGGTGACAGTTTGATTATCAAAAGTATTTCAAAACACTCTATCGGGGATTTTCCTCTGAGTTTTCTAATGACATCATTTCGCCTTGTCTCTATAACATCAGAATTTTCATATAGTTTCGAGTACTTAGGTTGCTTCTTTTTCCAATTGGAAGTCAATACTTCTTTTCTCTTTTTAGCAGGTGGTAAGCCGGTACCTTTTATTACTTCATTTGCTGAAGATTCAGTTGCATTCACTAAAACATTTTCCTCAAATCCTGCCACACGGTGAATTCTAAAGCACCCGGGAACATCAAGTGGTTCTTCATCATCAATTACGTTGTCATCCCTATCCTCATTATCTGAAATCTCATCAACCCGCTCTGGTGGAATTTCAACAATATCTATGGGGCTATTATCGTCGTCATCATCAGATGAAAAAACAAAAATGATCATAATTTACTATTTCTTTTAAAGAAAGATATCTTTTACGCGACATTTCCTGGAAAAAAAAAGAAAAACATTTTTTTTTACAATTTTAGTCAGTATCAGCCATGATCCCCAAATAGGGATCGATATATTTAGGTTCATTGTACCCATCCAAATTACAGTATGAGAATAAATAATATATAAATACATTAATTACTTACCAATGATCAAGGGAATTTCATAACAACAAAAATAATTGTTCCTAAGTAACGTTTTTGTGCTTTGAAAATAACCGTACTATTTATTTCGTGAAATGTAACGAGAGAGCAAGAAAAATAAACTCGTGAGCTCAACTAACTGAGTCCACGTGTTTGTTTAAGATTTCTACCCTTAGTTGCAATCTTCAGGAAAGCATGACCACCTGCAAGAGACCACCTAGGTGCAGCATGACGTCACAATGTATACAAATGTAAGCGATCCCCATATGGGGATCATGACAGGGAATGGGTTAAATGATCTTTCGATAGAATCGAAAAAGATATTCCATGCTTCTGCTCTTTTTGGTACTGGTATAGTCAGTGTTTCTACTCCTTTGATCAGCTTGTGGAGGAAAATTTCGCTTTCTCGTCCTGTGTTTTTGATTGAAGGTGTCAGACTTCTACTTCCTTCATTCTGAGTTGCTCGAATCTTCGCTAATTCTATTTCGTGTTCTCTTTCTGTTCTTAATCTCTCTTCTTTCATTTGTATTCTTTCGATTTCTTCTTTTCTTCTTCTATTCTCATTTTCCATCTCTTCATTTCTTTTTTTGTTCTCCACTGTGTTAATCAGAATTTCTTTCACAAAATGAGCATCTTCGATGTATTCCCTGCTATTCTGGAGTTTGTGTTTTAGTTCTACCGGCTTCAAATCTGCAGATGCTTCTTCGCCAATTTCCAACAAAACAGTTGCTAAAACTTCTTTCTTTACGTTTTTGAACATTTTCATTTATTTTCATTTAGAGTCAAGCTTTTCGAACTTGCGATTACCTAATTCTCATGCTTTTACTTCCATTTGGAAATGCGAACTTCTTTCCTGAGTTAGGCTTAACTTTATGCCAATTCCGTTTTTAACGCTCTGAGCTGCTGACCTCTGATGATCGCTAAGACAGCGGTTGTAATGGCTTTGTGGTTTAATAAGGCACCATTTAACATGACGAAACAAACATTTATTAAAAAGAACATTTAAAGCATGATATTAAACTCAGGGTCGTACATCGCTCCTACAGCACAACGCAAATCGAGGACCTTCCTCTTCTGAGGCCGAGATGCAATTCCTGAAAAAAACAGTTACCCTCTTTGCAGAAAAGGCTACACGCACCAAGTGCACTTTTTTGACCGCCAGACAGTCGCCAGATACTACGTGGACCTCCGAACAACTTGAACAAAAACTTGATAAGAGATTTGCTTCCTTGCTTTGTTGTGAACGCTTTCCTCGTGGATAACTCTCAGTTTATTTACTGACAAAATACTTTCAGATTAAGAGCCAACTAGGTCCCTGTAACCTAGGGAGGAAAAGGGAACTCCTCAGAAAGTTAAAGGCATCTTCTTTGCAAGAAGTAAGTCAGTAGGGTTTCTTTGTACTTCAGTGAAACCACCTTTCAGGATCCATCCTGACTGAATCTCAAAAACTCTGACACAAGGGACTTCCAGTTTCAAGCACATCCCTCTACACAGTAGCTATTTATCACTCCAAAGATATGTTTGATGGCACTGTTCAGCAAACAAATCTGTCAAATAGTACATAGACAAATGGACAGCTACTAAAGCAGCCATCAATTCCAAACTAGGAACAATCAGCTTTGAGTGGAGCTACGCGACCCTTTGCAGCAATGAAACTGGGGCAAATATTGTTTTTTGAATCAAGGTGCCTAAAATACCATATCGCGCAATACGCTTTAGGGCTAGTATCAGCGAATACATAAAAATTAATTTTAGATGTTTTACAGCTATCAAAATATTTTCTCGAAAGAGAAAAATCTTCGAGCACCTCTCATCAGCTCACTAGTGAATACAGTCCTTATTAATTTCGGAAGAATATTATCCCACTTCACACCTAATGCCCCAAAGTTTTGTAATATGAATTTCCTTTTCATCAAAAAATTTTAAACACACCTTTGGGATTATAAACTGTGGCCACCGTTTGGAGAATATTTCTTTTGAGGGACTCAGCATAGTCATTTGATAATTTTCCTAAAAATCGGAATTCTGTTTTGGGGCTACTGATCTTGCCAAAAATTTTGACTCTTCAGCTAATTCTACGTTGTGAGTCCTTTCACTCCACCAGAAATTAAGTTCCTCGAAATTTTACCATAATGTTCTAAGATTCATCTCAACGTGTTTAAAAATCTTAACCGCGTCTGAATGTAATCGACATGCATCTTCAACAGTGGCTGCCCTATAAATCATCTACATACAACGAGGAATCTAGAATTTCATAATTTTCTGAATCTGCCCTTTTATATTTTTTAATATGGCACTTTATAGACATCTTTAAAATCACTGTACTACAATAAAGTCCGAATAGAAGACGTTTAAACCTTAAAAATTTATATTCTTCCACACTATTTTCGAACTGTAGAAATTTTAAATAATCCTTATTCTTTTCTAAGATCCCCATAATTAAAAGGACCTCAGCTATAGCTCCGCGGAAAGTAATTTCATATTTGCGAAATTTCAAAATTATGTCCAAAACCATTCGAGATAAACGATGTGCTATGTTTAGAAAATCATCTAAGGATTTACATCTTTAGCTCTAAAGGAACTCGAGTGGTAAATAATCCTAGAACTTTTAGTTTCCCTGGATTTTATTATTTCCTTGTGCGGCATAAAATGC
Source organism: Stegodyphus dumicola (assembly GCF_044657685.1). Classification (NCBI taxonomy): domain Eukaryota; kingdom Metazoa; phylum Arthropoda; class Arachnida; order Araneae; family Eresidae; genus Stegodyphus; species Stegodyphus dumicola. Next base: position 111,094,446 of record NC_140777.1, on the reverse strand, counting down.
GATGATCGTGTTATTTCCTGTTAACAATTTTCAAATATATACCCTTCTCCATTTGCTCTTCAATAATGGATTCATACGGTTGATAAATGTCAGGATTTCTAATAACTGTATATTTATGAACTTAAAATCGCCTTAATGGTACTCCAAAATTAAATTTTTAACTGTTCTGCTTCTGATTTTCATAATAAATCAACATAGTATTTGTTACTTTCAACTCGTATTCCTCTTTCGAAACCCCGAATCATTTCTCTTTTCTCATTAGGAATTACAGTCATCGGTAATGTCCATTAAATCGTAAATCCACAACAATCTCCATGAATTGGGTACGCAAGAAGAAATGTTCACTATGGTAGTGTTCTGGGAAACCATCCCGCTTTCTTGATCTTGAAGGCCAACTGGAAACCCATCCAGACATAGTAAAAGTCGCATAAATGCCCTTCCCTAACTGAATCTTCTTCCCCCTTACCATTTTTCAGCAACAATCTATACATATAAAAATTCCATACATACATATAAAAATACATATAAACAAACAATTCGCAATCCGCACTCATTGATCACTTGCAGCGTTTAATTTAAAGGCGTGGACATTTTCGTAATCTTAATGCTGTCAGTGACGAAGCAGCTAATTTTTATTTTGTTCTTTTTCTTTGCGTTCAAATTAAAAAAAATACAATTTTGTATGTTTTAGCGAATTTCTTTCCAAGAGAATAAGCAAACACTGTTCTTTCTCCAATAAGTTTTAATTTCTTCGCTACATGAACAAAACGTCTTGTAGCACCATAATCAAAAATTAAATTTGTCAACTAAAATTTACCATCATATTTAGCTAACACTGAACATGATTGGAATAAAGCATTTTTCGTATATGAACTATAACATCGAACAGCAGTAAGCGTGTGCTCTTTATGGGAGTTTTGATTACATCTATGGAATTTTCTTGCGCGTTTTCGCATAATTCTTTTATATATTGATTTTAAATCGTTTATGCTTTGTTACGGTTTGAATTATTCATTTATAGTGACCCATGATGCGATTCAAACTCGCCTTTTAAACGATTAGTTTTATTCCAACATGATTTACTAATGGGATATTTTCGAAAAAAAAGCATCTATTTTCTTTACGTAATATATACATTCTTTAACGCTTTCACAAGAAATTATTTACGGGAATTTTCACAGGAGATGCAGGCGCGATCATCAAGCAATGTTAAAACTATCAGCCATACGTAATTTCCATACAGCTTTTTATAATTAGACTTAGCATGTTCGAAACGTAGAAGAAAGGTATATTTTTTTCTTGTGTCAGTAATTTCGATTTCATCATATAACCTACATAATATTTTATTTTCATTTGAACTCTTTACTGGTTCTAGATTTAATAATTTGTTCATGAATTTAATAATTATTATTCATTTTTTCCTGAAACTTTCCTTCAAGTTTTATATATTCTCATCAAAATTCTTTTCGCTTAATTGTGATGAGCATACCACATTACTCGCCGCACCCTTTCGCCGCGTCACCCATTACCTTTCATCTACAGTGCTTTCTTGACTGTTCCAAAGCACCATAAATTTTTAGAATAACCTGAATATTTTCCTAACACTAGGTTGTGGAACTTTTACAGCACTTTGTTCATTTTGCAATTCAAACATGTTTTACTCAGGATCTTTAATACTCATTTTATCCTCTTCCAACACTCAATTAATTCGTTTAATAGCTCAAGAGCATTTTTCCCTGATATTCCTGAGAATTGTCTCATCAACTTCTAAAGAATTTATATCAATTATTGTATGAATTCTCGTCTAATTCTTACAAACTACTGTTCCTTTCTAATAAAAATTCACGCAATTCGCACAATTCATCGTTTTCTTTTTCTTTGCTAAACTGTCCTCAGCTTTCCTTCCATTATTTCGTAAAAATGCACCCAAAATTACAAATTATAAAAATTTAAATAAGATACCTTTTAAAATTTAATATTAATCATGCTTTTACCTATTCTTAGGTCATGGTCTGGTCACATTCATCCGGATAAAATTCACAGTTCTTTCTTTTATTTACAAATCGGAAGAGTTCCCATGAGATGATCCATATAAGAACATCGTTAAAACAAGGCGAGTCATCCAATAAAACACAGCATCAGATACTTCTGTCTCTAATATTTATTGTATCGTTTTATATGCATACTTTTATTTACTGCATAATGAACCGATATGTTGTCCCAATTTTATTCTTATATAACATTCCCCTTCCTAACCAAAACTTTTATCATTTACATTTATTCCCATGCAAAACAGCGCCATCTATTTTCTCTGATGTCAGTATTTGGATAGCCATACTGGAAATCATTTGTAAGATTCTTTAAAAACAGACTGATAAACTATAACTGCAATTTTTATATGAGAATTCTGTTCTAAATTAATTATCTGTTCTGAATTAATTATCAAGTGATTAAATTAAATTTCTTATTTTCTAAAATACATTCTATGTGACATAAATATGCCTATAGAAAAAACATCAGAGGAAATAAATTCATTTAAGCCTCTTTATATCAGATAGCTAAATTTTATGCATGTTACACCGTCAATACAATTATAGAATATTCTAGAGTTGTGTGAAACATTTAGAATTGTAGTCAGTTCTTGATATGATTTCTCGTTACAACTGAATACATAGCATGAGTGTACGATACATATCGCCGAAAATGAAATATGCAGACATTGAAAAATTAAATATGCAAATATTGAATTAGCGAAGTTTTCTGGAAGTTATGGAAAGATGTTAAAACTAATTCAGACTAATTTACAAAACAATTTTGAAATTTTTCCGAAAGTAAAAATATTCGTTAAAACGTAGTGAAATATCATTACGGAAATATGCAATAAATTTGAACATGCAAAAAAATTATTATTAAAATGAAAGTTTAAATAATACGCTTGTGCCGCCCAGACGGTATAGTGGTTGGGGAAGCTTGACAGCGATAGCGAAAGGTCTGAGTTCGAATCCCGGAGAAAGCATGGTTGTAACCGTCCGTTCCTTCATAGAAAGCAATGGCACCTATTAGGTGCCTCCATAATAAGAGACTACAATAAGAGACTACCACATCTGACCTTAGTATAGATTAATGGACTCTGTTACAAAACTATAACTGTTCACAATCTACCATTGGAAAAAAGCCCTTGTTATTCAACTCAAAAGGATTCTCAAAATAATATTAAACATAAAGATGTCGAAATTTACATCATTCCAAAATCAAAGTTCATATCTATTTGCACACTGTCTGCTAAAGAAATGGACAATTAAAGATTCCTGAAATAAGTTACAGTAATGATTACTAATTTTTCCCCTACTCTACATAATAATTGTTTCTTGACAATGAGGCTTTAACTCCAGTCTTACATTTGACATAAATTCTCCTAAAAGCTGTTCGTCAGCAGATGCAGACAAGAAAAATAACTGGGAAAGCTTGGATTGAATTTCAGGGTTAGTTTTGTGAAGTTTTGATTAATTGAATAATGCATTGTTCAGTTAATACTTCAATAAACAGAAATGTGAATTTCTAATGTAACTTCTTCAGCAACTACTAGATCATATGTAAACAAATCTCGAGACTCTTCATCTCCTATCTCTTATTCAAATTTACATTAGTCTTCTTTTACAGATCAGTTAGTTCTCTGCTAATTAACATTCTCCTAAGCAAATTCGCATTAAACAAATTAAACTTTCTTAATTACTTTCTCTCTAATTAAAACTACCTGTGTACATTTAATCGCTGTACACTTCATGTTTTCTTCGCCCCAAAAAGAGTTAATAATTTAAAATGGTTATTTAGAGGCATAATAAGGAAAATAAAAAGGCGCAAAATTCATATTGAATTGAATATATTTAAAATTACTAAACACATGTATGATAAAGTAAAATAAAATAAGGTACTTTTTCGTTTTGCCGGCGCAAGCGATAAAGTCGCGAATAATGGTGTAACCGATGTCAAACGGAATATTCTCGGTGGTAACCTTTTACGCCTCATTTTCAAAACAAGTCGCAGCTTTTTCTTATCAGATTGATTGTTTCTTTCAATACTGGCATAAAATTACATAGAATTTTTATCAGATAGTTCAGTTTTATGTCTAAAGTCATTTTCGGTAATTAAGTCAATTAGGATGCAATCACAGCTCTTACCCGAAGCCGAAAATATAGAAAAGGAAAGTCAAGAGTTAAATTCCTCAATTCTAATGAGAATGCATTAGTGAAGTAAAGCACTGCAGTTTTACATAATTTCTGAGTAAGCTATTCGTACGCATTGAAATATTTCTTGTATTTAAACTTGTGTTCCAAATTAAGATTTAACTTGAAATTAATGTAGATAATTACTGAGAGCATTAGATTTTTGTAGAGTAGTTTACGTGAGATGAGATCGCTTGGGGTCACGTGATATGAACCGGCGAATTAGGATGTTGAACCATGAAAGCATACTAAATTCTTAAATTGAAAGCATAGTAAATTCTTAAATTAATGTCTTTTTACAAATTTCTTGTCTTTATTTATTGTCTTTTTATAAAGTTTTAAGCGATATTAAAATGTTTATGCCTTCAAAAAAAAGAATTTTAGAACTAAATTTTTTTAAATATTTTTTATGTGTATACCGTATGTTGTCGCCAATAAAGTCTGCTTGGCGAGATTTGCGCCGGCGAAACGGAAAAGTACCTAAAATAACTTCATATTTAAGTAGTTAAGATTTTTCAGGCTAGAATGAAATTAAATGACCTGTTTAACATTAATCAAATTCAAATTCTCACACATTATCTAAAACTCACAAAATCAGGCTAAGCATCCTCCTGAAAAGCTGCATTTTTTTAAAATCTGAAATCCTTCCATTCCTGAGAAAGCTTATCGAAACTGTTAAAATAACAGGTTATTTGAATAAAGCAGAACAAAATGATCAACGTGCTATAGAACGGGATTCTCGATAACAAAAGATTCTTCACTGGAGGGAATTTTTTAGTTGGGATGCGGTTAGGTTATAAAGTATTTCTCCCGCCTTCTTAGCATGCCTTCGTGGAGTAGTGGTCAGCACGCTCGATGCGAATTTGAGCGGTCCGTGGGTCAAGTCACGGCGAGGGTATTTTTCATGTCTCCAGCTTTGAAACGACCTCATGTTTTTACAGTGGCGCCCAAACTAAAAAAGGTGGTGAATGATGATTTTTCACCACCAGGATTTAGCGATTGGTTCCCTTAAAAGGGGGAGTATATAAGGTATTTCTCTAGGCATCTTAGCATGCCTTCGTGGTGTAGTGGTTAGCGAGGACATTGCTCATTTTTCATGTCTCCTGCTTTGAAATAACCTCTACAAAGTTAGTTGGGATAAGGTTTAGAGGGATGCGGTCAGCCTTTCATTTAGCTATTAAAACGATAGTTTTGGTTTATGAATGCAAAATTTACTTTTATACAATTTTTAGTATTTATCAATATTTTCTACATTTTTTATTATTTAATGCAGTGATTCCAAACTCAAGTTGCACCAGAATGCACAATTTAAAATCACTGACGTGCCAATTATTTTTTCCAAGCAAAATGAAACATTTTTCATTAACTAAATAAAACATATTTGTATTTACTGTGTAAAAATCGACGATAAAAATTTTAAAATCCTAAAAATATCTGGAAATCTTTCACCGTTTTAGAAAGTGAGTAGTTAAGTATCGGTTCAACTTTGTTCATCATAGGCTTAGTACCATCTTTATTAATTAAATGTCCTAAGATAGATATTTCAGGAAAGCCGAAAACACATTTTGAAGCATTAATTCTCAATCCATATGAAGTTATTCTTTCAAAAACAGTACGTAAATGAGATTTATGATCGTCTTCTGTATCACTAAATATCAAAATATCACTTAAGTAGACATAGGCAAATTTTAGGTCGCCAAGAATTTCGTTCATAAGCCTTTGAAAGGTTTGAGCTGCAGCACAGAGTCTGAAATTTAAAAACAGAAATTCAAAAAGACCAAATGTGGTGCAAACTGCAGTTTTCGGTATATGATCTGGATGAACTGGTATATGATGATATGCCCGAACAATATTGATGTTTGAAAAAAACTTTATTTCCGCTAAGTGTCTTATTAAAGCCTTGTAAATGCGGGATAGGATATCTATCGGGTTCGGTAGTCTCCTACTAATGGTGTATCGCCCGGACTTTTAGAAACTGCATGAAGAGGTGATGACCGTGCCGATTTTGATGGTCTACAATTACCTTGATCCATCATAAATCGGATTTTTTTAACTGCTTCGTATAACTTAAGGCTTAACCTACGCGGTTTAATATGCACAGGAGGACCGTTTATTTCGATGTAATTAATCGTACTGTGCTTTACTCTTCCCAAATCAGATTTTAACTTCAATAAGTCCAGAAAGTCTTTCAAGATTCAGTGATAGGCTGAAAATTTCGATACAAGCTTTACCGAAAAGTAATTTTCGGAATCGGAAAAAGAACCAATTCGAGTTAATTTCATAGTATTATTGATGAGTCTACCTCATTTTAAATCGATTAAAAGATCAAAATGTCTTTAAAAATTGGTTTTTATTATAGGCACAGGTACATCGGCAATTAAAAACTTCCAAGAAAAGTTTCGTCTAAGTCCTAAATTCACATTTAACAATTTTGTTTCAGATGTAGAAATTCTGGAATTATTCGCGGCAAATAATTGTAGAGAATCAGTTTCCTGGGCCGTAGTAGTCTTAGAAAAAGAACAAGGTGTTCGACATTTTCGTGCGTTATTACCAAATCGCGAATGAAAATAACAATAATTGTTAACACGCTCTCGAGAATGATCACGTGAAAAACTACCTAGTCTCTTATATGGATCCCAGGGGAATTAATTTCTTGCTTTTTAGCGGAAGATTCGCTCGACTTATTTACTTAGCGCAGCGATTTCGCTCCTTAAGCCTTAGCTCTCCGAGAGTGCCAAAAGAATCGTTCGGATTCGCCGGGGAAACACCCGGAGCTACCTGGACAGCGAACACGCTATTCTTCGTCGCGTACGCACTTCAGATATTTTTTCAGCCATTTTTGCTAAATTATCCAAGGATTCAGAGCTAATTGATAAAATACCATGCACCTCGGAAGGTAATATTTGCAGCCATAATGATTTTAAAAATTCGTCAGTTATGCATTTTCCACCAAATTCTCTCATTTTTCTCAATAAGTGAGCTGGTTTGTCCTTTCCTAAATGCAGTTCAGAAATAAGTCTGCGTATTTGTTCGCTCTCCGAATCCGAGAATTCCGCTATTAACCTAGCTTTTAGGGCACTCTATTTTTCCGTCACGGGAGGATTAAATAAAATGTCTGATATCGCGGAAAGAGTTTCAGGGTTTCTATGGAAGAAATCACGTGGTTATATTTCGTAATGTCTTTAATAATCTTCGCCAGAGCAAAGTTACTTTCAACTTGAATAAACGAAGTTTAACAATATTTTTTCCATACAGGGAGGGGGGAATTTTAACCACCACGTGAGAGATTTGTAGCTCCTGAGCCGCCACATTCGATTCGTCGTTGGTTTGGCCTTCCGATCCTGCATCGTTAATAATTAGAAATATATCGTAAATCGGTATTAATGTTTTACACTGTACTTTAGGACTTTTGTATCAGTTTAGAATAAAATAACGAAGTCATTCAATATCTCAATAAAATTGCGAGTACAAATATTACACAAAGATTAATTTTAAACAATGAATAATTAACTTTAAATTAAAACTATAATTTTAAAGCAAAACACATCAAAAAAATATATTAAGACCAATCATAGATAAGGGAAAAAATTTGACACCTGTAAATCCTCCTTAACAGTGTGATAAACCACGCGTAATCCGTATGATAAAATGAGAAGGAAATTGAAAGAAATGAAGAGGATGGAGCATTTATCACTCATAAAAAAGAGCATTCTGATCAGAATAAGACGTATTTTTAGCTTTATAGCAAAGATTGAGACAGATAGCCATTAGGAATCTGAAATAGAAAAAGCGAGAAAATGGTCACTAGTGGGGAATGCGCGAGTAACACGTGCCTACAAAAGTATAGATAACATTACTTACAAAGACAGCAATTGTAAGTGAGATAGGCATAAAACCATTGAGAATCAGATTTAATAAGAAGTAATATAGATACACATTATTTGAGTACAGTCCCAGCACAGGCACGGATGCCGAAGTTTACATATTACATTGACTACAACACTGATATATTACAAGACTGAAGTAGTTACACAGACGCACACAGGCTGAAGTCGTTGCTCAGAACCGCTGGGAAAAACTCGTCTATCTCCGTCTGCCCGTAGGGTTGCCAAACAGGTTTACTGTCTTTGTTGGCTGGTTCGGCAACTGGCGGTTTTCTCTAGAGGTTTTGAGTCTGTATCGCCTGTCTGGCGCTGCCGCTGCAAGATATTTCAATATTTAAAGGTGTTTCGCAGAAAACCAGTAGTAAGCTAGTACCAGTGAGCAGAACAAGGGAAACTTCAACTGCAGACCAGCTAGAATAGCCGCAATAAGAAATCAGCGAAAGAGTAAGCAATTCGGAAAGTTAAAACAGAAATCAGAAAATCGGCTTCCAGGTAGATGTGAAAATGGTGAAGCACCGGCTCCAAGAGTCATAATCGTTCTCGTACGCAGAGATGCTAAATGCACAAGCGCGAAGTTGAGGTGACGTCTCTACAACAGGTAATGCCATGGAAACAGAGGAAATCCGTCCCGGAGAAAGTTCGAAAGTAAACTCAGACAAGGACGGCTATAAGGCCAGGAAGTGCACCCGAAATTCCATATACCACTGGCCTTTGGAACACACTCACAGGCCTGAAAGTATCCCAATTCCCGAAATGTCGGAGGAAGGTCGAAAGGTTCGTGCACAAAGGGTATTAAAAGAAAGGATTACCAACCAGACTCAAAAGGTCGTCATTGGGTCCAAAATTTAGCAATTAGAAAGATATCCCTCTTAGGACCAATTCATCGCCAACAGAATGTTGGATTTCGAAAAAAAAAAAAGATAAGTGCATTTTTTTTTTCTGATCCGAAAGTCAGCTTGATTTTATACGAGTATTATGTGCAGAAGTTAAAACGTCGTTTTAGTTTTACCTCAAGCGATCTCATCATTGCTAAATTTTGTTTGGAATCAAAAAGATTTTAAACTATTTTTGCAAGTATTAGCAATATTTTTAATTTACTGGAAATGCGGATTTTAGTCTAAAGACTCGGTATTTGTGAATGAAATTGAGAACTGTAGGCGAAGTTTGGTTATAAAGTTTTACTGAACTTTTAAAATTTCATTGAATGTTGCGTTGTAAATATGTATTAACTCTTAGAAAACCGAAACCTTCGCTAACCTGTATGCTCAAAATACTGAAACGCCCAATCCCGTCCTCTCCGTTTCCTCTCGTCCCCTCCATTAACGCACAAAGAAGTGTGAAAATTTCAAAGAACGTACTATTGGCCTTTTAGGATAAGCTCTCTGCAATAAACTGATGTAATGCAATTGGGGAAACTGCCCCCGTTACTGCATACACTAGGGTCCTTTGCTAGGGTGAGAGAAGAAAACGACATTGCAATCTCGGTCGTTTCAGGCGGTTGTGGTTTTTTGAATGAAAGACTGTCTCGGGCATTTTGACCTACTGAAAATAACTACAGGTGTTGTTAATAACATTTCACGTATTTCATTTGATTCCAAATATTAGAATAATCTTAGATTTAAATTATGCATACTTTGATTATTGTGTTTAAATATGTAATACCTAATTTTCAGACGGCTCAAAACTTCCATAAATTGTAAACTCATGAATATTGAAGACGAGCTTCCTTACATTCAAACTAAGCATAGAATTCAGAGGAATATTGCCCCAAACTCTAGACAGACAGTACTACTCGTGACGTCACTCACGATTTTCCTGTGCATCGAAATTTCATTGAATTATGAAATCTGAACAAAAAAATCTAAGATTTGTGTGTTTATGTTTAGAACTCTTGTATAGTGAGTAACGAAATAAGATATGTATATAAATGTAACATTTCGGTGCCAGAATTCGGAAATACAGCGTACATTGCGCTAGTCGCGTGTCAGTTCACTTGAGCTGTGCATGTGGAGCTTGTTTCCGACCTCACAGTTGATAATGGTGACATTTCAGAAGTTTATCCATCCGCAAAGACTCTTATGCACCATCTATACTGAAAACACCAGTGCCTTCCACACCACCAATAAAGAACTAGTCTCACATTGGAATACCGTAAGAGCTAATGCAGTCCAAAATTTTATGTTATAAATGGTACTGATTGGAAATTTATTGTGCCACGCCGCTTGGTAGGGAGTTCAATAGGAGATTTAATGGTATTAACTGAACGATGTCTTAGAAAACCGTTTGGTCGTTCATTGCTGTATGAGAAAGCACTGTTTAATGTTTAAGTAGAAACTGGCAATGTTGCCATTAAAACTTCAATTTCTAAAATACGGAACTTTCACAAAATTATAGCATACAGCAAATTTCGGAAGATATGGTTTAAGGAATATCGTCTAGAACTGCGCAGTTATCATCTAGTACGCAATATCCAGAAATTAGTTCCCAATTAGAAAGAATATTTTGTGCTTCTATAAGAGAACGTACACTCTCGACTTGTGAGGAAAACACCCTTTTTAAAACGTAAAGGAAGGCAGCGACGATGCAGATCTCGCGTATTGCGTATTGAATCGCAAAGATGTGACTCGGCTGGTGCAGCTCTCATTCTTCGTGAGGCTGAATATGATGTCCCGGTCTCTCAATAAATAGTGCTGGTCATGACGTCAATCATGGTTTTATTATTCGCCGGAGTTTCACCGAACTTTGGAATCTGGATACAGAACAAAACGTATGACAATGATACGACTGGGAGTCATTGTATATAGAATGACGAAATCAACCTTAATGTTAATATAAGCTCAAACAATAAAGAGGCAATAATTTTGTATAATAATTTTGTAGCTACATACATAAAAATTACCTAGTTCGATGGGAAAAAAAAAGGTCTTTGAATGTAAAGTACTTGCCAAATGAATCATCAATTGGAAAGTAAACTTTATGCATGTTGTGTTATAATAGTTCATTAGAAACAATTCAATAAAAGTGAAGAAAACTTAGCTGATTTACCGTATGAGGCTAAATTTTGATGAGATGTACATATATTCTTCCTAACAAATTTACTTCAGTTTTTGTAATAATTAACCTTTGGTTATTTTGTTTTATAAGTTATGCCAGTGCTAAATCAGTCTTAATTTCGTACTGATTTCAAGCTGAGAGTGAATGCCAGTGCATTTCGAGAAGAAAATATACAATTGTTTTCTTTAGATTAAAAGATACTTTAAAAACAGAAAATATTTAAAATAAAGAGTGATATCGAAAATATTAAGTTTTATGTGGTGCTAATAACTTTTGATCGAAAAGACAGTGCACAACAAACGTCATAATGAAAGAGGAAAATTAAAACAATGCTATTTTCAATAACATTTATTTAGTTCGCTAATGCTGTTTCACTGTGCGTGGAGTTTTTTCATTGATTTTAAAACCTGCTACCTGATAAGCTATTGAGTTCATATTTTGTACATATGCTGTCTCAGAAAACAATGCAATGTAGGAGACTTCGGTTTAGATTTATTATATTAGATATCTAAACGATTATTCGACCATATCTTCGTTAACCCGCGGAAAGGGGCATGGGGTGTATCATACCCCAACCCTACATAAAAGTGGAATACTCCTAACTTGTGATACTGAAATTCTGTGCTACTTTCAGTAGCTGAGTTTCTATTTGTGGTTGACTTTCAGAACCCCTTTTTCTTTGCCTGTGTGTTTCAGAAAAAGATTTATCGGTATTTTGTTGGAACTGGGGTATGACACACCCCACGCGCCTGTCCGTGTAAGTGTTTTTCTGACTGAATATTTAGTTCAGAAATTTATTTCTAGAGTGTAACAGTAAATATTTCTATTTGCAAGTGATTTTAAAGTACTTGACATTAAATTCTTAAAAATTTCTAACTGCATTATGGTAAAAAGAATGACTCCCTATGAATTGCAGATGCAACGCTTGTGATATTTATTAGAAATATTTGAAAGCGATGAAGATTGCATTTCGGTAACTAAAGATGAAACTAAGAATATTTTCTACAATGTTTTGGTTTCAAAAAAGATAAAACATTAATTCCTGATGTTCCTAGAAAAGGAAAAACTGTTCTTATGCTTTCAACATTATATAACGATCATACTATAGATGATACTATTGGAGAAAATAAAACGTCAGGAATTATATGTTTTAATAATATGACTAAATGAGCAGTGGATATGGGGAATGAAATGTCAGCCAATTATTGAATTGACAAAATAACAAGAAGGTGGCCAATGGTAATTTTCTTTCCTGCACTGAATGCTGCTGTAATAAGTGCTTGAATTATATTACATTCAACTGCTAATCCACCAACAAGAAATAGAAGTCTGTTTTTGAAGGACTTAGCATTACAATTAATGAAAAAAAGTATTGAACAAAGATCAGAGATTAATACTTTTTAAAGAAATTGACGTACTGCATGCAAAACAAAAGCAGAAGTTTCGATGAAGAATTAAAACGAATACATGAAATTCGAAACAACTAAGTATGAAAGATGTGTTAAATTTTTTGCCCTCGCACCAAGGACAGAAGAACGCGAATGCAATGTTTAAAATGTGAAAACATTCTGTGCCAAGAACACATGAATGTATTTCGTTCAAAGTGTGAAGAAATAAAATAAGCATGGTGTATTAGAGATGCAATGAAACTTAGAGGCATGATGTTTATTATTTTCATTTATCTTAATTTTAACTCTAAGATTATTTCGGAAATTAATATTTTGAAACCCAATTATTATTCACTTATTTATAATACTCGAGAACAAAAAAAAGTCTTAAAACTAAATAATACTATTTTTATTGTATTTAAAATATTGGGGATGTGATACCCCACGCGCCCACTCTAGTAACTTTTCTTGGTGCGACTTCCGCCGGGTTAACAAACAAAGTAAGAAATTCAGTAGTTACTATTTGCACCATTGAATACAGGGAATAATATGTTTTCCGTGAAACTTTTATGAAAATTGGAACGTAATTAATAATTAAGTCTAATAATTCTAAATTGGATTCCCTACTGGATGGAGGTCTGCAAATTGCGTGGTGAGCTTTTGTCTCTTCAACGATCATCAGTGTTTCCAAACATCGCTCTAACAGGAAGCGAAGCCCTTCCGCTAAAGCTGCTTCGAATTTTTCCTACTGCTGGTATCATCGCAAATTTAATGAGATAGCTAAAACGTGTGTTCCACCGTGTACGTTCCAGGGAAACGAACCAGGGAAAGTGTAATGGCGACTTTAACCCTCTGAGTCCCTTCGCCTTTTTATAAGAGACAAAAAATCAAATAAAATATTTCTGTGCGACACTGGCTCAGATATCAGTCTTCTGTCAGCAATCAAAGATGAAATGCGTCAAACACCTATTATGATGTTTTCTGCAGCTAACGGTACGCTTATTCCGGTTTACGGACAAAAATATCTAAGTATTGACCTTGGACTTCGTCGAAGTTTTAATTTTACTTTTTATGTGTGTAATGTGTCAACAAATATTATTGGATCTGCTTTGTTGCATTGTCTTCATTTATTACCTGATTTTAGGAAGAAAACGCTTGTTGATTTAAAAATGCATTTAAAAATTAATTACAGTGTAACTAACATATATTTGTATTCTGTAAAAAAAATATTTCAAATTGTGTTGATGATAATTAACTGTCTAACTATGCTTCACTGTCGAAGCTTCCTGATCTTAATGAGACTGTTAAGCATAATACTATGTATTTCATTGAAACTTTTGGTTCTCCTGTTTCACTAAAAAAAATGATTAATTTATTCACATGCGACCTTCCAAAAGTAATTACTCCTCTCCAGTTCACATGGTGTCAAAGAAAGGCACAAACGTTTGGAGAACTGTGGGAGATTTTCGGAGTTTAAACGCTTAGACAGTGAAGGGTATGTATCCTATTCCCAACATTTATGATTTTGCAGCAGAGTTCCATGGATCAAAGGTATTTTCTCGAATAGACTTGTAAAAGCCTATCATCACATTCCAGTTAATCTCTCTGATATCTATAAAATGGTTATTGCCACTCCTTTCTGACTTTTTGAGAGCACAAGAATGCAGTTTGGGCTATGTAACGGAGCTGCAACCTTTCAACGCTTTATTGAGGAAATAACTGGTGAGCTGCCTGGAGTATTTGATTTTGTCGACGATATACTGTTTGCGTCAAGTGACGAAACTGAGCATTTGATACACTCGAAAGCTCTTTTTGAAAGATTAAGTGATGATGCGTTAAGAATTAATGAATTTAATACAATTTTGGTTTAACACCTTTGAAATTTTTGGGTTTTCACTTATCAGAAAAGGGTTTAAAACTTTTATAAGACAGTGTGGAAGCCTTTCAAAAATTTCCTAAACCAACCACCTTAATTCAGTTAAGAAAATTTCTCGGCATATTTAACAGCGTTTTCTCCCAAGAGCTTCACATGTTTTAGCTCCCTTGAATAGGCCGCATTAATGGAAAAAAAAAAAAAAGAAAAACCCTTCACAACCAAGCAAAACAAAAGAATACCCTCTCGAATAGGACGACAAAGCTGAGAAAGCATTCGAAAATGCAAAAAGGGCAATTGCTGAAGCAATCCTTCTCAGACACCCAATTCCTACTGCAACCTTAAAATATTGTACTGATGCATCGGATGTTGCGGTTGGTAGCTCATTAATGCAATTGCAGTTTGGGAACCCATTGCGTTTCAATCCGTTAAACTCAGCGAAAGTCAAAGGAAATGGTCATCTTATGATCGAGAACTATTAGCTATTTATTTGTCTATTCGGAAGTTTCGGCACATGCTTGAAAGCAGGGCCTTTACAATCTACACTGTCCAAAAGCTTGAAAAGGGTTCTCCACGGCAACTTCGTGACCTTGATTTTATAGGCCCGTTTTCCACTACCATACGATACATCAAAGGTCGTGACAATATCGTTGCTGATGCCTTACCTAAGGTAGAAATAAATTCAGTATCTGATAATCAACACATTGATTATAAAAAGTTATCCGAAGAACAAATTCAGGACTCTAATTCAAAATTCTTTATTTCAATAACGACGAAATTCAAAATTCTTTATTTCAATCTTTACTGGTTTTTAAATTAGAAAAACATTATTTTCTTTTACAAAACGTTGCTGTTTACTTTAATATGGACATAGGTATATCTCGCTCGTTCATTCCTGGAACTTTTCATGCTAAAATTTGTCAGCAGATTCACTGTCTTTCTCGTGCTGGTATTTCAGCTTCAACAAAACTAATTACTAAGCTCTATTTTTGGCCTAATATGAAGAAATTTTTTAAAACTGCAGTTCAGTTTTGTCTGCACTGCCAACGTTCTAAAATGCATAGACATTCTAAATCACCGTTGGGTACCTTTTCCTTGCCAGATGCAGGATTTGCACATATCCATATTGATATCTTAGGTTCTCTTCCACCGTCTGAAAGTAACCGTTATTGCATGACAATTATTGACAGCTTTACCAGATGGCCAAGAGTTACACCTACTGCCGACATGTCAGCTGACGATTTTGGGTATACATGGAATTAGAACTACTGCTTATCATCCTGAGTCCAACGGACTGATTAAAAGTTTTCGTAAACAATTTAAAAGTGCTATAATGGCTCACAATTTAAAATGGACTGAAATTCTGCCTATAATTCTGTTGGGTATCAGGTCTGTCATTAAGAAAGATATAAATGCTACGTATGCTGAACTTGTTTATGGTACCACACTTAAATTACCCTCAGATATGATGAATGCTACTAATTTCGTATCTCTTTCTGAATCTTATGTGTCACAGCTTCAATCCGTCATGCATTTAGTTAGACCGATTTCAACCTCTAGGCATGTTGAACCATCAATTTATGTACACCTAAGCACTTCAAACCTCTTCTCATGTATTTCTGTGTATCGACTCTGTTAAACCTCCTCTAACTCCTCTTACACTGGTCCTCATGCCGTTGTCGCACGAATGGACAAAATTTTTATTGTTTAGGTAAATAATAAAAAGATTACACTTTCAATCGATCGTTTAAAACCAACATATACGTTGTCAGAACGTATAGATTCACCTGTAATTTCGCAGTTTCCAAACGAAGTCTGAAAAGACTCAAAAAATTGCTCCAAATCAAATAGTTACCCGTAGTAGACGTTGCATTCTCTGAAAAACTATACACTGTAATATGATTGAAAATTTCTCTTGTTATTTGCTTCAAAAGTCAGAGTGTATAAATTCATGATTATTTTTTTTGCATACCTATTGGGAGTTACATAAAATTCTTATTAATTTTTCATTATTTATGTTTCACTAAGATATGCATTGTATGGGTATATATTTTAATTTGAATTCAAGTGTATCATTACTATTCATATATTTTGTATTTCGTCTTTTTTGTACGTATATTAAGTATAACTTTCATGTGAATGTGTATATCTTAAACTGGAAATTTGCAGCCAACACGTTTTGTGTTATGATTGTGTCACTGGGGAGATACTCTGTGGCAGTCTGATGCTCGGCTGCATGCGCCGCCAATCTACGTCATTTTATGTACGTAAAAACTGCGAGCGCGACGGTATAACATTAGTTTGAGAGGAAAAAAAAACTAGGAACTTAATATCATGATCTTGATTGGAAAAGAAAAGCATGGAGGGTCTTGAGTGGGGGCCAGCATCAGGATTAAATAATTTAGTATTATTAATGGCCCAATGAACGAAGCTCTTCCTTTAAATATTTTGAAAAATAATTTAAAATTATCCGCCCAACATTTGGGTACTGGAAACAACTTTATTTTTTTATCAGGATAACGAGCTAAGCACACAGCCTTAACGTTCGACTTTTGGGTGTCTATAATTGCCCACAAGTTCTGAAAACACTACCCCAATCACAGATTTAAACCCGAC
This sequence comes from Stegodyphus dumicola, assembly GCF_044657685.1. Taxonomy (NCBI): domain Eukaryota; kingdom Metazoa; phylum Arthropoda; class Arachnida; order Araneae; family Eresidae; genus Stegodyphus; species Stegodyphus dumicola. The sequence goes on along the minus strand of NC_140777.1, from coordinate 111,077,408 downwards.
AAAGTATATTTAGAGATACGTAGAAGTTAAGTTATGAAGAAACAACATTAAAACTAAAAACGGTCTGAAAACAGTAATAATAGAAGAGTGGAAGAACAGGAACACTGATGCAGATATTACAAAAAGAAAAAAAAAACCGGTGAACTGTATGCCCGGATGTTTTAAAGCAGTTATAAATACTACGTGATATACTACAAAATACCAACTAACGGAAATAATACAGTATTTACTAGTACTGCAGATTTCTTTTAGGGGTACGAAAACTTTTTGAGATAACTTTTCTGTCACTTTTCTGTTCTGAAGTAATCTCAAGAATCACGTAAATCTCAAGAAGGGTTAATTTCCTTTTATTTCTCAAAATAAGAAATTAACAGATGGCTGCTTCAGAGCGTACAGCAAAGCCTCCCCTTGTGCTTGAACTTAAAGTAATAACAAGTAAAACTTAACTAAAAATATATAGCCGAAGCTATCAATATTTCCAAGTGGTTGGCTCCTAAATATCAACTAAACTGATGAAGCTATCAAGGGCCTGGGATACAGCCGAAGGTAACAATAGCTTGGAGAGAGTGTACCCAAAAGGTAAAGGCGCGCTAGTCAGAATCCCTGGCTGTTTAACGAAGTCAGTGGAACATTGACTTACATACTGCTTTTACTTATTTGTATTAACCGCGATTCTAAAGACACATTCTGGTAGGAAATTGTAAGTTGAAATTAAGAGGGACAGGAAAGTAGCTTTAACTAAAGATAACTTTTAAAAACTTAAAATAAATCTTACGAACTATTCGAACAAAAATGGAGAAATCCTGATACAATAGATGAAACTTGGGGATATATATATAAATGACCGCAATAAAAAGATATCCATTTATTATCATGAAAGAGAAGAAAAAATACTTAGAACATGGTCTAAAGAAAGTTTTTCAAAGCGGTTTAGGATTGCTGTTGGTTTTTGGTATAATGACAGAGAGAAAATAGATAGAGTGCAGAAAACTGTTAAGATCAACTCCACATATTATCAGGAATATTTGTGTACCCAATTTACAAATATTAAATACCTTATCTTTAACCACAGTGCCGTCAACCAATAGAACTGCATCAAGACAAAGCAAGGATCCACACGTCAAAATCCACACTTAATTTCCTAAAACAGTAGAATAAAAAATGGGTACCATAACCTTGACTGATATACCTACTACTCCTCCTGATATATCACCAATAGATTTTTGCGCTTTTGAAATTTTAAAAGTCAGATTTTCCAAACGTCGACTTACACACCTCCTTGGACTTTGGAAAGCTGTTCAAGAGAAATGGGGTAAAAAACCTCTTCCGACACAACAAAAGGGCTTTATTGTCTAAATTACAGTGTAGAAAGATAATGAAAAATAAGGTCGATCAAATAGAACATTTAAAGCACAAAAATGTTAGGTAAAGGATTTTTGTAAATATAATGAAAATAGTCTTAAAAATATGCCAAGAGCTTCTGTATGATAAACTATTTTTCTCTCTAATTATTATATCCTTTTTAATTAAAGCTTATTGTATAAAACCTTTTATATAATTTGGTTTTATTCTATCTACATTAGCATTCGGTAACAGCTGATTTCAGAAAATAATAAGATTAAATTGAAATGCATCTAAAAGTGCTCTACTCAATATATATTTGCGCAAACTTTTAATTAAATGAACAAAATGAGTTAAAATGTGGCATTATTCTGATTTAATTGTTAAGAATAATTGATAACCAAATATCCAATTTGTAAATTATACCATAATTAAAGGGAGAAAACTGCATCTGAAGTTTATGTAAAATACTAATTAATTTAAGATGTATTTATGTGTCTATAGATGATCATATGAAAATAAACTCATTTTAATTAACGAATTTGTCAGAATTATATAACAGTTGTTCTCTGACCTAAGAAAGAGAGAAATAAATATTACTAACAGTTACACTTATAATTGTTAAAGGGAGAAGGAACAGAGCATCAGAATGTTTATTGAATTAGCATACCTAAAACATGATACATAAATTTATCTGACAATTAACCTGGCACTGAGTGTTGTAACATGACGTTTTCTAACTTTTTGTTTTCCTTTTATTTTTTTTTTCGTCTTTATAATTTATTTTTATTTCTTTCTTTCTTTATTTATTTATTTAATTTTTAACCCAAAGGGCTAAATTGTTTCGATACTAGGAGCCCAGAAGTGCTCTTAGTCTCGAAACGGCATTTTGCATTGAATCACTTAAATGCAATGTATCACTTTTGATGTTGCCACCAAATATTATCGCCCTGTATTATATTTAAAGAAGCTAAATAATGAAAAATCTACAGCAAAGTAGGTATGCTTGTTCTTGCATTGTGAAAAAAACAGCGGTACATAGTTATCAAATTTTGAATAACATAATCTTCCACCCGAACATGGCACCTGGAAGCCAGAATTTTAAATTTGTTTTATCGTCTTTTTCATATTTTATAAAACATTTACGAATTTTTTTATTAAAATCTCAGAAATGTCAAAGCGAGCAGTGTCAACACTCTAGTGAATAAAACATTTCTATCTCCATCGCGCAAAGTCTATCGGGAATCCTAAAGGTATGCTGTTTTTATATATTTGTACCCCAACGCGGTGTTAGCAGAAATACTCTCGAAACGTGTATGTGTCTGTAAATGAAAAAAAAAAAGAAAGAGCCGCTTCGTTTTAATAAAAATCTGAAATCTTTCAAAATTTTAAATTTATTATTTTATTTTATTGAGGACTAGAACAAGATTTGTACATTTTGTCCAGTATTCGTGAACTTCGTGTCTTCTACATTAAATTCAAATGCAGAGAAAATATCTGAACATCCATTCGAGAAGAAACGTTTGAGAAATCTTCCACTAGAAAAGAAGAATAGAAAAGAGTAAAAAAAATCTTGAAGACATTGAAAAGTACTCTTTCTTTTTCACGTTCTTTTTATGTTATTTCTAAAAAGAATTACTTTTACGTATGTTATTTCCAATCTATTCCTCTACATACTTGCTAAAATCCATTGATGTGTAATCACTAAAGAAGACTTTGCTAGGCTTATTCATGAACAGAGCCAATTGAGAATCTCATCTTCGAGAATTAAAAATAGCAAATATGTGATATCTTCTTGCTTACAAATGAAGCCACGAACCCAGCGGAAAGAGGAAAAATAACAGATCTTTGATGATTAAAGATAAGAGGGCTATTTCTGTCAGTTAAATGCATTTCTTAAACTTCTTCGTAGAGAGGAAAAGAAAATTGTCACTATGGAGCATCTTGGCTAATAAAAAAGAATCCCAGCGGGATACTGTGGTTGGCTTACTTTGGTTTTACTTTCCTCAGAGAAGTGAAGAGAATTAAGAGTAGTTCCATGTAATCAGACGAAGAGATGCTTCAATAAACTTTGCTGCATTGAGGGACCTGACCTAAAATCCAGTACTTCTTGTTGTGACAAGAACTAGGCATTTTCTCTCAACTTATGTCATGGCTTGGTATTTCAAAGCTAATTATAATTTTATTATGCTTAATGATCTTATAAAGCAATGTGAACTAAAATTGATAATGATTATAATAAGATTAAATTCCGCTTTCCTTTTTATTAGCTGAAATGTAATATATAGCTGTCACTATTTCAGGTCATTCATTCTCACCTCCTTTTTTCACCTCTTTTGCAAAAAACGTGTCATCAAAATTCCCATAAAATGTGCTTGAATTATAATTTGCAAGGTACTTTATTTTAATTAACTAGCTATTTATTATAATTTAAATTTTTACTACAACCTATTCTTTCCATATTCCTCAACGGAATGCAAATAAGGAGAATTTAATCTGAGGATTTTGAATGCTTAGATTACAGCTTCTAGCAGCTGTGTCTTGCTGTTTTTTACTATCTTCAGCTCTGTCATCTCAAATTTATAACTGGGATTTAACGTCTTGTTAGCCGATGTTCTAAACCAGTAAAATTCTGAGTCAGTTTGATTACTCTCTTTTATGTTCAACGTCCGACTACATGATGTCCATTTGAAATTTAACTTTCTGTTATGGAAATTTAAATATCTGCAAGGTAAAGGAAATTCGTTGTGACACAAGCTGTGCCCTTTCTATTCAATTTAAGAGTAAACAAAAATTGTATTTTAATTTTCTTCATTATCTGTGATTAGCTTAAGACTCCGATATCTCCTAGCAGTCTATTAGGATCTGTGGGACTTGAGCACAAATTTTCAGTTACAGTAGGACTCTAAAAATTGCTTATAATTTTATTTTATGCATGTAATTTATTTTAACACTTATGAAATTAGCATTGTGACGGTAACGATTTTTGACAACAACTTCAATTTTTGACCATTTGATAAAGTGAAATAAAAAAAAAATTATTGAAATTAGCTTCATTAAAGCAGCTTTGAGCAACAGATTTTTCTTTGGGGGAAATTTAATGCACTCTTTACATACAGTGTATATTAGACATTTTGAATACCAGAGCAATGACTTCCTAAAATTATGGATTTTTGTTTTGCTATGATGAAACTTAGTATGAAAAATTATCATGCATAAGGAACAAGAATTAAAGATTTTCGTGATAGAGGTTTATTTCAGAGGAGTTATATTTTGTCTCGTTGTCTTTTTCTCGAATGTGATCCGGGAGAATGATTACATACAGATTTTACTTACCTGCTACTGGTCAAGTGCATAAAGCGTCTAAACCAAAGAATATCTAAGGAGATTCCTTATCTAAACTCCTGAGCCAGGCTTAGGCAGACAGACCTTGGGCATTTATTTATCTTATTCAATTGATCAACTAACCACGTTTACGTACATAGTTGAAAGTAATTGTTGTAGTGGAGAATGAGGATATTGACTGTGTTTTATGGCTTGCATAATCCTCCAAAATCAGAAACATTGGATATACCATGGACGCAACCACTAGACACGTCACATAATAAATCTCAACATCAAATTATGCATTATTCTGAATAGCCTAGTAAAGAGCACAGTATAAAGTAGTGACATTTTCCCATAAATGCTACACGATTTCTCACCATTCATTATAACTAGGAGCAAAGAATATTTGATGCATTCCTGGTCACCACCGCCGAGTATCGACTCTCTGTAACATTTACTATATAACCGCATCTAAACACCACAGAAACGCATAAAAGAATTGTTTTTTTTATGTCCTCACTATTCTTACATTATTATAGATATTCTTTACTTTTAAGAATGAACCCTTACGGGTTCTGAATCTGAAGGTCTTAATACGTTCAAAACATTTCGGAAGAAAAATTCTCTAGTACAACTGCTTAGATGCATTTTTGTTTGTAGAGTGATAGCAAACAGCCAATCAACACAGCTCACTCTTTGGGTACCATGTAATGGGAAAGGCAGTTCATTACAAATGGTGACTCATGCTGGGAGAATCGATGCTAATAGCTGATTGGTTATTGAAAATAAGCAACCTCCCAAGTTCTTTTGTGAAAGGAGAGGAAAGGTCGTGCGTCTTCTTTTCTGTGTTAAAACAGGTAGGAAAGTTGTTTAAAACAGTTTTTCGTCCGAAACAAACAGATGTGCCTTTAGCAGTTTCTTGTGATATGGAAATTTTTAATTTTCTGATAGAATTCAAATCGACATTGCATCCTACACTTTTAATTTAAGTAAGGTTACATTGGATTTCCTGTATTTTTTCTCCTCTTTCTTACGCCACTTTAAAAATTTGTTGTAATAAAACGGGGATTTCCAACTTAATTTAGCTGTCCTGATGATTCCGCTAAAAATCCCCGGGAATTTCCAATTTTCCATCAGTTTCATACTTTAACGTCCTCTATTGATCCGGCTTTAAGACTACTGCACAGCCTGCTAATGTTGCGGAATGCTGTTTGGTCTAATAGGGATCTACTGATTCCTCTTACCACACTTCATAATCTGTATTTTACGTACTTTTGATTGAATGCAACGCTGTTTGGTGATAATATATAAAAATAAATCTAGTCTTGCCATCTGCTTAGGCGTGAGAAGGAAATCGCTAGATTTTTGTCTTCATCAGCGACGACATTATTTTGAAGCAGCTGGCAGTGACTTAGTAAAACGTAGGTACATTTATTTTTAGATACAAAATCTGACTCGTCATTTCCATTCTCAGAGTCCACGAATAATTTCATTGTAATTTTAGTCAATATATACAAACTTATTATACACTTTATTCAGGTTATCATCAAAATGTCCTTAGAATAATGTGATAAGACTTCTCTGAAAACAGTGGGGTAAGACTAAGTTGACTATAATGAGAGAGATAAAATTATGCACAATTTAAATAAGTAATATAATCTTTACTCTTTTAGTCTTCCATTACTTAATATGAGTTCCATGTATCTGAACTTGTTTCCCTTTAACTTTTCTTTATCAACAGAACATTTCAATTGTATTATATTTCGTAACTATCATAAAGTTCAGATGCTACTGTTTATTTTCCATAAGCAGAGCTCGCTTTAGGAAAATGTCTCTGAATAGATATACAGTAAACAAGTGAGGAATTTGAGCAGAATAGTAACTACTAAATAAGCAAAAATTAATTACTCTCTGCAGTTTACAATTTTGTACATATTTTTCAAAGCATCGCTGTTGAATGCAACGGAAGTTATATGGCCTTCACGAGTGAACGTTGGAATGCTTAGTCAAGAAGTTCAGGTCGAAATGTCGGAAACACAGGCAAAACTCAGAATTAGTTTTTCACATTTCTGATAGGAACAGAGCAGATGACAAATCATTTACGAGATGGAATTTTAGTGTTGGGTAGGGAAATTTCGGTATATTCTACGAAATCTAAACTTAGGGATGATTTCATCCAAGCAACACATCTATTTTCCAAAAACTAAAATTAGGAAACTCTTTTTTTCTTTCCTTTCTTTTCACCATCGACGGAACATCTGGCCCACTGGGGATTATTTGACTTCTTTCCATTTTACATATAGCATGTGCTCTCTTATCCTAAATTTACAAAACTAAAATTAGGAAACGCTATCGAATATTTTTTGACTTCCTTCCATTTTACATAAACATGTGTTCTCTTATCCTAAATTTTAAAGATCGGCGTGTTTGACCCAAAGATGCATAATCATGTCTACAAAGAATTTGGCGAATATCTCATGAATAGAGGCTATAATAAATGTCTATAATAAGACTTCCAATAATCCATCTCTTATAACTAAGGACTTTTTGCTACATTATCTTATTTATCAGCCAACAAGCTCGCTCCAACTTCAAATATCATATATTTAAGAGAAACCATACTTATTTAGAGAATGGCAAAATTTCATTCATTTTGCCCCAACTTTAGTTCTGCTTAAGTACCATTGAACTTGCTGAATAATTATGCTCGTATGAAGCCTTGCGTCTGTTGTGTACCCTAAGATGATGCCGTTGTGGGACATTTAGAAGAGACGCTGGCTCACATTTGTTACACAAAGAAGTGATATGTTTGATATAATTTCATAGAAAATGAACTATATATATATTTTATTATAAGCAAAGAATTATTCGTCATGACTGGTTTGGGAAAATTATTATTGCCACCTATAATGTAGACAAGGTATAAGCGATTGTTAGGGGCAATACGAGGAATACTTGTCACGAGGAAATTCCTGAACTTGATGTGATGTTACTGTCAGACAAACAAGATGGTTCACAACAATGAAAAAATTATTAAAGAACGAACTAAAACTATTGTAAATTATTAAAGACCGAACTCCATATCATCAATATCGTGATCAATTTTGTGTTTTACAGAATGTAATAGTGTGTTACTAAGCTCATAAGGTATTTCTCCCGCCTTCTTAGCGAGCCTTTGTGGTGTAACGGTCTGTACGCTGAGCGTGTATCCAGAGGTCCATGGTTCGATTCAGAGCGAAGGCGTTGCTCATTTTTCATGACTAATGCTTTCAAAAACCACATAATGTCTCTAAAGTGGCGCCCGAACTAATAGTGTGGTGGATGATGATTCTGAACACACAGGATTTAGCGATTAGGTAACTTAAAAACCCCAGTAGCCCTTTAAAAAGAGGGTATATAAGGTATTTCTCCCGCCTTCGTAGCATGCCTTCGTGGTGTAGTGGTCTGCATGCTGGGCGCGTATCCAGCGGTCCGTGGTTCGATTCCTGGCGAAGGCGTTGCTTATTTTTCATGACTCCTGCTTCCAAAAAATACCTAATGTCTCTAAAAGCTTACCAAATATTACACTCACAGTGTACGCATGCTTTGTCCTAAAGAAATACAATTAAGTTTTTTAATTTGGAATAATTTTTTTGCTTTTATATTACATGGTTCATTGTCTGTTTATAAGAAGCGTCTCAATTTTACTTGTTTCATTTTAACCGATTTTTAGGAAAATAGCATTCCGAGTGAAAGTACTTTAAAGCCATCATACCCAAATAAGTTTTTATTGTTTCCTAACAGTAATATCGTGTACTGAATTGCTCTGAACTACAAAGATTTATTTAAATGGAATTACTAAAATAAGAAAAATGGCAATATTCCTCTCTTAGAATGATAAATTTAATATCACTTCCTCTGAAGACACCATTCTAGTTTTTATCGTGATTATTAAAACGATTCTAGTTTTAAAATGAAACTTAAATTCTGAACTCCTAGCTGAAACGACATACAAATTTTAGAATTTGTCGGAGTTAGTAAATTAATTTATTACAAGCATGTAGTATGCTTAATTACGCATATAGCAATCATACATGTTCATTTTTATTTCTTCTTGTGAAATTTGAACCAAGTACATTAATTTTTTATTATAAAATGCCATTATTTGCACTTGCAAAAGGATATCTGGAAATCCTAATTACTTGTGCATTTCGAAAATTTTTCTAATTTAAATATATATAAAATGAAAAGTTTGAGTGGTTTCTGAAGAAAATGATTTAAGTTAAATTTTTGCGCTTCTTTTTAGAATCTTTTTAATAATTTCATTTATTATTTCTCATTTTTGTCTAGTGATTTAAAATACGTTACGTTTATATCACGATAGGATTCTCAAAGGTATTAACATTTTTAAACACAAAAATGTGACTGCGAATAAAAGATACTACTAAAGCTTTCAATTTAATTAATTCAGAGAAAACTCATTTTACTCTAGCCTCCCGCAGAAAGGTTCTCATACATAATAATGTGCATATTGAAATTTTCAATACCGGAATGATGTTTATCTTCGCATTTCTTAATAAGCGAGTGAGACCTCCAAGCAAATTTAACTTTCCGTATATATTCAAATCCTCATTTAGTTAACTTTTCTATGCTATAAAATATGCTACATGTTTTAGTTTATTCTACTAAACCCATTCTACTCTAGATAACTTTGTAAAGAATAGTTTTTATTTGCTTTATTTCAAGTAAACATTTGAATAGCATCATCCTTGAAGAATAATTTCTTTCAAAACAAATTTTATAATGAAACGGGCACATTTCTAAAGCGAGTCTAAGAGTATCATATTTTTACGAGACTTATTACCCTGTTAAGATAAACCCCCTCGGTATATTTACGACCTATGAATAGACCTCTGAATGTTTTGGTGTATTCCTTAGTGTTTCGAGAAAGATAGCATAGAAACTAAATTTTTTAATAAAGTTCATGCAATGCTTTTGGCTTTTTTGATTTTCTCTTTCTACTTCTGCAGTCAAAATGTCAATTGTTAAATTTAAGGAAACGCGCACTGAAAAATATGCGTCATGATATCAGCATCATCACAAAATTAAAAAAAAATCTGATGTGGACACCACATGACTTTCTGGTACAGATTATTAAAACATGTACATTATTTACTGCCCTTCATTTAAACTTATTTCCTCAAATTCTTCTAACTCAACCAACTGATCTCTCAAATTAATGAAAATGACATAAAAAATTGCAGATTTTGAAATTAATGATCCTGGTTAATTTTTATGTTATGAGGACCAATCTTCTTATAATTTTACTTTTTCGTAACGAGTATAAAATCTTACGAAATATGAGTATAGTATGCCGGAGATCGCAATAAAGTTAGATTTACTTTTTCAGTGAAAATAATTTTTTTAAAAAAATTTCTTATTTTTCAAACATGATTGTTTTCGTCATTTAAAACACTCCTGTAATGAGAAGTATATGATTATGACCAACGATTGCGAAAATAAAGACTGAGCAATAATTTTTAAGCAGGGGATAGGAGGTTATAGATATAAATCTATCTCTCTCTCTGTATATATATTTATATATTTATATATAAATGTTTGGTATTACCGATTGCAATAAAAAGGGATATGCACAACTATAAATTATAGCAGTTCCATATAAAAAAAATCCAGCTTTCTATGGGTAATCATTTTTGAAGTGTGCGAGATACATCCATACATGTATAGACGCCACGAAAAAACACCTCCGGAATCTATTTTAAATCTATTTTACAATTCGTTTCAAACGGATAATCCTTTATTATGTCCGTATGTATAGTCGTCAAGCAAAAAAATCGTTCTAATGGATTCTGGAACAGTCAAAAGTGATATTCCACTTGAAATATGATACCAGAAATGTTTGGCGATTACTGTAATTATTTTACTTCACACAAAAAGGTACAAATGGCAACTTTGCAGCTTCCGTTCTAGCAGGCGGATTGACGAAATCCAGCTTGAGTTTTCATGCGTGTTATTTGCAACTTAGTGTATACTCGCAATGTATGAAAGCCGAGATTCTATGGAATACCAATGCATTTTAGAGAATGTCGAATACTGCCGGCAATGTGTGAATTAAGTAACATTTCCATACCTTTCAAACCGTAGGAATTCCAGCATACAAATAACAACCTGAAAAGTATAAAATGCATCTGCGTAAAAATGCAATGACTAGTGACAGTATATAATGATTCGAGCAATATATTGGCAGTTATAATAAGTATGACAAATGGACGGTTTCTACTGGCGGAAAACTTTTGAAGGAATTTTAATACAACTATACGCAGAATCAGAATTAAGTTTATCCTCTAAGGATTTGCTTAGAATTTAAAATATTCTTGAAAACAAAATTCCTCTCCGTGCTGTTGCAGTTGCTCCAGTGGAAGCGGTCAAGTATTTAATAAAGTGTATGTGTTAAACAAAATGCGAAAATATGAACTGTCTTTACAAATGGGTAAGAAAGAGCAAGAAATTTATAAATTCATAGAAGCAACTTATTTACAGCCTTAAAAAATCTTAGATATTGCTTTAAATTTCGATGACAATAGAATGAGTCAGCTAGCAATGTAACTACGAATTAAATGGCCTTTAATAACATAAAAAAATCAATTTTGGAGTAAAATCTAAATGTTCTGCTTCTTGCTCCTTATTTCCACGAAATGAATATTCAAACAGTCAGCTAATTAGACTGAAGGGAGAAAAAAAGCTGATGTCAAACATAAACTTTTCTAGTTAAAATGAAAATGCAGTTTAGAAGAAATTAATGAGTTCTTTAATACGATTGCTAACGAGACCTGAATATCGTTTTCGTAATCATTAAAACATTTATGATAAATGAAATCAGAATAAACAGTTCTTTTTACATTTCCTTTGTTTAATTTTTTATGTGTTATTATTAATTATACAATTGCGTTGATAAATTCTTTTACATTGCATTGATAAATTCGTTTCATGCCTCGATAATTTTGTCTCTGAACATACAGTTTTCAAATAAGTAAATCCGAATTCTAATTAAACATTTTTTCAAACTTGTTAAACACCTTAAATTAGATGTGTTTGCATTTTAGTTGGGTTACAAAAACAGTTTGTCACAATAAATTAAAAAAACTGCTTCCTTAACAACGAAGAAATAACGTAATCTTATACCATATCAAAGGAAATTATGCAAATTTTTCTAAGATGTGTGTGTAATGAAAATACTTTTTTTGGTTTAATTAAGAAATCATATTCACAGTTTAAAGATCTTTCTCCTTTTGAACAGCAAATAAGTGGGTCGTTTATTTTAATGATGCTCTAATATCTAACTAAGGGCAAAAGGCTCCTACTTTTAACTAAAGTGTAATAAGAATAAGAATTGTACATTACTCATGTTAACGTTTCTTCAAGTATCAATTGTGCAATTAAATTATCTTATGGTCTGCTATAATAATATACGCACGTGGTTATAAGACAATTCACTTACATTGTAATCATCATTCATTCGTAGCTTAATATTCAAGCATGTATATATATTAATAGATAATTTACTTCTTAAACTTTAAATTAAAAATTTTCGTTTCTTTTTACATTAAGATCTGATATTTAAACAATTTAATTCTTTAGAAAAAGGCACTCTAAATATGTGATGCCACCTTTAAAAGCAGTTATTTTTCTTGTAGATCAGAGGTTGAAACTGGCGGTCATCGAAGCAATTTTCTGTGGCTCGCAAAGATATTTCATGTACGTATTTGTTGCAAAGATTTCTGGTTTTTGTCTTTTTAAGTCCGCGTTCATGTTATTCTCAATTCCACCAAACACGAAAAGGAGTAACTAGGCAGAAAATGTATAAATGGAGCTAATATATTTAATGTAATATAAATTTTATTGTCAGATTTGAAGTTACAGATTTATTAAGTTTAATGGCCAAAAAATAAATAAGCTCAGTTACTGATTTTTGCACTACGAATAATTGCTTTGGTTGAGATAACATTACATTTATAATGTAATCTCAAACATCTTGGATTGTAAACTCAGATATACTTTGAGCAGCTTCATCATGCATTGTAAGCTCAGCAATGAGCAGCGTTTTTTCTCAGTTGAAATCGAATAACATAAGGACCCGATTGACCGGTGAGCATCTACAGTTATGATCAAGCTAATTCTAGCAATTAATCTCCAAGCCTACAAACGTTATCAGAATCAAAAAGCCAGCAGGTGTCAAGATATAGTAACAAATAAAGAAATGTATAACTATTTACATACAAGCGTATGTGTTTTTATTTAGACGTCGAAAAGGAGTAAAATAAATAAGAGAAAGACAGTATACTGTTATTATTTATTCTCGATTCTGTTATGTTTTTAAAATGCGTTTATTTTTAATTAAAGAAATTATTTAATGGTTAGTTAAACATGCATGAATTATTTGGAAGACATGCCACTCTTAGGAATTGATATATAGCTCTCGGTATATCTGAGTTACAAAGTGTAACCAACGAAAATGTCTCACTAATACCGAATTTTAGATTTCAGATTTGCAAATAAATACTAATTTTAATTTTTCTGGGCTATATTTTTATTACTGCTTATGTATGTTTTGATTAGCGAAATTTAAAAGCTATTTAAAATGTTTTTGGTTTTGTTAATTACATATTTCATATTGGTAAATATATCTGGCTTGTCAGCAGTTCTCGGTGCCGAATTTATTAAATTTTAAAACTTAATTACAGATCCTGCTTTCCGCTTACGATATCTGATTTTGAGATTAATAATTTTATACAGTATCATAAAAAATCTAATGTGGTCACCACATGACTTCCTTGTATGGCCTATTAAACTTTACACATATTTTGCTGCATTTCATTTAAACTCATTTCCTCAAATTTCATTAGAGATATATTTCTCCTTAAATTCATTCAGTTCTCCCTTCTCGGGAAAGCAAAAATACATAAATCCAAACATCTTCACTAAAAATGTAAGATACAGAAAAATAGGAAACACCAAATACAGTTAAAACAGATTAAAAAAATTACCATTAAAATTATAATTCGCAGCGGGAAAGAAGGCAGATTTTTCGGTGCACAAAACTGAAAGTTTACTTTTGGTCCCATTCGTAAAAAACATGTTGAAGGTGCAGAAAGACCTTATTCACTATTTATCTAAACTTCAAATGTAAACAAATATTGCTGCTAAGGTAAACAAATTAGCCTTAGCCGCACTTAAACATCTTTTAAGTTCTTGATAATTCTACAACTATTGCACGTAGATTAACTAATGGCATGACAACCTTAAGTGGAAGATAAGATCAGCATAATTTAATCATAATAAATCATGCAAAAAATGCATAATTTACCATCATATAAGAATAAACATAACTGAGCTCATGGAGCCGAGTAACAGAGTAGGTTATTTATATATATTTATATATATAATTTTAATGCAGCCGATTGCAACCAAAAAGGGAGGTGCTTAACAATATGTTATAGCTGTCCTATATGCAAAATTTCAACGTTCTGAGGCTATTTGTTTTTGAGTTTTGCGAGATTCATTCATACGTACGTAACGTATGTACAGACGTCACGGAAAAATCTCTTTTGAATCCATTTCTCCATTTTGTTGAATTGCATTCAATAGCGGTCAAAATGGATATTTTCGTTGAAATAATGATATGCGAAAAAAGGTTTTGCGGTTGCAATACTTCATTTACTTCGTACACGGAAGTAAAAACACAGTACACGAAAATATTTATTTAAATCTAAATTATTAAGATATTTATGAAATAAATTGCTTTATTTAAAATTTTATATTTCATTAATAATTTTAGTTAAAAAAGCCTCATATGAAAGGTAAAAAGTACGTAAATCGTCTGATTTTATGAAACGTTTACGTTTAAGATGCAGCTAAGCGTGAAAGTCTTCTTTGAATTTTAGAAAAGTCAAACATGAGTGCGCGTCTGGAAATATTTATATTTTATTAATAAATTTAGTTTAAAAGTTCCATATGAAAGGTAAAAAAATACGTAATTCGTCTGATTTTACGTTACGCTTACGAATAAGATACAGCTAAGCGTGTAAATCCTCTTTGAAATTTAAAAAAAGTGCAAATAGGAGTGCATAATTTGTCAAAATCGAATTATGTTGTTATCAAGACTGCGAGATATTTAATAATTGTGTTTCTTTGAGTTAATTCTGTACGAAACTGTAATTTTATATTCGAAATGATCTAATCAAATCTTGTTAATAAAGATCACTCAAGAGAATACTTTAATTCAACAGATGGAAAAGAAGTACATCGTTTTTAAAATTAATCAAAACTCAGTGACTAGATCAGTGAAATATTTTAGAAAATATTATGCATTTCAAGCATATATGATCAACGTCCTTTATCTTGAAAAAAATAAATTCCCCATCTTTTTGCAACATATAGATGACTTAAATAAAATGAAGATAAATAATGTTGAGTTGTTTACATTAGACCAAAAAGAAGCAAATGTTTTCGCTACGTATTTAAATTTAATCTTATAATAAAATAAATAATTTAAGTCATATAAATGTACGAATTAAATATAATTATAAAATTCTATATAATCACCACTCAAACAGACGAAATGCACTATAAATTCACTGACAATCATTAGTTATTAGCCCAAATAGGCATTAGCAAAGAATGGCTATTAGTGAAAGAATGGCTATTAGAAAACGACATTGTGCGTCAATTTCCTATAAATGTCCGAATCACTATTCAGATTATTGCCACCAAATATTAATAATATACATTATTAATATACATTTAAAGAAGTAATACATTTAAAGAAGCTAAAATAAAGAAGAATCTACGTAAATGTTTATTCTCATTGTGAAAAAAGAATACCTAGGGTCATCAAATTTTTCATAACGTAGTTCTCCACCCGAACATGGGTACCTGGAAGCCCGAATTTGGAATTTGAATTTGTTTTACTTTATGTTTTATATTTTTAAAACGTGTTGACGAATTTGTGATTAAAAAAACTCAACAGTTTGAAAGCAAAAAGTGGCAACAGTGTGGGGAATAAAACACTTTTATCTCCAGCTCGCGAGACTGTCTATCGAAAATTTTAAAGATATGTTGTTTTTAAATACTTTTATCCCAATGTTGCATTATCCCAAATGCTCTCGAACCGTGTATGTGTCTTTAAATAAAAACAAAAAAAAAAAAAAAAGAAAAAAGAAAAAAAAAAGAAAAAAAAAAAAAAAAAAAAGAAAGAAAAACAGCCCGTTTGGATGTAATTTAAAATCTGAAAGCTTTTAAGTTCTTTTAAAATGTTTATTATACAGGTTGTTTATAAAGTCCTGGACCCATTTTGATGTTTAATAACTCATAAAATAATGAAAATATAAACAAACGTATGGTATTTATTGATGGAATAACTTATATATTTTCCTTTTCAAGTTTGAATATCTTTACTTTTGTAAATATCGTCTGCGCGTGTGGTTAATTTCAGATGCTTTCACTTTCCAGTCTAAATATCTGTATTTTTCTAAATATCGTCTGCTTATTAATTGCAATTTCCTCTCTTTTGTTTTTGGCAACTATTGCAATGTTATGTTTACTTTATCCCTTGGGGATTTGTAAAGTACAACGTTTACAGGAAGAGAGTGTCGAACGTTGATGACCTTAAAGCCATAATTACAACCGCAATAGCCTCTGTGGATGCCGACATGTTTGCTGGTACCTGGCGTGAAATTGAATATAGACTTAATATTCTCCTTGCGACGAAGGGGGCACACGTGGAAGTTCATTGACAAAGGCCATGAAACTTTTTGAGTCTACCTAACCATTTATGTTATTAATTCTAATTTATCTTTATTATTTTATGAGTTATTAAACATCAAAATGGGTCAGGGACTTTATAAACACACTGTATATTTATTTCATATATTTAAATAAAGTTTAAAATTTCTTCTCGTTGAATGACTCTTTTATAAATGGATGAAAAGGAATATAAAAATTAAGCGACAACACTAAGTTATATTATTATTTTTACTTTGTGAGTGACGCATCGAAAAAAACGGAAAATTCAATATACTAAAAAGATTAGACGAAATGCAAGTGATTGCTAAAATTTCGTATAATTCCAAAGGATTTCATGAAATTTTATTAGCATTTTCCTTCTCTGCATATATTTAGGCGGTTTTCAACCCGATTTTTTAAGTGACGTATATTTTATATTTTAGCCTTATAATTGGGAAAATATTTTAGTCTTATAACAAGCAAGTAAAATATAATTTTAACATCTATTTTTTCCAAAGTTTCATTAAATGATGCAATTTAATTCCGGTAGAAAGACTCGGAATACTTTCGGTTTTTGAAAAGTGAGAAATGGGAATCTCTTGTTAGAGTTAGAATCTCGTGTCGTGTCATATCAGAATTTCTTGATATTCTTGAATACACATTTTGCATAAAAGAGAAGCAAAGAGGAATGTCGCCTGATATGAACATTATCTCTTGTTTTCTTCTGTATACTTTACTGAAATACCTAATGCTGAGAGGACATCATATTGTGAATATTCACGAAGCGGTGATAACAGACATCTTCGACTAAAATTCTAAACAGTCGGTAAAGGGAGGAATTAAATCACGTAAAAGCGCAGCGCTTCATAAGCCAAAAATTAACGGTTATTTTAAAATAATTAAATTCCTTTATTAGTTGCTTAAACATTAAATGCATTTTATATTAAGGAAAAAGAATCTGTTAATTAAACTTCTAACTAGACAAAAAATAAATGCTGAAATCGTAATGGAAGAATGTATATTTTTATCATTTTGATAAAAGTTCTCTAAAGAAAATCTAAAGCAGTCACAGAATAAAAGCAAATACTATCTTAAACTTTGTTTTCCCATAAATAAACACTCCGGGGCTCGTACCCGCCATAAACAAAATTAACTGCTTCAGGGGATGCCATTACCGCTGATATATTATAAGCGATTACATGAAGGATACTACCACAAATGATTACGAGAACACTGCTAAATAATGTCCAATCCTGCCGAGTTCTCATTAAAATCTCTGAAAACCAGGCCTCGTACTTAAATGCGACGACGTTAAAACTCACAATAATACACCCCAGGTCGAGTCTAATGAGGTGCTAATGCACTTTGGATCCAACATTCAATCCATTTGTGAAGGTGCCGTTGTCTCACTCCCTTTTCTCCGCATATTATCATTCATTTCATCCTTAGATTGCAATCAACGGCCAAAATTTTCCCATTAGCGCTATTGGAAATGCGGTCCACGCAAATTGGAACGTGTTTGATTTTTAAGAAATGGAATTTAAGCATCTTTAATTATGGATTGTAAGTTTCGGAGATGCATAATTACTTTCGCTGACGGTAATGTTCGGAAAACAATGTCTGAGGTGTCTAAGAGAATTCTATCCAATCATCATAATAGAAGCGGGACGTATATTGGAATTTCTGTTTGTTTAATGCAAGCACCTTTAAATATATGTATTGATTTAGATGGACTGATGTAAAGTATGAGGAGAATATATGCAAGATACAGTTTCTAAAGCAACGGCTCTCGGATTCTTAACAAACATATTGTTTCAATCCTTAAAAGGATTTTAGAGTTTTGAATTTGTTGAAATTGTATATTTCAGAATAGAAACACTGTTTCGAACCATCACTTCAATCCATTTAATGCATTATATTATTTATTTGTTCTCCTTCATACATAAGTAAGATAAAACCGTCTTAGTTCAAAATATGTTTCGCGTATGAAAAGTGTCAAGAAAGATAGCTGGATTCTTTTGAGTTTTCGATTGTGAAAAAAAAGAAGCATATTATAGTAATTTTTTAACTTTTCAGAGAAGTAGGAATTTTACAACATCTTCTAATAAGATTAGTCATTAAATTCAAAACAAACTCTGACTCATTATTACTTCTTTCTTGTTATTAAATTTTTTTGCTTAAAGATAAAAACATAGGTATAATAAAATAGAATAAAGGGAAAAAATAGAAGAATTTTTTTAAATTTATAAATTAATTAATATGTTAAAATTAAAATAACATGATCATATAGTTAAAGGGAATAATATGTTAAAAAATAAAAAAAACTCTGAACATGCTCAAATTTTAAAGATTTCGTGAAGGATTTTTTAAGGTTTTTACGTTCTCACTGACCCCGTAATCTAGCAATTTTGCTGTTACATTCACTCTTGTTAACACGTTTCTTTTTGCGTTTTTAGCTTTATTATTAAGCGTCATTCCCTTTATGCTTAACGCCGTATAGAATTCAACAGCAAAATCGAAAAAATATTGAAAAGAATAGTTGCATATGTTTAGAATTCCCGATGCGGTGTTACGTATCGGCATACATTTTTCTATTTTTATCAGTTTTTCTCAGTTCATCATATCAATGTTCAGTTTTCTTAGTACGATACCTTGAAAAAACTTTCATTTTGTCTTTTTGCTTTTAACGTTTTGTGCGTTAATTTTATTAAGTCACATGTTCTTCGCAATTACGTAACATATTACACTCAGACAACATTTAAATGGTTTACGAAAAACTAGTTAACCCACTAACGAAGAAATTTAGCATTTCAGCAAGAAATTACATTGTTTTTTCCTATATTTGGTAGGACAAATTCAGAAACTGAATGTATTCGTAGAGCTGTAACTGATTTAGTCTGTTTTGAATTTTGAAATCTCTTTTGCAACTCAAATCATAATCTATTTGGTCAGATAATTTTTTTTTGTATGTTCGTAAGTCACTTTTACATTAATTTGCGGTACATTTTATTCACTTCTTAGATTTAAATAACCTCAGTCTACTTACATAATTGCAGCCAATAAACACAATCAATTTGGAGATTAAAATCCTTTAATTAGGTTACCATTTAGTTTTTTCCTTTTCCTTATGGCACGACGATATGGTTTTGGACCGAAACGTAGAATTTAAAGAAGAAATTTAAATATAAAATTAAAAAGAGTACTTAAGCTGTAAATAATGACAGCTGCAAAGAATTTTTAACTCTCATTTCATACATATCATTTGAATAATGGAAAAATTCTAATTAGATTTAAAGTTAATGGACAAAATTGTTATATTTTACTATTCTACTTACACAAATTCAAAATCCATCTACGCTCAAAGAGTGCTGTACAATATAT
Source organism: Stegodyphus dumicola (assembly GCF_044657685.1). Classification (NCBI taxonomy): domain Eukaryota; kingdom Metazoa; phylum Arthropoda; class Arachnida; order Araneae; family Eresidae; genus Stegodyphus; species Stegodyphus dumicola. The sequence goes on along the minus strand of NC_140777.1, from coordinate 111,057,578 downwards.
TATGTTAAATATATTTTTTCTAATAGGTTTCCCATTTTTAGCGAAAATTACCTTTTAGCGGCAGAGAAAAAATTAAGTATTCTCTAATTTTCAAATGTGATTTAGGTTTAATTTAAGCACAGCAATTTGTTCAAGGCATAATCAATCATATCGAAAATATCGTTGATTTTCTGGTTTTTGTAAATTCATTTTGTATAACTTATACAACTATCTATTCAGTGGAGTTATTGCTCTATGCAATTCGTTTTTCTTGTGTTTCTTGTTGTAATTTATTCTGAAATGCTCAGAGGTATAAATGTATAATTTAATGGTTAATAAAAATATTATTTCATACATTTAATTTGGTAATCTTCTATAAGTCTCCGGAATTTCTAATTATTAAAATTAATCTCTAATACAATCTATATATTTAATTTTAAATAACGATGTTTTGAGATAGATTTCTTATTTATCATTTCTCAAACAATTATATTCAATAGAAATGACTAAGAAATAAAACTTCTTGCTCTACTTATAGGCACTGTAGAACTTCTTGCTCTACTTATAGGCAGACCTTTCATGAATCTGTCAAAAAATTTCATTTCTTTAATAAACCAAGGAGGCATTCGTCTAAAATCTAATTACATAACAGATCATATGTGAAGCTGACATTTGGTAGTAGTATGCCAAGTTTCGAAAGCTATTCTAGTAAGCAGGACTTAGGTGTTCAAGGTAGTGTAAAACGGCGTGTTCAATTCACAGTCGTGCACTTCATTTGGAATTACAGCGAATGCAAATTAATGTATTGTCGATATTAAAGTATATAGACAATGTATATCCCTGCTTTGGATATAACATTAGAACAATTAGATAGATAGACTAAGTCGATAGATATTTACTCTCATCTAGACATTACGAAAGCATTTCAGTAATAAAGATTGTCATATTCAAATTTAACAAATGGGTCATTAGTATAGTATTTTTTATTAGTTTTAAGTATGAATTATATTATCATTGTGAAAAAGTTTGAAACATGATGTTTTATTTTAGACACAAAAAACTATGATTCTTTATTTCTAAATGATTAATATTCCGAATTATACAACAGCAAATAATCATCACATATATTAGTTCTATTGTAAAGATTCTATTTGTTTACTTACACAGCTAAATCTGTTGTATGTTGGTACCTTAAAGACTTATTTTTTTTACTACCGATGAATATTAATTAAATTTCTTAAAATACATTCTTCTTTAAATTTTAAGAATTGAAATTAAATATGGGAATAACTAACTTTTTAAATTAATGTTTAAAAAATGTTCATTCGTCAAATGTACGTTTTATTTCCTCATCGTGTTTGACCTCATCGTGACACCCCAGTCGTGTTTGATTAAGTTTTTAAAAATGTGCAGAATCAATTGAGTTGAATGTTTTTTAATAATCTTAAGTTTACAATAATCATAATACTTATAAACTTAAGTTTGAGCAGCATCAGATTTGGCTTTTTCTCTTGAAATTCATTCATTAATCAATTTTGTATAATTATTTCTTTTGCTTTTTTTCATAACTTACCATTTATCAGCTTCATCTTTACAGTATTATAGAAAATTATAAAAAATTTTAATAAAGAAAATAACCCAAAATTTTACACTGTCTGCTTTCAACAAAAGTGACTTAAAATATTCAAATGCAACCGATAAAATGGCAGTCAGATTTTTGTCATTGGAAATCAGTTACCATCTAAAAATTAAAGTTCACATTGTTTACCCCCAGATCTTTAGCTAAAAAATAACAAGTTCTATACAGTTTACAAAAAGAATAATTATACGAAACATTACACGTCCTCTATGAAGGTTATGTTATTTTGCAAGAAAAGTAAATTGATACATCACACATTGAAAATATTGCAGTTCGTATACTATATTATTTTGGAACTATTTTAATAATATTTCAAAATGTGTTGTAAAAATAATATTGATTAATTGATAGACATATTTAATTTATGTATCAATTTCAAAATATAACAAATGAACATAAATAAGGAACAGAAACGTAAGAACGTTTATAACTATCTATCTCTAGAGTGGATTTAAAGACAAGATTGTTGACTAAAGGAGATAAATATTTCTTTGGCAGTGTATTTTCTTTCTTGAACATAGCTTCTATGGCAATAAGTCTTCCTTTGAAGCTAATCATCTTTGTTCAAGAAAGGCGGTTTTAGCCATAAATCTTGTTTTTGGATTTCTAACGGCTAAATCACTGTTTCTATAGGAACTACTGAAAACTGAATCTATAGAAGTTCTTTACCGGAAAACGTTGTTTTTCTTTTCAAGATTATAGGGCATTCTCTCCCTCTTTTCCCGCACGTTTTCGTGGTGTAATTCGAAGTATACTTGAAGCGTTTTCGTGAAGCCCATGGTTCTAGTCCTGGAGAGGGAAGATCATATTTTTCAGGTCTTCTGTTTCAAAAACAATCCTAATGACTGTTCAAGTGGCTCTGGAACTGACAGATGGTAGACAAGAATTCGTTATTACCAGGATATAGCGAATGGATACTTTAAATCTTCAGTCGCCCTTTAAAAGGGGAGTATATAAGGTATGCACCCCTTTTATCTGCCCCGTCATTTCTAAGAGCATTCGTGGTGTAATTGGAAGCACAATCGACAGGTCCAAGGTTCTAGTCCCGGTAAGGGTGTAAGGATCTTAAGTTTTACTAACGTTTATTTTATTTTAAATCTTTACTATCGCTTCTTATTTTCTACTTCCGGCCAGAATTAAAAGCTTTAACTTATTTATGCAAATTGGTCTGGCGAACGCCAAGTACTTAAGTTGTGGCTTTTTGCCAAGCAAGAGAGAGGAAGGAGTTAGTCGAAGCAGGCCGCTTGCCTTAGCAGTTTTTACTCGGTTGCTGGTTGCCTTCCAGGCCAGAGGTTTAATCCTCTTAATAATTTTAAACGTATTGTAGTGTTAACAGTTCTCTGTACTACATACGACTTCCTGTTAATATACGGCCAATCTTCCACGTAGGCCCTTGTTTATTATTCCAAAGTTAAGTTAGAGTTTAGTTAATATTTTTATATTCTTACGTTCAGACCACAAGTAGTTGGTCTCTGTATTCCGAAGTACGGAAATTATCGTAAAGATAATTTGAATAAAATAAAGGGTTTCGTATACCCTTCCTGTGTATCTTGTCTACTTCCTACATTTATTGAACATAGCTTTAGTAAGCTCCCTGTTCCGAGTCAGGTTCTGGAATGTTCCCCAAGCAAGTAAGGAGAAACACCGAACCTGATAGTGGCGCCCAACGAAGAAGAATAAGCATGGCCGAGTTTCAAGAAGAACCTGTGCTGCCTGCAGAAGCGGCTCAGAATCCAGAAATGCCAGCTGCCGCCCTGGAAGGATTTGGTTACATCGCCCAGACCATGCGCGCTTCGATGAAACCAGAAGCAACATTTAATGGAAACTCACCGGTAACCAGTGTTTTGGAAAAATTGGATGACCACTTCATGCTCTACCTTGTGCACGAATTTTAAAAAGTTACCTTAGCTACCAGCGCTTTGAGGGGCCAAGCGCTTAACTCGTTCAAGTGTATAGCCAGAAGTCTCTTGGGTCAAGCAGGAAGTCCCACATATACTTACGAAAATTTCAAGACTGCCCTAGTAAAAGCCTTCCCTGTCGTAAGGGATCGTGCGGAATTAGAAGCGGAACTTTTTAGCATATACCAGAAACCAATTGAAAATCTCTCAAGCTTTATTTTAAGAAAAATTCACGTCTTCAAACTCTTGTATGGAAACCGTCCGGATCCTGAGATAATTCAAGTGATTTTGCCGAGGTTACTTCCCCAAGTACAAGACTTTATTGAATTAAGGAACCCGACTACACTGGAAAAGTTATTTGAGCTAGCAATCCAGTTTGAAAGTAGAAGAACGGCAGACATTGAAAGAAGACGCCAATATCAACAACGAAACCAATTTGGTGAGCCAAGACCACAGCAAAGTCAAGCACACGGCTACGGAAGCAAAGCGAATCAGTGGGCAAGGAAACCCGTGAAACCGTTATTGTGTCAATTGATCATAACGGAAAAAAAAACTATACTTTCTAGAAAATGACTTGAATTTTTTCCAAAAATATTCCAGAGTAAAATATAATTCTGCTATCGTAAAGTCTCATGAAAGGCACATTTTGCTTTCCCTTATTAATGTTATGATTAATTTTTCAATCAGCTCTTAGTTATTTTGGGAAGAGTATGGAATCAAAATGTCGCTAAGAGTCACGGTTCCATTCTTTATCTAATTTTTAGAATCATTGCTCAGAATGCATAATGCAAACTCAGAAATTAAGCTTACCAAAATTATAAAGCCCTTGTTAAGTGTACTGTTTGCTGTTGTTGTTAAATTAATTTTTCTGACCTAATCAGTACAAGGCCAGGAATTTTATCTCGGCTAGAAGTATAAGATTGCGATAACCATACAACTAGTTTCGTAAATAAATTGTGGTTGGCACGAGCTTTGAGTACCAATTAGGTTTTGTCACCAAATAGGTGATAGAACGAAGTGGCTCAGCTAACCCCAATTTTGAAGCAGAGCACCCCGGCGGACGAGACTGACAGTCTTCCAATCCTCTTTGCCTGTCCTCTTTGCCTGGCTCTTTGCCATATTTTGAGTTTCTTCATGTCATACAGACGCAATCAATTACAAATATCCGTACCTGCTCGGGATACAGACCCGTTCCTTTTTACGGCAGTTGACTGTCCAATAACCATTATCCCATCTTGTCAATGGTAATAAATACTAAAACACGTACAGTAACGTCAATTGTTATTGCTTAAAATGATACGTTTAAAAATGGTTTATTTCTGATAATTTGCTGCGGAATGCCCACGAAGTGGATGTAAAACATTTAAGTTAATTAAATATTCAAAATGAAATAGCTAATCTAAAATGCCAATTATTTGATTGCGTATTATCGTTATTCGCATAGTATCAGATACTAAAAAAAACTGTATGATATCTCTCAAGTAGTTTGAGCCCTGTTGATGCAACCATGGCTGGCATTTCACCAAATCACTTCCAGTCATCCAGCTGAAATGTTAACAAGAAAAGCCTTACAGTGAGGAACAACGGGGAATGAAAGAATATATTTTACTCGCAGGGAGACTGCAGTCATACAACTAGTTTCATAAATAAATTGTTCTAAATGGTGTTTACGTGTTTGGCCTCGTGGGTAACATATCTTGTGTTTATTCTGTAACTTAGTTATGCATATTCCCTGCCGTCAAGAACGTCTCAAGAATGGCTGTTATGATCTAAAATTCTTATTTGTCACAGATTATATCAGCATTTTACCATTGCATTTGATTGAAAGAAGAAACAAAAAGTAGTTTCTCACAAAGAAGAAATATCTATAAAAAACTGAAAATCAACACGATTAGAAAAATATTTGCGTGGTAGTACAAAAATGCCTCTAGAGCTGACTCTGAACACTTTTTCAACTAATTTGACAGTTAAAATACGTAGTCTTTGAAAACAAAAAATACAATATTGCAGAAAAGGGTATATGTATGGTTTATACTGCCAGAATTATAAATCTCGATTCTAAATTAACAAATTTAAGATTCATGACTTTGCGTTATGCATTAAAAATTTAATTTCTGTGTTATTCTTATATATCGTGAAAACGCACTCCATGTATCCCCAATGTTCAAAACATAAAGTGAGCAAAAATATAAAATATGTGTAATTAAAAATTGAAGACTGTGCAGAATAGAACATTGTTAAAAATTTCGTCCAGCGGTCTGTTTCGGAGAGATCCTTTGATTTGAAATTGCTACTTGAGTACATTACATAATTTTGTAAATTGTTTAAGCAAATATGAGTTACGTGTGTGTGTGATTATGGCAAAGCTTCGGGGGCTATCTGCCTAAGGGGAGGGATGCCTTCGTGGAGGACTTTCTAAGGGAAACTGGCTCGTATACACGTTACACATGGGGAAAACCACGAAAACGCCCATGCAACCAGCCCGTTCGCGGGATTCGAACCTCGGACCGAACTACCAGTGTTCAGCGACTTTACCGCTCGGCCGCTGGTGGGCGCAAATATGAGTTAACTTACTTCAATGCGTCCGATATTGACACCTAGCATGTTTATCATAAAGATGTGTTTTTACTATGAGGAAAATAATAAAACGTGCTAAAATGTTTATAAACGATGAGATAGTTTGTAAGAGAAATTAATACAAAATATTTCCAAATCCATTTCCTTTCCAAAATTCTTATCAACATATTATATTAAACAAATTTTAGATAACCCAGAAAATAATTTTAAGCAGAAGGTCATTTTGTGTTGTATAAATGTGAGAACACAGAATTCTCACAGTGAACACGGTGGCTGCATCGATTCTTAAATTGTTATCGCGCCCTGCCACGTGCATCGCAGTGGATAAAAACTGGAAGGACTGGTTTTGTCTCTCTCTTTCTGCCTGTCGTCGTGTTAACGAGTGTGTGGGCCTTCGGGCCACACACATACACACACACATACAGCTCTCGCCATCGTCCACGGTACTCGATCTAAAGTCCATTTTCAAGGATGGAGGAGAAAATATGTTCTTGTAGGAAGAATATAAGAAATCAGGTAAACTTTACTGATTAGGCTGCGAGGTAAAAATTGTTCCTGTGCTGTGACTCAACGTGTATAATCCTGACAGTTGGATGTTTCGAAGTGACGACCATGTGCGCCAATTTCAAGCCTATCTGCTAGAAATTTGATCTCTTCTATCACGAGTAGGTGCACTGCATATTAATTAAGCTTCTTGCAAGATGCTGATAAGTAATGTGCCTTTGATGCAGCAAGATTAGGAATTGCAATATACCGTAAAAATGAACGCTGTGACAGTCCCGTCGGACTAACGAGTAGCACATGCCGCAGGGCATTCATGAATGTGTTTTTTTTCTTATAACATATCGAATATAGGCTAATCAAGAAAAGTGTATTTTTGTGATTTATATAGGTTAATCAAGAAATGTGTGTTTTTGTGATTTAATAAATGTATATTTAAAAGAGAGATACTGATTCATGCATGCCTTATTGGGTAAGTCATTTGATTCTTATTATTAATAATCATGCAATGTACTAACCACTAAATTTTTAGATTAACGATTTACGCGGAATTAATTCGCATTTGATACTCTTAGTATAATTACTTTTATACGATCACGGCCAGCAACACCACAATAAATAATGGAGTCTCTATTATTCCATTACCTTCACTAGAATTGCTACGATTAAAATTTTGATTCTAATCTTCCATAAAGATTTCAGTTTCCTTGAGATCTCGAGCTTCACGAATAAAATGAAATCAATGATTACATAATATACCGTACACATTCCTACAAAGCTTTGATTTTAAACAAGTAACACCTTCAGAAGTCATTTAGTTTTGCTTTTGATGCAAACCTTTTTACTGAAAGCGATGATAAAGCAAGAAGTATGTATACCTTTCTACGCTGAGTAGTGAAATGGAGCATTCTTAATTAAACTAATATGAAAGAAACGTGGACGCATACATATCTGATATTACTACATTACCGCAATGCCCTACATTTTGTCAAATGACACTACTTTCAGACTATTATAAGGAATCAGATGCTTTGGCTAATCGTAGCAGAAATTAAAGTGGCGTGTAAATTACCTTTACGTTTGCCTTAGAATCTTTATTTATGCTGCTAGAGAAAATTGATATAAATGCTCCAATAAAATGTTTTTCGCTTGAAGCAAAAATGAATCATAAAGCAAATTAGGAGTATCGATTAGAAGCGCTAATTAAATTAGCGATGCCTAAAAGCTACTATTTCATAAGTAAGACGCAGTGATTGCATTCTTTTAAGTAATTAGTATAAAGAAAGCATATTTTGCATAGAAACCAAGTCGACTTATTGTACGAACATATCTTTCTAAGACGTCAAGGGTTTTCCCTTCAAAGATAATTTTGGAACTCATTGTTACACGAAAGGAAAAGTATAAATAGAAACATAAATAGAAATTGTGATTTCAAAATATCCTCTAGAATTCGTATCTAATATTCGAGAGGAAGCGTCGAGGAATTCAAGTGAAGTGATATTTTTAATTTGTCAACATTTCTATCTTTCCGAAATCTTTCAATTATATATTTCTGCTCAGAAATATATTTGAAATAAACTTTGCAATTTCAAGATTAAGGAATACGAGCATACAATTTATTTCAAGAAATTCATAGTAAAATTGCACTTGATAATAACCGAGGAAATGACAGCGTGACGTGCAAAGCAAGTAAAAATGTACGTTTCTATTATAAAAAGAATGCGTCGAAACGTTTTGCTTTTTTCTTTGTCTATATTGTCTTATCTTCATCTATTATCAGATATATTGTGTAAAACTATTTGGTAATTGTAAGATTATTATAATAAGTTAAAGAAATATCAAAACTGCTAAATTTTTTGTGACCCCCTGCTGCAGATTCCGCGACCCACAGTTTATGAAACGCTGATTTAGACTGAAGCAAACCTTATTTTACGACTATTAACCTATGTGTAGAATATTTCGTAGAGAATGCAGGCTCGTACTGAGGATCAATTTTTTTTGTTTGAGAATTATCAGCACTATTCTTATCACGTTCGTTACCAGGTATGAATCTGATTAATTGAGTACTTCTATCTTTTAATTTTGGACGCCATAGAGTGGAACCACTCTTAAGGCGTCCAAAATTTTGCACATTATTACTTGCGATGCATAGCTTCTTACTGAACAGTAAGTGAATGTAAGCAAAGCAAAAGTGATATGTGATTCGTAAATTTCATTTCCGCTTTGAATTAAATGAATACTGCGAATGATACGTTCAGCAAGGCTACTCTACTCATCGCACGATTTAGTAAAACATTGCTTCGTGAAAGTTTCCAGAATGTATGATCTGACTTCATACCAATGACCAGCAATGGTCCACGAGGTCTCGTATATTTACTTCTTGCAACAGTTATTATGAAATAATGTCATATCGATTGGTTACGTGAAAAAAAACATTCACGGTTCTCAAACTAACGATAGAAATTCTATGTATTATTGGTGAAATCAGCAAATAGTTTTGTGTAAAAGTTGTGAATTGCACCAAAAGAGTAATTGTCTTCCGAAAGCGTGGAGATGGGTATACGTTATATATCATTTTCCAGCATTAAAGTGGAATGTATATGAGAAACAATTTTATATTTTTAAAACCTGCTCAATTTATGAGACACCTTATATGCAGTGAGGTTGAATAAGCAGAGCATTTAACAACAGCACATTTCCTCGCAGAAGAGCCTTAAATATCTGAACACTCTTATCTTCTGGACCAGTTATAAATCCAGTTTGTACAAAACATGAATTTGTTAAGTGAGAGAAGAATCGTTTTATCCTCTGGAAGATATTTTGAAAACAGTGACGAAAATAGCACTTGTTGATTTAAAACCAGTCATCAGATTAAAATTATTATTACCGTTACGCTTCTTCTGAAAGATTCAATTGTTCTCCTTTCTGAGGACAAACGTCTGAGATTGTTGTGAAAAACCAGGGATCATAAATGGATGCCATTCTAGTCGAAATGGAAAGACATGTGCATGCAACCATTCTATTATAAAACAACGCCACATTTCGCTGCTCAGCAATAGCGCTCAGCGATACCATAAATCGATAGTTATGCCAGGCGCATTGTTTTGAGTTTTGTTTGTTTTCATTTAGAACAGAACCTACTGGATGAACATTGAGTGCATTCAGAACTGTCTTGATTGTTAACACATATTTCTGTAAATATTTTACAAATGTAAGTTTAAATTTATGACTGAATTTGAATAATATCTTTCATCTTGGATTTCTACATCTGGCATAATGCTCGAAAAAAAATGATCTCTGGAAAACACTTGAGGCATAGGAATCTGAATGGGAAATATGCCATTCGAAACACGCTGATGAAACAGTTGTTTTCCATAATTACTATTTTTTTAATATTATCTACTGAAAAACTGTTGTTCATGAAACGTGTTTCAAGAAATTAGCACAAAAATAGATGCAATCGAAAATTTTCATAAGCAAAAAGAAAAGAGGTTAAACAAGATTTATTTTTATTTTCTTGTGTATGATGTATTTTATTCTATTTTGCTTATTTATATATAACTGACAGATAACATTAATAATAAAGTATTTCAAAATGTAAACATATACTATAGCACGCAATGAGTAAATAATGGTTTCCTCAACATTTAACGTTTTAGCACAAAGGACTATAAGTCTCGAAACGACCTTTATATAATAACTTTATAATATATATAACTATGAACGGCATATCACGTTTTAAATTGTTGACAACAAATATTATCGCTTTGTAATAAAAGATGCTTAAAACACTAAATAATGAAGAATTTGAAGAAATGTATTTTTGTTTCTCGCATTGTGAAAAAACGACGGTACCTAGAGCCATCAAATTTTGAATAATGTAGTCCTCCAACTGAGCATGGACAGCTGGAAGCCCAAATTTTGAATTCCTTTTGTTATTCATTTCATATTTTGTAAACCTGTAGAGATATTAGGTATTTTGGAAGCAAGAAAGATGAAAAATATGTAACGCCTTCTCCGGGAATCGAAACGCGGACCTCTCAACTACGCGCTGAGCGTGCAGACCACTACACCACGAAGGCTCGCTAAGAAGGCGGAAGAAATACTTTATAAACCTTTAAGAATTTTTGATTTGGCAAGAAATGACGACACAGTGCGAAAAAAAAAATCTTTATCCCCAGACCACGAGATTTTCTATCGGAACTTCTAAAAATGTGATGTTTTTAAAGATTTTGTGTAATTGCTGTTGAATTTGATTTTATGTGGTTTAATTGTCAAGAACATGATAATTAATAAATAAAGTTAATACATAAAATGTTAAATAAAGGCCCCATTGGACGTAATATAAAATCTGAAAGCTTTCATATTTCTTCCCCTTTCACTAGTTCTTCAAAATTTCAAGGAGGAACATTGAAAATTACTGTTGGACATTATTATGCATTTTAACTTTTATATACATAACAAATTAAATTTCTTTAAAATAATGTATAGAATAGCAGCATGCAGTCCGCAATTAAAAAGAATAATAGCCTAAACCAAGTACAGCTAATTTTGCCCAATTTTACGTAAACCACTTCATCGTTTTGAAATGCTCTTTCTGAGCCCTACTTTAACAATAAAATTGTTATTCTTAGTGTTTTTCCTATAGAACCTAATAACCCAAACAAAACAAAAAAAAAATGTAAGAATAACAACAATTAAAAAAATTTGTTAAAAAAATCTGAAAGCTTTCAGATTTCTTCATTATGCAAAAAGGAGCGTTTTTTTGCGTTTAGTGTATTGCCTTCATTTATTATATATCATGTTATTCGCACTTAAACATGATATATAATAAATAAAGGCATTTATTCAGTTCAACAACAATGCCGCAAAATAATTTTAAAATGAACATATCTTTAGAATTTCCGATACACAATCTCGCACGCTGGAGATATCTCCCCCCTCCCGTGCAGTGTTGTCGTTCCTCGCTTTGAAATCTTGAGTTTCTTAATCACAAATTCTTAAATGTCTGACAAAGTATGAAATAGATAATACAAAAAATTCCAAATTCCAAATTAGGGCTTCCAGCGACTAAGGCTTCCTGGAGGATTATATTATTCAAACTTTGGTGGCTGTAGATATCGTTGTTTTATCACAATGCGAGAAACGTACATAAATTTATGTAGATTCTTCATCATTTAATTTCTTTAAATATAATATAGCGCTCTAATATTTGGTGGCAACAGTTTGAAAAGTGACTTAACGCAGAGAGTGAATGGACACAAAATGCCAAAACGAAAGTAATAGCCCTTCTGGGCTAACGTCCGTTGTGCCAAAAAGTGTTAGAATTAGTGTAACTTAAAAAGATTAAAATAAAAACGAATTTATGCACATTAAAATCTTTAAAAAGCAATATATTAAATTTTATAAAAAAGCATTAAATATTTAAAAATCGTACAAAGTATTTCATTAAAGGATGTATAATTCAATTGTGTGAAACAGCACTGAATTTAAAAAAACTGAAATTTATAATTAAATTTGTTAATAGAGCTCTTATAATTGCATCATAAGTGTTTCTATATTTCGCTTAATTTAGTCAAATGATACTTTTTTGCTTGGAAAGAAAGGCTGTAAAAGTGTTCAAAACTATTTTATGTTGTTGAATAAAGCACGTAATGAAGATTTCGAATCAAAAATTGAATTACGGAATATTTGCGAAAAAGTCAGGTTCAGTAATTGCGGAGAGAATTTATGTTTTTATAATGAAAATAAAAGTTCATTTTCAGAATTGAAATTGGATATATGACTTCATGATTATTAAATGCAATATGAATAGTTCATCCGAATATAATTTATTCATCTCTCTATAAATAGAAAATAAAAAACAATAACTATTAACGAAAGTTGTGAATAATACTTCATTTGAGGTAGAAGTTTAAGTAATCTAAGCTTAAATTACATATAAAAATAATTACAAGCGTAGTCTGTTGCTTTTGGTCAAATAATTTACCTAATGCTATGTGCAGGTTCAGCATGTAAATTAAAGAATGATGAAAACTAAATAAGGGAACATTTCCAAGCATTCATTCAGGTCCACAAAAATTCAAGCATCCCAACAAAAATAAAAGAAAATATTTAAATTCTTCTGTTGCTGTGGTGGGGACTTACCTCGCTTGTCTGATAGTAAGATCAGAACAAGCCAAAAAAAATTCATCGTGGCTATGCGTGCAAGATTGTGCCTGTCGTTGGCAAGAGCTTTGAGCATCATGCAGGTGGCGATACGACTCTTCTCAGTTCCTTCCCCAATTTGGATTGACAGCACCCCGGGGGACGTGTCGAAGGGTCTCCCACACCTCTTCTCCTACCAGCAACCTCTCGAGAGGTCTTTCGGCTTGCCACATATTTAGAATGTCCCCATGCCCCACAGACACTATACATTTACAAACACATTATGTCTCCGGCATTTGAAGCTGGACCCTTCGATACGGCATTCAGCGTCGCTAACCACTATCCCGGTTGGGAGGCGAAGATAGTTTTGAATCTAGTATTGCTTAAATGGTACATTTAATTTCCTAAATAGCATTACTGCTTTTAACCCCTTAACTGTCACGGGCTCAATACGTCTTGCTCAGCCGATGCGTTAACTGCCACAGGCGTATATATACGCCCTTCCAAAATACTATCATTTGCTTTTACGCTCCTACCCTTAAAATTATTCCCGAAGCTTTGAAATGCGACACCACAATAATCTGGATAAAGTATGCGAACGAGGATACTATCTCAGAGAAGTGTGGGGAAAAACTGGAGAGAGGGATGTGTCTGAATCCGTGAAAGTAATGACTGCGCGGTATTGGCTGGTTTTGTTTCAGTAAAACGTATTTTTTTCAGTCTGTGTCTTCCGTTTTCGTTTACTTTTTGTAGTAGGTTCCAGGAATAAAGAAAGGTATAACGGATGTTTCAAACCCATTTATCTTTTTTGAATTATTTTTTGATGAACTGCTTGTGCTTCATATTGTTACTGAAGCTGAACTTTTTTGTAGACGAGTATATGAACCAACACCTTGCAAACGAAAATTCAAGAACAAAATCGTGCCATTCAACCAGTCCAGAAAAAATATATGTTTTTTTTAGGCATACTGATTTCATAAGGTATAACACTGAAATATGATATTACACTTTACTGGTCTAAAAATGAATTGATCGAAACTCCATTTTAGGGATCTTTTTTATTATAAAAACATGATTTTTATTATACTTACATCTTTTTATTATACTTTTACTCAAAACATTGAATTTTGTGCATTCATTTTTTTCTTTTATTCTTTATTTTGTGAAAGTAAACTGTTTTTAGAAAGTAAAACTTGCTTTCATTTCCCTCCTAATACATCGCATACCTACGCGCACTTGCGTTAAAAACCGTGGCATTGGGATATTTATCTTGTACGTTTTCCGCGGTAGTTAAAGGGTTAAGCGCTGCATTTGAAGATTCCATCTCAGGTTGACATTTACAATGGCAACTGATGGTGGTACCCGATTTTACTCCCTGCTCCTCGGTTTTAATTTCTTGGAACTTTTCTCCACCCATCACGGGAATCTATGCAGTAGGCAGGGACTGATCCTAACTCTTAAGTGTGATAGCGACTACCTGTCTGCGCTTTCACGACTAGCTAGTGAATCTCTTTCTATGGGAGACTTCGACACCTGAACGAAGGGCCTCGAACATCAGGCTTCGGCCGAAAAAATCTTAGATTGTTTAGAACTCTCAAGCGAGGGCATATTTCCCAATTCCTTTCTTGTTCTCGACTTTCTTAGGATAAACGGACTTTCTGATCTTGTTCGACTTTGTCCGATTTTTCAAGGATAAGAAACAACAACAACAAAAATACGATTTTTTTTATTTTCGCTATACTATTTATATTTGGGATCTAATCTGATGAAAGTATCCGGATGATAAAAGCAGGAATAGCCAAGAAAGTCTGAAAATGGGAGCAGGAAAGTCTTCGACCCTGCACCAAGTGACACGAATAACAGACTTCGGCAGAACATATGTTGGATTTTTTAGGCCTCTAAGGAGAGGATATATTATCTCAATAGAGGATATGAGAGCACTCAAGAGAGGCCAGAAAGTAGAACAACGAAGAGAAAAAGAGTGTTAGGCGTGGACGCATTTAGCTGATCAAAGTTTACCTTTGCAAGTAATATTTTCTGAAATGAAAGTAACTGAAAACATTCTGATAAAGATGATTGAGCAGTTAAAATATTTTAATTTTTCCGTGCATTTGACGAGTTAATTACAATATTAACAAACAAAAAGATTATTCATGACAGTTTATTTTGGACGAAAAACAAGGCTAAACGTTGGACAGGACACAGTTGCGTTGGTTGGTAATTTTTATTTAAACATTATTCGATTCGTTAGACAGCGGCTTTCTAGTAATTAAGAATTTCAGTCCAATACACTGGCCGCTTAAATACTCTTGTTCATTTTAAACACGCTTGTACATTTTAAAATGAAATGTATTTAAACACAGATTAAGATTTTATGCCTTCTTAAAAGTCTTCAGAATGTTAGAAATTGGGAAACACAGATGTGAATTAAATTGAGAAACTGTAGCTTTCAAATGTTCAATAACGCATCAAAAATTAATGAATAATTTTTTGATACGTTAATATTGATACTCGTCGAACGAGAGGAGAAAACTAAAATTTTTTAACTGCTCAATCATCTTTCTCAGTAAATTTCTGATTACTCTCATTTTCGAAAACATTAATTGCAAGCGTGATTTATTGAAAGGTACTAAAACTCGTTATGTATGTTTATATGGTTGTACCAAATCGTTAGTTAAATATTTATAAGAATTTGATATTTTATTTTATGAAACTAATCAATGAGAGTGACCGATGGATCAAAATATTTGACGAAATTGAAGCAACTTTTGAGTTTCAGATCGACTTGCATTTCAAGAACAATTATTCATTAAATGAATCATTATTTGACACTTTTCAGAACTATTCCAGTCACATTGCAAATAAAGTTTTATTACGCTCTGTCCAATCTCACAGATAAGTAATTTTCTCTCATTTAATTGCAGACTGCGTGAATTATTCTTTGCTTCACAAATCCTACGTATCCTGTGAACTGAAAGCTCTTTCATATGTTGCAATTAGCGATTGACGAAAGCAATTACGCTAATTGGTCCACGTTGGTTAAAATAAAATATTGCTTTTGATAATGATAATTATATTTTCAGTGAGATGGAATAGGAAATTATATGGAATATGTTCGGATCCTCTATGTTTATTTTATTTTTATTAGAACAAAGAATAACGCCTTCAACCGGTGAATTTATTCTTAAAATTTGCAGTTCTTTAAATTCCATTTAATTGTACAGCTTATTTTTGAATAAATGTATTTAATAGTAATTACGTACACCTAAAAATAGCTTATACAAGCTTATTTAGCCTTATGCAAATATCTCGGTAAAGTGATATGTAATTTATTCATCATTTATTGAAACATATTTTTGGAAATCTATTAGGTTTCAAATGATGATTTTTTTAACTGTACAAAAGCAACCGTGTAAAAGATTTTCGCACGCATAACCTAAACTAGTGATTCCTTATAAAGTGTTCCAAGAAGCTATTCTTCACTCCTGGTAGATAGACCTAGTATATTTTGCTGTAATAAAATGACACAATATCTTCTCATTTTCTGTTTAGGTTATTGCTTTTAATAAAGTCTTCGGTAAAACGTGAATTATGTCTTGTATTAAATAGCAAAAATAGCGCTCTTGTGCAGATTTTTCAGTCTGGTTAATCCGAAGACGCAGAAAATCTGTTATCAGTTCAAATCATAACTTAAGACAAACGCATTTATTACCGGTAATTCTAGGCAAACATGCGTCTAATTTAAATAGATAGGAAAAAACATTTTCAAACTCTTAAAGAATGGAACTAATTTACTGATGAAGAAACCTAAAGTTTGAGTCTATTCGGCTATTTAAGCAGCTTTGTTAAAGCTTTTGGAAAACCACCATAAGCTTCAGATTACAACACACCACTTCTAGGACAGACAACACAGGTGCGTAAAAGCTCATTAATGTAAGATCTGGTGACCAATACTTATAAGCTGAAAAAATAAACACCAAGCTCAGAGGAGCATCTTTTCATAAAACGTTAGAAAAAAAATAAGACACGTGGTTAAGAAAACCCGCAGAGAAAGAAAATAATAAAGACTAAATGGTTTACTGGATTGTCTACAATGCATCATTAATTACAATGTTTTAAGCTTGAAGAAGTAGGATTATAATATGTTCCTCCTAATAATGATGTTTAGAAGCGGATCTTGTTTTAGTGCAAAGTTATGAAAATTTTTAACTAAGCCCCATTGTGACTAGTTCTAAAAGTTTTCAGTATCTTCACGTGTGGGATAAAATTCTAGAAAACCCTTTTTTTTAGCATTGATGGCGTTGTTTTCCTGAAAAATAAACAGCAAAAATTTAAAACTGTCATTGATAACTAATACTTTTACTTAAGTATCGTGTATGCAACTGAGTAATAACGTTTATAAAAGAATTTTATATAATTTTCGCATATTTTATGTCTATTTCGTTTAATCTGTTTTTTTCATATTAATCACTATGCTCTTTCACGAAGGCATATGTAGATAACCTCGAAATAATAGTTTCACAATAAAGCCCATGTATGATTTAAATTTCAAAGTTAATAGTTAGCAAATGCTTAAATAATTTCGCCTTTTTTAGGAAGTCTGGGAAGGACTTCATTACATTTTCTAGGGTTGTTCAGTTTCTTTAAAAGCCATAAAATTAAGCTGGATTCTTATGGATTATGTTTAGACTGAGTTAGGGCTTATTTACTAAGCAGATGCTTCTTTTACATAGGTTTAAGTCTTCAGTTGCTAAGTTTAAGTTTAGCTTGCTCTTTCATAAATTTAACACAAATACTGCTCTTGTGTAGCTTGAACTTATTGTTCTTGTGTAATTTAAATGCAAGTCAGAACAGTTATGAATTTTTTTTTAATTTATGTAATTTCGTTTTGTATAAAGAAACATGTAATAAATACCCTTTTCCAAATATTCATTACTTCCAGTTATAAAATGTTAATTGAATCAGCATGAATTTCTGCAGCCTAGTTCTTTAAAACGTTCAACGGAATAAGTGCACAGTTAATAGTTGTAAGGTTAATTAAATACCCTATAGTGTAAGAATTATTATTCTATTCAATTATAAGATGAGGAATTCGTGACTGTATATGTGATTTAATCAAAATGTGGAAAAACGGTCATACTGTGAGTTAACCAGATTTTGAACAAATGCAGTCCGGAAACGGAATATGTGCACCTGAAAGCCGATATTTCAAATTTAAATATGGTTTCTTTATTTTAAATTCTTCTTAGTTTAATGAATTTTAAGTTTAAAATGATTTCTGAAATCAGCGCATATGCTATTTCCGATTTCTCATTGCTATAATAGTGCCCACGTCTTTTATGTCCTCTATGAAGAAAGTTTTAAACTCAAAATTTTCATATAATAAATATCTGAAGTACAAAACAATTGGTTTTATGATAAGTTTGTTATCTTAATATTATATAATAGATGTAAAATATTTATATAATTTATATGCAAAATAGAAGATTCCTTATATATATTTTCGCTTATTGTCTGTAGTTTAATGCCAATATTTTACATAAGTTACTCTTTTCAGGGCATAAAGCATTTTATTGTTTAACAATAAATTGTGGAGAAGGAAATATGGATTAGCCTACATTTTTTTCCGATCTCCTCAATTATATTTCTATTCTTTGTGTAGGTTATACTATTTTTCAATATTTGTAACACTAATATTAACTCAAATGCAGATGGTTTAATTCTTTATTTATTGCTTTTTGTCTTTATGGAAAAAATGATAATGGAGACACAAATCCCTTCTCTAGTAATTTTCGAATGTTTTATTGTATCTATAGTAAAATGTTTCTTCTGTTCACCTATACAACTGTTATGTAGAGAAATTATCTGATAGCGTTATAAAAATTAGGTGAATGATTTTATGATTTATGGAAATCTTAATTTTTATTTGATTATGAATTATTTATTTTAAGGCTTTAATTTTGGGGAAAAACAGATGCTTCTGGGAATATTATTTAGTTTAAAAGAGTATTATTTATTTTCCTCTATTTGCAAATCTTGTACAAACTTTTATTCATTGTGAAAGAAGCAGGGAAAGGGAGGCAATTTTTGCCAAGTCATGATTTCGCGCGCCTTGTCCTTTAGAATGTTCGAGAAAGAATTTTCATTGTTAGTTGACCTTAAGAGAGGAAAGTACGTGACGGAAAGGTCAAAGGTTGCTACTTGTCTTTCAATGTAAGTCATTCAGGTTTTTGGCGATTGAGGGTCCGGTTGTTGGCTAAGTGAAGAAAGGCGCGCATGCGCGATCACGCTTATTTCCGCATTCTGGAGTTGAAAACGAAGATTTTGCCATAATTAAGGGGGCGATAAGTGAAGCCATAGTGGGAGCCCGGGTTGTGAAGGAGACGAAGGAAAATTCGAGTTGGATTCACTTTTTGACTCACTCTCGGACTGACTCGCTGATTTTCGGGCTTGCTGGACTTACGGGCTTGCTGGACAAAATGTAATTACGAAGAGAGATGTTTTCCGGCGGGGAGCGGCAAATATGCTCCGCGGCCGCGTTTGGTTAAGAGGCGAGACTCACTTCTTGGACCGACTGACTCTCGGACTTTCGGGCTTGCTGGACTTGTGGACGTTGCTCTTGAAAATCGGCTGGAAAGAGATCGACAATATGTAGTTCACTACGAGAGATGTTTTCCGGCGGGGAGCGGCAAATATGCTCCCCGGCCGCGTTTTGGGTTAAGAGGCGACTCTCTCTTGCTGACTGGCGGGTGGAACTTACTTGAGACGGTACTCGTGAAGCTTGCTCTTGGGATAAGTAAGAACAGGCGAGCCGTAATTGCCTAAAAAAAAACGTTTCTGGCCTGAAGCTGAAAACCCTCTTCCTTGCGGCGTGCTGGTAAAGAGGCGAAATTTGAACGAGTTACCTGCGTGTTGACATAGGACTTTCAGGACCAAGCGGATAGCCGTCCTGGGCAGCAGTGCTCCTGTTTCTGTTCTACAGTGGTGAAGTGGAGTCTACATTTTTAGAACCAGTGTCAAGATGAGCCCGGCCGACATCAACGCTTGATAAGATAAGAGTCCTCCACTTCAAGATGTCCCCTCAAGATAAGTTTTATTTTTTTTTGGTGTGTTTGAACTTTAGGCAAGCTGTTCAAAACGTCCTTAGCAGTAAAAACTACGTCGAATCTAAAATTTAACTCTCATGCCTTAAATTGTTTCCCTTTCCTTTCTTTTAAATTACCAGACAAACCTTAAGTTTTTTTTTTATGAATTTAAATGAAAAGACTCTCAGATGAGGTTAAGATTTTTCTTATTGTGATGTAATTGAATAAACTGATATTTAATCTGGAACCTCTTACAGTATGTTTTCTTTATATATTTAATATGTTTTTCCTATATTTCTTGTATATGTTTTTCTTATGTTTTCGATCCTCTCACGGCGCGGTCCCGGGATGCATTTTTTTCACAACGCAAAATGCAGTACACGTTTCACTATACGATCACTAAAATTTTGTTAGTTGGAAAATTCTTAAGAGTTTAGTTTTCCTCCCTAAGAGGAAGTAGAAACCTTTTCACGGGAAGTAGTTTCATATTTAACATTTTTTTATATGAATTTAAGATATAACATTGGTGCCGTGAAGTAAGATTCATAACATTATTTCCCGGCGTGAACTTAAGCTATTTAACACAACATAACGTGGCAACTCTTTCTCAGTGAACGCCGAAGACTAAAAAATTAGCTTAATGACATTTTCTTAAAATAAAGGACAGACTGTACTAAAGGTATATGATTATACTTAACAATGTGATTTCGAATTATTTCATGTTTCTTGCTAGCTGGTGTTTTAGCTGGTATCTATTTTCACTGTGTGCTCACAATCTTCACTCAAAAACGTGCAACGGCTTTATGAGAATCTCAGTGAGCCTTCGAGACACAACTTAAAGAGAAATAAAATAAGCTTTATTCGCAGCTATACGATTTAATATAGAGACTGATGTGTAAATTATTATACAAAAGCGATACAATTCTTATCTCATTTATTTGTGATTCAGATGCTATCTAACATATTTGTTGCATGAAATAAAAACTGTTTTATGGTAATGCATAGAATAAAAATGATACAGAACTCCCGGACGAGACGGTTTATTTCATGTCATGCTTCAAACATCATATAACGAAAATGAAATTACTTAAGAAAAGCAAATAGGAAACATTTCCTTTGCTCAGAACCTTACAGATAACTTACATAAATTCATATATGTCAAATTATATATGACAGATGTACAAATTCATGCTTTATAGAACGATTAAACTAACTACTGGGAAATGAGAAACAGCGGAAAATTTTGTCGTAAAAGCTGATTTGTAGATGTTGCAGGGCTTCTCACTTACCCTTTAAGAATATGTTTACATTCTGGTGCACTTTTCAACTACCATGATGTTAAGAATGTGAAACATCTCACGAGTAAATTATTTCTTCGTTCATTTTATTTAATACTGAATTCATGAGAGAGAATTATAATCACGTGTTATCCCATCCACCATCAAATTATCTACATCGAACCATGAAAGTTGGCAAAGATTCTGTTAAAGTTGAGCCAGTCGTTTCTACATATCCTGAGCCGAAGTTTTATCTGCAACTATTATTGTAATGCATTTATCTGTTAAATATCTGAAAATTAGGGGTTTTAAACTTTTATGACTTTCAACTTTGACTCATCTTAACGCATGGTGCCGGACAAAACTAACTAAAAATCATTCATCATAAGTCATATCGTATATCATAAAAACAATCGTATAGTGGTAATGGGTTAGTACAATAGGGCGCGTTGTGAAGCCCACTAGGAAAAAACAATAATCCTAATTCAATAAAACTCCATGTTTCTTAAAAAAGCCTCCCGGCTCAAACAAATGGAGGGACATGACACAGCACAGTAAATTACACTCAAAATTAAACAAATGAAACATAAAATATATATCAAACACATTTATTAATTTCTAGAATATTCAAACATAAGATAACTAGGTAAAATGTTCAGTTCCCTACCATAATAATACTATGCAAAATAACACTGAATATCACACCCAATTACAGCTTACACATTAATTAAGTTAACATTCTCAAATCCTACAGTATCAGAATTGTAACACTAATATTTTACTCATTTCATTTTTGACATAAAGTGTAACCATGGTAATTTCCTATAAGAATAAAGAAATTTGAAGAGTAACAATTAATTAATTTTTTAAGCAAATTTAACCCTACGATATCAAATTCTAATTTCAGCAAACATTAAACTGACAACTTCAGCCTGGTTATTGAGAATAATCATTAAAGTAATTCAAAATAAATAAAAAATACAAAATCATCACTCGCTGATTCTTCCCCACCATACAATCCCTCTAGACACAGGAAAAAGCCTCTTTCTTTTCGTGAATTCATCTCTTAGATTTCTTAGGAACATTACAATTTTTCTACTCACAGGGAAAAGTCTCTTTCCTTTTCATGGGTTCATCTCTTAGATTTCTTAGGAACATTTCAATCCTTCTACTCACAGTGCTAACTTATATATCGCGAATTCATCTTTTAGATTCTTAGGAACATTACAATCCTTCTACTAACAGAGAAAAGTATCTTTCCTTTTTCATGGATTCATCTCTTTGCGGTCAATGACCTCCGAAGAACCGTTGTCGAAACCCGCACCGCGTCGAATACTCCTCACGGATTCGCCTCCAAAGCTGCGTTCATAAGAGCAGAAAATTCTCAAAGAATAAAGAAGAAGATGCCAGACGTAATCAGTGCTAAAAGTTGTCGGTAAAGTACTCCTGGAAATTAGCACTTTCCTTTAAGTCTTTCTAGATGAAAATGCTCTTCTAGTAGCTTAGTCAATACAATCCAGACCCGTTTTGGACGGAAGCCAGCCGCAGGGCAAAAGCCCCCGCACACTCTTACCAGACTTGAAAAGGTTGCAACTTAAATCATTCCATATGGGACTCCGCTCAGAAATTTGAATCAACAGCCAGCTCTCGCAGGACGCGCAAGGGGTCAAGCCCTCCCACTCTTTTTCTCCTTTTCCTTCTAGCACAAAAATCAGACTCCGAATGAATCTAAATAGTTGCAAGCATGCCAAGAAATCTCGGTGTCCCCGTCTCTGTAAGTTCATAGGCCCACAAAAAATCATAAAATTAAATCTTACCAATCCCACAATTTTACTTTATTTTTAACTGAAAAATTCCACCCCCACGATGAATCAAAAACAAGAAAATCTAACAATGAAGCCAACATCTGTATTCCGAAATAACATGGGAACTAAAACTCTCAACTAGCAAGCGGAAACTAGCGATAAGAAAGTCCAATTACCTAAGCTTACTGAAAGAAACATTGCAAATACAAAAAAGCGAAAATAAGACGAATTTCGTTACGATGCCATTAGTAAAAAGGCTACCAGCGAAGAAAACGACAACAACGTAACTGCTCTCACTATTAGAAAAATGGCTATAAAACCAATAAACCAGGTGGCTTTTGCAATTGTTTCTTGTCTTTGTTCACACTACAGTCTCAAGAATAACGAGCCAAATAAGGCTTTAACAATTTAAGAATATTCTTTTCTGAGTACAAATGAACATGAGTACATGAGTAGAAATAAAAATACTAGCATAATGATAACTTAAAACACATATTAATAATTAAAATTCGCGTCATAACATATCTATCTTTATGCACAATTCAACAGGTACAGGCAGAAGCAAGGTAGCCATTTGTGCACTTGCTTGACAAACAACACACACAGCACCTCCGAGCGCCCCTCCCCTTTGCCTGAAAACTGCCCATTGTACGGTTTCCAAGCTAAACAATCCATCTAAACGATAGCGGGCCACAGGAAGCCTCCGTCCGAGTGCCCGGTACTTGCCATGTTCGCCGAAAGTTTATTGACTATTTGGAAACTTTATAGTGCATTGCGTTGATATGACATGTCATATAGTAACACTGTATACATACTATATAGCTCACAGCTTTACAGTGCGCTATATTAGCATTGCTTACTATATAATATTACATATATATTTAATATAATAGACACGAGCATCTACACCTGACACAGATTGAGTCCGATGCTCTGCATCTGCATCATTATCGTATCAATTTTTAATTTTTAAATGTCTTATCTTGAGTGTGCATCTTCTTAGCATTTCTCCTGAGGGCTTCTATATATGACATAGGTCGAGTCCGAAGCTCTGGATTTGCATTTTTTAAGTGTATATTCTTGAATATGCACAATCCAACAAATAGGCACTCGCAACTCTTTTATAATATAAAAAATAACCATTGGTCCGAAAATGTTTTAACCGCTTCATTTTGCGCTTGTTAAAAATGATTTTCGTCGATTTCTACTATTTTCCAGGTCTTTACAGTTTTACGGGAAGCTCGATTTAAAACGCTATGATTAAAAAACGTGCGGTAAGTAATTGTTTCAATCTATTACTGTTTTGATCCAATTATTCTGTTCTGCTTTCAACAGGTGTTAATTTCCACGAGCTATAAATGAATGTAAGTGCACACACAATGTTTTCCTGCAGCTTTCGATCTCTATCTCTCTCTCTCTCTCTTTTTTTTTTTTTTTTTGCAAGACAAAAATAGCGTAATTATATCATTCTTCATAAATATAGCTTATGGAAGATCAGTTCGAAATTACATCAAACGAAAGCACAGATGTTACGCGCTTATCCCATAAAGGGCGCTAAATCACGCCGTTGGAAGAAATTTTCGCAGCGGACGGTATAACACATAAGTACCGAAAAAATACATGTGAATCTTTCTATTAAATTCCACGATCATATTTTGTGTAAATATAGAGTGATGATAGCTTTGTTTTTATTAATTTAATTTTAGACACCCGTAAGGATTTAATAAAAATTAGATGCACCCGAATTCATTGAAAGCATTTAGAGGAAAATTTGTATAAATCAATTTGCTGAATTTTAATACATAAATATAAAGCTTTTTATTTTTTTGATGCCATTTAAAGAATATAAATTCCATATTGGAATAAATATTACAAACAAATATTTAATTTAATGGAATAAAGCTTCTAAATGTTTACCGCCGTATGAAATAACTCCTATTTATTTTTTCCCTATGTAAAATTTTAACAGCTTTTACCTTTCTTTTACGCTTTTGGTCCATAGATATTTTCCATTTTGAAATTCAAATCAATAGTTCTAGACATATTTTCCTACACTGTTTCGTTAATATGTCTTTGAAAAATAAAAGAAACATTTAAATTGAGTTGAAATGAAACTGTAATGTGTAAATATATGATAAAGGATCTGCTCTTTTTCGTAAAATTTCAAAAAATTCATTTCTTTACCATTCCTTTTATAGCTTTTTCAGCCCAAAGATGTAGACAAATCCTTTCGTTCCTTTTTGATTTACCTTTCAGAAAAGTGTGCAAAATATATTCATTTTTCAGAACTCAAAATTATTCTTCGCGAAGGGCATAGTGGCGGGAATCAGAAAAAAATTTAAATTGTAAATGTCGTTCACACGTAAAAGGAAATGGACAGGAAGAGAGAGATTTCCATGTCTAACTTTAGGATTTTATTTCAAGTCTTAGGTCTACAATAACATTTTTTTAAGTTCCTTAGTCTGAGTAAAACAGAATTTGCTTCAAAACATAATTCTCAATGAAGAAGAAATCCTTTTTGAAAAAATAACAGTCATTACAATATCAGGTTTTTAACATATTTTAATAATGCACCTAAAAATGAATTTCAATAGATGATAGGTTTCAAAAATATATTTCGGAAACATGATACCCAAAAGAATTTTTATTTCAAATGAAGTGTCATTTTTGTTAGGGGCGGAAGGTATTAAAATTTAAAACATGAAAAAATTAAAATTTGTTTATTTAAAAATATAAAGATTCTTGAAGAATAAAATGACGTTTTCCATATACAGGCAATAATTCCATATAATGACAAACATTTATTTAAGCTATGAAGACGTTCAACAGCAGAGTAGAAACATGATATTACACCGCGCTTAACACTTCTCGCTTACATGCGATACTCACTATTGACTTTTGCTTTTAGTTTCGTTAACTTTCTTCCTACATTCCGATGCTCTATGGCCATAGATATGGCAGAAGTTGCATCTATAGTTAACTGGATACTGCCTTCGGTTTGCAGACTTATCTTATTTAGGTTAGGAACCGATCGTTGAGTATACTTCCGATCTTTTGAATAGAACGCATGTTGTGGTTCAGAAAACGATGAATCTTTATTTTTACGAGCGTTAGCTTCTTCCAACAGTTTAATTTTCAGCATTTCTGGAGGAGACAGTTCATCGCGAGATTCGATGGCTATTCGAAAGCTTTCATAAGAGGCCGGTATGCTATATAAAAGCAATATTGTAAGCAAATCATCCGCAATGTTTATTTCCATTTCTTTCAGTTTGTCCACAAGAATGAAAAAATCATTTAGATGATCAGTCATTTGTTTACATTCACTCATTTTTGTATAAAGCAATTTTTTAGAATTGTGGCCTTTCTAGCTGGTCCCTTCGATTCGTAAATAGAATGCAATTTAAGCCACAGTTCGTGAGATGTTATACAATTCTTTACTTGTGGAAGTTCACTGGGTAAGATGGATAGGATTATATCCGCTCGTGCGTTTCGGTCAGTAGTTTTCCATTTAGCAAATTCTTCATCACCAGGTTCTGGTTTCGGAATTTTCCTAGTTACATAGTCCCAATGATCATTTTTAATCAGTATTGATTCCACTTGCAACTTCCACGTGTCAAAGTTGTCCTTGCTTAGCTTTTCAATTGACACTGTTTTGGTCGTCGTCGTTTTCATTTCAGTCGACGCAGCTTGGCTTGCCGAAAGAATTTAACAATGGTGGTTGGACTGCACAGTTAAGCGCTGTCTGGGCCCATAACCTATGAAGAATAAAATGACGTCTTCCATATACATGACAAACGTTTATTTAGACTATGAAGACGTTGAACAGCAGAGTAGAAACATGATATTACGCAGCACTTAGCACTTCTCGCTTACATGCGATACCCACCATTGACTTTGGCTAACTGCGTAGAAAAGTATTACGCAGCAGAGAACTTGCTTATCATGCGCATGCGCTAGGGAAATCAACGGCGGTTGCCAACAATTCTCTTAAAATTTTTAACTTTTCTATGAAAAACGGGTACGTATATGATTTTATCTCTTTTAATCAATCTGTAAAGTGTTATTTTAAGTTTCTAACAGTCATATTAATTTAAAAAATGCTTTACTACATATTCTCGTTTCTCATCTACTATTCACTGCCAGAATAAGCTTTTAGTATCGCGTTACATGTAACTGAGGTAGAAAGAGTTCCGCTTATTTCAATAGAAGAGATCAGGAGTCCTTATAGTGGTCCGTATTTACCGTCAGATTGTTTCGTTTCTTAAGCTATCTACGCTCGGCCGTATTGTACGTGTCTGCTGATATTCGACGGTAAATTTAATTAAGGACAAACTACGTTAGATAATTTTGTACAGCTTTGGCTTAGTTTAGCATTAGATTAGTTTCTTATTTTCTTACCTTGATTCAAAGCCCAAATGGAGGCTTATCTGTAAGCCTGCGAAAGGAGCAATCTCTACTTTTAGTTTGAGAATCTAAAGGGTGAGTTAACTATTCGCTATACTTACATCGTCGTTTACACACTTAGCGATAAGTCGCTACTAGTTCAACTCTGATTCTACGAAGGTAAGCATAGATAAAAGTAGTTAGAAACATTACAAATGTGCCAGAAATTTGTCCAGATGAAAAGGAATGACCTCAGAGATGCATCCAGTGCATGATTGGATTGTTAGAATTCATAATCGATAAATAATTTATTAAATCATCTTTAGTTTCAACCGAAAAATTTACAATTATCAGTAAAAAATCTTCATGGTCCAGTCTATTTTGAGATTCATGTTTTTAGAAAAAAACTGTCCTATCCATTTTGCATTTGATATGCTAATGACACTTTCACACTTTCGATGGCTATAAAGAATATTTAACAAATACATCAAACTTTAGGAATTTTAATGATAGAAAAATGCTGGTTTTCCTCAAAAGGAATCTTTCAGTTCATTCCTTTCTTTAACATGAAATTTTTATATAATAAATTAGATTCCGCTTTAAGTTTGTCATAAAGTTTTTTACTCGCCTTGGAAACATTTTGGGTTCTTCTTTTCTTCCTTTTTTCAGAAATTTATGGAACAAAATAAGGAAAAGGAAAGCAGTTATTCTAGAAAATTCTGGCTACGTAATTCAAGATTCCTATTAAAAATTATAACAATAATGTCTCCATTATATTATTTTTTCTCTTCATTATTTAGAAAATTGTTCTGTTTTGCCATTCTCAAATTTTCTGTAATTTTCTTATTTATTCAGTTTTTATGTACTCACTACATTTTTATTCTAACTACAGATTTGAAATCTTAGAGAATTTACAGTACATTTCATCAGTGTCGTTCAACATATATTAGCAAACTTAGAGTTTTAATCATATAATGACATTGAATCTCACGTTAGAAAATATAAATAAATAAATAAATATGTCATAGATAAACATTACCTGTTTCTGAAACGCAATTTTCACTGTAATTAAGCCTGTTATTGTTGCTTACTTATATTTCTTAAAGCCCTCCTCATTCTCTAAAATATTACTTAATTACTTACCAGTAATTTCTACCCAATATACTCAAAAACTTTTAGTATCCTAATTACTCATTTTTGGATGCCTTTGAATTGTAAACCAAAAGGATAAAAAATGAGTAATTACGCGAAATTATTTTTCCATGTTCCATTCTCATTTGTTAAAGAAGAGGCGAGTTAATACGTGGATAATTAGTCATACACCACTTGGAACTTTTATACATAAATTGCAAAAGTATATGGAATTTACTCGGCTGAAGGAAATATAACTAAATTATTTGTACATAAAATATTTAAATTCAGCTTCTCACGTTTTTTTTTTTTTTTTTTTTTTTTTTTTTCCGCATTCACAGAGTTCGGAAACAACTCAAACCCCCATATTAAGGTCCGTATTTGGTTATCAATCATTCACCAAAATATTTTACTCTCAGGATGAAGAATATAGAAGCAAATTTATCAATAGAGAGGTTGAAGACAGCATATATTCTACCAGAATAAATCCCTGAACAAGAGAAACCTACGACTCAAAATTTTATAAACAATGCGCCTACGCCGATTGAAATTGAAACCAAAACAACTGTGGCTGAACCTAAAATCAAATCGGCTTCAAGGTAATCGCGGAATGGTAGAATTCTTAAGGCACCGTTGCAATTCAAAATATTACTTATACATTAATTTTGTTATTATTTTGATGATAAGCACCATTAATTCTTCTAATCGTTCTAACGTAATATTCGTTTCTGGAAAGGAAGTCCAAGGAAAGAAGAAAGTTTCTTGGCGGTGTTGGGCGGTGGGAAATTCTTAATAGCTTTTATTTTTGAATCTTGCGTTTCTATACCCTTTTGCGAAATTTTATAACCGAGATATTTAAGTTCTTTAGTTGCGAACTTGCATTTTGAGGCGTTAATTGTAAGACCGGCCTCTTTTAATAATTTAAAAACTTGTTCGAGGTCATTAATGTGTTGTTCCAACGTACTACTCGTTATAATTATATCATCTAGATAAATTAAAGTTGATTTTCCTAGGACAGGCTTTAGAACAATGTCCATAGCTCTCTGGAATGTTGATGGGGCCCCACACAACCCAAAGGGCATGCGTAAAAATGCATAAGTGCCCGATTTTGTTATAAACGCGGTTTTATGTATATCTTCGGGTCTCATAGCTATTTGATAGTAGCCAGACGTTAAGTCCAAAGTAGACATATATCTTGTCGATTTGATCTGTCTAATGATCTCGTCTATAACCGGCAAAGGGTAAACTGGAAATTTGGTAATACTATTTAGTTTTCTGTAATCAATAGCAAACCTCCAAGCCCTTTTATCCGAAGGAGGAAACTCGTTCTTTTTCCTACATAGTACGACTGGACTCGCGTACTCACTATTTATGGGCGTTATTATTTTATTCTTTAACATCTCCTGAATATGTTCTTCGA
Source organism: Stegodyphus dumicola (assembly GCF_044657685.1). Lineage (NCBI taxonomy): Eukaryota > Metazoa > Arthropoda > Arachnida > Araneae > Eresidae > Stegodyphus > Stegodyphus dumicola. The sequence continues at coordinate 111,027,736 of NC_140777.1, read as the reverse complement.
TGATTAGGTCTTTTTGTTTATCATAACGATACGGTTTAGTCCTACAAGGTTTTTCGGCATTTAATTGAATCTTGTGAGTCACGATTTGGCAGTTTCCTGCTTTTTCTGAAAACAAATGAGAAAAATTACTCACCACTTGCTGTATTGCTTTACTTTCATGGTCATTCAGATGGCTAAGGTCCACTTCAGGTGTCTCCACAGGTTCCACTACCCTCTGGTCCATCTCCAACACCACGGAACTATCTTGAAAATTTAATTTGGCCCTCGCGGCCCTTAAAAAGTCCATACCTAAAATAAGAAAGTGTTGCAGGTCTTTCACCACAAAAATTAATACTTTGAGATTTTCCTCTTTTACCTGTAAGTTTAATGATAATTTCCCGATGCAGTTTTTCCTTGCGCCGCTATAATTTCCGTATTTCTGGTTTTAAATAATCGTATCCTATAAAAATTCGTTTTGAAGAAATTTTCACTCATAAAATTTCCTTCTGCTCCTGTATCGATGAGGGCTTCTACTGGTACATCGCCAACCAGGACTTGTATAATTGGTAGCTGTGAGTTTTTTACGATGACCGTGTTTAAATGTCTATTTGAGGGTTTTTTTAAAACTTCCGGGGTCTGGACCCTCCCTTTCACAGGCCCCTCTACTCGTTTAAAGCTTTCCTTTCAATCTGTGTCTTCTGGGTACGCGGATGTTTATTTTCAAATTTTCTTTTTGGGCCTTGACCTTCGAGTTTCGATGCGTTAGCTTGATAGTTCTTTCCCCCATAAGAGCGATTTCCATTTCTGGTTTCCTCCTTCCTTCGGGTACTTTGAGAATATGTTTCCCCTCTCGCTTTTTCCGCTATTCTGCGATTTTGAAACTTCAACGCCAATTCGAAAAGTTCCTGCAATGTGCTTAGGTTTCTAATTTCAAAGTAGTCTTGGACAGCGGGTAACAATCTTGGTAATATTATTTCAATTATCTCCGCATCGGGTTTCTTTCCATACAGCATATCCGTTAGCTTGATTTTTCGTAAAATAAAGTCCGTCAATTGTGCTGTATCCCGTTGATAGAAACTATATAGTTCGGCTTCCAGCCGTGCGCGATCTTTCACTATGGGGGAGGCCTTTACTAACGATTTTTTGAAATTTTCAAATGTATACGTCGGGCTTCCAAATTCACCTAGTAAAAATTTGCCTATGTTTTTCCACCATAGCGCGGCCTGTCCTCTTAGTGCTGATGTGGCGATGGCAACTTTTTGTCTTTCAGGCACAGGGTAGAGCTGAAAGTGGTTTTCTAGACCTTCGAGAAATACCGCCACCGAATTTTTTCCGTCGAAATAGACGTTTGGCTTGATTGATGCTCTCAAAGTCTGGACCAGGTATCCAAATCCTTCTAACTGAGTTGTCATTTCTTGGTGTTGTCCAGCGGCTTCCATCCAATTTTCGGCCATTTCAGTTCGATAATTGTTCGGGCGCCAATATAACGTTGCGCGCCTCCAACTTGCACGCAACCAAGAGGTGACTGTGAAAACTTGTATAAAAGATAGAGCCTTGTGAAGGGTTTAAGTCCCTTTTTATTCAACGTAATAAATTACAATTGCGTGCTCTTGACGCTCACAGACTGTGCCAACTTGGCAGTCAAATAAAAATAATAACCTGAAAAGAAAGTAAAGACAAGATTCTAACTACGAGGCTCTCTAAAATAACTAACTCACCGCGTTTTACAATACCGCTGTTAATTCAGCAGACTTGAAGCTCATTGGAACGATTACCACTACTTCCCGCCAAGCACATAGGCCGCAACGCGGGGTTCTTCAATTCTCGCTAACTACCTCCGCGCTCGTGCAGTAAGAATATCACACCGAACTCGTTTCCTTCTATTTAAATCAGAATACTTCCGCTTATAATTTGAATGCTTGCGCGTTCTACTCAAATTTACATATTCTGGCATTGGCAGTTCCAGGGGAAAGTAAGGCTTGACAGGAAAGATAGTTTAAACTTAAAATAAATGTTAGTTAAAATAAATATAAACCCTACAAGCGTGAAGTGAGATATCACCTTTAGCTTTCTCTTTAGATGCTCTTTGGTTTGCGATGCGTTTAAACTACTGAATGCACTCTGTGATACCGTGATCACCTGTACAAGTATTTCTGCAGAAAATTCCAGAACTTTGAGGTGTGTATTTTGATAAAGCAAATTTCTTTAGCCTATTTTGGCAAATTTTATTAATCTAATTTCATTCCTATCATCGGGCCTGTGTGCATTCAATCTATTACGAACCCGTACGCACGCAACAGTATTTATTTATGATGCCTACATTACGATGTAATATCTGTAATTTATTTTCATTTTCATGGACTTGCGGATACCAGTTTCACTTTTAATCTGCTTGAGAATATGAGTTTTTCTCACTCTGTAACACGCACCTTCAGGGTGTAATTGGAAGCATGTCCGGCTAGCAAGACGTGCACATGGTTCAAGTTTTCCTTTTCAACAAATCTGATGATTCTACGGTCCAAAGGCAACCAACAAACTTCCGACCGTAAAAGTGGACTTTCATAACAAAAGCCTATTTATTAGTACAATGATTTCAGCAGTTGTGAGATAAAGGCACTGTTTTTGCATTATTAATACATTTAACATTTCTAGGCAGGATTGGAATTAGACTACACATAGACAGAATGAAAAGATAGTAGCAATAATGTTTTTGTAAATCAGGTTTAACATCTCAATCTGAGCTTCTCGATACAGTCGCAAACATTGTTTTCCTCAGAATGTTTCTAGTGGAAAATAATTATCCAGAATCTCAGAATGTTTCCGGAGAAATTTCTTCAATAACTAAAGGAACAAAATTCCAAGATAAATTTTGAAGCTTGTTATAGTAACATCCTGATCTTATTCATAACCCGGGACATTGGGAAGCATTATTATAGGATGTTTGCGGAATATTTTAAAATCTGATTTGAATTTCTTCGACTGGACACTCTTAAAATGAAGTATTTGTTTGAACCTTTAAAAAAAGAAAAAGACATATCATCGATTACATTTAAGATGGGATCGGAAATCGACACAAAAAACTAAAAAAAAAAAAAAAAAACTTATTTATTCTGTACGAGAACAGAAAATTCCTCTCGGGCATTTACTTGCCACTAACTTCATCACTTCCACCTGATCACTAATAACATTTTCCAGATATCGCGTTGGAAAAAGATCAAATTTTTCCGGAGAAGTCATTACAAAAATGACCGCCGAATCAATTTCGTTCTTCATCGTAATTGAAGTGATAGGACTTTGAGCAGCCATCCTTAATACTTTGGTTCTCAGCATATATAAAGCCAGCTTTTATCAGTAGAGTTGCTCTCGAATTTTTTATTCTTTCGTAATATTTTTTAACAGCATTGTTATTATTTTCAGAAACACGGGTAGTATCTTAGTTTATGGGTTCTTTGAGCTCTTTATATTTTCTTTCTTTTGTAAATGGTTGGTATGAAGAAATTAAATAGTTCTTTCTTTTCTTTTCTTCCAACACATCTTTCTAACTCTTCGTTTTGTTGTCACTTTCCATAGATCTTTAGAAAATATCTTCTATGAGAAGTTTCTATAAAAGAAAAGAGTTTCTGCGGTTTTCGTAATTAACGCTCTGAAACTTTGGTATTACACCATTGTTAAATAGTATTTATTCTGCTAGTACAAAAGTACAATGTTAAAAATTAAATAAAGACAAATCTTAATTAAATGTTTATGATTTTGTTTCCAGGACTTCTATCTTACTGAATTAAGATGAGCAGAACGAATTTATATAGTACTGGGTGACTCCAAAAGTTCTTAGCCGATTTTAAACCAAATTAAATAAAGTTATATCTCGATTTTATAGTACGGTTTTCTAACAACGCGGTTTCGTCTTGCATGAAAAGAAAATCGAGGAAATCTTGGTATAGCACGACGACTCAGATTCATTCTAGCACGCTAATGCATATGCGTAAAATATTTCATAAAACTTTATATTTGTGCATATTTTGGTACCAGGATTTTTATTTTAAACATTCACAAAAATTGAGTTACTTTCTCTACCATCATGTGTAATAACACTAACAAACTATTTATATATACACGCAAAATTAAAATAAATTCCTGAAATATCCGAATACTGTTACATCGAAATTCTTTTGAAATTGTTTCGTGCCCAGTATTTACACAGTATGTATCTTATGCTCTAAGTATTAGTTGGTAGATTGCATAAATTACTTAACTGTGATTTTAGAAGAAAAATTTTTAAAAAAGATTAAGTACATTTGCTACTAATTAGCTTTGCTGTTTTCAGGAGAGATATCTCGAAATTACGAGTATATTTCAGTCCCAAATGTTGAATCATTTGTAAAAAGCAGAAAAGACAGATTTCTATGCCAAAAACATTTTGAGAAATGAAAAAATACATCTTTAGTCCTGAGGAAAGAAATTGAAAGTTATATATTCTCCCTTTTCCAAATAATTTTTCAGGCAAAAGCTAATTTGCATATTTAATACTTTATTTTAAGCACATATGTAAATTATACATTAATGCTATTTCTAATCATTACTTGCAGCAACGTAATAGGGTATATATACCCTCATGAAAAACAGTTATAGGTCATAGGTTTGTCATTGATCATAGACCTAGATAACCAGAAGCCTTGCTAACATGTCCTCACAATTTTCCTCAAGAATTCCCCGGAGTCTGAGGATATTTTGTTCCTTTCTCCTTACCACTAGCATTTTAAGAGGATTTTTATATTGACAGATTTCAGGTGCACTAGACGCCACTGTTTGCGATCCTGAGTTTTGTTTTCTCTCAGATATTGTTTATGGAAGTATCGAAGTCACACTCGTTCGCGTATGAAATCATGAAAAATACGTCATTTATGAATAACATCTTCAAATGTTATGGATTAAATTTTTTTAAACTGAAGAAAAGTCGCTATATGAGGTTAAAACTGATTATAAAACTGATTATAAAAAAACTGATTATAAAAATTCTGAGTTACAAGGAAATGTCACCTAATAAGAAAATTTGTCGTCAAACGGCTTGGTTTGTATTTAGTCAAGCACTGAAAATTAGGCAAAATAGTAACCTTAGTTTGGCGTATATTTTGAATCGATAATGAGAGGAATCAGACACATATCACCTTTCCTTCAACAGAAAAAAAAAATTTACTTTTGCCTAGGTTGCTTTTTTTTTTTTTTTTTTTGTTGTTGTTGTTGTTGTTGTAGTTGCTGTTCTTTTTTTGTTTTTGCCTAATTTCAAACTTTACAGTGGTATGTTCTGTTCTAATAAGGGAAGTCCTCCGAACAACACGTCTAGGATACACCATTTACCAAACGATTTCCAGAAACGATATGAACAGTTCATAAATGAAATGTTCCATTAAAGGACTGAGGAGCAGTTCATGAACAAAATTTGCATTTTCATAATTAATATGCTTCGAATGAGCATATTTATGTAGTTCTGGATGTATTTGCATTAATTAGTTGAATTTGATTGTTATCTAAAGAATATTTTATCTCATCGCTTAATGTTATCATTCTAAGATCAATGTTAATGTTATTCAAACAGCTGATGATAAATATGATCAAAATTAAGCGACATCTAGTGTACTTCGAATCTTTAACGGCACTGCATTCGCAGAACATTTTTCGATCTGAATTTCAATCCGAGACCTTCAGCAAGACAGCCAGCATAAACTAATCACCGTAATGACAGTCGGAATGGCATTCATAACTTAAAATATTTTCAAATTCCTTCTCCAAATTACTCTTCTAAAATTCAAATATCATATTTATATTCCTCTAATTCTAAAATTTTTCAGTTACAGAGTAATTGTAAAAATTTACTTCTGTTGAAACATCACTACATGATTTCGTTTCTTTGTTATTTGCCAATCTAACCCTGCGTAAAATGATGAATTTTCTTCAGCGATTCTTGTCCTTACATCCCACTAGAGGTTGTGTAGTTAAGTACCCTGAATGCTCATAATTCGACGTGTGCTCGATGCCTGGCAAACGGGTATGCTGCATGGTTAAATTTCGTGGATTTTCCCATGTGTAACTTGATACTAGTCAGTTCCCCTTAGGCATCCCTTCCCTTAGGCAGCCCCTCGGGGGTCGACGCAGAGAATTCTGTGAAGTTACTGGATAGGATCTGTACTTAGGCAGTCTCGGCCACGGGGGTATAAAATTCATGAACTTGACGGTTCCAGATCCCCAAAGAAAGATCGTTTATACGGCTGGACTGCGGGTGATGGCTAGAGAGGTAATAACTCTGTAGGCGGTTGGCCCATCGAAGGGGGGCACCTAACGGTGAGGAAAGGGATAATAACTCTGAACTCCCCCAGAGTGGTTGGCCCACAGGGATAAGGGTCTGGGCCCTGTAATAGTGGCAGGGAGCATATCTGACGACCAGTCAGATCTTCAAGTTGATAGATTTCCCAGCCACATTGGTTCATAGAGGGATCGTTTTGAAAGTCTGCCACCTCGCATTTGGAACCCAGGGTGTGTAGCAATGAGAACTTTAAATCCGTTTGGGGGAAATAGCGACTGAGACCCTCCCCTTGTCTGATATGGGCGTTTTTCAGCTGGATCCAGTCCGTGTAATGCCATACGGTAGGTGACGCAGATATAAATCTATGTTATGTTCCCTTAGGCAGATAGTCCTCGTGTTCTTTGTTGTAGCCTTCAGCAGTTCTTGCTAAGTGATTAGAAAGAATTTTGATGATTTAAAGTTGTAGGTCGATTTGTTCCCCACAAAATAGTAATGAAACTTTAAGTGTAACATATTTTTCCAATTTTGGATTTTTCAATAAATTTCAAGATGCAGTTTTACTATTTAAGCCAACAGATTGTAAAAGCTGCTGTGTTAGTCTTTGGAGTGTTGTGTTTCACAGCTTTAGTTAAACACTATGTTTAATAATATTTTTGGTTTTTTAATGAACAAAATTTACGTTCATTTGTTTATCACGTTTTTCACACAACTTCAAATTACTCATTATTCAAGCAGTAGATAGAATTTGCCTTACAATAACGGTGACGTCTACTTTTATTATTGATAACTGTTAACACTCAACATAAACTCATAATTTCCTATTACAGAAACATGTTAAAATATCTTTATTTTTTCATCGTATTGATGCAAACGAAGGATCCAAAGCATAAACAATGGTGAAACGTAGTCATACATAATAAAGTTTGCTCATGGTTTGAAAGATTCATCTCTCAAGATGTCACAGTATACTCAACATATACCTGATGAACAAAGTACAAACGGTACTAATGTTTTAGTCTCTACGAAGTTTAGACTTTATTTTAGTGTATTTTCTTTTGAAATTATGCGAAAACAGAATGAAAATTTTCATAATCATTTCGATCTCAAAGAAGAATTTCTGGAATAAACGTGGCCATTAACTTCGATCCACTTTCCTCAAATTTGTCATCCAGTGGTTCTGCATATTCGATAAACCGGCATCAATTTCATCGTAATTCCAGCTACTAACATTTCATTAAGCAATTTTCGAAAATAGCAATGGCTTCATGTTTTGCTACGAATTATAGTTAAATCTTTGTTAAAAAAATTCACTTTTATACAGTTTGTTACAATGCTAATGGCTACAACTGTAAGCAGGGATAAGTATTTCCAAGACAAACAACTTTTCGCATACAGTGGGGGGTCGAAAAGAAAAGGGAGACCATTGTTTCTAATGCTACATTTAGCCACATGTCTTGTGTTTTAACGCCCAATCATAACGATAGTAAACATTCTAAAATCATAGCGATGATAATTGTTATACCTAAATTATTTTTTAAACTTCAATACTGCATATTTTTGCAAATATCTCAATTCATTTTACTACATTCTTGTTTTATTTTATTATTAAGACGCTATTTGTTAATTTATGTGTTCTTAATTTTAGGGTTAATTTTATGTATTTGAATTTGTGGGCCATGCATTATAAGTTTCTTGTTTAACATTAGGATATTATTGTTCTTAATAGATAAAGATCTGAATTGCGAGAATTGCTCAATTAGAAGACACCATACAAGCAGAAGCTCTCCTGATGGGAAGATTGTGCATATGTTGATTTCCTGTTCCACTGGTGACCTTCTGGACGTTTCCAGAAAAGATATATTTGACTTCAGATATTTAGTTCGATTCAGAGCGTGAGCTAATTGAACTGTTAATTCATAACTGCCTTCGAAGTTTACCCTGGGATTCACATCCCTGATCTGAGCTATTTCTCTATTAAGAAGAGTTTATTTTATTATTATATTGTTCTTGATGTGCTTACAGTTCTGTTTTTTGCTGTAAGCTATTATTTATTACAGAAAGTTGTTAACTTCTTTCTTTTCACGTGACGTATCTATTAAAGGAGCTTCATAAATTCTTATTCCACAACAATATATCAATCAGAGTTGCGAATTTCTAGCTTGTAAAATACATTTTGTTCTCATTTATAAAATTTCTTTTAATCACTGTTGTTGCAAAAATCTTAGTTTTCCCAGTTCCTGTAAATAGTTTCTTAACTGTTAGAATCATGATAAAAATGCAATTTTCGACGTGTTCTTTACACATATGTTAATAAAATATTCAACACACTTATTCCATTTTTTCCTGATCTCTGCAGATAAAAATCAATGAACAAATCTATAACATCAGTGGGTATCTATAACATAGTCTGAGTGTAGAATGCCAAGAGACATAACAGTTAGATCCATCATGCTTTCGTTTAGTGTTTTGGGCTATTATTCAATCGATGCCGCGGAATTTTAGCATTGATCTTAAAATATAAGCTCATTGCTGTGTATATAATATTTCATGTTTTAAATAATTTATCAGTAGCGCAGTTTATTATTTATTCTGCAGCGTCAGTATACTTTATTTAAAAATATAATATCTTGAACATTTATGTTTAAATATTCATGATTTGTTCGTTTATAAGCTACCTGAATTAAGGTGAAACTTACTTGAAACCACTTTACTTCGTAATAAAATATCGTACTTATAAAGTGTATGGTTATATATACTATTACCTATAGTATTCATATAAGAACCTTATCTAATAAACATAGTTGTATGTAGAACGAAGTAATGCTAATAAAGTATTACAATATCAGTAATAAATAATATTTCTTAAAGGTTTTTATGCCTTTAGTTAATATGGATGCAATACTCGCAGAATTATCAATTCAAAAGTTACAATGCTAAGACTAACTAGGCCGATATTTGTTTACACTTGGAACTCTCAGAATAGTGAAAATCAGGTGTTGCACCAACTTCAATGTCGTTTTTCCTGGACACCAACTTTCAGTATTTTTTTTTTTTTCTTATTACGCGCTCCGTCCTTAGGCACTACACGGAAACGGAGGATCCCCGTGGAGATCTTTTTAAGGGAAACTGGCTCGTATCCACGTTACACATAGGGAAAACCACGAAAACGCCCATGCACCCAGCCCGTTCGCCGGGACTCGAACTCCGGATCGAACTACCAGTGTTCAGCGACTTTTACGGCTCGGCCGCTGGTGGGCTCCAACTTTCAGTATTAGCAGCGAAAATTTTGTCTTTCTACACATTGCCCAAATTGCTTGTTTCTGCGTACAAACATAGTTTAGTTGTAAACATTGTGTTTAACTACTTTAGCTGCACCAGTTGTTTTAAGTTTTTTTCTATATTTTACAATTTTTTTTTAAAGATGTTTTCAGTTTTTATATTTTTGCCTTGCCAGAAAGTGAGTTCTGAATTGATTGAATGCGAAATATATCTATAATGAAATTCGAGGAAATAAGTTTAAATGAAGTGCAGGAAGAAATGTGTATAATTTAATAGGCCGTAAAAGGAAGTCATGTGACGTCAGATATTTTACAGCAAAACCCTTGCAGAACGCGTAATTATATTGCATTAATAGATCGCGCTTATCGCAAATACATTGCATTAATTGCGCGTATCTCAGTGTTAACTTTCAATGGCAAAAATGTGTTTGCTGTAATTCAGATTAAGAAAATATATATATTTGAAACGAACCTAAGTATTGTATCAAAAGGGTAAAACGAAACTGTTAGTTGAAGGTTTTTTTTTTTTTTTTTTTTTTTTTTTAATGTTTAAGAAGTACATGACACAATTTTTTTTAAACTGGTGATTTCTGCTTGGGAAAATGACTAACCTTATTCTTTAAAACTTTGCGGTAAACAGAGCAAAGTTTTTAAATGCTTCTCGTAAAGTGTCGTTTTCTTTCTCCGTTTGAGTGAATTTTCATAGCAAAATCAGATAGTTTCAGTGTTTTGTAACTATTTGTTTAAGTTCTTATCACTTAAAAACATTCACCGATTCACTGTCAGCTGATGTTACAATATGATCTAATTTTTCATTCCTCTTATTTCGATTAATTCTTTTTTAGCTTCTTCTTCCACATCTGAAACTCCTTTCCAGACAACTGCTTTTGCAGTTTGTATGATTTCGTTGGCTTCATTTTTAGTTGATGTAAATCACATAAAATTGTTGATAACTTCTGTCTAGAGCTGATGCCAGCAAGCATGTTTTTGGAATGGCAACAAAAAGATTATTCAAATTTGTTGTTTTAAGAATTATTTATATTTGCTAAGAAATTTAATAAAGATTATTTTCGATTTAAAAAATGTGCATTATTAAAGAAGCGGAGTTATTTAAAGAAACGGAGTTCTAATTATACAGAGCAATTTGGAGTCAGGAGCCTATAAATGAACACTGAACCACATATGAGTAAAATTCTCGAGTTGGGAAAATTAAACAGAAACAATTACGATGCCACGTAAAAGCGAGATCGCGTTCCGTAAGTCTGCGCTCGGCAAGGAAATACTTCATAAATATAAAATTCATTTATTTTTATTGTAATTTTTCTTTTCTGTTTTCATTGCTATGTGGTATGTAAAAGGTTAATTTTAATTACCTTTCCTCTGCATTGGTGTTCATGGGGACATGTCTAAATATAGATTTGTTTGTCAGCTTGAGTGTGACAAAGTATATTGCAGCTATTTGCTTAAGAGGAAGGTAGCTTTTGTGGAAGAATTTCTAATGGAAATTGATTCATATTTACTTTTCATGAGAAAAACTGCAAAATTCTCTTCTCGAATAATATGCATTGCATAAACAATAACATTCATATCTTTTGTACTGTCATTATTCATCGCTTTGTAAAATGGTTTACAAGCATATTTAATGATACACATAACTGTACGCTTTCCAGCTACGCAGACAGCTTAACAGAAAATTATGTATTTAAATTGTAACATCTTATCTACTACTCAAAGAGCAACTGAAAGAATTTTAAAATGTTCATAACCAGTGCAATTAATACATAAAGCACTCTAATTATGAACACGTTTTAATTAGTATGAATTAATTCGGGAATATTTCATAATCAGTATTCTGAGGAAATATATTCCATTTTTATAATACTTAAAGTTAATTTTAATATTTGATGTTCGAAAGAATTTAATATTGCTCTTTTAAAATCTTTGAAATCTGTTCATTGGCATCCTTAATCTCTCAAATTTCGTACCATAAGATGCGGAAAATGCAATTTTTATTTGAATTATCTCGAATCTTTCAGCTAATTATTAAAAATTAATAGTTAAAACTAGAGTTATATGCAGATTTTGCCCATTAAATGCAACAAGTGTTTTTATTTAATAATTTATCATATATTACACAAGTTGTATTTAAGGGTAATCGTAATATAGGTAGATAATTAGTATTTTGATAATAATTTCTGATTAAAAAGGAGCTATGATTAGAAACATATTACACAAAGAATTCCGAATGATGTAGAAATTCATATATTTACGGAAATTAATTACCATCATCAAGTTAGTAACATAGTAGTAGTGGTATTAGAGAGTCAGTTATGAGAGTACATGGCAATGTAAAATAATTTACTACATACAAATTTGTAGCATTAGGACTAATAAACAGAAAAAAACAAATATTTGTCAGAGCAACCACCAAAGTTAGAAATTAGGTGGAGATCGGAAATACAAAGCATAAACTAAATGATAGAAGATAAATATAAGTAACCTTAGTTTCCATTTACTCCTGATAAATTTCCTTCATGATGTTAAACAAAACAAAAATTTTTTGGGGGATGTTTGGGAAGGCACAAACCTCGTCCATGCGCCCTTTGATGGTTTTGATTATGTCGAATGCAAGAAAACGTAATCAAGTTTAAACATCTTTAAAGTTTTTTTTTTTTTTTTTTTTTTTTGTTTGTTTCTATTTATAAATCGAAGTATTTTGAGACATTTTCGCGATATCGTTTCGCCAAGAATTCTCCAATCATTCGTTCAAATATCAGTTTTCTCAGCATTTGCTATGCAATGAGTTACCAGTCGGAATTCTTTTTGTTTTAAAACTACATCGGCTTTAAAACTAAACCAAGGCAACCATGGAGATTCGTTTGCAGGTTTTTTCCTTCTCTATTTCTGGTTTTATTTTACAAAATGTTTTCTTTGAAAAAAAGCAAATACATTATACTTCTTCTCCGGGGTTATTTCTTTCGTAATAACCTTTTTCTCTACTTTTTACAGAAAGTGATATGTTTTTTAATGATAACATTATTCATGGCTGAATTGTAGATTCTATAAATATTAATGCTTTCACTAAATCCAAGGATAACCCCCCGTTTTTTTTCTTTGTTACACTTGCATCGTTTCGTTAACTTTATTTTTTGGAATTAGGCAATAAGCTATGCAGCAGAAACGTATGACGTATACATTCAGTCGTTTATTCTTCCCAGATTTATTTACTTCTAATGCAGCGTTCTCATTTTCAGCTTTTTTTTTGCGCTAGATTTTCAGTTTTATTCTGATTGAATTGTCCTTCCTTAGCTCCTTGCTTGCACTATAGTCTCTTATATCCTTTAGTTCAAGAGATATACCTTACCATTATTTCGATACAATTACTTTTACGTTTTATTTTCTTGTGATTCATTATTTCTACATGCGTTTACCTTGCAATCTAGTATCACTCTCATGCCTTATGTTTGTATTCATTTTGCAGGCATACGCCTCGAAGTTTACAATAAATTATTTGCTTGCTTATATAAATCTCGTGAAAAATAAAATTTAAATTTTCAGTTTCAGAATGAATTTCAGATACTTTTATTCAAGCCACTTAATTTGAAAAAAAAATATACTGCCAATGAAGGTATCCAGAAACGGCTTGTCAGTATGCAACTAAGCAAATATTTAATCATATATAACAGTTAACACTTGGCGCAGTATAGATTCAAGCTCCATTTATAAGGAAAAGGTGATTTTTCCTCAGTTGCAGTTTCAAGCCTCTTTGGAGTCCTTTGTCTTCGGCTTCATGGACTGAATGTGTCTTCTTCAGATGTGTCCAGGCTTTGATTTTTGTAATACTGCGAATTCGAAATGTAGCAAATTCCAGGTATTACAAAAAATATCAGCGATTGTAATTAAGCTTGTATCTACTAGTAATGAAATAAAATAATTCTACGATATTATTGACTTACACATTAACTTTCATTTAAATTGTATCTCATAAAATTTTAACATTCCTCCTTGGTTAATAAATATTTTTATTTTATGATTTACAGAAGCTCAATATGCATGTTATATGAGTAGAGAAGATATATTTTATGTTTTACAGTTATTTTACTTACTTTTACACTCCCACGATACGCCGATTTTGTTACAACGGCACTAAATGCATTGTTTTATTTTTTCCCCCCAGAACTCCAAGCTATATATTTTGTCTTATAAGCTTTATAAGAATTTATGTTATTTAACTCATTTTCTTATGATTTGTTTCTATACTGTCAATTTCTCTTTCCGTCAGCTTTCACAAGGATGCAAATGAGTTAATCCAACATTTAGTTAGGCCATTTCTATTGTAGTCGCTGGTTTAGAACCCTTTTATATTTGTGAATTCAGATTTCTGACATCTAAATTCTGCAAGTGGAGGAGTTTTAATTTGAGCGCTCAAGTGCTGCATTTTGTTGTGTAAGCTTTTAACACAAAATCTGATTTGGTCATCATGTGACTTCCTTGTACGGCCTATTAAATTATACACACTTTTTGCTACGCTTCATTTAAACTTATTTCATTGAATAATTCTAACTGAATAAACAGAATTCTCAAGGTAATTTGTAAATGATATCTAAAATTGCAAATTTTGAAATTAAATATCAAGGCAAATTTTTATCATACGGAAGTAAAGATTTTTTTAATTTTATATTTTCCTAAAGAACATAATTGTTTCTCAAATATAACAAATATAATTACAGGAAGTAAATATAAGTATAGGAAGGGAGGTGGCATTAAAATTTTGATTTCGTTACTTGACAAAAATTAAATTTTTAAAAAATTTGAGATTACTAAAACAAATATTTTCTCCTTTTGAAACGTTTCTATAACTAGAAATATATGATTAAGACCAACAACCGAAAAAACAAAGGCCGAGTAAGGACATTTAAGCTGCGTAAGGGTTTGGGTATACATATATACACCCAAACCCTTGTGTATATATAAGTATATATATTTGCTTGTTTTTGAAAGAACTAGAAAATTTTAATTTTGATTAAAAAAGGGAGGTTCACTACTGGATGTTAAAATGGTCCCATATATAAAATGTTAATCTTGCTACTTTTTTTAAGTTATGCGAAATAAATACATACTGTTACATATTTTATCTAGCGTATCTGAATTTTATTTAACGCGTTTTTTTCGAGCTGTAAAGCGGTACGAACAACATAGATTCATCGAATTTCTCTTTTTCCACTGGTATAATGCAGCAAATTATACTGAGCAGGACCTGTTAAAACAGCTCAGGACGTAACAGCCTCGACAAAAGAACCCGAAAGAAACGTCCTGTCAACAAATTGAAGAAATAATTGGCAACTGTATGTAGTAATTTATCTTTTCAAATTCTCCACGAAGCATTTCAACAATAATTGTTTGCCCAGAATATCATTTGATTCATTTTATTGAAACTCATGACCCATCAATATACCTCTGGCCATAACAGCCTCGACATAAAATGAAAGAAACAGGGAACATAAAATGAAAGAAACAGGGTTCACAAATCGAAGAAATAATCGACAACTTTATATAGATATTCTTTCTTTATTTCTCTTCGGAAAACATTTCAACAATTACTAGTTCGCTACAAAATACGTAATTTTATTCTCTCGATTCAAACTTGTGTCCCGTCAAAATAGCTCAGATTTAAGATTCTCGATAGAAAATCTCGAGCGCTGTAGATAAAAATATTTTATTTCATACACTATTGCCAGTGCTCGTTTTGAAATCCTTGAATTTATTAATCAAAAATTTAAAGCTACTCGACAAAATGGGTCCTAGGAATAGTTTAGTCTAAAAATCGAAGAAATAATCGACAACTGTATATATTAATTCATCGTTCTAATCCACTCCATGAAACATATCAACGACTATTACTTAACTGCAAAATCCTTTTCTTTATCTTAATGAAACTCGGGACCCGTCAATGCAGCCCAAGGTAAAACAGCCTCGACAAATGGCTCCGAAGCCATAGCACAGCCTACAAATCGAAAAAATAGTCGAGAACTATGGCAATTCATCGTTGCAATCTGCTTCACGAAACGAAAACAAACCTAAAAATTCCAGAAAGCCTTTTCGACAGAAACACTGAAACGTTTTAGAGGAAATTGCATTTATTTCAAAAATTGCATTTATTTTTTAAATCTTATGTGCGAAAATTAGAGAATTATTTAAATAATTATACTGGTCAAAATATATTTGTTTACATTTCTTTTCATTTGCTATCGCTTGACATTTTTTTATAAGAAAATGATGCAAAAAAGCGCAACTTCGCAGCCGAGGCAGATTAAATTTTCATTTTTATTACAAAAGACATATTACTTCCACAAACAACTTGCCCAACTATTTAGTGCCTCTTTCAAAAAAGTTACATTTTTTATAGCTTTACGCTACGCGAGCAGCAAGCAACAGTCCAGCTAGGCCGACGTACAGAAAGCAGGTGACTTGTATTCAATATGATTTCTTAATTCAGAATGAATTATTTTCAGTTTTCAATGCATTTTATTGGAAATTTAAAGCCGTAAAATTATTATTGACAGTTTTAGTTTTAGTTCCATTTACAACATCATGTCAAAATGACTATGTTTAAAAATGAGAGAGAAAACACTCAAATTAAAATTAAGGCTATTGCTAATTTAAATTATAAATTATATTTACATATTTTTCACCTTCCTTATAATGATTATTTAAGGATTATGTTAATTTTGAGTTAAACTTAGATTAGTCGCATTATTTACTCTAAACCATGCTACGATGTCTAATAACTGAGCTCTGTAGTTATATGATTCATATAGCATGTTCTTTGTACATCATAGTCGAAATATTAGATCGATTATGTTGAACAAGTTCAATAAATTTGATAAATAATTTACTCATTGTAATTATCAAATGGAATGAATGCAAACGATTCTCTGGGAACAATCTGCAAGGATTATGTTAATTTTATTAACAGTTAAATTTTGAGTTAAACTCCCTTTCCTATCGCTTCTTAATTTGAACTTACCACTTCTGGCCAGAACGTAGTTTTAGAATCACGTCTGAATGCTAATGAAAAAAAGCGGTATTTAACCGCGAAGTTTTACTGTCTTAGAGAGACAGGTATCAGATATTTTGGCTGCACGCGTCCGCCCTTTTAGGTTACTCTCTCGTAATCAATTATTACGCTCGGCCGTACTTTAGGCTCTTGATAGCTTCGCAGTCAATTAGCGTTAAAGGGCAAGCTCTGTTAAAGTTTTGATAGCTTCGGCTAAATCTCTTTAGTTTAGTTTAGTTTGATTCTTAGTCTCTTAAGTTCAAGCCCAAGTGTCGGCTTTATTGTACAACTCCCAGATGGAGTTCTGTTACACTTTATTGGAATAATAAAGGGTTATTTTACCCTTCTGTCTTGCTTAGAATCACAATCGGTAACTTAGAATCACAAACGGTAACTTAGAATCACACAGTGGAAAATCCTACAGTATGAGTTTGATGTGATAAATAGGATTTTGATAAATATTTAGAAGTTGAATTTGGGCTGTTTTGTTGGACTCTTTTTAATAAGGGCTATCGCACATTCTTACAGTCGAAAGAATCGGTTTTAGATAATTCTCTTTACTTAATTAACATTTGAAGATATAACATTTGTTAACAGTAGTGACATACTTTGTTTAGCGAAGATATAAAACTACATTTAAGCAAATTTAGAGAGAATAAATTTCTGGAAACATGAATGAAAGAAAAGGATAATATCACTGACCTTGTTTGTTCAAAACTACCACTTTCAAAATGACCTTGTTTGTTTAGAATGTTGCAACTGAAAGCACTCTGTCAATTTTTAACACTCCGATTTAGTTTGTGTGCTGTCTATTTGATAAATGACCCGGTGTTGAGGGGTGCTAAAGAATCTCGTAATATCGTGTATCATGTACGAAACACGCAGCTGACAAGTTGTAGTTGATTTATTATTTTGGTATTGACATGCGTCACCTCGACATCTCACACAGTTTACATGTCAGCATAATTAAGCAAATTAAAGATCAAAGTATATTTCCCTGCTGAAGTATCTAATTCCTGTTTTGATAGGTTGCAGTACTCATTTACAATTTATTAAATTAAATGCTTTAAAATAGATATCGATCAGATGACAATATTTAAAGATATTATCGAAGAATTAATAATGAATTCATTTAACTCTGAACTAATTTTTATTTTCGGTAAATGCTCCATGAGTAATGAAGTATCAATTAGAGAAATATTTATTACATCATCTGTGACTTATGATTTATATATATTTAGAAAAGGAAGCTTAAAATATGATATAGAATAGAAGAAATAAAATTTTGTAAAACGGAAGCTGATTTGGGCATCAAGTGCATTTTACCGATTTCTTAGAGTACTTTCCCCCCTTTTGCGCAATTAAAAAAAGAGGAGGGCAAATGAAAAGTATTTATGAGTAACATTAAATTATGTGACAGATGTTGAATAGTTATCTGGCGGGAGCTGACCCTGACACAACACCCTAGTACGACGAATTCAGCTCAACCACCTTGGAAATCCTACGGGCACCTCACATGGATGACCGTAGGCCCCAAGAGGACATCGGAAGAAGAAAGGAAAACGTGGAGAACCATAGACCTGGATATCGAAACTCGAAACATAGAATATATCAGCAATAGCTACCATGAGCTGGAACGTAAGAAATAGAAGTAAGGTGAAATCACATGTTTGCAAAATTTCTTACAATTCAGAATCCTGCTACGTTGGAGTAGCTCCGTCTGTGCAAAATACAGTCGAGGTAAAATAAAATATATGAAACACAAAAATACGTATTAAATATGCGGATTAAACAAAAATAATATAAGAACACAGTTTAGCAATAAAACTAGCCCTCAGAGGGTGTGTACTTTGAGCTAGATATCTGGGGGGAGGGGTAGATATGCTGAGAAATTCGGCAGTATCATATGTATTAGGAAACTTTCAGTAGGTTTCATGACTAAGATTAAACAAACAAAAAAAAAAAAAAAAAAGGAAATGATACAATAGTCAGCCTTCTAATTCACAGTTCTTTTCTAAACAGTAATTTAAAGAAGTTAAGTATAATTCGTGTCTAAAATCACTGATTAAACTACGATTGCTTTCAAATTTATATTTTTTTTAATTTATAGTAGAACAGGTGTATTTAACTAAGCTACATCAGTGAAACTACGTTAAGTACACCATGTTATACGAGCCATCATGACAAAATCCAAAATTTGTTCTAAAACATTCTTCCCTAACATGCGAAATAAGATATTCCCTACCTTAGAATCCAATCCATCGTTCAAACTTCAGTAGTATGGCCGGAAAACAAACTATCCTTTCTTCGAGACTAACGGTCCTTTTTATTGGCACTTTAATTTTATGAGCATACATTCATGGCTTCTATAAATTTTTCAGAGAACGAAGCAATCTTAAAATCGTGATTCTCTGAAGTCGGACATTACCCGTCTTTTTTTTAATTACCTATCAAATATCAGAGATAGAGGTTCGAAATTAAGGATTCAGTTTATTACTAGAAGTCTTTAAAACTGTTTTATTATGTATTCATAATTTAGAGTTTTGATTCCTATTTTACACACGTGTAGGTTTAACTGTAAATATTTGCTGCATTAATACTTCAGGAAGTTCCTGACAAATGTTTGTTCTCACTTTTAATTTTGTAATTTTTATCATCATACTTACAAAAACAAATTGCAATTATCTCCCACCCGTCTTCATTATATCGCCAGACACTAGAGAGGGCTTTGAGCTCTAAGTGTTTTTTAGTGTCCCTCGCCGCCCAGATAATATAAAATTCCAAACATCCGTTGTTTTTCCGGGATTCGAACCCGAGCATAATGTTATAGCAGCGAGAAGCACTAACAACTATACCGATCAGGAGGGATTGTCTTAATTACAGCACACCACCAAAATGACATTCTTCCTTAGTCGAGCCACGTCCTTGGCTGAGTACTTAGATGAATATCACCCAAATGGGAAATGTTAATGGAAAAATAACAGATATATATAAACATGGGTAAAAAAAAATAAAATAGATAAATAGAAGAGAATTAAAAAATTACATGCCATTAAGCATATATTTTAGTAGAACATTATCATGCTTTGTATAGATATTTACCTAGCATCAAGGTACAAACTCTGTCAGAAATTTCGGTGAATGTCGTCATAGTGCTAACGGTCGTAGGAGTTTGCATACGCTGCATCCCGCGCGGGGCAGGTCAACACTGGTCTGAACTAGTTCCTGAGCGGCGGTGCTGCTAGTATGGTTTATCGTGTCGAAACAGCTCGTTGTAGGGCGAAGGCATTGTGCGTGTTGTCGAGATCAACGAATTTAGGATCAGCGAATTAATATGCTCTTCAGTTTCACACTTGGAAAATCAACTGAGAGACTCATGAAATGCTGATAACAGTATAAAGTATTTCTCCCGCTTTCCTAGCGTGTCTTCGTGGTGTAGTGGTTCTGCACGCTGGGCCGGTATTCCAGAGGTCCGTGGTTCGATTCCCAGCGAAGGCGATTGCTCATTTTTCATCTTTCCTGCTACCAAAAAATACTATTAAATAATAAATGTCTCTACAACCGTTTATAAAGAACGTGCTATCACCTCAAAGTGCGTGTATGAGTCGTTCAAACGCTTCCTAGAAAGGGCAGAACACCACTGAAAAATCCTCCGAAGCAGGCGGCCTGCAACTGTACGCACTCCCGACAACGTACAGAAAATGGAGTTTGGCCCAGCATCGTCGTGTGACAGCGACTATGATAGCGGAAAAGGTGAGAAATAGTCGTGAGACGGCCTGCCTCATATTTACATATAATTTGGGTAAATGCAACTCGACTCGTGCCACGTAGTTTGAAGCTAGAACAAAGGCAACTTCGATTTTACGCCTGTGGAGACCTGCCATCGACATGGCGGATCTAAATCCAAATTTCATTAAAACTATAGTTACGGGTGACGAGACCTTGTGCTTTGAGACACGACCCAGAATGCAAGCGTCAGAGTATGGAATGACGGGGTGCAGGATCGCTGAAAACAAGAAAGTGCAATGCGAGGAATCCAGTATCAAGACAATGCTCGTGGACGTGCTCAATTTCTTCAAATCTGAGGTTCTCATCCGTAAAGAATTCCTGTGCCATGTATGTAGAAATACTAAAACGTCTACTGCAACGGATCAAGAGGGTACACCCAGGTCGTCAAGCAAGGTAACTGGACACTACTCCACGAAAATGCCCGGCCACACTGCCTTCTTGTTGCAGCAGTTCCCGACCAATAGTGAAGATGTGTCCCTGAATCACCTACTCTATTCTGCAGACTTGTCTTCGTAAGACTTTTTCTTGTTCCGCAAATTGAAATCAGCCTTAAAAGGCCACACGTTTTTGATATTTCGGACATCCAATTTAATGCTATGACCCAGCTGAAGGTCATTCCTAAAGACGACTACGCCAAGAGTCCCCCCCCCCAGATGTTCATTACCGCCAACGGGGATTATTTGAAGGACAGTAATAGCTGTTTTGTGTAAGATAACAATCCATTGACACATTCACCGAACTTTCCAGACAGAGCTTATATATACAAACTGCTATTAGAAATTAATGTGAAAGTATGCTTAAGAACAAATTCGAAGGTGCATAGGAACTATGATTACAATACATGGGAAATAAAAGGGAAAATTATGCAAAATACCTAATAATAAATATGAAATAAAATGCATAACATACACATAAGCGATAAGCGATAAGCAACGGAGGACGTGGGCACTGTCCCTTTACCAAAAGGTTAATCGGTATAGCACCACGTCCACCTATACCTAGAACCTAAAGAGGAATCACAAGACGCCACGCACCAGGCGCCCAAACCCAGAGCCAAATTCAACCCGGGAGCAGTCCAACAGACCAAATGCCCACGAAAGACAGTCCCAACAACCGCCCAGGCCCCACATTTATTAAATAAAATAACAAAAGCATGCGGGGCCAAAAAGGGCGAGTTTTGACAATAAGTAAAAATTTTACAAAGGTGTAATACACACAAATATAGAATATACATAAGCTAAAGTACAGTCTGATGTTGGGCAGCCCAATAATATACAATGAGTAAAATATAGACAGTAGAATTAGACTTAATGACAATATAACATAAAAATAGAGAACATAGTGACATAATGAATGTAAATGATTACAGAAATACACAGAGGATATACCAAAAGAAATAAAAATAAAAGACTACAATAGCCATCAGTGTGTGACTGGAAGTACTGATGCATGGGAAATGCGTAAAGCATTCAGAATTCGACTTAATTCAGAAGACTAACAACTGGATCGGGATACATTGCATAGCCAAGTACATATATTTGACAAAGCAACATATTGAAAGTAAGTGTAATAAACTAGATATTCGCTATGACAAAGTCATGTTACAATACCGCAGGTAGTGATGTGATACACAAGAAGTAGGTAGCATACAATATACGAGGGCCATCCAGGAAGTAGATTACGTTTCCGTCTGTGTCCGCTAGGGGCGGGGCTAGCGCGGCCATCTTGGGGTCAGAGCGTTGCGCAGCTCAGTCTGCATCTAGCCGTGCTAGTGAGAGGTTCGTGCTGTGCTCCGTTCAGATACTGTGACGGTTTGAAATGTCTGCGTTAATTGAAAATCCCGCGAGCTGCGAGGTGCGCTCAGTAATAAGGTTTCTGACTGCAAAAAACTGTAAACCGATAGAAATCTATCGGCAGCTTCGTGAAGTGTATGGGGACAACATTATCACTGAAGGTGGAGTGCGTCAGTGGGTCATAAGATTTCAAAATGGCCGAACCAATGTTCACGACGAAGATCGAAGTGGGAGACCCAGCATAGTGACCGCCGAACTTCTCGAAAAAGTCGATGCTAAAGTCCGTGAAAATCGAAATTTCACAATAACGGAACTTTCTTTGAGTTTTCCACAAATTTCGCGAAGTTTGTTGCACGAAATCATCAGCGAAAAGCTTGGTTACCACAAGTTTTGTGCAAGATGGATTCCAAAAATCTTGACAGAGGACCACAAAAATCAGCGAATGGCTGCAGCGTTGAACTTTTTGGACGCTTACCATAAGGATGGTGACTCTTTACTCGATCGCATCGTTACTGGTGACGAAACATGGGTGAAACATGTGAACTGTGAAACGAAATTGCAATCAATGCAGTGGGGGCACACAAGTTCTCCCCAAAAACCCAAGAAATGCATGCAAACAATGTCGGCAAGGAAGATGATGGCGACTGTTTTTTGGGACAGAAAAGGTGTAATTTTGGTGGACTTCCTGGAAAGAGGCACTACAATAAACTCTCAAAGGTATTGCCAAACTCTCCAAAAACTCAGAAGAGCAATTCAAAACAAGCGCAGAGGAATGTTGAGCTCTAAGATCTTGTTGATTCACGACAACGCCCGGCCCCACACGGCAAATGTCACTCGTAAAGAGTTCTTGAATCTTTTAAGTGGGAGTTGTTTCCTCATCCGCCGTACAGTCCCGACCTGGCACCGAGCGACTTCCACCTATTCCCAGCAATGAAGAAGTGGCTGTCTATGCAGCGTTTTGATGACGACGCACAGCTGCAAGAAGAGGTAACGAAGTGGTTGAAGGCGCAGGCGGCCGAATTTTTCGACGAAGGAATTTCCAAGCTCGTACATCGCTACGATAAATGCCTTAATTTGTATGGTGACTATGTAGAAAAGCAGTATTTGAGTGTGGCTTTCATCTGTATATAATAAAATTTGTTTCCTATACTTTGTTTATTTTTTTATTCCAAAACGTAATCTACTTTCTGGATAGCCCTCGTAATTTGATCTCGATACGCATTCAATCCCTATAGTACTACAATAGTTAGGAAAAAGGAATATGTTATACAAAATATATTTAGCATGCAACTGTGTTTAAGATATACAAAGGTCGATACATTGGTTACAGGTTAATTATGGTACAGGATTCGTACCAAACTTAGTAACAGAATGCAATAGCGGTACAATACAATTGATCACGTGGTATTGTGGGAAAAACATGCAATAAGGCTAATTATACGATTATGAGGAATAAAAATAACATAAATAGCCTGCATAAAAGTTAACGAATATAGGATACCATATAATACTATACAATATTGCAATACAATACATTTAAAATTGTCATGACACCAGTGATCCTAATGCAGCAAATAAATTGATGCAGTTACCTGCATAAAAGATAACTAATATAAGATACTATACAATACTATACAATACTACAATACAATACAATACAAAAGCTAATTAAACGATTATAATGAATAAAAATTAACGTATTTAACCTGTATAAAGCCAACTGATTTAAGATACTGTACAATACTAAACAATACCACAATACGATACGATACAGTAGATACTATACAATACTATACAATAAAAATATAAAATATATTCAGTGTTGGTAACACAAATATACATTTGAAATTGTCATGACACCTGTGATCCTTATGCAGCAAATAAATTGATGCAGACAGTTAAATGTGTTACTATACATTTTCAAAGGATGAAATATAGACTTAAGTATGCCACAAATTATGAACATATATTATACCGTGAAAAACACAAAATACATACAATGTTGGTATAAATACAATGGATATATTTAAAACAATGGATAATGGTTGGATATATTATACAATGAAAATCTCTAGCGACCCCAATACATTCAGTGTTATTATTACACAGAGAATTAAATGTATGATATTACATGGGCAATTGATGAAAAGAAGACAGTAACAGTATAATGTATAGCCAAATATGCAAGTATATGGTATACCAATGTTTAACAGCAACTGGCAAACAATGTATCATTAATACGCACAACTAAATATGCCAAGATATTATATACTATTATACAGTGAAAAACGCAAAATACGTTCAAAGTAGATATTATCATAGTGCATTATGAGGGAATACAGACAGTTATATGTATGATAATACACGGGCAAAAGATAAAAATATAGACAATAACATTATTATTCAGAGGTAAATATTAATATATTCAGATATTTAACAGCACCTGGTAAAAAATGTACCATAAGTACATTGATAGCTGCTATGGACAGCAAAGAGATTATTAGGACGGGACATATGCAACAGATAAATATGCGAATTCAATATATTCAGATATTTAACAGCACCTGGTAATAAATGTACCATAAGTACATTGATAGCTGCTATGGGCAACAAAGAGACTATTAGGACAATACATATGCAACAGATTAATATGCAAATTCAATATATACAGATATTTAACAGCACTTGATAATAAATGTGCATATGCAAAAGATAACATTATTATTCATCGGTAAATAGGCAAATGCAAGATATACAGATACTAAACAGCACCTGGTATTAAATGTACCATAGGTATAGGGACAACTGTTATAGACAATATTACCTGATTGCACTTAGAAAAAGATGCTGAGAGAGAATATACAAATATTTGACTGCTGCTATACACAGCGACTTATAACAGATGGATTATAATAGATTACAATGGTTACAAACACTTCAGAGCATAAAAGTAGATGGGTTATAATATATACAAGCAGTTGAAGAAGTTGAATCATATGTCGATATTATAAGGCACAAAGATCAAGTCCCAGATTCATCAGTTTGTCAATTAAACGGACTATCTTTTTGACTTGATGCCGTTGCTTAATCAAAAAACGACTAAAGGCAGTCCTATCCGTTGGTGGAAAAGGAATATGTAATTCAGTAGTAAGTGGACAATCGATTAAATAGTGTTCTGAATTGCCCAGTTGTCCACAACTACAGAGTACTGAGGAAAAGAGTCCATGTCGAAATATAAGGGAAAAGGCTCGTGGCCCGTAATGTAGAAGATCAGCTGTGGTGGCATGATTAATCGGTCTAAATCTACTTTAGGGACATGGGCAAATGCTCGGCGACCAGTTTCCTCCGAACTCCATGCATTTTCCCACAAGGAGATGGTGGTGAGAAGTAAGTGACGCTTTAGATTAGATACTGGGCATGAAACCGTCAAGGTCTGTGTTATCTCGTGATTCTGTGCTGCTTCTTTAGCAAGCCTATCGACAGTTTCATTACCGTAGTTTCCCCACATGATCTTTTGTCCATTCTAAACAAATGTGTAGATTTTTATGTCGAGACAAGCTAGTTTGAATGTCCACAATAATGGGGGATGAATGCAGAGGATTTAAAATGGCATACAATGTGGAGAGACTATCGGTAAGAACATAGGAATGTGAATATCGATGATTAATGATTGTTTGTATGGCTTGTCGAATAGCAATAGCCTCACTCTGGAAGACGCTGTTAAAAGAAGACAGATGATATTTCCACCGGTGAAGAGTTGTCTGATCTTGCAGTATGGCCATATATGCACAGCCAACCTGATCTTCCAATTTAGAGCCATCAGTATAAAAGACCAGATCTGCATGAGAAACTTGATGACTCGGTTTGAGATTAACTTTAACTCCCGTTCCATAGAGGGAGGGGTGTTGATCTTCTCTGTTTATTGCTGCTTCGTAATCATAGGAGGAGAAAGAGTGATCTCCAAACTGAACTGAACAGCCAAGTTGTCTAATCAACTGATAAGCTGCGTCCTTTTCAACCGCAATAGGTAAAGGCAAGACTCCAGCTGCAACTGCAAGGGCGTTATTTGGTGATGTGCGGAATGCACGAGTGATATTTAAGAGAAATGGTCTCTGTATACTATTTAAATGTCGGACTTTGCGTCCTTGCATTGGTGCTGCCCAAATTGCAGCACCATATGAAACAATCTTTTCAGTTACTGTTGCATATAAAACTTTAAGAGGATGTGGATTTAAGCCCCAGTGGATTCCCTTCATAAGTTTAAGGCGTTTAGCAATCACAACAGTACGCTTCTTGAGATCTAACACATGGGGATTCCAATTGAGTTTGTCGTCGAAAATAATTCCAAGGTATTTAAGTTCACGTTTAATACGAAGACGCTTGCCATTTATGGTTATTCTCGGCTGACGAGTCATAGAACCACCCTTCTTAAGAATGATCAGAATTTGCGATTTCTCTTCAGAGATTTGCAATTTAAAATCTTCACATCTAGTCTGAAACAAAGAACAGGTCTCCTGTGAGTTTGCTTGAAGTTGATCACGAGTCCTACCTCGCACTATGAACGCGGTATCATCGGCATAAGTAACCACAGTTGTATGTTCAGACCACGGCTGCTTAAGGATAAGATTCTACGTTACATTCCAGAGAAAGGGGCTCGCACATGAACCCTGCGGGCACCCTCGAGTCTGACATCTATGTACCAGGCCTCCATTATAGGAAATGGTCAAATGTCGATCGGACAGATAATGTGCAAGAGTATTATATAAATTGCGGGGGCAATTGGCATCTCTTAATGCATATAGAACTGCCGGCCACCACAGCGTATCGAAGGCGCTCTTTAAATCCACTGAGATAAACGCTGTGTGGTGGCCGGAGAACTTATTGCGCAGGATGGTATCTTGAACTTCCTTTAAAGCATGCAGTGTTGATCTTTTGGTGCGAAAACCGTATTGAAAAGGACACAGATAATTTGTTCAGTGCAAATGAAATCTCAGTCGTCCCATAAGAAGTTTTTCAAAAGTTTTGCCAAAAGCTGACAACAAACAAATAGGGCGATAAGAATCGGCTCGAGCTGGATTACGGTGTTTCTTTAAAAATAAGATCACCTGGCCAATTTTAAAACATTGAGGAAAAGTTCCACTATTGAATAGCTTATTAAACATGCTTTGGAAGAGATTGGTGCTAATAATCAATTTGACAATACGATAGTCAACACCATCTGGACCCGGTGCGCGCGTATTAGGGAGTTGGCGTAAGACTTGCCGAATTTCTTGAGTAGTAAAAATAACATCGTCTGGTGTTTGAAGACTAGATTGATTTCGAATAGTTGATTTCGAATAGTCTGATGAAAGGAGGAATCAGTTGAATTATCATCTGTAGAAAAACCCGTCTCAAGGACTTCTGATAGAGTTGATTCAGTCAGGTGACTATTAGGACTAACTGTAGGTAAAAGATGGAAAGTTGCTGGCTTAAACAGCTTGTCGGTCGCAATCTTATGATGAATACTATAAACAGATGTTGTCTCAGAACAAAATTTTCGCCAGCTAGTTAATTTGGCACGTATAATCATTTGTTTGTAACATGCTCTTTCCTGTCGGTAAAGAAGCAGAGTATTGGAGCTGATATTATTTCGACGCTCTTGATTTAGCCGACGTCGAAGAGCTCTACATTTTTGTTGTTAAGTACGAAGCTGAGCATTCCACCAATTTAATGTACATAACTTCTTAGTGGTACGAATAGGCAAAACACTATCACATACTATTTGAATGGTAGCCATAAGATCACTAGTAAAATTTTGTAGATCTTCACGAGAATGCAGAGATTGAAGACGAGAATGATAAGAGGCCAAATTGGCTTGAATGGCTGCAGTAAACTGTCTGACCTTTCGACCAGGTAAATTATAACGACGTATGATGGAGGTGGCTGTAGTTCCCAGGAGTGAAAAACGTATATAGTTATGGTCTGATAGACATAGACCCTCAATTACTCGCCAATCTTGAAGAAGAGAGGCCATAGTCAAAGTAGACAAGTCAAATCTGGCCAACCATGTGAATGTTGACGATCAAAAGTCGGAGGAGCATCATGTGAATTATGTTTCACGAGATTAAAACTGGATATAAAATCTTCCAGAAGTCTACCCTTTACGTCTGTAGTAGCATATCCCCACGAAACATTATGAGCATTAAAATCACCAGAAAAGAGCAAATTTGGAACTTGAATTGAGGTCAGTAAATCTTGCATCGCAGAGAGCACAGGTTCGATTTCTGAAGACGGTGAGGAATAAATGGAAACCAGGAGGACTGTCAGATGATGAACTTCCAGAAGAACAGCAACAATATCTCGCTGCGCAGTGACAAGTAAAGGAGACCAGGAAGGATTACAATTGACAATAATTGCACGGGGTGGAAATAAAGGATCTTCCTTTTGATATAGTGTTCAGTGCAGTGGAAAGCCAACCGCCTTACCATTTAGACAATACGGCTCCTGGATTAAGATGAAGTCAATATGCTCAGAAGTAGCATATTCTACAGTCTGTGCCGTCGCAGCTCGAGCATGTTGAAGGTTTATTTGTAGACATTCTGTCGGTAAAGTTCGTTGCAGAAGAGTGGTATTAAGATCTTTTTGTATATGATCCAATGAAGAATCAGATACTAAGTTACCTGATGCTAGACTATAAGGATTGAAGTCAGTAATCTGTGTTTTTTCTGATGAGCTGGACGCGACGTTGATACTCTGGACAATCGGGGTGGTAGGCGGGATGGGCGAATTCATATCTGGCACCGTAACGATTAGTGGCTTCGCCACAGTTGATACATTCAGGTGTTTGAGCTGTGCAATCTTTGAGCTCGTGATCTCCTGCACAGTAGGAGCAGTATTTTCGCTTACTTTTGCATTCTGTTTGCACATGGCCATATTGCTGACAGGAGTAACATCTTTTAATTCCAATAAATTCAGTGGCTCTATGAGCTTGCCAGCCGACGAAAATTTTTCGCCGACGCATGACCGCAGCAAAACCTGGGGAGTCACATTCAACAATCCATTTAATGTATCCTTTCCGTCGTTCCCTGAGACGGAATCGCATCGTGAATGCTGTTTCTGGCAATCCCGTGGCTCCGCTGAGTTCTGAAAGTACTGTTTGCGGTGTGATTGATTCCGGCAAGTCATGGATAGCAATTCTTGGTTTTCGTCTGATTGGTCTACTGACATCTGCTGGTACATCAGAGCGCGTGAGTTCTTGTTCGAGTGTCGCAACATCATCAGGGGTTTGACAGAAGACCTCCAAACCTCCGTTATTTATTTTAGTAATACGATCTATTCCAATTTTAAGTTGTGAGAGAGGAACTTTGGTATTAAGCTGTTCTTTAAGCGTATCACTAGTAGTGTCAGCTTTAGGACGAATAATAAGGCTAGGCTTTTTAGGTCGTCGAACAATATCCGCAAAAGATGGAGCAGGAGCCAAAGCCTGATCAGCTGTAGATGGGAGAACAGATGACTGGAAAGAATGTTGTCGAACCGCTTTACAGTAAAGTATGATAGATGTATTGACTTCAGCGTCCACCAATTCTGGAATAGGTAAGCCCTCAGGCCCCTGCAAGGCCAAAGTTTGCAAAGTTGTCAGAGATTGTAACAGATGCTCTCGAAGGTCCGAAGATAAGAGGATTCTGCCACCTCTGCTGGTGGTAGCTACTTTGCGTATATCAGCACAGAGTAGTGTAATTTTGTCCGCATAAGGTAAGTCAGAGGCTAACAAATCGGGTGCGCTAGTAGCCCCCTGTGATGTTTCTCTGGCAGTTATGTTATAATAGCACATGCATACATAATAATACAAATAATAAATAATAATACAAAATATACAAATTACATGAAGTACATAATATTTCGTTAAAATACAGACGCGCATTAATAGTTAATGTGTATTAGATATTTGAAACATTTTTGAATACAGCCTATTTTCAGATTCTTTTACTCATACTGAACATCAACCTGATGAAACCTTTCTACCTTTCTTATTTTCACTATAATATTGAATAGGTTTTATAACCGGCTCATATTGTATATAATAAAGTTGTATAATAAATGATTTTCACAAAATGTTGTCTGGAGTAAGCCTTGAGAGCTCCTTCAAGGTAAACAAAACTGCGCTCTGCAATAGAGTAGTTGCATTTTTCTAGAAATCTGAATATTGTACTTGCAAGAAACTCAGCATAAATATTTTACTTGAAATAAATACAGAATAAATGCTCAAGTAAAATTATAATATTAAATGCAAAGTCATACGCACCTACTATGCTTTGGCTCAACTCTCAGTCTTTTACGAAGCAGTTACGCTATCAAACCTAAAGCCAGATTAAGTAATGCAGTCGCATGACGATGTAATAGAGTAATAGCTGTCAGAATTTCCCTCTAGAGCTCATGAACTCTGCTCTTATGTACATTAATAAATGTTTATCCTCGTAGGAGGCGACAAAAGTAAAAGTTCAAACAAACTAACAAGATAGTTGATTAATTAATATAAATCACTGTAATTTATCACATCAATATATACTTTATTGTTTAGAAGCTTTTAATGTTTCAAAACTATGCATAATTTATATATAGGATTTCATGTTATAAACATAAATATTAAAATTTGACGATTTTAAATATCGTATTCATTCTCATTTTTTTAAATCCTATGCAGAATTCCAAGCACATATTGAAAATACTGAATAAAATCAAATGTATAGAGAACAAGTGAAATACATATTTTCGAAAATTTCTACATTTTCAAAGATATATCTAAATAAATATATTGGAAATCAAAATAGTTGTGAAATTATTTGGTTTTGAGAAAAATGATTATTTTTATATTTCAATGAATATAAATAACTTCTCAGATACTTCATAATTTATATTCAGTTTTATACATACCTTCATCTACATAGTATTTTAATCTATCAAAATTCATAATTTCTTATGCATGAAGCCCCACGTTAGAAATCATCTTTGTAATTCTACAGTTGCTTCAAACTAAACCCATCGCCTGAAAACAACACATTGTTTTAAAACAAAGGTATGCACTGATGGCTTTTCCAATTTTTTATATTGGATTTTAGATATAAATCATGTTCTATTTAAGGCTGAATGGCGATTACGTTTTGTTCTTTGATATAAAACAGTAATAATATCTACTATTGCGTAATATTACACACTTTTATGCTTAATTGATGTAAAATTTTAAAACAGAATATTTTACTATACTAGCTATCTAATTGCGTTTCCTTGAAATTTACTCACATTATGGCCTATATGTTTTCATTAAGGCATCAATAATTAACACCGTTAACGAAAACTTACTCCATTTCTTTTAAAAGACTGTAGGTCAATTCATATAGATGAGATAAAGGCTTTAATATGAAAGAATAACTATTAACTTTATTATAACAATCAAATACAGCATTGTATACACGTATTTTCGTAATTATTTGGTATAAACAGAGTTGAGACTCATACTTTAATCCAATTTAATATTTGCATAATGTCTTTTGCAAGTAATTTACTGTTGTCGCAAAACTAAAACACAGTGCGAAACATATAATGATATATACCGCACATAAACGTTGCAAATGAAAAGCAAAAAAGAAAAAGAGATGTTGTTTGGAACTAATACATTATAAACAGGTCATTTATAAAATAGATTTCAAAATAAAGTAGTAAATTATGTGCCTTTAGCAGAACCCTTTAGAGAACGCACAAGTAAATCCTGGATAAATCAAGAAAAATTTCGAACAATACCTTCATTGAAGAAGGCAACAGAATCAGTATCTTAAGAAAAACATATATATCCATTGGAAAGTACGTCTACGGAATTAAAGACTAAATTTGTCGGGAAAACTCAGACAAGAGAGCAGATGTTCCAGACATTTAACTGAAAGTTTTGAGAGGAAAACTTCTTACATGTTTTTAGCACTTTTTCTTTTGCAGACTTTGAAAGAGGAATGATGACCTACAGATGGGAAATAGCAATCCAATTTAGGAGCACCAGAGTTTGTGATAAAATGTAAAACTAAAGCTCACGATTTATTTTACTTTTAGGATTCAGATCTCTAGTCTCAATTTAATTTAGCGCATAATTGTAAAATATTTACACTTTCGCGCTAGTTAGCGATTTATCGTTACATTTATATATATACAATTAAACTTTGTTCTGTTAGTAACATTAATCTAAATCACAAAAGTTTTAATTCTATCGGTTCTATTTAGGCTTAATTTTTTTTTGAAAGGGTGTATTTCGACAGACACTGAGTTGCAAACATATTGCATTATTGCTCTATGTTTAATTTTTTTCCTACCCTGAAAACTTTTGAATACTTCATACAGATTGTGCACACATAAATGCAAACATGACATTTATTTTTCACTGTCACCCTACAGTTTTAGACCAGACTAGTTGAAATTGGCCTGCATGGCGTTATGGGTAGACAGCACACACTGAAATGAGAAATAAATTACTTAAATGGATTCATTTAATGATGTATCGGCTTTTTAATGCATGTTGGAGTTTTAACAATTATCCAAACCAATTCTATTCTCGATTCTTTTCCTAGGACTCTCAAGTTTCATTTTAAATAAATGCATGGCGTCTAGACGGAATAGTAGTTTGTTACGTCCAAAATGCCTAGTATCTGTGTGGCATGAGAAAATACATGTCGAACCGAAAATCCTTTCGAGTGGTAAGGGGGTAGGGAAAGGGGAGTGGAAGACACTTGGATCCTGTATTTTGGGATATTCTCCTTCAAAATTTCGGCAAAACTGGCAAAGTCGTACTATCACCTATATGGTGTTCAAGGCTCATGCCAATACACATGCAGTCTTGCTTTATTTACTACGATAGAATTCATAGACTTGTTACGATTACGTCAAACAAAGGGTATAAGTCGCACAGTCAAATAAATATATTGTATCAGTACATTTTTGTTATATTCCTAAGACTGCCACGCTTCATTTTAATTAAATGCATTGTTTTCGTGCATTAATAATTTCTCTTTAAGCAGTAATAAATCTGAATTTATGTGTTAATATCATCAAATTGTTGCAAATGAAGAGTAATTCCAAAATTAGTCATCGTGGTTAAAATTATAACTCGCATTGCAGTGTCTAAGTTGATTAATAAATATTCGACATGATTTCTTAAGCGTTTTGCACCAAAAGTCTCACTCACTCTTAAGCTTAGTTCAAATGGTGTTTCTTAAGTCATAAAATGTCTAATCCGAGCTTTGTTGCTAAGAAACCAGACCTTTCTACTTGAAAATAATTGTTTAATGATTTTGCCTAAAAATTTCAGTTTTATGACAAGTTGGTATAAGAACCAAAGAATCACCAATTTCAGCGAAGTAAATATCTATCGACGATTTCGCTCAGCTACATACATAAGCAGCACAACTTTCCCTTCCATGATTGACTACGGCTTACCAACCTGTTAAAAGGGCGTGATTGGAATTAGTGGGGTTTTTTTGCATTATATCATAAAACGCTATGACTACAAAACCGTTCTCTGAATGAAGTCGTAAGTTGTACACGCATAATGCCAAGGCAATTTAAAAATTTTGCAAAATATATCAGTGGGAGCTGTTTATATAGAGTAGAAATACGTTTTTAAAGTTTGTTCAGACATGGCTTTTAGATGGCAAAATATTTCATCTTTCACATGCTTTCTATGAATCAAAATTTCAAACTTGTAAAGCAAACATGCTGAGTGAATAAATTGAAAAGTTGCAAACCATCTCCTTGAGCAGGGACATCGCCGAAGCAATTTTATGTGGCTCGAGAAGCCATATCGATTATGTGTTTGTTGCAAATATGGTCTAACAAAGATTTCAAGATTTTAATTACTTGGAGTACAAGTTTAAATTATTTTCATTTCCATTAAACCGAAAGTTAATAACTCGCCAGAAAATCTATAAATGTAGTTAATTAATTTACAATGTGATATAAATCCTATTTCGTTAATTTTTATTCTCAGTTGTTCTACAGATTTCGTTAATTTTTATTCTTAGTTGTCAAAAATAGTAAATAAGCCTCAGTTAGGAAGTTTTACATGAAGAATAATCTTTTTGTAAATGCGAAAATCTATTTTTTACAATTAAACATTTATTAGATAAGCGCCCGATTGACCGACTGGAATCTACCACTAGTGATGAAGATCATTTCAAGTAATTTTTCTAAAAGGCTGCAAACTTATATTATAAGTTTATATTATAGGCCCACCAGCGGTCTGGTTGTATGAGCGGTTAACGTGGTTTTTCCCGTGTGCAATGTGTATACGAGCCCGTTTTCCTTAGTCCTCCGCGAAGACAACCCTTACCTTAGGTAGA
Organism: Stegodyphus dumicola; assembly: GCF_044657685.1. NCBI lineage: Eukaryota > Metazoa > Arthropoda > Arachnida > Araneae > Eresidae > Stegodyphus > Stegodyphus dumicola. The sequence continues at coordinate 110,993,189 of NC_140777.1, read as the reverse complement.
TAGCCCTAGAATGTGTTTGCTAAAAATAAATAAACCTTATCAGAATATAATGCAATCAAATGTCAAGCTGTAGGAAGAAATAATGAGTGTATAATTATCTGCATACAAGAATATGTACTTTTGCTTACTTCTAAATGAAATTTAAGTAAATTATTCAATAATTAATGAAACGTGTTACATTTTTTTAAATGAATGTCGTCTAAGAATTTAGTATTTAGATTTCAGTATGATTGAATTACAATGTTATACCAACAAATATATCTTACAGGTACTAGATATTAGATTACATATAGAAAATATAGAGAAATTTGAATTTTCTCCTGTATGATATTATTGTTACTATTTATGCCATATTTTCTTAAAAATACATTAAGCAATTATTATTTTTTTAAATTTTATTAATAAAGTTTTTCACATTAAAAAAAAATCGAACCCCTCCTCAGTCGTTTCCAAATCGTGCATGCGCCCTGTTTGCAATTTGAGTTAGATTCCCTATCTTAGAACAAAAGAAAAATGATTTGATAATTTGATTGATAAATTTCAAAAATATTAATGTCAATGGGGTCAAATGACAGTATCTTGTAGAGTTTATATTTATTTTAACTAACATTTATTTTAAGCTATCTTTTCTGTCAAGCCTTTACTTTGCCCTAGAATTGCCAATGCTAGAGTATGTAAATTGTAGTAGAGCGTGCAGTATATTCAAATTTAGCAGAAGTAAGTTGAGCTGAATAGAAGGAAAACGAGTTTGTAGGTGTGCTTCTTGAATCGCGAACGTGAAGGTTGCTACTTAGAAATTTAAGAACCGCGCGTTTCGGCCTGTGTGCCTATCTCGGCAGTTTTTGCTGAATCCACAATTGCTTAATTAGTAAGCTCGCTGAATCTCAGCTGCATTTTAGAACGCGGTTAGGTTAGTTAAGATCTCAGAGCCTTGTGGGTAGTGATCTAGCTATTTATTCATCCAGTCATTATTTTTCAGTTTTACATTCTGTTTCTGTTAAAACGCCGGGTCGGCGTAGTTTGTGAGCGTCAAGTGGACGCAGCTGTTATTTTTAAAGTTGAATAAAAAGGGCGTGAAACCTTTCTTACGTGTACGAAATTTACACTTCGTAGCAGTCGCTACAACAGTTGCTGACAAGTTGGGGCCTCAAGAAGATACCACAATCTTACTAAAACACAAGTGCTACCATAGCTGACTTTTTTTTTCTTTTACTGTTGACCTTTGAAAATGAATATTTGTAATGAACGGACAGTGAGGTAAGTGAATTGATAGTTGATGCAAATTTGAAAAATCTATTGCTTGGGGAACAAAGTTTCTCGATAAAACCAAAAGGTTGAAAAACGTTGTTATAAATATTATAAACATATTTGCAAAGATCTCCCCGAAACTGTTTATAATGGGTTTATGAGGTAAAACTCAAATTAGCAATGAGTATTATGAAAACATAATCACTTATTATTAATACCAAAAGAACTGTTTGCTGAGTTACAACATTACACCTTGGCTCCTGTAGAGTCACAATTTAATAATGAAATTAAGAGTACGATTAAAATATTAGAAAAACATAGCATAATCCTTGGATAGGGAATATAAATGTATTGATGATATGCGAATATTTGGTTCAAAACGACATTCTTTAACTTCTGCGAAAATTATGAAGAAAAACATGGAGCCTCAGGGCTTGTGAAACACTTGTAAGGAAGCGATTGTAAAACGTAATCTAAATAAGGTATAACTTACTAAAAATGGCAGTTTTAAAAATGTAGCATATTTTCTAATATATTTTTTAAAAATAAAACTTTCAACCTTTTTTTCTGAAAGCTTCATTTCGTTAACTTTTCTGTTACAAAAACAATTGTAACTTAAATTTATTATAACAGTAATATTATGAAACATTCTATAATAATTCGATATAGTAAATTAAATTGAGTAAAATTTTAGGTTTATATATATATATTTAAAAATTTTCCGGGATTTTTACAAATGGAAATACAGAAATTTCTCCAAAATCAGCTAGTACATGTATTTGAGCAGGCATTTTCACAAACATTTTACTTTGTCAATTAGATTTTAATCCATCTAATTTTTTATGCCTTAATAAATGTAAGTTAAAATAATGCAAAATATTGATAAATAGTTTTGTGGCAGTCTGTTCTGAAATTTCATTGTCATTACTCCAAAATGTGAAAAAAAGGCAAAAAGTGTACTTTCATGATATTATAATCACCTAAGTGTGATAGTTTTAATAATATTCTGCTTACTCATACCAAAGACAAATTCATATATCCTTTTTCCCCAAATGTGGAAGTCGTCATAGAAAAATACCTTATTCTGTGTAACTTGCAGTTCGAGAACTATAGGTAAGTATCTCTAATTGGAAGAAAGAAAAATAGAGTTGTAATTTCCAGCTGTATTTGTGTTAATCACAATCTGCATGGCAGTTTTTTTAACTGCTAAACTTGAGTTTTTGCAATTTGTTGTTATTTTCCTGTTGGAACAACACCTGTGAACCTATGAGAAAGTCAGCCGGAGTTTAGTGGGGAAACTTAGTTGACTTCGAGGCCTGCAAAGGGAAAGAGTGGGAGATTTTCCTGTGACTAGTAATGCTGCAGGTTTGACCTAACAGAGAAATAAAATAATTTGTTTGGGACATTTGGCCTCTTAGCTCGCGGCAGAAAACATTGACTAGTGGGTTTGTTAGCAATATATTAGTTATATTATTAGCAGTTTGTTATCTGTTCCATTTCCTGGCTATGGGAAAAAAAGTGAAAGTCATTCAGAAAATAAATGTGTTTGACTTGTAGTATTTTTGATCAATTTCGTTCATTGCCGAAATTCGTCATAGTTTGGATGACTTTGGAGAGCAAAGCCCCACTGGATGCCGGGTTGGTGGTGAAAACGTCATTTCTTAATTCCAAATTTTAATTATCATCAACATCACTACCATATTTCTAAGTAACTGCATTGCTGTATGTCCACATTTATTCATATTACGCAACTTAATTACTTAATTACTTAATTTATTTATTTTTTATCTTTTTTCTTATTTCTTTCTTTATTTATTTTATCCACTCAATGCATTTATTTATTTACTTCTGGTGTATTTCCTCATCCGCACTTTCGACCTTTATGTGTTAGAAATTTGTTACAATATTTTTAGTCGCCTACTCTGTCTTCGACAGTTGTAGTATATATATATTCGGCAAAGACTCTGTTTCAACCATATGTAGTATGTAGCCATTGTGTTACAGATAATTACAGCAGTGGAGCTTTTCGGCCAATATGCTAAAGCCGCAATTGGTTGCCTGTCCCTCTGTTGGGATAAAGAAAAAGCCTTTTTTTATTTATTCTTTCCTCGGTGTTCTAAATGCTGTTAATGTATGCTAGTCTACTTGTAACCGCTTGTCTTCTGGCTGTCCGAGAGTAAATGCTATGGTCTGTTATTTTGTAATAGGCACTTAACAGTTATTTTTTCTATTCTAATTTGTCGTGTAAAAGTGATAATGTCTGCTACAAGAAATGGTCAAGTCCTCTAATTTGCTAAAATCTCTTATTTTCTTTATGACGTGATGACAATGTACACTGCTCAAAAAAAAAAAAAAAAAAAAAAAAAAAAAAAAAAAAAAAAAAAAAAAATGGGACAGTCCTATATCTCCCGATCTACTGGGCCGATTGACAAAATTCAAATTGCGTTCTTCATGTCTCGAAAGCGCGACTTAGGATATATATTAGATTTATAGCGCCAAGAATACTTCACTTGGCGAACTTCTTAATATATGGTAACCTAGTTTCCTTTCCCGTGAAAGGAAAAAAAGTCACCATCGTTCCTTTTTTCCAAACAATATTCTTTATATTATATTTTTAATTATAACTTATTATTTTTAAGTAATTTTTTCTCTTTCGAATTTCATTTTAATTGTTTAAGTTGCACGTTTTTTTTTCGAATAACTGTTTTAAAAATTTCTATTTACCTATTCGAAATGCGTAAATAAAGGTGCAGCGTTTATTTTTTTTCAAATAGTTTTCTTTATATATATTTTTCGTCATAGTTATTATTTTAGGTAATTTTTAAATTTTTATACTTTTATTTTAATTGTTTGTGTTGCATTGTCTCTTCAGATAATTGTTTTAAAATTTTCTATTTATTCCTTCGAACTGAGCATTTTAAATATATTTATTAATATCAATTTTCCAGAATTTTATTTTATTTATTTGAACTGCGTTTCTTTCGGAAGAATACTTTGTAACCCAGACTACGATGCGTTTGGAAACTGCATACTATATTAAAAGAGAAAATACAGTAAAGCACAGTTTTACACGCCTTTCAATGTTCCGTTCAGAAAAGATGTATATAAATAAGAGAGATGTATAACCGACATTTTAACTTAGGATGACTTGCATACACTGCTTTAAACAGTTTTATCATTGTGCCCATTGCTTTACACAATTTTATCCTACATTTGGTTTCTTAAAATGTTATTCATATTTTAGTCAAATATTTTATTTTTGAAATCGCAAGAATCAAATATAATAAGATTGAAAAGTTTTAAATTAAAAAAAAATACAAATACTAAATTTTACGAAAAAAATTATTTTTCTTTAAACATTGAAAGTATACTAAAAAGTATCCAACTTTTCGAAACAAAATTTTGGTATTTCTGATAATCATTTTAAATAAAGTTATCGCCTTTCATTACATAAAGGCCCACAAAAGGCCGAGCGGTAAAGACGCTGATCACTGGTAGTTCGGTCCGAGGTTCGAATCCCGCGAACGGGCTGGTTGCATGGGTGTTTTCCTGGTTTTCCCGATGTGTAACGTGTATACGAGCCAGTTCCCTTAGAAAGTCCTCCACGAAGGCATAACTCCCTTTAGGCAGATAAACCTCCTGTGCTTTGCCATAATTAAATAATCCAATCCAATCCAATCCTTAATTAAATATAATTGATTTGTAACTTCTACTAGAACTGACGTTAAGAATTGAAGTGCAAATAAATAATATCGTGTGCAATCTTGATTAATATAAAATTAAAAATATTTGCATTCAGACAGAAAGTTTTTTGAAATATTTGCAATTACTTTATAAGAAGGATTTATTAATAACCGTAATAATTACTTATTACATTACTGATGATTCGGAATCAGTTCTTGACAATTACATTCTAAATTAGAATTTTAAGAATTATTAGAATTTTAACTTATAATAATGAAAATACGCTACGCACAAAAATACATTTTAGGATAAAAAATGAGTTGATTTTTTATGTTTTAAAACTTCTTGAATTCATTTAATAAACATCGTATCCTCGTTGTTAATTGAATTCAGAATGTTGTGTGTCGTTTATGTAATTATTCTTACTTGTCCACGAAATCTGCTGACTTATCCAGCGATTAAGTAGCTGCAGATCATTTCTACATAACCATTGAACTTCCATTAATTCAGTCTCTAGAGGGGTGTATATTTATATCATAATTTGACTTTTTTATAAAAATGTGTATTTGTGTGTGTGTGTATTTAATTATGGCAAAGCACACTAGGGCTATCTGCCTAAGAGGAGGGATGCCTTTCGTGGAGGACTTTCTAAGGGAAACTGGCTCGTATACACGTTACACATGGGGAAAACCACGAAAACACCCATGCAGCCAGCCCGTTCGCGGGATTCGAACCTCGGACCGAACTACCAGTGTTCAGCGACTTTACCGCTCGGCCGCTGGTGGGCACTTTTTTTTTTTTTTTTTTTTTTTTTTTTTTTTTTTTATAAAAATGATTATTCTAAATCTTATGTTTCTATAAAAATATACTGTGCTTAAAAAATATGGATGATAGTACCAGCCGCTCATTCAGCCACTTCAAAAGCATCAGTTTGTTTTTAGAAATAAATTGTGCAGTTAATGTCATAAAATTCAAATAAACATCAAACGAAAATTCTCAGTTTTAGACAATTCAATTTAAACGAAGTAAAGTAGCAGACGATAAAACGCCGAAGGTAAAAATTTACTCTTACAAAAATTTACTCTTATTAAAAAAAAAAAAAAAAAAAAAAAAAAAAAAATCTTAAATGTTTCAGATTTTAAATTACGTCCAAAGGGGCGTTTTTTAACATTTTGTGTGTTACCTTTCTTTATTAAATATCATGTTCCTCGCACTTAAACCATAAGATCCAGTGCAACAGCAATATCGCAAAATAGTTTTAAAACGAGCATATCTTTAGAATTTCCGATACAGAGACTCACGCGCTGGAGATAAAAATGTTTTTTCTGCACAACGTTGCCATTGCTCGCTTTGAAATCCTTGAGTTTGTTAATCAAAAATTCGTCAAAGTTTTAAAAAATAGGAAATCGATCATAAAACAAATTTCAAATTTCAAATTTGGTCTTCCACATGCTCATATTCGTTGGAGGATTACGTTATTCAAAATTCTATGACTCTATGTACCGTTATTTTATGACAATGTGAGAAATATACATACATTTACGCAGATTTTCATTACTTAATTTCTTCAAATATAATGCAGTACTCTAACATTTTATGGCAACAGTTTGAAAAGTGAACCGACATTTATGAGTCCGACGCAAAATCCCAAAACGAAACTAATAGTCCTTCGGGATTCAAATCCCTTTGGATTAAAAAAAAAAAAAAAAAAAAAAATCTGAAATTTTTCAGATTTTAAATTACGTTCAAATAGGCGTTTTTTTAACGTTTTGTGTGTTACCTTTATTTATTAAATATCATGTTCTTTGCACTTAAACCATAAAATTCAGTTCAAGAGCAATATCGCAAAATAATGTTAAATTAATCATATCTTTAGAATTTCTGATATACACAGTCTCGCGAGCTGGAGATAAGAGTATTTTTTTTTTCTATATAACGTTGCCATTTCTCGCTTTTAAAGCATTGAGTTTGTAAATCAAAAATTCGTTAAAGTTTTACAAAATATAAAATCTATAATAAAACAAATTCCAAATTTGGTATTTCAGATGCCCATATTCGCAGTAGGATTTCGTCATTCAAAATTCGATGGCTCTATGTACCATTGTTTTATCACAATGCGAGAAATAGACAATCATTTATGCAGATTTTTCATTATTTAATTTCTTCAAATATAATGCAGGACTCTAACATTTTGTGGCAACAGTTTGAAAAGTGAACCGACGTTTATGAGTCCGACGCAAAATGCCAAAACGAAAGCAATAGTCCTTCGGGACTGAAATCCCTTTGGACTAAAAATAGAGAGAAATTTAAAAAATATTAAAAAATTTATTTAAAAAAATAACTTTTCATATACTATTAATAAATATTTATTACGCATCATTGAGGGAAAAAATGTCATATAATTAATTCTCCGTAAAATTTAACTTGAAATTTAAGGTTAAAAATAGCTGTGGCAATACAGTGTAACAAAAATCCATAGACCACATTTGGCGTTATTATCGCTCAAAAAAAAGATGCCAAATTTCAAAACGCGAAAATATGTAAATTTGTGTATATCTTAGAAAATTTTGAATAAAAAAGTCTAATTTTTTGCAGATATGCTTAAAAATATACCTACTTTAAGATGATGGTAAAAATTTTATAGGTTATAATTCAAAATTGTTTTTGAAAAATTTATAAAAATTATTTAAAAATAGAAATTTAAAAAATAAAACACAAAAAATGGGTAAATTTTCTTTGGAATGAACCTAAATTTCGAAATGTGAGAGAAAAAATCAAAAAATTTAATAAAAAAAGAGATATAAATAAATATTTGCCAAATTCAATTAACATTGAGGAGCTAAAATTTTGAGAGCTAATATTTCAAAAACTACTCGTACGATTTTTACAAAACTTGGTATTCTGGCATAATTTGAGTCGTAGAATCGAAATGTGTAAAAAAATTGATATGTTATTTCAGAAAAAGTCCGATTTTGTGTCAAAATACCTATGTTAGAATAGTGCTATATATAAATCTAATATATATCCTAAGTCGCGGTTTCGAGACATGAAGAACGCAATTTGAATTTCGTGAATCGCCCCAGTAGAACGGGAGATATAGCACTGTCCCATTTTTTTTTTTTTTTTTTTTTTTTTTTTTTTTTTTTTTTAGCTGTGTACGTTACAATACTGAATAAAGAAAGATTCGGTATTACCTTGAAGACTCTATTTTAAAACAGATGCAATATCAGTTGTCTCTACAACCACACTCGCAGACATTTAGTGGGAACTCATCAAATTTTCTGGACAACATAGGATGCTACAACGGAGATATTCACCTGCGACTTAATTTTATCTGTTACTGTTTGATTTCAATTTTAGTGTGTTGACTTAGTACGTGAAAGGTTATTATAATTATAGAATTATATAATGGAATCAACGGAAAATTCGACAAGTATTAACTGGCGCCTAATTATATAAAATTTCATTTCTGACCTAAACATTGATATCAAAATGCTTAAATGATAAATTCCTTAATTCACTTTAAGAGACGTTTATCCGTACTGTCTTAGCATTAACAATATGTAGAATATGTTATCTCTGTTTGGTCCCAATTACTGAACACCTCAGTAATGTTTGATTAAAATTTCTTTCTCACAGCAATCTACTTCACAAAAATTTTTATGAAAGCATCAAAACCATATGAAATTTTTGGTTGATGTGAGGGAAACCAAATCACGTCATATATATCACAAATAAGAGCAGCATATTACAAAAATATCCCTAGTTCAATAGTTGCACGTAACTATTTCCTTAGAAAAAGAATTTGAAATGTATTGCTTCAAATAAATAAAACTAGCTTCAGTATTTACAACATGAAATCCCAGATCTATCCAGGAGGCCCTCAGAATTTACATTGACTTTAATGATAACGCCAGCGGACTTGTAATTTACTGTTACTCTAAGGCTGCCGTAGATGCAATACTGCTAGGAGATTCCAGACTCACGCAAGATATATACTGTAACGTATTTGCTACCAACATAATTCCACTAAGAAATGTAAATTACCGCAGATAATTGCAAAAGAATATCCGCAGACGATGCGCGCGCTTCAGTTATTCTGTAAGTTTTGACTAATAATGTTTGTTGTTCGTTCAAAAATTTCGGGATTTCTTTAAAACTTCATTACAGACTATACAAGAATAAAAATTTGGTAGTAGTTGCTGGGATCGAAAAATGAAACCAGTGTTTATTCTTTTAAAAAGAAAATACAGTACTTGTGAGTATAAATTTTAATAAATACTGTACCATTTTGTATGAAAATGCTGCATCTTGTCATTAAATTCAACTAATAAAACGATATTTTAAATTTAAGCTTTTGGATTAAAGCGCCGAAATATTTAATGTTCTTTTAAAATTTGAGCACTTGTATTAGAGTGGCAAATTTACTTCGTTAATATTAGAATATTTCTATCATGAAATTTGAGCTCTTGTATTAGAGTCGCAAATCAAGAATTTTGTTGTGTGAATCAAGTTAGAGGCTTGAATGTTTTTTATTTACTTTAGTATAATTTATTAAGAGCAAGCTTCGTAGACTTTTGTTTATCGGAAAGCACATAAGTTTTATGACATTAAGAGTTTTAGAAAAAAAAAAAAAGATACGTTGTGTCATACTTGAAATTTCTAACAAAAGAAGGCTAGATTGAGACGTTGATTTTAATTTTTGAGTATTGACTAAAAGCCTTTTAAAATTAATTTTGAAAATGCTGTCGAAGAATTTTTCTATTTCTAAACATTTCATTTCTTGCCAAGGGTAGAAAACAAGATTTAATAGAAGTAGCCGAAGAATTAGATGAGGAAGTGCTGCTAACTAGTAAGGTCCCAGAAATTAAAAAAATAATCTCTGAAAGTCATTTTTACGATGAGGAAGAAGTTAAATTAATTCTAGACCGAATAATTGCAGAACGCCTGGCTCAGAAAGCTAAAGAAGGAAGTCTGGTTCGAGAAGCAAGGGCATAAGAATTGGAAATAAAGTGGCTGGAAATTGAAAATCAAGCAATACGAGCTAGAGAATCAACAGCGAATATAGTAGAATCGAACAATAAAATTCACTTGTCACAAATTACTCAAAGTTCGACGAAAAAAGGGATGAAATGGGACTATATTTGATAAATTTTGAGAGAAAAGCTGAAATAGCTCAAGTTCCTAAGAAAGATTGGGTGGCTTATGTTTTGGGTGTTTTACCCACCGAAATCTGCAATATGTTAGCCAGAAAACCATCTGAAGATGCGACTAAGTACGAATATGTGAAAAATCTAATCTTAAGGAGATATAAACTGAACAGTGAAAAGCTGAAGTAGTGCTTTTATCGACATCAAAAAACTCCTGAAAAATCTTGGAGAAATTATGCTCACGAACTTCTGTTTTGGAGTGGATTGTGGATTTAGAAATTAAGACAATTGAAAATCTGAAGGATTTAATAGTTACAGAGTAAAATAAATATAGGATTCCCATGGAAGTAAAGGATCATTTTCTCGAACAATGGATGAAATTAAATACCCATATGAGCTAGCAGAAAAATTAGACGAGTATGAGAGTATTTAACAGAGCTTTAAGAGGGAAAATCCTAGAAAACAAGGTTTGAAACGTCAAGAAAATCATCAGAACGTGAACAAAATGCAAAGTGGTTATCATAACAGACATAATCCTAAAGAAATCTCGAAAGATTTTAATCCTGAACCTATAATTAGGACAGAATGTACTAATAAAATTCATCAAAAGGAATTTGAGAAACGGAGACAATCTCGTTGTTATGAATGCGAATCCTACTCAAATCTTCGACCTCAGTGTTATACACTCAAGAAGAATTTAGAAACTGTAACATCTAATAAAACTGTACCCTCAAATGAATTTTCCAAAAATAGTTTTAAGTATATTATGGCTCCATATACCAGCCTAGGTAAAGTAAATGGCTATAAAATGCCCATATTTAGAGATGCAACTTTAAATTTAATTTGCCAAATGTATGTGCAGCCTTCCATGTATACTGGTGAGACCGCGTGGATACGAACGCGTCTGGAAGAACATCCACTGTGCTTACCTTTGGCTGAGGTAGAGCTTGAATGTGATCTTGGTCATATAATAACAAAGGCTGCAGTCTTAAGAGATTCATTAGAGCAAGGAAGGTATCTTCTAGGTAACAAAACCGCTGCATTATTTGAAGAAGCAAAACTAGATGAAGAAATTAAAATCATGATATAAACGCCATAAAAAGTCGTGCTCAACAGCAGCATTTAAAAGAAACGGAAAATTTGGTCTCAACAAATGAGTTAAATTCTGAAATTGAACTTAACGACAAAGACACATTGACTGAAAATGAAAGTTTGCCTCCTGTGAAATATGAACGTTCAGAATTGGATCTGATAAAGTCTTCTCCAGAAATATTTATACAAGAACAGAAGGAAAGAGTCGAAATGAAGCCGATTAATGAAGAATCTAAAATAAAATCTTCTAAGAGTACGAGGTATATGTTGAAAGGCCAAATGCTCTTTTTCGAAAAAGAAGATCGAGATGGAACATAAAGTCTATTGACTGTTGTTCCTGAAAAATATCGGAAACAGTTGATGACTATTTGTCGTGAAGAAACTGCAGCACATCTTGGTGCAACATAGATCAAAGATACCTTATTCAAAAACTCTTATTGGCCAAATTGTTACAAAGATGTTGAGAAATTTGTTAAAACTTTGTGACAAATGTCAAAGAATTGGAAAGCCGCAAGATAAAAAGAAAGCACCTTTGAAAATTGTCTCTATTATCACAGAATTTTTTTCAAAAATAAATGTTGACGCTTGTGGGCCTCTGCCCGTGACACCTTCAGGAAATAAGTATCTTACAACTGCAATCTGCATGTCTTCAGAATATCCGGATGCAGTTCCTGTCGCAAATCTTTACTCAACGACGTTCGTTGATGCTTTCCTTCAAATTTTTAGTCAAATGGTATTGCCAGAGGAGGTCCAAAGCGACCTTTTATGAGTGCGCTGACATCGAATTTCCTAGAAAAATTCGGAATTAAAGTTTTACGAAGTTCTGTTTACTACTCACAAACAATTCAATTCTGTAGAGAGGGCGCATAGAACTTTGAAAAGGGTTCTTCCATTCCTATGTCTAGAATCTGGTCCGGACTGGGATAAAATCTTACCTCAGGCTTTATTTGCTCTTTGAACGACTACTCACGACAGTACCGGTTTCTGGCGGCAGAATTAGTTCATGGCAGAAACATAAGAACTCCAATTATGCTATTGTACGAAAAATTATCTGGTAAAGAACAGGAAGAAAATACAGTAGTGGACTATATTTTTGAACTAATGATGTCCAGCATATGAAAGAAGCCAAAGAAAGGCAAAAACTCTGGTATGATCGCAAAGCCGTAGAACGTAAATTTCAAGAGGGAGACTTAATTCTAGTTGTAGCTTCAGTTCATCGAAGCCAAACAAACTATCAGTTAAATGAGTAGGTCCTGGAAAAATAGTTCAACAATTATCAGAGACAAATAATGTAGTCGAGTTTCCCGAGGAAAATAACACTCAGGTGTACCACATTAATATTCTGAAACCATATTTTCAACTAGCAGAAAATATAAACTTGCTATGTTTAGAAGACAAGATAAACGGCTATGAAGATGAAATACCTAGACTAAATTATAGCGCAGATACTGAAATGTCTGAAGTTTTGCAAGGCATCCAGTTGAATTCACTATTATCTGAAGACAAACGAAAAGATTTAAAGCAGTTGATATACAAGTATTCCTGTATTATCTCTAATGAACGAGAATGTACTGACTTTACCGAACATGATATAGAATTAGAAGAAGAAAGACCGATATGCGCAAAACCTTATCGGGTGTCTGCCAGACAAACCGAGATTTTAAAAACTGAAGTAGGAAAGATGATAAAACTTAAAGTAATAGAACAAAGTGCATGGTATTTTACCTCACCATTCATACTAGTTGAAGTTCCAGGAAAAGAGGCAAGAGCATGCATTGATTACCGTCGCTTGAAAAAGGCAACTAGGGCACAATATTTTACCTTGCCAAACATTGAACCAGATATATAACTGTTCTAGATCTTACTCGAGGTTACTGGCAGATCCCACTAACTAAAAGACCTCAGCGTTACGCTGCTTTTGTGACAAGTTTTGAAACATTTAAACCCTTAAGGTTACCTTTCGGGCTAAAAAATGCACCATATGATTTTAGCCGTTTGATGCAGGATTATTAAGAAACTATGAGGAATTTGCTGTACTCTATATTGACGATGTTGCAGTATTCTCACAAACCTGGGAAGAACAACTGAAGCACTTGGAAATTATTTTGGAGAATATGAAAATTGCTAATCTGCATATTAAGTCTTCGAAATGTCAGTTTGCTCATACGACCGTCAAATATTTAGGTCATGTAGTAGGACAAGGTCAAAGAAGACCAGTAGAATGTTTTTTAGTTATTCTGCAAGTTTAGACTAATAACGTTGCTTAAGGCCAGATTTAAATGGCCAGATTTCTTTGAAACTTCATTACAATACCAACAGCTAGAGACAATCAACCAGATGGGAAAGATAAGCATTATTCAATGGATACCTTCATATATTGAAATCGATGGAAACGAGGCAGCCGAGGAAGTGGCTTAAAAGGCAAGAAATCTCAACAACTCAATTCCCGTCGCTCTTGAAGATGCTTCTGGTATTGCAAGATATAGACACAATGAGGAATCTATTAAGAGAATCCATCAGATATGTGAGATTGATGCAAACAGAGAAATCACAAAGACCATTACTAGATTGAGAACCCGCCATTTTAGAGGAATTGAAATTAATGAAGATGGTAGCAGATCATATATAACATGAAGAAACTGCTCCGACATGGAGCTTTCTCCAGAACACATCTTCACCTGACTGGCAATAATTCCAACTCTGGCAAAGCTTGGGGAAATTTCCTTTCCAGGGAATACTGTATAGTGCAAAGATTGTGAAACTGGCAAAAGCAGTGATTTCCACGCATGGATACATTTGTCCTCTCAAAGGACACGACGTCATCCAACCAACCAACCAAATGCCAGATTTTAAATATATGAAACGTGGCAGCCTAATTTTAGGATTTTAAGTTACTTGAAGCAATAAAACAATGTGCTTTTAAACAACCATTTTACTTTCTAAAACTTTCTTTGAAATCAATTCACTTATTTCATTATCACTAAAAATAATTTTTAACGTCAACTATAAAGAAATATTTATTTAAAAATTAACTTCAAAACTCTTTGAAATCGGATTATTTCATTTTTAAATTGATTGTTGAGGGATAGCTCCACAAAATCAGATCGTTTCAAACATACATCAGTTCAGTAACGACGAAAGGTTAAATCATTCACTCATTTTTGTCACTCAGTAAATGGGAGACTTTAGAATAAGGAATATAATCATAGATCTTTAATTTCACCCGTCTATTGCAATTGAATCAAGAAGCAGGCAGACGTTCAACTAAATAAATCGTTATCTAGAGTTCTGGGTAATTAAACACTTAATCTTTTAAGTAATCAATTTGTGTGAATGGATCCTATTATACACTGGTGTGCAAAAATTAAGGACGAGACGGTTTTTTCAATATAACTTTGTACAAAAGCTTTCCAAATCAACACATTTAATACCGTAAGATCCCCAATACGTAAGGACATGAGTAATGTAAGCAACACTTACTAAAAGAGAAATCAGAGGGATAAAAAGAAGCTTTATTGAAAAAGTAGCATGGAGCGCAATGCGACTGAAGGCCGAAACATCCCTGTGATGGGTGTCCAGCAAGAAACATCCGGTCTTTAATAAGGGATATGATCTCCCCTGACTGCTAGACAGGTTTCACAGCGACTGCCCATGCTGAGAATGAGGGTGTCAATGAGTTGTTGAGGCATTGCTGCCCATTCGTCTTGGTGCGCCAATCGAAGCTCCGGAATCGTTACTGGTGGTAAGGTACGAGCTGCCAAGCGTCTGCCTAGAAAATCCCATACATGCTCGATGGGATTGAGATCCGGAGATCGTGCCGGCCAATCCATACGTTCAATATCCTCACTCTCTAAGAGCTGTTCGGCAGCTACTGTGCGATGACATGGTGCATTGTAGTCCATGAAAAGGAACTGCGGACCCATAACGCCTCTAAAAAGACGCACATATGGAAGAAGAATCTAGTTACAATAACGGGTCCCGTTGACTGAACCTGTGTCGAAGATGTGAAGTTCTGTACGACTACCAAGCATGATGCCTCCCCAAACAAAAACACCGCCACCTCCATACATGTCCCTTTCAATGATGTTCGAGGGATGATTGCGGCTTCCCCGCTCTCCCCAGATGAGTATGCGATGAGAATCGCTACTCAGACTGAATCTGCTCTCATCTGTAAAGAGTACTCGTCCCCATTCATTGTGTCTCCAATTCCGGTGTTCTCGGCACCACAGAGAACGCCTTCTCTGATGGGTAGGCGTTTAGAGGTACACACCGTACAGAGCGTCGTGCAAACAGACCACCACCGTGCAGTCTTCTGGCCACGGTAAAACGCGATATCGGTCGTCCAGTCGCCTGTGCGTGTGTCTAGCGATTTCTCCCGCTGTCTGCCGCCTGTTTCTTCTGGCCTGTAAGGCAATATACCGGTCATCTGCGGGTGTGGTTCCTCGTGGACGACCACTACTAAACCCCCCGGATAGCTGTTCCTGTAGTTTGAAATTGTCTCCAAAGTCGTGAAACGATGCTGTGAGCAATTCCGAACTCTGCAGCCACACTTGTCACACTGCGGCTTTCCTCCAACTTCCCAATGATTCGACCTCGGGTAAAAGCATCCAGATGTCGTCTAACAGATTGATTATTCGCCATTTCTCGCTGAGGCAGCAATTCGGTGTGATTTTAACTGCTATACGGCGTGCAATCTCTTTGCCAGAAATACTGATCTTACACCGACAACATGCTTTATACTACTCAGACACTCTCCCATTACGTCTACCTGCATATCTGCGCATGTGCTACCGTACATCACCTTACTTAATCTCCTGATTGGTCTTTCTGTCCGCTCTGCCTCTTCGTTCAGCTGATATGCTAATTTTTCGACTTCGTCCTTAATTTTTGCACACCAGTGTATTATCAATAGATTACCTACCATTCTCTTAATTAAAATATGATATATATTGATTTAAATTTTACGGCATTTTCTTTAACTTATATATAAGATATGTGTTATGTTTCATAAGTTATTTGACAGGTTAAATAATTCAGAGAAATATTATTTTTAATACCAAAAAGGTAAGATTTATTCATTTGAAATTTAATTTTCTTCCTTAATATTAAGTCTTTTAAATCTTTAATAATACTTAAAATAGCCGTGATTTTCCCTGTAGAAGCTTTCTAAGAAGCAAAGTGAATTTAATTGTTTACAAATGTTCTTCAAAAATTGATAGATCAGAAGTTTAAAACTTCTTTTATTTAAATGTTTATCGAATAGAATCCGTGCTAGAAACATGCTTAGATTAGGAAGATGCAACGAAAAAATTTTTAAAGAATCTGCAACTGTTCTTCTTTATTTTCTAAATTCAAATTATGTTTTTAGAGAAAACAGAAAATATTAACCATTAGTATTAAAAGTTAAGGTACTAAGTAGTTAAGATAAATAAGATACTTTCTCTCTCCTTTCAGCATGCTTTTATGGTGTAACTGGAAGCATGCTCGACGTGTGTTCTGGATGTCCGGAGTTCGAATCACGACGAGGGCAGTGCGGATTCCTTCATTATAACCTAAGGACTTTACAAAGCAATAGGATTTAATTCTATTAGATGATGTTATAAACACTCTTTATGATTTAAGAACAGTAATAAAATTTCTAATCATGTTGATAAATAACTCTATTTCGTAATCTATAACGTTATCTGTGTAGAGCGTTTGTAAAGTTCTAGCTCTAGATCATTTTCTAAAATGTATAGACAACTATATCACCCAAAGGAAAGTTTTAACTAGTTTATACAGTTATCACAGGAAATATTGTTAGTAAAATTTAGTTGTTTGACTCCTCCCAACCTGGATCGCGGTTAGCGATGCTGACTGCCGTACAGATCGACCTGGTTTCAAATCCCGTAGAAGATATACATGTTTGTAAATACATAGTGTCTATGCAGCATGGGAGCATTCTAAGTAAGCGGCGAGCGGAAAGTCTTCAGGAGAGGTTGGTGATAGAGGAAAGATGGGGGAAATCCTCTGGCCTTTACCCCTGGGGTGCTCTTCATCCAAACTGTGCTTGGAATTGCACCTATATGGTGCTCAAGGTTATTGTCAATGACAGGTGACAACAAAGCCAGTTGTTTGACTGATACAAAAGCATTTTTGTAGCGCTCTTTTCACAATAGTGGAAGATGCGGAAAGCGATCATTTACTTTTCGTACAAAAAAGAGGGTTTCGAGGCTTCATAAACTATTTAATATCTGGTAGAAGTATTCTGTGTCCACATCTGAAAAACACTTTTACGTGTTGTTCGATCTGACAATAGGTGGATTGAGAATGCACGAAATAAGGATGGTAAATTAAAAAAAAAAAATTAAAAAAATTAGCTTTTTGTTAGGATAGGTATTATGTTGAAAATATGAACTGTAATATTGATGAGATGGAAAACAAAAGGAAAATTGAAAGCTTTCAGAATTTACATTATGCCCTAGAACGGCGTTTTTTTAACGTTTTGTGTGTCACCTTTATTTATTAAATATGTTCATCGCAATTAAATCACATAAAATTCAATTGAACAGCAATATCACAAAAACTTTCAAACAACATATCTTTAGAATTTCCGATACACAGTCTCGTGCGCTGGAGGTATTTTTTTTTCCGTACAGTGTTGCTGTTGGTTGCTTTAAAATCGTTGAGTTTGTTAATCAAAAATTCTAACATACACTTGTAACCCGAATTTAGAGTTTTACAAAATTTGAAATAGATAATAAACAAATTCGAAATTCAAAATTATGGCTTCCAAGTGCCCATTTTCGGTTAGATGACTAAGCTATTTAAACTTTGATTGCTTTAGATACCATTGTTTTCTCACAATGCGAGCGACACTCAGGCATTCAAGTAGATTCTTCACTATTTAGTTTACATGACGATAATATTTGGTGGCAACCGTCTGAAAAGTGAACCAAGGAAGAAGATGAAACGACGCAAAATGCTGTTTTGAGACTAACAGCCCTTTGGGCTAAAAATTTTCAAAGCACCTAGAATTTTGGAAATATCTATTATATATGTAAAAGCGAGAAAGAGATTTTTCTCAAACAGTTTTGTGCAGATAAGTATTGGCCTGAAACGTTACGGTGGTGTTTCATGGAAAACCAATGAATTTCTTTTCACCGAACATTTGATGATAGCACTGAAAAAATTGCAAATTGCAGTATCACTATTGGAGGCATTTTCCCATCAAGTTCAACACATTTGCTCTAATAGTTAATAATTATAGTTTATAGGCGAGGTATATTAACTCTTTCTGATATAGCTCTTTCTCCTTCCAATAATTGTGCGCTACAGAAATGATTCATTATCAAACCCATGCCGCTGGAGAAGCTTCTATCAAGCATCGATACATCTTTGTCTCATTTCAGGTATAAATCCTTGCATACTGATCTGACATACACTTTGCAAATTCAAATTGGGAATTTCAACACGTCACGAGTGGTGAGAAGGGCTGATCCATTATTAATGTCCGGTAGTGCAATGTTAGATCCAATTCTCCAACTGTGATGAACGGCTGTAATGCTGTCCTTCATGACTGCTTTACTCCTGCGAATTTCCCTCAATAGTCGTCAATGCTTTTTATTTTCTCAGTCCATTCATATGATGCAAATACCTGTTACACAACTGGATTCTCATTTGATGGTGCTGTATACATTTCTTTCTATTGCTTAATAATGTTTTAATTAACTTCACTCCTCTTCCTGTATTGCAAATATACAACCCAATTTTCTCATGCTTCATCCATGCTAGTGGCATGACAGCACCATCTATTGGTAGATCAAGTTAAGCATGCATCCTCGGCAAGGTATCACGATTTCACGACAATGGCATCAAAGTTCGACAGGGCGGCCTCTAATGTTTTTTCTCTCCAGGTTTTGAAAATTCATACTTTTTTAATTTTGGGGCAACGCATTCAAAGCTGCAGATAGGTGAGAAAAGATGTCATAGTTAAAATTAGACATAGCAGTTTAATTTTAAATTTCTAGAATAAAGCAGTAATATGATTTAACTCTACCAAACTCTTCATTCCGTAGAACAATAATGTAAACTTCTAGGTATTCCATCGCCCTCTCTCAATAAAGGTGTTTTTTAGTATTTCTTTAGAAACATTCTATGCGTAGAAAGATAATATTCAAAAGAAACATTCTAAATATTTTAATTACCTTTCCTTATTTCTTATCCATAATCGTTGATCGTATAGATGCAGCTCTTTTAACACTATTCTATAATTCTATTATTCATTTTGACACTAAGTAGATTTAAGGATTTTCGGGGCTAAAACGACTTTTTTTTTTCTTTAATTATGCGATTTATTTAATTTTAAAAAAGTAGATTTTTCAAAAATTAGCATTAAAATGAGAAGCTGAAAATGGAAGACTTGTCTGTCATGACGGACCAAACGATCTCAAAAATATACATGGTTCAAAGATACTGATCCCAAACTCACCGTTAACTCACCATTTGAAATTTAATATGAGCGTCATGCTTCAGCGATATAGTATATCATAAAAATATATGATCTGTAACTGTTTCGCGAGCTACCTATATATTTTTTAGTATATTACTTTATTTATGATATTTCAATTAATTTATAATTAATTTGTTAAGAAAAAGAATTATTTATTCATACGAAAGTTAGTTATGAGCAACTTCTCAGTTAAATTAAAAATAGCATCTAACGCATGCATTAAAAATAACATCTCATTTCTTTTATTGCAGATCTGGCACCAGACGTTTAGTAAATAAAGGAACATTAATCAATTTATAATCTGGAGCTTCTTATACAAACCTTACCATGCTTTTTTAAAAATAAAGGAATTTATTTTATTAGCTGTTGTTACTGAACTTTAGAGAAATACATGGAATTTAGGTAATTGGCTTAAAAGAATCTGAAGTTTTATGTAAATAACTTCGCTTTTTCTTTGTGATATTAATTTGCTTGTATTAGTTGCAAAAATAAAACGAAGCATTAAGGTAAAGCAAATTATATAAAATCAAACGTTCAAGATAAGGATGAACTTAGTAAGGTAAAAATGAAACTAAGAGTGAACTTAATCTCTCAGCTATGCCTGCATATGTTTACAATTACTCCTTGTTCAAGAAACTAGGTTTTATTATTTATAATGTTGTGTTAAATAATTAGCTATTTTCTAAGTATTTCAAGAAGTCCTCCTCTTGATTGCGTTTCATTTCAACCAAGAGTACTTGCCTTGGAAAGAATCAATAATTTCAGCAAATTAAGAATAGAAAGTAAAATATTCAAAGTAATTTTGTTGCGTTTTAATTACAGGTCTAATCAATATCCCGATTTGTCGTGTTACGTGAATTTTTATTCCTTTCGCTTCATTAGTATTTGTTCTCTGTATACTTTTTCAACAAGTTATCGTTTTCAGTTCTTTTTAAAAGGAAAAAAAACTAATGAGGATAAGATATTGATTAAACCAAACGATGTAAATTATACATGAAATGAAAAAAAAAAGAATAAATAAAATAAATTAATCGAAAGAAATGTTTAAAAAATCAAAAGGGAAGAAAAGCGAAACTAAAAAAGTTGGATAGTACAGAAATGAAGTAAATACCGTGAAAAAAAATTCGGACGCTAATAGGTAGAATAGTTCTTCATCTGTTATATGTGAGTCCCTTGTGAGTTTCCAAAGCATCATTTTTGAAAGTTATTTTTTTCCCAGATTACGACGAGAAAATATTTTCCTGGTCAAAACAAATACCCAACAGGAGAGCAAGACCGCTCTGGTGAGAAAGAAGTTTCGTTTGTAGTTTATTATTTTAACTGCTTTCCCCAACTGCCTTCGATGTGAAGCTATTTATTTGAA
This sequence comes from Stegodyphus dumicola, assembly GCF_044657685.1. Lineage (NCBI taxonomy): Eukaryota > Metazoa > Arthropoda > Arachnida > Araneae > Eresidae > Stegodyphus > Stegodyphus dumicola. The sequence goes on along the minus strand of NC_140777.1, from coordinate 110,972,161 downwards.
GTGCCCGTTCCAAAACTTCAGAAGTTCGAATGTAATGAAAGAAAATAATAGCAAAATCTCTCTGAAACGTATATTTATAAAATTGCCATCTGCTGTGGCTGATACCTTTAAAGGTTAGGAAAGGTGTACACGTTTATTTTAACCTTAAAATGTTTGAATTTAATGTGTCCACTATGCCCCATAAATCACGCAGTTTGTTGTTGTTTTACACAGGATACTAGCAAGATTAATGGTAATGCTTAAACATTTCTGGTTTTACCTTGAAATTCAATAAGAAAAGTATCCAAAACATGTGACGATGTTTGATAAAGTAGAGTCAACCAAAATTTCTTTGGCTTTCTACTCGTATATGCATACCTTACATAGTGTATTAATCCTTCGGAAAGAATGTTAGCCGTACCATACTTGCAGTTAAGCTTCCTAAAACTTTAGAAGGGAAATAGAAATGCGGTAATCCGTCATTTTTCTATCCTTCAGTATTTACTATCCGTCACACACTAAGAATAGTAGGATCAACAGAATGAATTCGCCAGAAAACAAAACGAATTAGACATAGATAACACAAAAATATTGTGTAAAATAACCCATACTTAATAATATATTATATTTGCTTTCTCTCGGTATTTAGAATGCAAAGCTTAATTTAAAACTACAAAATAATTATTTTCCGTTAAAAGTACAGATGAGATTTTTTCATTATTGTACTATGTTCTTTATGAATAATTTAATACTTTGGTAAGTGCAAGACAGTCTTGTTGAACCAACACAAGAAAGTCTTGTCGCATTGTCAGTGAAAAAATTAGATTTTTTAAACTGTAAATTATTTCAAGTAATTCTAATGTATTTTATTAATCATTAAATAACTTTTTACTTTAATTTAAACTAAAAATAAGCGAATTACATGAACTAGGATTAAAAACACTGAGACAAAACTGCAGAAAATATAACAAGAATGTCGTTCTTTTCTCTTATTTATTAAATTCGTATTCAATGCAGGAATTTAAAATTAGTATGTTTGTAGGTAAATAATTATTAATTTCTTCATATCTTACTACCGTCTGCCCCTTGGTAACGTTTCTATTCTTATAAAGTTTGTAAACTTGGAGATAAATTACTAGAATTTATCTTCATTACGAATGGTTCATTGGTCAGTCAGGTTCTTTTCTTATTAATTTTCGACTATTGAAAAACGCTGTTCACGTATAAATGCATTGCTTAAGAAAGCAAAAATTTTTGGTGTAAAGAAGAGACGTGACTGAAATTATTTACGTTTTGGTAGAAATAAGAATAACGCTTAATGAAATCTGCATCTTCAAATCTTTGAATGAGATTTCTCTCGCACTGCAAATTAATTATCTCCATTTATAGATTTTCTGATGCGTTATTCATGCTCGTTTTAAGCAGCAATGAAAATAATGTGAACTCGGTCTTCTCAAATAACTGAAATCTGAAACGTTTCCAACACAGCACATGGATTAGATACGTAATTGATATGTATTCGTGGGTCACACAAAATTGTTTCGATGGCTAACAGTTTCAGACAACTCGTTTAGCAGATAAATTATAAAACATCGTGTACAAGTACATGAAGTTTGAACGAAAATTTTTCTTCTTATACAAAAAAGATATAATTTGTTTAAAAAGTGTTCTTGAACCAGGGTAAAGCTATTTGATACTTTTACCTACTGTAGGTTGAAAAAATTTTAGCTTAAATATTAAATTTTACTGAACATTACAAGAAACTAGTTAAGGAGATATACAATTACCAATACTTGATTACAACCTAGATTTATTAGTATTGTGCAAACATTTCAATAAAATGTATTCTCAAGGATTTGACTCTCCATATCTGGTAATTGGGGCGAAATAAATTTCTGCTATCCGTCTATCTTCACTTTTGACGTATATTTCTACATTAAAAGCGCTACAGACAAATATTAAAGATTAATATTTTACTATTTTGATTTAAGAAACACCGTGCTAAAACACTTTGTTTTTCCAGATCCCAGTACAAATCCACAGAAGAATGAGTACTAACATTCGACATTTTATTTTTCTTGTCCCTTTGAAATCGTGATGCCTGAAGACAGTGAATCGTTTTTTAATGCCTGTTGGTAATATGTTACCTGCAGTTTACAAAACGACATAAAAATAATGTATTGTGGGAAGTTGATTTAAGGCAAAACTATTAATTTCACTCGCTATGATACGTGACCTTGCTGCGCACACATTTTAAGATTTTATTCAGGGTGTGGCACTTACGTTTACGTTTTAGTATCAAAATATTATTTAATTTAAATCTTTCCTTTCTGCCGCTTTTCTTCCTAAGGTCCGCTCATTCCAGAAGATTTCGGTTGACAAACAATTTTATTATAATGAATAGGATTTTACAAAGAGGGCAGTAAGTTTGACCTGTTTCTCCTCCCTGATTGTTCTAGTTGGCAATGCTTTAGACTGAATTTAGATTCTATTTGAAAAGTGTGTTTATGAAATCCTGGTTAAGCTTATACTCTCTGCTAGCTTAAATTTAAATTGTTTATATTATTTGTTAAAGAAGGCTTTATTGTTTTGAACCAGATCCAGGTTGCTGAAAAATTTATGTTTGTATATTTTAATTTAAGCATCTACAAGTGGTAAGAGAGAATAAACTTAGATGGTTTTAATTTTGCATCTGTTTGTTTAATGGTTAGCTGTTCTAATGAGGATAATTAACTTCAAAATAAACGTAACATCTTATTATTATGGTAGTTGGCATCGCTAAGTTATTTGAAACCCTCATCAGATGTTACAAAGGTGATCTAATAATTTACGTTCCTCTATGAATCTATTTAGAATCTTTGATAAATTTACAAAAACGTAAATGGAAAGCATTAAATTTTTAATGTTCACAAAAACAGTATTTTTATTTTTATTTATTTTTAAAACACATTCCTCATGAATATGACAGTGTGGACGTAAAATCCATATCTTGCATATCGCGCTTTATGTCCCACGTTATGAACGCATTACAAAATCCATCTTTATGACTATTTCCCTATTTTTTGCTATCCTGGTATATCCTCCGTTTCATTCTAACCTCACATAAGGTTATATAACATTGCCGATTATGTTAAAATTTCTCAAAGTTAAATCGTACAGCAGAGGCTCCAGTTAAATCGTATCGCTGAAGAGAACAAAAGCGATAGACTCTTAATGTTGTATGGAGAGTGTATGTATTTTTAAAAATCATTATCGAACATCATTCTCAGATTAGCCGATAATCTTCAGAAAATTAAAAAAAAAACACATATTTAAATGAAATACAGTCACACATTATAATATAAATATCTTTCATTTTATGTGCCTTTAAGCTCGAAATTGTAATATGAAATTTGAGAGCTTTGAAGGAAATTCCTAATATCAAAACAGTTCATTAGTCATTATTTAAAAGTAAGCATATAAATCGTTTCGTTTAATTTTAAATCATTTTTTTAAAAATTGATCTAATTGCCTATAAAAAAACACTTTTATTTCAGAAGAATTCAGGTTTCTAAAGAATTTGCTACTAAGGAATGTTTTGGTGAATACACTTAAGCATATGTTTTCTCAAATGTAGACACGTTTTTTTTAATCATTTTGTAGAACGGAACTTTACAGATTTGATAAAATGTGTGGAACTGAAATATATATAATAAACATTTGGGTTCGTACATCATAGCATCAGCATTTTATAAATGTTATTTGTTAAATAATTGTTGTTTTAAATGCAAAATGAATGACAAAGTGTGAGACAGAATTATAATCATACCATAAGGAAGCAATTTATTTATCTCTTTCTAGTATAAAAAATAGTTGCAGGAGTGCCATTTATTAGTCGATTTCGATATGGCAGCCATCAAATAATTGCCCTCTGTGCTACATATATACATAATGGCCCTCTATGCTAAATTCTTTGTTCTCCATGCTACATTTTTGCGAAATGTTAAGCAGGGCCTTTTATTATTCCTTATAACACACCACGAGGGAACTGGGGAAAACAGTTACGGCATCCAGGCGTTCATTTTCAGTATTAATGCAAAATGTCTTCTGGAAACGTCTTTTTTTTACGTAAATCCATTAATTATAAAAATGACAACGTATTAGACCAGGGACCTAGGCAGCTTACAGATACCACTATAAAGAGAAAATACTGCAAGAAAGTCTGTGACAAAAAAAAAAACATGCTGTTTGTATATGCAGTTGCTCCGTTCTGTTGGAACCATATTAGATCAATACTCATCTTTAATGTCTAAAAGTGAGAAGGAAAGTCTTGAAAATCCTTGCAATAACATTTACGGATGATATTTAGAACACGCTCTTAGTGTCGGTACGACGAGGCTCTTATCAAAAGCAGATCATGTTCAAACACTAAATGGAAAATTTCACTCTTCTGAATACTATTTTACGTAGAAAATAATAACTTAAAAGCAAGTATCCTCTTATAAAACAGTTTTATATAAATAATCGTATATTACGTTATGAAAACTCTCGCGCCTTATATTTAGCAAAGAAGAGGAAGAATGTTTGAGGATTACGTTTTTATAAATTTCGTGTTTACAGATTAATAAGGATGCAAAATTCTAATTACAAATTCCTGATTTGATTTATGACTACACGAGATAAAAACATCATAATCATGTAAAAGTATAAAAGTTGCTTTCCTGCATTGCGATAAACCTAAAATTGAGATGCTGCTGGAATTAGAAAATATTATTATTGATATTTATAGTATCCTGATATTCAAGACTAATATTTTAGATGCGTTAAACTAAGAAAAATCATCACCAAGTGAAAGAGCTAAGATGTGTATGGGATCTAAATAGCAATAATGACAGATCTGTTGCTGACTGAAATTCGCAGTACATACATTTAATTAGAAAAATTATTGTTATAAATTTGTATTAAAAATAATTTGCCTTGTGTTATTTGTTCCCATAGTACAAATATACATTCTTGATTAAAATGTTTGTAAATACAAAAATAACTGTTGCCAATTCTTATAAAGTCTGAAAACACTTATTCAAACTACATTAAGCAGGTCAAGATAAGCTTTATAGAATGTTCACTTGACCTAATATACTGCTGGTAGAAACAAGATTAAAGGAATATTAGTTCCGTTTTATTTGTTGCCAGATATCTCAATGACATCATTGCTTCAGCTGGCGAAGTCTAGAGGAAAAAAAAGAAAAAACGCCGTCGAAAAGAAAAATCTGCAATAATAAGCTGTCTGTCAATGATACCCTAACCTTATTCAATAAATCAGTCACTGAAAGCTTTTCACTTGGATTTCATCATAAAATGTTTCTAATAGAAATCCCATATACCCAACTGCATCGCATCCGTGCTTACTTCAATAATTGAATGAAATCTGTTGCTTTAGTAGCTTCGAAATACCTACTAGATTAAAAGTTCATTAATTAAAATATCCAGTTTCTATTGAACTTACTATCTTGCATTCGAAGTAAACTAAAAAGAGGTACTGTTGTAAGAATTACTTAATATACTGGAATTCTTTAATAATTTAGGTTCGTATAAATTAAATTTTAACGTTTTATTAAAAGACACAATTCCATTCACAATGAAGAACAGATAAACAGGAGAAAATGGATTAACCAGAGAAATTTAGAAAAGAGACTGATATAATTTAAACAAGTTCGATCTTCATCACCTTGATGCGTATGACAGATGATGTTTGGAAGGTTTCTAAATGCATGATGTTTTGCAAAGTTTTCCTTTAAAAGTTCACCATGTAGACATTTTTTTTCTTAGATAATGAATATAAATGCTTTGCCGAAATGAATTAGACAAACTCATCTGTTTCTCTTTCCGTAAATATACGGTGTGATAGATATCATTCAGTAAGAATTGTATTGAGAATTAATTTACGGATATTTAGAACTTTATTTAGTATGCAAGGAGGTCATAAAATAATTTACCAAGTAATAATTACCTCAGGAACTCAGAAAGCGAAGAATCTGCAGAGAGTCACATGCAGTTTCATTATCTTGAAAGGTGCTAGAATACGTATTGTATTTACAGTTCGTGGAACATACCTTGAGAATTTCTATTACAAATATAAGATTTGTCTCCCTCGTTGCATCTTGTGCTCTTGGTGTAAATGGAAAGCACTTCTGGCTAGCATAGGAAGGTAAAGTATCGGTAAAGACATTGCACATTTTTCAAATCTTCCACTCCAAAATAAAATGCCTAATGGATTCTTTCACAAATACTAGGATTTCCGGTTTTTACATAGGCATGATATTTTATGTGATGAAAATCAGCATACGAAGCTAGAATTAAGTGTGCAGAAGGAAAAGTAATAAATATTTCAATCATTGAGCAACAGCAAAGGAGCAACTCATTATACGAGACAGAACACTTTTTTTTTTTTGGATTTGTAGGGTACTGCTTATAAAGATGCTTAAACCGATGTCCTTCAGACCCTGTTACGTGGAAAAACGAACTATCGCTTTAGTAAGGAATAAGATGACAAAGTTTCAGAGAGGTTAAAATAACCTTACTGAACGTATTAAATTAGCAGATGGCACACCACGCTACTTGTGTTACAGTATACCTCCGCCATTTGCTAGCATTTAAAATATCATAAGTTAAATTCAAGGAACGTAGTCGAGGACTACCAAGAATAGACCATTTAGGCTGTTCATCGTAGTCCTCGACTACGTTCGACTACTATGTAATTAAAGACAGTTAAATGTTACTAGCAAAGTGGCTGAAATCGGACTAATACTAAGCAGACCTAGTGATAGTTCATAACTGCAAGACGAAAAACTTGAAGTCATGAACTGGTTAATTAACATAAAATCGTACAGATGCACAGATAAAACGATATCACTATAGCTCGGCTGCAGAAACATTTTTTGAGCAAGGTGCAAAGAACATTTCTGCATTTTTTGGATTAATTACGAATTTCAGAGAGAAAACATATGTCGTTTTAGCAGAAACAATGCTGTGAATGTAGAAAGTTGTGCTACGTGAAAGAAAGTTATGCTGAGAAAGATTACATAAATTGTGTCTCTTCCATGATTTATGAAGCAGCTAAATAGATGAACTGTTTATATTACTTTGACATAACTCTTCATGACTTGCGATGTCACTGAAGGATGCGAAAGTGATTGTAGGCATGGTCCATTTCTCTGAATCCTTAGATCTTTGTAAGTTACATATCATGTTGACAAGTTCAAGTTACCTCAATAATATTCATGGGAAGTAATTCCAGAGTTGGGAACATAGTCTACTGCTTATTCCATCAACTTGCGCCATTTTCAGATTTCATTACAGTGTTACTTCGATGTATAAATATTACATCTCTAACTCAGGATTTACTTGAAGTCGAAGGTCTATCAGAAAAATCCTTACAGACTGAGCGGTTTAGAAAAAAATGTGAGATATACCTGCGGATATGCGTCGAGTAGCTGTAATTCCTGATAGTGTCCTTAGGCTGTTGTGTTCTTGACAACACCGGTGAGCTTGTGAAACATTTGGTAACGTTTTCTCCAATTGTTATATTTTGTTACTATTTTTGTTGTATTTTATGATCGGATTCCGTTACATTCTGTGTATTGTTGCGTGCGTACGTGTTCGTCACGAAATGAATGCACAAATCCGATGAAAAATGAACAAAAATTTATTATTATCACAACAAATATGCTTGAATTTCCTAAAATATTCCTGCAGTATTACAATATCTCACAGTAGTTATCTCTTAACTACTCAAACGTTCAAAAGAACTTAATTCGAAACAGCTAAAGAAAGCTAATCCGCGAATTCGCTACAGTCAACAAGAGCAGTTTTCTAAACAACAACAAACTAAGTAACTACAGCGAACTGAGAGGTTTTCCTCCTTTTATAAGATTTTAAAATCGCGTGCGAAAATTTTCTAGTACTTTCACAAAATCAAAAAGAGATATTTATTAAATTTTACATGCACGTGCTCTCGTATTTTCAATTTTCCGGCTTAGCATTCTTTTAATATTCGTCACGCGCTGCACTGCGCGGGACATAAAACCATTTAATTTATAATTGAACTAACATTAGCTTTTTAAATACCAAATTCGTAACACTGCCCCCTTCCCAAGGACTGCACGTCCCGGGCAATACAATCCCTGGACAGGAAGTCAAACTTATAACTGAGGCATAAATGCAACTGAGGCATGAACATTACATTACAATATCAAAGAACATGAACAATAAATGCAATAACTAACTTAAACAAATCAAATGCTATCAAATACTAAATACAAAACAAATACTAAATACAAATCAAATAATAAATGCAAATCAAATACTAAATACAAATCAAATACTAAATGCAAATCAAATACTATATACAAATCAAATCAAATGCACATTTAAAAACAAAAAGGACCGTGGTCTTACACTATTTACAATTACGTACTATGGCCATAGTAATGAGCTAACCTGCCGTAATGAACGACTTAGACTTAGATTTCGAAGACTTACGGATCCGAACCGTGACGTCATTCAGCCTGTTTAGGACTGTGTACAGACCATTCCAAGATGACTGTAATTTCGGACAAAGTCCCTTTCCGTCGAGTCGGATTCTACAACCACACCTTGTGGAATTGATGTTCAGTAGCTCTTGTGTCGTAGTGGGTCTTCATCTTCTCCGTCGCCAAGTTGACTCGCTCTCGTGCAAAGCTGTACATCACTTCAAACCGGGCCTGGAGATCTTGAATATATTCCTCAGGCGAAAAAGGAGCATCCGGAGGGCGACCAAATAAGAGATCACAAGGCAGATGAAGGTCACGACCAAAGAGCATCTGTGATGCGGAATAGCCGGTAGTCTCGTGGACAGCATTGCGGTAAGCCAGTAAAAACAGTGATAATTTCTTGTCCCAATCCTGTTGGTTTCTGGAAACCACTAATGAGAGGTTATTAAGGATGGTTCGATTGAACCTCTCTACCATGCCGTCCGACTGGGGACGTAATCGCGTCGTTTGGGTCTTGTCAATGCCGAGTAGTTTGCATAGTTCTTTGATTACTGCCGAGATAAAATTCCTTCCCCTGATCGGAATGTAACTGAATAGGCACTCCGAACCTGGAAATCCAGTGTTGTATCATCACCTCAGCTACTGTAACCGCCTCTTGATCGGGAATAGGGTGCGCTTCAGGCCACTTGGTGAAGTAATCAATGACAACGAGTACGCATTTGTTGCCATTAGCATTTCGTGGCAGAGGTCCCAAGATATCAAAGGCGATAAATTCAAAAGGCGCCCCTACGTTTTAACGTTGCAGCTTGCCTCGGCTGCGTCTCTTCGGTCCTTTCTGAGCTGCACAGGCGTCGCAAGATCGACACCACTTTTGCACGTCATCCTTTGCATTATTTCAGTAAAAGCGCTCATGAACTCTCTGCAAGGTCTTCATTATTCCAAAGTGACCTCCTGTAGGGCTGTTATGTAGTTCTTCAAAGACATCAGAAATCCGGGATCTTGGAAGTATCATTCGCCATCGGAACGTCTTCCCATCCTCCGATTCGAATTTCCGGTATAAGATGCTGTTTCGAATGTGAAGTGAATCCCAGAGTGCCCAGTATTGTTTTGTTGTAGGACTATAGATAGATGTCCTGCCAAGTAGGTTTTCTGTTTGATGACTCCATTAAATCAATTATGGGTTTAATGTCGCGGTCTTCCAGCTGGCCTTTCCTGACTTCATCATCACTCCACGGGTCTCGATAAGCCGATTTTGATGTTGTAATTTGTCTTGCGACAGGAGTCAGCAGCTCGTATTTCGCTTCCACCCTGGAACAATATTGGCAGCTTTCTGGACAAGGTCGTCTAGACAAGGCTTCGGCGTTCCGGTGTGATGATCGCTTACGATGACGGATAGTGATGTCATATTTTTGGAGTCTCTGTATTCACCTGGCTATTTGACCCTCAGGATTGTTGAAATTTAAAAGCCAGGCAAATTAGACATGGTTTGTGCGGAGGAGGAATTTTCTGACGTATAGATAATGATGGAAATGTTCTACAGCTTTGACTATGGCGAGCAACTCTTTCCTGGTGACACAGTAATTCCTCTCCGGTTTAGACAGGCATTTGCTCCAGTACGCCCCTACACGTTCTTGGACGTCTATTTCTTGGGACAAAACACCACCGACAATTTCATTGCTCGCGTCTGTGTCGAGAAAAAATGGTCGGTCCAGCTGAGGATACGTCAGGATCGGAGCAGATATTAACTCTTAGCCTGTCGAGTGATTTTCTGCGAATCCCTTTAAAACTGTCGCTAGTTTTAGACCGAACTTCCCGTAAATATCGCGAAAATAACTCTAAACCTCTGAAAATTGTCAAGTAGTTCTTTTGGTATTTCCCATCCCTCCCATAATTTTACTTCAATGATTCCGCTAAGTGAGATTGATTACTATATATTGTTCGGTAGCTGTGAGCTTTCAAGAGAATTGCAAAAGGCTAGACTCTCCGTGATGATCGTTTTAATGCCGCAGGCTACAGCTGCGAAACTTGAAAGTTTCCTTCCCCTAAACAATCTTATCTCTACATATCTTCTCTACATAAAATAAAAGAAAGAGTCTGTCTGTGTGTGTGCGGCTTTCGTTCTCGCTGCGCGTAAGCTAATAGACCCACGGCTACGAAATTTGGTACATAGGTACATCTACACAAAACCCAGTGCACTTCGAAGCGATTTTTTCGAAATTCGAATTCGAACTTTTTTTATTTCATGTTTTGTGACGAAATCGTGTCATTTTGAAACATAATGGGCTATAGGAAAGCGAGATTTTACTCCACACACTCCATTTTCACATCATCATGAAACGTAGGCACTTAGCTATTTTACGAACTTAAAATAAATTTCGTGTTTCAATAAATCGATTAAATACGAATTTATTTAACAAAGGGAGCTTAACACTTTTTCAATGGGATTTTTTCTAAAAAACTTTATTTTTAAAAATGTACAGTTTATTTTTCTTTGATTTTTGGACACGTTAAACTTCCATCCTTGCGAATGCTTTTACGAAAAAAAATTTTTGGCAAAATGATAATATTTTGTATTTTTAACAGATTTTTTAAATGAAGCTTCCGAGTACATTTCTCACATCTCACATCTTTAAAAATGTGATTTTGACAACAATTTTCCTGTCTTATTGTTGTTGATAGATTTTTGATGAAATCGCATCATTTTGAATAGTTTCTTTCTGTTAGAAATATGGGTTTGGCAACAATTTTTCATCGTATTTCTTATGTCACTGTTTTTAAGAGATTGGCATATTTCATTGTCATTTTTATATAAATATAATATATTTTTATTGATTTTTTTTTGATAAAGTTGTTCTGCGGAGTAAAATTCTGCGCGGAATTTTATGTTTTTTGAGTTGCTTTCATGTTATTTTTTTGCTTATTTCCCTGTTTATAAGATATTGAAAGGTTTTACATGATTTTGTTCTTCTACGGAAAGTTGGTTAATTTTTAATTAGGATAATTAATATTTGTATTAAGAGATATAGCTTATTTCATTGTAATTTTTTCCCTTGAAAACGTAAGATAAAATATCATTTATTATACTTTCCTTTTCAGAATTTTTTGTTTTTTGCATTCGTTTATTTTATTTATTGCTCATTTCACTGTTTTTAAGATATTGAAAATTTTTGACTGATTTTTTTAGGAAACAAAGTTCTTAACCTCCTTTATACCATTTCAGTTCTTAAGATTTTGCAAAGGGAATTTGGTTAATTTATTTATTAGTATAATAAATATTTGTATTAAGGGACATTGCTTATTTCATTGTAATTTTGTTATACGTAATAACTTTTTTTATGAAGTTGTTCTGCAGAGTAAAATCCTACGATGTTTTTAAATTTAACGTTTGGAGTTCCCTTCAGCCATTTTTCCGGTACATTTAAAAGCCAGACGAAGGCTGGCAGCGAAGCTGCTAGTTTTCAAATAAATTGGTTTTAAAATTTACCCGGTTAAATTTTTAATTATTACGCATTTTTAACCTAAGTAACCTAAATCTGTATGTCACTGATTTGATGTATGAAATCTGTATGTCTGTATGTCACCCGGAATTTCAATGCAGAGTGATTAAACTGCTATCACTAAAATTATATTCTGACAAATATCTGGTGCAACTTTCATTCCTTCTGAGATATTGCTGAAACATTTCGTATTATTTCCGATTTTCTGTATTTTTGTCATTAATTAAAAATCTTTAAAACCTTCAGCATTTTCCTATATTCTTCAACTGCATGCAACTAATAATTATTTTAAATAATTTCGATTTTCCTTAATTATTACGTAGTTTTAAGAGAGTAATAAACGAAATGTTTTTAAGGGTGATAATATTAATATTAAATTTGCATTTTACTTTTTCATATACATTCAAGATATTCAGAAAGGGAATTATAACATGAAACCGTTTTCAGTGTATCATAAATTTATTGATTCAAATTAAAAATTCTTGCTTTGTCCAAGAAACACTAGTAAATTTTATCTGAAATAGGAAAGATTTGACATATTAATAACAAACAAAGCAATTAATTTGGAAGTCAAAGAACAAAAATCAGCGTTATATTTTAAAATTTTCACAGGACTAGTTTCGATGGTTTTACCGAACCATCATCTTCAGCTGCAAAAGCGCAAATGAACAGATAAGATATAATAAAAATTAGATAGTGAAAATTTGAAAATATAACGCTGATTTTTGTTGTTTAACTTCCAATTTAATGTTTGTTCGGCTTGTTATTGTATCTTAATTAAACAAAGCAATGTTGTTACTTATTAGGTTACAATACAATTTATTCAATATGGTATTTTTGTAAAGAAAGAGTGTTGCTGTACATTTGGTAAAGTATAAATAAGCATTTCATTTAATAATTATAAAAGTTATTAATTATTTAATAATTAATCATAAGAATATGAATAATTAGATATTTTTTCGGAGATATATTTTCCGGCGATATTTTTTTTCTAGGGATCCCAGCATACATTTTTGAAGCATTATGCTCTAAATAAATGTCTTGTTTAAACATAGCATTTATTGTTTACAAATCTCCAACCAAAGGAAATACCTTACTAGGGAGGATATTCAAACAAAAATTTTTATTAGAATAAATATTTTCGTTATTTTAATACTACTAATAATATACAAACATTAGTTTAAGTTCACTATAGTTGAGTGAATAAGATTGCTGGATGTTGGTATTTTGTTGTTGGCAACCGAACAGTTTAGCTGCTTGTGGTCTTTATGATTTTCCCGATGCGTAACGTGAATTCAAGCCAATTTTATTTAGAAAATTGCCCACGAAGGTGTTTTCTTAAAGCAGATAACCCACGACTTCTTAAAAACTGTAAAATATAATCTGTGGATATTTTCCGTTATACGATAACACGAAGAAAATGATTTCCTATACGAAACATGTGATCAGCGCTGTTATTGCCCGCCGTTTAATTAAATGCATCCATCTTATTCCTTACAATTAATTTTCCTTTTTCAAAGAAAGTTTGATTTCAGTAAAATGTACTATTTACAATGTGTCATTTTATTTTGCTCGTTTTTTATGCAAATATTCAAATTCAGATAGGTATTGCGTAAGTTCAGAAAGCCAACTAGTCTCCAAGCGGTAAGATAGCTGAGCACCGGTAAATTCTAGCGGCTGCATGGGGGGTTTAGGGGTTTTTCATAAGTACAATTGATTGTGAATTAACAGTTTGTTTCCCACAAAAAAAAAAAAAAAAAAAAAAAAAATCTACCCCGAAGACTTTTTTTCCCTTAGACAAATAGGTCCTGTGTGCTTTATCTTAATCCAAAATCTTAAGCGTAAAAATCTTTTATCATAGCCGATGATGACGATAAAATATTTTCTATCTGATGTGTCAAGTTAGCATAATTGTATATTTCTAATGAAAATTATTTGGCTCATGTTACCCTATAATGAAAAAAAGATTCAAATCGGTTTTTAGCTTAAACAGTATTTTCATTATTAATTATATCACGAATTTTATCAATAGTATTCTTAGTATTAATTGCAGGCATGTATTCAAGAATATAATATACACAAAGCTGTGTCTAATGATTACGGCTAATTTTTATATAAAATTTTATAGTATAAAAATTTAGGTTCATAGGTCAGCCATATTTGAAAGAGTACTTGTGTATTATAAGAAAAGAGAGAGAAAAATTTAAGAATCAAAATATTTACCACGAAGTAATATAAAAATGCAATAGAATACAAAAGAGTACAATACTATTTGATGTTTTGTGGATATACTTGAAGACAGAAACATGTTTCAGCTGTATTCGTTCATCGGAGGAAAACTTTTCATATGAAGCTATTTTTTTCAAATCTTTCAATATGCAAGTAATACAAAAGCAGTATAGGAATTTCTTTTCTTAATACCCAACCGAAGAGCTGTGGGGACGTACAATGATTAACATACAATATGTGCCTTGAATTATTTTGCTTTACATGCAGTTTCCTCATATATGTAAAACAAAATAAACTTTCACCCATTTCAAGATTTCAAGAACTCACAGAGAGAGAGAGAAATATCTATAACAAATTTTATTGCTGTCTGACTGATTGCTTCGAGAACGTCTTCCAACTCAAGCTTTCAAGCTTCAAGCTATTCAAATACGAATGCTTCTCAGCAAAGCCATTTGGACCGCATCTGCTTTGTTAAAGAAAACCTTTTGAGGGTAAAATCATCCACTTCATCGGGTTTTTCAAACAAAGCAGTCAGTGTTCCTGTTACTAGCTGCTAACCTAGAGAAATTTCTCAGAAACGTTTGTTCGAAAAAAACGAGTTTTATATTTTTAAGAATTTCCATTCTGACAGCAAGATTTTGTTATTTTTCATATATAGATGAAAAGAAACTAATTTGTTTTTAATAAAGAAGAAAAAATTAATAAGCTTATTTAAATTTTTTAAACAGCACCGAATAAGGAGACGAAATTTAATTTTCTTTATAAATATTTTTCTCAGACAATACTTTAGTCTTTTCCAAATTACGAGAATAGCGCGTTAGTGCATGCATTTTCAAATCAGATTTATTTAATTAATATATATGGATATGTCGAACAAGCACACTTTCGAACACATACACTGTATATTAGTACATACATAAAAATGAAATAAAATTTGAAAAAAGCAATTTAAAAACTAGTGTATTGAAAAATTATTGAAAATTTGTTTTTACCTCTTTTTTTTTCGTTATATACATTTACTTCAGTTTTTTTATATGCATTTACTTAGTTTATTTTCTTATATGCATTTACTTAATTTTTGTTATATGCATCTGTTAGTGTTTTTGAAAAATTTTTAGATTTTTTGAGTATGGCAAAGGAAACGAGACCTATCAGCCGAAGGCAATGAATGTCTCCACGGACGACTTTCTAAGTAAAACGTACTCATGTTCATTGGGGAAATCACAAAATTCAACCAGTTCGTTTGTTTGGGTTGGAATATGAGTCGAAATAGCGATAATCAGATATCTTAGCCAGGAGGCCATTGATTGGGTTTGACAGATTTGGAAACCTAATAAATAGTATTTAATAAATATAATATTATTAAACGAATCGGATTTATATAAACCAAATAAAATTCTTATATCGAACACAACTAAAACTCGATATAACTTACACTGATAAACTGATGTGTAATAACACATAAATTAAAATACTAAACGGAATATACATTAATTCTACATAGATAATTGTTTTTAATGTTTTTCGCTGGGAATGTCTCGCCGCAAAATCCTGATTATATATACCCTTATTTTAAGGTTATCACATATCTGATGGTTTGACTTTTACTTCAAAACACAAAGAATCCACAAAATTCAGTAAAATTAATAACTTTATTTCCCTGTTGAAAATTCTCGGAATCTTTTCAAATATAAAAGCACACGCGCCAAGCAGTTTGCTTTAAATAAATATATGCAGCAACGAGAAGATGCGCTTTTGACAGCAACTCGTTTCGAAAATCGAAAATTTTCTGAATGTAAGAGATTTGTCGCTTAAATTAATTTTTCATTAAACAAAAAAAAAAAAAAAAAAAAAAAAAAAAAATAGAATCGCATATTATTAAAAGAATCTTATTGATAATTCAGATTCTGAAAACAAGAACATTGTTGTTATAAAAAACAAAGAAAAAATAAACAACATATTTCACTCAACGGGGGCCAACTTTGGCGCATGAACTTTTCAACATAAAAATATTTGAAGCATGTTATGGATAAAGGTTTATTTGATTATGGCAAAGTACTCGATGGTTATTTGCCTAAGGTAAAGGATGCCTTTATTCGAGGACTGCCTAACGGAAATTGGCTTGCATACATGTTACACATATGGAAAACTAAGAATATCATCCTGGCAACCAGCTCGTTTGCCGGGATTCGAACCCCGGACAGAACCACCAGTTGTTCCGTTAGACTCCGCTCAGTCGCTGGTGGGCTGTCCGATAACGGAAAAGTTCAAAATTTCATATTAGAGGAAAAGTGGTAGCATAGTATAATTCGAAGTTATTGCCATTTCAGTAATGTGAAGAGATTTCAAAAATGTTTAATTATTTTATTTAGCTTATAACAAACTAAATAAAATAATTAAACATTCTTGGAATCGCTTCTCTTAACATATTGGTAGTTTGACCTGCATTCAAACCCCCGTGAACAAGCTGATTGCATGGGCGTTTTTATGGTGGTAACTTTTTGTAGTGCGAGATTGTTTCCCTTAGAAAATCTGTCACGAAAGCATACCTCCCCTTAGACAGATCGCCTTCACGTGCTTAATAATCTAACAAGCCAAACCAAACACAACCTGAGCGAGGACTCGGAGTCAAGGCACCTCATCATGAAAAGCTAACTAAAATTGGCTCATATTCACATTAAACATGCGCAACAAACATTCGCTAAAACTGGTATGCAGGTAATTCATTCATCAGGATTTGAACCCGCTTCAAACTATTTGTATTCAACGATTTTACCGCTACTTCGTTGGCGGCCTTTTGTAGTATCTATAAGAAAAGTAATCGCAAAGACACAACCATTGCGTACCGACGGATGAACTAAGTTCGGAATTTAAAGAATAACTTTCATTCGTGCTATTGCTGTTAGCATTGACATTTGGACAGATGTTAATTTATTTTAAATTCTTTTAATGTAATTAATTTATATCTTTAAATAATTGATCTTCTGACTGTAATTTTTTTTTGCGCAGTATAGCTAACCCTTCCGTACACTAACTGTTTTAATTAATTTGCACTCCATTAATTTTAAGAGATTTTATATCGATAGATTTCTTTCCAAAAATGTTTCAAGGATTACATATTTTTTTCTTTAGATTTCAAAACATTTTGTATTTAAAATCTTAATAATAAAATTTTTAAAACAAATATTTCTAGAAATTCCTTCGGCGTATTCATTTATTCCATTTAGTTGAAGTTTCGAGTAGAATATCTTCCTTTCAACATTCATATAATGTTTATATATCAGTTCGCCATTTCTACGGAGAATAAAGCCACACATACGAGTGCAAAACTCAGGCATGCTGAAAGCACAGTTTTAACATTTAAGAATGTAAAAAGAAGAATATACCATTATAATAACGCGCATTTGAAATACGAAGGCAAACAAGAAAGCTGGTTGCAACATTTTATATTTTTTCCTGACGAATCACAAACTGTAATCATTTTTCAATACAAAAATAAAATAGTTAATTCTAGAACATATAGGCATAAAGGCGTCTTCCGCTACAATTCTTATTTTTTCTTGTTTCTACTAAAATTCGGCAATGTACTATAACAACGTCGGATCCTGTTTGACTTTCATTTGTATAAAGTACCACAAGGCAAA
Organism: Stegodyphus dumicola; assembly: GCF_044657685.1. NCBI lineage: Eukaryota > Metazoa > Arthropoda > Arachnida > Araneae > Eresidae > Stegodyphus > Stegodyphus dumicola. The sequence continues at coordinate 110,954,302 of NC_140777.1, read as the reverse complement.
CAGTTGTAAAACGATTTATATTCTTTCGCAAACTTTTAGTCGGCACACAGATAATACATACCTACTGTCTGACAAAGATACTTCACTCTAAGGACTTTTTCCTAAAGTGCTCTTTTCAAAGAGACTTCACACCCTATTAAGATCTTTGTGTCAACTGACAGCCGCCTGCAGAAAGGTAGGGGAAGGAAGACCAGATCGCGTCTTCTAAACACGTCTTAAGCAATCTTCGCGAAATTCGGGCTTCGTGTATACACGTCTTAAGCATTTTTTATCAGATTTGAAATTCGTGTAAAGACGTCTTAAGCATTTTTGAAGAAATTCCAAAAACGTTTAAACATGTCTTAAGCAGTTAAAGGGTTAAAGCCTCCTTTAAGTTGTTAAATGCATCCTCGCATTCTTTTGTCCACAAGAACTTTTCCTTGCTCTCTGTCAGCTCGTGAAGGGGTCTTGCGATGGAATAAAAGTCCTTCACGAATCTCCTATAGTAGGCGCAAAGCCCTAGGAAGCTTCTCAACTGATGGACATTTTAGGGACGTTTCCAGGATTTAACGGCTGACACCTTTTCAAGATGCGTACACACACCTGCAGAGATGACATGTCCCAGGTTCCTTTCGGAACAATTTGCATTTACTCAAAGCTTCAGATTGGCTTCTTTCAGTTTCTGAAGCACATTTCTAAGATTTTCTAGATGCCCTTCAAAACTCTTTGCGACGATGATGATATCGTCCAGGTATATCAGACAGGCTTCGTAGGAAAGGCCTTTCAAAACAGTCTCCATAAGACGTTCGAATGTTCCTGGCGCATTACACAGTCCAAACGGCATCACCTTGAATTACCAAAGTCATTGTCCCGTAGTATATGCCGTCTTTTCTCAGTCTTCAGGCTGCATTTCTACCTGCCAATATCCACTCTTTAAATCAAGATTTGAGAACCACTTGCTTCCAGAGAGAGTGTCTAGAATGTCGTCAATTCTAGGAAGAGGGTAATTGTCTTTCTTCGTAACCTCATTCAATCGGCGATAGTCGACGCAAAATCTTGTTGAGCAGTCTTTCTTTCTGACTAGGACGATGGGTGATGCCCATACACTTGCTGAAGGCTCGATGACATCGCCTTCTTCAATATCCTTTAAAAATGTTCGTACCTCTTCCTGTTTAGCAAACGGTAGACGTCTTGGATGTTGCTTGATCGGTGGTTAATCGCCGGTATCGATTCTATGTTGTGTCAGACTAGTTCGACCCACGTAAGAAGACGAGCGGGAGAAAACAACTTGAAGATCTTTAATGACGCGATCGGCAGCATTCTTCTCTTCATCGTTTAATTCCGCATTCTGAAGTAACTCTGATGTAATTCTTTCTGAAGACACGGATTCTTGAATGTTACTCTTTCTTTCAACGGTGGTTACTGGAGTACATGCTGCAACCACTTCACCTTTCTTAATAATTCTCACCTTTTCAGTTACATTGGCGACTCTCACCGGGATAACCGTTCTGGATATGTCGACGAGTGTTGAGGCTACTAGTACTCCTTTTGGGCTATTACAGTTATTGGGATATTCTATGATGCCGTAGCGGAAATTTCTCTTTTCGGCTATGGATCCAGGAAGTAAAATTTCTGTTCTTGCCGGTATTGTGATATTTTCTTGCGCTATGATTTTATGGACAGATTTAACTTCTTCATCATTAACTCCAAATAACTCTATGTGCACAGATGTAGAATGCAATTCGTTATTTTTCAAGTTCAAGGAAAAATTGTATTTCCTTAGAAAGTCCAATCCGAGTATGCAAGAATCAGTGATCTCTGCTACATATGCCGTGTGATGGTAAGCGGTACTACCAAACGTGATGTTAACATTTACTTTTCCGTCGATGTCGATCTTCTCACCGGACACAGTCTGCAGGGTAACGCAGGGCAGCGTCCAGATAAGTTTGCTTCTCAGATGTTGAGCCAAATCCTTTCGGATAATAGTAACGTAGGCTCCTGTATCTATCGTCATATTGCAGGGAACTCCATTAATATATCCTATTAGGAACAATCCATTACTGCCGCCTCTCACTGCAGAAATCTGAAGCGCTTTAAACTGGGGCATCCCCTTGAACTGCTAAAGACCTTGTCCTTAATAAATGCCGTCTTTCCTCGGCCATCAGGATGCATTTCTACTTGCCACTCTTTAGATCCATTCTTTAGATAGAAAACCACATGTTTCTAGAAAGAGTGTCCAGAATATCGACAGTTCTAGGAAGAGGGCTTCTGTATTTCTTTGTAACATCGTGCAGCCGGCGATAGTCAACTCAAAATCTGGTTGAACCGTCTTTTTTCCTGACGAGGACGATTGGTGATGCCCACGGACTTGCTGAAGGCTCGATGCCATCGCTTTCTTGCATGTCCTTTAAATGGGTTCTTTCCTCTTCCTGTATATGATGCTGCTTGATTTGTGGATAATCATTGGAACTGATTCTATGCTGTGTCACTGTTTCTGCCCACGTCAGAAGACGAGCGGGGAAAAAACATCTTGAAATTCTTGAATGACACGTTCGGCGGCATTTCTCTCTTCATCGTTTAATTGTGAATTCTGCAATTAAGCGGTAGACAGATATAATGCTCTCTGAGGACACGAATTCTGTCTGTGTTACTGTTTCGTTTAACGCTGGTCACTGGAGCACATGCTGCAACCACTTCACCTTTTTTAATAAGTCTCACTTTTTCGCTGACGTTGGAAACTTTCACCAAGATAATTATCTTCGCTCCGTCGAGGAGTGCCGAGGCAACTAATACTCCACGCGAGATGTTAGAGTTCTTCGGATATTCCAATATACCGTACCGGGAATTCTATTCTTGCTGTTATTTTCACATCGTTTTGAGCTATGATTTTACAGATTTAACTCCTTCAAGATTTATAGCGAATAGCCAGAGCAGATAGCAACTTGTTTTATTTAAAGTTCAAGGTAAAATTGTATTTCCTTAGAAAGTCCAATCCGAGTATGCAAGAATCAGTGATCTCTGCTACACATGCCGTGTGATGGTAAGCGGCACTTCCAGACGTGATGTTAACATTTACTTTTCCGTCGATGTCGATCTTCTCACCAGACACAGTCTGGAGGGTAACGCAGGGCGGCGTCCAGATAAGTTTGCTTCGCAGTTGTTGAGCCAAATCCTTTCGGATGATAGTAACGTTGGCTCCTGCATCTATCGTCATATTGCAGGGAACTCCATTATTATGCCGTATTTTGAAAAATCCATTACTGCCACCTCTCACTGCAGAAATCTGAAGCGCTTTAAACTGGGGCTTTTCATTATCTGGCAACCTCCGCCCCGCGAGATGGCCACTACTTAGTTTTCCTGCTGTTTGTTAGGAACGGTCTTAATATCCATACCCTGGGGTGTTCTGCAGTTCCGTCGTATGTGTCATTCAGCCCCGCAGTCCCAGCACTTTACGGTCGGTTTCTTGTCACCAATATTCCGTCTCAAGGCATTGAATTGTCTAATTAAATCGTCTAGATGAGCAGTGACTTGATCCCTTGGCTCCTGGACCTTGAGCAGCTCTGATTGGGTGGCGGTCTCTACGAGTGACTTGCTGGGCTGCCTCGAATTTCACGGCGTACACTAAAGCGCTTTTCAAATCTTTAACATACGAGATTCGCAGTGCTTTCTGTAATTCAGGGTCCCGGATGCCATCGATGAAATATTGCAGCGACAGGATTTCTCTTGTTTCTGTCGGGCACTCTAAAAAGGCGTGATGTGACAGCCTTTCAACATACGTGGCGAGCTCCTGAAGTGTCTCGGTGGGCTTCTGATGACGGGATTTTAGTTGAAGCCTGCTGTAGTCTTTTAAACGCTTTTCTCCGAAGCGCAGCTCCAATGCGCCAGATAGAGCTTCAAAGTCTAACCTTTTGTTTTCAGGGAGAGTCTGAAGGATATCCGCTGCGTCTGCTCTTAAAGAAGCGGCGAGATGACAGGCCTTAGCTTGAGAATCCCACCCATTCGCATCCGCCACGATAGAAAATTGTGTCTTATACACCTGCCAGGAGGTCTTCCCATCATATGTCGATAGCTTCAGAGAGGGACGAACAGGCATGGGTAGAAATTTTAAACCATCCGAAGTGCTCCCTGCTGTCGCTACGAATTTCTTTAAATTATCAACTTCTCTGGCAACTGCAGAAACCCTGTCATCAGTCTGTTTTTGGACGGCAGAAACTATTCCTTCTATCCGTTGCTCCACAGAGGAAACTCTTTCTTCTATTTGATCGTTCACTGAAGAAACTCTAGAATCGATTTGTTGTTTTACGGCCGCAACTCTCTGTTCTATTTGTTGTTTGACAGAAGAAACGTTTTCTTCAATTTGCCCAACTTCGTTTTCAACCGCGTCTATTCTGCCTTCCATAGCCTCAAATTTATTTTCTATTATACAGGTTATTTCCCTTTTCATCTCTTCCTGTCCTGCTTCAATCTTTCATTGACCTGCTTCAATCTTTTTATGACCAGTTTTCATCTCCTCTTTAATTTCTTTTTTAAAAGATGTTTGGCCAGCTTCCATCTTTTCTTGGAACGCAGCTAAAGCACTGATGAGCTGCGTCAATTGTTCGGTGCTACTTTGGTAGACGGTTGCACGGATTTTGGCGATTTTTCTTTTGGCGAGTAATACGACTTATGGTAAACCCATTGCTGGACAAGTTATTTATGGTAACCGATACTTTGTTGTCATTTTATCTAAAAAATAATGCGTTTTATTATGCATAAATTCAGTGTTATAAATATTATTTATGGCTTCTAAATATTAAAAATTAATTTAATTTTGCATTTTTATTTGAAATAAAAATTTTATTGTTTATGATATTTTATGACATTTTATTTTGTGGATGATGTAATCAATGACGTCACCTTATTTTAAAACTAATTAGATTTAATATCTATAAATTTAATCTAATGTTTTAAACATTATTTATGGCAGTTAAATATTAAAATACAATTTAGTTTTGCATTTTTGTAAAAAATGATTTTTATGAATGATTATTTAAATAATTTTAATTCTATGCGTGATATAATCAGCTCCCTGATTGGTTACTGAATATTTGTGCATTACCGCGCCATTTTAAAATTGTATTATTCATCTCTTCGAATTCCTCAGATTTCAAAGCGAATGGATAGCGTGTCGAAGATTAAGGTTGTTATTGGTAATTACCAAGAATTATTGGTATCGGAATAAAAAAATTGCCTTTTGAGACCTTATTTTGACCAACCTGTCTTTCCTAATCAAAGATTTATTTATAAATTGTAACAAAGAATCAGAGAAAATTTATTTTAAATATTTGGAGGAAACCTTGCTAATTGCTTCTTCAATGAAGTGAGAGAGATGTGGATGTGAGATGAAATTTTTTCTGTAGTACTTATCAAAATACGACTTTAAAAAAAATGTAAGTACATATTTTTATTTTACTTTATAATTGTATACTTCAATTTTTATTAAAAAATTAATACTTTGTTGTAAAAAATTCCCGAGATATTTATTGGTATATATGTTTTAATGTTAAATAATTATATCCTATAAAACTTATTTTAAAGTATTTGAATTTAACAAATATTTTAATTCTTTTAAACGTTAATATGATGCTTTTAATTCGATATTCAATTTAAGTAATATTTTAATCCAATTATATGTTGGCGCAATATTTTTATAGTAGTGTTTTTATTCTATTATATGAAAGTAATAATTTAACCTCACTTTAGCATTTTATACCCTTAGTAAATGTATTTATTTACATTTGCCAGACATCTTAAAAACAAGGTTTTCAACAGAAAATTAATCAATTATTTTTAACGATATTTATTTTTTTAAAGTTTCGAATACTTTACTATGCGTAAAATACGTAAAAACAGCATTTTTCAAGATGGCTGACGATTATAAAAACCGCGCCAACAATTGCGCCAATATAAATCGCCAAAACTCCGTGCAACCGTCTACCAAAGTAGTACCAATTGTTCTTCCATAGCTCTTGTTATTGGCATGCAAATCCCACTTCTGAGGCCAAAAATTGTTGCGCGCGTACGGGTTCGTTACGAAATGATTGCACAAGTCCGATGAAAAATGAACAAAACTTTATTATTATCACGACAAATATGCTTAAATTTGCTAAAATATTCCTGCAGTATTACAATATCTCACAGTAGTTATCTTTTAACTACTCAAACGTTCAAAAGAACTTCATTCGAAACAGCTAAAGAAAGCTAATCCGCGAATTCGATACAGTCAACAAGTAACACACCCGTACGCACGGATCAACAAGAGCAGCTTTCTAAACAACAACAAACTAAGTAACTACAACGAACTGAGAGGTTTTCCTCCTTTTATAAGATTTTAAAATCACGTGCGAGAATTTTCTAGTACTTTCTCGAAATCAAAAAGAGATATTTATTAAATTTTACATGCACGCGCTCTTGTATTTTCAATTTTCCGGCTTAGCTTTCTTTTAATATTCGTCATGCGCTGCACTGCGCGGGACATAAAACCATTTAATTTATAATTGAACTAATATTAGCTTTTTAAATACCAAATTCGTAACACTGTGGTCATTTCAGTGTTTTGTCACATGTAGCCAGAACTTAAAACTTAATGCAATTGCTGTGAATGATCAATAGAGTTTTAGACATTTAGCCATTTCGTCACCAAGAACGCTGCTCAAGACGTATCACAGGAGGCAACTGTCTAGAAAATGCTATTTTGCCCTGTACATGTATCATTAAAATGTTTTAATCTGTTTTATGTTAAACAGAATTTAGAAAGATTGTTAATCGTGTTAGACATTTTGCGGATCTGTAAATCTGTAACCGTGGTAATGTTCAACATTTACGAGATGCGGTTACTCTGAAATATCATGCCAAAGCTGCGACGATTTCGTTTCCGCCTTCGATGCCGGAGTTAATTTCTGGTTAATTTATGATAATTCTGCATTATAATAAGTAATGCAACCTTTTATTTTGTATATTATACAGATTTTATTACACTATAACGTAATATTCAAATATTGCATGATAGGTGTAAATATCATTTATGCAGAATTTTATGTCTGTAACGGCGCATCATCGTATATTTGTGTAAATTCATGCATAGCATTCATGTAAATATCATGAAGTAAATATACCTTGGTAGATCAAAATATTATTTATTAAACAAGCAGTTTTACATCTAGTAGACAAATAATATTAAATCATTATTAACCCACAGGGCGTTAACTTGGAAGGACTATCAATTTCGTTTTGTATAATTGCAGCCCTATATTATATTTAAACAAATTAAATAATGAACACTCTGCATATATATATACGTTTCTCGCATTGTGATAAAACGACTGTACCAAGAGATAATTTTTGAATAACTTACATTTCCACCCAAATATGGGCATCCGGAAGCCTAAATTTGGAATTTGGAATTTGTTTTATTATCGATTTTATATTTAGTAAAACTTTAATGAGTTTTTGATTAACATACTGAAAGATTTCAAAGATAGCAGTGGCAACATTGTTCGCAAAAAAAGCATTTTTATCTCCAGCGCGCGAGACTGTGTATCAGAAATTCTAAAGCTACGCTCATTTAAAAATTATTTTGCGATACTGCTGCTGAATTTAATTTTATGGTTTAAGTGCGAAGAACATGATATGTAAAAAATAAAGCTAATACACAAAACGTTAACAAACGTCCCTTTGGGCTTATTGTAAAATCTGAAGGTTTTCAGATTTTTTTTTTTTTTTTTTTTTTTTTTTTGTTTTTGTTTTTGTTGTTATCTAAAATTTGGCTAGATAAAATTTGTATTTTATATAAACTAATATTATATAAATGTAATTTTAAAGCTAGCCCAATGGACTGAATAACACGTTCAGAAAAAGTCATTTGCGTGATTACTAAAATTAAAAAATAATAATCTAGATTAGTCTCACAATAAAATTATAAAGGTATTATTATGTAAAGCAGTATGATTACATAAAATCTGATTCAGAAATAGAAGTATCTTATCGAAACAGTAATTTATAAATTATAAAGTTTTTTTTTTCAATTTATATTTATAATCTTTATATTATTTCGTTTTTCATTTTTAGGTAAAATATTGCCTGTTATGCTTCCCTCCTGTGTTCGAGTTCATTTAAAAATGCACAAATGATTGCATTCACGATGATTTCTCGTGTTCGTGTTCATTACTTTCTATGCTATATTTGATTATGTTTTCTTCTTCAAATCTTATATCTCATTTTCTTTTGTGATTTAGTTCACATTTTTGAAATCTCGTAAATATTAGCCATTTGCATAATCCTTGTAGGATTTCGTTGCATTTCCTGAAAGAAGAATCCAAATTACGTTCTGTAAGTAATACTCTTGAACAAAGATTTATGCGAAGGTATTAATAGAGTTGCTCACTGAAGATTATTCCATTTCATAGAAAATAATGCATTTTCCCGAAAAACATTTCAGAGCTAAGCAACTCAGGAAATCAAATTATACGAACCGAAAATTCAGGGATCTATAATAGGAAGCAATAAATATAATTTAAAGTAGCAAATATATATAATTTAAAGTTTACAAAATAAATTGCATAATTATCTGAGAAATGCTCCATTGTTAGCTTACGTTGACTGGGGGTATTTTGAGAATCCGGAGATGAAATTTGTTTCAAAAGCTAGAAATTTTTGCATTTTTTAAAAAATAATCAGAAAATAAAGAAATGCATTTTCTTACGTGTATAAAAAAAGAAATCATTGCAATAAAATTAGGTAAACACAAATAAACAGAAACTGGTACTTGAAATAAAATTTAAGGATATCGATAAAAATTAATTTCTCATATAAAAATTACAGAAAATATTTCTGTTTGTGTCGCAGTTACTTTGGATTTTACTAACATTTATGTTTAAGCTAAACACTATCATCTCTTCCATTTGATTCGCGTCCCATATATCGGCTGTCAGAAATTTATGGTGTTGGTGTATTTAATTATGGCAAAGCACACGAGGGTAATCTGCCTAAAGGGAGGGATGCCTTTCGTGGAGGACTTTCTAAGGGAAACTGGCTCGTATACACGTTACACATGGGGAAAACCACGAAAACGCCCATGCAGCCAGCCCGTTCGCGGGATTCGAACCTCAGACCGAACTACCAGTGTTCAGCGTCTTTACCGCTCGGCCGCTGGTGGGCCCAGAAATTTATGTAAAATTTACATAAATATTGATATTTAATATAAAATACGTATACAAAGTTAAATTGAGAACAAACGTTACCTGCAATTCGTGTCTTATTGCGTGAAGTTACCTTGCTGTTGGTGGTTATAGCTTAGATCCAGTACCTAATTTGGGAAATATTGTGTCAGTTCTTAAATTCGTGCGCATTTTTGTTAAATTTTTAAATAATATAAAAAACATAATTTAACATTTTAATCAATTATATATTTTCCTCCATTATCCAGAATGTCTCGCCATCTTACAAGCAGCCTTTTTATGCCATTGTTGTAGAAAGAATCTGGTTTTGATGCAAAAAAATTGAAAGTTCATTGTGTACATCCTGTTTAGAATTTAATTTTTTTCCCAGTAAAAAAAAAAAAAAAATTGTAAGGCATAAAATAAGTGAAAATCAGTTGGGGCATTATGTGGGGAGTAAGCAGGATGTGGCAAAAGCTCGCAATTAAATTCACTAATTTTTTTGCAGGGTTGTTCGAGCCGTATGCGGTCTAGCGTTATCATGATCAAACAACACTTTCTTGATATTCAACAATCGTGTGCGTTTCCTGATCAATTCTGAGTTTAGACGGCAAAGTTGTTGTTCACTATAAACTTCGCTGTAAACTTGGCCGATTCACACCACGAAAATAAAAAATGTAGCACAGCACGTTTGTACTGATTATCTATATTCGTCTTCTATGGGTACTAAAACGTGTTCGATATTTACGAAAGTTGGTGATGAACTGAATATGTTAGTCAAACGCTGATAAGTTTCAACAGGTTCCAAATTGTATTATTTAGTAAATGCGTTATAGCGAATTCCACGCACACTCTTAATGCTCACGAACTTATGGACTGATCCGATAAATTCGTCGAATCCCGATATAAGGAACCGCTAGAAATAACGAACGAACTGTTTGATTCTGTACAATTTCCTAAGCACCTAAAAGTGTTTAATGCTGTTATAGCGAACCTCCGATGGTATTTGAATTAGGTATAACGAACTGTATGAATATTTTCGTTTGAAACGTCTGTTATCCCATAAAAGCTATTATTCTCAAAACACGATTTTGCGTTGTTTAATTTTAATGCATTGTTGTATTTTTCATTGGAGTCTGCTGCCATTCAGTAAAATGTAAAATATTTATATTTAAAATTAAATCTGCGTGTTATTGATTGGCAAACTAAATTATTTAAAAGCAATACGGGCAGTTATTAAGAATATTATTAATTTTTAATATTTGAATCTGATTGATTTTAATAAAATTGCATTATTTCTTGATATATTAATTCAAAGCATCAAATGTATTTGCAGAATTATGTGTCATATTTTTTCGCTAGTCAAATATACAGAAGACGAATAAAGTTCCCAGTTAGCCAAAATGTGTATTAATCTAATATTCTATAAAATGTTTTGCTGTTTCTCCCCGAACTATCTCTATTGAGAATTTTCACTTATAAAACATATTAAAATGTAACAGAGCCTTTTTTTGGATGACCGTTAAAATCAGAACCCTTTCCAGTTTATTTATTTATTTATTCATTTAGTTTGTAGTTTTCATAATTTTCCAATTTTAGTGCAAGTTTTGACGAAAACATTACTAACCCTTAAACTCATTCACTCATAAAATGCTACGATCCATGGAGAAAATTCTATCCATAGAGGAAAACGCTTTAAAGTAATGTTATATTTATCTAAACCCCCACTACTGTGTACGTTCTAAATAAGGGCTGTTCAATACAAGTGTGAACCGAGTTATAGGAAAAAGATTGCACATAAAGCATATCTTTAGACTCGATATTTTTTTTGTTCTTATTGTTGTGATTTATCTCACTTGTCTGGAAGTAAGACCAAAACAAGCCACAAAATGTATAGTGACAAGGAATGGAAGCTTGCATTTAGAGCCTTGAGCACCATATTGATGACAGTACGACTTTGCTCAGTTCCTCCTCCAGTTTGACAGAGAGCACGCTGGAGGACGGGTACCAGGGTTTTCCGCCCGTCTTTCCCTACCAGCAACCCCTCGAAAGGACTTTCGGCTCACCGCATATTTATTGCGTCCCCATGCCACAGACACACTATACATTTATAAACATCCTTGCCTTCTCCGGTATTCGAAGTCCGGCCCTTCGGCGCTGCAGTGAGCATCGCTATCCATTATCCCGTTTGAGCGGCACATCCGCATATGATAAATGTAACTATTGAATCAAAAATCATGAATGAGTTCTCTAACTGAGTTCAAATTATTTTGCTGAAGTATCAGACAAAGCTCTATTCAATGCTGATGCTATGATACAAATTTGGGAACATTTCTTGTTCAGGGAAAGAGAAACTAGAGAATCTTACGAGCTTGGTTGCTCGACTTTTAGGGAATAAAATTTTCAACTTTATCGGTTTGTTTTGTTTGAATATAAATATTCTCTAAATTTTATCTTCCGAATGGGAGTATTGCTTTCTTTATGTGTTCTACAAGGTCATAATATATCCTTTATAAAATGTATTAAAGGTTTGTTTTTCAACCATACATGTCTTGGGGAAAGTGATCGCGTTTTGAGAGGACATAAATGAAACACTTTGGTGATGAAATTATCTTCATTTTTAATCTTTCTCATAACTAAACTTTTCGTATCCTTTGACAAAAACCTCTCTTTCTCTTAAAACATTCATCAGCATTGATAACTGTGAAAGCATTGTGTATTGTGAAAGCATCAGATACCGATTGGGCTACACTTTATCGAAATCGAAAATACACTTTATAAAAATCTGAATTTGGCATCTTAAGAGAAAAAACTGGATAATTACTGCTCACAGAAAAAAATTGGATGCGATACAAAAATGCAGATAACCCGAGCACAAGGATGCTAAAGAAGAATTATTTAAATAGTTTATCATTCAAAGAAATTAAAATCTGAACAAATCCTTCAAATTTATCAGGTAAACTGGGCAAAAAAAAGGTGAGACAGTTCTATATATTTCGTTCTGCTGAGCTGATTGACGAAATTCAAATTGCGTTTTTCATTTCCCAAAACCGCGATTTAGGATATAATTAGATTTATATATAGTCTTTTTTTAATACAGGTATTTTGACACAAAATTGGGACTTTCCTGAAATAACATACCATTTTTTTTTCTATATTTCGATTCTACGACACAAATTATGCCTAAATATTAATTTTGTAAAATTTGGTGCGAAATTTACGGAGAAATTCAAACATTTAACTTAATGTATTTTTTTCAGTTTGCGCCAAAAATAATTCACTTGACGAACTTTTTAATATATGGCAACCAATTTTCCTTTCCCTTCCATTGTTGCAGGATGGTAAAAAAGTCACATCCTTCCTACCTTTTTGCATTGTGTATGAGCGGAAAAGATGACGCATCCTTCCTACTTCCAAATAATTTTAACAGAGTGCATAAAGCACATTTTCGTTATTATCGCTTTCTGCAAATACGCTAAATTTCAAAACACGCCAATATATAAATTTACGTATATCTTTGGAAATTTTGAATAAAAACTCTAATTATTTTCAGGTATGCTTGGAAATACATCTACTTAAAGATGATCGTAAAAATTTCATAGGTTATAATTCAAAATTTTTTTTCCAAAAGTTTATAAAAATTATTTAAAAAATAAATCATAAAAATTGGGTGAATTTTATTTGGAATGAATCTAAATTTCGCACTATGTAAGAAGGAATCAAATAAGTTTCATAAAAAAAGATATTAATAAATACGTACCAAACTGAATTAACATTGAGGAGCTAACATTTTTAGAGCTAATTTTTTAAAAAACTACTCGTGCGATTTTTGCAAAACTTGGGAGTTTGGCATAATTTGAGACGCAGAAACGAAATATGGAAAAAAATGGCATGTTGTTTCAGAAACGTCCGATATTGTCTCAAAATACCTACTTGAACAATGGTATATATAAATCCAATACATATCCTAAGTTGCGCTTTCGAGACATGAAAACGCAATTTCGTCAATCGGACCAGTAGAACGGAAGAAATAGACCCCCTTTTTTCTGTGCAGTATAACTTTGAAGAAATTGTATTTGCATGCTTTAATGTCTTGTTCAATAGGTTTAAGAATCAATAAAACATTTTCCTAAAAATATTGTATGAGAATTAATCATGTTTCAAACTTAGATGCTAAGGAACGGAATAAATGTTCGGAATAACATCTCTCACCAGTGCCAAAAAAAAAAAAAAAAAAAAAAAAAAAGATGTTTTCAGTGCCGATGATGTTGGGCTGTTCTGCAAGATGATGTCAAACCAAATGTTAAAATTTAGACCAACGACTGAGTGGTGAAAAATGGTCAAAAATGCGAATCGTTAATGTGAATCGTTGTGTTTCACCACAACGACTGAGTGGTGAAAAATGGTCAAAAATAGTATAATTAGAAAAGATAATATAATAATTCTTAGGGCTGCACAAAATAATGGCTCAGATGAATGAGTTACCTTTCACAAATCTGAATTTGTAGTGTCTCATGTATCTGCAACAGTGTTTTTTTGAATGAAGCCTACTGATTTCTCTGGTCATCAGGAGTTTAACTTTAAATTGCCATAAATATTTCAAATGAAATATCGTATTTAGTACAGTCTGCTCGTAGTTTGGAATTTTATATTTTATAATATATATACTAGCTAGGTGGTTTTATACTGTGTGCTCCATATTATTATAATCATTATCATTATGGAAGAACACTTGTAGAAGTTTCTGCGAAACACGCATTTATAGTACTAACGCATACATATTTGTGTTTAATGCTTCAAGTCCCTTAATTTAAGTTACTATTTTTTCTACTAAATTCCTTAAAACATTAAAAATAGCGAGTATAGATTTTTGTGAGCTATATGTGTTTAGTAAAATGATCGTATTTTGCACGAGTATTAATTAAGTAATAATTTCAACAGTAAATTTCTTTTTCAGTTAATTGTTCCAATCAAAATTCAACATTAGGACTTTATCTTTGTTGATTTTAAAAAGTTCAAGAAATTTCAGGTCTTCATTATAATTAAAAATTTATGAAAAGAATAATTTACAATACATTTCGCTTTGTTTTGTGTTTACTGCCTCTTAGCTTGAGCTGAATGGACTGTAGAAATTACTTCAGGAAAGAAAAAAAATCCGAACGTTCATAAGAGTACATAAACCTGTATTTCATTTTTGTGCATGTGTGCATATTTTACAGAGCATGCATTGCAAATATTCTGAAATTTTTCAATTTTGCACAAATACAAAATGAACAAAAACAAATCTGCTTCTTTCTAAGATTTCCTCCCTCTTATTTTATAATAAATATAGTTCTTTTTCTTAGTACATATATTGTATTATATGATTAGATGGTACCAGTGTATGTTTACTTATAGAAACTTTTACTGAAAATAGACTAATGCAATGATTTTTTTATTACTTATTCAAAAACGACATGAAAGGTTGTAACTCACATATATGAAATTCTAATTCCATTTACGAATGTACAAATAAAGTATCTTCTGGGCTCTAGTAGTAAATTTTCTTACAGTATATAATGCAGTTCTTAGACGTGCCGCATATATAAGAGGTGCTTCCTCTATGGAGTATTCCGATAGGTTTTTGAGCTCAAGTCGGTATATTTTCTTCTCATGAACTTTATATTGAGATACTACATGCACTGAAATAGCTATATGATAAATTGACGTATATGCAGTTTCTTATATGTTACTTACACTTTTTATATGATGTATTTTGATGTATGCATGATGTATTTTGTATATGATTTGTTGATTGTTTGATGTATGTATATGATGTATTTTGATAATGTACATATTTCGTGGTTTTTCTCATATTTTACAGCAAGGTTACAAACACTTTTCTTACAGTGACCTATTTTAAAAGAATGATTTTTTTAATCGACCTCCATGCATTTTCCTGGGTAATATACAGCATACAACATAAATATAATATAAATAATTGTACATAAATAACTTATAAAAACAATTAGGCTATAAATATGACTAAAACGTGTTTGGAAAAAATAGTTCATTAGATCTACCATTTATAATTATTTCTAATTATAAAATTTTATACCGATTTTTCTGAAGGAAAAATTACAGATTCTAACAGCACAAAATTCGATTTTAATTACTGTAGTAGCTGCGCTTGATGTTTCGTTGCATTTTTCTTTAATATTTGGCATGAAGTTGCTTAATTTAATTCTTAAATCGAGGCATTCAGAAGCATTCGATCGGTTTCTTGTTTTCCTCAGTTAGTTTTTGACTTGATCAGAGTCTGTTTTTTAGCTAAGAAAAAGGAAAAGTCAATATTTTAAGTTACATGACCAGTTTATTTTGAGATATTTCTATGACTTTTAAATTGCAAAAGTGTGCGTACCCATGTGTTTTGTATCAGACTTTTGCCTGAAACGTCTCCCAAGTGCAATCAACACTTTTTGTACCATAATATCATTGTGTGTACCACATGTGTTTAGAATCATCCATATGTCATGAAGTTCCAAAAGGTAAAGAAAAAAAATTATGATTTAACTATTTATTTTCTGCCATTTGAAAGAGCTTTGTCCATAATCCTGTTTTATATTTAACGTAAAGGCACTAAGCTTGCTCTCGGAATGCGAAAGAGAAAAATGTTTTGATAATTGCAGAAATAGCTGTAATACCTTCAGTTTTTGTAAACGATAAGCATGCTTCAGAAGTTAATGCTTTAAGAGCTATCAGGTAACTTCTTTGAATGGAATGGGGAACATGTTCATAACAAAGCACATAAATGTGTTAAAAATATGAATATAAAATTTCCCCCGTTCTCTTTCATTTTGGCGACGTTATGTCTTCGTTTCGCATGCATTCTCTTTATGATTGCGATGTTAAATTATCAGTTTGATACGTCTAGTGAGAACAACGTACAAAAAAGTGAGTTTCTTGTGGATAAGGATAGATGAAATGTTAACGCTGTTTAAAGATTCTTTGCTGCTTCGAAGGGGCAGGTTTTAATGACGCTGATAGGCTTACCAAAAAGCCTGGATTTTAAACCCGAAGAAGGTATGAGTGTATGCAAATGTATAATATCTGTGCGGCATAGGAGCACCTAAAATATAAGGTAACAAAAAGTGCGCTAAAGTGATTTGGTGGTAGGAGCAAAGGGGTGAGAAACCCTTGGAACTCCTACAAAATTGAGGTGGAGCCGAGCTATAGCCGATCCTCTTCACAGAAACGGTAAACCTAAAAGTATTAAACTGAAGCATTATTTTGGGCCCACCAGCGGCCGAGCGGTAAAGTTGCTGATTGGTAGTTCGGTCCGAGGTTCAAATCTCGCGAACGGGCTGGCTGCATGGCCGTTTTCGTGGTTTTTCTCATATGTAATGTGTATACGAGACAGTTTCCCTTAGAAATTCCTCCACGAAGTCATCCCTTCCCTTAGGCAAATAGCCCTAGTGTGCTTTGTCGTAATTAAATAAACCAAAACCAAATCATTATTTTGAAATAACAATTACTGAAACTATAAAATAATTGTATTTTAATCAGTGCTATTTGTACTGTAAGATTTAGTAAAATCGTAGAGCAAAATGCGGCTTAAAAAATGTGCTTGACATGCCCATATAAAAAACATACCTGACGCTGAATATCATTTAAGCTTTAGACCTTTTAAATTTAAAGTATGTCTATTGAACTGCGCTACAGACGTAAATCATAAAACGAAGCGCACTTCGCCGGCAAAAAGTCATGCAAACGAAGATACAAGCGAAGTCGGAGTTTAGCCAATAGGATAGTGAAAGAGAAAAGAGAAATCATGTGATACTGAAGTTTGCAAGCGCAAGGCGTTTCATCTTCTGTGTCTTGGTCTGGTGAGAACAGTCTCATACTCGGTTCGTTTTATTCTGAAATTTTTTTTTATTAAGCTATGTAATAACGCAAGATAATAAGATTAAACAGTTAGTATACGCACAAAATAAGTGTTTACGCTCCTCGTATTAGAATGGCGCCGACATGGATGACGCAGTTTCGGTTTTAATCCTTAATAAATTCAAGACTGTTGGTGCATTTAAATCAAACTGAAGACATTTAATAATATACACTCATGTCTATAAATTAAGGATAATTTGGAGTCACGCGGAAATCGAACTCTAAAATAAATATATCACCTGTAAAATCACTACACACATCTTCAAGAATCATATGCAAATTTCAGGAAGTAACCAAATGACACCGATGGTACGTCACAATGACGAGAGTGTAAGAGAGTGATATATAAGGAATACAGGCAAAGAAGTAAAATTGTTCGCAGGAGCTTTATAAGCATTTCAGTGCAATAACCGAATAGTTATGACACAAAGGACGCATTTGGATAATTTTTTACGTGGTAGACTTATCGGCCGTCTGGAATGTGGGCGTACCCAACTGGAAGTATCAGACGAACTTGGAATTGCCCAGAATGTCATCTCCAGGCTTTGGCAACGATTCCAAGATGATGGTAATGTGAGTAGACGTTACAGCACAGGTCGCCCCAGAGTTACAACGCCGAATGAGGACCGGTATTTGGCAGTTGCTGACAAAAGAAACAGGCGGAGCACAGTCTCAGACCTGTCTCGTCAGCTCTCTTCAGCCACTGGTACGACAATTTCAAGGCAGACCGTGTACAGACGCTTAGGGAAGATTGGTCTATATGCTCGTAGACCTGTCGGATGCGTTCCACTTACTGCAACTCACTGTCGCCTGCGGTTAGCCTGGAGTAGAGAGCATGCATTGTGGACACCGCAACAGTGGGCTTGTGTGATGTCTTCCGACGAGTCCAGGTTTAGCTTGCAGTCTGATTCTCGCCGTACTTTCATACGGAGAGCTCCAGGTACCCGTTGCCACCAAGAAAACATCATTGAACGACACCGTTCCGGTGGTGCAGGAGTGCTCGTTTGGGGTGGAATTATTCTGGGTTCCAGAACTGACCTGCATGTTCAAATTGGAACCATGACAAGCCAAATCTATCGGGACGTCATTCTGGAACAACATGTACGTTTGTTTCGGGGCGTCATGGGCGCACAATTTGTGTTTATGGATGACAAAGCCCGTCCTGACCGCGCAAACATTGTAAGCGAATGCCTTCAATCGGAGGATATCACCCGTATGGACTGGCCAGCATTCTCACCGGACTTGAATCCAGTAAAGCACGTGTGAGACATACTTGGCCGACGAGTTGCAGCCCGTCAACCTCCTCCTACACGTCTACCGGAACTACGGAGAGCATTGCTTTTTGAGTGGTGTAATATACCCCAAGATCAGATCGATAATTTGATACTTAGCATGCCTAGGCGTTGTACGAACAGTATTGCATCGTTTGGGAGACATACAATGTATTAGCAATCATACCATCCATGTAATATTGGTTTTTTGTAAATAGTTTTTTTTTTATTTGCACCAGGGAGAAAAAATCACTATTTTTTTTAATAATATCAAACATATAGCATCTTTTTTGCTCTTTACCTTTTGTTTAATAAATAAGCTTTACAAATAAGTCAAATTTGTTTTGCTTCTAACTCTTCCTTTGCCTGATTTTGCATTATCCTTAATTTATGGACATGAGTGTAACATTCACACAAAAACATTTAGTAATAATTCAGCAGTACAGATAAGGATAAAATAGAAATTACAACAGTTACAGGCCAGCTACGCTTTTAGCGACCGAATTCTACGAACCGCAAATCTCAAAAGCGTATTGCCAACGCAGGGCAACGAAAAGGTAGAAATTAATTCGATAGGCGTGGAAATGAACAATAAGTTTTAATGCCGATTAAGATTAATGAAATTGCTTTGAAATATATTATATAAAGAGAATTAAATGTCTTGAAATATAATAAAACCAGCTTAATACTTTTAATAGCTCTTTCGCCTTTCCCTTGATTATTTTGTTCTTAATTACCATTTTTAACTGGGATTAAATATATTGACATTAGAAATTGATAGATTCTCGTTAAAATGCCTAATTATTAATGAGTCAAATGATATTTATTTTCCAAGCGATGCTATTAATAAACATGCAAAACAACCGTTCTGTCGGTTACGAAGATCGTTTCTTATTTTAATATCAGTTTAGTTAAAATTTATGCATACAAAATTCTGAAGTATATGTACACTGCGCAAAAAAGCAAAAATAGAACAGTTCTGTATCTACCGTTCTATTGGGCCGATTGATGAATTTCAACTTGCGTTTTTCATGTCTCGAAAGCGCGACTTAGGATATTTATTAGATTTATATATAACATTGTTTTAATATAAGTATTTTTACACATAATCGGACTTTTTCTGAAATGACATGAATTTTGTTTCCATATTTTGCGAAGCGCGACTTAGGATATTTATTAGATTTATATATAACATTGTTTTAATATAAGTATTTTTACACATATTCGGACGTGAATTTTGTTTCCATATTTCGATTCTACGACTTAAGTTACGCCAAACTGCTAAATTTAGTAAAAATTGCAAGAGCAGTTTTTGAAAAAATAGATCTCAAAATTTTCTCCTCAATGTTAATTCAGATTGGTATATACTTTTTAATATCTCTTTATTTTATTAAACTTATTTGATTATTTAAAAATTTGTATTTTAAAATAATTTTCATAATTTTTGAGAAAATAATTTTGAATTATAATCTATAAAGTTTTACCATCATCTCAAAGTAAATGCATTTCTATGCACACTCGCAAAAAATTACAGTTTTTTATTCAAAATTTCCGAAGACGTGAATTTATATATTGGTGCGGTTTGAAATTTCGCATATTTGTTGAAAACGATAAAACTTCAAATGTGGTTTAGATACTTTGTTAAAATTGTTTGAAAGTAGAAAAGACGTGAC
Source organism: Stegodyphus dumicola (assembly GCF_044657685.1). Taxonomy (NCBI): domain Eukaryota; kingdom Metazoa; phylum Arthropoda; class Arachnida; order Araneae; family Eresidae; genus Stegodyphus; species Stegodyphus dumicola. Next base: position 110,934,262 of record NC_140777.1, on the reverse strand, counting down.
TTTTTCCCGCTCATGCACAATGTAAAACGTTAGGAACGCTGTGACTTTTTTCAGTTCCTGCACAATGGAAGAAAAAGGAAAATAGGTTACCATATATTAAGAAGTTCGCCAAGTTTTTGTTTCAGTTTGCGCCAAGAACTTGGCGCAAACTGAAACAAAAAATGCACCAAGTTAAATGTTTGAATTTCTCCTTAAATTTCGCACCAAATTTGACAACACTTAATACTTAGACATAGTTTGAGTCGTAGAATCGAAGTATGGAAAAAAATTAGCATGTTAGTTCAGAAAAGTCCCATTTTGTGTCAAAATACCCATGTTAGAACAATTGTTATATATAAATCTAATATACATCCTAAATTGTTTTATAGAATGTCAAATTTAACGAAACATTCTAATTCAAATAATAATTTAAAGACGAGAACGAAAAATATTTACAACTCCTTCAAAATACGAAAACATTATTTTCAATTTACACCGACGACGAAGAAAAGATTCGAATTTTAAAGTGATGGTAATTTGGGTTTATCTTTCAATCAGCAGGATGTCTTTCGATCGACTAAAAGCGTAGACATTTTAAACGGTCCATTTGGCAGCGAGCCAAAGAAGAAGGCTTTTACATGAGGCTTAAGCATCAACCGAGGGCACATTCTTGCAAGTAATTACGATATAGATGAGGATTTAGTTCCGATAATGCAATTGTGGGGGCATAAAGAAATATGGTCTTTATTTCCAAAGGCATCGCTACTTGCTCTGCAAAGAGATTTGCCTGTCTTAAAAGCTGAAATATTTATTTGCTGCCATTTCTTGGTTATTCGACGTCTCTATCAATGTTGTGAAACTGATTAACTGTATCTAACAAATATTAAAAACAAATCTCTTCATTTTGATGTACGAGACACAGATGGCGTTGGCTGTCATTGAAGTAGGAAGAAAAAAAGGGTTTTCCCCTTTCGACCCCGTGACGTGAACTGATTAAGTGTGTAATAACTTTCGGGGCCAGAAAAATTTCCCGACAATTGTTAAAAAATGTATATATTTTGTAGTATAGAGAGAATATAATTAGATAAATCAACATATTAGAGTTTTTATTACAGATTCAACATCACACTACCCAGGTAAGTGAGCAAGTTTTGTCTTTAGTTTTTCTGGATTGCTCGGTATCTGGGATGAGTGAAGGAAGTATTTTTATTTTAATGATATTTAATGATAAGACTATGTTTTAGTAATAACAAAAAGTGGCGTCCCGTGACAGGACTCTAAGAAATAAACTTTTAAAAAAATATTTTAATGGTTATAGATAGTTTTTGATGTATTAAAGTATAATTAAGTTTAAATTCGAAACTATTTTTTGTAGAGCAGTTTGTTTTATTTTGAAAGTTAACTATGGAAGCTTTAAAGGCTCTGAAACTTAAACGGGCAGGTTTACGCACTTCTTTTGCAAAAACTGCTAATATTTTAAAAACGGAATTAGTAAAAGAAGATTTTTCTGTAGACTTAGTACGAGATAAACTTACTAAACTACAAAATGTATATTCAGACATAAAAAATGTAGATGATAAAATTCTTGATTTGTTAGCTGAAGACGGGAAAACTTTAGAGGATGATGTTACTAAAGAAATCGAAAGTCGCGAGGTGTATTCTGATGATTTCATAACACTAACTCGGCAAATTAATGAAAAATTACAATTTTCAGATGAAATCAATTTAGAAACAAGACCAAATGATGGTGCTGGTATTTGTTGTAGTAAGATTAAACAGTATAGACTTCCGAAAATCGAACTTAAGAAGTTTGATGGGGAATTGATAAATTGGTTACCGTTTTGGTCGCAGTTTGAGAAAATTCACACTGACCCTGGTTTATATGAAAGTGACAAATTTTCCTATTTGATTCAGTGTATGAAGCCCGGATCACGTGCTAAAGAATTCATTGAAAGCTATCCGGTGACTTCGGAAAATTATGATAAAGATGTTTTATCTTTGAAGGAACGTTTTGGGAAACCTGAATTATTAGTAGAAGTGTATGTTAGGGAACTAATTAAATTAATTGTTTCTAATGTGAAGGCAGATCAAAAGGATAAATTACCTCTTGATAAACTGTATGATAAAATTGAAGCTCAGTTGAGAGCCTTAGAGTCTTTAGGTCTTAAATCGAGCGAAAACACATCGTGGTTATTTCCGATGGTGGAATCGTGTCTCACAGAGGATGTTTTAAAGGCGTGGCAAAGGAGTTCGCTCTTTAACCAGCCTGAAGGAACTGATCTTTCTCGCCTTACCAACTTAATGAAATTTTTAAAGTCTGAAGTGGAGGGTGAGGAGAGATTAAAATTGGCGCGTAATGGACTCGATGGTGTTAGTCGTAAATAAGGATATCATGATAAAGCAAAGAGGGAAACAAAAGGTAAATTTAAATTTAAGAAACAGGGAAATGTTCCCACTGCCACAGGTTTTCTTACAACCAGAGAACATGCATGTATTTTTTGTGGAAAAATGCATGATAGTAAAAATTGTTACGATGCGGGTTCATTATCTCTTAATGAAAGGATTTCTAAAGTTAAAGAGAAAAAATGCTGTTTAAAATGCTTGGAACCAAATCATATGGCAAAGTTCTGTAAACAGTTTGTTAGGTGTTTTGCTTGTGGTAAATCACACTCAGTTATTTTGTGTCCGGACATTAATAATGAAACTGAACTTCCTACAGAAAAATCAGAAATAGACCACATACATACGGCTACAACCAGGCAAACTTGTACCGCTGACGTAGCTTTAATGACTTTACGCGTAAGAGTAGCTGGTGTCAAAAAGTATAAAGATGTTAGAGTACTCTTAGATTGTGGTTCCCAGAAATCGTATATTTTGAAATCATTAGCCACTGAATTGGGGTTACCAATTATTTCCAAAGAAAATGTTGCTCTTACTTTATTTGGAGGTGCCAGAACAGAGGCAAAGATGCATAACAAATATTTGGTAAAATTATGTTCAGCCAGTCCGCGTAAGTATTCAGATCTAGAATTTGAATTTTTAGATCAAGACATAATATGTGGGGATATACCTCGGGTACCCAAGGGTCCAATATTAAAAGAATTAAAACGAAACAACATTTGGTTGTCGGATCTGGGAGCAGATTGTCCAAAAATAGAAATGCTCATCGGTAGTGATATTTATGGAAAAATTCTCACGGGATCAGTAAAACAATTAAAAGGAGGACTAACAGCAGTTTGTACAAAACTTGGTTGGACAGTTTGTGGTGTATCGGAGGAATTTGTTAATCACAAAGATAAAGATGCTTCCATTTTGTGTGCAAGTTTAGTGGGTCACGACTTTAAAAATCTCCGATCTTTGGAGTTTAGAAACGATCGGAATATTAGATGCTCACCAGAATTCAACTAACGCTGCTGAGGAAGAAATTGCCCACGAACAATTTTTAAACTCTCTTTCCAGAAACGAAGATGGTCGTTATTGTGTCGGATTACCTTGGTTAGTATATAACGCAGAATTGCCATCAAATCGTCATGTAGCAGAAAAAAGATTGTTCAGTGTCACCCGAAAACTCAAGTCTTTACATAAATATGAAGAATATTATAGGATTTTTAATGAATGGATGGAGGAGGGTGTAATTGAAATAGTACCAGACAATGAACGGAATTATAAAGGGCACTACTTACCGCATCACCCAGTATTTAAACCAGACAGTGTCTCAACTAAGATAAGACCTGTTTTTGACGCATCATGTAAAGTTAATAGATCGCCCTCCCTTAATGATTACTTAGTAAAAGGACCAAATTTAATAGAAGAAATCCCTTCAATTTTGTTAAGATTTAGAGAAAAATGCATTTGCGTAACCTCTGATATCCGGCGTGCATTTTTACAGATTGAATTACGGAAAGAAGATAGGGACTTTTTAAGATTTTTATGGTGGGAGAAAGATAATGTACTGAAGGTTTTCCGCCATACGAGGGTAGTTTTTGGAGTAAAGTCTAGCCCTTTTCTATTAGGAGCGGTTATTTCAGTTCATTTGGCACAAGTACCAAAGGAACAAAGTTCTATTGCTCAGAAATTAAATAAATCCTTTTATATTGATAATTGTGTGACTTCTGTTGATAACGAAAAGGAGCTTGTGAATTTTGTGAAATCTTCTACTGAAATATTAGCTGAAGCAAAAATGGACTTACGTATGTGGACCTATGGCCCAGTAGAAAAAGATGTGGAACTAACACAAAGTACTTTGTGCACTGAGTCCACAATGGAGAATTCTGTACCAGTTTTAGGAATTATGTGGGACAGAATAGAAGATAACCTTTATATTGAAATTAAGACTGTATTGGTTTCGGATAATTTGTCTAAAAGAGAGGTTTTGTCAGTAACGCAGACAATGTTTGATCCTTTGGGTTTCTTGACACCTGTTTTATTGCCTGCAAAGTTACTGCTACAGGAAATTTGGGCGATAAAAGCAGACTGGGATACTCCATTACCAGATAGTATCAAAAGTAAATTTTCGAGGTGGTATAATAAATTACAAATTTTGAATAAGTTGAGAATACCGCGACGTATAGGTTTTGGAGATAGAAGTTCCTGGGCACTTCATGTATTTTGTGATGCTAGCCACCATGCTTATGCCACGGTAATATTTTTGAGATGGGAAACTAAAGAAGAAACATTAGTCAGTTTTGTAATGGCTAAGTCAAGAGTCGCACCCTTAAAAGAACTTACTATTCCCCGTCTAGAACTTATGGCCTGTCTTTTGGGCGTGCGTCTTTCCAAATATGTGACAGAAGCTCTTACATTGGATGACATCCCGAAATATTTTTGGACCGATTCCACCACGGCCATATCTTGGATTCAAAGAAACGATGCGTGGGGGACTTTTGTGGGCAATCGCTTGAAGGAAATTTGCGCTTTCACTAAAGCAAATCAGTGGTCATATGTACAGGGTCATTCTAACCCAGCTGATTTACCTTCTCGTGGTTGTTCCCCTCTTCAGTTTTTCGAATTAAATTGGTGGAGAGGGCCTGTTTGGCTCAAAGACCCTAGAGATAGCTGGCCAAAATTACAGGTTAAGCCAAATGAAACTTTAGTTTTTTCAGAGCGCAGGAAAGGCATAAATTTAAATATAAATCTTAGTATAACTACAAAAGCGGATAAAGTTAAGTGGTGTGAGAAGTTCTCTAAATTTTCAAAAATGTTAAGAGTTTTAGGTTGGATAAAGAGATTTATCAAAAATTGTCAAAAGAAAATTGTAAATAAAGAGACTTTTCTGTCTGCTTCCGAGATAAAGGAATCTAAAATTATACTTCTTTCACTTGTTCAGGGGGAGAGTTTTCCAGAGACTGGAGACTCCATCAATGGTCTTTTGACCGTACGAGATCAGAGTGGCTTAAGAAGAGTAAAAACAAAAATCACCGAACAAGATGATTCTTATGCATTCCGGTACCCGATTTTATTACCTTCTAAGCATTATATTGTTGACTGTTTAATTAGAGATTACCATTTAAAGCATTCTCATGCCGGCGTACAAGCATTAACTGTTATAATTAGAGAAGAATTCTGGATCATTGGTGCAAGACGCCGAATTAGATCGGTGGTGAAACAGTGCGTCCGTTGTAAACGATTTTCAGCAAAACCTCCAACTACTGCACCCATTCAATTACCATTAGACAGAGTGCGAGATGCTTTCGCATTTGAAGTTACCGGCATAGATTTATGTGGCCCTCTGATTCTCAAAAATAAAAACAAAACCTGGGTAGTACTGTTTACGTGTGCTGTATATAGATGTGTACATTTGGAACTAGTGACATCCGTAAGTACCGAATGCTTCATTCAAGCGTTTCGTCGGTTCATAGCCAGAAGAGGTCGGCCATCTACAGTTTATTCAGACAACGGCACAAATTTCGTCGGTACATCTGCATTGCTGAAAAAGGTTGACTGGGTAAAGGTAATTGCTCAGGAAACTTTGCATCCATCACTTGGAAGTTCATTCCACCCACTGCTGCTTGGTGGGGCGGATGGTGGGAGCGTCTAATCCGCACAGCCAAGAATTTGATTCTGAGAGTCTTAGGACAAGCTGCAGTCAATTACGAAGAGTTACTCACCGTCATCTGTGATGTGGAAGCCGTAATAAACTGTCGACCACTTACTTATGTGTCAAATGACTCTGAGGATCTTCTACCATTAACGCCTTCCATGTTCTTACAGGACATTAAGGTTTCAGGTACAGCAGATTTGGATGCTTTAGATCGAAATAAACTCTTGGCTCGTCAGCGTTTCTGCCAGGAACTTCGAGAACAATTTCGTAGCCGTTTCCGCAAGGAGTACCTTGGACAGTTAGTACAAAAGCATGGACAGACGGACTGTGAATTAAAAGTTGGAGACATCGTGCTAATAGGTTGTGAGAACCTTAAAAGAGTGAACTGGCCAATTGCTCGTGTCCAAGAACTTTGTACAAGCAGAGATGGACCTGTAAGAGTTGTAAAAGTGAAAACTAGAAATGGCATACTGATTCGTCCTGTACGTAAACTGTACCCTCTAGAAGTGTGTTCCTGTACTAAGGATACCATTATTTGATTTTTGATTTTCCTTCTGAAAATCAAAAAGGTGGGAGTGTTGTGAAACTGATTAGCTGTATCTAACAAATATTAAAAACAAATCTCTTCATTTTGATGTACGAGACACAGATGGCGTTGGCTGTCATTGAAGTAGGAAGAAAAAAAGGGTTTTCCCCTTTCGACCTCGTGACGTGAACTGATTAAGTGTGTAATAACTTTCGGAGGCCAGAAAAATTTCCCGACAATTGTTAAAAAATGTATATATTTTGTAGTATAGAGAGAATATAATTAGATAAATCAACATATTAGAGTTTTTATTACAGATTCAACATCACACTACCCAGGTAAGTGAGCAAGTTTTGTCTTTAGTTTTTCTGGATTGCTCGGTATCTGGGATGAGTGAAGGAAGTATTTTTATTTTAATGATATTTAATGATAAGACTATGTTTTAGTAATAACAAAAATCAATTTAGGAGTAGAGAAATAATTAAAGGTATTGCTAGTTACAAATATTTAATATCTGACGTGATTGTAAGATTGTGGCCAGTTTTCCAATGCGTTATAAGTATGCTAAGGTCGAAGAACAAAATTCATCTTTTATATTAGCAATACAAAATTAATATCTTTGGTTTAGTTATTTTTAATATGTCTTTCAATTAGCCTTAGTTTCTCACCGGAATCACATTCTAATTTTGTTCGGAATTTGTCCAAAAAAGCTTTATTTAAATGAAATTTATTATTTTTAAATAAAGTATTTCCACCTTCTAGCATTTTAGATCTAAGTTCTGAAAATTTTAAAATATTCCCCTATTTCTACATAGTTGTCCCCTCTGAGAACCCGTTTATTGGTAAATTGTATTCCCTTGACTGTTTCTATTTTACATGCAGTTTCAGTTTTCTAATGATAAATATTTTTATGTTCAAATGCAGGTTTCCCTTAAATTCCTTTAAAATTAATTTTGAATATCATTCTCAATAAATTTCTTCTTTTTGATTGATTTCATGTCTTTTAATCAATTTTCTCCCTCCAGTTTTTGTATTTTCATGTTATTGTTTGAACATAATAAACATTAATAATAATAATGTAGGCAAGGTGTAAAAGTATCAAGGAAAATTATTAACAAATTAAATTTAATTTGTTGGAACGAATTTATAACTTAATTGGCAATAGCTCTTTAAATTTCCTAAATTTTAAAATAAATGCATTCTCGTTTCAAGGAACTGTATATTACCCCATTTGCGTCATCATTTTCTCTGCAATGCTGCAAACTCTTGCCCAATCACTGTGCAGGATTAAACCATAGAAGCCAAGCTTATAAATAACTACTGCGACCAACTGCTTATCATTTTTTTTACTGCCTACACTTGTCGCTAAGTGACGTCCTTTCACTAAGCTGCATTCTCCATTGTTTAAAATGTAACTGCATATATGTAATTCTGGGACACGTTCAGCTACTCTAACGTTTTACCAATCATGAAAAAACGTATATCTAAATAATTGTTCCTGTTAAAAAATAATAATGATATTCTAGCTATCAGGATAGTTGTATTTTCCCCTCCAGTCATCTACTACGCTGCAAATTCAAGCTATCTTCTATCGTAGGAGAGCTACGGCTTTCCCCACTCCGCCAATATTGAAAAATAATTGGTAATTTCTACGCTAAATTCTCTCATCTTACCAATAAACTACCAGAGGTATTTAAACTAAGAATTCTATGAAAGAATACTAAACAGCACATTTAAATCTGGTGGTGAAACATTAAATTTTTTAAAATCCTTAATGTTTATACAATAACATAAAAATACAAATATTATAAATAATAAAAAGATGAAAAGATATTAAATTATTCAAAAAGGTAAAGATTGATTGAGAATAATATTCAAAGTTAATTTTTAAAAAGTTGGAGGAAAACCTACATTTGAACGCGAAAAAAATACTTGTGCTTAGCGTATTGAAAGTACATGTGGCAATCGGAAACAGAAACAATTGCTAGGAACTATTAAAATACTTTTGAAGCAACAAAGGAAGTCTCTAAAGAGGAAATAGTTACATAATGAAACACTGCTGGTGATTATGTGATTAAAATCATTATCTCGAAAACTAAAAAAAAAAAGAGGATAATTTAGCAACCTAGCTAATTACAGCTTTATTTAACAAGAATAAAACTGAAAATGAGCAAAAAAGTAAAAGAGAAAAAATAAACGAATAATCTGTTGTGTTGTATGATAAAAACGTAAACTGGAGAGAAGAAACTACGGCTCGGGTTCTGCATTTTAATCAAAAGTTTTCTGTACCTTCAAAATATGTTATTAATGTTTTATTTCGCTTAACGTAAGATATTCAATAATTAAAACTTATAACTTAATATTTATTGATGTGCATTTATATTTTAAGTGCATTTTATATTTTAATTTATTAGCTAATTCAATATTCAACTTAGACTTATGAGCCCGTTTTGGTTTACGGACATGGTTGCAGGTTATAAAAGAAGAATGTACCCTACAATAACAATATTCTCCCCTCCCCTGTTGGGATTCTAATTCAAACAAATATCTGGCTGGCTCATTTTCGGTGAGAAAGGAAAAAGGTATGACAATTAAAATTCTTCATTTCGAATCCTCTTTTGAAAGGCTGGTGGTTGAAAAAGGATAAGTATTAGAGCTATGAATTATACTGTGCTATTATTATCAATCGAACCGTTAAAGCTAGAAAGTTAGTTCTCATGACCGTGGCCTACTTAAATAATCATATATATATTTATTTAGAATACTAACTCAGAAATTCTAAATTAATAAAGTCAACTCTATAGCCAATGATGTATTTTTAGATCAGATTCACATGTTTAATTATCCCACTTTTTAACCACTGAAAGTCGCATGATTAAAGAGAAATCCACAGGAAGTTTGAAGAAGTTCATATGTTTCGAAATGTCACCATCAATGTATCAATTTGTCAGTTGTAAGTACGAATGGTGCTATAGCTTAACCCCAACTTAGAAAGAGTTTGTCCTGGAGCACAACAAATTTGATCCTAATAAACTTAAACTGGCAAGATGTAATTGTCATTGTTGATTTATCGTCACGTATTAAAAGATGGTTTTCCTTTTCAACCTCTGCAATGCACTTTTTCTTCATTTTTCCTCTTTTTCTGGGTTATTTTTCCTCTTCTGTCACGTAGTGAGTGATATATATTACTTGGGTGAATTTCGGCAACCCAGTGTATTGGTCTCCAACAATAACTGGGTCCCCGATTTTGATGGATGGCCACAAAAAAGATGTCCACGGGCTGATATTTCATTGTTAAAGCACGTTATAAATCAATGACAATGATTGACTCCGATGCGAAGAGAGCCACACTGGCTTCGAAGAAGATTTTATACTCTTTCTTCTATATTTCACATATTCCTGCATGCTACTTTTTTTTTTCCTTTTTACATTCTTTTCGTTCCATGTTATGTAGTAGTTTAGCCTCAGCGATTTAGAGAGGGATCTTGCGCTGGAACAGAAAGAATCGTAAAAAAAAAAAAAAAAAAAAAAAAAAAAAAAAGTCTTTTTGCTTGGTATGTTTTCTGCTAAATGTTTTATGCTTTTCATGAGTTCATGCTACAATTTGAAAAGACTTTAAGTTTTTAAAACCATGATTTGAGAGCATATATTATATATTTAAAGTAAATAAACGAAATCGGCATTTTGGATATAATGAGCTATTAAAATCATAGAAAATGCTTGATAGTTAATTTAAAGAAAGAGATTTTCTGGAAATAAAGGAATGAATTTTGAAGAGATCATTATATAAAATCACACATTTATTTTTTGTCATACTTTGTTTCATAGATATGTCATTAAAAAGGGAAAACTGTAGCAATCATTGAATTCAAAAGGCGTGTGTATATGAGTGTTGATCTGTCGTTAATGAACGCTGAGGAATTTGTGTTTTGAATTTCTTAACATTCATGAAGTGCACTGTATTCTGTATTCCAAACTAAAGTGGGAGAAAATGGTCACAGATGATCCAAACTGTTAATTTTTATGTGAATTGCGTGTATTTATTTCTCAAAAAGTCAGTCATTGGGGTTTGCTTCTGAGAACGTTCGAAGACTTGTTTAGTACTTCTTTTAACAACAGCATCACGAGCAGTTTGCAATTCAATTTCATATTTTTTGGCTATATTCTCCATTCGCTATGTTCAAATCTTTCGATAAATGTAAGTTTTTGTTTTAATGTTAAATCAATTTTCTTCTGTAAAATCAATTTTCTTCTGTTGAATCAATTTTCTTGTGTTAAATCAATTTTCTTGTGCTGGTATTTTTTTCATTTTTAGTTCGATAATTTTAAATCAGTTTTTAAAAGAATAAAAAGGAAATACGCACAAAAACGAAGTTTCCAGTAGTCTAGCAAAATGATGCCTTCAAATACGTTACATGCAGATTTTTACGCGCTCTTTCACGCAAGGTTGAGTATGTGTGCATAGTCACCAACACACACTGATAATCTGCAAACTAGATAATTCGCCCCAGATAATCGAGAATACTTTATATGTTAAAAAATACAAGTTTACATCTTTCGGTTTTTAAACTAGAAACGGAAAGCTTCATTTATACATGTGTACAGCTATTTCCGCTTTAAAGTTCTTGATTCACCGATTTTTAAAGCTCTTTTAAATTTCTTAAAAATTCACCTTTAATTTATCCCTTTTATTTATTTCATCCCGTTTTCCGATTTAAATAAGAAATTTGTGGTTCGTTTTACTGTACTTTCGCAACGTATGCTACATTTATTTCTTGCTTGCCATCGGAAGACAGATATAACGCTTTATACATGTCCTTTGCGTTCAAAAACATTTAAATTTTGAACAATGAATTGATTAACTTTCGACTACTTCCTATCTTAGTGATTTTGGGTCATTAAATGAATGAGATAATCCGTTTTCATTAATAAGACAGAAGCAGTGAAATGTTATATCATTAGATAATAAAATAAGAATAATGATAGTCTTCGTGAAACTACGATATTTAGAGCATTGCATATTCAAGCATATGCTGTCATTGACGCCGTCATTGATTAGCAAAATTTTCTCTTTTGTTCAGTTTCCATAGTTTATCAGTTTTATTTTTGTTCAGTGTCATAAGTTTAAATCAAAATAAATGTCCTAAAAGCAGACTGGGTAATTTAGAATTTATTTATTGAAATAATTATATTAAATGTACCAGAAGTTATCATAATGGTTTTTAATCCGGTTAAATTGCTTTTAAACATATTCTCTCTCTCTCTGCATGATGGTTTATTAAAAGCTCATTCTCAAATTAAGGCCTCAAGCTTAAATCTATATAAAACTTGACATTTGGGATTATGTTCTTGAGATACTGAAAGCCATACATAGGAATTCATCAGAGAGGCTGATGATAAGAAAAGGCATATATTAGAATTTCATATTCCACGTCCACGGTATTCTCGATCAAAATTAGGATCAATTTGAAAGAAATATTCTTCTAATTTTAACTGTTAAAATTTATAACTAACATCGGAAGCACTTATTGATTCATTTATCATCATTACTCATAAAGACATCCGTAACTCGATTCTGGATCTGTACAAACAGCTTTGAGACATTTAGCACGGTAGACACTGAGTTATTTTCCAATTTATAACAACTAAGTTTTTTCAAATTTGTAACAAAATTCTTGCAAAAAAGTTGCTAATTGCGTTGTAGCACAAACTGTCATCATTTCTACTTTACCAGTTTCAGTTATTAAATCTATTATTAAAATCATTTTGTTCAAAATTCTTGAGCTATTGAAACAACAGCTCTTTAGAATATTCCATTTACATTACAATATCATCGTTCCGAAGATTATGGCTATTTTAGAAGAAAACAAGCTAGAGTTATATAGAAAGTTTTCTTAAAATCCTGAATTTCCTATCCGTTTTCTTAACAATATCAACTTTCATCTGGAAAGTCTATAAAATACAGTGTTAGTGATACAAATTACATGTAAGATTTAAATCACTCCATTAAGAATAAAGCATTTCATTAGAGATTCTATTTGGTGCACTTAGAAAAACTATACTCCAAATCATCTACTTTTCCAATCTTTTTGTAATTTTAAGCTGATAAGGTGATAATTAAGCTGATAATTTTAAGAGGTCTCAGCTACTACCAATGTAAAGAAGTGTTTGATAATTCCATTTTTTAAAGATTTATAAAATCCAAAAGTAAATGTATAATCATCCATAGGGCATTTTTTGTTTTTTGTATATATGTTTTAAAGGCTATAATACATTCATTGCACACTCTGTTAAGCTTATAATGCAGTTAAGTTATGCGGTTTGCAACCTGTCTTTAGAAATGTCATTCAGAACACATGCTCTATTAGAAGTGATGTCAGCCAAAAACATCGCGAACAAAAATGTAAGGCGAAAAAATCAGTGTACGAAACATCGTGGGAGAAAAGGAAACAAAGAGAAAGCATTTGCAAATCTAAACCATGCTGGTACAAAATAGCGCCATCGAAAATTAAGCGATTTTAAAACATCGCAGTTTAGAATATCCTTATCGACAAATCGTGGTAAAAGTAAACTCCCACAAAACACTGTATGACGACCGCATCTCCAGACATATGCGAATATTCAAGTTTTAAATGCGTATTCGTGTATCGTATCTGTAAGCGCATTAAATAAGGAATGATTTTACTTTTATGTTTCATTTTTTTGAATTAACTAATAACTATTTGATCAAAAGTTAAAAAGAAAATTTAAGCTTTCAAAAATTAAAAAACAGTAGACTAGACGATTTCGTTCGCGACGTTTTTCCCTCGATATTTTCGCTTGTAACCATTTCAAATATATGATTCAAAGATGCTTATATGTCAACAAGCGCCAAAGTTAGAACTCATGGATATTTTTGCACTATTTTCCATACATATTTCTTACACATGTAATGCCGAACATTTTACTTTTGTTTCCAATTGTTAGAAAATAATGAAAACCACATTACTGTTACTTCGCATTGATAACAAATTATAAAATAAAAGATACATAAATATTTGATAAAATTATAGAAAATATCCACAAATTTTTCACAGTACAATATTTATTTAATTTAACTTACAAATTATATTATGTAGTTTTAATGTACGTTGTATTAAAACAAGTTTTTTTAAATGCACATTTAATCGAATATACAAACATATATTTAAGTACCTTTATTAAGTAAAGTAATTCAACATTTAAGTTTGTTGACTTCATAAAATTTTCCATCGGAGACATTTGTTATTTTACTGTCCTTTAAATGCCTTTTCATTCAGCATCATGTATATGCTACATGATGTGTTATAACTGATGTTGAAATTTCTCAATATAAGATATTAAGTATTGTAAAATAAATATAATCATACCGAATGTATTGGTTGTTATGAACCTAAATTTTAATAAGGATACTGATTTTGAGTTTTCTTGAGGAAGAGCATGTATAAAGTATGAGTGTTTTGAGTATTTCTCGAGATTAGCTGGTGAATGTACCCTTATTTTAAAACAACCTTTACAAAAAATTAAAGTCTTTTTGCATAGTAAGGGAATTTGAAGAAAATTCCAGCTACGAATGTGTAATAGTACGATTGTGAAGCTACTTTTTGTGCTGACATACCTTCATGACTTGTCAAGTATTGTACTATGGTCTCTGGAATTCTTGTCAGAGTTCAAATAGAATTCTTGCAGGTTACCAAACTAGGAAAACAAATTTTCAAATTTAAAATCCAGTCTTACTTAGGCCCAGCTAATTTAGATTTGAGGAATATGATGGGTAAGAATGTATATTACTTGTTTACAGAGCATTTGCGTATTATGATCTGTATGCCTATTCACATTGTATTTGATAAAAATGTAAACGCAATTACTCGTTTAAGACGAAGAGGATAGTACTAAGGTCAAATAATTGAGATTCCTATGCATAGTTATCAGGTTCAATGTTCTTTCTAACCTTCTTCGGGAACATACAAGGACCTGACTAGGAACAGAGAGCTTATTAAAGCTATGTTCACTAATTGTAGTAAGTAGACAGGATACAGACGAAGGGTATACAAAACCCTTTATTTTTCTCTATATACAATAACTTCCGTACTTCGGAATACAATGACCCGCCACTCGGGGTCTAACGTAAAAGTAAAAAAATAAAACTAAACTCTAATTTAACTTTAGAATAATACACGTGGAAGATTGGCCTTATAATAACAGGAAGCGTATGTAGCACAGAGACTGTGAACACTACAATACGTTTAATTTATTAAGAGGATTAAAACCTCTGGCCTGGAAGGCATTTTGCAACTGCGTAACTTCTAAGGTAAGCGGCCTGCTTCGAACTCACTGCTTCCTCTCTTCCTTGCTTGGCAAAAAGCCACAACTTAAGTACTTGGCGTTCGCCAGACAACTTTGCATAAAATCCTTCACGCTTATAATTCTGGCCGGAAGTAGAAAATAAGAAGTGATAGTAAAGATTTAAAATAAAATAAACGTTAGTAAAACTTAAGATCCTTACATACTTCCCCCCAGAGTTAATTAGTTTGAAACTGAGGTCTAAAACGACCTTGTTGAAAACTTTTAGCTCTAGAATATAACGCGAGGCCAAACTTTTACAAACACAACTTCGTTAGAAACTAGAAAATTTAAAAGAAAGAAATTTGTTACAATAGCAGCTCCCAGGATATACAACAATCTTTTTTTCATCTGTACTGCATCTAACCAGGAGCATTTATTCAATTATGGTTCCTTCCAGAGATCTGGAAGGAAAACTAGTTTAATGAAATGTTACACAATGACATTGCAAATAACATATAGAATATACTTCTCTTAACATTCTTATTTCATTCATGACTATTTTAATTATCTCTCCCCGTGCTCTCTGACACGTGTTGTAAAAGAACACCAAACACGAATGTGTTTCTGTCTACGTGTGCCACACTTCCTCCTACAATCAAAACACTAACGTGTTAAAATTCAACATAACGAGACCTCTTAACACACCCTACTTTCAACTCTAAACCCTGAGGTACTATTCTAAAAGTGGCTAACTCTAAAGTGTAGCGTCAGAGAGCCTAACTACATCATTCAACCTTTACCACATATTCGCCATGATTTAATCTTTACAGTCACACGAATAACAAATTTTTAACATTACTTTCACTTTTACCATATCACGGTATTTCTTAACATTTAAAATAACAGTTCACATGTATATAAGAACATATCAACATGCCGTTAATTTTACACATTTGAAAACATACATTAGTAGTACATTGTTAACTTCTATTCTTTTCAAAGCAAGTGTCAATTCTTTCTACATTGAAATAATACTACATTTCAAAAAGTCTTTCAGACTAAAACTTCTTTCTTGCTAGAATGTTTTAAATAAAATTTATACAATAACTTTTTACAATATTTAAGTCTTTACACAACGCTATTATACATCAACTTTAGTTTTACGCACGAGTAATTTAAAACATAATACGAAAATCGGTCACAACTCATTTCTCGCCCTTTTGGCGATAAAGGTAGACCTCGCATGAGGTAAAACTTCTTGAAATCTGCCACTTGCAGTAAGAATGAAAGATTAACTTAAGTTTGCAAAGTAACATAAAATTTTACTTATCTTTGTAATATTCGGACATCCTTTTCTGGGCCCAGTCTTTAAAGGTACTGCAGATAGTAGCTTGGTTTATCCTCCTTCTTGTACGGGCTCGCCCTTCAGTGCTTTCCTCTGGAATCTTCCTTTTTTCACCAGTACGACCACCCTTGAATACTTTCCTTTTCTCCTCTGCTTGTGGTCTTTGCCGTTTGATGGCAGCTGGTCTTGGCGGAACCGGGAAACTTCTGTCGTGATCCTGCTTGGACCTCGTTGTTGGCCGTTCAAATTTTTCTTGTACGTTTTCCTCCGCCGCTGATGGCCCTTCCGCAGTTCGGCGACTTTTGCTGCGGAGAGTTCTGTCGGATGAGTAGATCTTCCGTTTTAAAGCCGGGTTATAGTTGCCGTCATTTCTCCTGGTCCTCTTCACATACGTCGTCCTTCTTCCTTCTTCATTCTGGGGGTGTTCGTTAACTCTGTTTTCTGGACGGTGGAACGGCTTCTTTTTCTTGTTACCTTCCATTTTTCCGCGGGGCAATTTTCTTTTCACTTGCTTCTGTCTCTCATTGGCTTGCCCTTGTACTTGTCGTTTTTTCACCTCTGGAACTTGTACCTGCGGTGTCTGCCGTGCCGGATCCTGCAAAAGATCTGAAAAGATTTGCATTTTATTACGATCGAAGTAGGGCTTGATTTGATCAATGTTTGCGGAACAGGTTTCACCATTTCTGGCTTTTAACACTACAACAGCGTGAGTTATTTTTTCTATAACATATGGTCCTTCAAATCGTGGAAAAAATTTGGCAGTTTTATCTTCTGGTGCTGAAGAAAGTGAATGCTTAATTTTTAAAACTTCATCCCCTACTTTATAAGTTACTCCCCGTCGTTTCAAATCATAATATAATTTCTGTTTTCTTTGTGCTACTTCCGTATTCTTTTTTGCTTCTTTTATTAGTTTTTCTATATCACCCATTTTAAATTCTGGGGTTCTTTGTTGCACATAAAATAGTTTATCTAACGGTGTTATAATCTTTCTGCCTAGAAATAACTCAGCAGGAGTTTTGCCCGTTGTATCATGTTTTGCGGTCCTAAGGGCGAAAGCAAATTCATTGACATAGTTATCCCAGCTTTTATGAAAATTTTTAACATAACTACGGATAATTTTCACTATATTTCTGTTGACCCGTTCCGCTATATTTGATTGCGGCCGATACGGGACCATTTTCAAATGACGTATGCCCAGTTTTTGGCACATGTCTTCAAATATATTACTTACAAATTGAGGACCATTATCCGATATAACTTTTAGGGGCGCCCCGTATTTTAAAATATATTTATTTAAAATAGAATCGGTAACCAATTTCGCGGAGGCTCGCTTTAAGGGAACAATTTCGGTCCATTTACTAAAATGATCAACCATAACAAGGAGATAGCGACTTTTATTTAACTGACTTTTTGGGAAAGGGCCCAATAAATCGATGCCAATTATTTCATTTGGAAATTCGGATTTAATACTATTTAGAAACCCGGCCGGGCGGAAATTAATATAATTAACGGCTTGACATGTTGGGCAGGACTGGACATACGCCCTTGTTAACTTTTGCAGTTCAGGAAAGTAGACTGCCTCGCGTACGCGTTGGATAGTTTTTCGAATACCAGCATGAGAAGCTAAAGGGCTGTCATGGAGCTCATGCAGGATATTTAATCTAAGACTAGCTGGGTTAACAGGTCGAAATTCGTTGTTGGAATTCGTAGTTTTTGTGTAGAATAATAGACCATCTATTAGTTCGTAATGGGCCGCCCTATTTCTTATCGCCACAATATCTTGGTGGCTAAAATTTTCAGGATCCTTCAAATACTCATAAATACTTCCAAACTCAGGATCCTTACCCAGTTCTGTTATTACAGTTTCTCGGGAATTTATTGTACACGCTGTAAGCATTGCAACTTTTACGGTATTACCCTGTTCGTCTAATTTAATTCGTGATAGGGCATCTGCTACGATATTTTCCTTTCCGGGGGTACGCTTGATTACCAGATTATATTCTTGCAGCTTGAGTGCCCATCTTATTAACCTTGGGGATAAATTTTTCCCTGAGTACAATCTAGTTACCGCCGCATGATCAGAGTATACTGTTATCGGCGCCTTTCCAAAGTAGACTCGGAACTTTTGCACTGCTAACAGAACTGCAAGTGCCTCTCTCTCGGTCGCGGAATAGTTTCTTTGTGTTTGATTTAAAGTTCGGCTAAAAAATGCCACGGGCTGCTGATTTTGCGAAAGTACCGCTCCTACCGCATAATCCGAAGCATCAGCTGAAATTTCTAAATTTTCATCCTTTTCAGGAAATTTTAACACAGGGGCTTGCGTTAATGCTTGTTTTAATTTTTCGAAAGCACTATTGGCTTCGGCCGTCCACGAGAATCTTGCCTTTTTCCTTTTTAATTTTAACCATGGCTCAGCGATAGCCGCAAAATCTTTTATAAAGGACCTATAATATGAACAAAGTCCTAGAAAAGAAGAGAGCTTCTTTGCCGTGTTTGGAGTCGGATACTTTTGTACAGCGATTATTTTTGATTCATCTGTCTCGATCCCTTTTTGAGATATTTTGTAACCTAGATATTTTAATTCAGGGGCTGCAAATTTGCACTTTTCGACATTAACTTTTAGACCGGCCTCATTTAATAAAGAAAACACCTGTCTTAAATCCTGTACATGTTGGTCTAGATTATCACTAGTAATAATGATATCGTCTAAATAGATAAATGTGGACTTTCCAAGAACAGGTCTTAACACAATGTCCATGCATCGCTGAAATGTTGCTGGGGCCCCTGAAAGGCCAAACGGCATACGCAAAAATGCATAAGTGCCAGACTTGGTTATAAAAGCAGTCTTAGGCACGTCCCCAGGCCTCACCCCTATTTGAAAATAACCAGTCGTTAAGTCTAAAGTCGTCATAAATTTGGTTGATTTTATGTTCCTTAAAATTTCTTCTATGATCGGCAACGGATATACCGGATATTTCGTTATGGAATTTAATTTACGGTAATCAATAGCGAATCTCCACCTTTTTGGATGCTCCAAAAGGATAATCATTATTTTTCTTACATAAAACCACCGGGCTAGCATAATTACTTGAGATGGGCGTTATGATCTTTTTACGTAGCATATCGGTAATATGCCATTCTATAATTTTTTCCTTATTCTTATCATACCGGTATGGTTTTTGACGAACTGGCAATGCATCTGCGGTGTCAATACTATGGTTAGTAACCTGAGTAAATCCTGGAATATCACTAAATAACGAAGCAAATTCACTTACCACTTGTCGGATTCTATCTTGCTCGTCATTAGGCAGGTGGTCAAGATTTAACCTTGGCGGTTCAACCTTTTTTACACGCACTGGTTTCATTGTCAGCTTAAGGGACGCTTCATTAAAATCCAGTGTAGCTTGTGCGTCTGAAAGAAAGTCTATTCCTAAGATTAAATGTGCTTGCAGATTCTTTACTATAAAAAACATCACCTTTACTTGTTCGTCCTTGATACGGATATACAAAGGTACTTTACCTACGCACTTACATTGTTCTCCTTGCGCCGCTAATACTGTCGTATTATCCGCATTATATATGCGGTATTTGCGAAAATACTTTCTAAAAAAGACTTCTGCCACACAGGAACACTGCGCGCCGGTATCCAGGAGTGCGGTGGCCGGGATATTATTCACCAAGACTTCAATCTTCGGAAAAGTCAAATTTTTCACCATTACTGTATTTAACTTGTAGGAAGAGGGGTTTTCGTGGCCTTCGGATTTCCGCACCCTCTCGTGAGCAGAAATCCGTTTTAGTTTAAATTATTTTTCCTTTCCGTGCTTTCCTTCTTTTTCCCCTGGCCTTGAGACTTTTTTCCTGGGTTGCTATTGAACTGTCGACGTTCGCCGGCTGTTTTTGAATGTTCGGGTTTCCTTGCCCACTGATTCGCTTTTTCTCCGTAGCCGTATGCTTGAGTTTGCTGTAGTCTTGGCGTACCAAATTGGTTTTGCTGTTGATATTGGCGTCTTCTTTCGACGTCCGCCGTTCTTCTACTTTCAAACTGGATTGCTAGCTCAAATAACTTTTCCAGTGTAGTCGGATTTCTTAATTCAATAAAGTCTTGCACTTGGGGCAGTAACCTCGGCAAAATCACTTGAATTATTTCAGGATCCGGACGGTTTCCATACAAGAGCTTGAAAACGTGAATTTTTCTTAAAATAAAGCTCGAGAGGTTTTCGATTCTTTGTTGATATGTACTAAAAAGTCCCGTTTCTAATTTCGCACGATCCCTTACAACAGGGAAGGCTTTTAGTAGAGCAGTCTTGAAATTTTCGTAAGTATAGGTGGGACTTCGTGCTTGACCCAAGAGACTTCTGCCGATACATTTGAACCAGTTAAGCGCTTGGCCCCTCAATGCGCTGGTAGCTAAGGTCACTTTTTGAAACTCGTGCACGGGGTAGAGCATGAAGTGGTCATCCAATTTTTCAAAAAACTGGTTACCGGTGAGTTTCCATTAAACGTTGCTTCTGGTTTCATCGAAGCGCGCATGGTCTGGACGATGTAACCGAATCCTTCCAGGGCGGCAGCTGGCATTTCTGGATTTTGAGCCGTTTCTGCAGGCAGCACAGGTTCTGCTTGAAACTCGGCCATGGTTATTCTTCTTCGTTGGGCGCCACTATCAGGTTCAATGTTCCTTCTAACCTTCTTCGGGAACATACAAGGACCTGACTAGGAACAGAGAGCTTACTAAAGCTATGTTCACTAATTGTAGTAAGTAGACAGGATACAGACGAAGGGTATACAAAACCCTTTATTTTTCTCTATATACAATAACTTCCGTACTTCGGAATACAATGACCCGCCACTCGGGGTCTAACGTAAAAGTAAAAAAATAAAACTAAACTCTAATTTAACTTTAGAATAATACACGTGGAAGATTGGCCTTATAATAACAGGAAGCGTATGTAGCACAGAGACTGTGAACACTACAATACGTTTAATTTATCAAGAGGATTAAAACCTCTGGCCTGGAAGGCAAATAGTAACTGCGTAACTTCTAAGGTAAGCGGCCTGCTTCGAACTCACTGCTTCCTCTCTTCCTTGCTTGGCAAAAAGCCACAACTTAAGTACTTGGCGTTCGCCAGACAACTTTGCATAAAATCCTTCACGCTTATAATTCTGGCCGGAAGTAGAAAATAAGAAGTGATAGTAAAGATTTAAAATAAAATAAACGTTAGTAAAACTTAAGATCCTTACATAGTAATAATCAAAGTACTCAAACAGCTACTAATAATGGTCTCAAAGTTTAACGCTGACCACCTCATACAAGAAATATATGAATTAAAGCTGTATGGCGTTATAGCATTCGTGATAAAAATGAATATACGCTATTCTCTTTTCTTCATATATATAAGCAGCTATTATTGTGCTCAGGCATATTAGGTTGTTGCCGTGATTCAAAGAGCAGCATGTCTCTCCAGCGAGCAATACGATGACTCCGTCGGAATCTGTCTTGAGAATGGTATTTCTTATGATGACAAAGTTAAAATTAACCCTGTTTCCAAGAATCGATTCGGATTGTTCTGGTATTAATTCCAAACTTTACTGCAGCTTAAATATGCTTTACCTTTCGTATGTTGCTGCCTAATAAAACACATCGCTGAAGTTGATTAGAACGTGATCCATCTTTTCGTTTCGTTTGCTACAATGAACATCTTGAACATAGAGTAGGTTTTGTTATGTGTTTGTTTTTAGATGTTTGGTTTAAAGTGACCGATTCAGCTAGCTCTATGGAACATGATTACAAAGTGCCTCTAATTTCGTTTCGGAGTTACCAAGATGGAAGTGATAATTGCATGCAGATCAAGACTTAGTAGCATTTAACATTAAAACTTTACTGCGTCTCTTCTTGAATATTACAAGCAAAAACTATAAAGATAATAGTTTACTCGACGAAATTAAAATTCACGTTTCGAAGATGATCCTACGAGGGACCACAATTCACTACGTTTCAACAAGTTAGGCATAAGATCTTTATCTTACTGATATGTGCAGGGAATTTTCTCCTTGTTACTTACTCCAACATGAATAGTCAATGGTTGCTACATTCAGTAGCTCCATTCTTATAATCTGCCACGCTTATGACCAGATATGGCTGCCGTAGACTCCAACTCAGGCAGGCTCTGACACAGGACAACTGCAGACTACCAACCGACTAACCTATCAACTACCAGGTTCCAGTTAACTGCTTAGATTCCTACGCTCTTCTTAAAATCTGGAGGAAAAGAGTTCGAAGATAGAACAATATGCAAGTTCTCATAAACCCTCTAGTGTTTGATACTGGGCGCAAATCTAAATTGAAATTCCTAAGAAAGGTACAAGGTGTGTTTCTAAACACATTTTTGCAAAAACATGCTGTAACTAGAAATCATTCAATAAATAAAAGCTGTAAGTAAAATATCCTCAATTTCGTTACTCGTAAAATTTATGCAATTTGATTATTAACTCTTATTTTGATATTGGAGCATGATTAATAAATAGGTTTATTGAACTTGGTTTGGATCGTCTATGGTCCGATTACTTTCAACAGCACTATAACAATCTTTGATTTTATATTTTCAATATGAACTCCTTATCTCATTTTTCCAACACTTAATTCATGAACATTGCTCTAATTAGCCTCTCTATAATTTACTAAGCTTTGAAAACTGAAACAAGCAGAGTAAAATTTCTGTTGGGTTTTGTTTTTGTTACTGATCCTCCTGGTCTGAACTCACAACCACATCAGGTTTTTTAAGCTTTGGATACCTTATAAGAATACCCAAAGTGAGTTGCCCAAATCTGTCGCAGATCTGAAGAAGAATAGATGCCTGAGAGTAAAAGGCCCAGAAGTTTTCTATCCCTCTTTCCCTTTCTCTAGCCCTCAAATGAACTTTCGGCTGGACAGCTTTTGCATCATTCGAACCCGGCCCTCAAGGTTTTGCAAGCCGGCTTCTTCCCACCGTGATAAATGGTAAGCATAAAATCTTTAATCACATTGAATTTCCAACTCTTGACACTATCTGAAAAAAAAATGATAGGTAATAAGCAAGAAATTGCTAAGTTTTATGTAGAAATTAATAACGCTGTGAAAGATATTTAAATGTGTTACATCGGTTCTTGTGAGAATGTTTAGAGCGAAGAACTACATGAAAAGAATTAATTGTTTCAACTTTTTTTGAATTCACAGATTAGCTTTGATTTAAATACAGGATCATAATACTGATAATATTTATACACTGTCATACTGTATGCGCATCGATGGTTTTGAGATTCAGTGGTAATCCAAGTTTGTCGAAAGTGTGTTGGTTCAGCAAAACATATTGCATCTCATATCAATAAATCAAATTCAGTAATCACCAATCAATAAAATAAAATTTGATTTAATTAAATATAAAAATATCTCAAAATCTCACAACTGCGTCACACCTTCCATCTAGCAACTGCATCGAGTCTCAGCACACTCTCAATGGCGGTCTTAGCGCCCTCTAGCGTTAGGCGGGTCTTACCATTCTCCCCGCTTAAACCCCCATGGAGTTTACATTTCAATTTCCAGATATTCAAATAAATTTAAAGTCACTAAAATTACACTAAACTAAATATTAAATTGGTAAACTATTAAATATAAATTAAAAGTTTTTCAAGTTCATTCAGTCTTTAAATGGTAGAGGAATAATTTTGTTGATGGCTCGCCGAAGAACACCTGTAGAGGTTTTTAATTCAACTACCAGGATACACTTGTTGGATGCGACCTAGTGGCCAATGCAAAGGATTGGGGTTGGAGTCCTTCAGCAATACTAGTTGACCAATCTGCATGTTTGGCTGCGAACTGCTCCATTTGGCACGATTCTGTAGTTGATTCTCTATAGTTCCCACCTGGAATGAAAAGAAAGAGAATCCAAAGCAGTATGTGGTTCAGGAAAGGATAACATAGCATTTCCTGCTAAAAAATGTCCCGGAGTTAAAGGCTGTAAGTCATTCGGTTCGGAAAAAGTGGTGATAATGGACTTGAATTCAGAACTGCTTCTATCTGAGTAACTAAAGTAGTTAACTCTTCAAAATTCATGATAGCTGATTTTGCTATCCTTAACAAAATCCATTTCACTGATTTTATGTTTGCTTCCCACAGTCCGCCAAAGTGAGGAGAAGCTGGAAGGATAAATTTCCATTGGATGCCTTCTTCTGCATTAAATCCTTGAATTGGGTTAGATTTGCAAATATCATTATATGTGTTAAGAATATTTCTTGCACCTTTGAAATTCGTGGCGTTATCGCTCCAGATAACGGCTGGTTTGGATCTTCTAGCAATAAATCGTTGTAAACAGGCTAGAAAAGCTTCTGTTGTTAACTCAGAAACGACTTCTAAATGCACTGCTTTAGTGCAAAAACAGATAAATAATGCAATATAAGACTTTAAAGTCACCTTTGAACTTTTCATATTAGGTTTCATGATTATAGATCCTGCGAAATCCAATCCGACCTTCTCGAAAGGTCTAGAAGGCACGACTGTGTCCCTAGGTAGATTACCCATCATCTGGCTTAAAGTTTGATTCTTCTTTCTAAAGCAAGTCTTGAACTTATTTATTACTTTTCTAACTCGATTTTGACCAGACGGTATCCAATAAGACTGTCTTATTAAAGATAATGTAGTCTGTACGCCAGAATGTAAGGATTTTTATGATAATATTCAATAACTAAATTAGCGAAATGATGATCCTTTGACAAGAGTATTTGATGTTTCTGAAATTCAGAAAACTCAGAATACTCCAGTCTTCCTCCTACTCTCAGTACCTCATTTTTGTCAAGAAATATGTTCAGAAATGATATTTTACTATTTTTTGGAATAGATTGTCCGTTTTTGAAGTACTTTATTTCCCTTTGAAATTCAGTTGACTGTACGAGTTTTACTAAAACTTCAGTAGCGTGTCTTAACTCAGAAGCACATATGAAGTCTGTTCTCAACTCTGGTTTTGCTTTACAGTTGTTTATAAATCTCAAACATAAAGCAGTTATCCTAATTAATTTACTGAATGCGGAGTATCTTGTGATCAAATCGTTTTCATTTTGGCTATTTTCAACAGTTGCATTTACAACAACTGGCTTCTTAAAATCTAACTTATCGACATCTACTTCGCTTTCTTCCATTGATTCTAAGGAGGATGGCCATGCTGTATTATTCATTGTCAACCAACAGGGTCCATGCCACCAAAGCTGATTATTCTTCAGCTCGCTTAAGGATAAACTCCTGGAAATCAAATCGGCGAGATTATTCTTTCCTATACAATGATGCCATTCTTCTGGATGCTGTATTTTTGTATTTCTTTTATTCTATTCTTCACGAACACCTTATGTCTATTTGGATCACCTTTGATCCAGTAATAAGCTATTGAGGAAGCTGTCCAAAAATATCGAGTAACTGGAAAACTTAGTGCAGTTACAATTTTATTGCTCAATCTTGAAGACAAAAGTGCACCCATGAGTTCCAATCTAGGAATCGAAAGGGTTTTTAACAGAGCTACCCTGCTCTTTGATGCTACAAACCTAGAAATAATATTTCCACTCTTTAATTCTATGCGTAAGTACGCAACAGTACCATAAGCTTTCTTAGATGCATCTGAAAAACAGTGTAACTGAATAGTGATTGCATGGCTGGGCAAAGAATTTTGAAAATAATATCGGGGAATAATTATTTCCTTTACATCTTGGATCTCATCGCACCATTTATTCCAAGCAATTTCTAACTGTTTGGACAATTTTTCATCCCAGTTTAATCCTAAACACCAAATTTCTTGCATCAAGTGCTTAACTCTAATAGTATACGGTCCTATAAAACCTACTGGATCGAAAAGTCGACCTACTGCTTGTAGTGTCTTTTTGTGTTAGTTCTTTTTGAAAGAAATGTTTCCAGATTTCTGGTATCGAAATAAAACGTGTCAGTTTGTTCATCCCAACCAATTCCCAATACTTTTGAAGCTATCAATTTTGTATCTAAAGACTCTTCATTCTGATCTACATTGAAGTTTAAATTCTTTAATTCCTTACTTAGCTCAGGAGAATTGGTTCTCCACTTTCGAAAGTCCATGCTTGCCTCTTTTAGAATGTCTACACTCTCTTTACAAGTCTTTAGAGCCTGTTGAACAGTGATTTGCCCACAAATAAAATCGTCGACGTACAATGACTCATTAAGACGCTTAGAAGTCAGAGGGAAAATATCTACGTAGCTTTTCAAGTGATGTTTGATTATGGCTGCAAGGAGGAACGGGCTAGATCTCACCCCAAATAACACCCTTGTCATCCGAAAAATTTCCAATTTCTTGTTTTCATCATCAGTTCCTGGATCTTCTTCCAAGAAGAATCTGGTGTAGTTTCGTTCACTTTCATCTATTTCAATCTGGAGAAAAGCCATCTTAATATCTGCAACAAATGCTATCGAATTCGTTCTAAATCTCATCAAAAGGAGAAATAGGTTAGGCATAAAATTAAGTCCTGTGTATAAGCAATCGTTCAAAGATAATTGACCTTTTGCATCCGCCGAAGCATCAAACACAATGCGTAATTTGCTTGTAGTCTTATCCGTACGTATTACAGCTCGATGAGGTAGATAAAATGCATTTTGGCGTAAATTTACTTCATTAACGGGGACAGGTTCAATAATATTCTCCGAAAAATAATTCTTTAGAACAGTGTTATATTCACAAAATAAGGACGGGTCATTTTTAAAAGATGATTTCAATCTCAAAAATCTTTTCATTCCTATCTGCTCGTTATTTTCTAATAATGTCCTCATTTTTGGTTTCCAGGGCAGTTTCACTTTATATCGCTTATTTTGATATGTAATTCCGGATTCAAATTCACTCATTATTTCTTTCTCAGTGGGTTCTATGTCAGCTACTTCTGTCTCAATACCCAAATTCCCTAAATCCCAAAATTCCTTTAGTTGATCGGAAATATTGGATTAGTTTACCATAACACTCATTACAAACGTTTCATTTAAGTTCGTATTTCGACCTTGCAAAGACCACCCAAATATTGTTTCAGCTACAAGAGGGTTTTGCTTAGGCGTGTAATTCGACCAGTGACAATATCATAATAGTAATCTGCACTTATTAGTATTGATATTTCTTTATTGTTAAATTCATAACAGTCCGCTAGTTGTACATTTTTTAAACGTCTAAATTGTGTCTCAATACTTTTATCCGGAGTCGGTAAATATGTACCCGAAATATGGTCTGTCTCCAGTGCTTCAATTTCTATGCATAAATTTGGATCATCTCTATTCTTTAATTTAAGTACGTTAAATGATTTTGTTTCCGTTTCTTTAGCACCAAATGTGCAAATGGAAAGGCTTTCCTTTCTAACAACTGGAAAGTTAAATCTTTTGGAAATAGCTGATGAAACAAAAGAGCGGTGTAAACCATTGTTAAGGAAAATTCTAACAATTTCTGCTCTTTTCCATTATCAATTAAGGTTGAACATGTTTGTAACATAGTAGTATTCTTTTTTGCCGATGCGATATTCGCTGATACCACATTATCGGTTTCTATCTTTGGATAAATAATGTGTGGATTATATTGATTTCGAAAACAAATTGAAACATGGTGAGGTTTGCTGCAGATGGGACACATATCCTTTTTCAAACACTCTTTCACTCGATGGTTTGGGGTCAAGCAACGAAAACATTGACCTCGCTGCTTCAATATGTCTCTCCGTTCATTTGCATTAAATGTAGAGCAAGATTCTGATTTATGACCTTTGCTGCAAAATAAACACATTACATCTTCGACTGACGCCAGGAATTCATGCGTGTGTGGGGAGGGAAAAGAATTCTCTCTCTTATGCGGAGGTCTTGAAGAGTTATGTCTAACGGAAGTACAATTTTTATTTTTTATTTTCTCTTGCGAGGAACATAAGTGCACTTGTTGATTCGATGATTTATAATTATTTTTTGGAAAAGATCGATCTCTCGCGGCTTCGAATTTCTTTATTAATGAATTGCAAAAGAGTTTTTAAGTCAAATTCTTTGTCGCCTTGAATGCGATTACATTCTAAAACGAATTCTGAAGAATTAATTTCATTAAAATTGGTGTCAACAGATTTGCATATGATTCACCTGTAATTCCTAAAGAATCTAAGCTTCTGATCTGCGTTTCCGCGATATCATCTAAATTTCGTAAACTTATATAACATCGTTAGGATTTTTAACCGGAGTTAAATTCAGCAAAACATTCAAATGAGTGTTAATCAAAATGTTTTTATTTCTGAACCTTTCTTTCAATAAATCAAGTGGTTTATCATAATTTTCATCACTTAAAGCAGATCCACTAATACATGCTGCCGCGGTACCACCGAGATAGGATTTCAAATAATTAAATTTATCAACTTTGCTTAATCTGAGATTATTATGAACAGAGCTTTCAAATAAATTGTAAAAATCTAACCAACCAGAATAATTACCGAAATATTTACTAATATGTAATTTAAGCAATTTTATATTTATATAAAATTTTATATTTATAATATTTTCAGTTTCATTATTAATCAACTGAATGTTTTGTGAAACTGTATCAACTTGGATAGAATCAGAATTCAATTTTATTATTTTAGAATGAAGTTTCGAATTCCAAAAAAATTATTTTTTCTTTTATTTCTTCTGAAGGTTCTATATCTTCAGATATTGTTTCGACGCTCAAAAGATTTTCAATTTCATCATTTGAGGAATTTAAATCAGTTTCTTTTCCGATTAATTGTTCCAAAAATGCTTCTCAACTGTTTCGTTTTCGTTGTTGATAGGAACTTCTATTTTGTTAATTAATTTCGTCAACATCGAAGGCACGGAACTGCACTTCTTCTTCAACTTGGCAGATTTTCAGCCATATTTAATTTCTATCCAGGTATGATTCAGTTTCAACAATTCAATAAAAATTTTCTTACCTTGTTCTTGGCGTAGATGCACCGAATGCGCATCGGTGGTTTTAAGGTTCAGTGGTAATCCAAGTTTGTCGAAAGTGTGGTGGTTCAGCAAAACATATTGCATCTCATATCAATAAATCAAATTCAATAATTACCAATCAATAAAATAAAAATTGATTTAATTAAATATAAAAATATCTCAAAATCTCACAACTGCTTCCCACCTTCCATCGAGCAACTGCATCGAGTGTCAGCACACTCTCAATGGCGCTCTTAGCGCCCTCTAGCGTTAGGCGGTTCTTACCACTGTACATACATGACGCGTAATTCGTCCGATAATCCGGAGGGAAAACAAATTGTAGTACGCAATGACTTCAAATTTCTCTGAGGACTTTTAAAGATTTTGATAATTGCATAGAAATACTCTTATCTCCATTTTCTGTAATAGCCATCGGAATCAATTTAAATGAAACTTTTCCAATCTTTAAAATACTACAAATACTTTTGAACATATCCCTGTTCTATGTCTGCTTTTCAAATGAAAATTTGCTTGAGATAATTGAGAATATAAATATTACGTTTTCTACTTTTTTGAGCAAGGTATTTTTTTTTCCTTCTTTGTCATGTCGTTCGCGGCGTAACCGGAAGCACGTCTGTTTAGCAGTTGGGATGTATGGAGTTCGAATCTCGATGAGGGTAGTGCATTGACTCACGTCTCGTGCTTTGTAGCATCTAATGATTCTAAAGCTCCAGTAAATGCAGAAATATTGCTTCCTGTGTTCTTTTATCATGTGTTGCTCTTATGTATGAACTCGGTTTTAAGTAAAAAATATATTTAAGATATTTTATCTTTTGACACATATGCTACTTTCTTTCAAAAGGTTTCGTTTATTATATTGGCTTTATATGTGTATACATTTTATAAAATTAAATAATTAAAAAGTTGATGCGGTTGGATTATTTTCTTCGATAA
This sequence comes from Stegodyphus dumicola, assembly GCF_044657685.1. NCBI lineage: Eukaryota > Metazoa > Arthropoda > Arachnida > Araneae > Eresidae > Stegodyphus > Stegodyphus dumicola. The sequence goes on along the minus strand of NC_140777.1, from coordinate 110,904,165 downwards.
TGAAAGAATTTAGATTGATAAAATTAAATAACTTGTATATGGATGAAGTTTCGTTGATCGCCTCAATCATTATAAGAACTATACTGAAGTCTGACTTCAAATATATTATACTATTAAGTGCACAGATGAACATGCTTCATTATACGTGTAGCAAGTTTAAAGAAGGGGTGGTAGGCTGACAAAATTTAAAAATATTACCGTTGTTTTAGTCATTATTTTTATGTTAATTTCGTCTTTTCTTTATTTTCTCTTTCAATAAACACTCGCTTATTACTGAGGAAATGCTTCCGTTCCAGTAAAATCTATTACAGACGAATTATAATTTAGGTTGCGAGAATGGCAGCAGACCCTAAGATTAAACCAATGCAAATTTAAAAGGATTCCAAACATCTAATAATTCGAATTTATCTTGATAATTATTTGACTTTTTATTGCTTGTTGAAGATTATTAGAAATATTTTCCAGAAAAGGTGTTCTGAAGTTCCAAAGAATACAACGATGATTATGTTGACTGACGTTTATTACGCTAAGCGTGTAGAAAATTAGAAACCCCTTCATTTGGACAACTTGGATGATTTCCTTGATTAGCCATAACTTATAAATCAAAAGGCCTGAACTGGAACTCTTCGTTAAAGTTACTTGTATAATTTTATTATTATTTATTTCAATTCATAGAACATTTTTTATTTGAAATTTGTATTCGTCCTTTTCCTTCAGTCCTCCTACGCTGGAAATGAGAATATATAAAACGGGAAAAAAAAAAGAAAAAAAAAAAAAAAAAAGGAAATAAAGAAAGCTTAAGTGGTCTGATCTTCTATAAGAACAGCTAGAGAAAAATGACATTTTCTCTCCCTGTTCTATGATTTCTTATAGAAAATTTAATATTTAGGTATTGTACAACTGATTGTTAAATTAGTGTAGCAAAAGTTTTTTTTAATAGAAACCACACCTTCAATCTGAAGAACTGTTCTGATTCGCCCAATTATGCATTTATGATAAGATTTGTTTCGTTCCTAAACTGAATATACGAAAGACATATTAATTAAACTTCGTAATATCCATAAATTTAATGAAAAATACCTTAAACGAGGTTTCTTAAACCTTTTATTGCAACCTAATTGTGTTTCGAATTGTTGAATGTGATTTGTGTTTACCCTGAAAGGAATAGTTTTAACTTAAGTCAACGAATAATTATTTTCTTAGCCAAAAATTCTTTTTAGCAATGGGAGCATCTAGATTTTCTGACTAATATAGCCTTATCGCCTCTTTAAGGTTCAGATTTAAAAGAAGAACCTTGTTACTTTTATTCAGCGAGGTAGCAAAATTCTGCTTACCTTTTAAATCACTAAAACAAATCCTTGCCTTCAACAATGGAAATATACTTTTAGAATCGCACTTAAAATAAATTATTATGCGACTGTATTATCATGTCTAGGTATGGACTTATAATCTTGAGACATCATTAAACCGGCCACAAATAAAAGTAGAACACATTTCTGTATTTAGGGAAACATAATGTAGTTTTACAAATAATTTTTCAGAAATAAACGTGTAATATATACAAAATACCTGTCGAAATGTTAAAACAGAACGCAGCCTAAAGAACAGAGAAAAGACGCAATAAATCATGAACAGCCCGAACAGCTTGAAATATGTGGAAAGTTTAGCCGAAATTGCGCAAATTAAGGCAATCGTTTTCCTTAATGGATTTGATGAACATTAGGGGATGGAAAAACTGATTATGCGTATGGGCTTGCATTAGAATTTATACTCATCGAAGTGATTTACGATGAGACGTAGACCATTATGGCGACAAAATTTTAAAATATGACCATGTCATTACTGTTATTTGTTTGCATCTTGATGTTTCTTACTTGTTTCTGATCGTTACAAAATCACAGTGTAAAACATACATTGAATGAACTATGAGTGTTATATCGATTCGGAAGCAGACTGTGTTCGGAAAATTGATCGATACCCAAGTTGGGTCAATAATTAATACAAGATTTAAAGTATTTCTTACTCTATTTCAGGATAGTTTAGGCCAAGGTCTCTTAAACCTTTTTCAGTCGCGACCACTTTTTATCACCGAGATTCTTTTGGGACCCCCAGGACCCCATTATATTTACGAAAATTTTGTGGGACCCCCATAAGCATTGCGCAAATCCGACACACGCGTGGGTGAAACTCTCAATTTGTTTACTTGTTCTGTAATATACTATTGCAGTTTTAGGACATTAACTTTAATTTCTAATTTTAAGACATAGAACAATGTGAAAATTTAAAAAAAGTAACACACGAAATGACAGCCTCACGTGAAAAGCAAATAAAATGAACGCTTCTGTTATAAAAATAATGTGTCGAAACTTTTTCCTTTTTTCTTTGTCTGTATTGTCTTATCTTTATTTATTTTCAGATACTTTATGTAAAAATATTTGGCAATTGTAAAATTATTATAATAAGTTAAAGAAATATCAAAACTTCAAAATTTTTTAGCGACGCCCTGCTGCAGGTACCGCGACCACCCTAGTGGTCACGACCCACAGTTTAACAAATGCTGGTTTAGGCCAAAACATTGTTCTTCATATTGCAGGACTACAAACTTAGGAATTTTACGTCTTTTACAAACTTTATACCAGTGTTTCCTACTCTGCTTCAAAATTTAAACCTCATTTCGGTTTATGGTGTTATTTGAAAACTTGAATCGGGCAATATCTGAATAATAAACCATTTTGGTGGGTAAGCTCGTTTGAGGTACCTGCAGCATCTGAAGATCGCTTTGTATTAGTAATTGCTTGCACAAAAAACAATTAGTTAGAGTTTCTCAACAATCTGCAGACTCTGATAGTCGATTTCCCTGATATATTGCTTCACGAAGAATGTTATGATATTTATGGGAGAAGACCCTGCATTGCTTTCCACATTTTCTTTTTCCAAAGAAGAACATTTAAAATGATATCTTCATGTTTATTGAAACTAATATGACTGGGTTCGAGTAATATTCACAGATGGTTCTAGGATCGGCGAACTAGATGAACTAGGTGAACTATGAGTATAGGGTTGAGTGATTTGAAATGTAGTTTCATTTAGAGAGAGAAATTAGAACACACAGGCTTCCATCGAGTATGCATGAAAGGCCTTTTTCTTCGTGACAGCAGTTTGTTGTTTAGAAAAAACCATGATAAACCACTATATCAAGTTTTATATAAAATAAAACAGAAATTTCTGTAAAAATGCAGAAGTGCGCAGATGAAGTTATCTGTACCCAAGTGCGGTGAGGTCTTTTGTTTACTGATAATAATCGTCAACTTTAGGAAGCTGTTCTACTTTAAAAGTGAACAATATTATTTGAATTGATTAGCCGTTTTAGAAAATGGATGGCAGTCCTCTTTAACATATCTGGGATGTGTTAAATCGGGAGCTGAGGTACGTCAAAAACTTGGAGCTTGATTTTAAAGACTACTATGATATAAAATACATAATGTTTGCTTAATCTTACTTAGAAGTCTTACTTAAAAGCAGTATTTACGATTATTCTATTTCCAAACAAAGTAATGCATTTTTATAAACACATACATTAAATTTCTACATGTTCGTTTGGCATGCAAAACAATTTAGTTTTGAATTTAATAATCATTCTAAATTCGAAGCTCAAGTACTTATTCCTCTCGCCTTCTGAAGTATTGAGTAATAAAATGTTTTCGTAGATAAAGTTTAGGAATACGTGTTTCTCATTGTATGCATTTTTTTACTACTTCGTGTAAAGCATTGATTGATACAGTACGAAAGAAGAATTATTACAGAGAAAACCTTGAATATTCATAAACTAATGCTTTGCTTCTTCTCATTCTGTTAGAAATAGATCAAATTATTATATTTTCTTCACACGTATGACTACATAGCATTATAAAAACCATTAAATTACTCTTCTGTGTTTAATCAAGTTGACCAAATAATCAAGTTTCAAAATTTTGATCACAGTAAAAATATCATTCATTTCCTTCATACATGCAAATGAAGACAAATAAATATTTATCTCACTACTCGTAAATTCGTGAACGATGAATATATATTATTATAAAGATCCTCATTCTCAACAATGCTCTGTTTCTTCATTTAGATCCTGCTCCTTTTTCTGACCTGAATTACACTTCCTTTCTCGAAACTTCAATATATTTCGGAACGACATAAACTCCGCCCATGGCTCGATAGGCTCCAAATTTCCGTCGCCTGTATTTGGAATTTTCCGCAGAGCTCCGTCTATTGAAATATCGTCCTCTTCGCTTGTCATTTTTCCAATTTTACACGTGTAACTCGCCTGAAAGGCGTTTCCTTCCACCATCCTTTATCCTCTTTCGGCTGCTGGATCCGATCGTTTTATTTTATAAACGCTTGCGAGTGGATAATGTCTGTGTAAATATGTCTTTCATCTGTGCTTAAAGAAGGATCTTGCAAATGTGCGTTAGCATACCTTTTGAATGTAGTTACATAGGTGTTAACTACTGGTTCTTTTAATCATGAACATTTCTAGTGAAATAACTATTCAAATATTAGACAGAATACATTATATTTTAGTCAATCAAATTAAAAAATTCTTTTGAAATTTTCTCATAATATAACTTATTGTAAATGTCTGCAAAATTAAAATGCTTTCGATATTTGTTAAGTTAAAAAAGCCTTCAGGAAGCTAAACGTTTGTTATAAACTCACAAGGGAGTTAAATTATCCGTTAGCTCATAATCAAAGCTCATATACATCATCATGTTTCTTTAAAATCTGTTTTGTAGATCTCTTACAGAAGAATCCATTCCTAAATTCTGCATTAACATGTAGAAAATAGTTTAGTAATATCAAATAAAACGTTCGCTTTTTTTTCTATCTTATTTCATATTTTTCAGCAAATGGATTTCGTTTTTTAAAGCCAACTCATATTCTAAAACGATGGGAAATATAAGAAAACGGTGAATTTATCTTGCCGAACATCAATGATAAAAAAGAGCATTATGTTTTATTACAAGCATGAGTTAAAAATAAAGGTTTCTTTTTCAAAAGGTAATAAAACTATAGAACTGAATTCATTAAACATGATATAAATCCGCACAACATTATTCTAAATGATGAAACAATAGCGTGTTCCATCGCTTATTATTCCCCTTTTATTAATTAATTTTATAGCTAGAAATTCGAGAGGGGAAGAGTATGCGAATAATTTATTTCCGAAGGAAGTGGTTACTCTAAGCCCGTAAGAAATGAAAAGTAATCGTGGATAAATTACAGGTAGCTTTCAGAATATTATTTCTTTAAAAGAAACAAAGAGTCTAAAAAGAATGCAAAAATCACAACATCTAACAAAATATCTTCTTGTATACTTTCTGCAAATTGAACTTCGCCCGTTCTTGTTGTTATATCTGCTATTCCTTAGGTCTCAAATTATCTAAAAATTATTAGGGAAGGTACAGCTGACTCAGCAAAATTGTAGACTGGTTGTCAGTTTGTGTTTACTTTGCTGTGATGTACCCGCTGTTACATTAGGTCAGGTGTTTTTAACTTTATTCCCCGTCTGGGTACATCTGACAACAGGAAATGCTGGCGAACGCAGTTAAAAAAAGTATAACGATTCTTAATATTTCTTTATTTTATTGCAATCATAAGTATCATAAACAATACCCTACATTAAAAAGGTAAAAAAAAAATCCAAAATAATTGCATTTAATGCGATTTTTGGCGTTGCATATAGTATATAGAGCACAAAAATAACTTCGCGGGCACATTGGCGCCCGCGGGCCATGAGGTTTAGAACCCATGTGCTTTAGGCTATCATTGAAATCATCCGTTAGAAGAGAAAGATTCGGCAAACCTTCGCAGGTGGTCAACACTCATTACAGGGACGAATCCATTTTAAAATTTAGGAAAGATCATTCTCTGAACGCATTCAGGGAGGGGAAAATTCTGCGAATACTTTTAAAATTTTCAGAATTTTCCCCCTAAAATGCTAGGGGGGAAATCTTTGAGGTAGAAAATACTCCAGGAAATAAGATATTGAAAAACCTTTCAGACTTTTTAGGAGAAATAAACTTGATTAAGTAACTAACAGGAAATTCAAAAGCAAAAAATTACTTTAACAGATACATTAAGGCATACTTTGTTATTAAAATCCAGCTTAGTTCCCAAAATAACAAATTAATAAATTTGAGATTCAAATGAAATCTTTTAGTGATACTAAAGAAATTAAAAAAAATTAATCCTTCTTCATTACGCAGGCATACCATGGAAAACTAATTCTGAAAATTTTAATGTCTATTTATGTAATTCCGAACGCTGAATATAAAAACGGCACTTAATTATGTCAAGTAATGAAAGCTATTGAGATTGGCACGTTAGTCAATTTAAAAGAGGTATTTTATCAATACTTTGCTTTTAAAAATATCAGGAGAGAGTTGGAGCAAGTCTGTGCGTTCCGATGCATATTACTCCGTAAATAACCAGATAGAGTTTTTTTTTTTTTTTCCAATTTGAAATAGAACTGCATTACAAACGTTTTCAGCGACTTTTTTAACATACCCTTTTCCTTATCATACGTGGCTGTTCTGGTCTGGCTTGTTTTGAATAAATAATAATATCACTAGAAATTAAAGAGATTGCATAAAGAACATGTTGTCCAGTTTTTTTCCTTATTTTTATTCACATCACATGCAAAAACATATTAGACTGAAAACTCCAAGCCTGTGAAGGGGGTCGTTTTAGATAGGGTCATAGAAGAGTCCTGTGTAGTGTAACAAGTATTTATTAACAGGGTTACGTTACACAAGAACATTACATTTAACTTAAGAATATTACAGATCAAGAGTCTGATAGAACCTATCAAGTGGGACGCTTGGCTTTTACTGAAGTTCTTCTCTGGCTACTCACCAGAGGGCTTGTTGTCACAGTTAGTCCAACAGTTTATGTTAAAGGATTGGTTACAAGCCTAATTAATCTGAGAAACAGGAAATAAAAAGCTAGCCTAGTAACCGAAAATATCCGTTACATAGAATTCTAAAGATTTGTTTTCATAAATATTTACCAAAAAGCCTTCCTAGAATTCATACGATCGCAAATCATGTCATCTGATCAGATGATCATATTATTTTTAGCATATTTGATTACGGGAAAACACTCGAGGGATATCTGCTTAATATTGTGGTAGACGTCACATTTTTTTAATATTTTACGCAATAAAAATTTCACAAGTATATAAAATCTGTTCCTTTTTTCCCAACCACTTTATTTACAAACCATCATAAATTACAGTAATATGCAAGATGGGAAGGAAACACATTAAAGTTATTTTCAAATTACTCATCACAAAAAACTATGTATTGAATATAAATATTTTCATGGTCTTGATAAATAAGTGCAGTGCATTAAAATGCAATACTGTTACTTTATTATTCTTTATACACAAGGTCTTCTGGCTACACATGCAATATAATTAAATTCGACTTAATTGAAGAAATTTAATTAATTAAATTCAAATTTTGATTTATTGAATTTTATTTTTTCTGATTTGTAAATCACAGTGCAAAAGTTGAGAAAGGAGAGACATAGCCAGGGTACGAAGCAAACCGATTATTTAAACGAGCACGTTTTGATCTGTGGAAAGAGTTTTGAGAAATTAACTCCCGAGTTATAAATAGAATACACGATGCTTAGAAAAAGCGAGGTTTCGTGCGCGGTTCAATAAGAGCTTAAAGTATCTAGAATGAATGTAGCATGATACTTAGTTATTGTCTGAGTATACACTCGGAAATTCCCTTAATATGCATAATAATAATGTTTCAGGTTTATATTCATATTGTTCACTGTGATTTAGTTATGTTACCTTTTGCGTTATTTTCCGGAGAAAAGAATACAACTGGCTTTCTTCAACTTTCAAAATGATTTATTGCAATATTAAATGCACAAAACAGTAAGTGACCTGAACAGTTCTCAATTCCAATCAGTTAACTTTTTAACTATGCAATATGAATTATAAGTCCTTCAGACCCTATTTAGATTGCCAAGCGAGTAATCGCTCCGTCAGATAATGTGCGACAAAATCATATAAAGATTTGAATTTTTTTTAATTTAAGCTTGCATTTAACAAAAAGTACAGTTTGTATGCACAATCCAAATACTCCGCCGCTTAGGGAGTATTAAAATAGCAAAAAGTGATATTTACAATTTAAAAAAGATCTTAACAGAAGACTGCACTAATTTATTTTAGCTGTGTTGGCTAAAATTTTAATAGCAAATGGTTAATGTCGGAATACTAACTGGCACACTTCGGCATTAGATAGTAAATCTGCGAGAGTCGACGCCAAAAGCTCTATCTCCAAAGCATTGGAAGTTCTTCCTTTAAACACTATTATTTCATTTGCGTCCTGGAGAAAACTACGAAAGGGTACAAAATCAATAATAATACAAAATCAAAATTAATTATAATAGTAAAAATAAAATTATAAATATTTTTAGTTAACATAAAGTTGTGCACATTTATTTAGTTTGAAAACAGCTTTTGTTTAGTTACAACTTCCCGGTCAGTCTTGTTTTTACCCATGCTTTCCTGCCAGAATGTTGATAACATAGTTCACGTGTCTTCAAATTAAGGTAGAAAAAATGCTATTAAGCAAATGCTTGAAGGCCAGGAGGTTAGTCTGAATTCTAGTGATTTAATTCTTTGGCGTTGAATACTTCTAGCGATTAACCTTGTTTCCGCCGGATCCTAAGAATCAGAGCCTTTCTACGAGTTAATTTATCCTGTGAGCCATTAGGCTAATTTAATTAAATTTTATTTTAAGTTCAATATCATCTGTTTGAGCTAAGCCAGAAATGTTGGCTTTATGTAAGACCAAGTGGGGTCAGCTCTTCAATTATATGTGATTGAATAAATGGTTTTTAGACACTTCTACTAACTCTTCTGTTACATTAAGACCTGGGGATAATTCCTTGTACAGTCTTTGAGAGCTCGTTAGTTTATGTTACCTAAAGGTTTGAGACTCTATAAAGTACTTTATACAGCTTCTTATGATTTCATTCGCCTTTTGTTAAATATTAAATAGAGTTTTCTTGTTTTTAGGGTATCTGACTTCAGTTTCTTAAATAAATTTAGTCTTAGGCTTTTTTCGAATCAGCAGACATATGCACTTAGGGAAAGGAATTTTGTTTAAGCAGGCAATAAATAAAGGAAAAAAAAGGAAAAATATGAAACTTGTGTTAAAAGAAATCAAAGTTTTGAGAAATCTAGTATAAAAACAATTAATACAGAAAAAGCAATTATGTTAGATGTATCTGTGAACGAACGAAGATCAGATCGCATATAATAATGCAGCATAATTTCAATTAAATTATTTCTGAAAATGAATTGCACAACATAGATATTACTAAATCAAAACATAAAATGGAGCAGAATCTTCATTAATGTGAGAAGTAACAATAATATTTGTAAAAAAGAGATCAGTTAAAATCCTTATGCTATGCGCTTTCATTAATTTTAATACAGGTTCATATTTAGACCAGTCAGAATGATAAATTGTTAAGAATTCCTGGCACTCCATAACTTTGCAGGTATTTTGATGAGTACCATCCATTCTCAACATTTTCCTTTCTCCCTGTTTCTCCGCATATAAACGAACTTACAACAGAGATGGTGTATTCTCTGTTTCCCTCATTATTCACTGAGATGAGAAATTAATTCGTAGCTCTGCTGGTATCAGGTGAAAAGCAATTTTAGGCTCATTATCTAGCACTAGGTTTCGGTATGATGTTTAAACACTCTCATCGGAGCAGATCATAAATATTTAGGATTTGAGACTCTAATAAAATTAATTTAATTTACAGTCATCGGTAAATATTTATTAATGTTAATTTTAAGAAAAGCGTTCATATTCAATTCAATTTCTGAAGATCATACCATTTGAAATAAAAATGTTGAGCCCTCAGGGAGATAAGTGAGCCGAATATAACATATATCTGTATGTTTAAGACAATCAAAAATATAAATATACTTTGAGATGCATTCCGGTATTAGATCACATGAATTATTTCACATTCTTATTTTTATTACGTATCTCACATTCTTTAAAGCATTAGCGTTATTTGATTGCTTTGAAAGCAATTTAGATCAGTAAAATTGCACAAGTTGAAAGAAATTCCATATTATTTAATCACTGAACAAAATACTGGGTACCAAAAACGCGCATATTGTACTTTTGCTCATGAAAAATCTGATAGTTATCAAGACAAGTCAGTATCGAAATCTAATTAGCCGGAAAACAGTAACGTCCTAGACAGCGGAAAGGAAAATTGAATTCTGAATAGAAGGTGTAAAATGTTTTTAGAGAAACGAAGAGTTTGGTGGTGGCACAAAAATCTCTTCGTATGCATATTGGTATAAGATGGGCTCATTGCAAGTAAACTTTTCACAGATTTAGTCAGCATTTTCAAGTCACTAACTCTGCATTAGGAAGGAGCTGAGTGCCTACATCAAGTGTCCACAACTCTAGAAATGGCAAGATGACTGCCTTTACAGAATCAGTAGTTCATGTACGATGCAGCGCGCCACATACTCAAACGTTTTTACAATACGTTTGATTTTCTGTATGATAAGTTTAATGTGTGTGTGTAATGTCACATCGCTCCGGAATATTACAGTGTTACATTACTCAGATTTCTGATATTAATCCATGTGACATTTTGAAATTGAATATTCATTATTAATAAATTTTATTTAACTCTCAATAGACTGAAATTTATTAGTCATGAATTATATTTAATTGTTAATGTACTGAAAGTTATCAATAATGTCTTATATTGAACATTGTCATATAGAATGAATACTTTACTGTACTGGTTCGCTTTCTCAAACACCAACCAGTAGAGGGAGTGTTTATACATATTAAGTTTGCAAGGTATTCTCAGGACACATCACGAAATGTTTCCTTGCATTATATTACATTATCAATCTTTTATTGGCAAAGGGGAATAGTCGTTTCAGGCTGAAAAAAAAAACAGATGAAAGCATTGCTTGCACCTATAATAACTATAAAGTACAGATCGACCTCACCGACAAAGTACAGTCTTTGGTTAGAAACAAGACAGTCCTATTGGTTAGAAACAAGACTTTTGGGTTTGAAGAAATCAGTTAAAGAATCATTAACGATTTGCTTTATGCGTCAATTGTAAGATTTCGGAAATTTTTTAACAAAATGGCATTAGCCTACAAAAAATTGGAACTCACTACAAAAACATTTTTCATTCGCAGTGTGTGTCACATAACAATCCGAAAAACCTAAATGAAATATTTAAGCCTGAACGAAAACGTTGTTGAAAGATTAGGAAACATTCGATAAATGCAGCCAAAGGGAAGCAGCTTTTAACATGGGAATTTCACAAACACCATTGAGAAGTTTATTTAAAGAAATAAATTGATGAAGAACTAGTAAAAAGTGCAAATGTCTCACGAAAACTCAAAGTAGATGGAAAATCAAGAGATACTGAACCGCTCTTTTAGAAAAATTTCAAGCTCTGAGACAAAAAATGTTTAAAATAATGTATAAAATGTCTAGATCCCTTTTGTCCACAAAAGCTATAGGTTTCGCTAAAGTTTTGCGAGAAACGTTTGCCCCAACTAACAGATGGCTCACAAGATGAAAGATAAAAAATGAGAAACAGCATTATATATCCAAACGTGCATGGTAAGAAGCAAGGGGCAGATCATCATTCGGCTGAGAACTGGTTAACCCGGCATTACACGCGCGAGAAAAACGAACGGCATTACACGCGCTGGGTGTGTCATACCCAGGGTGGTTTTTTCCTATTTTCTACTATAAAATTTACACAAAACATAAAACAGAAGAAAAAGATAAAAGTTGAAACAGTTTTAAACATATATTTAAAATATTACTTACAATTATTCTGTACATTTCCTACAAATACACGCCATGTGTTCCATACACACATGTTTTTGACATTTTTCACAAATATATTTTGTTTTTCTGTCCTTTTTAGATCCACATTGAGCACATCTTTTAATTATTACTTTTGCCTTCTTAGCAGATGGTTGAGAGTCCTCATTCTTTACCAGTTTTACTTTCAAACTTTGCGGAAGCATTGTTTGCTGGCTTCTGATCTTTTTGTAGTCTTCGATTAGTTTAAATCCCAAACTTTTCAGAAAAGAACGTCGTGTTCGATTCTGAGTCGGTGGTTCCTTAGTGGATAGCAAAATAACGCGTGCATTTATAGCAGCTACATTCAACATTGCATAAAATATCGTCATAGGCCATCGATTTGTTTTTTTAGTTGTTGAATATGTCGCAGCCATTTCGTCGACGACATCGACAGCTCCTTTCGTTATATTATAGAAAGTTATTATTTCGGGTTTCTTTGATTCTCCAGTAGTGATGTCTATTGCATTATCGTTATGCATTGTTGAGAGCAGAAGAACATTTTTACTCTTCTTTGGTACATACGAAACAATAGTAGTTTCTTTCTGAAATCCAAACATGGAAGAATAAGCGTCCCTTTTTTTTTGTACTCAAGAATATTGGAGGAATTTCTTTCTTATTTTTTCTCAATGTTCCAACAATTGTTATATTTTTTTTTCAAAAGTTCTTGTGAAAGTGGATAAGAAGTGTACCAGTTATCCACTGTTAGATTTCTTCCTGCATTATACAGAGGTTCCATCAATCTTTTTACGACACTACTGGGAGAATTATCTACTTGAAATGGACCTTTCGGCTGTTTACCGGCATATATTTCCATTTTCCAAGTATAGAACACTCTCGAATCGACGAGCGCAAAAACTTTTATTCCATACTTCGATGGTTTCTTTGGCATGTATTGGCGAAATGGACATCGCCCTTTAAAAGGTTCTAATTTCTCGTCTATGGTTACGTACTCTCCAACGTTGTACGATTTTTGGCAGTTTTCTACAAAATTTTCGAAGAATTCACGTATCGGGGCCAATTTGTCTAATTCTTTTCTGCTCTGGCGAGTTTACATATCATCAAATCGGATGCATCTCAATAAAAAATAAAAGCGTGTTGATAACATGGTTGTACGGAATATTTCTATTCCAGTGCCGTCTGTTGCCCAAAGATCTCGTATATACACATGTGATGATTTATGCAAACCAATGAGATAAAGCAATCCAATAAATGCTTTAATTTCAGCCTCATTAGTTTCTTTTGCATCTCTTTCCCGTGAAAAACGCTCTCGAATCGATTCTATAAAACTGTTAGTCCAATGCACTAACTTCTTTATCATATCAGAAGATATAAGGAGGTTCCAAGCATCCACAGGAGAAGTTACATTCTTTGAAACGGGTGTATTTCCTGGGAGTTTTGATATTATATTTTTCGCAGAAATTCTAACATTAGCTTTGAATTTCTCTTTATTCCACTTCGTTATGTTATCTCTTCCGATAAAATAATTATCTTCACTTGAATCTGAAACATCGTTTTCAAAATCAGATTCAATTTCTGTTGAAGAATCATGATCACTACAATATTCTTCGTTATCTGAAAAATCACTATCTTCCTCTATATTTTCTTCATCAGAAGAAACAGTATCCAGTAAATTTTTCAAATACCGCATTTCTTCGTCATAAGTGCGGTAACGCGCCATAACGAAAGAACGATTTAGATACGTCTGCCTGTACTGAGAACAGTTACAGAAATGCTCGCTCTGGATGTGAGATACCCAAGCCCCGCGATTTAAGGAGATCTATTTTTAGAATTCTTTCGCCGATTCTCCCCTTCCAAGGTTATGACCTTTGAGGCAGCTACATGAAGACTCGTCCATTTTTGAAAAATGGTTAGGAAGAAAAAGTGCGAAATAGGAGTCACTGGGTGTGAGACACCCAGCGCGATCAAACCCGGGTTAACAGATATTTTATACGGACTTCTAAAAGAATGCAAGCCACGTGAAACTTCTTATCCGGATGAAACGGATTAGATTTTACAGAGCATTATAGGAGCACACAATAATATTTAAAAAGAAAATAGCAGCTGGTTTAAAAGAGCAAGCTACTGTGTTATTAACATGTTTGCAAACAACAGTTAAGAAGACGCCATTGATTATTACAAAAAGAATCAAACCTTGATGTCAAGAACTTATTTTAACTTATCATTATAATAAGAACTCTTGAATTACAAGCAGTAGTTTCACTAATTTCTTTTTGAAATTGGACAGAGAGCAGGGAAACACACAACCCTCTGATATGGTTTTGGAAAACGTTAAATTAGTGTTTCTTCCTGAAAATACGAATTCTATCATTCAGCCATTAGACCAAGGTATTATAAAAGCTTTCAAATGTAATTACATAAAAAGTGTCTTTTAAAAGAACATAAATATAATCGAATTTTGTGGAAACTCTAACACTTTGAGGGAGATATTAAACTGACATCTTCGCTAGAAGCTATGCTTATTTTAGTCAATACACGGGAAGCAAACTCCCAAGACACTGTTTTAATTGGATTTAGAAAATGTCATTTTCATTTAGAAAAATTGAAGCTACGGGAAAATTGCAAACTGTTTCTAATATTTCGAACATTACTGAGGGAAATTACGAACATTCGTTTTTAGAATATATTGCAGTTGTTGATAATATTGAGACAGCATGTGAAAACACTGACTACGACCAAGATATTATAGAACTGACAAAGATATTATAGAACGTGATGTAAGAGCTGCAGAAAATATAAACGAAAGAAAGTGACTGCATGCTAACTTCAGATGAATCGAGAAAAATACTACAGACGCTGAGGAGAATTGTTGAATTGAAATGTGGAGATCAGAAAATTTACGAACTGGAAAATAGAATTAAAAGACTATTGTAGAACAGTACAAAAATAATATGGTTTGAAAAGTTTAAAATTTCATTATATAGGCAGTTATAAAATATTTTTATAAAACAGTATATTTCAAAATTTCGAAAATATTTTATTTTTAACATTAATTCTTAATTAGTGCTTGAGATTAGACTATTAAATTCATTGTTAGTTATTACTAAGTTCAAAGCTAATGCCGTAATTTCTAATATTGAAACCAATATTTATTAAGTTCAACCGCTTAATAAACTCAAATTTGTTTGGAATGAAAGAGACTTTAATAACCGTGGATACTGTTTTTCTCTTCTGATAGTACAATGTTTCTTGTAAACGCTAACTTATTAAAAATGCTGTAAAACTAATATATTATTGTATCTACGTATGTGAAGAAGATAAGATTAAAATATTATTTTTATGCTACAGAAAAAAAGAACTATGAGGAAACACTGTTTTGCAATAGAAAATGTTTATAATGTTTTAAATTAGACAACGTTACACAAAATGATTGAAAGATGTGGGTCTATGTTAAAGTGTATTTTAACTTAACCAAGTTACATATTTTTTGTTCTTCCTGCTTTTATACCTTATTAATCATTCTACCTGCACGCTCAAAACTTTAATTAAATAGAAATTTGTAGCTATCGATTTTTCGATAATTATAATAAGTTTTCACCCGACATTATTTCCGATTAGTTTAAATATTTAGAGTTTATAAGGTATTTTCTTTCTCCTTTCTGCATGCCTTCGTGGTGTAACGGTAGTAAACACGGCGAGTATTCGAGAGGTGCAAGTTCGAGTCCCTGCAAAGGTCTCGCATTTCATTATTTCTTTGAGATGCCTCTGTGAGTTCTGACGTTTTAGACAATAATCTGTCATTTTTGAGAAAATAATAAGTCATTTTTCTATGCTAAGAAGATAAACATTGTTTGTAAATTTAAGGAATAAGTTTAAGTGATGCTAAATAATATCAAGACGAATGTTTCTCATAATAATATCACAACGTCGAAATTTAAGCTAGAACAAAATAAAGACGGATTTTCTGATATTTTTTGTAAATGTTTTTGAAAACCCTGTCGTTATGATTATTTTGCTAATCATGAATTAATTACAACTGCAGCACAGTAATGTAACGCATACACATGCTCACGAAACGAGCAGGGCATCATAAATCACTTCAAGATTTTTCCTGCAAGACTTCGTGTTGCGGGAACAATCCATGTCATCAAGCATGATGCAACTCGTGTGAAAACCATGCTAACATCTTCTGAAATGAAATAATATATTTCGGGTAGAGTTAAAGAGGCGTTTTGATTATATTAAGTCCTGAATAAATACAAAAATCGTTCCACTCAACAAAAATTCGCGTAAATATTTCTTTACGCGGGATCACATTTCCCAGGATTCAGCTTATTTTTATTATTTTTATCATCCCCGAAAATAAAAAAAAATGAAGTTTTCATGTAGTAATTACATTGTTTTCAATTAATTGTTTGTACCATGATGTGTGATAAGCCTATAACCACTTCTCTTTATTTGGAATCAGTAACTCTAAATATAACAATGAGCTTCACACTTTATGCCTTCAAATAAAAATTACTGCAGTAAAATGAAGAAACATTACTGCAGTTATTGGTTATTTATTTGCTGAAATTTTTCTTCTTTTCGCTTAAGCTAATGACTAATACTTAGAAGGAGAAGACACAATGTATGGCAATACTAGTTTACCAGATGGCTTCAGCGTTCTGGCTGACAAGACGATCTGTAATAATATAATTCAGGTAATGTAATGATAAAAATGTAAATATGGGAATTATGATAACATAGTGCTATACAGTGGTGACTTTGTATGAATACGAGTTTGCAATAGAAATGTTGATAGTCAGATGTTGAGTTCCAGAATGTAATTATTTAAGTTAATTTTATTATAATCCATTCTTAATTAAATATTATTTATTGCCATCTCAGAGGAAATGTGCTGGTAGATGTCACGTAAACATTTCTTTGTCGAGCTTCCATATTTCCCCAAAACAAAGAGCATTGTTTCTGAATTTTTATAAAACTGTAGTCGTAAGACGTTTCTTATCCACTGCCGACTCCATATGATTAATTAAGGATCAAGAAAATTTGGAAACCAAATGTTCTACAACATTGAGAGGCAAATTAAGATTTCCGATTGAATCAAAGACTACAGCTTCATGATCTTCGACTTTCACTCAAGATCAGACACTTTCTATGGGAAAGTGTTGGCGAAAAGAACTGTAGTAACTTCCGTTTAATATGAGTAAATTTCTGAAGCTATCCATAGTGCATATTTCCAAAAATCCATTTCATGTATCACTGGCAAAATAAAAAGAGCATTCTCTGAAATTTTATATCTTAGTAGAAAATATTTAATATTTAGTTGTAAGACTTGAATTTAAATAGCCTTTATTATCTGAACTTGATACTCGTTATTATTATTACTATTACTTTTATGACCTTCCACTCATTAGAACGAATTTGTAAATATCTTTAACGTGCGACAAGTTCTTCAACATAGTTTTCACATTAGTGACCGCTATGTACATTTTGCTTACATTTCCGGAAAACGTAGTGTTCCTACAATGATATGGTGATTATAATGTAATTTAATGCACAAAAATAAATGAAAAAACTGAAAAACCTTCCAGCTTTTATCAAAGATGGACTAACATAGTTGCCTAAATTAGAGTTAAGGAATAACCTGAAAAGAAAGCAACTAAAATTACTTTCAGCTAAATATTAGAAATCAGTCAAAAATTAAACTATGGAACACATGAAAATGTAAGTAGTAAACAATAAACAAACGTTAAGGGAGTTAAAAAAATAATTCCCGAAAACAATGGATTAAAAATAGATAAATGAAAAGGCATTCAAGCGACTGAAACCAGTAGGAACGAATTTGCAAGGAAAATATTGCATAGACGAAAATTTTTCTGTTAAATGGACATTTAATCAAGAATCAGAAACTAGTCTTAAATGTAAAACAATAAATTTAATCTCCTTGGAAAGGAAGCATTTTGTCTTTAAGTTGAAACACTTAAGATAGTAACAACCCGAAAGCGAGCTGAAATTAATCTTGGCATATTCAAGGGAAGGAGTATTAAAAAAATGGAAACTTAAGTATAATACTTGTAACTTAATGAAGTTAAAATAAACCAAAAGCAAATAACATGGGTAGAAACTCAAAATTTAAAAATGGCAATGAAAAGTATTATGAGATTTAGCAAAGTAATAATTACATTCCTATCAGCGATGCAAATATAATAGTTTACTTCAAAACTAAAGTTTTCACCATTTTATATTTAAAGATAAGTAAAAATGTCATTAAATCATTATATTGACGAATACGACCATAACATGATATATTTTTCTCCTGATGTTCCAAAATGCCGATGAACATCCCAGAAAGAGCTTTCTATTTTTGTCACAGTCATTTGAATGTTTAATTTACTCGCACCCAGTAAAAAAGTTTAAAAAAAATTATAATTGCTAAAAGCTTTACTTTTTTAAAGCTATGTTAACGAAATATCTCCGAGTGTTTAATTAGTATGATTATTATATTTAAAACTGCAATAAAAGAAGAGCTGAGTAGGAAAGCTTTCATTTTTTAATATTTTTAATAGTATTGCTATATGAATAATAACATTCTCAGGAAAGATAGTAACTATTATTAATGAAACTTACAGCTGTTGAAGGACGTCGATACAGTATTTTAATTATAAACTTTTGTCGATATCAGCAACTCTAAATTAATTATTAGTTCTTGAATAAAAGCTGAAAAAAGGAAGCAGGTTTAGTTACTGATCTATGCTATCCGTCCGTTATAAATTAATTTGATTCATTATTTTTTTATATGTTTGCCTCTTTTCATTTTGGGTACTGTATATTAAGTATGCTTACTCTTTATGCCAATGAAATCGATATGCTTGAGCAGAAGACTTTCTACCGATAAAATAAAATATGTTTTTTATTTAAGCACTTTTCTGTGTGTCACCTCTCTAACACTTTCGTGAAATTAATTTCTATGGTGATATAATTTACATATATATATATTCTTATATATACACCTATTTGTTTATTTACGCATTTATTTATGTGTGTGCTTTGTTAATTATTGACTTTTGCAAATTTTAAATTACTTTAGATTTGTTTTTGTCTAATCATTCATTTATTTGGATTTTTATTATTATTCATTTACTTTTATGAGATTTACATATTTATGTATTGCAAATTTTGTTTAATATTTAATTCTGGAGGAGCACAAAAATGGGGCAGTACAAAAGCCTAGGTGCATAATTTTTTCAGAAAGTGCGAATGCACTCTCTCGTATTTTGTGCGAAGGGGAAAAAACAAAGAAATTTTGAGAACTTAAAGGATAATTCTGGAGCCGGCTTGGGCATTATGGACGGTGAGCGCCAAAAACATCTCGGCCAAAATATTGTGGATGGAAACATCGCACAGTAAACAACGTAAGGTCAAAATATCATCGTAAAAACATAGTGGGAGGAAAAAGAAGAACAGTTAAACAAAGATATTTTTATAAAATATATTACGTAGATAATGATTTTTAAGATTTACCTATGGAAATTATGCTAATTGTGATTTTTAGCCTTAATTTTCTACTGATTTTCAACATCAGAATGCTTTAGTTAATTCAAAAACATGAAAATTAAAGGCAAAAATATTCCTCATATATAATGTACGCAATTCTCCTTGTGATGTTTTCTCCACGACCTTTATAGTTGCGATATTTTTGCCTGTTACCTTGCTGACTTAGACGATAATCAGGTCTTATTGCTGCTAGCCATTTATAGTGCTCCCAGATATCCATATGCCCTTTAGTATTTTCTAATAATTTTAATGAGATCCATTCCTCAAGAGAAGAAGTGGAAATGAAATTGTTTGTTGCCATTAGCCTGTAGACAAGTCACGTGGTCTTTGAAGTCGCCTATATTGTTTGTTTACATTAGCTATACATACGTCACGTGATCTCTAAGGTTATCGGAATGTACACCGCTAAAAAGAAATGGGGCAGTTCGATATCTCCCGTTCTACTGAGCCAATTGACGAAATTCATCTTGCGTTTTTCATGTCTCGAAAGCGCTACTTAGGATATGTATTAAATTTATATATAGCATTGTTCCAATATAATTATTTTGACACAAAATCGGACTTTTTCTGAAATAACATACCAATTCTTTTCCATATTTCGATTAAATGTCTGAAATTACGCCAAACTACCAAGTATTATAAAAATCGCAGAGTAGATTTTAAAACATTAGCTCTCAAAATTTTAGCTCCTTATGTTAATTGAGTTTGGTATATATTTATTAATTTTTCTTTTTTATTATACTTATTTAATTCTTTTTTTACATTTCGAAATGTAGGTTCATTCCAAATAAAATTCACCCATTTTTATATTTATTATTATATGATTTATTTTTTAAATTTGTATTTTTAAATAATTTTTATAAATTTTTCAAAAAATTTTTGAATTATAATCTATAAAATTTTTACCATTATCTTAGACGTATTTATCCGCTCATGCACAATGTAAAAAGGTAGAAACGAGGCGCCTTTTTTTTTCGCTCCAGCTTAATGGAAGGGAAAAGAAGATTGGTTGCCACATATTAAGAAGTTCGCTAAGTGAATAAATTTTTGCGAAAATTGAAAAAATTGTGCCAATATAAACTTTTAATTTCTCCGTAAATTTCGCAACAAATTTTACAAAATTTAATAGTTACGAAATCAATAGTTATTTTTAATAATTTAATAGTTAATTTTTACAAAATATAATTTAATTTGAGTAGTAGAATCGAAACATGGAAAGAAATGGGTATGTTATTTCAGAAAAAGTCCGATTTTATGTCAGAATACCTATGTTAGAAAAATGCTATATATAAATCTAATATGTATCCTAAGTCGCGCTTTCGAGACATGAAAAGCGCAATTTGAATATTTTCAATCGGCCGAGTAGAACGGGAGATATAGAACTGTCGCATTTTTTTGCGCAGTGTACCGATTTCTGCCATTAAGTCATATAAACGTGATTTCATGCGTATATGTTAATATGCCATATTGTTGTACAGGTTCTGTGCTTGCATGTGCTTTAGCAACATTTCACGAGATAGAACAGAACTCCAGACGAAATGAGTAGATTAAGTCAAGAAGATTCTGTATTTGAAATATGATTGTTATTTGTTATACTTAAGAGTAAACTTGTAGCATGTAATGCAATCATGTAATAATTATCTTGTTATGCATCAGTTCTGTTATCTTCAACCAAGTAGTGTCAGCATGACTCTTGTTATTGAGCTAATGTCACTACCACCCCACACACACACACACTGCCCACTGAGCTGGAAATTATCTGGTAAATTCAAATAAAATTTATGTTATAATATAAAAATGGCTGACTAAAAAGATATATAGGTTTTGACCCTTACATTCAGCTCTTAATTTCATGTAAATCGATGACTTCGCTTCAGATGATGATATTTTGGAAGTTTCCAAAAAATGGATCTTTAGGCTGCTATATCATCAGGCTTATTTATCCAGAATGTACAGGTTCTTTTTCCCTTTGGCGCTGGTATAAGGCGTTCAGTCAGTTAAAAGCTAGTCGAGAAATAAGTGCTGTAATGAACTAGTCTGATTAATGTTGAGTTTTTCACTCCGTGATTTTAGTTTTTGTACATTGTTAATTTTGTAATTCGTGATATTCATTGTGTTAAAAAGAATTTCATAACTCTGTTCTTTTCTCTTTAGTTACTTGAAAGTGACTTTCTTAATCTGAAAAAATCTGATGTGGTCAACACACGAAGTCCCGCCAATTCCTTGTTTTAAATACCTACCTGCCAATTCCTAGTTTTCCTAGTTTTTATAATACATTTATAGTAAATACATCGAAATGTACACCATAACTCAATTTTTTTTCTGTGTTATTTTCACAATATCAACATCTAAATTCATTTATTTGAGATAACCTGATCATCCATGAGATATTAAGGTATCAGTGAACAATGCTCATTCAACAGCAACAGTCAGGCAGCAAAATATCGTCATGGCTAAACGTGGTATCTCCCCACTGCACTAACCATCTAGGGAAGTGTACGCTCATTGGGGCACACTAACGCTATTTTCGGGCATTTGTTTATATTAAAATATTCATGATATTTACATATTAATGGTGCATAATTTGTATTACAGACAAAAATGACATAAGGTATACTTTACACAGGTACTTTGCAGTTGCATTGATAAATACAATAAGTTATTTACAGGTATTCGTACAAATTTCTTTTGCGTTTCTGTTTGGAGCTTTGTTGGCGGAGGGAGGAGGGATTTTAGTGCACGTTCATTGTTTAGTTGTTTTCTCTGCTACACGATGCGCAGTTTATAAGTTCATTTATAGTACAGCAAAGAGCTTATGAGTTCATTTCATGGTACATAGTGTTAAATGCGTATGACTGGTGTATCGGTAAACATCACACAGTATGAAGGAATCGGTTTATAGTTCCTATTTTGAGTACGAAAACAGTCACGGTTGTCTCAATAAATAGAGATATTATTAGCTTGTGTTTATGCAAGACTATGTTATTTTGATTTTTGCAAAACTGTAATGGCTTCAATTAAAGTACCACATTCAGTGGTCCATTAAAAAGTTCTATGTGATTCATCTACCGCTTCCGATTGTCCAAATTTACTCAAAACCTTATCAGCTCTTTGTATAGATAGATGCAGAGAGCTTAGTACGAGATATATAAATTTTTTTAAGCTTAATAAAAGACTTATAGTGGACAAAACATCGTCAAACACAAACATGCAGACCGACAGACATCATTGTAAAAATAGTATAAACGTAATATGAGGACCCTAGTTCGCATTTATTCACCGAAAATTCATTATCGAATTTTTGGGCCGAAAACATTACCTCTTTTGCTTATATGTATTGGTTAGCGGAAGATAAATATGTTGTCCCTTCAAGTTGAAATAAAGAATCACGTATTCCTAACCACCCGGTCTTTTTACTTCCTGCAAATTCAGTGAATTCCTCTCCAAATTGTCTTTTATAAGTTAAAAAAATATCTAACTAATTGAAAATTTCTTCATACAGGGTCCGTATAAAAATTAAAAATGACCAATATTTTTATAAAAATAGATCACGCGATTAAAATTATTTATCACCATCTAAGCTTCCTAAGCTTTTTCGAAGCTTTATTTTTTCCTTAAACTTGAATTATATGGATATGCAGCTAAACGTTTAACAGATAATTAATAGAAAGAAATCGTTTCTGATACACACAAGCAAATACACACATTTATATACTTCTTTAATTCAATCACAATATCATTTTTGTCATTTGTTTGTCAAAACGATTAGAATTTTCAGTTGGTATTCATAAAAAGAAATAAAAAAGAAAGGTTTTACTTCAGGAAATTATCTCATATCCAAAGATCGCATCAGAAACGTCTTAAAATATTTTTCTGCAGTCTTTATTTTATTTTATCTGTTTTTCCTAAGGCGGATGAACTTTTAATACTCATACAAAATATCGGATATGAAATAGCTTGGCATGGATATAACACAGTTTTCTTAAATTGCTAATTTTAAGAGGTGGATTTTTTTTCAAAAACTTGATCCTATTTTGTACATGTTTCTGTAAACCTGATAAATTTTTTTAAATCTAGAAGATTGAATTACAATATATAAATATACGTTTTTTACTTCCTTCTTTTCCAGTTATTTACTTAGAGAAACGAGTGTTTGATGTATACACAGAAAGAAAGTATTATTTTTTAAAACATTTTAGTCAAAGTGCTTTTAAAAGCCCAGATTTTATGAAAAGGAAGATAGAATTGGTCTGCCATCTGTTAAAAGTAATCATCTCCATACTTCATTTTAATTAGCTAAAAAAGTACTTGAACTCTGTTTCTTTAATTAGGGAATTCTTTATAAAAGCTTCCAAACTAATTTCCAATTTACATATGCCAGATTAAAGATATGATAAGAACATTAATTCTCTTCTAAGCGAAAAGCATGTGAAGGAAATCGTATTTCCAGAATTAGAGTTTGCTTTTTCCCACTCATGAAAAACGTTTAAATAAAAGCTTCATTAGATCTAGTTGAATATTCCGAAATGAATACATTTTTATAAATAGTTTTTGAGGTTTTATCAGTTGAATATCGATCAAGAAAATACCATGTTTACAAAGTCTTCTTAGTGTAGGTTTAGGAGCTATTATTTTTTAGTTTCTTGGAGGATTAAAAACTTGCAGCTATGTTTTTCAAACAATCCAAAGCGAATTTTTCTCATTTTACGATGAAGGTTGTAAATGGACTACTTATAATTCTTGCAATGTTCTAAAGAGAAATTCCTATCATTCACATTTTATGGTTATTTATGGCAAATTTCCTAATTTTATATTATTTTACAACACACCATGTCTGCAAAAGTCCTCACGCGATTTTTATTTTTTCAACCGCTGCGTTGCTCGTAGACATATGCTTCCAGTAACAAAAATGTTTTAAAAGACGTTTCCGTGTTTTAAATTAATTACTTCACAGTCTTAAAAAACGGAAATTTTTTATTCTTTTTTTCCTCCAAAGATGAAAGGGCCAGTTTCAGGCCCTAGAAGGATTTACTTCCCCTTTTCAAAAATTAAATTTCTAAAATTAAAATAAAAGATTTTGTCGAACAGGAGTTAAACATCCTGTGTTCCATTTTTTATACTGAACGCAAAATTTTCCTAAGCATAAGTATAGGAACAGGTGAAATGCATAAAATGTTAGATTTCGTAATTTTCGCAAAATTGATTTCTTTAATTCAAAAAATGTTAAAACATGAATCTTTGCGTCATTTGAAAGACTTTTGTACCTAAAACTATATATTTACGACCAACGGTTGCGAAAATAAAGGACAAGTAAAACCTTTTTTTCGGCGCGGTGTATATTAACCAGTAAATTCTGGTCATATAGATTATTATCTACTTTCCTTTGAAAAAGCTCAAGCCTATCATTACAAACAGGCACATGAAGCCCAGAAGAAAGTTGTCTATGGTAACCAAAAGGGAATAAAAATTGTCCGTGCTTACTTACATTACTAAGAACCCTATGAATAATCATATTGATTCAATTTAGGGAAATCTTGTTTTAATTAGAAGTGGAAAGAGATCCAAATCACAGCCAAACATTAGCACCCTAGTTCGCTGAAATTAATAAAATGGCTGAGCTGTTCAATGAAGATGTTATGACTAATTTAAGATCATTCTAAAGAAGGTGTAAATCACTTTGAAAACATACTCAATTATAAGAAAGTTTAATTTCTCCTTTCACCAGTAGTCAAGCACTATTTAGCTGTTCGTGTCAACTCAGCATTAAGCGCCTACTTGTCACACTCAAGGCTGCTGAATATCGTCTCCATACACCGGGAAAAAATAACATTGCTTTGTGTTCTTGCGTCTCTTACCTGAAAATTAATAAAGACGATTCCCTAACGACACGCGATCAAAGGATCAGTAGTTCCCATAGCTATGCTAGCTGAAAAGAGGATGGAAGTGCATTCCTTTTTCCTGTCTTCTTAAATGAACTCTTCTTGGTATATCCTGATACAACGCCGGTCTGATGATCGCGTGACCGATTCGGTCATAAATCTCCTCTTTTCCTTTTCGTTGCTTTCTGGGAGTTGGAAAACACGAAGCAACGAGTCTCTATGAGAGGTAATGATCTCGGCCAGATTTAACGTCGACGAGTGTGTGTCGTTGCTGAAGCCTGACGACATTTTTCAAATCAAGCATTCCGTCTTGGAGGAAAATGTGAGGTGATTAGTAAGTCTGTGAAAATATGCATAATTGCAGATAAATATTTTTATAACTAATAAGTTAGAAAATGCCTATCATTTCAATATCTTTGATAGTTTGTAATAGTCTATAAAAGATATTATTATGTTTTGTAGTTTGGAATTAGATTTAGGAACAGACTGAAACTATTCTCACACTGACCTATGAGAAAAATCCCATCTTACATAATAGACTCCTTGATTAAAGGATTACCTCTATCATAACGAAGCATCACTTTAATTTAATGCATAGGTAGATTTTCTTATTTCTCCTTTCACGCTATTCATTCCTTTTGAATTTACGAAATAAAAATTATATACAGTAGAATCATTGCGGTATTTTAGAAATCTTTGTACAGGATTGCGTCAGCGTACATTTACTGGAAGCAATCACAAAAACCTGAGCACGCGAACTCTGTATCACGCTAACTAAAAACAAAAAGAATATAAGTACGGAACATTTGTAACCAACTTGGGCTTCATTTTTCAACCGTAGATTTGCTGGCCTGCGAAGCATGCGAGACCCAATTATATAGCAAGATCGGAGCATGACCATTAGTTCATAGCTCCCTTTGAAGGAAAGGAGGATCATTTGTTCTTTGCATCATCTTCGCGTCACTGTGCAGATGCTAGAAATCTTCCTTTTTACGTGGGAACCGTGAGCAATTGTAATTGAATTTTCACTCTTTTCCCCTAAATGTAAAATGGACCACTCAACTAAATTACTTCGAATCAATAATTTTGCTTTTAAAAGGAAAAGGTTTTATTTTATATTTTACTCTTAGTTCGCACCCAGATGTAAGCTTGACATTTATATATTTTAAGCATTATTAAAATTAGGTTTCTGTAAAATGGAGATTCTGGAAATGATCATGGCTTTAAAATCTTTCAGATATTTAATTTGACTATCGATTAGTTCACGCACAGAATCGACTGTCAAGACAAATTTTCTCTTACACGGAGACGTTAAGTGCTTTATGGCAAAGTAAGAAGTAATTAAATTTATACTCCACAAGCTTTAAGAAAATAAGAGTAAATATTTTTTAATCTGAAAATATAAGCTGTTATAGAAGAAAATTAAGTTTTCTAAGAGGTTTTATGATAGCGTAAACGAAAACGATATGCCACTTAGCTTTCTCCTGTAATTTCCGAGTAGCATAAGCTTTCAGACCATAAGCAATGTAAATGCTTTTGCAGAAATTTCAGCAAGTGGAAGATTTTCTAAAATTTCAGAGAAGATGTTCGAAGGAAATAACTCTTAGGTCAAGTCCACATAAGAAGCAAAAAAAAAAAAAAAATGTGATATTAAAAGAAATAAAATGAAATTTTGAAATTTGTGTTTAATTCTATAAAGCAAAAATTGACGTACTGAAGTTTAATGAAAACTTTAAATTATTTCTATTTAAGATTTTAAGTTTAAAAGAATTAATTCCCTTCTTATCACACTAATAAATACCAGCTACGACTTTTACTTATTTTACAGCTTTTATTCTTGCCATTTTTACTTAGGAAGTATTGCGAAAACTTTCGGGTATTAGATTTCAAGGGAAATATACTATTTGACCGTTCCAGAACACATTTGAATGATTATTCTACAATTTTAGCCCAAACGAGTGCTAGCCCCAGAAGGTCTATTAGTTTCAAAATGGCATTTTGTGTTGTTTCACGTTTCAATTTGTTGCCACCAAATATTATCGCTCTGTATTATATTTAAAGAAAATAAATAATGAAGAATCGGCATGAATGTATGTATGCTTCCCACACTGAGAAAAAACGACGGTACCTAGAGCCATCAAATTTTGAATAACGTAATCCTCCACCCGAACATGGCGTCTGGACGCCCGAATTTCGAATTTTGTTTTATTATCTACTTCATATTTTGTAAAACTTTAAAGAAGTTTTGATTAACAATCTCAAAGATTTCAAAGTGAGCAATAGCAACACTGTACGGGAATTTTATCTCCAACACGCAAGACTATCTATCTGAAATTGTAAAGAATGATGTTTTTAAATATCTTTTGATACTGCTGTTGAATTGAATTTTATGTGGTTTAAGTTGACGAATATGATATTTAATAAGTAAAGGTAACACACAAAACGCTACAAAAACGCCCCTTTGGGCGTAATATAAATCTGAAAACTTTCAATTTTACTTATTTATTTTTCCCATGATGTCTGTACTGTGTGAACGGACAGAATAGAAGACTCTTTTTTCCTGAATGGATTATAAAATTTATTTTTAAATGAATTCATCGGGAATTTTTTCTTGATGTCTGTACATGCGTAATTTATATATATATATATTCTCTCATAATTTAAAGACGGTTAGCCATAGAACGTTGAAATGTTGCACAAGGGACTGCTATAACATCGAGGTGTGCACCTCCCAATGTTATTGTAATCAGCAGAACTGGCGTGTAGCCTGGTAAGGGAGTGTGTATGTATTTCCCTTACCCGGCTTAAAAGTCCTTGCCCGTCTTTTATTTTCACAATCGTTGGACCCAGTCATATACTTCTATTTGCAGAAGTGTTTTAAATCACTAAAATATTCATGTTTAAGAAATTTTTAAAAAACTAATTTTCGACAAATAAAGAAATATAACATTTAACGCGCTCTCTCTATTTCTAAATTTATATTTTGGAAAGTTTTATACTCTTTGTGGAAACATAAAATTATAAGAAGTTTGACTCCTCTAAGACAAAAATTGTCTGGTTACTTAATTTAAAAATTTGCCCTTTTGCACGTTATTTTCAACTTATCTTGAGGGATCGGTTAATTAAGTTTGAATAATCTGAGAAGATAATTTACATGAATTGCCCCAAAAAATGCCTGTAATTTAACAGGCCGTACAAGGAAGTCATGGGGGGCTCATACTACATTTTTTTAAATTTTAATTAAGCATTACTTTTGACCTTATTCAATATATAACATATATTTACTCTTTTTATGTAGATGTGCGTAAGTGATGTACTGGCATATTTCTGAGAAACTCACTCACGATTATGGAAGATTTTAACATTGTCTATCACAATTAAGTTATGAGTAATAGTGAATTTTATTTTTGTTCTCACAAGTACTAATTATTTTCATCTTATGAAGTTCATTTTAGGTAAGTGCTGTTCTTGACAGGTTTTCGGTTTCAATTAGCAGCAATTGCGATTATAATTCAGGACGAATTAAGTAACCAACTGTCTAAAATATACTTATCATGTAAGACACAGATGTGCAGCAAGATTCCATCATGAACTTCAGTTCAGCTCATGGTAGTTTCTCGAAGAAAATGAACTGGACTATTTCTAAAGATGCTTACTTTCAGATACAAAATAATTTGCGAACTAAGTGTAAGGAATCGGTTTTTTTAATTATCTTTTTCAGAAATAAACCCTCTAAATTAACACGACTTAAAAATGTCTTTCCCCTTTTTTTCAATTATTTTAGTAGCAGAGTATACTAGGAATTATAAAGTAAATAAAATTTATGTAATCAAGCTTTTTAAAATTTGCCATTCACATTGGGCATCAAACCCAAAAATAAGCCAAAAAATATAATAATTGACAACGCTCAACAAATGCAGAATAAGGCTGCTAACTTGAATAAAACTCTGAGCTGATTTTCAATTATTTGTAAATATGCATAGCCACAGCGTAGCACTGCAACTCGTTTGCAGATGTATTTTAAAATGTGACAAAGATAGTTCAAGAGTACGTTGCCAGATCTGTAAGATGAGTTCTCTTTGAATAATATTACATCTAAACTGGGATACATTGTTTGAATCATTATATACCATAACTGACATTTTAATAAATCCTGGCTGTACTGCATACGGTCCTAAAATAAAATAGATATGTCTACCTGTTATACATAGAAATCTGTTAAATGTGCAGCATTAGCTTAAGGTGGAAAGATCTAAATATTAAAGGAAAAGTGTTTAACGTTCTTCTTGCATTCCTCCGCACAGTAAATAGTTATTAAATATCACTTCTTTTTAAAATAAAGATTCAGCATTCGACATATGGTAAAAAAATTTCAATTATTTTTTTCCGCTCAGCCATTCATTCGGATATTTCAAACGAAATAATAAACAGTAAAAGTTTACGTTCTTTGATTAAATTTGCTTGAAAAAATGTTTGCTTTCGAGTCAAGAACTTGTTGACAAGTGGGAATTTGTTTATATTTGTTTACGTGTTAATGTGACAGTAAAGAATGGAACAGTAAAAACAGTAAAGAATGGAACAGTAAAATTCTATCAGTCGATCAGAATATATGATATTTTCTTCTTGGTTCGTTATCTATTATAGCAAGCCTGATGGTATCATTTGCGACCTATAATAATAAGACGTGATGATGTTATTATATGCCGCAATCATTCGTCATTTTATCTTATGTAAAAAAGGACTTTCTGTAAATGACAAATGTAAACAAACTCAGAAATTCCACTAAGTTTTCAATGAATCAATGAAATTTCATAAATGTAAATCCTCTTATAAAAGCAGAGGCTCACCAGCCACCCAGCGGATTATTAAGCTGACCGACCTAAAGTAAATTCAATGCTGGTAGCTTAACCGAGTTCAAATCCTGAGAGCGGACATGGCGGCAAGAATATTTTTGTGGTTTTCGGCATGTGCTGCATGGATACGAGCTAGTTTTCTTTAGGCGTGCATGTGCGTGTGTGTGATTATGGCAAAGCCTCGAGGGCTATCTGCCTAAGTGGAGTGCCTTCGTGGAGGACTTTCTAAGGGAAACTGGCTCGTATATACGTCACACATGGGGAAAGCCACGAAAACGCCCATTCAGCCAGCCCGTTCGCGAGATTCGAACTCGGACCGAACTACCGGTGTTCAGCGACTTTACCGCTCGGCCGCTGGTGGGCCCCCAGTTTTCTTTAGGAAATTGTCTACAAAGGCATTTTTCAACTAAGGTAGGTGGCCATAATCAAACCTTCAAACGACAAATAACACATATTACTTCGTCGAATAAATAAACTCTCGAATTTCTGATCAAATTCATGCTTTAAGCTTTAGGTAAATTTAAGACATTAATCTGATAAGAAAAATAGCTTATTTTTAACTTTAAATACATTCATTCGATTCAGGGCTATCCACGTGCTCAGTAGAAACTGGTTTAAGGAAGGTGAGATGGCTAGCTAAATTTGTGAATTATTTACTCTGAAACAAACTCATGTACATATTTTCGAAACCTGATTTGTAGATGTTTAGCAGACTCAAGATGTTCTAATTCCATTGGATTTCTTACTTAAGCCAACTTAAAAAGCGAGATTTAACTTATGGTGAATGCCCTTTCGTTATTATTTTCTGTGTCTGCCTTTACTTAAATATTCAAAACCTCTCGTATTTTATAAAAGAACGATTAACATCAATATAAGTGACGTAAATAACCCTTGAAATGTTATTTTCGAATCATTGCTACGATAAAAATGAAGCTATAGTTAAAATTAAATCAAGAAGTAAAGTTATTTTTGTCATAAATTTTGAAAACTTCTATCGATTTCGAAGGCACTTTGACATTAAACTCTCTTCTTCAATATCCAAAAAAATATTTTTGATCAATCTTTCTGAACCTGAAGAAGAGGGACCTCTGTCTGATGTCTCTCGAATTCCGCATAATTTTATTCAAAATCTACGCCAAACTGGTTGTGTTTTTCTGCTTTATTTTAGTTTTTACTTTGGCTTTATTTTCTTCCGAATAGATGAAAATGTTACTTAACTATTGTCATAAATGTTACTTTCATTCACCAGTGTTTGGATTAAAGCTGAATGTTATATAAAAACCCTGTACTGTAATAAATATGCTGTGTGTCATAAATACGCCTTATATCCTAAACTGTAATAAATATTAAAGAAATTAATTTATATTACAATATTTTTATTACAGCATCAGTTTACAATGTAATTTTAAATGATTGATAAGATTGTCATTCATTCAGATTTTTAATCACAATTTTAATCCTTTAAAATTTTTGAACAAAACTACGATAACTATTTGAGCATATAGTTTAAAGTAAAGATCCTACGCTGCATGTTTTCATCGTGGCAGGATCCTTTGTTTAAAGTTTCTACTAGGCAGCTTTTTTATGTATCGCAGACCGACTTTACATTTCTATGTTGTTTTTAGCATTTATTCTTTATCATGCTTATTTCGAAGAGCAATAAATTGCTTATTTGCTCTCAGCAACCATTTATAGCTACTTCATTTTCGTTTGTAGCATTCATTTTTGCAAGTAATTACTGTACATCACGCGAGCATTATTTAGCTTTTCCCAGCAAATGAATGAAAATAGGTAATCATTCTGTTCATGCTTTTGTAAATAATGATGTGCGGAAAATTTTTATGTTATCTTATTCTTTACAACATATCACATGTTTTTCACAATGCGAGGTTTAATCAATATATATCTAGTGTGTAATATTTTGTAGTTGAACTTTATACACAAAGTTGAACTCAAAATTGATAAAGAATTACCTTTGGCTTTAATAAACTTATTAATTATTGTATTCGTCTATAGACAGTAGGCGTCATTAGGCAGTATATTTTCCTGTGAAGGCTGGTCAACCTTAGAATGGGACAAATATATACATATGTATAGATAAAACTATATAATAAATAATAAATAACCATCTGAACGCTTTGTTTTTCCTGAATGGGCCGCCTGGGAATTTGCTGTTTTTCTAACATATC
Source organism: Stegodyphus dumicola (assembly GCF_044657685.1). Lineage (NCBI taxonomy): Eukaryota > Metazoa > Arthropoda > Arachnida > Araneae > Eresidae > Stegodyphus > Stegodyphus dumicola. The sequence goes on along the minus strand of NC_140777.1, from coordinate 110,871,763 downwards.
TTCATTCCTTTCTAAACTCCCATGTACAATACCCAAGGTCTATAGAAAGAAAAATTGTGTTTTGCGGAAGCTATATAAACTGCAAAAAGAAATGTCGATAAGTTAATAAGCACAGGTAAAATGACGTATAACTAAATATATGCGTATGTACTTTACTACTATGGGTATATACTTTACTACTTACTATACTAACTAAATATATGCGTATATACTTTACTATTAACAGGGGTAGTTATGCATTAATGCATTAATTGGGACATATATTAAACGACGCATAAACATATAAGGAGAAAATCTATAACATAGTGTCTAACTGCGTTCAAAAAGTCTACATGGAAACCTACGTGATGTTTAGCGTAATTTTGTCAAAAATCTCATTAACACGAAATTTTGATTCTTCAGAAGTGTTTTTGCTTTTTTCAACATTGGCTTATGGAGACCTATTGCATTTTTGACCAAATGTAATAAAAATCAGTTAATTCAAACAATTCAAAACATAAGCTACTATGCTTTTAAATTGAATGTACCTCCCTTTCATTTAAATGCATTTGAGAAAGAATTTACCGGTATATTCTTGTTCCTAGTTTACAGCATAAAACATGTAATTGCTTCTGAAGGAGAAACGCTTGATTTGAACATAGATGTGGCATAAATATTTCTCGAAAATTGAACAAAATGCATTTATTTTCAATGCAAATACAGGTTATATAAGCCTGAATTCATAGAGTAGTTCACATAGCTTCCTGCTTGTATGAAATATATTATTTTATATTGAAAACATTCGTTTATAACAATGTCTTTCGGTATAATAATCATTTAATATGTTATAATAAAACTAGTCTGAGTCTGATTTATACATATGTATTTTATCATTGTTTATTTTCTGCTAACTTTTATTCAAAATTTGCTTAATTACTACAGAGAGAATCACTCAAAAAATTAAATGCTATGATAGTGTACTTTCACAGCTGAAGCTAAAATCTTCTCTTATGTACCTCAGGGATTTTTAATAATGTTTAATAAGAAGTGCATTTTGTATTCAGGATGTTAAAAAGTAGAATGAAAACCACAAAACCAGGATTAAAATGTTCAAATAAAATTTGCGGAGAGCTTGCTAACATCGTTTCTTTATAATTGTATCTAGTGTACGCCATGAAATTTGAGGCAGTCCAGGAAGCAACTCGCACAGAACGCCACCCAATAAGAGCTCCTCAAGTTTAAGAACCAGTGGATCAAGTCACTGCTCGGTTAGACGATTTAACAAGACCAGTCACCACCTTGAGACGGAATAAGAGATACAAGAAACCAAACCTTAAATCCTGAAATTGCGGTGCTAGTGGCCACATACGAAGAAACTGCTATCCTGGTGGGTACGGAAGTTAAGACCGCGCCTATCAAGAATGAGGGAAACTAATTAGCGGCCATCCCCACGTGGCGTAAATTTGTCAGATAATGAAAAACCCCAATTTAAAGTACTTCAGATTTCTACAGTGACTGGAGGCAGAATTTGGACTTTTCAATCATGGGGCATATCAATGGTGTTCCCTGGAACATAACGATCGATACAAGAACCAATGTTACCATCATCCGAAAAGATTTGGCTCAACAACTGGAAGGTAAACTTCTCTGGATGCGGCCCTGTGTTACGCTCCATAATGTGTCCGACGAGAAGATCGACATCGACGGAAAATTAAACGTTAACATCCCGTTTGGAAGTGCCACCTACCACCAGACCTCATATCTGGCAGATATTACAGATTGTTGCGTATTCGGTTTGGACTTTCTAAGGAAATACAATTTTACCTGGAACTTTAAATAAAACGAATTGCTATATGTTCTGCCTATTCGCTATAAATCTGGAAGGAGTTAAATCTGTGTATCAAATCATAGCTCAAAACGATGTGACAATAACAGCAAGAATATAATTTTTAATTCCTGGGTCAGTAAGCGAAAACAGAAATTCCCGGTACGGTATATTGGAATATCCCAAGAACTCTAACATCTCGCGTGGAGTATTAGTTGCCTCGGCACTCGTCGACGGAGCGAAGATAGTTATCCTGGTGAGAGTTTCCAACGTCGGCGAAAAAGTGAGACTTATTAAAAAAGGTGAAGTGGTTGCAGCATGTGCTCCAGTGACCAGCGTTAAACGAAACAGTAACACAGACAGAATTCGTGTCCTCAGAGAGCATTACATCTGTCTACCGCTTAATTGCAGAATTCACAATTAAATGATGAAGAGAGAAACGTGTCATTTCAAGATGTTTTTCCCCCGCTCGTCTTCTGACGTGGGCCGAATCAGTGACACAGCATAGAATTTGTACCAATGATCATCCACCAATCAAGCAGCATCATATACAGGAAGAGGTAAGAACCCATTTAAAGGACATGCAAGAAAGCGATGGCATCGAGCCTTCAGCTAGTCTGTGGGCATCACTCATCGTCCTCGTCAGGAAAAAAGACGGTTCAACCAGATTTTGCGTTGACTATCGCCAGCTGCAGGATGTTACGAAGAACGACAGCAGCCCTCTTCCTAGAACTGTCGATATTCTGGACACTCTTTCTGGAAACATGTGGTTTTCTATCTAAAGAATGCATCTAAAGAGTGGCAAGTAGAAATGCATCCTGATGGTCGAGAAAAGACGGCATTTATTAACGGACAAGGTCTCTAGCAGTTCAAGGTGATGCCGTTTGAGCTCTTCAATGCACCGGCAACATTCGAGCGCCTCATGGAGACTGTTTTGAACAGTTCAAATAAAAGAGTTTTGATAACCATCCAGAAAATATTAGAAAGGTGCTTCAGAAACTGAAAGAAGCCAATCTAAAGTTGAGTCCCACTAAATGTAAATTATTCAGAAAGGCATTGACTTAACTTAGACATGTCATCTCTTTCGCAGGTGTGTGTACAGATCGAGAAAATGTGTCAACAGTTGAAGCCTAGAGACGGCCCGAAAACCTTCATCAGCTAATAAGTTTCCTTGGGCTTTACAGCTACTACAGAAGATTTGTGAAGGATTTTTCTACAGTCGCAAGACCCCTTCACAGATTGAGAAAGCAAACAAACGTTCTTGTGGACAAAAGAATATTATGATGTACTTAACAACTTGAAGGAAGCTATCAGGTCTAATCCTGACGTGTCTTCAGCTCGACAATCCATGTAGTTTCGACATGGATGTCAGCATTGAAAGTGTTGGTGCTGTCTTGTCCCAAGATATAAACGATCAAGAACGTGTCGTGGCCTACTGGAGCGACTGCCTGTCAAAACAGGAGAGGAATTAGAGTCACGAGGAAAGAGTTGCCCTCTATAATAAAGCCACAGAACATTTCTATCATTATCTCTACGACAAAAAATTCCTGCTCCGCACGGATCATACTTCGTTGACCTGGCTTATAAATTTCAATTATCCTGAATTCCAAATACCCAGGTGGAAACATAGATTCCAGGAATACGATATCACTATCCGTCATCGGGAGGGATCATCACATGGATACTCCGATACCCTGTCAAGAAGGCACTGCCCAGAAAGCTGCCGATTTTGTTCCAGTGTCGAAGCGAAATACGAGCTGCTTAATCCGGTCGCACGACAAATTACAATATCATGATCGGCTGATCGAGACCCAAGTTCTGACAAAGAAGTCAGGAAAATTCAGCTGGAAGATGAGATGGCGACATTAACCCGTTTAGGGCCAGCGTCGCGTATACGCGACGCAATGATTCCACTCCTACCAGTCCAGCATCCCGTATACGCGACGTAACGATTATGCTCCTTCGAGCCCAGCGTCGCGTATACGTGAAATTAAAACGGTACAATTTATTTGAATTTTTAAAAGCCAGTAAATGGGGCTAAGTGGTAATTGTTTTCACATGGGTTGATTCATACGGCATTTGACCTTCATGTACTGGCATTAATTTCTGTTTTGTACTTCTGGTTTCGAGAGATTTATTGAAATAAACAAACTGGAAATCACGGCTGTTTATAAGTGCGGCTGTGAGTTAAAGGTAATTGTTTATTTCGTTAGGATTTTTTTTCTCGTGATCAGTAACGGATATCCTGCCAGTGGGGGTCTTTCCTTGATCACTTTCCGGTCATCGTGGACGCTGTTTTCGATTTAGAAAAACAGGATTTTTTTTTAATATGAACCTGATGTCACACAGGGTTTGAGGATAAAATATTTCTGAGTGTCTTTCGAAGAAGTTTTGGTACATGTGTCAGGGTTATATTCAGTTTAATTCCGTTAGCCATGGCTAAAAGACCTTACATAAAAACTTAAAAATTTGTCCAAAATTACCGGACACTATGCCTTTCCGTCTAATTGGAAGACAGTTTCCAAAAATTTACGTTAACGGAAAAGTAATAAAGGAAGGAGAAGATGGTTGTGTGCGCTAAAACCAAGGAAAAACAAAACCAAACAACGTATTTTTTTACGCAAACAACGTGCGATATATGTAATGTAGGACTGTGTATCGATCCTTGTTTTGAGTAGCAGAATTTTTAAATTTTAGTTTAATTACCTACAAGTAATTCTTGTTTAGTTTTTTATTAATTTCGTATTTGAAATTTTTCATGTTTATAGTATTTATTTCTGCGTGTATAGTTATGATTTTAGTATTTTGACCATTTAATTTATTTCTATTAATGTGATATACTTTTTTTATTAATACACATTAAAAACAAGTACATTAAATACGCAACTTCAAACACTGAAGTCATAATATCAAAATGCTGACTTTATACATTTTTTTTTTTTTTTGTTGTAAAATTAGGATTACCTGCTGAAAATGCGCGGGCCGGTGGCGACGATCCATTTCAGCGGGTCCGGTCCTGTGTCATCGCTTCGTTCTCCCGGCGCTGGTCTTTAGAGGTTAAACCCATAATTGATTTAACGGAGTCCTTAAGCAGAAAACATACCTGGCAGGACATTTCGATCTATAGTCCGACAACAAAACAATACTGGGCTCTCTGGGGCTCACTCCATATTCGAAACGGCGTCTTATACCGGAAATTCGAATGGAATAATAGAAAGGCATTCTGATGACAGCGGATATTTCCAAGATCCCGGATCTCGGACGTTCTTAAAGAATGGCATAGCAACCCTGCAGGAGTCCATTGCGGAATAACGAAGGCTTTGCAGAGAGTTCGAGAACGCTTCTAATGGAGTAAATTGCAAAGGATGGCGTGCCAAAGTAGTGCCGATCTTGCGATGTCTTTGCAAGTCGGAAAGGACCGAAGAAAATGAACCGAGGCAAGCTGCAACGCTACATTGAACGTATGGCATGTGACATTCTTGGACCTGCGTCACGAATTGCTGATGGCAACAAATACATCCTCGTTGTCATAAATTGCTTCACTAAGTAGCCAAGTAGCCTATACCTGATCAAGAAGCTGTCGCAGGTGCAGAAATAATGATACAGCGCTAAATTTCCGGGTCCGAAGTGCCTCGCCAGTTGCATTCCATCAAGGAAGAAATTTTGCATTGGCTGTAAACAAATATCGCTGGAAACTACTCAGCATTGACGAAACCCAAACGACGCCTTTACATCCTAAGTCGGACGGCATCATAGAGAGGTTTAATCGAACCATCCTGAATAACCTTGGCGATTTTCAGAAAGAAACAGGACTTGGACAAGAAGTTACATTTGTTTTTACTAGCTTACCGCAGTGCTGTCCATGAGACTACTGGCTGTTCGCCATCGCAGATGCTGTTCCGTCGTAACCTTCGTTTGCCTTGTGATCTTCTGTTTGGTCCCCATCGGGATGCGCCTTCATCACATGAGGAGTACATACAAGATTTCCAGACACTGTTTAAAGTGATGCACAAGTTTTTACCAGAACAGGTCAAATTGGCGACGGAGAAGACGAACACCCGCTACGACACGAGAGCTACAGGACATTGATTCAACAAAATGGACAATGTGTGGTTATGAAATCTGATTCGAGGGAAAGGACTCTGTCCTAAACTAGAGTCATCTTGGAATAGTCCTTATACAGTCCTAAGCAGGCTGAATGACCTCGCAGTTCGGATCCGTAAGTCATCAAACTCTAAGCCTTATAAGCTATTTTCTCCCGCCTTATTGGCATGCCTTCATTGTGTGGTGGTCTGCACGCTGGGCGCGTATTTCAGAGGATTGTTGTTCGATTCCCGGCGAAAGTGTTGTACATTTTTCATCATGCCTGCCTCGGAAAAAATCTAATGACTCTATAGTGGCGCCAGAAGAAAAGGGTGTTGAATGATGGTTCTCCACATCCAGAATTTGGCGATTGGGTCCCCTAAAAAATCCAAGTCGCCCTTTAAAAAGGGGGAGTATATAAGGTACTTTCTCCCATCTTTTTGGCATGTCTTCGTGTTGTGGTGGTCTGCTCTCTGGACGCGTATTCTAGAGGTCACTGATTCCATTCCCGTTGAAGGCGTTGCGCATTTTCATCTTCTCTGCCTCGAAAAAGAACTTAATAACTCTACAGCGTAAAGTAGTTCGTAGCTACCGGCCTCCTTACTATGGCCATAGTACTTAGTATATATAACGTAAATAGTATAAGATCATAGATGGTCCATTTTTTTTCTAAATTTGTACACTTATTTGTTTATTATTTGGTTTGTTTTAAAGTAGTTATTTTAATTATTGTTTATGTTGTTTGTTACTGTAATTTAATGTGCATTAGTGAATTGATACTTTAGAAGTAAGTATGGCTTCCTCTCCAAGGATTGTTCTACCCAGGACGTGCAGTCCATGGGAAGCGGGCAGTGTTACGAATTTTGCATTTATATAGGTAATGTTTGTAGAATTATAATTAAAATTGTTTAATTTTTCTGTGCAATGTAGCATGAGACATATTTTAAGAGAAACCTACGCCGAAAAAGCAAAAATACAGGATTTAACATTTAATAAATAGATATCTCGTTATTTACATTTAAATTGAATAAATGTAATTGACTACTGCGTAAGCTATAACCGTAATTCTTTTTATTTTCCAGAAATCTCGAGAAGGAAAGAAATTAATAGAACTCTCTCGCTACCGATTGAAAGCTTTAAAAAGCCGGAGAGAGACATCTCAGCTCAGTTGCTTAGTGATTATTATTGCGATTTGTTTTAGTTCCACGATAACTGAATTAACTTATTCTTTCTTTCTGAACTGCGTTGTATTATAACGTTTTCGTAAAGTATAGCTACTGGTTGTCTTGCGTTCTTTTTAACGTATTTGCGTTCTAAGAATTATTTCGAAAGGACTGTTAGAAAAACCTTGCTCTAAAGTTATCATTGCATATAAAGGTTGTAAGGATCTTAAGTTTTACTAACGTTTATTTTATTTTAAATCTTTACTATCACTTCTTATTTTCTACTTCCGGCCAGAATTAAAAGCTTTAACTTATTTATGCAAATTTGTCTGGCGAACGCCAAGTACATAAGTTGTGGCTTTTTGCCAAGCGAGAGAGAGGAAGGAGTTAGTAGAAGCAGGCCGCTTTCCTTAGCAGTTTTTACTCGGTTGCTGGTTGGTTTAATCCTCTTAATAATTTTAAACGTATTGTAGTGTTAACAGTTCTCGGTACTACATACGGCTTCCTCTTAATATACGGCCAATCTTCTCGGAGGCCCTTGTTTCTTAAGTTAGAGTTTAGTTAATACTTTTATATTCTTACGGTCAGACCACAAGTGGTTGGTCTCTGTTTTCCGAAGTACGGAAATCATTGTAAAGAATGAAAAATAAATGAAAAATAAAGGGTTTCGTATACCCTTCCTGTGTATCTTGTCTACTTCCCACATTTATTGAACATAGCTTTAGTAAGCTCCCTGTTCCGAATCAGGTTCTTGAATGTTCCCCAAGCAAGTAAGGCGGAACATTGAACCTGATAGTGGCGCCCGACGAAGAAGAATAACCATGGCCGAGTTTCAAGAAGAACCTGTGGTGCCTGCAGAAGCGGCGCAGAATCCAGAAATGCCAGCTGCCGCCCTGGAAGGATTTGGTTACATCGTCCAGACAATGCGCGCAGCGATGAAACCAGAAGCAACATTTAATGGAAATTCACCGGTAACCAGTTTTTTCGAAAAAATAGATGACCACTTCATGATGTATCCCGTGCACGAGTTCCAGAAAGTCACATTAGCTACCAGCGCTTTGAGGGGCCAAGCGCTTAATTGGTTCAAATGCATAGGCAGAAGTCTCTTGGGTCAAGCGGGAAGTCCCACCTATACTTAAGAAAATTTCAAGACTGCCTTAGTAAAAGCCTTCCCTGTCGTAAAGGATCGTGCGAAATTAGAAGCGGAACTTTTCAGCATATATCAACAAAGAATCGAAAATATTTTTACCTTTATTTTAAGAAAAATTCACGTCTTCAAACTCTTGTATCGAAACCGTCCGGATCCTGAGATAATTCAAGTGATTTTGCCGAGGTTACTTCCCCAAGTACAAGACTTTATTGAATTAAGGAATCCGACTACACTGGAAATGTTATTTGAGCTAGCAATCCAGTTTGAAAGTCGAAGAACGGCGGACATTGAAAGAAGATGCCAATATCAACAACGAAACCAATTTGGTGAGCCAAGACCACAGCAAAGTCAAGCACACGGCTACGGAAGCAAAGCGAATCAGTGGGCAAGGAAACCCGAGTATGAAAAAAAAAAACCGGCGAACGTCGACAGTTCAATAGCAATCCAGGAAAAAAGTCTCAAGGCCAGTGGAAAAAGAAGGAAAGCATGGAAAGAAAAAAAGATTTAAACTAAAACGGATTTCTGCTGACGGGAGGGTGCGGAAATCCGAAGGCCAAGAAAACCTCTCTTCCTTCAAGTTAAATACAGTAATGGTGAAAAATTTGACTCTTCCGAAGATTGAAGTGTTGGTGAATAACATCCCAGCCACCGCACTCCTGGATACAGGCGCGCAGTGTTCTTGTGTGGCAGAAAATTTTTTTAGGAAGTATTTTCGGAAATACCGCATATATAATTCGGATAATACGACAGTGTTAGCTGCGCAAGGAGAAAGATGCAAGTGCATAGGTAAATTACCGCTATACGTCCGTATCAAGGACGAACAAGTAAAGGTTATGTTTTTTATAGTAAAGAATCTTCAAGCACATATTATCTTAGGGATAGATTTTCTTTCAGAGGCAGAAGCAACGCTGGATTTTAATGAAACGTCCCTTAAGCTGACGATGAAACCAGTTCGAGAAGAAAAAACGGAACCGCCAATGTTAAACCTTGATCACCTGCCTAAGGAAGAGCAACAAAGAATCCGACAAGTGGTAAGTGAATTTGCTTCGTTATTTAGTGATATTCCAGGATTTACTCAAGTTACTAACCATAGTATTGACACCGGAGATTCAATGACAGTTCGCCACAAAGCATACCGGTATGATAAGAATAAAGAAAAAATTATAGAATGGCACATTAGCGATATGCTACGTAAAAAGATCATAACGCCCATCTCAAGTAGTTATGCTAGCCCGGTGGTTTTATGTAAGAAAAACAATGACTACCTATTTACACATCCAAAAAGGTGGCGTTTCGCGATTGACTATCGTAAATTAAACTCCGTAACTAAATATCCGGTATATCCGTTACCGATTATTGAAGAAATTCTAAGGAACATAACGTCGACCAAATATATGACGAATTTAGACTTAACGACTGGTTATTTTCAAATAGGGGTTAGACTGGAGGACGTGCCTAAGACTGCTTTTATAACCAAGTCTGGCACTTATGCATTCCTGCGTATGCCGTTTGGCCTTTCAGGGGCACCGGCATCATTTCAGCGATGTATGGACATGGTGCTAAGGCCTGTTCTTGGGAAGTCCACATTTATCTATTTAGACGATATCATTATTACTAGTGATAATCTGGGCCAACATGTACAGGATTTAAGACAGGTGTTTTCATTATTAAATGAGGCCGGTCTAAAAGTTAATGTCGAAAAGTGCAAATTAGCAGCCCCTGAATTAAAATACTTAGGTTACAAAATATCTCAGAAAGGAATCGAGACAGACGAATCAAAAATAGTCGCTGTGCAAAAGTATCCGCCGCCAAATACGGCGAAGAAGCTCTCTTCTTTTCTAGGACTTTGTTTATATTATAGGTCCTTTATAAAAGATTTTGCAGCTATTGCTGAACCATTGTTAAAATTAAAAAGGAAAAAGGCAAGATTCTCGTGGACAGCCGAAGCCAATAGTGCTTTCGAAAAATTAAAGCAAGCATTAACGCAAGACCCTATGTTGAAATTTCCTGAAAAGGACGAGAATTTAGAAATTTCAGCGGATGCTTCGGATTATGCGGTAGGAGCGGTACTTTCGCAAAATCAGCAGCCCGTGGGATTTTTTAGTCGAACTTTAAATCAAACACAAAGAAATTATTCCGCGACTAAGAGAGAGGCACTTGCAGTTCTGTTAGCAGTGCAAAAGTTGAGTCTATTTTGGAAGAGCGCCAATAACTGTGTATTCTGATTATGCGGCAGTAACTAGATTGTACTCAGGGAGAAACTTATAGCCAAGGTTAATAAGATGGGCACTCAAGCTACAAGAATATAATCTGGTAATCAAGCATACCCCCGGAAAGGAAAATATCGTAGCAGATGCCCTATCCAGAATAACAATAGATGAAGAAGGTAATACTGTAAAGGTGGCAATACTCACAGCATGTACAATAAATTCCCGAGAAACTGTAATAACCGAACTGGGTAAGGATCCTGAGTTTGGAAACATTTATGAGTATTTAAAGGATCCTGAAAATTTTAGCCACCAAGATATAGTGGCGATAAGAAATAGGGCGGCCCATTACGGACTAATAGATGGTCTATCATTTTATTCAAAAACTACAAATTCCAACAACGAATTTCGACCTGTTATCCCAGCTAGTCTTAGATTAAATATCCTGCAGGAGTTACATGACTGCCCTTTAGCTTCTCATGCTGGTATTCGAAAAACTATCCAACGCGTACGCGAGGTAGTCTACTTTCCTAAACTGCAAATTTAACAAGGGCGTATGTACAGTCCTGCCCAACATGTCAAGCAGTTAATTATATTAATTTCCGCCCGGCCGGGTTTCTAAATAGTATTAAATCCGATTTTCCAAATGAAATAATTGGCATCGATTTATTGGGCCCTTTCCCAAAAAGTCAGTTAAATAAAAGTCGCTATCTCCTTGTTATGGTTGATCATTTTAGTAAGTGGACCGAAATTGTCCCCTTAAAACGAGCCTCCGCGAAATTAGTTACTGATTCTATTTTAAATAAATATATTTTAAAATACGGTGCGCCCCTAAAAGTTATATCGGATAACGGTCCTCAATTTGTAAGTTATATATTTGAAGACATGTGCCAAAAACTGGGCATACGTCATTTAAAAATTGTCCCGTATCGGCCGCATTAAAATATAGCGGGACGGGTCAATAGAAATATAGTGAAAATTATCCGTAGTTATGTTAAAAATTTTCATAAAAGCTGGGATAACTATGTCAATCAGTTTTCTTTCGCCCTTAGGACCGCAAAACATGATACAACGGGCAAAACTCCTGCTGAGTTATTTTTAGGCAGAAAGCTTATAACGCCGTTAGATAAATTATTTTATGTTCAACAAAGAGCCCCAGAATTTAAAATGGGTGATATTAGAAAAATTAATTAAAGAAGCAAAAAAGAACACTGAAGTAGCACAAAGAAAACAGAAGCTCTATTATGATATGAAACGACGGGGAGTAACTTATAAATTAGGAGATGAAGTATTAAAAATTAAGCATTCACTTTTTTCAGCACCAGAAGATAAAACCGCCAAATTTTTCCCACGATTTGAAGGACCATATGTCATAGAAAAAATAACTCACGCTGTAGTGGTGTTAAAAGCCAGAAATGGTGAAACATGCTCCGCAAACATTGACCAAAAAAACCCTACTATGACTGTAATAAAATGCAAATATTTAAAGATCTTTTGCAGGATCCGGCACAGCAGGCACGGCAGGCACTGCAGGCACAAGCTCCAGAGGTGGAAAAACGACAAGTACAAGGGCAAGCCATTAGGAGGCAGGAGCAATTGAAAAGAAAGTATCCCCGTTGGAAAATTGAATGTAACAAGAAAAAGATGCCGTTCCACCGACCACAAAAGAGAGCGCACGACCACAACCAGAATGAAGAAGGGAGAAGTACGACGAATGCAAAGAGAGCCAGGAGAACTAACAGCAACTATAACCCAGCTCCCAAACGGAAGATCTACTCATCGGACAGGACTCTACGCAGCAAATGTCGCCGAACTGCGGAAGGACCACCAGCGGCGGAGGAAAAGATACAAGGAAAATTTGAACGGCCAGCAACGAGGTCCAAGCAGGAACGAGAGAGAAGTGTCCCGGTTCCGCCAAGACCAGCGGCCATCAAACGGTCAAGACCACAAGCAGAGGCGAAAAAGAAGGTATTCAAGGCTGGCCGAACTGGAGGGAAAAGAAAGCTCCTAGAGGAAGGAACTGAAGGGCGAGCCCGCACAAGAAGGAGGATAAATCAAACACGAATCTTAGCTACCTTCCAGGACTGGGCAGAGAAAAGAATGTCCGAATATCACAAAGATAAGTAAAATTTTATGTTACTTTGCAAACTTAAGTTAATCTTTCATTCTTACTGCAAGTGGCGGAATTCAAGACATTTTACCTCATGTGAGTTCTACCTTATCGCCAAAAAGGCGAGAAATGAGTTATTACCTATTTTGGTATTATGCTTTTCAATTACTCGCGAGTAAAACTAAAGTTGATGTATAATAGGAATGTGTAAATACTTGAATATTGTAAAAGTTATTGTATAAATTTTATTTAAAACATTCTGGCATAAAAGAAGTTTTAGTCGGAAAGACTTTTGAAATGTAGTATTTCAATGTAGAAAAATTGGCACTTGCTTGGAAAAGAATAGAAGTTAACAATGTACTACTAATGTATGTTTTAAATTGCGTAAAATTAACGGCATGTTAATATGTCCTTATATACAATGTGAACTGTTATTTTAAATGTTAAGAAATACTGTGATATGGTAAAAGTGAAAGTAATGCCAAAAAGTTTAAACTTATTCGTGTGACTGAAAAAAAGAGAAAAGTATAGTGAATATGTGTTAAAGGTTGAATGAATGTAATTAGGCTCTCTGACGCTACACTTCAGAGTTAGCCACTTTCAGAATAGTACCTCAGGGTTTAGAGATGAAGATAGGGTGTGTTACGAAGTCTTGTTATGTTGAATTTTAACACGTTAGTGTTTTTATTGTAGGCGGCAGTGTTGAACACTGGTACATAAACACATTCGTGTTCGGTGTTTTCTTTTACAACGCATGTCAGAGAGCACGGGGAGAGATAATTAAATAAAAGTCATGAATGAAATAAGAATGTTAGGAGAAATATAAATATTCATGTTACTTGCCATTTAATTGTGTAACATTTCATTAAACTAGTTTTCCTTCCAGATCACTGGAAGGAACCAGATTTCAACTAAAAGCTCCTGTTTAGATGCAGTACAGATGAAAAGTAATTGTCCATGGAGCTGATAATGTAGAAACAAATTTTTATTTTAAATTTCTAGTTTCTAGTGAGAAATGTTTGTAAAAGATTGGCCTTGCGTTAGATTCTAGAGCTAAAATTTTCAACAAGGTCGTTTTAGACCTCAGTTTCAAGACATCTCAGCTCAGTTGCTTAGTGATTATTATTGCGATTTGTTTTAGTTCCACGATAACTGAATTAACTTTTTCTTTCTCTCTGAACTGCGTTGTATTATAACGTTTTCGTAAAGTATAGCTACTAGTTGTCTTGCGTTCTATTTAACGTATTTGCGTTCTAAGAATTATTTCGAAAGGACTGTTAGAAAAACCTTGCTCTAAAGTTATCATCGCATATAAAGGTTGTAAGGATCTTAAGTTTTACTAACGTTTATTTTATTTTAAATCTTTACTATCACTTCTTATTTTCTACTTCCGGCCAGAATTAAAAGCTTTAACTTATTTATGCAAATTTGTCTGGCGAACGCCAAGTACATAAGTTGTGGCTTTTTGCCAAGCGAGAGAGAGGAAGGAGTTAGTAGAAGCAGGCCGCTTTCCTTAGCAGTTTTTATTCGGTTGCTGGTTGCCTTCCAGGCCAGATGTTTAATCCTCTTAATAATTTTAAACGTACTGTAGTGTTAACAGTTTTCTGTACTACATACGGCTTCCTGTTAATATACGGCCAATCTTCTCGGAGGCCCTTGTTTGTTACTCCAAAGTTAAGTTAGAGTTTAGTTAATATTTTTATATTCTTACGTTCAGACCACAAGTGGTTGGTCTCTGTATTCCGAAGTACGGAAATCATTGTAAAGAGTGAAAAATAAATGGTTTCGTATACCCTTCCTGTGTATCTTGTCTACTTCCCACATTTATTGAACATAGCTTCAGTAAGCTCCCTGTTCCGAGTCAGGTTTTTGAATGTTCCCCAAGCAAGTAAGGCGGAACACTGAACCTGATAAGGTTTATACGTACAACTCATTACGCGCTTTCTAGGCATGAAAGCTTTTGCATCATTCTACGGGTAGATACGTGACGGAGGACTGGGACACCTGACGTATACATGGTGTGATACAAAAAAAAAAAAAAAAAAAAAAAACGAGAGAAGGAGACTGTGTAGCTTGAAAAAAGAGTGGAGTCGGCAATATCTGTTTATCTGACGTCATCCCACACACGTCCTCTATCCAGGTGGCCAGTTTCGACTTAAGCAATCACACCAGTTGGGAGTACTGCATCATTTAGTGAACATGTGCAACTGCATTCTGCTGGAAGAAATGTCTGATGTAAAACCTGAACAGCGAATCAACATTAAGTTTATTAAGAAATTAGCCACGAATACATTTTAAATGTTAATTGATACTTACGGATATGAAGTTTTGTCTCGTGCACGTGTTTGAATGTCATAAGCGGTTTTTAGAGGGAAGGCGCAAAGCATGCATGTCAAAATCAAAATTCAAAGGAATGTTAATTGTCTTCTTCGACATTAATGAAATTGTAATCATATAGGCGATTCCTATGGGTCAGACTGTTAATCAACACTTCTACACTGAATTAATAAAAAGACTTCCTGAAAAAATTAGGGAAAAATGGCTACAGTTGAGGCGTGACGGATGGCTGTTGCACCTGCACAATGCGCCCGTTGACATGACCCTATCTGTCAAGCAGTTTCTGACCAGCAAAAACATTACTGTGATGGCACATCCTCCTTATTCACCTGATTTGCCTCCATGCAACTTCTTTTTATTTCCTTAAGTTAAGTCGAGCTTAAAGGGAAGCTATTTTACCTCAGTTGAAGACGTTCAGACAGAAACGGAGAATCTCCTGCAGGGCTTTCCAAAAACCTCGTTCCAGAACTGTTACCAGCAATGGCAGCACCGAATGCAGAAGTGTGTGAAAGTGTGCGAAATGCTGAAGGCGAGTACTTTGATAATGTCACGGGGTACTGATTCTGTAAGTACAATGATTTATTGGAAAAGTCTCATTTTTTTGTGTCACACTTCGTATGTACCAGGTTTTTCCACTGTCTAGAGACAACTCCTCCCGAAGATCCCTAAAACCTATCATTGGTTAATTGAAAAATTAAAACGAGATCTGCTAACCAAAACTATAAACAAGATCTGCTAAACAAGACTCTGCACGTCTGCTAAACAAGACCTGCAGATGTGCTTTTGGTATACAGATTATACACAGGTTTTGCTAGCTATATAAAACTATATACAGTTAAACAAGGGCTGTAGAGGTACTTAGTACCGCAGAGGTGGTATACAAAGGATATAAAGGTTCTTCTGGTTACATATTACGTTACATAAGAACACATACAAATGTATTAAACTAACATAAAAATACACATAAAACATGAATATAATTTTTTGAACACGATTAAAACAAACATACTCGTACTAATCAATGAGCTGCTGCCCAAAGTATGTTTGTAAGTGTTTTATATATGTAAGGTTTGTAATATATGTAAGGTTTTTTAATCTGAGTCATTAGTGGGGGCGGTAATGGGTTTTCTGGCGTCCTTAAATCCTTAAAGGTTATCAATCAGATACTTCAGCTCTCAATCACTAGTGCGGGTTAATTAGGTTCGCATACAGTTGAATTTAGGGTTTCGATTTTTTAATTACATTTACGAATTTATTTGGCAATCTCATAAACTCAAATTGATTCATATTTTGATTCGGTTCTTTTTTATTATATTTTAAAAAATATTATCAAAAGCAACGCTTAGAATATTTTATGTGTTTTATTTTATTGCTCTGCATTCTATTTTGCCGTGATTTTAAATACTTGTTCAAAATATATTACAGTTACATTCGCAGAAGAGCTAAGTTTTGAAAGAGTGAAAGTGAAAGCAATATTTCTCTTCCATTTGTTCTAATCGCAATCGTTTTTGCGTAATCGAGCTTAAATGATGTACGATGTTAATCCTCCAAAACAGTACTCGAAATCAATCATGGTAGCTTTCTGTACGTATAAAAATGTCTTCAATCCTTTCTATTCTCTCACTCTCTCGAGCTTTTTCTTCATTCTTCATTCTCCCCAGGCTTATATATGTGTACTAAACACTGATATAAAGCATGAAAGACCAGATTAAGACGAATAATCCTGATGATGAGTAGTAAAGGTTCATTCACTGTGTTCTACGAAACGGTTATCAATAATATTGTTATGAATTATACATCGCAGCCTCTAATCGATATATCGATATTCAATTAATAGACGCAGAGTCTAGAATCTCGTAACTTTCTCATACGGCATCTCATCAGCTTCAACAGGGTGTTTTCAAAACAAAGCAAATTCACAATGAATTCGAAAATAAATTTAAATGTTTTTGATTAATGTACTTAAATTTTCATATGAGAACTGCTACAAAGTTTTATTTAGTAATAGGATACTGGGAAAATAATATTTTTTCACAAACCTCAATGCATTGAATGCATTGTAAAACACGTGATCTAAACCAAATGTGCTATTATTTTTTTATTATATAGAAATTATTAAAAATTTCTTGAACATCTAGAAGAAACATTTGTTAACGAATTATTAAAAAAGTTACAGCGAAGGAATTTTTTTTACTCCTTTAATGTGTGCGTTTGTAATTAGAGAAAGTCTATTATACTTTAAGGAAACGATTTTAACATCTCTCTGTTATACCAAAACAAGGTATTTCTTGCGGAAATTTATTTCTATGATTCTTGGCTAATTTTTCGTGAAAGTAGACTTTTTCTTAGCACCGTCATGAAATTTTATCCCACTCCTTTTGGTTCATTTTCCAATGTCTACTCAGTGTTATTGTGTGCCGTTTCCTAAAGCTCGTTTTTAAAAACCGAAAGCTTGGAAGTCCATTAAAGAAGAGTCAGGTAATGTTGCAGGTGTGTTATTTAATGGGATACATTTTATTTCTGTTTCTGATTTTTCCTTCCTTGAAGAAGCAGTGCCACTAAAGGCTTCGTCCATACGAAAATCAACTTTTATTGATCATCTTTCACATAAGGCAGGAATTGTTTCTTCAAAGTTGGTTCTAAAATATTATGCTGATACTAAAATGAATTATTTTGATCCTTACTTGAATCTTTATTGAGTTTTAATTTACCGTTTTAACAAACCCTCTAACTATTATGAACCCTGCTGGGAATTTTTCTGTATAATCATGGAGCAGTTTTGTTCTGTCACCTTCGTCAAACGCCGGCTAGCTCTAAAAGTGTTTATGAACAGAGCACTGAAACAGTTACAAAAATATGCATCAAAACAGAACATACACACAAACTGAGCATCTAATAATATTTCATTGAAAATGACGGAGACATAATATTGAAAAGCCTATCCTCATCGCAGCTAGAGGTCGACTGTAAGCTCTTCTCGTTGCCATTAGATTGCGTTCCATAAAATAATTCGTTTACATCCAAATAGTTCGGTTACACAATCACTTATGATACCCAGGCCTTATCGAGTGTTGTCACAAATTTCTATTTATCAGCAGGTAATGGTTTTTGCAATGATTTTCAAAACTTTGTTTTTCTTTCCGTAATATGCTTTGATAAAAGTAGATAGACTTCAGATTTACAATTTTTTTTAACTTAAAAATCTTTATAAATAATATTATTAGTTACTGCGCCAGAAGATATTCCCAATGCCAGGGCAAGTGATCTTTTAATATGAGGATTTCCTTTCTGGATCAGAAACTTAATTTGTTTCAAATTTAACCGCATTCGAAGTATGTATGAAGTAAAGGAAATATGGTAACCGCGAAAATTTTCGGGTATTATATTTCAACGAAAATGTCCATTTCGATCGCTAACGAATGCTATTTAACGATGTTTTTTCATGACATCTGTACGTAATTACAGAATAAAGGACCCTTTTTTCACCAAAACCACTTGTAAAAGGGTTTTAAAATGGATTCAGAAAAGATTTTTTCATGACGTTTGTTACGTACGTACGTATATAAATGTGTATATGTATCTTGCATAACTCAAACCCGAGTAGCCTCAGAACTTTGTATATAGGACTGTTATAACATGTAGTTGTGCACCCCCTTTTTGGTTGCAATCGGCTGCACCAAAAATATATATTAATTCAAAATAAAGTAATTAAAAGTAAATTAAAAAGCCTATGACTTGCGCTAAAGCTGAAAAATAATAAACTAATAATTCATAATAATTTATAATAAGAAAACTTTCCATATACCATCTCCAAGGAACACAAATTTAATTTAAAACCGTCAATGAAAAAAGATATTTTTAGTTAGAATTTAAACTAGTATTTTAAACATTAATTTCAATCTACTATTTAAAAAATCTGCTAAGAAAAAACTTTAATTGCAAAAATACCAAAACCAAAAGAAAATTTTAATTATTGAAAAAGTAACTATTGTTACTGATCGCAGATTAATCGACTTATCAAGGAGATAAACCAATCTACCATCAATTAGCAACAACTAAATTAATAGAGTGTTTCATCTTACTTTCAAGTAAGCATCCAATTATTTGCTAGATCCAAACCATAAGTCACAATTAATACTCAATCAAAATATAGACATTATTCATTTAAGCCAAAAGAATCCTGTTAAACAAAAGAACAAATAATCACATAATTAAAGTTGCCAATTAAGAACACAATTAACCTGAACGAGATGCTTACTTTAGGACACATATACCCTACACTCAAAAACAGAAGTAAACATACTAGAACATTAAAAATTTGTTTTCAACTGTTGAAAGAAGATTCTGATCTCTTCTTTAAAATTGTAATTCTTAGTATTTTTCCTATAGAACCTAATAACACAAACAAACAAGTTTAAGAATAACAAGTAAAAAAAATTGCTTAAAAACTATTGCTAATACGCCCAAGAGGGCGTTTTCTTAACGTTTTGAGTGTTACCTTTGCTTATTAAATATCATGTTCTTCTCATTTAAATCATAAAATTCAGTTCAACTGCAATATCGGAAAATAATTTTTAAATGAGCATATCTTTAGAAGTTCAGATACACAGTGTCATGCGCTGGAGATAATTTTTTCCCTCTTCCGTACAGTTTTGCTACTGCTCGCTTTGAAGTCGTTGAGTTTGTTAATCAAAAATTCGTTGAAATGTTACAAAAAATGAAATCTATAATAAAACAAATTTCAAATTCCAAATTAGGCTTACAGTTGCCTATATTCGGTGGAAGATTACGTTATTCAAAATTTGATGGTTTTAGGTACCGTTGTTTTATCACAATACGAAAAACATGCATACATTTATGCAGAACCTTCATTATTTAATTTCTTTAAATATAACACAGGGCGATAATATTTGGTGGCAACAATTGGAAAAGTGAATCAGCGTTTTCAGTGAATCGACGCAAAATGCCAAAACGAAATTAATAGTCCTTCTGGGCAAATTGCACCTTTGGGCTTAAAATATAATTTTTTTTTAATTGACTGAAAATATTTTTTTTATTTATTTTATTTGACGGAGGTTGTTTAGCTGAACCAGAAACCACCGCTGCTTTTAAGTACTTATTAAAACATAATTAACTAGAACAATAACAATAAATTTAACCATAAAATACTATTTAATAGGTATAGAATGAAAAGAATAACTGATGCTTAGGGGACTCATACAGATTAAAACACTTAAGATCTTCGAATATGTGACTTTTGCCACAATTGAGATATTTTATTTATTTTAAAAGCAATTACTTTCGACTTTTTACAGCTGACTACATAATATAGCTGCTTTGGAGACTAACCAGAAAATGTGTGTTGACAAAAATATTTTTATAATTTAATTTGTGACAAAATATTTTATGCGTTGAAGTCATGTTTCCACCTTGCGTGCATGATATTTTAAAAATAGCTAATGATACATTCTTGCAATTTGATGGGATTCTTTAGATGGGCACTATATTTTAACTGAACGAAAAATTTGATGAATATTTTAATATTAAACGGTTTTATGCACGACAGCATTACAGATTTTTTAATAAAATACATTTTATAAACTCAACTCCAAATAAGATAAAAATTTAACATGAAATTCTTAGAATATTTGGTTCACAGTTGTTTTCAAATGCTATGAAACTTATATAAGAAATATGGAATAAAATTATGCAACAGAATGTTTTAATTTGTGCGCGCAAGGTGGAAACATTATATGAACGCATAAAACATTTCGTCACAAAACAGATTAATTTATAAAAATATTTGTGACAACACAAATTTTCTACTTACTAGTTCAGAAAGCAGCTACATTACGTAGTCAGCTGTAAAAAGGTGGAAGAAATTGCTTTTAAAGTAAATAAGTATCCCAATTCTTGCAACAGCAACATATTCGAAGATTTTAAGTGTTTAAGGTGCACGAATCCTCTTAATAACGATTTCTTCTTCGATAATTTTCTATGAAAAAAATTTGTTTTCTTTCTGTTAACTAAAGCATGTTTCTTAAAATACAAACATCTTTTAATCATGTATTTGCGAAGATTTATATGATACCAGGTTATATTATTATTATTAAATTATTTTATTAAAAATATACTTTCACGAACACCGTAGTTCATATCATGGACTCCGAAATGCAATTATCAAGACTTCCAGAGGACAGATTTCACCCACTGCGATAAACGATCCATGGGAATTCTAATAATTCTAAAACATATTAAGTAATTAAAATATGTTACTTAAGTTATAGGATAAACCTGTTCAACGTCCCTCTGCTCAGATAAATTTTCATCTTTTCTCAAGAAGCAAAACTTATCAAAATCGTAGAAACAACCTTGTATTTAGCGTAAGTATATTGAAATACTCAAACCCATTGAGTGTTTCAATATACTCGTACTTACGCTAAATACAAGGTTGTTTCTACGATTTTGATTGTCACATTAGCGTATTTTTCTTCTTAGTCAAGCAAAACTTAACTAGAAGAATTAATAAAGCCCACGTCTTGTGATGCAACTAAAACTTAACAAAACTAGTCACCGATACCTCCGAAATATCAGCATTGGATACATTTGAACACGTATAAAAGCAAAAAATTACTTTCATCTTCTAATTATTTCGATTACAACTAACATACGTTCTAGGTCTACGTGTTAATAGAATACAAGGATCATTCGCCAAAATCGCAGATTGGTTATTTACAAGCAACTACTAATTGGTGGTTTACCACAGGTCTGTTTTACATCTGCGATTTCGCTCGCAATTTAAGCTGAACATTGAATTCTGATGATAGCCAACGGATGAAACGGAAGGCACAGAAAAGAATTAACATAAACGTATGTTAGCAGTGTCTTTCAACTGTTACACAATTTAATGATTTTTATTATTACTACATTCAGAGTAAATGGTAACAATTATAGTATCTTTTCAATACATAACATTAGATATGACCTTAAAAACTTGTATTTATAAACATAAAGAACTTTTTTGTAGCAAGTCAAAACACACATCAGCAACAACATTATTTATCAAAAATAATGTAGCATTGTAAAAACAAATCTTCATTGGAATGTAATTTGATAATCAAATTAGCGTTTATACATATCTATGCGTTATGCAGCAGATGGCGTTAAAAAAATCAGATGCAATATTGGAGATAATTCTTATCTGTTGAATACATGAAGAGGAAAGATAAATCCGCAGTAAACAGCTTTCGCATTCCGTTTTATGCAAATACAAGGCACTGATATAGTGATTACGTTAATAATTACAATTACGCTATAAATGTAGTGGTTATATTATTAATATTAATAAAACAATTACGTGCTAAGTTAAAAGGTACTAATTTGGTTATGAAAAAAATCAACTAAAATTTTCATTTCATTAGCTGGCTGAAAATGTAATTTTTTAAACTGCAAGAATAAGATTTTGATTAAGCGTGCCCATCCGATACCAATTTATAATAAGCTTTACAAATAATGTTTGGTGTCAAAATTTATATTTTTATAAATGATTTAAAAACTATACTGTTTTTCTACTAAACATTTTATGTATTTGCTCTCACGATAAAAAGTTAATTTAGGGAACGACGAAAATATGCTGCTTTCGATTTAATAATTTGTAGGGCAGTTATAAAATACAGTAAAAGTACTATTTGTCTAAAATGAATGGAAACAGCTATTAATTTCAATACACTATCATATTATGAGACCTTCTGTCCCGAATACAGTCTACATTTTTTCACATAAAGGTAGATTTGTACAAGCATAAGCCTGATAACATTACTAGAGGATAAGAAACTATACAAATAACCCATTGTATTTTCCAAAGTGCTTCAAAAGAATATGAAGCTATTAAACAAATCACACTGTATTACTATAAAATGGTATTATTCACTGTCATATATGTTGAGAGCTACGAGCTCTAATAAAAGAAAGAAAGAAAATTTAAATCTGTTGCGAAAGAAGGACCTAAGGAGAAAAATAATTTATATTTCTCTGTGAAACTGTGTTTCTTGATATTTAACACAAAAAATAATTTTAAGTTTACAGAAGATTTTATCAGGCATAAATTTTCTATAATGCTAGAGGAAATTTACGATGTATCATTTTGGAAAACATTTGTAATTGTCAGCAGCTATTGTATCAATTTAAAAATGGCACTGCATATAAGCCTATTTTTAGAATATTCTTATCTTATTGTCCTTTTAAATGAATAAATGAACATACTTTTAAACAATATGTTACAAAATATAATATGCATATACCGAACATTGTCCATGATATTTTCTGCAAATAGTTTCTGGTGCTTTCCAGTCTTCTGAAATCTTACAGTTTCGTATCTGAATCACCAAGAAAACAAATCGGTGTTTTTTCTAAATGCAAGCAATAAATTTTATGGCTTCTGTTAGACATGCAAAACAATTTATTATTACATTTTTATAGAAGGAAGATATCTAAAGACAATTTAAGTACTTGCATAGTTTTAGTCTTAAGCAATATATTTAACTATATGATAAAAGCATTTTATATGCATGCATGCAGCTTGAGAAAAAAAGGCTATAAATCTGGTTCAAGGAGAATAACAAAATTATATTTTTCCATTATCGTAAATTTTTCTTGTGCCAATAAAATGCTTTCTTTTAAATTTTTACCTTGCAGGCTATTCAATTCATTTTGCCCTTGAACCATAAATAGCAGCAGTTATTTTTAGTTAAATCAGGAATACTGTTATTTTTGCAAGGCTCATGAATTTGATACAAATTCTGAACATTCAATAATTCCGCAGCTCAAAGAAAATGGGTCCAATTCGATGGCGTACGTCATCAGAAAATCTTTTAAAAATATAAAAAATTCCTCATTTTTTTTAGAATACGCATTGTCGGAAGTAAAGAAATCCTAATAGAAAACTACTCGAACATTTTTAAGTTCATAATTTCTTTATGAAATTTGTCGTCTAGAGATGCGCAGATATTTCTCTCACTATCACTACAAATTTGCATTTCTACTCTATTTGTTGTTTAAAACTCTGCTCCCCTTCAGTAATAATGAAGCCAAAAATTCCATTCATCGATTTATCATAGTGTAGTTTATTCTGAAATTTTTCAAACCGGGGAGTACAATATGAGCTAAAAGAAAATTATTTGTTATATGTATGACGTTTATTGTCCTTATGTCTGTAGATGATAATTTTTGGGAACAGGCGAGGTTTATCTACTGTAAAATAAATTTTGAAAGAAAGGAAAAGGAAGCTGAACCTAGAGCATTATCGTTTTGTGAGTTTCTAGTATTTTAAAGTGGGCCTAAATCAAGAAGAATGCATTCGGCATCTACTATGAAGCCCAATTTCGTACCGCTTAACAGAATTTTACAGAAATCGCAATATTCTCCTGGCTGAAGAACACACAGGAAAGCTCTTCTTTCCCCAAGAAAGGGTTCACCAGATGAAAAATGTTAATGAACGATAATTACCATACCTTCCAAATTATACAAGTGCATGTATAAGTAGGCGGAACACCTGAGTTTTACCTTAAATTGTACAGATGTAGTCCAATCGCACTAACTATACAGCTCCAAAATAATTGCCAATTTATACAGAAGTAACCTGACGTTGTATCTGCAGCTGTACGTAAAATTTTTCGTGAAAAAAAAAGCATAGGAAAAAAATAATGTTTTGTTGTGTACCCAATAATTTAACGGAACACCAAGATGCGGGAGCATGTCAGAATCAGTAAAGAAATACTAAAATTACTCAGTGATGGTGGACAGAGCATTATTTCTAAAAGTATAACTTGCCATGTAAGATGCCATTTATTAAAGAACAGAAATTCCACTGATGAAAAATGTAGTGAGAATACCGCAGTCCTGAACGTTTTGAACTGATAACATATCTGAGGAATATAATTCGAAAAGTTCATGACTGCGGTATTCTCACTACATTTTTCATTAGTGGAATTTCTGTTCTTTAATGAATTACTCTTTAGTCATAAATAGATTCATGTTTAATTCGTAATTCAGTACATACGGGTAATTACACCCCTCTACATTTATCCCGGTAGAGCAACAGTTGTAAATGAAAGTTATGGAGTTAGTTTTAATTGATAATATAAAATATGTGTATTGCTACTGGATGAACAATCGCGAGAAATATAATATATCCCAGAAAGAATGTGCGAAACACTAATCGAAATATTCTTGCATTTCCCATATCATTATATAATGGAATATTCGTTAACGAAAACAGTAGCATATTAAATTTTCTGCAGCTAATGTAGGAAAAGAATATGATATTCTTTATCATTTTAATGTTATTCCTTACTAAGTAAAAGACATCTTGTTCTTAAAATCTCTGCGTGGGAAAATATATTTGCCATCCTGCTTAAAATATGAATATAAAAGTAGCCTATTTAATTTTATAAATAGTTTAAATCTATTTATGAAACTAAATACGTTAGTTAAAAAATAAATTAATTTTTAAAATTCCATTACTTTATTTATGGTAAAGCTTCCACACATTTGCTCTTTTTTTAATGAGCATAAGGTGTTAAGCCAAGGTTCAGATATTTTGTTTATTTGTACTATACATTTGATGAAAGTGTGATAGAACTTTATGGATTCCGAGAACTATTCCAAAAGCAATAAAATTTTATTTTTAGTATTTTATTTCTCTTTCACTGTAAATATGTTTCATACTTTTAAATTATGTTTCGTAATATGAAAAACAGAATTAATTTGGTTATTATTATTTAAAATTGGAATAAATCTAATTAATGATGAATGTGGGAAAATACCTGTTAACCATCAGAAAAGGCCAAGTGTCCCCATTTATTGTTAACTGAACTGAACTCAAATGAGAGTTTTGCACTAAAAAAGGAGGCAGGAAATACTGAAATAGAACTTTCTTCAGAATTTTATGCAAAACACTCTTTTGGCATGGTGGTGATATCTCATCACCCTGTTCTATGACTTTTCCTTAAATTGATAAACGCTTTTCATTTGTTATTTACTTTTCTTTTTATTGAAAACTTAAGTTTTTACATTTCTATCAAAATTATGTTTTGCCTCTGTGAGTAAATGCACTATTCTAAACATACAGCTTCGCTTCACTCAGGTAATCATTTAGTTAAGGGGAAAAATTATTCTGATTGTAAATACCATTTTCAAGATTTATTTTAATTACATACATGAAATAAATTTTAAAAATGTTATAAAAATTAAACTAAAACCAATAATTTTAAGTTTAATAATGGCGCGTTTTTTAATTTAAAATTCGCTTTTACATATAAGCATTTTAATTCTGCAAGGGTACATTTTTGGAAATTTTATTCTTCAGAGAATACTTGCATTGCAGTAAAACTTCAATACGAGAAAAGTCTTAATTCCAGTATAACGGTTTAAAGATGCTTTTAAATAAAATCTGATGAAAAAAATCACCACATGACTTCCTTGTACGGAATATTAAATTATACGCATTTTTTCAAATAAACTTATTGCATTTCATTTAAATTTATTGGATTCAATTAAATCTACTTCGTTGATAGCGCAAAAACCACAACAGAATAAGTGCACTCTTTAAAATTCACTATATTTGTTTACCATAGTGATACTCTTGTGCTACGCTAAGTTGCCTTAACAGCGTTACAATTCATTCATTTTATAACTCAGAATGTACAAAATTTATATCATCTGAAGAATTATCTAATCGTTGCAACATGTTCTATTCAAATATTATAATAAATCTGAAACGATGTATAAAAGAAATTAAACGAAAAAAAGTTCTTTTACGGATGATTCAGTATCTTTCATTCAATTAATTTAGTCCTCACTTATCTACAAGGCTAAAATAGATAAAAACTCAAAATATGCAAACATTTATTTCCTCGAATTAATTCCAGAATGGATTATGCATGATTTAATTCGCAATAATAAAAAAAGGCGTTATCTTTGTTATTGCGAAGCTTAGTTTCTGTAGATTGGCAACAATCACTATTCTATCAAGTTTGAAATGTAAACAAACATGTACGCATGGCAAAAATAATTAGGCTTACCCGCACTTAAACAACAATTCTGAAAATAGTGCATACAGATTTACTAAAGGTAAGGAAAAAAAAAAAACTTAACCGGAAGATTAGACCAACATAATTCAATCATTTTTAAAGCAAAAAATGCACAATTTACAAATAAGAATAAACAAACTGAGATCACTGATCCGAGTAACAGACTGGATATATTTATATGCTTTTGGTGCTGCCGATTGCAACCAAAATACGAGGTGCACATCTACATGTTATAGCAGTCCTATATACAAAATTTCAAGGTTCTGAGGCTACTCGTTTTTGAGTTATGCGAGATAAATACGTATGTACGTACAGGCGCCACGAAAAATTCTCTTCAGAATTAAATTAAAATGAGTTTTATAATTTTTTTAGGGGAAAAGAGTCTGTTATTCTGTTCTTACATATAGATGTCGCGCAAAAGCGTTAAATTTCATTCGATGACGGTCAAAAGGGATATTTACGTTGAAATATGATGCCTGAAACTTTTCGCGATTAAAATACTTCCTTTTTACTTCGCACAAGGAAATAATTAAATGGTCATCTATAGTCATAAAATATCACTAACTCAGAATACTCATTGGTTAATTATTAAAATTTAATTTATTCTAATATTATTTAGTTTCATATCTTAAAGAGATTTCATCAGCCTTAGTTCGATGTAGCCAACTTGAGCTCGATGGACATTTTTACAGTTAATTACCAAAATTTATTCTATGATATTGAAAAGTTTCATTGGTTCTCGAGAAGATAAGAGCTAAATTCTTTTTAAACATCCAACTACGACTTTCGTCTATTTGAAAAGTTTCCTTTTCACCGCATTCAAACAAATGGGACTTGGGCAAAAGATTTCGGTTAGATTGAGGAACAATTCCCCACTTGGCCATAGGCATCTAAACCCACTTTAATAGTAAAGTAGGAACTCACAGTAAGGCGCTTTAAAGATAACGACGACAACTTTTTCATGCTCGCGGTGTTGCCAGAGGTTTCCGTTTTCATCTGAAACAATAAAGAATATATATATATGTATATATATATATATATATATATATATTTTTTGGTTGTCGATGTTGTGAAACGTACACATTTTTATCATGCCTATATGGAGGTTTGAGGGTGATTTAAAATTTGTTGTATATGTAATTTCTTTAACATCCACTTTCTCGCTATTCAATTTGTTTAATACACAAAATTTTCAAAATGAAGTATTTGAGGAGGATGCGCATTGACGAACTTTGGACCAATGAAATATTAACAAACGAACTGCGTGCAAATAAAATTTAGATAAAGGAGTAAAAAAAACTGTGCATTAAGAAATTTTACACAAATAATTTTTCTGTTAACAATCCTTGCAAAAACGAACTGGTGAATAATGGATAGTATTCACACATATTTGTGTTGTGTAGCGAATTTAATTTAATTAAGTGATTCATTAAAAAAAATCAAAATTTTAATTTGTAATTATTCAAAATTTGAGCTACACAAGTTTGGTTATATTCTTTTTTGGGCTTATTAATTCTAGTGTAATATATTTTGGCTTTCCGAGTTTACGCGAACTGCGTCTTCAATCTTGTACACGCAAACAATGGATAGGTGATTTTTTTCACGTAATAAACTCAGTTTTTCATGTCAAAAATTAATTTGATTTCTTAGTATTTAATATCATTAGTTGCAGAAAAATTAGCTCTTTAATTTGACATAACTTTCGTTTTTCTAACTTTAATTGCATTTCAGTTATGAGCTTTAATTAGTAGATTTTTCTTCGTTTGCTTGTGATTTAGTTAAAGGGGGATGAAATACCCTCTTTCCGGTTGAAAAGTCACTTTTTGCGAGTTTCAGCGTTCTTTCGTTGGGACCGTTTGCAGGGTTGTTGAAATTTCTAATTTCCCCCTTCCACAGGTGGTGTGTTTTTGGCGAGGGTTTGGCGACATAGAATTTCCGTTGAGGTTTCAAAGTAGTGGATTTGGCGAGTTTGATAACATGAGGGTATGTTGTTGTTGCAACTATTTTAACTTTTGGCGAAGAGTGGGTTGTACCAACTTGGCAGTCCAGCGTCCTCCCTTTTAACGGGTTGTTTTGGGGGACGAGCACACTTTTTGACACTATTTTTGACTGTTTTCACTTGCCGTGAGGTTGTGCTGGCGGACAGCGGAATTTGTTTGGAATCATGTTCAAGAGAATGAAAAGTGTGGTAGGGCCCTGGTTAGGGCGTTGCTTCTCGAGTTTTACTTAAATGAATTGGCTTAAGTAGCCGTTTCTCGTGGCCTTCGGCCCGAGAAAATGTTCGGTATCTCTATCAAATGAATTTCGTCAGCATAGCTAGATCCGTCAGCACTTAAAAATGTTTGTTCTGCAACTTGTGAATAGCTTCTGCATCGATAATAGCTCTTATAAAAGTTTGAACTGCAACTTCTTAATAACTTCAGCATCGATAATAGCTCTTAAAGGGTATGACCTGACCTTCAACTTCAGCATCGATTCAGTGCGTTTATTTTTTAAGAAAATTTTAATGCTTCTAATTAAGGACATTCCATGGCCATAGCATTCAAGAACTTTTCTATTAGACTTTTGGGACTCGAAAAATTTTAAAAATACTATTTCAAGAAATTCCGGTTCCGTAGCCACAGGAACCTTTTCCTAACGTCTCTTCTGGTGTGTCAACAGTTGGTTTCAAGAAATTGGTTTGGAGTTCCACCGCCTCTTACTCGCCAACCAGGCTCCTGTGAAGTTTCAGCTAAGTGATTGTATTTTTTCTCTTTTCTAATAGTTAATGGTTAGGGATTAATTCGGTTTGTTGAGTTGAAGTAAAGTATTAAATTGACTAAGGATTTAAAGATTATTTTTTAAAATTATTGTAACTTAATTATAAAAGAAAAATAAGTTCTTCATGAAATTATTTGATTGAATTTTTTTTTTTTTGGAGTTTTCTTCATGGAGAAGATTGATTTGTAATAGTACCAGTATCTGAGCATTTTTGCTCCTCTCAGGGATTTACTTAGTATTGTTGAATTGTAATAACAAAACTACTTAACTTTTATCCGGTTAAACAATACTTTAATAATCAAATGAAAAAAAATGAAAATTATTATGTGCAATAACTATTTTATTTTTGTTGGATGGTATTGAGTGCAATAATATTTCTTCTGTATTGATTATTCTGTGTGAAGTGGAAGGTGTAACTTGTTAAAATTTATATATTTTTTTTCTCCCCGAGGAGGGTACTGTTCAATAATTTATAATTTATTTTTGGTATGTTTACATGATTGCAAAAGTAACTATAATAGAGATTCTAAGGACTAATGTTAAGGAAATAATCACTCAGTAATAGTTTGATTTGTAAAACAATAGTACTAAATTTGTTGAATATATTTTGATTTTCCAAGTAATGGATAATATATATATATAAATTTGCAATAAGAGTTAAATAAATAATTTTTTTTAGATCAATCAATGGTTAATTTATTTTGTGTGCTCAAGATTTTTACCAGTCTTTACTCAAATGGATTCTAGGGTTAATCCGGAATAAACACAACGCAACATTTTAAAAAAAATTTGAGCTACACAAGTTTGGTTATATTCTTTTTTTGGCTTATTAATTCTAGTGTAATATATTTTGGCTTTCCGAGTTTACGCGAACTGCGTCTTCAATCTTGTACACGCAAACAATGGATAGGTGATTTTTTTCACGTAATAAACTCAGTTTTTCATGTCAAAAATTAATTTGATTTCTTAGTATTTAATATCATTAGTTGCAGAAAAATTAGCTCTTTAATTTGACATAACTTTCGTTTTTCTAACTTTAATTGCATTTCAGTTATGAGCTTTAATTAGTAGATTTTTCTTCGTTTGCTTGTGATTTAGTTAAAGGGGGATGAAATGCCCTCTTTCCGGTTGAAAAGTCACTTTTTGCGAGTTTCAGCGTTCTTTCGTTGGGACCGTTTGCAGGGTTGTTGAAATTCCTAATTTCCCCCTTCCACAGGTGGTGTGTTTTTGGCGAGGGTTTGGCGACATAGAATTTCCGTTGAGGTTTCAAAGTAGTGGATTTGGCGAGTTTGATAACATGAGGGTATGTTGTTGTTGCAACTATTTTAACTTTTGGCGAAGAGTGGGTTGTGCCAACTTGGCAGTCCAGCGTCCTCCCTTTTAACGAGTTGTTTTGGGGGACAAGCACACTTTTTTGACACGTCTTCTGCTTTTTTTGAATTCCTTCCTGTTGCTGTGCGCAACGGCAGCAGATTCTGCCGAGAAAATGATTTTCTTAACCGATAATGTTACAGGCCTTTAGCGCGGGCCCTGGTTTACGGGTATCTTTGTCTCCACCTAATTCTTCGTTGCATCATCATTTTTTGGGTGTATGCGTTTACATTCAAGTTCTCAAGAAATATAATGCTGAAAATCGTCGTCTAGAAAGATGTCTCTACCTAGTTCTCTACCATAGAAATGCTTCATTAGCTTCTGGCTTCCTTCAACACCCGCTTCTTCTTTGAACTTAGAAGTCGGACTCGCCTTTTCCACCCACTGATTCCTGAGCTGAAATTTTCTCCTTGTTGACAGCTGTCGTCTCCATGTCCTGGACTGTATTTCAACCTTCCTAAAAGATGGGATCTTCCTTATTCATCCTGTATCAAGTAGAAAACCTCCTCGGCTCCCGTGATAACCTCCATATAATCGACGAACTCCTTTCCTGCAACTTGCTGCCGGCTTTACTCCTGAACTTCAAGGGACAATTTTGTTTCATATGGTTAGATTTTGCCTGCTACTCAGCAACTGCTTGCCTCAGTTTTTTTTTTTTTTTTTTTTTTTTTTTATGTTTTCTTTCCCGGTTAGATAAAGGATAAAGAATCCTGCAATTAAATGATTGAATTAATTGATGTGTTGAGCATTAAATTTTTTTTTTTGTAGTAGACCAAGTTATCCTAACTCTATAGAAATCATACTTTTTTTTTCTTGGTATATCGATTAAATAAAGGCGTTAAATTTAATAAAGAATTATAGCCTTATAAAAATTATGGTAACTTAAGTTCATAGTTTTCAGAAAGAAGTTCTTCAGGAATTATTTAATTGAATTTTTGTTTGTATTACTGATTGGTGAGGTTTATTAGTAATAGTACCTGTATTAGAGCATTCTTGCTCCTCTCAGTACTAACCTGTTGTATAAGTGTAAATGTGCACTACATATCTTTATCCGGTAAAACCATATTTAATTAATCAAAAAAAAATATATAGAGAGAGGTTAAAAATTTGCTTTAATAGTGTTTAAATGATGGTATTGAGTGCAATATTATGAAATATTATTTTGTATTGAGCAATTAGGTGTGAAATGGATAGTGTAACTTGTTAAATTTTTTTTTGTATTTTATTATTTTGCTCCCCGGGGAGGTTATTGTTGTTAAATTTATAGTATAATTTTTCTTTT
Organism: Stegodyphus dumicola; assembly: GCF_044657685.1. Lineage (NCBI taxonomy): Eukaryota > Metazoa > Arthropoda > Arachnida > Araneae > Eresidae > Stegodyphus > Stegodyphus dumicola. Next base: position 110,839,407 of record NC_140777.1, on the reverse strand, counting down.
GGTATGTTTTACCTGTTGTTGCAATATTAAATTTAGTAATAACTACAAGGATGTTATACAGAAATATAAAAAGTAATTACTCAGAAATGTTTTAGGTGTGAAAACAAATGGTACAACTTCTGTTGAATATATTTAAATTTTTTTAACTAATGGATATATCAGTCATTTGCTTTAATAGTTAAATAAATAAGTTTTTCTAGATCATTCAATGGTTAAATTTATTTTGTGTGTTCATGATTTTTACCAGTCTTTACTCAAATGAATTTTAAGGGTTAATCCGGAATAAACACAACGCAAAATTTTCAACTTTATTGTTACTAGTATTTTCTGTGGTAAGAGTCTTCTGGTGTTATGGTCAATTAGTAAGGTACCATTTGGTCACTTAGGAAAATTTAGAAGGTAAAAATTCAAAAACACCATAACATTTTTGGTGCCGTGACCCTACACCATAACATTTGTAACAAATAAATATTTTGTTCAAATTATACATCAATTATCAGATATTTGTAAGTGTAAACTTTTATAAGTGCCAAAAACACAGATTGTTCTAAATTATTGTAAGTTTGAAAGTCATGAGCTGTTCTAAATTTATGTAAGTGTGAAAGGCACCAACTTAAATCTTTGCAAGTGCAAAAGACACCCAAATGTTCTAACATTTTTCTCAATGCGAAAGACACCAACTGCTCTAAAGCGTTACAAGTGCGAAAGGTACCAACTGTTCTCAATCTTTGCAAGCGCGAAAGGCACCAAATTATTCTAAGAATTTTAAGTGATAAAGACACCAAATATTGTAAAATTTTTGCTAGCGTGAAAGGCACCAACTGTTTTAAATATATGCAAGTTCGAAAGACGTCAACTGCTCTAAACTTTTTGTAAGTGCAAAAGATACCAAATGTTCGAAATCGTTGCAGGTGTGAAAGACAAGAATTGTTCTAAATTTTTGTAAGCGTGGAAGGCACGAACTCTTCAAATTTCGTTTAATACAATAAAACAACACTTGCAAAAAGTTTTCAGGCAGCTCGGCTGGTCTCTTGGGCTGGTCGTTGGGTTCTATATAGTTAGCGCAGATAGACTGTACCCACATTACCTATGCTTAAACATTGGCATCCACTGTACTCCAACCTAATATGGCCTGATCTGAAATATTTTTGATGCATTTATGTTTCAATTCTCTAAATTAATATGAAACAGTGATATTTAGTAAATCATCTAGAAGAAAATGGGCTTAGAAGAATAATCAGTATTCTTGGTTTATATTTGTCAAAATTACAAAAATTAATTGCGTGCAAACAAAGGTGTAAATTACATATGCAGAGAGGGCAGTCAAAATATATGGCGACCAAAAGGCCTCTCGCGTGGTTTGGTGGCAGAGAAAGAAGGCTGTGTTCTTCAAACTTTCCCAGGGTTGCTGTCCTTCGAAACTGAGACGGATGTAAACTGGCACTTAAGTCGTTTTGACACCTATATGGTGCTCAAGGCTCATGGCAACGACAGACGCAATCTTTCATTAGTTACCTCAATAAAATTCCTAGGGTTGTTCTGATTTGGTCAGCCAAGTGAGAATGGTCCCAATATATCATATCTTAAATAGATATAGTAAGACATGATATATAGACATATTTAAGGGATGATATCCCAATATATCATGTCTTAAACAGATATAGTAAGTAATACATTTTTCTTCCTTCTACGAAGTAGAAAGAAAGTATTGTAATCAAGAAAAATTTCGGATATCACATTTCAATAGAAATATCCACTTTGATCGTTCCCGAATCCATTCGGACGATTTTTGTTTAATGACGTCGGTGCACAGGGGCAGAATAATGGATTCCTTTTTCCAAAACGAATTGTAAACTGGACTTAAAACTTAAATAAGTAGACAAGTGAAAGGTTTAGATTTATATAATGGAATTTTTAGGAGAAAAGTACCAAGTTCATTAATGATATTGATGATTCGAAAATACATGAGGCTTCTATTTCACAGTACTCTTGACGTATATGTTTTTACAATTCACACATATAGTTTTTGATTTTCTGTCTTTTTCCCTTGAGTACATGTAATATTTCCGGTAAAATAGTTTTCTTTTTTTTTTGTTTTTGGTTCATCAAGAGAATCTTCGTTGTGTTCTTCTGTTTCTGTCGTGATTTCAATTGAGGTTCTTAACGTACAAAGGCCAAATCTTACAAGAAGTGCTTCCTATTCCTGAACTTCTCTGGTGGAGCTTTAGTAGATAAAAACAAAATCCTTTAATTTATACCGGCAGAATTTTATTGCGAAAAACATATTACCATAGGCAATCGGTTTGATATTCTGGCCACAGAACACGTGCGACCCATTTCGTCTATTATAACAAGTGCTCCTTTCTTCATGTTATAAAACATTAATACTTCGATTTTTTTAAAATCTCCTGTGCTTTCATTAAAATGTACATCATTGCGCATAGTTGACAAAAGATTAACTCATTTGTTCTTTTTAGCAATGTAAGAAAGTAGCATTATATTCTTTTGAAATACAAAGAGGGTTGAGTGCTGTTCTCTATTCTTATTCGAAGCAAATTCACATGGGATTATATTCTTGTCCTTACTTATTGTTCCAAGAGTGGAAATTTTATTTTTCTGTAAGAAATTGGACAATTCATAACTGCTATACCAATTGTCTGTGGTAACGTTTCTCCCAGAATTGTATAATTGAGCTATGATGCGCTTTGCTATTTCACAAGAACTGATGACATTATTGTATGGCTCATCCGGCTGACCTGCGTAAATTTCCATGTTGAAAGTATAGAAGATTCTAGAATCAACCACAGCAAATATCTTGATACCATATCTTGCAGCTTTCTTATGCATATACTGCCGAAAGGAGCATAGTCCTCGAAAAGGTTCTAGCTTTCTTATGCATATACTGCCGAAAGGAGCATAGTCCTCGAAAAGGTTCTAGCTTTCTTATGCATATACTTCCGAAAGGAGCATAGTCCTCGAAAAGGTTCTAGCTTTCTTATGCATATACTGCCGAAAGGAGCATAGTCCTCGAAAAGGTTCTAGCTTTCTTATGCATATACTTCCGAAAGGAGCATAGTCCTCGAAAAGGTTCTAGCTTTCTTATGCATATACTGCCGAAAGGAGCATAGTCCTCGAAAAGGTTCTAGCTTTCTTATGCATATACTTCCGAAAGGAGCATAGTCCTCGAAAAGGTTCTAGCTTTCTTATGCATATACTGCCGAAAGGAGCATAGTCCTCGAAAAGGTTCTAGCTTTCTTATGCATATACTTCCGAAAGGAGCATAGTCCTCGAAAAGGTTCTAGCTTTCTTATGCATATACTGCCGAAAGGAGCATAGTCCTCGAAAAGGTTCTAGCTTTCTTATGCATATACTTCCGAAAGGAGCATAGTCCTCGAAAAGGTTCTAGCTTTCTTATGCATATACTGCCGAAAGGAGCATAGTCCTCGAAAAGGTTCTAGCTTTCTTATGCATATACTTCCGAAAGGAGCATAGTCCTCGAAAAGGTTCTAGCTTTCTTATGCATATACTTCCGAAAGGAGCATAGTCCTCGAAAAGGTTCTAGCTTTCTTATGCATATACTGCCGAAAGGAGCATAGTCCTCGAAAAGGTTCTAGCTTTCTTATGCATATACTTCCGAAAGGAGCATAGTCCTCGAAAAGGTTCTAGCTTTCTTATGCATATACTGCCGAAAGGAGCATAGTCCTCGAAAAGGTTCTAGCTTTCTTATGCATATACTTCCGAAAGGAGCACGGTCCTCGAAAAGGTTCTAGCTTTCTTATGCATATACTGCCGAAAGGAGCATAGTCCTCGAAAAGGTTCTAGCTTTCTTATGCATATACTGCCGAAAGGAGCATAGTCCTCGAAAAGGTTCTAGCTTTCTTATGCATATACTGCCGAAAGGAGCATAGTCCTCGAAAAGGTTCTAGCTTTCTTATGCATATACTTCCGAAAGGAGCATAGTCCTCGAAAAGGTTCTAGCTTTCTTATGCATATACTGCCGAAAGGAGCATAGTCCTCGAAAAGGTTCTAGCTTTCTTATGCATATACTTCCGAAAGGAGCATAGTCCTCGAAAAGGTTCTAGCTTTCTTATGCATATACTGCCGAAAGGAGCATAGTCCTCGAAAAGGTTCTAGCTTTCTTATGCATATACTTCCGAAAGGAGCATAGTCCTCGAAAAGGTTCTAGCTTTCTTATGCATATACTGCCGAAAGGAGCATAGTCCTCGAAAAGGTTCTAGCTTTCTTATGCATATACTTCCGAAAGGAGCATAGTCCTCGAAAAGGTTCTAGCTTTCTTATGCATATACTGCCGAAAGGAGCATAGTCCTCGAAAAGGTTCTAGCTTTCTTATGCATATACTTCCGAAAGGAGCATAGTCCTCGAAAAGGTTCTAGCTTTCTTATGCATATACTTCCGAAAGGAGCATAGTCCTCGAAAAGGTTCTAGCTTTCTTATGCATATACTGCCGAAAGGAGCATAGTCCTCGAAAAGGTTCTAGCTTTCTTATGCATATACTTCCGAAAGGAGCATAGTCCTCGAAAAGGTTCTAGCTTTCTTATGCATATACTGCCGAAAGGAGCACGGTCCTCGAAAAGGTTCTAGCTTTCTTATGCATATACTTCCGAAAGGAGCACGGTCCTCGAAAAGGTTCTAGCTTTCTTATGCATATACTGCCGAAAGGAGCATAGTCCTCGAAAAGGTTCTAGCTTTCTTATGCATATACTGCCGAAAGGAGCATAGTCCTCGAAAAGGTTCTAGCTTTCTTATGCATATACTGCCGAAAGGAGCATAGTCCTCGAAAAGGTTCTAGCTTTCTTATGCATATACTGCCGAAAGGAGCATAGTCCTCGAAAAGGTTCTAGCTTTCTTATGCATATACTGCCGAAAGGAGCATAGTCCTCGAAAAGGTTCTAGCTTTCTTATGCATATACTTCCGAAAGGAGCATAGTCCTCGAAAAGGTTCTAGCTTTCTTATGCATATACTGCCGAAAGGAGCATAGTCCTCGAAAAGGTTCTAGCTTTCTTATGCATATACTTCCGAAAGGAGCATAGTCCTCGAAAAGGTTCTAGCTTTCTTATGCATATACTTCCGAAAGGAGCATAGTCCTCGAAAAGGTTCTAGCTTTCTTATGCATATACTGCCGAAAGGAGCATAGTCCTCGAAAAGGTTCTAGCTTTCTTATGCATATACTTCCGAAAGGAGCATAGTCCTCGAAAAGGTTCTAGCTTTCTTATGCATATACTGCCGAAAGGAGCATAGTCCTCGAAAAGGTTCTAGCTTTCTTATGCATATACTTCCGAAAGGAGCACAGTCCTCGAAAAGGTTCTAGCTTTCTTATGCATATACTTCCGAAAGGAGCATAGTCCTCGAAAAGGTTCTAGCTTTCTTATGCATATACTTCCGAAAGGAGCATAGTCCTCGAAAAGGTTCTAGCTTTCTTATGCATATACTGCCGAAAGGAGCATAGTCCTAGAAAAGGTTCTAGCTTTCTTATGCATATACTTCCGAAAGGAGCATAGTCCTCGAAAAGGTTCTAGCTTTCTTATGCATATACTGCCGAAAGGAGCATAGTCCTCGAAAAGGTTCTAGCTTTCTTATGCATATACTTCCGAAAGGAGCACAGTCCTCGAAAAGGTTCTAGCTTTCTTATGCATATACTGCCGAAAGGAGCATAGTCCTCGAAAAGGTTCTAGCTTTCTTATGCATATACTGCCGAAAGGAGCATAGTCCTCGAAAAGGTTCTAGCTTTCTTATGCATATACTTCCGAAAGGAGCACAGTCCTCGAAAAGGTTCTAGCTTTCTTATGCATATACTGCCGAAAGGAGCATAGTCCTCGAAAAGGTTCTAGCTTTCTTATGCATATACTGCCGAAAGGAGCATAGTCCTCGAAAAGGTTCTAGCTTTCTTATGCATATACTTCCGAAAGGAGCACAGTCCTCGAAAAGGTTCTAGCTTTTCTGTCACGCATTTCCCACATGATAAAATTTCTGACGATTTTGGGCAAAATTTTCAAACAAATCTCTTATTGGAGTTAATTTATCTCTCTTTCTTCTATCATCCTGTGTTCCGACCTCATCGAATTGTATGGCACGAAAAATAAAAAAATAAAAAAAAATAAAAAATAAAAAAAACCGCTTATACTTCATAGTTTTACGAAACATATTCAATCCTGTGCCATCAGACGCCCATAAACCTCTAACATTTACATGGGAAGATTTGTAAAATCTAGCTATGTCCTATAAAAGCAAGAAACTCTTCTTTTTCTAGATGTTTTGCGTCGCTTTCTCTTTAAAAATTTCCCGAAATATTTTTATATAAATATTAGAACATTTCACAATCATTTCAAACATTCTGTCATCAAATATTAGGTTCCATACTTCGATGGGTAATACTACATCTTTTATGTCTGTTGCTAAGTAACTTTTATATGATATTATGAGACGCCATGCGTCTTTGAACTGGAAAGGGTTCTTTCTGCCGTTTTGTAGATTTATCTTTTCCTATAAAATAGTCAATTTGATCACAGCGAATGTCGTCTGAAGAGTCGCACTCTTCTCCTGATTCAGCCTGATGGTCACTAAATATATCTTCATTACCTGAATTTCCTAATTCTCCTTCTATATAATTTTTATTCGAAGAAACCTCCGCTAATAATTTTTGAAGTCGTTGCAATTCTTGATCAAGTTACGCGTGATCAAGAATGAGGAAAAGACCGAAAAGAGCAACTTGAACTTGCCATTGCTCACACTCACAAATAGCAACACGAAAGCGCGCGTGTGTTGTCTGCACAACCCAAACCTTTATTGAAACCACAATAAATGTTCGTAATTTGCCGTTTACATTCGAGACATGTAGAATATGACCTAGGAGGCAGCTACCGATGGACATTTCAGATTATAAGGGAAAGATTGCCGGCGATTTTTTTTTTCCTTTTAGCGTTGTTGTCGAAGCACTCCCACGCGCGTCTTCCCGTTTTAACCAGCTTACCATCTCCCTTACACTTCAAACTAAAAATTCCCCTTTCAATTTAGGGCAAAACTTCCCCATTTTTCCTTCTCGGACGCATTGCGAATTTTTAATTTTCAAGACTTTGTGTCCAACCTTAAAATAAATTTTCCGTCTTCTGTTTTATTAAGAGAATTTTTACTTTTCTTTAGCCATACCCGAAGCGGATCATTGACTAACTTCTGTCATCTGAAATTCTGCAAACCGCTTTTTAACAAAAAATTAATTAAGAGAAGTATTTAATTTACTGCCTAGAAATAATTCAGCTGGAGTTTTTCCTGTAGTATCATGTTTAGTCGTCGTTAAGGTAAATCTAAGGTTATTGGAGCAGCTATTCCAGAGTTTATGATAAATGTTTACATACGTGCGAATGATTTTCACTATAGTTTCATTCAAATGCTTTCCGATATCTGAATGTGGCAGATAAGGAACCATCTTAAAATACTGTATGCCATGTCCCGAGTATAAATTCTCGAAGATTTGACTAATAAACTGTTTTCCGTTATATGAAATTAAATTTAATTGAGCTTCATATTTTAAAATAAATTAATTTAAGAAAGAATCTAATAACTAATTCTAGCAGAAGCTCTTTTGATAGCAACTATTTCTAACCACATTGAAAAAAGATTTGCGACTGCCAGGAAATATCTGTTTTATTCTTTTTGCTACGTGGGTAGAAACAAGTAGGTCAATTCTATCAATGCTTTGGGAAAACGTAGCTTTTCAGCTATTTAAATACCTACAATTAGCATCATTAACTAACTGGAAAATGTTGCAGGACTTAACATATTCAGTGATAAATTTTTATATTTGCTCGAAATAAATACATTCTCGAAACCTTTGAACTATTGTTCTTATCCGAATATAGTCTGAAATTAGCACCTCGTGCAATTCCTGCAGAATACTTGCTTTTAAACTTGCTGGAATTATCGGTCATAATTCTTAAAATCATTCGCTATTTTGAAGTAAAATAAAAGACTAAAAGAATTTCATAATTTGCAGATCTGTCTCTAATAGCCGTGATATCTTGGTGTTCAAAATGATCAGGATCTTTTAAATATGCATAAACATTTTTAAACTCCGGGTCTGTTTGTAATTCAGGAATAATAATCTCACAAGAATCAAGAATTTTCCGCGTTGGCATAGCACACGTAAGTTCATTCCCACCTTCAACTAATTTAATGCTTAAAGGACGTCCGCAACTAAATTTTCCTTTCCGGGAGTAAGTGTAATTATTAAGTGGTATTCTTGTAGCTTTTCCAGAGGATTGGGAGATATATTTCCCGCATTTTAAGTTTAATAACGGCTTATCTATCGATATAGAGGCAAAAGTTTGGATGAAGGAAAAAATGAAAGACGAACCCAAAAATGAGGCCAAAGTTTTTGCTGGATTAGGTAGACAGTAAATTTTCCTTGCAATAAATTTTAAATTTTCCGTCTCTATGCCCTCTTGAGGTATATTATAGTATAAGTAACGAAGTTTTTTGTCCGCAAATTTGCATTTGGCCGCATTTATTTTAACCATGTTTCCTTTAGGCTGCTCCTGTTTTCTTTCAACATATTCACGGTCAACTGAACCGTGGCTTATTGAAAATTAATTTTCGTCGTTGTCGCTTTTAAGGAATTCATTCCTAAAATTACAGGCGCCTGCAGGTTTCTCACTGCAAAGAAAGCCACTTTCGGATTCTTGCTTTTCACCTCTCTGTTTAATGTGACCTTTTCTGTTTGGCTTGGACGACAATAAACCTCGTTTCTTGAATACCAAATACTCTGTACCGTTTAAAATTCTTGCGAAAGCATTTTTCTGCCAAGAACCTACTTTACGCCCCTATATCCGGTAATACAGCTTCTGGTACATTGTTGTGTAACAGAATTTAAATGACTGGCAAAGCCAAATTTTTTATTGTGTCCGTATTTAGAGAGAATCCTGTGAATCCGAGAGGGAATTTCTCCATTTGGGATGACTGTATCCTCTGTATTCCAGTAACCCTTATAAACTTAAGTTATCATCTTCCCCCTGAATCCTCTTCCTGTTTTCCTGTTTTGTGACGTATCTTCTTTATCGCCACTTACGGCTGAAAATTTATTACTATTTACCGCCGTCAAACATTGGCCGTCTTTCCGTTACAAGCCCACGACTGTGTCTGTTCGTCCTCTGATCGTACCCTGCTTTATGTGTACTGATTGATACCCTCCACTTTCGAACTCCAAAGCGAACTCCAATAACATTCCAAAAGTACCCGTGTTTCGCAATTTCACAAAATCCTGAATTAGCGGTAACAAACTTTTTATGGTGATCTGTTGTGGCTTCCATATTGGGCTTCTTTCCATTCCAATAGATTTACCAGTTGTATTTTTCTCCGTATAGGCTCAGTGAGTTCTTTGACCTTAAATCAAGTATGTACCAAAATATTTCGCCTCTAATTTCGCTGTATCGCTGATCCTAGAAAGCCTCTTAGAACGGCTACTTTAAATGCTACAAATGTTAATTTTTCACTTCCGGATTTCCCCAACAAAAATTTACGAATACCTTTGCACCAGCTCAGTACCTGTGCTAGCAAAACGGCGGTCGCTATGCTGAACTTCTGTATTTCAGCAACGGAATAGAGCCCAAAGCGAGCATCTAATTCTCCTAATCCATGATCAACTGAAAAGCCTTCCGGGGGAATTACTGGTGCCGGTAAAGCCTGTGATCTTGGGGCACGGGTAGACTAAGAATTCAGTTCTCTTGAGCCATTGTTCGTGCTTTTATTCTGACGCTACTATGAAGTTTGGCTCTCTTTGGTAGCACAAACTAACATAAAAGTACTTACAAACTTTGAGTGAATTAACGCTTGCTATGAATTAACAACAGAGCCTTAAAAGTTTTAAAACAACCTTTTTATTAAATCAGAACTCGAACACGCCCGCCCCTCAACGCCTCGGTTGTATAGTGGTTAGTGACCCTGACTGCCATAGCGGTGGAGCCGGGTTCGAATACTGGAGAAGATATGGTTCTAACTGTCTGTCCCTTCATAAGAGACAACGCTGGCCACCTGTTAGGTATTTCCATAATGAAATGGCCACTACTTCCAGTCCTTATCATGGTGAAAGTCGAAGAATTACAGTCTCATTAGCTAGAGCAATCTAGTAACCTGTCCTCGTGAAGCAGAAACACGCATTGTCATACAAACCAAAACCCTATACGTAAACACTCTCTAAACTGATTTGCTTTCTAATGAGGAAACAGAGAGCAGAAATTATAAATAACCTATTACGTAAAAAGTCATGTTTAAACTACTGGTAACAATTACAATACTATTCCATTAATAGAAATCTTTATTAGAAGAAAAGCAAATAGTATTTGTAATGTCTGAAGGGCATTGAGCTGATATCTGACGGTAATTGAACCTAAATTTAAATGGCCTGTTCGGATCAGTCTCTTCCCAGTCACACTTCACACCAATGAGTCTTGACTGCTGCTCCCAACAGCAGTATCGAATGCACGATGGAGAATAGCTGTGAACTACAACGCAGGTTTCAAAGGATGAACACGTCAGCAATACATATGCTACAACAAGCTGGAACATAAGTCACAGAATTAAAATGAATGCAAAGTTTCTTTTTGATGTGAGAAAAACTTGTCACGTCCGGGGGCATAGCAAAAATTTTGCCCAAAATACGTTTCAAATAATAAATGTAATGGAAGACACAATTAATGAAAACCTAAGACACAATATCTGATATGGACAACACATGACATCCTTGTGCAGCCTATTAAATTACACCATTTGTTGCTACACTTAAACATATTTCCTCCGATTTCGTTAGAGATATATTTCTCATTCGATCAAATCATTTCGCACTTTGCGGCAAGGCAAAAATGCACAAAACCTCAGTCTTCATAAATCTGTAAAATACAGGAAAACCTAAAAGACCAAATGTAGTTCAAAACAGTTAAAAAATGAATTTTACAATTGAAATTAAGAGAGTAAAACAAGTAATTTGACCGGACAAACAAGCAATTTGAGTGGACAGGAAGACACAATTTTTTGTGCTCAGAATTGACAGTAACACTGAAGTTGGTGTACTAACTGACTTAATTCACTATTCTACTAAGTTTCATATGTCAGCAAAAGGCAATCTCGATATGCTTATCGACATTTAAGCATTTTAATTGTTGATAACTCTTTAACTATTGCATTCAGATAAACAAAAGGCATAACAACCTTGACTGGAACATAAGAACAACATATTCAGTCACTTTTTTAAAGCAAATAGACCCAGTTTATTTACAAGAATAAAAATTTGGATTCACCAAGGTGGATAATAGAGGATCAATATATAGATAGATAGATAGATAGATAGATCAGTTGTATTAATAATTGTATAGTAACAGCAATTATATAAGTTGTATTAAGTAAGTTTTGGCAATGAAAAAGTGATGTATACATCTACATGCCATGGAAATCCCATATACAAATATGCAAAATTTCAACGTTGTACGGATATTCGTTTTTGAGTTATGCGAGATACTTACTTATGTACGTACAGACGTTATGGTTCAAATGGATTAGAGAGCGGTCAATATGGATATTTTCTTTCAAATATGATATCCGAATTTTTCGCGATTGCAATGGTTTCTTTACTTTGTGCAAGGAATTAAAAATCAATACAAATTAAATACACAGAATAAAAATAAAAATATTCAAGAAAATAGAATTTACCAATGAATTAGCCTTCAGAGAAAAAAAAAACAATGAACAACAGCAGGGTAAAACAATGCAAATATTTCTAAAATTTTCAGAATATTGAGCTAAACAGCTAGAGAAACAATTCGCGAGGAAAGTTCAAAGCTGAAAATCAAATTTGAATATTTTATGAAAGAAAAGGCACACTCTTTTGTTATTACTGAAACTGATGCAATTAATGTATTTATCATCTTGTTCTACACCATAAACTGCAGAAGGAATGTTATAATAGTAATACTAAATTCTGTTTCAAATCTCTTGCACTTAATGTTTTGTTTTAATCTTACTAAGCAACATGTATTTTCTGTTTTTCGCATCAGAAAATCAGAAATAGTAATTAATGATTTACTTCAGAAAAAAGTGATTGAACTCCATTTGAATTTTTCAGAAATTAGTTATTCTTTTACATAAGTGTAAACTGTAGAAAGAAAACAAATAAGTAAGTAAGTGAAAAACAGGACAAGCAGAAAATGTCAAGCTGCTTTATGTTCTATAAAAAATTCTTTACACGCTTTCGCACTTATTCATCAAAAATATAGCAGCGAATAGCTTTATTTTAGATGAATAAAAAAGCAATTTACTTTAAAAGTTTGTTGTTTATCTTAAGCTCAGTAACGGAAAAAAAATCTTTTTCTTTTTCAAACTTTTTCTTTCCCAAAAAGGAATATTTAAATTTTAAGCTAACAATTAAAATACAAGAGAAAATAAAGCAAACTGAATGGCGCTAAAACTTTCGCTAAAAATTATACAACAGTAAATGTGAAGCATTTTAACTTGATTTTATGAAATTAAATTCAAATGAAAGAACTCGTAATTGAGAAAAGAAACTTTTCAGAAACAGATGTTAAAAAAAGTTTGATAAGTATAAAAGGCAGTTGAGAAATTCTGGCAGGCTTGGTACTTTGCTTAAATTGCATATGTTTGAAACAATGGATGTTATAAAACAAAAGTATGATTTATTCAATATAATATATGAAATCTAGACTGCTTTGTACGGTTTAGTAAGTACAACCATCTAAAGATGCAAATCATTCAGCCCTTTAATTCCGAGTTTATGAACATTGCATAACTTTTAACTTTAAAACAAAGAAATTTTAAAATTGATGACATATTTGTTGTTTTAAAACAAAAAATTTTCTGCTTAAAAATCAAGAAAATATACCATATTCTTCGAGTCTCCCCCCTCTAAATTTCCATCCCCAGCTTCTGAAAAGTTTTAAAATACTCGCATAATTCTTCCCCTTCCTCTATGCATTCAGAGAAATAGTTCCCTCAATTTTTAAAATGGATTCGTCCGCATAATAATTGTTTTTGTCTTAATAACAAAGACAAATTCTTGCAAACTTCTTCGAATGTCACGCTGGATCTTCCCCTTTTAAATTCTAAATTTTATGCAAGCGTAATACTAGAAGCGTCCTATGCAACGAAACAAACACGAACAGACATTCAATTTACGATTTCGTTGAGTCGGCTTATTTATAGATGATCTAAAGCCTACGGTGTAGCAGAGACAACAATAAGAGAGGGTAAGATTACAGTTGCAGGGAAGGGGAAATAAAGACATTTTATTAGAAATCGTGATGCAAATATTAATATCTATTCCTAGTGGAATGCAGTTTTAATTTTTTTTAAAAAATAATATTGTTATTCCTACGAGTAGTTTATACATGATTACGTTTCATTTGTTACTGCATATGTGGCCTTCGGAAATTAAATGATTCAAATAACTTTCTCCTAAGGATTTTCGAACCATAAAATCCGTAAAAAAAGGATGGAAAACGAAATGGACTACGGTGTACAACTATACGTTAAAAGTAAGTAGACTAATAAATAAATATTTTAATATATATCGCATATTTTAATAATAATTTATTTTTAGTGTTTTTAGATCTTTCCTCCTAGAAAACAGTTAAATTTTTTACCGATGGTTTATAGCACTTGCTGGGATTGTCACAAAAGAAGGCGCTGATTAACTTGTTAAATACCCATTTCTGCATCCGATTCTGAAATTACGGACATAAAATTCATGTCTAGAAAGGAGCATTCCGAAAAATTAAACAAAATTTGGTAAAATGAATGATTTTGGTAAAATGAATGTCAACCATTTGCCACAGTTGCTATTGTTGCAGACACCATGTGTAATATCAGTGACTCTGTGACTAGACCTCTTGCATCATCGCCGTCTAAGGTGGTCTTACAACCTACCGAGCTGACGCAGTTCTCGCTCTGTATCACGCAGAGCATTTCGAATTAAAGATCACATATTCTTTGTAGGTGCCTCTCTATGTTTGCCGAGTTTCATCACTTTCTAGTCACTCCTTATTGGTGTTGCATTTTCAATGTCGGAGTGTGTGAAAAAGGTTTCACGCTCTATGACCGGCTTAAAATTTTATACATAGATACAAAAGTTTGGTATAATAGTCACAGATATTTAAATTTTTAAGTTTTTTACTTCGTTTTTGTGCGAGAACGATTACTAATTACAGAAAAGAAACAAGCTTTATTTAATTCCAAATTTCGAATCAGAACCAAGTAAATGTTTTAAATGCTACTTGGTTTTTCGAAAGACTACGTAGAATGGTGTCAGTGGTTACGGTTAAAAATTCTTTCGTGTAGTCTGCTTTAGGTATTGAAGACGATAATGATATTATAGGTACTGAGAAACAGAATGATATATTAATCCTATATATTAGTGAAGCCTATGATATGGCTGTTAGTCTTAATTACACTGAAGCTAAAGCTTTTATTTATGTGAAGTTTAGAACTTCACATACATAAAAGCTTTAGCTTTAGCGTTCGAAATGAAACTGTTATCCGGACTACCATGGTGGAAAAAATGGAGTATCAAAATAGCGATAATGAAGATCATATTCCAAGAATAAAAGAGCCATTGCATAGTATCAAGGCTGTGATACGTCCCCGAAAATGGGTGGGAAAATGTGAAATACAGTGAAAGGAATGCATTCTAAAAATAGGCTTAGACAAATTGTTACATAAATTAAAGACAAAGAAAACGTGTTTTTTAAAAGTATTTGTATAAACGAAAAGGCTGTTTTCATGCTAGTTAAAGTAATATAAAATTTATTTTGCTTACTTATTTTATGAATATACGTAATATAGATATTATGTTTATAATGTATTTTCTCCACATTAATTTAATTAATTAATTAATGATCGTTTAAGTTAAATTTTTCCATTTTCCCCATAATTTAATTATTTTTCATATTAATTAAGGGGACTCGTACACCTTAAAACCCATAAGATCTTCGAATATGTCACTGTTGCAAGAATTGGGATGACTTATTTATTTTAAAAGCAATTACTTCCAACTTTTTACAGCTCACTACATAATATAGTTGCTTTCTGAAATAGTGATCAGAAAGTTTGTGTTGCCACAAATATTTTTATAATTTAATCCGCTTTCTGACAAAAATTTTCGTTATGTTTCCACCTTGCACGCATAGTTTAAAACATTCTGTTGCATAATTTAATTCCATATTTAATATATAGCTTTTATAACATTCGGAAACTACTATGAACCAAAAATTCTAAGAATTTCATGTTAAATTTTTATTTTATTTGGATTCGAGTTTATAAAATGTATTTTATTAAAAAAATCTGTAATGTTTTCGTCCATAAAATTTTTTAATATTAAAATATTCTTTAGATTTTAGGTTCAGTTAAAAAATAGGGCTCATATAAAGAATTCCATCATATAAAGCTCATATAAAGAATCCAGATATTTTAAAAATGGCTAGTGGTACAACTTCAAGTATGTACCACTAGCCATTTTTAAAATATCGTGCGCGCAAGGTGGAAACGCGACGAAAACTTTTGTCACAAAGCGGATTAAATTACAATTATATCTGAGGCAACACAAACTTTCTGGTTACTAGTTTCAAAAGCAGCTATTTTATGTAGTCAGCTGTAAAAAGTTGGAAGTAATTGATTTTAAAATAAATAAAATATCCCAATTCTTGCAACAATCACATATTCGAAGGGTCTCAAGGGGTTTAAGGTGTATGAGCCCCCATAATTTCTCCATTTTCTCCAGTAGCACACTTGCCTCGTATTCGAG
Organism: Stegodyphus dumicola; assembly: GCF_044657685.1. Taxonomy (NCBI): domain Eukaryota; kingdom Metazoa; phylum Arthropoda; class Arachnida; order Araneae; family Eresidae; genus Stegodyphus; species Stegodyphus dumicola. Next base: position 110,823,592 of record NC_140777.1, on the reverse strand, counting down.
AGGTCCAGGTTCGAGTCCCGATCAGGGCACTGCTCATTATTCACTTTTACAGCTTTAAAATAACCTAGTGACTCTACAATGGCGCCCGAAAAAAAAAGTGGTGGACAATAATTTGTCACCACCAGGATATAGCGACTGGGTCCGCTAATCCCCAGTCGCCTTAAAAACGGAGAGTATATGAGGTATTTTCTCCCTCCTTTCCGTATGCCTTCGTGCTGCAATGGTGTTACACTCGGGGCGTTTTTCAGAAATGCAGAGTTCGAGTCCCGGCGAGGGCACTGCACATTTTTCACCTATCCAGCATCAAAATAACCTAATGTCGCTGCACGTTATAGTCATTCTGTGTTCTAGATCAATAATACATTCAGTTCAGATTAAAATAATGCTTAGATTATAGCGAACTCATCGTCTGTTCGTCTACAGAGATTTACTGTAATGTTAATTAAATCTCCATAAAACTTTTAGAAATGTGTAAAACCTGAATGAAAATTGAGTAGCAAATGAGGTTCGTATTTTCAGGATAGCTTCTTGATTTCCACCTCACATACCACACCGAGCAGACTGAAACAGAATTGTTTTCCCACAAATAGTTGCGAAGCTGAAAACGTAGGGGTACTTTTAATTGGTGCCGGACAAAATAGAAAAAAATTAATAATAGGATAATATAATCCTTTACTAAAAATAATGAAAACTCTGATCCTATTCTGTGTAAACTAGGATGAACTGTTTGGTTGCTCTATCTCAAATACATTTAATCAACTGTGTCTTAGAATTAATTAACTTAATCAAGGAAATTGACACTTAATAAATCTTAAGCTGAAAATAAGAAGTATATATCTTCACTGGTGCTCGGGTAAAAATAGAATATTATCTCTCAAACACAAAAATCTCTTAAATTAACTTAAACTACATATTCAATCATTTCTATCAGTAACTTGAGAGCAACAAGTTCATTTTTATTAAATCAAAACCTCACAAACACCAGAAAAGAAATATTCATAAACATCAAACAGTTCCACCAATGAAAAATCTCAATCATTAATTTAATCAGAGTCCTAACAGATAAATATAAATTACCACTAAACCCAAAACATATTAAAATAATTATAAGACGTGGCAATTGAAAAAATTTTAAGGGCGCGTTTTGAAACCCTAATGAAAGAAATTAACAATATCCCAAGTTAAACAAATGCCCATGTTTCTTAAAAGCCTCACGACTCAAACAAATGGATTGACCTGGTAGACCAACGTAAGTTAAGATACAAAATAAACAAATACAATTAAAATTTTAAATCCAACACATTTATTAAATTTTTGAATATAATAGTACCAAATATTTTATATACTGTTGCATGCGTACGGGTTCGTTATGAAATAAATGCACAAGTCCGATGAAAAATTAACAAAAATTTATTATTATCACAACAAAAATGCTTAAATTTTCTCAAATTATCATGCAGTATTACAATATCTCACAGTAGTTATCTTTTAACTACTCAATTGTCCAATAGAACGTAATTCAAAACAGCTAAAGAACGCTAATCAACAAGAGCAGTTCTCTAAACAACAACAAACTAAGCAACTACTACAAACTGAGATGTTTTCCTCCTTGTATAAGATTTTAAAATCACGGGCTAGAATTTTCCAGTACTTTCTCGAAATCAAAAAGAGATATTTATTTATTTAATGCACGCGCTCTTGTATTTTCAATTTTCCGGCTTAGCTTTCTTTTAATATTCGTCACGCGCTGCACTGCGCGAGAAATAAAACCATTTAACTTGTAATTGAACTAACATTAGCTTTTTAAATACCAAATTCGTAACACTGCCCATTTCTCAAGGACTGCACGTCCCGGGCAGTACAATCCCTGGACAGGAAGCTAAACTTACAAATGTGGCATAAATGCAACTGAGGCATAAACATTACATCACAATATCAAACAACATGAACAATAAATGCAATAACTAACTTAAACAAATCAAATGCTATCAAATACTAAATACAAAACAAATACTAAATACAAATCAAATCAAATACACATTTAAAAACATAAAGGACCAAGGTCTGATACTATTTACAATTATTTACATTACGTACTATGGCCATAGTAATGAGCTAACCTGTCGTAATGAAGGACTTTAGGTTTAGAGTTCGTAGACTTACGAATCCGAACCACGACGTCATTCAGCCTGTTTAGAACTGTGTACGGGCCATCCCAAGGTGACTATAATTTCGGACAAAGTCCTTTCCGTCGAGTCGGATTCCACAACCACACCTTGTCTCCTTCATGGAATTGATGTTCAGTAGCTCTTGTGTCGTATCGGGTCTTCATCTTCTCCGTCGCTAAGTTGACTCGCTCTCGTGCAAAGTTGTGCATCACTTCAAACCGAGCCTGGACATCTTGAATATATTCCTCAGACGATGAAGGAGCATCTGGAGGGCGGCCAAACAATAGATCACAAGGCAGACGAAGGTCACGACCGAAGAGCATCTGTGATGGAGAATAGACGGTAGTCTCGTGGACAGCACTGCGGTAAGCCAGTAAAAACAGCGATAATTTCTTGTCCCAGTCCTGCTGGTTTCTGGAAACCACTAATGATAGGTTATTAAGGATGGTTCGATTGAACCTCTCTACCATGCCGTCCGACTGGGGATGTAATCGCGTCGTTTGGGTCTTTTCAATGCCGAGTAGTTTGCATAGTTCTTTGATTACTGCCGAGGCAAAATTCCTTCCCTGATCGGAATGTAACTGAAGAGGCACTCCGAACCTTGAAATCCAGTGCTGTATCATCACCTCAGCTACTGTAACAGCCTCTTGATCAGGAATAGGATACGCTTCAGGCCACTTGGTGAAGTAATCAACGACAACGAGTATGTATTTGTTGCCATCAGCAGTTCGTGGCAGAGGTCCCAGGATGTCAAAGGCGATACGTTCAAAAGGCGCACCTACGTTGTAACGTTGCAGTTTGCCTCGGCTGCGTCTCTTCGGTCCTTTCCTACGTGCACAGGCATCGCAAGATCGGCACCACTTTTGCACGTCATCCTTTGCATTATTCCAGTAAAAGCGCTCACGAACCCTCTGTAAGGTCTTCATTATTCCAAAGTGACGTGTTATGTAGTTCTTTGAGGACATCAGGAATGCGGGATCTTAGAAGTATCAGCTGCCATCGGAACGTCTTCCCATCATCCGATTCGAATTTCCGGTATAAGACGCCGTTTCGAATGTGAAGTGAATCCCAGAGTGCCCAATATTGTTTGGTTGTAGGACTACAGATAGAAATGTCCTGCCAGGTAGGTTTTCTGTTTGACGACTCCATTAGATCTATTATGGGTTTAATGTCGCGGTCTTCCAGCTGGTCTTTCCTGATTTCATCATCACTCCACGGTTCTCGATCAGCCGATGTTGATGTTGTAATTTGTCTTGCGACCGGAGTCGTATTTCGCTTCCACCCTGGAAAATATCGGCAGTTTTCTTGGCAAGGTCTTCTAGACAGGGCGTCGGCGTTTCCGTGTGATGATCCCTTACGATGATGGATAGTGATGTCATATTCTTGGAGTCTCTGTATCCACCTGGCTATTTGACCCTCAGGATTCTTGAAATTTAAAAGGCAGGTCGATGATGCATGATCGGTGCGGAGCAGGAATTTTCTGCCGTATACATAGTGATGGAACTGTTCTATAGCTTTGACTATGGCGAGCAACTCTTTCCTGGTGACACAATAATTCCTCTCCGGTTTAGACAGGCACTTGCTCCAGTACGCCACTGCATGTTCTTGGCCGTCTATTTCTTGGGACAAAACAGCACCGACACTTTCATTGCTCTCGTCTGTGTCGAGAATAAATGGTCGGTAGTGCTGAGGATACCTCAGGATTGGAGCAGAAGTTAAAGCCTCCTTTAAGTTGTTAAATGCATCGTCGCATTCTTTTGTCCACAAGAACTTTTGGTTGCTCTCTGTCAGCTTGTGAATGGGTCTTGCGATGGAAGAAAAGTCCTTCACGAATCCCCTATAGTAGGTGCAAAGCCCTAGGAAGCTTCTCAGCTGATAGACATTTTCGGGACATTTCCAGGATTTAACCGCTGATACCTTTTCAGGATCCGTGCGCACACCTTCTGCAGAGATGACATGTCCTAGGTAAGTCACTTCCTTTCGGAACAATTTGCATTTAGCAGGACTCAGCTTCAGATTGGCTTCTTTCAGTTTCTGAAGCACCTTCCTAAGATTTTCTAAATATTCTTCAAAACTCTTTCCGACGATGATGATGTCGTCCAGGTATATCAGGCAGGCTGCGTAGGAAAGGCCTTTCAAAGCAGTCTCAATAAGACGTTCGAATGTTGTCGGCACATTACACAGTCCAAACGACATTGCTTTGAATTGCCACAGCCCTTGTCCCGTAGTAAATGCCGTCTTTTCTTGGTCTTCAGGCTGTATTTCTACCTGCCAATACCCACTCTTTAAATCAAGTGTTGAGAACCACTTGCTTCCAGAAAGAGTGTCTAGAATGTCGTCAATTCTAGGAAGAAGGTAACTGTCTTTCTTCGTGATCTCATTAAACCGGCGATAGTCAACGCAAAATCTTGTTGAGCCGTCTTTCTTTCTGACTAGGACGATGGGAGATGCCCATGGACATACTGAAGGCTCGATGACATCGCCTTCTTCCATATCTTTTAACAGTGTTCGCACCTCTTCCTGTTTAGCAAACGGTAGACGTCTTGGATGTTGCTTGATCGGGGAATGATCGCCGGTATCGATTCTATGTTGTGTCAAACTGGTTCGACCCACGTCAGAAGACGAGCGGGAGAAAACAACTTGAAGATCTTTAATGACGCGATCGGCAGCATTCTTCTCTTCATCGTTTAATTGCGCATTCTGAAGTAACTCTGATGTAATGTTTTCTGAAGACACGGATTCTTGGATGTTACTCTTTCTTTCAACGGTGGTTACTGGAGTACATGCTGCAACCACTTCACCTTTCTTAATAATTCTCACCTTCTCAGTTACATTGGCGACTCTCACCGGGATAACCATTCTGGATAGGTCGACGAGTGTTGAGGCTACTAGTATTCCTTTTGGGCTATTACAGTTATTGGGGCATTCTATGATGCCGTAGCGGAAATTTCTGTTTTCGGCTATGAATCCAGGAAGTAAAATTTCTGTTCTTGCCAGTATTGTGATACTGTCTTGTGCTATGATTTTATGGACAGATTTAACTTCTTCATCATTAACTTCAAATAACGCTATGTCCTCAGATCTAGAATGCAATTCGTTATTTTTAAAGTCCAAGGGAAAATTGTATTTCCTTAGAAAGTCCAATCCGAGTATGCATGAATCAGTGATCTCTGCTACATATGCCGTGTGATAGTAAGCGGCACTTCCAAATGTGATGTTAACATTTACTTTTCCGTCGATGTCGATCTTCTCACCGGACACAGTCTGGAGGGTAACGCAGGGCGGCGTCCAGATAAGTTTGTTTCGCAGTTGTTGAGCCAAATCTTTTCGGATGATGGTAACGTTGGCTCCTGTATCTATCGTCATATTGCAGGGAACTCCATTAATATGTCCTATTATGAAAAGTCCATTACTGCCGCCTCTCACTGCAGAAATATGAAACGCTTTAAACTGGGGCTTTTCATTATCTGGCAACTTCCGCCCCGCGAGATGGCCACTAATTAGTTTCCCTGCTGTTTTTAGGAGCGGTTTTAACATCCGTACCCTGGGGTGTTCTGCAGTTTCGTCGTATGTGTCCTTCAGCACCGCAGTTCCAACACTTTACGGTCGGTTTCTTGTCAAAAAATATTCTGTCTCAAGGCGTTCAGTTGTCTAGTTAAATCGTCTAGACGAGCTTTTACTTGATTCCCCGGCTCTTGGAGTTGAGCAGCTCTGACTGGGTGGCGGTCTCGACGAGTAGCTTGCTGGGCTGCCTCGAATTTCATGGCGTACACTAAAGCGCTTTTCAAATCTTTAACATCCGCCATTCGCAGTGCTTCCTGTATTTCAGGGTCCCGGATGCCATCGATGAAATATTGCAGCGACAGAATTTCCCTCGTTTCTCTCGGGCACTCCGTAAAGGCGAGGTGGGACAGCCTTTCCACATCCGTGGCGAGTTCTTGGAGTGATTCGGTGGGCTTCTGTTGACGGGATTTTAATTGAAGCCTGCTGTAGTCTTTTAAACATTTCTCTCCAAAGCGCAGCTCCAATGCGCCGGAGAGAGCTTCGAAGTCAAGTCTTTAGTTTTCGAGAAGCGTCTGCAGTATATCCGCTGCGTCTGCTCGCAGAGAAGCGGCGAGATGACAGGCCTTAGCTTGGGAATCCCATCCATTCGCATCCGCAACTATAGAAAATTGGGTCTTATACACTTGCCAGGATGTCTTCCCATCATATGTGGATAGCTTTAGGGGTGGACGAGCAGGCATCTATAAGAATTTAAAATCATCACTCCTGCTCCCTGCCGTCGCTACGAATTTCTTTAAAGTATCGACTTCTTTCGCAACGGCTGAAACCCTAACATCAATTTGCTGCTCGTCGCCAGAAACTCGCTCTTCTATATGTTCTTTTACAGAAGAAACTCTTTCTTCTATTTCTTCTTTCACCGAAGAAACTCTTTCTTCAATTTGAACTTTTACGGAAGAAACTTTTTGTTCAATTTGTCCAACTTTATTTTCAACTGTGTCAATTCTGCCCTCCATAGCTTCAAATTTATTTTCTATTATGCAGGTAATTTCTCTTTTCATATCTTCTTGACCAGCTTGAACGGCTTTCATTTCGTCCTTAACGGATTCCTGGCCCAATTTCATTTCCTCCCTAACAGATCTCATCTCTCCTTTAACGGAATCTTCCATCTTCTGATGACCAGCATCCATCTTTTCTTTCATTTCTTCTTTAAATTCAGCTTGGCCAGCTTCCATCTTTTCTTGGAACGCAGCAAAAGCACTGATGAGCTGCTTCAATTGCTCCTCCATCGCTCTTGTTACTGGCATTCAAATCCCACTTCTGACACCAAAAATTGTTGCGTGCGTACGGGTTCGTTATGAAATGAATGCACAAGTCCGATGAAAAAGAAACAAAAATTTATTATTATCACAACAAAAATGCTTAAATTTTCTCAAATTATCATGCAGTATTACAATATCTAACAGTAGTTATCTTTTAACTACTCAAATGTCCAATAGAACGTAATTCAAACAGCTAAAGAACGCTAATCAACAAGAGCAGTTCTCTAATCAACAACAAACTAAGCAACTGCTACAAACTGAGATGTTTTCCTCCTTTTATAAGATTTTAAAATCACGGGCTAGAATTTTCCAGTACTTTCTCGAAATCAAAAAGAGATATTTATTTATTTAATGCACGCGCTCTTGTATTTTCAATTTTCCGGCTTAGCTTTCTTTTAATATTCGTCACGCGCTGCACTGCGCGAGAAATAAAACCATTTAATTTGTAATTGAACTAACATTAGCTTTTTAAATACCAAATTCGTAACAATACTGATCATTATCCTATCACATAATTTTACTAAATAACATCTATGTTACTCAAAATTACAACTCACATTAATTGAAAGTAAACATTTTTTCTAACTCACAAATAAAGTAGGTGTAACAAATTTTATTCCTCCAAAAAACTGGTAACTCTTAAAATTTTAAATCAGTTCTTAATATTACCTACTAGAAATATATAACTTATATGCGTAATAACAATTATATATGTGGATAAATTGTTATTAACTAGTGCACCATGGCATTTGGGAAGACAGAGAAAAGAGAGAAATAATCTTGAAAAAATGTGACAGATGGGAGACAATTTTTCCGGATTGTAGAATCTTTAGTGTCCAATCCACTCGAAATGAGCAATGACGATTATTTTCAGTCAAAACACTTTCGGAGGCATCCATTATTATTAGGAATCACAGGTGTATAATACTAAACACAAAATCTTTAATGAGCCAGGAACCGCTTTAAATATGTCCATTAAGTGGGAGAGAATTTTTTCGAACATCTTTCGTGTTCAATCCAATCCACTGGGAAATGAGCGAAGACCTTTTTTTTCTTTCAAAACACTTTTGGAAGCGTCCATTATTATTAGGAAAAGCAAGTATAGGATACCATAGACAAATAATTCTTCAATCAGCCAGGAACTGCTTTAAATACTATATCTATTAGGTGTGTGACAAATTTTCGGCATAGAAAGATCTTAAGTTTCCAATTCAATAATCAGATAAAGGAGTGGAAACCAGTTTTCTAGTAAGAACACTTGTATCTGGATCACCTTGAGAATCTCCATTTACATTTCGCGGAACAATATCACGAAGAAGCGGCGAAGCTAAATTTTGCGCAGAGCACTTTCTCAGCTTGAACTAAAATTCTCATCAGCGGAAGGCCGACAGAAACACCGCACCAGACCTCGGGCGCAAACCTCCGCAAGAGGACAAGCATGGAGGTTATCTCCATGAGGACAAGCCCCGCCACAGAGCAGACGCCGTTCGAATCCTTTTTAACAAAACTTTACATCGACCAGCTTCAAATCTGGCTGACTGCTAACCCCGTGCAATTACAGAAGCAAACTCGATTACTCCGCCCCTTAGAGACCATAGGTCCAAAAATGTCGCATAAAATTAAACTTCATCCACCCTAGACTTATTACTTAACCGAAAATGTACACCCCCACAAAAGAATCAAAATAGAGTCATATAGCAAAAACACGGCTGGCACCTGCTGCATCCCGAACGTGAGAAAAGCCCCAGCGAATAATGGAAAAACTACAGAGATAAGAATTAAGTTGCCGAAAATTTACAGAACTGCACTGTCCGGAAGAAACTGATTTATTTAATCATTGCAACATTCAAAAGTGAGAGTGCGAGTGAACGAGAAAGCCAATTTACGACTTCCTTTTACTGTCCATTAGTAAATAAACCCCCTGCGGAGATATCTGAAAACACACTATACTGCCCTCACTACTGCTGTTAGTAAAACAGATGTCAATTCCGTTTAAAGAAATGCTCAAAAGAAAGGTATCCCGTATTAGTTACAAAATCAACCGCTGAAAAAATGTATAACCCGCTAACTCTTTTAACACTTACAAATACTCTTTACAAATTAAAATTTAAATGAAATACACATAAAAATACTTAATTAAAGATTACTTAAAAACGTGAACACACTTAAAATATGAAGGAAGGCTGTTTAATTGGGACAAATGAAGACTGTTTACAATGGAAGCGCACTTGCTTTATTCTGGGTCTAATCACACTTTCTGGAAATCTCATCCTCCATGGGAAACATTGTCCCATGGAGAAACTTGGACGTGCGAGCGCGGACGATGGTTTACGATCAATAGATGTTTTTTCTGGTTCATAGTTTGAGTGAAATATATTAGAATTGTATTCATGTTTTTGCGGTTTGTTATGAAATATGAAACTGCATGTTAGGCTGCAGACCTCAGAAAATGTCATTATATCTTCATTTTTAGAAATTTGAATTTATTTTGTGAATTAATTTGAAGCATTCCGATTAAAAACGACCTCGGACAAATTAGTTTTAAATTTTTGTTTTTACTTTTACTTTACCTGAATTTTTCATTCATAATATATTCTTGACAACCTTCGTAAAGGATTAAAAGGTTAGTATTTACAAGTATGTAATAAATGATAACAATAATAAGACGAGAAATTATGTTTTAATTTGCTGTTAAGTAGATTTAATTCATAGATAATTCTGTAATTTAATTTTACTAGTAATCAAAATATTTAATTGATTTTATTAAATAATTTTATCCACATAGCTGCGAACGGTCGTTAAATGACGGCTAATAATTAATGACTGTTAAAGATTCCATTTGTAGCAACACTATTTCCAGATGAAAAAATAAGGGAATTAACATATTTAACATACAAGTATAATTTAAATATGTTTCTGTTAGTTCTTGGATTACATCAAATTACGTAAGAGGGCTTTAAAAATTTACTTTTTACGTAAAGAGAGTGCTTTTTCTCTATCATAGCATGATCACTACTGCAATTTTCACTTATTATTTTTATACTATTTCGTACGATGAGTCTGATTCATTCCCTTCCGTACTATGAGTACGACGGTGTATTCTGAAAACCAAAGAAGGTATTCACTTAAGGTAAGGTTAACGTTCTGAATTAGAGAAGACGGTTATAAACAGATCAGAGATATTGCAGCATGTTTAAAAACTGCTTTTGATCTGACTCAGAGAAAAGCACTTATATATAATATCATGTGCAGTGCTTCATTTATGTCCAGTATATATTTCACATATTTCATTTGTGGTTTAGTATTAAATAGTGTTTTAATGATAAAAATAGTTTTTTTTTTTTTTTTTTTTTTTTTTTTTTTGTAGGAACAAATTAATTAGTTTTTCTTTATTTCTGATAGGAAACGTTTATTTGGTATTCGTCCAAGGATCTAAAACAGATTAATTACGTACACCGAGGTATCACTTTATAAAAAATAAATACTGTAAATAAATACTGTATACATATTGTATACACATTTTGCATTTCTGAGATCAACAGTCTTATCATTTACAACAAGATCTTAGTATACCAACTTTTTAAGTAAAATATAAAATTAACTCATGGATATACATATTTTATAAAGTGGAATAATGCAGTAACTATAATACTGAAGTTTTTAAAGCAGAATTCTGAAACTGTAATTAAAAATAATCAATTAAATTTCATATTTCGCAAACTAAATAATTATGCTTATTTTACTTCTAAAATTATGAGACAAATATATTTTGAAAAACAAGAAGAAGAAGAATTTAATTATAATTGAACTTTACGCTAATAGTAGAAACGAAATGATAATAGAACTATTTTAGAAACGAATAGATAGATAGACGCATTCCCATCTTCAAACTAATAAAATAAATGTGACGATAGAATATGTTTAAAGAAAGTAATTTATTTACTTCTATTGATACCTTACGAAAGAATTCAAATGTAGTGCATTTATAAACCAAAAGAAGGAAACACTTTCAATATCTCTTTTGTTATGCCTCTTTTGAAATGATAGCATTAATTAAATTTGAGAGCAGGGGTTATTGGATTTCGTCTCTCGAATTAATTTTGTTCTGACTAATGCTAAACAATTAATATCTGAGATAGCTGCAACTTTAAAGTTTTTAATACTTCTTATCTATAGAAATGTTATTACAGGAGTTGAATATTTTTTTAAAAACTAAGCTACGTTTTTGAAATTATAAAACTGGAATCTTAGAATTAAATAACCCTGAAGCGGTACAATAGCGAGTAAAAGAAAACATTTCCGGATCGGTCATTTTCTAGGAATATATCACGCTGTTAAACAGCTGCATTTGATTATTTCCATGTAAGTTAATCCAAGAAAAGGAAAAAATGCAAACTTAATTCTTATAACCAGAAGAGTTGCTCAATACACAAAAACAAAATTCTTCGAAAATTTGAAAAAGCGTTGGAAATGGAAAAAAAAAAAAAAAAAAAAAAAAAAAAAAAAAAAAAGATGGCAGAAAAGCATGACTTTCCTTTTAAACATGGATGTTAAAAATTAAAACAAGGCTAAATTAAAAATTTAACACCCAGAAAATCAAGATTTTTTTCGTTCGTTTTTAAAAGAAAAATCATAACAACATAAGCATCCGTTAATAAGAAAGCAAATTTGAAAGGATTTTCTTGTAGTGTATTTCAGATAAGAATTAATATTATTTATAATACGTCTGCAGCGTTATTATTTACATAAAAAATCTTTAAGAAGAAATAATATAAATTATGTTTTATAATTTATTTATGAAAGCTAAAAAATTATGTATGTTAATAAATGTTAATGCTCAGAAAAACAACGTGGTAAGTGAAATTTATTATTGAAAACAAAATATAGTTCTGAAAGGAGTAAATCTCTCAAATTGCTGCAAAATCTAAAAACATGAGCAGAAATTGCATAAAAATTCTTTTATTAAAGACACATATGCTAAAGTTAAAAATTATTATTTTTTATCAATTTTGGAATAATCGAAAAGGAATTTGCGAAAACTCTCATTCATATAACGTTTTATATTTAATGAAGAAAAACGAAACGTGTACAGCTGATACAATGCTGGTAAATAAATATTGGCAACAAATGAGGTCTCACTAACTAAGCTACACAAATTTCACTTAGAAAGTTACTTCCTATAGAAGAAAGGCAAGAAAACGGGTCAACTTTTAGACAGTCCGTGCAATTTTGCAACTAATGGGCGAAAATGGGAAGCCTGAAGTTCAATATTATGATTGTATTCATCTGAAAAGTGCTGTTATGGAAAGGATAATTTCTAGCTACTTTTTCATAATAAATGACAACTGTAGATTCTTTTTTTATACTATTTCGTACGATGAGTCTGATTCATTCCCTTCCGTACTATGAGTACGACGGTGTATTCTGAAAACCAAAGAAGGTATTCACTTAAGGTAAGGTTAACGTTCTGAATTAGAGAAGACGGTTATAAACAGATCAGAGATATTGCAGCATGTTTAAAAACTGCTTTTGATCTGACTCAGAGAAAAGCACTTATATATAATATCATGTGCAGTGCTTCATTTATGTCCAGTATATATTTCACATATTTCATTTGTGGTTTAGTATTAAATAGTGTTTTAATGATAAAAATAGTTTTTTTTTTTTTTTTTTTTTTTTTTTGTAGGAACAAATTAATTAGTTTTTCTTTATTTCTGATAGGAAACGTTTATTTGGTATTCGTCCAAGGATCTAAAACAGATTAATTACGTACACCGAGGTATCACTTTATAAAAAATAAATACTGTAAATAAATACTGTATACATATTGTATACACATTTTGCATTTCTGAGATCAACAGTCTTATCATTTACAACAAGATCTTAGTATACCAACTTTTTAAGTAAAATATAAAATTAACTCATGGATATACATATTTTATAAAGTGGAATAATGCAGTAACTATAATACTGAAGTTTTTAAAGCAGAATTCTGAAACTGTAATTAAAAATAATCAATTAAATTTCATATTTCGCAAACAAAAAAAAAAAAAAAAAAAAAAAAAAGATGGCAGAAAAGCATGACTTTCCTTTTAAACATGGATGTTAAAAATTAAAAGAAGGTTAAATTAAAAATTTAACACCCAGAAAATCAAGATTTTTTTCGTTCGTTTTTAAAAGAAAAATCATAACAACATAAGCATCCGTTAATAAGAAAGCAAATTTGAAAGGATTTTCTTGTAGTGTATTTCAGATAAGAATTAATATTATTTATAATACGTCTGCAGCGTTATTATTTACATAAAAAATCTTTAAGAAGAAATAATATAAATTATGTTTTATAATTTATTTATGAAAGCTAAAAAATTATGTATGTTAATAAATGTTAATGCTCAGAAAAACAACGTGGTAAGTGAAATTTATTATTGAAAACAAAATATAGTTCTGAAAGGAGTAAATCTCTCAAATTGCTGCAAAATCTAAAAACATGAGCAGAAATTGCATAAAAATTCTTTTATTAAAGACACATATGCTAAAGTTAAAAATTATTATTTTTTATCAATTTTGGAATAATCGAAAAGGAATTTGCGAAAACTCTCATTCATATTACGTTTTATATTTAATGAAGAAAAACGAAACGTGTACAGCTGATACAATGCTGGTAAATAAATATTGGCAACAAATGAGGTCTCACTAACTAAGCTACACAAATTTCACTTAGAAAGTTACTTCCTATAGAAGAAAGGCAAGAAAACGGGTCAACTTTTAGACAGTCCGTGCAATTTTGCAACTAATGGGCGAAAATGGGAAGCCTGAAGTTCAATATTATGATTGTATTCATCTGAAAAGTGCTGTTATGGAAAGGATAATTTCTAGCTACTTTTTCATAATAAATGACAACTGTAGATTCTTTCTAAAAGTATATAACTGTTAATGTGCAGTTTAAGAAATTATGTGTCGATATATATTATAGTTATTTATTACTTTGATAAAGAATCACCGTTCTTGCTGGAGATGAAATGTCACATGGGTGTCCTCCTTCACGCAAAAAATTACGATTTTCTATCGAGCATTTACGGAGAAATCCTCCAAAAACGTTAACAGGGAGTTCGAAATCAACGTGACCCCCCATGGCGAAATGAAATTTTTTGACATAAGTATAGGGCTCCCCTCTGGCAGTGTAAAGCCGAAAACCGTGTTTCAATCGGAGACATAGAGACCGAGAAGATCGGGACCAAGGTTAAGCCCCCATTGTAGGGGTTACCATTATGTGGGTTAGGGCTCCCATATGGAACTCGAGTCCTAATTGGCCTAGAGAGATAAATTCTTTTTTAAATGATAGAGCGTCTGGAGACAAACATTTTCAATAATATTTATCAGGAAAATTTGTAAAAAAAGCTAGCAATCATTCTATTTCTTTAATGCATTCAAAGAAAGAGTTACAAATTAGGCTTTAAATGTCCTTTAAACTATTAAAAACTCTACTGCTTATCTGAATTTTTTCTAAATTAAGTAATTGTATAAAAGTTAATCCGTCTCCATATTTTAAGTGAAGACTTCTTCAAAGCGCTAGACCCGTATGAACAGCAAAGCTGATTTAACTCATGGATTATTCCATTATAATTATAACCATTAATACGATGGGAAAATTAGTCGGTTTTTTATATTTATTTAGAAATTTGTTAATCCTAACAAAGAAGTAACAAATGTAGAATTTTCTTCATTATTGCTCTCATGTTTTGTATTTTTTTTGCATGTTATTCTGCGTTCATTGTATTTTATTCGATTGTCAAGAGCATTTTTCTAATGAGATATTTCTTGAATGTATGATCTTATTAACATTAGGAAAAAGTGTATGTGCTTCTGACTCTCCATAAATTGAGTTACTTTAAACTTATACTTTTCTTTTGTACTTTTGCATTTTTGATGCATTTTTTTTAGTTGGCAACATTACTTTTATCTTTACTGTTTATCGATTAAAATACATCGCACTTAGATGTGTTAAAAATATGCATGAATTTTTCTGCAAAGATTGTATCTTTGATCATATGATTAATATGTTAAGGGATATCAAAGAACCTTCTAAGAGAAAAGGTTCGTCAATATATTTCTTAAATAAGTCAAATATAAAATAGTCAAATAGTCTTATTTTTTCAAAAAAATTCAGTAAAATGCTATATAATTTATAATAGAAAATTTCAGTATACATTTTAAGTTTGTTTTTAGACGCCTGAGTGATATTATTAAATCAAAATCTATTCAAAGAGGAAATATCCTTAATGTAGCATGAAGTATGCCTCAAAATAATGACATAAATTATGAAACTGAACTTATATGCTCTATAGTCATAATTTTGCAAAAGAATACATTTTTAATGTATAACAATCTTAAAATATCATAATTAATGTACAAATGTATTTTTATATTATTTAAAATTACTCATCTTGTAGAGACATTAGGTATTTTTTTGGAAGCAGTAGTTTTGAAAAATGAGTAACGCCTTCGCCGGGATTCGAACCACGGAACTCTGGAATACGCCCCCAGCGTGCAGACCACTTCACTACGAAGACATGCTAAGAAGGCGGGAGAAATATCTTATAAACTTATAAGTTATTTATTCTGATTTTTATGTTACTTCATTGCCAAAATAATAAAAATTTTATTAACTTTGCATAAATAATACCTTTTTCATTATCAAATGATCCATTTATGAAAATTCTGAAAATTTCTAATTACCTAAATGTTTCAATATGTTTATTGTAGTCCGATGTGCAGATAAAATTCTTATGACTCTTTCATTACTTAAGCTGCCTAACGTAATTTCTGTTATGAGAAACTTAAAATGTCTACTTACCTTAAAGCTTCACTTTATTTGTTTGAATTATATGATGTAATTTGCAGTTAAAAGTGCTAAGACAATATTTGATATTGAATTCTACTGTTTCGTTTATTCTAAAAGAGATATGAATAGAATGAGAATTATTAAGACAGTTGGAGGAAAAACACTGTACACAGTTTCATTAAGCATCTGATGCGCGTCATTGGTAATTCTTTCCCTTTTCTCCATTTAATCGCGGAACTTTGAAACGAATTGATAAAATGTATATCCTTTAATGCTTCTGGAAATTCTTTCCTTTTGTTTTGAAGCTATTGTTCACGAATACTCTTTCAATAAATGCTGACTTATTCTTACAAAGTATTAACGTTCACAACGTCTTAAAAGGGCAAGAAAATTCTTCTCACAAACTGAAAATATGATATTAGAAATTAAAATAGTAATGTAGTAAGGGTTAATGGATTTAAATGCTATTACGTATTGCCTATAAACAAATAAAAATCACGAAACTGTAATTTGTATGTTCTTAAGAGTGCAAATATATTTTGCTTCTGGAAATGTATGATGATTCTGAAAACGTGTGATAAATATTTCTTTTGTTCTGAATTTATCCTTAATAATAAAAAAAAAAAAACTAATATTTCGATAAATACTGAATCAATGATAAAATACAGCTGTATTAATGTTAAAAACATTTTAAAATTATGAATAATATTCATCTCGTTATCCGAGATTTCGTTATTTAAAACTTAATTATTAATACAATAAGAATTAATGGATTTAAAAATCGTGAGGTTTTTTAATAAGCAACTGAAATTCCGACACTGAATTTGTAGCAAAGCAGAAACTCTAAGAATGCAAAAATATAGTGTAGCAATGCAGCCCTTCTCGTATATACCTATTGCTAATCCATTTCGTTGCTGTATTAAGAAATTTTGTTATAGTGTTTTTAAGTTTTGCATTACAAGTATTTTATTTCTTCGACTTTCTTAACGGAATTTGTAGAAATTTAGAAAATGAAGCATTTCTCAAGGAATGAAGATATTTGAACTGATTTCCAATACATTTATTTTGTTCTAAAAGTAAAAGAAAAAATTCAGATTTCAGCCAAAGCTTTTAACATCAATAAATGCCCTTCTAAATGTATTCTGTCCCAAAATGATGGGTTGTTATTTTCAGATTTTCGCAGCAAACAAATGCACTTTTAAATGCTATTGTTCCATCGGTAATATTTCTTCAGCACATATATGTACATATTTAATATGGAAGTAGCATATTTTTTTCTGAAACAAAACTTTTATATGTTGTACTTATTATGTTTGCATTGTATCGGTTTTTCTGTTACTATAATCGCCTACACGCACGCACACTTTTGTTACAAACGTCTTTCAGATTTGGAAATATCGATACGAATACTAAATAACACACATTCTTGTTTTACCCTTTCTTTATACTTTTATCGTTTTCACAAAGATAAACTGAATCACAAAATGTTTTTCATGAATTTTCTATTCCAGCATAAAAGCAGTTTGGTTCACTTTATACCGAATGGCTAAATAAGCCAAGTGCATGGTATTTTCTAATGTTTTTCTTTGTATTCTGATACCTAGAAAACCCGCGAAATTACACGTTTTTGCGACCGTCGCAAAGATGTCAATTTCACATCTTTCCTTTTAAACAAAGACGTCGTTTTCGCGTCTTTACATACCACATTCTCATCGCAAAAAATGTGTGATGTCAAGTTGTAATGATATCTTGATATCTTTTAGTGACGTTTTATCATGTCTTATCGATATATCTTATATCTTTGTGGATTTCGCAAGGTTAAAAAGGTAAGCTACAAATATATACCTTATTGCTTCTATAAATTACCTTTTTGTATAGTTGAAAAGCTCGTTGTAACGTGTTTATGTAAATACCGTTTTATTGAACCATTATAATTAAAATATTATTTCATTTTTTATTTCACTTGCTTTTTTTAATTTTGACATACATCTACTTACTTGTCCTTCAGAACATCTGAATAAAAGTGTATATTTAATACAAAACTACATATTTTATCACACAGTTATATTCAAATTTTGACCTAATACTGTAAGTATCGTCATGAATAATGGTTTATTGCATGATTTTAACTATTTCTGTAGACAAAAATCTTATTAAGTGTAGAAAAGAGATTTTGCATCATTGCCGTTTCTTTAAACAATTGCTTATGAAATAGAAATTATGTAAATTAATATACTATATGTTAAATTTATAAGATATTTCTCCTGTCTTCTTATGCTTTCGTGGTTTAGTGATCAGCACGCTCGGCGCGTATTCGAGAGGTCCGAGGTTCGAGTTCCCGGCGAGGGCATTGATCATTTTCACATCTCCTTCTTTCAAAAAAATATCCTAATATCTCTACAGTGATTCCCGAAATAAAAGAGGGGGTGGATGATGATTCTTCCCCACCAGGATTTAGCGATTGGGTCCCCTTACCCTTAGTCGTCCTTTAAAAGGGGGAGTATGTAAGGTATTTCTCCCCCTTCTTAGCATGCCTTCGTGGTGTAATGGTCAGCACAGTTGGCGCGTATTCGAGAGATCCGTGGTTTGTGTCTCAGCAAAGGCATTGTCCATTTTTCATCTCTCCTGCTTTCAAAACAACCCTAATATCTCTACAAACTTGAAGTTTTGTCTACAGATTTATGAATAAATATTCATCTGATAAATCGAAGTATAGTAAAATATTGTATTTTCTGAGCACACATTGCTTTGCTTATATAAGATTTGCATTTTTACCTAGAAGCAGTGGTTTTTTTCCTTCAGTTCAGTTCTTTTCATGCAGTTCTCTAAAATATGCAAATTGTCTTAATTCATTTCACCAGTGTATAAATGATTATGCGTTAGTTGATTATGGAAGGCAATTTCATACAATAAGCTGTTAGAAAATTATAAAATACAATAGCAGTTTCTGTAAAGAACAGACATATATATTTCGAAATTATTTCGTGAATAAGAAGAATGTCTCATATTTATTAATTAATTGTAATTATAAATAAAATATTTATCGTTCATTAATTGCGTTCAAGTAAATACGTTGTTGACTTTTTTGGGATGTCTCTTTGTTTTTCTAGTACGTTCTAAAAACGCAAGTTGCTTAAAAAATTAAAAAAACTTTATGTTAGGGATTTATTGTCTAAGGCTCACACCATAATCTTCATAAAAAGTAGAGAAAAACGAACAAATTTTAAAACTTCACACAACATGTGTACTTTCTGAAAATCCTAAAGAACTATAAACACACCAAACTATTTTTTGCAAAAGAAGTAGTTTTAATCCTCCCAACATAAGCTTAATTCTATTAGAGATTAGGAGAGAATTTTCTACCTTTGAAAAGATCGAATAGATCCCTGATATTTGGAAATTCCTAAAGCATAAAACATGTGTTGGAAAGTATGATTATATACTGCAAACACACGCAAGAGTACGCTATTAAAACAAGGGGCCTCTTCGTTAAAGAAAATTTGTTTCGGGAAAGAATTAAGTTACTTTTGTTTATAAACTCAAGTCTATACTTAAAACTAATCAGTCTATGCAAAACATACGTAATTTTATTATAATAGAATCAAGCCATTGTTTTGAGTATACAAGTAGTAATCTTTTTCTTTAAAATAGCATTGAATAAACCTATATTTCTTCAGAATTTTCTCTTTTTTTTTTTTTTTTTTTAAATAAAGGAAAGCTTTTTCAGGATTAAAATTGTAAAACTGCATACTTTTCTTTAGGATAATAAAATTATTTCTTCACTCATTCTCATTCACTTAACAAAATATATTTAACCAAGTCGAGTAAGATTTATTTTCTCTAGCCCGTTGTTTTTATGCTAATGCTTTTTGTGCTTCTATTTCTTTCATTGTTCATTACTAGAATTGAAACTGGGTTAAACATAAACAGGGATTAAATTTGCAGTTTGAAGAGAAAGAGGGGTTTTGACAACCCACTAGAATATTGTTTATCTCTAAGACGTCCATCTACGTAATGATGTGGGTTTTACGAAGTGATTTTATAATTAATAAAAGGTAGAGTTAAAAGCCGGGCTAGTGAGTCTATATCTTCTCTAGCGCATGCTTTTGAATATTTGAATTTTTTACTCTGAAATTAGCGATGGGTAGATTTTGTAACATTTTACCTGTATTACAAAACGCAGATCTTTTTAAATCTTTAAATTTTTCATCCTGCCTGTGTGTTTGAAGTTAAGATTTCTAATAATTTTAAAGATGAGAATTCGATTAAATAAATGCAAATTAATAAGTACAAATACAGGTAGAAGTGGATGGCAGACCTGAATTTACCATTTGTCGTACAGTCATAATCCAGCCACACTAACTGTGCAGTTCCGCTCCAGTTTTGAAGAAGATTATCCCAAGGGTCTCCCATCCCTCTTCGCCTACCACCAGTATTTTCAGAAGACTTTCGGCTCCGCATGCATTTTGAGTACCACTTTGCCACACAGATACTGTACGCTTACAAACAATCATGTCTTCTCTGAGATTCGAACCCGAGCCTATCGACACCGGCAATATATCTTTTTAGTTTTGCTGTTCTCTTTCATCTTTGCTTTTTCTATCTACAGTTGTATTTGTGATCTGCCATTAGAAATAAAAAATAAAGAGAAACATGTTGACGATGGAATATCCCAGACCTCACAGACATGTTGCGTGTGCCATTTTACAGTCTCAAATATTATGGTAGTGTTGGTCACGTTATGCGCTTTCTTCCTAGAACGGCGGATTATTGTGAAATAGGGACTTACATAAACCGTGAAAGTTGGCTACCGTTGAAACGTGAGATTTGACGGTGATCCCATCAAAGTTGCGTCAATGGTTTCCGCGGAAATCTGAGGAAGCTGAATCCCATTCTTTATTTAACAAACACTCAGAAGTTGACCTACACCATTAAATTGCTTTCTTCTCTTTCCACTATTTTGTTAGGCTTTCTTACTTTATGTAAGCTCTGCTTAGAATGCGTGAGTAAAAACGTCCTGCAGATAACAGTTTCCCAGTCTATAACTGTTTTTCAGCCATATTGAACTCACCATATCGTTTCCATTTATTTACACATTTTTGGTGGTAAAATTCCATAACTTTGAAAATAATCCACTGCTTTCTCTCCTGCAGGAGACAGGTTCCAAATTTTAATCTTATTTCATAACTTAATAAAGAAATATAGCATAACGTTTAAGCCTTGTTCATTAAAACCAAACATGGTTTATCGAGAATCAATGGGGATTACATCAAACGAAAGCCCAGATTGTTATTACTTCACACTTACCCATAATTGGCGCTAAACAAAGCTGCTTGGCGACTGTTTCACGATCGATGGAAGAATACGTAAGTACCGCAAAATGTCGCAGACGATATTTTGTTTCTTTCGCAAATTGATTGATTGCCTCTGAAGTTTCCTGGCAGTGGACATCAGGAATTCCAATGGCAGAAATTCAGTAGAAGTCAAAAGAAGTCCAAAGTTAATTTAATTTAGGATCCTACTATGATGCCTAATTTTACTGTTAAAATGCCAAATAATATTCAGATTATTGTAACTTTCATTTATTTTATTAAACTTTATGTAACTCCTTTTGAAATAATTGTATCTCTTTAACGCAAGTAAAATTTACTGAGAGTAATTTTAAAACGTTTCCATCAATATAGTATTCATTTCAGTCGATGCTCTACTCTGATGTGCTTGCGGGAATTATAAAACATATGAACACTACTTAGCCAAGATATTATTTTCATTGAACGAAATTTCTTGAATTAGCCAAAATGTTTAAAGATTAATGACAAAAATCATCCCATTGATTATAATATAATTGCATATCTGTGTCACTTATCCTAATGAAACTGATTAGCCGGTGATTTACTAAAATTTTTGGTTTTTAACTTTGTGATTGCATTTTCTTTCTGTTCGCTTGTGATGTTTTATATATTTAAGGCTTATTTCTTTACTATTGTGAGCTGTCTTTTAAGCTGCTTTAGGCTTCTAACTTATCATTTCTTTTAAAGACAGAAACCTTTCTTTATCTAATCCATTGTTACCTTTAATGTTTCAATTCACATTTTATTTATTACGAATATAAATTTGTACTCCATTGAATTTCAAAGGATCAAAATGATTACGCGAAAAATGCATAAAATTAAGCTTTCTTTTAATGTAATTACTAAATCTTTTAATGTAATAACTAAATCTTTTAATTGAACTTCCAACCACTTTATCTGCAAGCCTCGCTTCATCAACAAAAAGGCGTGAACTACCTGCAGTAAATTTGAATAAGCAGTCATAATGATCAAGGATTTCTGGGGGACCAATTAAAAAAAAAGACGCAGTTAAATGCAATTTCTTTAGAGACCATTGGTACATCCGTTCTCCAGCGTCGTTTAGTCAAAGACGTTGTATGATTTCTGCATACTTACTAATTTAGATAGCCACAATAAAAATCAGGTGGTTTCTGGTCTGGATATTTGGATGCTCATTTTGGGCATCCTTATTCAAGTTAGAGCTTAGTTACTACACCAGATCTTGACTGCAGTTCGCAAGTTACTGCGGTACGCAAGATCTTGACTGCAGTTCTCAAGAACTTGACTGCAGTTACAAGATAGTTATTAAATTACTTCATGATACGAAAAATTTCATGATCGGAAGGCTACTTAGTTCTTGCTAGTCAGAGAAAGAGCTTTTCAAAAAATAAGTGAGTGAACTTTACTTCTTTTATTTACTTCCTCGCTCATTGTTAGTCGTACCTACTGCCCATGTATTTGAGTGTTTTGTTTTTGAGTGTTTCAAAATTCGAGTGTTTTGTTCGACCCATTCTCCTTCGCTATTCCGATATTACTCTTGGGAACTGCAGTCAAGATTCATTCTTGTGAAACGAATCTGGTGTGAATTACTATGCGGCTCAATTATCATCAGATATCGGTTCAATATCCTTGAACTATTGTAATGTAAAAATTACTGTGCATTCTTATTGAAATGTAAGTTTCGTTTAAAGAAATGATGTTGTGATAGTTGCTAGTCGTTTACCCAAGGCTACTTATAATTCTTAGTGTTCTTACTAGAATCGTATTCTTCGGAAATTAAATTACTCGATGTATTTAATGATGGCAAAGCACACTAGGGCTGTCTGCCTAAGGGAAGGGATGCCTTCGTGGAGGACTTTCTAAGGGAAACTGGCTCATATACACGTTACACATGTGGAAAACCACGAAAACACCCATGCAGCCAGCCCGTTCGCGGGATTCGAACCTCGGACCGAACTACCAGTGTTCAGCGACTTTACCGCTCGGCCGCTAGTGGGCCCTAAATTACTCGGATAACTTTCCCCTCTTGATTTTCGGATGATAACAAAATGGAAAGAATATGGGTGAAAACACAGTGTATGCCTAATTTCCGTGTCGTTAATTTCACCATAAAAATTATGTTTTACTCACATGTTATTGTTATGCATTATTAGCACATAATATACTTTTGGAAAATATACATATATGATAAAGCAATTGCCTGAAAAATATTTTCAAAGTTTCTAAATTCGTCTATGATTAATATTTCGTTGGAAATAACTGTTTAAAGACCCATTACTATTAAATCGCTATTTCATTACTTACCGCAGATCATTGCTCTTAATCAGCGTTCCTGATACAGGGTTCAAGGTTATTTAGGAAAAAAAACATGAACTATTATTTTGTCTATCTTTTCTACTTTCGGATCAGCGAGCACTCACAGATGTTTCCAGCATCGACTTGCTGCTTATCAGAACCGTATGATCCATCATGCGTAAAACATTTCTTAGATCAGTGCCACCGTAGATTGGCAAAAGGTGTATCGCCGAGATCAATGTGGCGTGAACGCTGAAGCTCGATGAAATAAACGCTATAATCCTAGTTTTATACCTGAGTCTTTTGATTGTAGAATTAAATGGTATGAAAGTAAGAAACAGAATTTATTTACTTTACGTTACCGACCTTTGAAATTGCCATTTTCCAAAGATGGCAGAGTGTACTTGACAAATGTCTACCGCAGATCATGAACTGATGCGTGAAGTCTAATTACGCAACACAAAGATTAGCGGCAGGTTGAGGAATAGTTTATATTTTTAGAAGGGAATGTAATATTAATTTTTATTAAAATCTTCTAGAAAAGAAAAATAGTAATTACGTTTTTGCAACCTTTTAAATATTTGTACGCGTTAAATAACGATTATGATTTGATATAAATTTTAAAATATATAGTTCCCATTTAATGTTTATTACTTACTTACTTTGTTTTAACCATTCAAAGTAAAGCATTATTTTGCCTAAAAAATAGTTTAAGGAAATGTTATTTGTGGTAATGCATTTAAGAGCTGTGTAGATTTTAATTCAAATGTTACGATATTGGAGCTAATGTTACTTTATTGAATTTCTGTACGATATGATAATACACAATGTGTTTACAATTTCAGGACAGATTTCATACTCTATCTGATGCAATGCTCATTTTGATACTCTGATAGAGTTTCTGAAAAGAACTCTGATAAAAGGTATTACCATGATCGAAACGTGACTGCGTCATACAATTTAAGTAATTAAATATTGCTTTAATCTATAAGATATTTCCCCCTCATTTCCGTGACCCTTTGTGTTGTACGTAGATAACACGTTCGGTTGGCAATCGGAAGGTTTGGTGTTCGAATTCCGGCAAAGGTACTGCTTATTTTTCATGGTTTCCATTAAATTACAATTACTCTATAAATGGCGCCCGAACTAAAAATTTGCGGGACAATAATTCCTCACCAGCAGTATTTAGCGATTAAGTCCCACCCCAGATTCCCTTTAAAAAGAAAATCGTAATTCCTCTCTTTTTTCTTCCACGTGCCTTTGTGGTGTAATTGAATAGCACGTCCATTCGGCAATAGGCATGCTCGATGTTCGAATCTCGGCTAGGGCACTGTGAATTTTTCTTGTCGCCTGCTTCGAAAAATTCCAGTGATTCTACAAATCTTTGTACGCAATGATTTTTCCCCCATCCGTAAACACATTTGCTACCTTTATGTGCAATTTGGAACCATTCAAAGATTCACATTTTGTTTTCCTCTGATTTTATCATCACGCGTTTAGCTTTTAGAAACTAGTGTATTTACATGTTTAACCTCTTATAATAAAAATTTTGCTTAAATAACAATTCTTCATTTCATACAATGCAAAGTTAAAAAATTAAATATGGAACTTACGAGCTTTAATTTTATAGAATTATTAATTTACGTTAATCTTTTATATATTTAAAATGAATACCTTTCTGCATCAGTTAATACCATTGTGCTGTAATTCTGAAAAAAAACTATCAAAAAATATTTCTGTATGTTATACATGTAGTAAGGAAGAAGTTTTATGCATTTTTAAATAATAAAATATGTTGAGAGACTATAATAATGGTGATTAGGTATACAAAATTCTCTGCCGTTCGATACAGACAATTTCATTTACTCAGCATCAGTACAGATTATTATTGAAACACTCTTTAGGAAAACACATTGTTATAGAGCCCTCTAATGACATAGTGCTTAATCTTTATATTATGAAATATCTCTTTGGAATGAATTTTTATTGCTATTGATTCCGTTAATAATCATAGAACTCTTGACAAAAAGAATTAAATTACAGTTCCAGTCAAGGAAAACATTAAGGCTAAACAATGCGTATTTTTACAATACTGAGATTAATTTTATTTGACATTTTTTAATAAAAATTTTTTTATTAAAAAATCCAAGTGCCGTCCAAAAAAATTTGCTGATCTCTTCTAAAGCTTATTATCAGTTATTTCTTAATTATTTAAGATGCCACTCTGCATTAAAGGGAGACGTAATTGTGCAAAGTTTATTCTTGTTGAACCAAAATAAAAGTTTACAACATACAATTGATATAAAAAATCATTTTATCGCAAAGAAAAGTATATTGTTCAAATTAACTATAAGGTGTTTCAATGAATAAGAGATTGAAATGCTTTTATATCTTTTAGAAATAATATGAAGAATTCGACATCCCCTTTTAAAGATGCAATCTAATTGATTTTCGTAAAATTTAGGATGACAAAATGTCTTGGAATAGCTGATTTCTGAAATACTCTTAAGGTATAATTGTTTCTGGAAGTTATTAAAAACATTGATTATTGGGCAATTTAAACATGTTTTGGATGCAGATTTAAGTTTCTTAGATTTACAGAAAGTTTCTCCGGAATTTCTTAGCTACAGTATAATTATTCACAATCCCACTCTGACGGAAGATCAAACGATGTTTAAATCAATATATTTAGAAAATACGACTGTTGCTTAAATGAATATGACTGTTTAAGAATGTCTTATCTAACAATCTATTATAGCATTCACTTTTGAAACTTAAAATAAAGGGGAATATTCTAATTCTACGTAGAAAATAATCTTGGAGTTTTATTTTAACTATCGATATTTTGTTCAAAGGGTACTCTTTGTGCAACAAGTCAATTCAGGACGCTCTCGAGTTGTCAATTTAATCTAAAATGAAGTCATTGAATCTAGCACTACTTAAATTGCTTCTTAATTATCTATCCAATAAATTGTGAAATGCAATTAAAGAAATTCAATTATTTATATAAATATCGTATTTAGAAGTCAATTATTCATTCAAGAAGAAATTTAATTAATTAGTTTTATCATTAAGATTTATCGAATTACATAATTTTATAGTTGTGCTAAGTTTTCAAAGGCATTGCAATATTTAATAATTAGGAATTAAATGCATAAATAAGATAATTTAAGAGTGTCTGTATATTGTGTGTTGTTTTAATAAGCATAGATTTAAAGTAAATGTGCAATTTAGTCTTTGGGTTTGGGTTGTATTAAAAATGTTATTTGTTCTAATGTTTTCTTCGTATAGCGTAAAACATTACGTAAACTGCTAAATATTTTAAGTTAACCTATAAAAAAAACTAATGTTTCTTAATCAATTAAACATTACAACCTGTATTTCCAGTGTTTTATGATTTTTTAAATCGATATTAACTTTTAATACCTGGTTTGATTTATTTGATTATGGCAAAGTACACAAGGATTCACTCCCTAACGGAAGGATTACCTTCGTGGAATCTTTCTAAGGAAAACTGACTTTCATCCACGTTACACAACCAAATGTAGCTAACCTGTCCCCTGGATTCGAACCTAGGTCGAACGACCAACTTTACCGCTCGGCCGCTGGTGGATCATTTCTTAATAGTTAAAATGTAAAATGTCATTTCTCACAATTTTTGCATGATTAGAAAGAGATATAGTTAAATAAATAATACCACAAAAATATTCTAGTTGATAAAAAATATTCATGAATTTGGTCATATCATGTAAAATCATAGAACTGAATCATAAAATTGAGTCAGCAAATCTGATTCACTACTTTTCATAGCTTATTAATATATCAGACGTTTGGGATGCTTATAATGACAAAGCATTCATATATTAGGCTTTCTTAAATTCAGTTTTTATATGACCCAATAATAGGTATTCTAAAAGGATTTTTTTAATATTTTTATTCATTTCTATACATTTTGTAGTCATTTATTTTTTTATATGACAAACAATTTAATCTTTCAAAGTTTCAATCTATTAAAATGGCATGTCGAATAGTGATTATTGGAGGAGTCAACAAGAGTCAGCGTAATATTCATAAATTTGCAAGACTAGTTTCGAAGATTTAAACATAGAACCTTCTTCATCAGCTACAGAAGTGCAAATGACGAAAAAGATAAGGCCATTGAAAAGATAAGGCGATAAGTATTAGAGGAAGGAAGTCAAGCTATTTGCACCATTTATTAATGGAAAATAGAAACAGCTATGAAGTACTTTCATTAAAAAGAAGATAAAGACAGATTGGAATTCGTATGGTAACTAGGACTGTTAAGACTTTTATTAACGCCTACAGAAAATCTTATTTGCCAACGTAAGATGTTTTCTGAATAAATTTGGCTCCAGGAAAATGGAAAATGTGATTTTCTGACCAACAGTGTTGGGCAGTAGAAGGTTTATGTGTTTCTCTTTTCGTAACACATTCTTCATGTTCTTTAGCGCGAAATTTTTAGTCTCTCTTAGTTTGACATATGTAAATGAAACCATACTGACCAGGAATCCTATATATACCCTGGAAATTCATATTTGAAATGAAGGCATTAAGTATGGAACTGGGAAGTTTATTTACAGAAGAGAAAAAGTTGATTTTCTGTAAAATAGGTCTAATTTTATAGCTAATCAAAGGAAATAAAAGAATGATAACAAAATTCATAGAATCTTCTAAAAGGAGATGATACCATCTGATGTGTTGAGATTAGAGGAATTTATCCGCGTCTAATTTTTTAACTTCTTGCTTCTCATTTCAGTTAAGTATTCATTTCTATTCTGATAAGCAGCCCTTAATCAAGGGACAGCAAAAATCGCCAAAAGTCAACACAGAATCATAACGGTTACAATTTCCGTATGGGCGGATATATTATTACATTAATTGCAACGGGGTGCGAACTTTAACTTTCCCCGCTTGCCCTAAATTTACTCAGAAGTACTGACTGAACGAGTTGGACGAAACAAGATTTGAAGGAAAAAATTCAACTAAAAGTTAGCTTTTAGTAAACCTTAGGTCAAATATAATAGCTGGATTTTGTTTTTCCTGAAGAATTAGAATTGCATCAAATAAAAGCATAATGATTTTTTTTGCGTTTCTACACACGTTTTGTTTTTGTTATTCTATATACAGCTGTTCTACACGTTTCAGTTTTCTAATATTCTGTTGTCAGATTCAATAATGAAACCAAATTCCGTTCGTAGAGAAACCATGACTGACGTCACGAGCAACACTGGCTATTGAGAGCCCGGAACAACCATCTCATCCTCGTCAAACTCAAGAGGTATGGCCAACTGCGCCAGTAGAGACTCTTCTTTGCTATCAACATGCCGGTACGCATGATCTGTACTTTCCATCGCGGCCTTCGATTACACTTTCAACAAGGGCCATTTTCCATATATGCCGAGGCCACATGTCATCGTGGAGATGTACTCGATCTCCCTGCATTCTGAGTTCCAGAAGATATTTATTAGATCATCTGTTACAAACTCTTCCTCCAAAGCATTGCTGTACTGCTCTCTAAGCCAGTCTCTTTACAGACGTTGTGGAGCAAACGAATTTCAGTCACTATTGGCAACAGCTTTAGTCAAGGAAGAGTTATTATTTTGAGAGAAGAAAGCCTGTTACGACTGTATAGTAATCGAACTTTTGTAGCATTTTGTTCTGTAGAATGGACGTACAACGCTGCTCCATATGCTCGTTTGAAAGCATCGCAAAATATATGAATATTTACATCAGAAGAATATGAAACTGCAATCCATCTTGGAATGTATCTGATATTTAAAAGTGATAGCTCACTGATCCAATTTGTGCCAACGTGTAGCGACAGCGGAGGGGGGGAGAGAATGTCATCCCATAGCAATCCGCACAACCAGATATACTCAAAAAAAATTTTTCTACAACTGCTGCTGGAGAAAACATGTTACGCGGATGGTAAAATTTTGACACTGCTCTCAAAAGTAAACGTTTCGCTGTGGGCTTTATGTCAAGTCCTAAATACTATTTTGGACTTCTTGATAAAATGCGTCTTACTCGTTATTCCAGTGGATACCTAAAACTTGTATCGCAATTGTGAATTCAACACTTTCTTGTTTCCATATATTTTTGCGTGTTTGTGAATTTGTGGTCCATTTTGCTTAAATTAATAAGACAGATTGAACCTTACATTGCATAATAAATAGGCGTGGTCTCGTCATCAGAAACATCTCCCATTATGAGGTCGTTCATATGCATTTTCCTTACAAGCTGGTTTGCTGCTATAGGTTAAATGTCTAAGTGCATAGCAGCCAATATGCGTAGAGTAGCAGACAGCAAAAAGAGGCTTCAAGTTAACCCAAAATGCGGTCGTGAAGAAACCTGTAAGAAAGAATTTCTTCTTTGAGAGCTCTTTTGCCGTCAGCGTCCTGTCTGTTCTGAACAATAAAAATCGAGCTATGTCTCTATCTTCCTCTGATAATGTTTTGCA
This sequence comes from Stegodyphus dumicola, assembly GCF_044657685.1. NCBI lineage: Eukaryota > Metazoa > Arthropoda > Arachnida > Araneae > Eresidae > Stegodyphus > Stegodyphus dumicola. The sequence continues at coordinate 110,793,653 of NC_140777.1, read as the reverse complement.
AAAAGAGTTGACTTCCATCACATGTGGTTGCTTGTTGTGAAGTCGAAATCGTAGTAACATAGCCACAATATCTGGCAGTAAATTAGGACCTTGTTGGAGGGTCTCATGTTAAGAAAAGGATTTCGTTGTTATGAGAAGATGCATCGAATACTATGCGCCATTTTTTTCCTCCACTTTTTTTTGCTTTCGAAATGCATGATGAGGAAGATTGTCATATTTAGAATCTCAAGCTTTAGTATATTGACTGATTCGGTTTAATTCGTATCACTATAATCTTGCATGCATTCCATATAAACATACTTTAAATTTGGATAAACAAAAGGTTTTCTGCGAAAGATATGCAAACGTTTCAGAGCCACATCACAATTTCGAAAGATAGGGTTACATCTTGTTTCTATAGCAACTTTATACTCGACGTCCCTTTGTTATTTTGTAGGAATTGCAGAAACATTTCAAAATTTCTCTATCATTAGTGGCCATTTCTCTGCCTTGAGGAGGTTTAATGCCACTGGTTTCTAAATACCTAAATCTTCTAACATCTTCTATGCGTGACAATTGAAGCATTAATATTATGAATTGCGAATAAGAGAATAGCAGTAGCTTTGGAACGAGATTCGCTAATAATCCAACCAAAAATCGAAGGCACCATGCCAAACGTTTCCGTTAATTTTATGGGTGGCTAGGCATTGACAACATTCCAATAGAAAGCTTTTGCAATAAACACTTCAATAGGTATGTTCTGTGAAGTACCATAGGCACCAGCAAGTTTCAATTTTTATTTAGAAACAAGACGTAAAATACCTAATGGTGCGTTGTAATTATAAAATCACCAAATAAAGTGATGTCATGTTTCTATCAGATTCTTTCTTCAGTAATACCTAGGGAAGGTTTATTTAAAAATCTGAAGAAATATTTGATACATAATGCCATTATTTTAACTAGATATTTCACTGGCAAAATCGAAATAAGCATAAATCCGCGTTACATTTTAAATTATAATGGACAAGTAAAATCTGGGTTGAAAATCTTTACATATTGCTTTATTTATATGTTAAAACATTTCAGTTTCTTAAATGCTTTTCAAAAATCTATATTTAATTAAGAAAGTTTTAGGTTTTTCATTAATTATAGCCCTTTTTCTCCGAAAATAATTTGCTTCATAGCATTGGAACAATGTCTCATTTAGGAAAAAAATGCAACCAGCCATTTCGCTTTTTTATTAGTTTATCTTTGTTTCCGTTAATTGAAAAGAGGAAGTTATTTCATTATTCATTTTGATTAATTGTGTTTGATCATAAAGAGCATGCTGAATTTTTCGGAAATTTAAATTACAGACCAAAACATAAAGAGTTTCATAAATATTATCAGAAATTAAAAGCATGTTTCATTTGGCATTTGTAAATACCACTTTTCATTTTGTTATTATAAAATTGTTCGTATCGATAAAATACTTCAATTTTAATCACATTGTATTTAATTTTTATTTTTTGATATGATTACTTGTATAACTTGGTTCTTTTACTGAATTTCGTTTCTAACATAATGTGTGCTGAAAATCCGTAATTTGAATCATTGAAAATTTATGGATTAATTTCTCTCATTTACTGTACTTTTTAATGTATTTTGAAGAATAAATGAAGTCCCCTAAGTATAAAATGTGATTTTAAGTTCTTCCTTTATATGATTAGAAATTTATAACTATGGTATAAGTCTGAATAACATTTTCCGACGTACATTTTAAAAGCGAAATTCCCTCTCTTTTTCTTGGATCTAATTCCTTTAAATGAATTGTTTTCTTCTTCAAATAGACAATTGTTTCCATACAAATAACTTCATATAAAAATAATATTTTATTTAAATTTTATTGTTATTTTTATTTTTGTATTATTATTATTATTATTATATTTAATTTTTCCGATTTAAGTAAATTTATAGGAACAAAAAAAAAAAAAAAAAAAAAAAAACGGATTCTAATTGCACAAAATTTCGATTTTAAAGTAATGTAATGCCTTACTGATGAAATTGTTTTGCATATTTTGCATAAAATTGCTTAATTTAATTTTGAAATCACCTCGTTTAAAAACACTGTTTTCTTACTTTAATAAATTATTGAATTGACTGAAGTCTACTTCCGCTATGTACGAAGAGGGGTAAGTTGGTTCGGCAACAAATTCTGTTTTCGGATATTTCTCTCGAATGACTTTTAAATTTTAAAACAAAATATACCCATGTGTTTTCATTAAGACTTTTGTTTGAATGTCATTCTTCACTGCGATCAGCCCTTCTTATGTAGTAGCTCCTCTACATATAATATTATCTTTGTTGTTGTAAAGTTAAATTTCTCTAGATTAGAAAAAAAGTAAATAAAAAAATTCTCTTTCATGCTGTAACCCTAATGTCTCCTTTTATTGTGAATTAAAATATACTTAATCCGTTCTGTAAGTATCATTTAAGTTATTAAAATATTCCATGTATTAACTGAGCATAGCGTCCAGAGCACTTACATCATAATGTCAAGAGGAGATACATCGCATTTCAGCAGGTCTATGAGTTATGTTTGGCTTAATTATTTTACATAATTTCTTTCTTACTACAAGACATAACTTAATATAAATAAACAATTATAAATTTTATTAATATTTTTGGTAATCAATAGGATCTTGAATGTACCGATTAATGGCCTATGCATATTCTGCTATCAACTCCGAGATTAACCCCTGATCACCACTGACCCCTTTTACACCTTTATCGACTGTCAGGAAGCAATACCCGTAGGACCTCCTATTTTAAAAAAGACATTCAAATTCATATAAGAAATCATAAATTAAAATTACCTACGCGATTATCACTATATGCAACATGACCTTTTTTGCCTTAATATATTACGCATATGTTACAGCTTTAGTTTATATGATGGGAAAATATATGTATTTGCTGCATTTAATTAAAAAGTAATTTTTTTAGTTAGCAGCCGGCAATTAGGGCAAAATCTAATCAAAGGAATAAAGCGAAGAGTGACTTAGATTTTTAAATAAAATGTGTCCATTTCGATAATTACTGATACAAGTCTTCGCAGAAATAGCAAATGATTAATATCGGATTATGTCGCAAGACATCTTCCATGCAAGCAGTCAGGTAAAAGCAATTAGCTCCGTATGCTGTACGCTAATTGATCACAGCAAGCTTTGTTCTGCTAAAGCAAGAAAATAGAAACCCTTGATCTTCGCAATAAAGTTAACTTCATTCTATTATTCCAAATTTTGAGAAGAGAAGATGGCTGATCACGTAGTTTAACTTTCATCAGTTAATGAATAACCACTCATGTTATACCAATAACTCAAATCTATGAAGTTAACCGAGGTCACGAGCCTGCCACAAATGATGGCAACAGCACTCGATGGATAAGACCAACCATTTTAGTCTTCAAACAGCGCACTCCCCAAAACCTCCATAAGCATGAAAACTTTAAAACAAAGAGTAAATATAAGTATTTTTTCAAGTAAAGGGATCGTTAAAAATTGAGACAGATATCTAATCCACTACAATTAAATCAATTTTAACTTAAACAGAAATCTACGCCTTAATATTCGTTAAGAAATATCTTTCTAAAAAAATCTGATGTGTACACCACATGACTTCCTCGTACGAAATATTAAATTATACGCATATTTTCTTGCATTTCGCGACAAGGCAAAAATACATAAAAACTTAAAATATCTGTATTAAAAATTACGAAGTAAATTAAACACTTATTTCTTCGAAGAAATTCCAGAAAGGATTAAGCATGATTTAATTCGCTATAATTAATGAAGGCGTTATCTTTGTTGTTGCGAAGCTAAGTTTATCTAGATTGGCAACAAATCAACAAATGGGAATCATTGAAAATTTATGGATTAATTTCTCTCATTTACTGTACTTTTTAATGTATTTTGAAGAATAAATGAAGTCCCCTAAGTATAAAATGTGATTTTAAGATCTTCCTTTATATGATTAGAAATTTATAACTATGGTATAAGTCTGAATAACATTTTCCGACGCACATTTTAAAGTCTGCTGTTTCAAATGTAAACCAGCAATGGCCGCCATCAAAAAAAATATTAGGCTTAGCGGCACTTAGACAACTTTAAAATTGTTGATAATTTTAAAAATATTGCATACAGATTTACTAAAGGCATAAAAACCTTAACCAGAAGATAAAAACAACATAATACAATCATTTTTAAAGCCAAAAATGTACAATTTACAAAGATATAAGAATAAAGAAACTCAGATCACTGAACCGGGTAAGAGAGTGGATATATATATAAATATATTTATATATGTTTGGTGCGGCCGATTGCAACCAAAGTACGAGGTGCACATCTGCATGTTATAGCAGTCCTATATACAAAATTTCAAAGTTCTGAGGCTACTCGTTTATGAGTTATGTGAGATACGTACGTACGTACGTTCGTACAGACGCCACGAAAAATTCTCTTCAGAATTAATTTTAAAGCAGTTTTTTAATTTTTTAAAGGAAAAGAGTCTTTTATTCTGTCCTTACGTACAGATATCACATCATTCGATACATCATTCGATAGCGGTCAAAATGGATATTTTCGTTGAAATATGCTGCCTGAAACTTTTCGCGATTACATTACTTCCTTTTTACTTCGTACAAGGAAGTAAAAAGGTATTTATACACGAAAACTCTCAGAAAGAGATATAGCCAAACGGAATAAGTGATTATGGATAATCTAAATTGTCAGTACAAAAAGAGAAAGTATATCTCTTTGAATACAATTCAAAAGTTTTAAATAAGCTCTCAAAATTTCGGCTTGAATATCAGTAATTTCTTCCTTAGTTATCTAAAGTTTAAACGTCTAAGGAAAATGAGATATTTGTTCTAAGATATAGCTGATTAATATTTAAAGACGTTGATCTGAATCTATCTGTTTTTGAATGAACTTTGCATTTAAAAATCATAATGAAATAGTCCAGAGCTAAGAAACTAAATTTCCATATTGTTCGATCCAAATAATAAATTAATCTGAATCTACAACAAAAGATAAAGAAAAGGGTTTTACACCCCCCCCGAAAATTGTTTCTTTTTAAAAAAATGTAATATTAGCTTTTACTCTTCCAAATTTGTTAAAGATTAGACGCTAATTCTTTGCCTAGAAAATTCAGATACTTAATATATTAAAATGATTGCTCGGAAAACAAGCATATAAGATTCTGAAATATAAATTGAATTGATTATGAAATTAGATTACAGAAGCGAATCTCAAAGAAAATGTTTAAATACGTAAGAAATATATTAATGGTAGTTAATGACAAAGTATTTTTTGCTTATATATTGAATTATGCTTTCTTATTAAGAATATTAATTACATTAATTAATATTCCAGAATCTAGTTAATTATAATGTATGATTAATGACTGAAATTGCAGATTTTACCTAATGCGCAAAAACTGTTTTATTTGCAAAAAATTTCTTTGATATTATATCTTCAATTTTAAAGCTATATGTGCAAATAAAAATGGTGTGATATAAAAGATAGCAAGAATACTTATGTATTATGATAAAACTTCAAGTATTATGATAAAACTGCAAGTATTGTGATAAAACAAGAGCGCAAAGATTTTACGATATTTTAATTAGCCATTCAGAGAGGCAGTATTTTATACACCGACCGTAACTATCCCAATCAAAAACATTTGAAATTAACATAATCTTAATCAAACCTAAAATCTATCTCACCCACAAAAATAATGTTGGTATAAAGTTCACGAGATTTCGCATCAAGGGAGGAAAACTAAACAGAGATGAAAAACCATGTGATACGATGACCAAAAACAAAATCAACAGTTGCTTTTAAATTTGAATTTTAAAATAAATAATTATGCTGGTACCCGTTGCTTTCACTCCTCCAATAATAGTTGCTTTTCACTTATGACTTCCAAATTTAAAATGAAAGAAACTACAAACCTCAAAACAAAATTATAAATAAACTATAAATCATATTATAGGAATTATCGGATTCTCTTTGTGTAATTTTGCGGTGTAAGTGGATAGTACAACTTAATTTACAGTTGTGAAATCCCGAATTTATTAATGGTGAGGACCTTTTTCTCCCGCAATTTGTTTTCTGCCTGTACCACCTGAAGTTTTAGTGTAATAATGATAAAACAGTATTCCTGTTGACGCGATATTAATAAGACTGTCTATGGTCTATAGTACCAATTTTTTCTACAGGCCCAATGATTATAATTTGCAAAACCGTGGACAGGTTCTGTTTGCTTTGGCAAATTTTTAAAAACAGAATAGTGTTCGTTAAAAGGCATCCAGTCAGAAGAAGCTATCAATTTGCGAACCTCTTAATTACCATTTGGCTACTTTGTATTTTGTGATATTAGTGAGACATGAAGTGGCAACCTTTAAACTACTTAAAGCTAATACCCAGATAAATGCTTTTAAAATTTTGCATACAATAGTCATTTTTTCATTGTTAAAAAGAAATTTAGTTTAAAAAAAAAAACCTAGGCGGAAAAATCTGAAAGCTTTCAAATTTTATATTACACCCAAAGGGGCCTTTTTTTTTTTTTTTCATTTACATACACATACACGTTTCAAGACCATTTCAGCTAATGTTCCTTTGGGCTAAAAATATTTAAAAATTAGAATTTCTTTAGAATTTCCGATAGACAGTCTTGCACATTAGAGATAAAGGTGTTCTTTTTCCGCACAGTGTTGTCATTGTTCGCTTTGAAATCGTTTAGTTAATTAATAAAAAATTTGCTTAAGTTTCACAAAACTTGAAATACACTATAAAACAAATTCGAAGTTTTGGCTTCCAGATGCTCATATTAGAGTGGAGGACTACGTTATTCAAAATTTAATGTATCTAGGTACCTTTTTTTTTTTTTCATAATGCGAGAAACATAAAATCATTCGTGTAGATTCTTGATTATTTAATTTCTTCAAATATAATACAGGACTCTAATATTGGGTGGCAACACTTTGAAAAGTGATTTAGACTTTTATAGTGATTCAACACAAAATGCCAAAACGAAATTAATAGTCCCTTCTGGGCTGACAGCCATTATGCTAATAAACCTAGTTTTGAAGCCCAACCGGTATTATGGTTAACAATGTTAACTGCCGTGACGAAGGGCCCGGGTTCGAATCCCCTAGAAAGCATGGATGTTTGGAGAGTCTCTGTGCGGCATGGGGACACTCAAAATACGCAGCGTACCAAAATCCATCTTAAGAGGTTGTGTAGTAGGGAAAGAGGCTTGGAAGACCTTCGTTCCCGTTTGCTCGGGGTGCTCTCCATCAAAACTAGTGGTGGAACTGAGCAACCTCGTACTGTCACTTATTCAAGACTGTTGCTAATGACAGGCGCAGTCTTGCACTCTTTGCCACAATGAATTTCGTGGTCTTGTTTTGATGTTACTGTCAGACAAGTGAGGTAAATCACATCTCCAAACCTAGTTTTTCACTCTTTTTTCTTAATTTCCTGTATTTCTATAATTTTTATATCATATTTTATCTTCTGCACTTACTCTCTCTGCATATTTAATCTTCTTCTGGTTTAGGTTCAGGAATTAAGTATTAAAAAATCTTTTAAAATTGACCGTCATTCTGTTTAAAATTTACTGTTCTTCTTTTCTCGATTGCAAATAAAAACTGCGCTGCATCCGCCTTTACTTTTTCCTTTTTTTTTAACATTTTGTTCTGTTTGTGTTTGATTTCATAGGAGAATAGTGAAAATGATTACTTCCTCGTTTAAATGAAATTTTAGGTAGAGCTAGCCATAGAATCTAGTTGCAAGGTTTTCTCCAAATGAATAAAATTAGCGTTTTACTTTGGGAAGCTGCGTGCAAAGAATTGGATAAAAGTGCTTCGTTTTCGGAACAGACAGCAAAAGCGCCTGGGTTTAAAGAATAAATCACAAGTAATCAAGAAACAGGGAGAAGTCATGATATGCAATTACCATTTGACGAAAAATGAAAGTTCCGATATTTATACTCTTTTCTTTTTGGTTCTAATTATAATATACTAAAATTAGTATTATTAATTAAAATTACTGTTGTTTTAAGGGCATTAATTTCTTATATAAAATATAGTACTGAAAGTATTAATTACTTTCTCCATGCATTCTTCTGAACTTCGATCGATACTTTAAACATCTGTCAGGGACATTCAGTGTACACCAGAAATGATTAGATGCTTTATTTCGATTTAGTCTTCCTTTTTGTTCTTTCAGTTTTCTTTTCTCTCCTTTAGGACATAAAGTTAAATCCTTGCACCTTTTATTTCACAAATTTTCGAAACGGGCTTTAATTCTGTCTCGTTGCTTAGCAACTATATCGTCCTTGTGTTATTTATTACGCTTATTCTATGAACACACATTCTATGAGACAAAATATATTTTAACTTTCCCAGCCAATGCACAAGAAAAGATGACGTTGTTAATGATATCCCTAGACAATGGAGAATGCTATTTAATCTCTCCCGTTATGTTTCAGTTTTTGAGTTCAAAGTGCACATGAAACTGTTCTCTGTATGCATTACTGAAGATCATAACTCTCAAATGTCCATATCTTTATCACTGTATATTAAAATAGCTCTAGAAGTTTATGGTGTACGCGTTTTGTAAAGAAATGTGATATATAGAAAATTTAAAATTTAGTTAAGTATAAAATAGAACAAGACTGCAAATAAATAATTTGCCTATACCCTTCTTTTTAAATTTTGATTTTAATGTAAAATTGGTGTTATATAATAAAAAATGTTAATGTTAATTTACTTTTAAAGTATATGCTTACTTAACTTCGGTCTCGATGCTGAGACAAAAAAAAAAAAAAAAAAAAAAAACGAAACTTTTATAGAAACATTTGAACACTTTAAGTGACTGGTAACTGTAAAGCTAAGACTTTAGATTAAACTAAATTACATCAATCATCAGTAGAGTAAAATAAACTTTATCATTTCAAATCTCGTACTCTTTAAGTCAATACTGAAAGGATAATATCCTTCCTGGTGCTTTGGTAAAATCGAAAGATTCAAAAGATCGAAAGTTCAATGTGTAGGAACCTTACACTACCCAACAATGCAAATGCAACACTAAGGAGTAGCCCGAAAATTACGCAAATTTCAGGGTAGACGCACTTCAGCGGGTTATGCAAATGATGTGAAATGTACAGCTCTACAGGGCACGTTGAAGAAGATATAAGGGAAGGGACCTGCAGAATTTTCAGTTTTCGTGCCGTTATTTCTGCGAGGGAAATCATGGAAGGAAAATTTGTTCTAGTCTCAGAGAGCACGGGTAAACAGCCGGCAGTTCCAACAGACAGAAGATTTTACGAGGGGCATGGTGTTTGGACTGAGAAGGGCAGATTAGTTCATACGGCAAATCATCTAAACGCGTCCACAGTGCATCGTCTGTGGCGACGATGGTTGGAACAGGGAAATGTGGCAAGTTCGAGGGGTGTCGGTGGAACCAGAGTGATGTCAGCAGCGTGGATCGATAAGCGCCGACAAGCGGAGGCGCACATGCAAGCCACTTCTGCCTCCATTCTACAGCATGTTTAAGACACACTGGATTTCCCATATCGACCAGAACCATTTGACCACGATTGGTGGCTAGCAGATTGCACTCGTGGTGTCCGTTAAGAAGACTGACATTGACCCCACATCATAGACGCCAACGTCTGCAATGGTTCTAGGCTCGAGCGATATGAACAACGGAATGGCAGAGAGTCGTGTTCTTAGATGACTCACGCATCTGTATCTCCAGCGAAAGTCACAGCGTACGAGACATGGACATGGACATTAATATTTTGTTTCTAATTCAATTCACTGTTCTTTATAATTCATTTATTTCTTTGTCTCACGTATAAGAAAATGTTAGTTGCATTTTATTTCATGCAAGTTCAGTAGGAAGGTTTACTTACGCAAATTTAATGGTTCATGATCAATTTTGTTTCATCTTGCGTCACATTAAAATTCTTAAGATTTTTATTTATGCATTTCACATTTGATGACTGTTAATTAAATAAGTCGCCTTTGTGATATGAAGAAAAGATATTGCTGGACCTACAAAAAATTAAAATAAATTCTTCTGTAAACTACACATATTTATAAATCTCTTCATGAATTTTGACGTAATTTTTCAACTAATGCAGCATTTTTTTATAATTTAAAAGAAAAATTGTCGACAATTTTGAATTCAGTATATTTAAGTACTATATAAATGGGGAATAGTATTATGAGTGAATAATTTCAATAATTTTACGAACAACAAAGATGAAACAATTACATGAATATTTCTCTAGAGGCTATGTCTGCATGCTTTTGCCTTTCTTTAAGCAGAGAGTTCATGTTTTATTTTCCTGCTGATGCATTTATAATTCTCTACAGATGTTTGACTTAAAGTTAAAAAAATTTCTTTTATATTTTTCTTTGAGCAGTAAAATAAATTACATTTTTAAGAAGCTAAATGACGGTAATATATGTATAGTTAAAACTGTCAATTCATTAACTCACAATTTGCGCAATTTTAACCAACTCCAATTGCGATATATCTGATAAGTAACAGACTAAAATTTTAATATAATGTTAGGTAATTTTATTTTGATTTTACATTTTGAATTAGTTAATTAACTTTCTGCTTGAAATATGTCAAGTTATAGAAACGTTTAGATCTTTGCCAGTAAACTATAAAATTTTGCATAAATAAAATTCACACAACTTTAGGTTCGTTATCAAAGTCCTGGTAAGTAATGTCTATATTATAAAACATTATTCTCTAAAATATATTCCACATCGACATGTCTTAAAGGAATTTTACCTTGTAGACTGGTACCTGAGATAGATGTATTTATAAGGCGTTTCTCAAAACCTGCCTTCAGAGAAATGGACGAATCTCGTTTTCCTTTGTTCAACAGTCTCCATTCTTACACTGCAGCTCAGACGATTTCAGATAGTACGGCTCAGAATGACTATTACTAGTACATTTTTACAAGATCTAGTACTTTTCAAATTTTTGTTGCTCTAGAACACATAATCAAATCTAGTACTTTTTTCCTTAAGAGATATTGGGAAAATTTAAACAAATTTACACTTCATCCTGATCACAGCAGAAGATACTGTTTAATTAACCAAATATGTTTTAACTGCACTAAATATCTTAATTTAGGCACAAGTTTTCTTTTGAAAACTAACTCTTTCAAAAGTAGTAAATCTAGATTGATTATTTTGGTTGAATGTCTTCTTCGTCTTCAACAAAATTTATCAGTAGCAAATAAAACGAAAATAATCGCAAATTATTTTATGAAATCTCACGTTTTCACTACCAGCATCAAATGAAAAGATAAATCCAGTGAATGCTTGCCATTTATATATGAAAAATGTGTTCTTGGGTAAACATAGAAGATTTTCAGTATTTGATCTATTTAGTTTCGAAATTCCAGAAAGAGACATTTGTGAAAGAACAGTCCACTTTGAGTTCCTATCCAAGTTTTCAACGAATTAATGTTTTTGTTCATGTATTAAAACGCTTAGAAATGCCGAGTTCTAAAATGCATTGCTTGAATTTATTCTATTATTCAAATAAAATGTATTGCCATTTGCTTTGAATTTTCCGAATTAGTGAAAAAATTAACTACTAATCTTGAAAGAGAACGGCATTTATTCGGACAGTTTCAAGCAATGAAGAATGATCACCCGATCGTAAGTCTGTGTAAAGAACGTTATAGGGTATTATGTGACCCGGTAAAAGTTAAATAGCACAAAACCCTAACAGATGTAAAGCGAATTATCGCTACGTCTGAAAGTAACAATGTCAAGTTAGAAAGAGACCAAAGCAAAAAAAAATATATATAGTTTTCTTTTCTTTTATAAGTTAGTGCTAAATATTTTTAGTCGTAGGTCCCCTTGGCGCTATCTTAATCCAAAAAAGTGTGTAGGATGGTAATGACTTTGGATCTGCAGCTCTAAGCGATTATAACTTCCCAAACTACAGTTTTACAGTTTTATAATTCAGCGCAACGAAATATAGTTTCTAATGCAACTGGTAGAACAATAATGAAGCCTACCAGGTTATGGCTAAATCTTTTGTGTTTCACGGTTTTTTAATATTTTGTTACGTTAAACAGTTTTCGAGTACGTTTTTTAATGTCTAGATGTTCTAGTTCAATGATCCTGTGCAAGGAATATATTTAAATTGTTGCTAATGATATTTCTGGAATATATGAAATTAACAGCCATGTTCTCTCTTCCCTAAACAGGCTTTCATGTTATTTGTTTTACGCTAACTTTATGACGGTAGATACATGTTTTAAATATAATTTCAGAATGCTGCTAAATATTCGATACACTGTTTCGCTACTTCAACTACAAATAATATTTAGTTTCAGCGTAGAAATATATTTCAGGTTGTGCAGCTAAGTAAAGTGTTTGATTACGGACTACTAAGCTGCTTAGTAAACAGCTTAGAGAGCGACGGTCGAAAATCATTAATTTAAAATGCATTACCAGAAGAATCCAGTTAAGTAAATATTCCCGACTCTTAATTCAAAGGACATAAGCTCTTAGGTAACTAGAATACATATACATGATCAAACAGAAGCCTAGGTTCCTTGAAATTAATTTATTAAGAAAAATGTGTGGAAAACTTCTGAAATATAATTTTAATTTAAAGTACTTCAGATTTTGTATCTACTCCAAATCTCTTGTATTCCAAAAAGTGAGAATATCCCAGCACTGTAATAACTATATTTATGTCCTAAGTCATAACAGTGTTTAAATTAGTTACCTATTTCTTAAAGCAAATCGAATAATTCATAAAATTAAATAATAATTTAAAAGCGAAAGAAGATAAGACGGTAACTATGCTTCATGTAAAAATGGTCTTATATGTATAAGAATTTAATCTTATGTTATTACATAACCATACTTTTTGTTTTTCACTAATTTAACATTTTAAAATTGCAATATATACATTATTTCATTCTGCACTACAGTTTTGTTTTGCTAATGGATTATCGAAACCGTAGATAAAAACAAAAAGTTATAGATAAATAAATAGATATACTCTACTCTTTAACTGCTCAGCGTGGAGTTATTGTTTTGACATTCCTGTTTTTGTTTGCTATAGATGTCTATCTAAAACCCCTGTCAAATAAAAGCCCCATCTTCTTTTTTTTTTAAATCTTATGATGCAAATTAGATTCTTTGTTTCAAGAACAGCAAATTCGTATGTAGAATTCCTTATTTGTTTATTTGATTTTTTGCAATAAAAGACAGTGGAAATTTAAATGTTGATCTCATTTCCAAGAAACCTACTTCATTTATCTTCCGAACACGAGTTTAATAAATTTAACATTAAGGTAAGAAATTAGTAAGAACATAAAAAGTATTAATCTTAAAAATTAAAGGGCAAAAATAAAATTTCCAATATTTCTAAAAAGGAAATAATAGAAGAAATAAAAATTGAAATTAGATGAGTGTTATTTGACTGTCGAACACTTAAGTTGAAACTGATCTAGGAACAACTCGCATAAAACTCTCAAGTTTTAAGTGGTGGCTATGTCTGTTATCGGGAAAGTGCAATAGAAGAAGTTTTAAATTTTTCAAGCAGCCGTTGCTACTGCAAAAAATCGCAAACCTTCCATTGTAGTAAGGTCGTTCATTCCTCAAAAACCTTATTCCGGGCTAACCAAAACTCAGTCGCTTTAAAATGTTGTTAATTGCAGTTTAATGCGGATTAATCCCTGATGAGAATTCAGATACTCCTTCTTAATTTCTCTAAACAGAGTAATTTATGTAACGGAGGAAATAATTTTTAGTTTCCTTAACGCATGAGAATTACCTGTGGTTCAAACACTCTACGGCTACCTCTGATAATAATGCAAGCGCATGTGGAATTATTTTTCATAACATAAATAGTCTATGAAAACTCAGAAAACTGTATCTATTGAATTCAAATTCTAAAATTCAATAAAATCACTGAAATCAGAATAATAGAAGTGTACTTGCTTATAATAAATTCATTCTCAAATTTTAATTTAAAAGAGCTTCTCCATTTTTTTAAAAATTATATTATAATTTTTATAATTATTTTGTTACTTAGCCATAACTGATTTTGCTGTAATTGTATTTCACTAAATGGCCAGTGTTTTATTTCTTAAAGGTAGAAGGTTGATTAAATGAAAAGTAAGTTTCATGCAATCTAACAGAAATATTACTTTGCACCATTACATCATTTCATAAGCGTCAACTTGTAGGCATCTCATTCTTAAATCCCATTCTTGCAATAAATCCCTTATAACTTGGTATCTCACACACAGCAAATATTTTCTTACAAATCTGTTGTTAAAGTGGAGATTTACGTTCATAGTAATAAATATTATAGTCACGGCATTTTATTAAATTTTACAAAAATAATCGAATTTTAATGTTTTCTATTTCGTGAGCAGACTGATGCTTTAAGTTCGAGTTTAATTATGTCCGAAAAAGTATAAGCATGTTTTATTAGAAACGTAATTTTAGTGAAATAACGGCTTTTAAAAGAAACTACTTCAGAAATTACTTTAGAACTTTACTGTTTGTTAATGATAATTTTCTCTTGCTTTTAAACGCTAGAATGGAATCTTACAAGTTTAAGAGAAAAGAGTAATTTTGAGCGAGATTCTGTCTCTACTTCACTATTCTATCTTGTAAATAGTACAGATTTCACAAGATGTTTAACATTTATAGCTGAAAGTTACTAATACAAGAAACAATGACCAATGACAAGTCTAAGTGCAACATCTAAGATAAATTTATTAATATATGCTAGATTTTGCAAATTTCATGGACTTAATCCCTGATGAGTATGCCAGCTAGAATAAATATCTAATTATTAGTCTTGAATTATCCTGCTGACATCTGAATTTGATACCTCGGTTAGAAATATTGAACTTTAGAAGCACTAAACCAGCCTTTTAAATTGGAACTGACTGTTACTTTACTTGCATCACCACGAATTGTGGTAGATTTTTTAGCATAAGAACATACATTTGTGTTCAATGTTTATGTTTAAATTAAAAGCTTTATTTTAAACCTTTCTAAATCTTTTCTAACTTGACATTGTTACTTTCAGACGTAGCGATAATTCGCTTTACATCTGTTAGGGTTTTGTGATATTTAACTTTTACCGGGTCACATAATATCCTATAACGTTCTTTACACAGACTTACGATCTGGTGATCATGGACTTGATTTTTAAAAACGAGTCTTTCGCATATCGATTCTTTGCTATCGCATTCTAGAATCCCTCTTCCTTCTAGTTTGTCTTTATCAAAATGAATGACGCTAGAGACAAAGAAGATAAAAATTGGACATATTACAGCCTCGAAACACGACGATTTGCAATGAAATAAAAGAAATTTTGGAGAAAATGGAGGAAGAAAAATCAATAATGTTCCCTTCAAGTACTCTGCACGAAATATTACAAATGATACTTCATCAGTTGTGATATACATTAGTCTCACTCCATTATTACCTAAACGACGTCTTAAATATAAAGAAAAAAAGTGGATATGGATAATAAACCAGTCCGGATGTTTGATTTTAGTTCATTTGCATTTTCCTCCTATTGTTTTTGTATTTCAGCATTTGTCGAAGAGAAAGGGACTTTTTGTATAAATATACTTTGCGAAAGAAAAGGCAAATCTAAATGTCCGGAATGGCGATAATGTTCATTTCGAAGAGTCTTTTATACCCTTTTTTAAATCTTATGATGCAAATTAGATTCTTTGTTTCAAGAACAGCAAATTCGTATGTAGAATTCCTTATTTGTTTATTTGATTTTTTGCAATAAAAGACAGTGGAAATTTAAATGTTGATCTCATTTCCAAGAAACCTACTTCATTTATCTTCCGAACACGAGTTTTATAAATTTAACATTAAGGTAAGGAATTAGTAAGAACATAAAAAGTAATAATCTTAAAAATTAAAGGACATCTGTCAGCAACTTAGATTAAATCTCAATAATGTAATTTTAGCAATCCGAAACTTTTAAGCAACATTTTAATAGGATATGTTATTGATTAGAATAATACTCTTAATTTTCATTCAGAAATATTCTCAAATTATTCTGAAATAATTTGCCACCTGATCGTTGTGGTTGGCAATCAAAACTATTTCTAAGTTAAAGGCCAAGAATCTAACCCCGAGTAAGACTTAGTTTATAACTTGACGACAGAATAGGTTTAAAATTGCCAGTTTCGATAGTCTTGAGAAAAGATGATAGTAAAAGATAATAGATTAGAAATCACTATATTAAATTGATAATAGATCTCGTGATCAAACAAAGGAGTGGCTGGACAAAGACCATAATGGTAAACATCCATCTGTGTTGTGTGCGTGAAAATTCAACCGTGACAAATTTTCAACATTTTAAAGTGAAATAATTTAAAATCATTTGTTAGATTTCAGTTTGTAATGCATTGAGAATTAAAAGTAAATTTTACTTATCACACTTTTATTCAAGCTTAAAAATTAGAAATTTAATATATCTAATATTTGTTATCTTTCTATAATTAAAATCAATATCATAGAGACGCCACAAACATTTAAATGATTAAAATTCCTGAAGTATTTTCTGCAAATCTAATTCAGGGGAAAATTTCGCAAACTTAGAAAACTAGATCTAGCTTTTGCTTCTTATAATTCTCAGAGTTTTCAATTCTTTGCTTTCTGCAGTTAAATTCAATTAAATTTAAATCACTATATGTTTAAGGTGATAGATTTGTTTTACTACCTCTCCAGAGTAACTCGGTTAATTTGTTATTTGTTGTTAGTGAATTCAGTTGAGCTGTTAAATATTTATAGACACGATGACTTAATAATTGGTGAATCCACATGTGAGTTCAAGAGTTTTAAATTTAAAGCGACAAAGAGAATATTGAAAAAGATAATGTGTTTGAAGGAAGTGGATTATATCAACACCGTTTGTTAATCTAAGCTTAAATATCCATGAGACCAATACTTTCAAAAAACTGTTGTAAATATTCTCTCTGGCTAATTCAATAGCAGACAGAAATGTGCGAAACCGCTTAATGTTTCATTTAAATCCTATTCTGTGAGATGTGACATTATGTTCAATCACTATATTAAATAAAGCTCAAGGAATTGTAGTCAGCTATGTAAATACTGGCGTTAGTTCTTAACGTGGAACAGGAAATGACAAACTCTGTTGATTAGATTTTCTATTCGTTCCTATCTGGATATTTAACTAAACTGATCCATTTCGTTAAATATTAATTTCAATAGCCCACGGGAAAAGGCTATTTAGAAAATCTTTTAGGTCATGGATGACTGAGAGTTCATCAAAAGTAAACGAGATTTAGTTCCACATAAGGAGATTCATTAGGTATATGCTTTTGCAAATTACGCAAAAGCATTTTTGAATATATCTACTTTATCAATTTCTAGCATATATGACGCTTAAAGGGAAAACTACTTACTGTCTTTATCAATTAGCGTACGAAGTTCTTCACTTTCATTCTGTCACATTAAGTGTCCAGGAACCTGGTGAACTACTAAGTGAATAATAGTTTAAGTCCAAGAAAAGAAAATTACTCTTTATTCACTCCAAATATAAAAATAAAAATTTACAGGCGGCCCCTTTCTTAAGCAAAGGCTCCACTTGGACTTTAACTCAAAATGTAAGACATAAGAACTAACTAATGGCTAACTAAAGAGCAAACGGAGTTCTAAAGTAGTTGGCCAGTAATGTTAAATTAGCCAGCAAACTATCAAAACGTTACGGCCGAGCCTAATAACAACTTAGACGTAGTCCAAAGGCAAACGTGCGATACTTAGGAATCCTAACTCTCTCCAGAGAAGTCAGTTGAACTTTAATAATATTCTCCTTCTCATTTGCATTTAACACGATATTAAAAACTCATTCTGGTAGGCAGTTGTAAGTTGAAGCTAGGTACGATAGGATAAAAGCATTAACTTAAAATAACTGTTATGAAATTAAAATATACTTTACAAGCATTAAGAATATTAATTAGATATGTATAACCTATTGATTTTAATTTATAAAATTAAAGGCAAAAGCATTAGCTAATTTATTACTGCGCAGTACAGTTGTGTTATTTAAATATAAAAGCAAGATCTATATATTTCGTAATATATTTAAGAAAAAAAGCAACTCCTAAATATACTTCGAATATTTTTCTATCTGGTTTTTCTGATTACATATTCTAATTAAACGTTTATGTGACTGACTGCATTTTTTCCGCTACAGGAAGCCTATTAAAATAGGGGAAAAAAGAATCATATTCTCGGAGAAATTGAAATGTTTTTTTGTAAAATAACTATTTTAATGAGATGCTCGAACTCCTTTTAATGAAGCTTCATTCTATTTTTTTAAAAACATGTCTAGTTTTTTCCTTTTATTTCCATTTATTGAAATGCAAAAAAATGTAGCAATAAAATAATTGTTTTGCAGATTCACAGAAATTCTTTTTCATAAGTATTACTGTTTTCTTTAAACTAACATTTGAGTTTTTATTTTAATTATCTTTTTTTAATCATATTTTTATTGTGACTCAGTACGAAATTCCGTTGTATGTTTAAAATTTGTATTATTAAAAAGCTCTTCAAGCATGTGATATTGCATGGAATAATGTTAATGGTAAGAAATAGTTCTATTGCCCTCAGCTTTCCCTCGAAATCATAGTGCTTTTTTTAATGTATATATAAGACAGATATTTGAAAATAAATACTATAATCTCAAAGCCAGAAACGTAAGCCTCCCTTTTATCACTATTTCTTTACATACTCAAAAATTAGATAGATAATATCACATTAATTAAAATCGACCTAATATATGAATTAAAGCGACATATTAGACACATTTAGCTCAGGGAAAAAAATTGACTAATTATTTATTTCTGTTAGAACACTTTGGAAGAAACTTTGTAATACAGTAAACTTTATTAAATTAAAAAATCATTACAATTAGAGATTTTTGATTTACATAAGAAATCAGTACTGATGTAGTATACAATCTACCTATTTTAGTCAAATATTATTTCGTAGGTGGCGCCATAAAAGTGTTATTTTAAATATGAAAATAAGTGCAAATAATTAATAATACTCGTACAAATAAAGAAAAATTATTCGATTAATTAATTAAATAACCAATTAAATTTTAATTAAATTATATCTAATTGCTTCCAGTTTTCAAAACAAAACCAGGAGTGGCTCTCAAATGACCCCCTGCTTCTTTCTGTCGTTAAGCAGTACACAGCAATGGTCTCAAACTTAAGTTGCACGCGGGGCGAATGCACGATCTGAAAGCTACTAACGGACTAAAAATTTTTTTAACCATATGTAAAGGTTTATGCCCTTAACGAAATCTTTTTTTTTAAATTAAAGTTTATTTAATCAATGCTTATTAAATTATGCATAAACAGTCATGATAATGAGACAAATTCAAATTTATACTATAAACAAAGTACTGAAGCTATCTATGCATTCACCCTTCCTGCAACTCCAGAAAAGTCCCAGGATGTCACAAATGCTTTTGATCTGAAAGTATTAAATGAATTCATTCCTAGATGTTCATTTAGCTGGACATCCAAGAAGAGCTCAGATAAAAGCGGAGTATCTACTGAATTTGCTACTATTTCAGAAGACCTATTACAAAATGAAGATAATATGGCAGCAATGGTTGCTTATAGTAATTCTGCTGTTGTTAGTTCCATGGACGAAATAGATAATAAAGAAATTAGCTCCAGTTCTGCGTTCAGTCTGAATAATTCTTCAAATGTAAAATGCAATACTGCATTTAATAAAGCTGGTTTTGAAACAGAGACTGCACCTAAATTTGTTGCTGTCATTTCATTACCTGAAAAAACAAAAGATGTAGATTGTACATATAATAAAGCAGACGGCATTATGTGCAGTGAAATTAACAAATTTGAAATGAAAACTGTCAGTTCAAATAATGAATCTATGTTTGACTCAAAACTTGAAGAATCAGTAGCAACAAATAAACAAAATTCAGAATGAACTTATACCAACGAACTTATACCAATAAACTCATTTAGGTACTTATTTAAATTTGAAATCAATATAATATACAAAGGCAATGTCCATTCAATCTAAATTTATATACAACTATGTATATATGTCTAAATTATTCATACAAATATTATATATATATTCTTATGTATGCTACATTCTTATGTACACTTTATGTTTGTTACCAAATTTCAATAAATGTTGCATGTCCCAGGGGAGTAGCTCTAAATAGAAGTGAAAAGGGGCAATACCTATTTTACTTATAGGAGTCATTGGGTCTTTCATTTCAACCAACAAACCAACCAACCTACTGAACTGACGCTGTTTTCGCTCTGTATTATGCATATCATGTAGAGACATTACGCTATTTAGAAGCAAGAAAGGTGAAAAATGAGCAACGCCTTCGCCGGAACTCGAACCACGGACCTCTCGAATTCGCATCGAGCGTGCTGACCACTACACTATGAAGGCATGCCAAGAAAGCGGGAAAAATACCTTATATACTCCCCCTTTTAAAGAGCAACTGGATTTTTTAGGGGGCCCAATCTCAAAATCCTGGTAATGAAGAATCATTATTGACCACCTTTTAGTTCGGGCGCTACTGTAGAGACATTGGGTATTTTTGAAGCAGGAAAGATGAAAAAGGAGCAATGCCCTCGCCAGGACTCGAACCTCTCGAATTCGCGTCAAGCGTGCTGACCACTACACCACGAAGGCATGCTCAGAAGACGGGAGAAATACTTTATAATCATTTCGAAATAAAGATCACTTATTGTTCGTTGCTCATGGACATGAATATCTGTAGGTGATGATTACCATATCAATTACAATTTATTTCGTAAAATCATCGTTCGGTTCAATCGTATAATCATCGTTTCATCCAACTGTATTTGATATCAATGTATGGAGAAAAGATAATAGATACTTTTGAGTAATTACTCCATCTCCCAGTCTCCTTTCTCAGGCATTGTTAGCTAATTTAAGACTGAAATACAGACATAGAACGGCCCTATTCTGCAAATGCTAATTCTCATCATACTAAATTAGTCGACGCGAAATGTCTAGAATCTGGACTTACCAACCACCAGAACTAAACAAGGAATCATATACGCAGCACTCCTATGAACATCTTAAAACTGATCGGACATATTTACAAGCGTCTGCATAGTGTTTACAGGTGTTTATCTAGTGTTTGCCAAACAGGTTATGTCATTTGAATTAGGCAAAACACATTAAAGCTATCTGCCTAGGGGTAGAGATACCTTCGTATAGAACTTTCTAAGGAAACCCAGCTCGTATTCTCATTATACATGGGAAAAACACGAAACCCAACTATGGAACTAGCCACCTAGATTCGAGGTTAGAACAAACTACCAGCACTTAGCAATCTTTAACCACTCAGCCACTTGTGGGGCTGTTTTCAAAGCAGATCTGTGTGTACACAGTTATGTGCTAAGCAGATCTATTGTGTAATTTAAAACATATAAGTATGTTTAGACGTTCCTTCGACATAAAACAAGGATTATATAAATTACAACTTCTTTATGTCAAATAAATTATTTACAAGGGAATTAAGGGATTATTGTGAACTGTTTTAATGAATTATTGAGAACTTAATTTACGAACTATTTACAAATATCTGCCAATAATTATGTTTTCACTGGTTCACGTTCGCAGTAATATTCTCGCCTTATTTCCTTTTAAGTACCGTATGGTACCACAAAATCTGTGTATAATGAAACACCCTTCCCATTATGGACAGAATTTAGCCACTTTTATTTGTGGGGCGCATTCTGCTTTCCTCTTTCAAAATCCTAATTTTTTGTTACCTCATTAACCATTTTCCGATTGCGTGTTAATTTAAATCCTGCCTCCGTTTTCTGCACAAAAAGCACTTTATCTAAGGGGTACTTATTTTTTCCCCCAAAATAGCTCTGTTGATGTTTTTCCGGTAGTGTCGTGTTTGGCTGTTCTTAGGGCAAAAGCCAATTCGTTGACGCAGTCATCCCAGCTTCGGTAGTACGTTTTTTCATAGCTACGAATAATTGTTGACGATAAAGAACTATATACAAAAGGCGCATGATAAGCTCTGCACATAAATCTTCGAAAATTTGGCTAAAGGACTGATGACCGTTCTTACATATAATGCTAAGTGGTGCATATTTTAAGATATATATATATGTATTTTGAAAAGAATCAGAAACAGTGTTAGCTAAGGCTCTTTAAGGGGAACTGTTTCGACCCATCTCGAGAAATGATCGACAATAACGAGCAAATAGAATTTACATCGTTAGTTAATTGACACTATGGCAGAACCTGACATATTACTTAAGAAATTTTTGAAGTTGCGAAAAACGACCACGTCGCTTACTCTCTGCACAATTCTTCTAATGCCAAGATGACCTCCAATATTGCATCATGCAATTTTTCCAAGGTACTGAGCCATAAACTGGCTGGAATAACCGGTCTTAATACACTATTCTCATTTGTTGTTTCATCATAAAATAAGAGATTATCAATTATCTCATAATTTCTGCTCTGTTTCTTATAACCGCTATATGCAGTTGTTCAAAATTTTCCGGATGTTTTGAATATACATAGATATGACTAAATTCTGGATTAGTGTATAATTTGGCAAAAATAGTTTCACGAGAGTAGAACATTTTCAATGTTAACACAGACCATTTTTATTTCTGTCCCTTTTCGTCTAATTTTATTTGTGTTAAGATACCATCTACAACATTATATTTTCCGGGTAATTAAGTTGTATTTTTGAAATTTTAAAGCTCATATAATTGATATTGGGAGCAAATGTTTTCCGAATATATTTGACCTACAGCAGCATGATCCGAATATACTGTCACCGGTGCCTTGCCAAAATGTACTCTAAATTTCTGCACCGCTAAAAGTACAGCCAATGTTTCCCTCTCTGTAGCCGTGAAATTACACTGCGTTTGGATGAGAGCTTTGCTAAAATAGGCTACCGACTGATCACTCTGCACCAATACAGCTACCACAGCGTGATCTAGATCATCCGCTGAAATTCCAATGTTTTTGTTTTAAGGTTTCAATGTTCAAATTTCATATCAAGTCTTCTAGTTTCTTCTTGTCTTTAGGTTGCATACAACATAATACCGAAACCTGTGATTGCATTGCTTGGCTTTCTTGCTCAGGCTTGGCTTGCATTTTTAACTTCAAGGTTTCATTCTGAAAGTTTATTTCAGCTGCACCTGTTTAGAGGAATTCCAGCCTTAAAACTGCCGAAGCCTGCAGATTTCTAACAATAAGAAATATATTCTTTTGGGACTCGTTTTTAATTTAAATATTGAGCGTTGCTTTTCCTATATACATTCAAGGTTTCCCTTAAGCGGCAGTAAGTTTGGTATTTTCCACACTAAATAGTCGGTATTTTGGAATTTTTTTTTTTTTAAATGATTTTCAGAAATAAAATTTGCTTCCCCTCATGTATGAAACAAAGCATCTGTTGGCACACTATTTAGCAAAATCGAAATGACCGGTAAAGCCAAATTTTTTATAACCACAGTGTTTAGCCGCAATTTAGAAGGATTTCTATAGGAGCGGGCTAGCTGCACCCTCCTTTCGTCCGCACCTCGTGTTAGTTTAACTGCTGCTTTTCAGCCCCTTGGAACTTTAGTGGAGCCGATGCGCTCTGCGCTGTTGAAGGAGTCAGTGAGAAGGGGCCTGATCTTGGACCGTTGGTACAGATTTATTCAGGCACCACCAAATGTAAGATCTAGTACTCTTAGCTAACTTAACATGTAACTAGATCTACGTAAGGGGGGTGTTGATCCTTGAGAATTCTGGCCAGGCTTGAAGATAAACACAACCTGGGGAAAGGTGTAAAAGACCTTTTATTAAAAACAAAATATTTAACAGATGGCATGGAATTACCTGTTTACAAAAACACCGACCCCATGCGGTGAGATTTCAAAGATAATTTAACACTAACAATAAAGGAAAAGAGTAGTGTGATACTACACAATTTAATTAAAGCTTACAGGTTGACCCAAAAACCTTCACCGGCAGGATAATAACTCGGCGGCAAAAAGGTACAGCCGCTGTTAAGTTTAATAGCTGTTACAAACCAACAACGTGCTCTAACAATAAAGAAATCACGCCCTTTCTGACATTTTCGCTACAACAGTTTAAATAACACAGTTCACCTTACTCATTTACACCCTGGCGTAACATACCCAATAGTTCACTCTAACTCATCTACATACTGGAAAGAAAATGCGAGGGGAATAAGAGAATTCAGAAAAGGCTCATAAAATAATTATTAAGTAAAAATAAACAAAAACCCTATAAACGTAGTACACCACATTTTATTATAAAAACCTGACAAAAGAGATATAGATGAATCTACTAATGGGAAAATTTCACATATTGTTATTACAGATCTGCAAAAAGAATTTATTGTTAAACTATTTTTATATGTAAGATGGACATTTTTGGATTTGCCGACGTATCTTTAACGTTTTCAATTTATTGTTATTTACTTCATTCTTTTAACATGGAAATGTGCATGGTACTGGCATTTTTTACTGGAAATGGTTCTTCTTTAAACTAGACTAAATTCTGGTATTTTTAGTAGTTCACAATTTGTTACAAGAATTAGGTAAGTAATTTAATTTGATCTTATATATCAAGAAATGCAAGAAAATCATTAATTCAGTTTACTTGACTTTGACAAAAATTCTTTGAAAAAGTCCTCAGTTGTTAAAGCTGTTTGAAATTTGTATTGAAAAAATAAAGTTGTCTTTCTCTTAGAATTTTAGAAACATCAGAACTTTTATAAAAAGGCCTTTTATAATGCTTTTCTTTCCCTGATACAAATATTTATTTTAGCTCTAGTTTTTTTATAATTAAAGCAACAAAAATGATGTAATCATTTTAGTGTAGAAAAACTTTGAAGAAAATGTGGTTCCGATTTACTTCAGTATAAAAATTTCTTATTTGTAGAAAGTAGATAATCCATTTATCTCTTCGAAAACAAAATAAATGTAAACAGATTCATTTTTTATTTTCTTCGTGATTCGAACTTGCATGAAATAGAGCTTTTTAGTTTTATATACTATATTCTGGTGATTGCAACTGTTAACTCATTCAAGGATCTACTACTTTTCATTTAGATTTCCTTGTTTTTTTAACTAATTCTTTATAACATTAAAGATATTAATTAAGTATAGTTTTAAACAAGTTTTGATTATTCTATTATGTAACTGTTTTCCTATATTATAAAAATTCTCTGTTTTTAAATTAAATATGTGTTTTACTTTGAGAAAAACAGAAAAGTATTCAACGGAAAACAAACATTTTTACGGTACGTTCAATGTACATTTATTCTGTTTCACTCAAAATAAATTTTGATTTAAATATGTAGATTTGTACCTCATAGTGTAAAAAGAAGTCATAGCCTTTCTGTTAGTTTTATTGGAAAAGTTAAGAGAACAAGAAACTTCATAATATTCATAAATTTGCGCGACTAGTTTAGGAAATCATAAATTCCGTGATTCATAAATTGCAGGACTAATTATCGCCTAACTGCAATTGCAGGACTAATAGGATTAAAAGGTTTCTTTTTCGTCATTTTCACTTTTGCAGCTGAAGAAGCTTCCTTATTTACACCTTCGAAAGTAGATCTTCTATTTTATGAATGTGTTGCTTCAGGTTGCCTTAGCATCTCCACTAATCGCTATTCGGCATGTTAGTTTAACTGATATTTAATTGCTTGTTAAAAATGTAAAACGTTTTGCAGAGAAAACTCTGTCAGTACCTTATATTACTCATAAAAAGTTAAAGATTTTGTTACCCATATGGAGTGCTTTAATGAACGATACTGAGTAGTAAGTAGATTTATTATATAAGATATTACAGTATGAAATGGCATGAAATTCTAAATATAAATTAAGTGTATGCAATGACGTACTCATTGCTTGAATTTCTTTCAATTTGGAAAACGCAGCAAGAAATGAATGAAGTTTTCTTTTAAAATTACTTGCTTTCAATTTTGAATAAAATGATTAATTTGCTTTTTCAATTTTAAATAAATAATATGTGTATTAATAATGCTTTTAAGTAAACGATTCAACGAAGTGCAATTTCATAAGAGTAATGTATCATGAAGGATTTACATATCATTTATA
Source organism: Stegodyphus dumicola (assembly GCF_044657685.1). Lineage (NCBI taxonomy): Eukaryota > Metazoa > Arthropoda > Arachnida > Araneae > Eresidae > Stegodyphus > Stegodyphus dumicola. Next base: position 110,767,412 of record NC_140777.1, on the reverse strand, counting down.
ACAAGGCATTAAACTAAAACGAATAAATATTCTATATTCCTCTTCTAATTTTTAAAAGATGATTTCTTTGCTTAATGCATAAATGTCAACAAGAAATGTGTGTCCCATACTTTTCAATACTTTTCTGACAATAATGTATGTGTCCTTCATACCTTGCAAGGATTGATATATTTCATATTCAAAGCACAATGTCCGAAAAGTTCTATGCATAAAATTTGCATTTATCGCGAAGAGCTTCGGGTATGTCAGACTTTCTCCCTTTTCGATAAGGAAACCATGATGGATTAAGGCTTTAAGTATGAATACATAATGAAGTACTCTCAACGGAGATTTTATTTTGAGATTGCGATGCCAGTTGATTTTCATTTCACTTTGGAAATTATTAATATTATTATCTTTTTAATTTATATTCGTCAATTTCAAGTAAATATGAATGTAAATATTTATATTGCTAATTTTCATACTCTTTGACTGTTGTTTTAATATTCAGCTGTTGTTTTATTTGGCTTTATTTCAAGCATTACTTATTTATTCAACAAAATATATCTTTACAGTCATATTGTTTTTTGTACTATCGAAGAGTCTCATATTTACGCCAGCTGTAATTGTTCATAAAGAGCTGTATTCTTGAAAGCCGTAAAATCTGTAAAACGTACGAGTATTTCTAGGATCGAAGAGATATGAAAGAGAGATATTTCTGAGAGATGTGAACCTTCCTTATTTTTATGCCAACATTATGACATAATTGGAATATTAGAACGTTTAAATGAAGTGCATAAACTGTTTTACACATGATGGCAATATCTCCATTTGCATTAAATTTGGTATTTATCTGTCTCACAAAACAGTAGATAGGTAAACTTGATGAAATGTAATTTTATAGATATATTATTTTTATAAAACCAGAAAATCTTTAAAATCAGCTATACATTTATCGGAATTCTAACCAAACATCTTCCACTTGCTACCAGCTATATCATGAGAGTGCGTTCGAGGAAAAGCTATGGTTCCTTTTCTGTCCAAATAAATCTGTTTATCTACTCAGATGCTTGTCGTAATTTTACTTAGAGTTAGTTCTAACACACAATGTGCTTTTTAAATATTACTCTCCTGTTGATAGTTATATTTGTGTAAATATTGTTTTTCTGCGTCAAAAATATTATTATTATAATTCTTCAACGCTTTTCAATGCCAAATGCCTTCCGGAACTATAAGGAACACTCAGACGACTTATCATCTTGCTCCTTTTCTCTTGTCATTTTTGAAAGCATTGTTAGGATGCTGCTTTTGACACCTCTCCTAGATAAAGTGAGGATAAGCCTCACATTTGAACTTCGATTACTTAAGTGTTATTGATGCTTCGCTCGCAAGTGCAAAACATCTCGTTTCACCAGTTTTCTTCCCTACTTGAGAAGTGAGAATGATGAGGGCCGCGATGATTCAGAGTCACTCATCTTCTTTTCTTTTGAAAGTTTCTTCAAACTTCGTTTTTTATTTCCATGAAAACTGTAGGTTAAAACCCTGCAAGGAGAGACGACAAGTATAATAGTTTCTTCCTATATATTTTCAACCCATGATGAGAAACAGTTTTCCATGTGATTTGAAATACTATACAGCTAGCACTTGTTTTCTATTTCTGTTCCTCTAAGCGCTGCCGCAGGTCGTTTTCATGGCTAAAAAGTTTCCTTCTGTAGATAAAATAGCCAGCGATTATTTAACTAAGAAACTTTACTATGATGTTTTCATTCATCAAGAGCTGATAATAAGAATGATTGTGCGGACTAACTAAAACAGTATGCATCTTATCCGTCTTTATCTTGAATCTGAGTTTCAGAATTTTCAAGAACTGTTCAAAATCTAATTATATTTATTTATTAAGGCACATTCCATCATTATTCTAAATTCTACCACTCGGCACCAATAGTTAAAAATATTAAAATCAATATAAATTATTCTAATAAATAATTGCCTTATCATTTTGGAATTGTTTGAAATATTGATTCGTAGAATTATGTTGGTAATAGAAAAATGTATGGCATGAAAATGTTCTGCTTCTGATTAAAGAAATCAGAGCTTTTTATTTAAAACCCGTCATTGGGTAGAACGGTCGAAAGAATGTTTAACACTTTTCGCACTAGGACACATATTATATTGTCCTGGATGGTGTCATTTCATACAATTATTGTATGGACTGAAGACAATACCTTTAGGCAGCCAAATTAAAGTTCTGCAGGTATGATGTACGTGGCGTGAAGTTTGCATAAACGTTTTGAACATAAGATCATTTATATCATTTAGATTATATTTAAATAGATATACAGATGTAAATATTTATATCATTTAGATTATATTTAAATAGATATATAGATGTAGATATTTATATCATTTAGATTATATTTATATATAGATATAGATATTTTCATGATTCAGATATGCAATTCAAATAATCCTTCTTCCACGGATCATTATACTTTTAAACAGAAAATTATTTATATGAGATCTGATTGTTCCTTTTATTTTATAATCTTTTTATTATTGTTTATTGTTACAATGATGTTTCACTTTTGGCTTCGTATATAATCACTTGCAACTACTTTAGTGCTATATTTGATTGCACTAAATTATAAGAATAATTTAGTGCTTTATTTGAAGAAGATTAACGTCATATGAAATGTAAATGGAGTAAACATCAGTAGTAGAGTACATTTGGTTTTACGAAAATCTTTATTTTGCGAAGTCGGAGATCAATTAATAGAAATTCAATGTGACTGATAGAAATTTCTCCACGAAAGCATCCCTTTCTTTAGGCATATATCCGTCGAGTGCTTGGCCATAATGAAATAAAACAATCCAAATCAGCGTGACTGTAATGAAGTGGGTATAACGGAAGTTTCCAAACACTTACTTTCTCGGTTTCCGTAAAACCGCAAAATTTACGTCGGCTATGATTTCCATGTTCAGTAGTACGTATCAGTGTGAATAACTTTCCTTACTTGCAAAAAGGAAACATTCCTCAGCACAATTCAGATTATCAGATGTAGGCTGTAGCAAGACTGGCATTAGCGTATCCAAATAAGCATATTAAGCATCGTCAGGCGTTACTTCCGTTCCGGTTAAGCTTCCGTTCCGGATGGAAATCCGAGAGAGAACACATTGGGGCGTTAATCGAAGGTCTTCCCTCTTCTCTTACCACTAACCTCTCCAGATGATTTTTCTGGTATTTTGAGTGCTCCCTTGCCACACACATATCATATGCTTATAAATATCCGTACGTTTTTTCGGAATTCGAACTCGGGCCCTATGATGTGGCAGTCAGCGTCACCAAACACTCTACTTTCTGAGCGACTATCCAGATTAACATCCATGCATCTGACTACTATTCTAAAAATCGCTAATACAAACAACCTCTTGTTTGCATTCCAACCTGTCTCCAATCACTCGAAAGCTACGAGTAGTTTCAGGAAAAGGCGCCAAGTGTCCCCCTTCCCTCCAAAATTATAGGTATCCATCTACTACCTGGGCTTCCTTAAGGCCAGTTTACATCTGTCAAAGCAGCTCGTAGCGAGCCGCTCGTCCGGGCGTTTCGAACCGAGTGAACGGACCTGTACTCTGATAGACTGTTTACACCAATCAGAGTGGACTGACAACTCGCCTCCGTTTGTTTACGAAATGGATACCGACGTCGCAGGTGCAGGAAAGAATATGCATTGAACATACATACATAGATGTTCTTTGGCTGCAGTGCTTGAAGTCTGCGAAGCAGTTTCAAAAGAATTAATTTCTGCTGTTGGGAGAGGGAAAAAAAGGGAAAGGAAATGGGTACGTGACTGGGTAGCTTGCTGCGATGAATTAGAAGTATCAAATGAACTATTAAATGAATTTCGGACGAGAATGTCCAAAGTTACAAAAACGTTATTGCATATCAGATACAAGAATTTAAAAGAAACTCAGTTTGAGAGAAGTTATTTAGTCAACTGTGGTTACTGAAATTCAAATTAACAAAGTTTTTCTACTATATACAACTGTTTATTTACACCTAATTAATCATTTACAAAATAATGTAAAAGTAATAATGTGTTTTATTATTTATTAATAGAAAGAATATATTTATTCATCCAGGATCCACAGAATCAGTAGCTCTCTGTGCATGAATTAATTATGCAGAGTTCTGACTGGAACTGTGTTATTTCTAGAGAAGAATGCAAAATTAACACATGGAATATTTATTCAACGCTACCATTAACACGATAGAAGTAAACTGTATAATATCTACCTAATTATTAAGAAAATCTTAAATAAATAAGAAGTAGCAAAAAACTTGGGAGCATTACATATATTACCACAGGTAAAAGAATATATATATTATGACATAGTTCCAACAGGAAGATATTTATCGCAAATTGTTACTTTTGGATCGTACTGAAATTGTGTTTCTGGACAACACACAAAGTGACATCAACAAAATTAATAATGGTTAAATATAGTGATTATACTTTACTTTTCAAATGCTAAAACGGATAGTAAGAAGATTAGAATTCATCTAGCATAATTTGTATAAACCTTAATACACCTTCAGTACTTGCACTCACACATTCAAGCTGAACATGTTTCACATCCAAGCTGAATTGTAACGAATTATAGCCCAGCATGTTTTTATACAAAGCAAGAAATTTAAATATCCCCAATGAAACAGATCTACATATCTTTTTCATATTTTTTTTTATTTTTGTAGTTTATCATATATTTATTGCATCCTCATGTAGGGATGCTTGTAGAAAAATGAAGATAAGCTCACATAATTATAGAAGTAAAACACTTCATAAGATGCGTATGCATTAAAAAATGCCATGGCTATCGCTTAATCTCGGACTACAGAACTCACTGTCACGACGTCCCTGCGAACGCTGCTCGGAGTAACTGCCCGGTTTTCAACAGGTTTAAATTAGAAAAGGAAGCGCTGACTCATCTCCCCTACGTTTCTACTCCGTCGAAGTGAGCGTTTACCTTGTCAAAGTAATCGTAAAGAGCGACTCGCTCCGAGCCGCTCTGACAGGTGTAAACTGACCTTTACTGTTATTGCATTTGTCTAAGATGTAAAGTATTAGGAGAGATTTTATGCTTCTACTCATATTTTACACTTCATTAAATATGAAAATGAGTTTTTCTGATGGCACGTTTGCACACTTGAGATACTGAGTTAGCAATACTTACTGTCAAAATGGAGTGTTTAGATTTAATTGTATAAAGTTTGTAGACATTAGATATTTTAGAAGTAGGAGATGTGAAAAATGAGCAACGCCCTCGCAGGGAAGCGAATCACGGACCTCTGGAATTCGCGCCCACCGTGTAGAGCACTACACTACGATGGAATGCTAAGAAGGCGGGAGAAATACCTTATAAGTCCTAAAATGTTGGGTTAAATAAGCAAATATTCATCTTTTGAATACACGAATTTAGAATGTGTGGCAATGTTAATTTTACATATGCTATTTTCTCTATATATCTTCCAGACTTGAACAAATGCTACATAATGCAATAAATAACAATGAAATTTAAATTATATCTTAACTCTGTTGAACTTGGGCAATATATATGTATGGATGGATTGGGTGTGTATAACTGTATACTACGTTTTAACATTTAATTTCTTTTTAAAATAATAAAATGCCATTCTTTATAATCAAATTTTTTAATGTCGACTTTAAGGCATTCGCATGCATAAGACATTTTAATTTACTCTTAAAAGAAAAACAAATGTGTATTTTTAAGTAAAAAGTTTGAAAATTTGATAATTAAGTACTTTTCGAAAGCATATTTTTAAATTTATGAGACATATCAATCAAATATTAATAGAAAAGGAAACATTTCCTAGCTAGATATGTGTATCCAATCGCACACTGAAAACTAATAATAGATAAAGTAAACTGGAATATTATCATCTAACCTTAATTAATCACAAATTCCTGTGCTGCATTTTACATAATCCATAATCAATGAAAACAGTTTTACAAAACGTCGTATTTCATAATGAAATTTGCTTAGAGAGAGAATGTGTAGAAGTTTCTGATAGCATATATGTAATGCCAGCTGTTGAACATTACGATAATCACTGCTGAAGTGTATTGAATTCCAGATACTTTATGATAATCTCTTTGCTTATGAGTAAGACCATCAGTATCGATTGATATCACGCTTTCAGATAATAGGCTATACTTATTCCCTGTAAAATAAACTCGTTTGAAGAATTGATGAAGTATGGTATTTCCATTGCTATCCGATACAAATTTAACGAAATGGAACTTTCCTATCCATTAAAACAAAGAGGTTAACGAGTTTTACTTTGAAGAGGAAATATTTCTATTTCTTTTTTTTTTTTTTTTTTTCGGTGTCGATATTCGTCACTACATTTTAAATAACGTACTTTTAAAATGGCTATAATTTCCTAAATAATAAAAGAAGGAAAACTGTCATAGTTTGGAGAAATAAATAAATAAGAGAATATTAAGGAATCGTTTTGGTTTGGATTCTACTCAGATATATGTTCCTGACCAATAACTAGGTCTTCAAATTGTAATCTTTATTCTCCCTACTATCACTATTGCCCTTTTATTATTTAAGCAATTTTTGACTTTTGCATTTCAAAAAATGAAAGCATAAATCTTGATGTAAATAATCTATAAAATCATCAGGTGTTTGCGGAAGAAAACATGAACATCAGCATTACTCTAGACAAAATTCGAACTTCCGATGCTATCTTGATATGCTTGAAATCACACGACAAAGGCACGCGGGAAGGTAGAAGAAAACATCTTACATTCTTCCCCATTTTAAGAGCGAGAAGAAAGGAGGAGATAAAGTAGCTAAATCCAAAGTGTAGCGAATTACCATCCATTATATTTTAATTCAGGCCTCACTTGAAGAGTCAGTAGATGTTAGTAAAAGCGAAAAACAGGAAAAATCAGCATTGCCTCTCGTAGAATTGAATTCCGAATCCTCGGATGTTAGCCGGATGTGCTTCAACTTACACCACGAAGGCATGTGTCCAGGCGGGAGAAAATACCTTGCAGAATTATTATTGTCTTTTCACTATTAAATTAAAAACTTATGGCGAACTCAGGCCATACTTTAAATTTGTCGAAACAGTATACAAAATTCATAAATTAGGCAGCTAATAATTAGTTTCTGAATCTTCAGTTAGGTAAAATAAATTGATATTTATGGTTAAAGTTGTATAAGACTGAAAATGTAACTGAAGCTTTACAAGTTTGGCTTTATTCAAGTTATACAGTTAAAATTTAACTACCGGAAACCACATAAAGTTTTATATTTGACTTTATTATAAACAACAGTCATTTTACTATTAAAAAATATTGTTTTTTAAAATTTCTAATGCTAAATTTTTGGCAAAATATGTAATCCAATTAAATTAACGAAAATTTATTTAAAACTGTTCCACCAGTTAAAAAAATTAAGATGCAAAATTAGACAAAAATTTAACTACACTGGTGTGCAAAAATTAAGGACAACACGGTTTTTTTCAATATAACTTTGCACAAAAGCTTTCCAAATCAACACATTTAATACCGTAAGATCCCCAATACGCAAGGACATGAGTAATGTAAGCAACGCTTACTAAAAGAGAAATCAGAGGGATAAAAAGAAGCTTTATTGAAAAAGTAGCATGGAGCGCAATGCGACTGAAGGCCGAAACATCCCTGTGATGGGTGTCCAGCAAGAAACATCCGGTCTTTAATAGGGAAATTGATTTCTCCTGACTACTAGGCAGCTTTCACAGCGTCTGCCCATGCTGAGAATGAGGGTGTCAATGAGTTGTTGAGGCATTGCTGCCCATTCGTCTTGCAGCGCCAATCGAAGCTCCGCAACCGTCACTGGTGGTAAGGTACGAGCTGCCAAGCGTCTGCCTAGAAAATCCCATAAATGCTCGATGGGACTGAGATCCGAAGATCATGCCGGCCAATCCATACGTTCAATATCCTCACTCTCTAAGAGCTGTTCGGCAACTACTGTGCGATGACATGCTGCATTGTCGTCCATGAAAAGGAACTTCCGGCCCATAGCGCCTCTAAAAAGATGCACATATGGAAGAAGAATCTCGTTACTATAACGGGTCCCGTTGACTGAACCTGCGTCGAAGATGTGAAGGTCTGTACGACTACCAAGCATGATGCCTCCCCAAACGAGAACACCGCCACCTCCATACCTGTTCCTTTCAATGTTGTTCGAGGGATGATTGCGGCTTCCCCGCTCTCTCCAGATGAGTATGCGATGAGAATCGCTACTCAGACTGAATCTGCTCTCATCTGTAAAGAGTACTCGTCTCCATTCATTGTCTCTCCAATTCCGGTGTTCCCGGCAGCACAGAGAACGCCTTCTCCGATGGGCAGGCGTTAGAGGTACACACCGTATACACAGGGCGTCGTGCAAACAGACCACCACCGTGCAGTCTTCTGGCCACGGTAAAACGCGATATAGGTCGTCCAGTCGCCTGTGTCGTGTGTCTAGCGATTTCTCCCGCTGTCTGCCGCCTGTTTCTTCTGGCCTGTAAGGCAATATACCGGTCATTTGCGGGTGTGGTTCCTTGTACACGACCACTACGAAACCCCCGGATAGCTGTTCCTGTAGTTTGAAATTGTCTCCAAAGTCGTGAAACGATGCTGTGAGCAATTCCGAACTCTGCAGCCACACTTGTCACACTGCGGCCTTCCTCCAACTTCCCAATGATTCGACCTCGGGTAAAAGCATCCAGATGTCGTCTAACAGATTGATTATTCGCCATTTCTCGCTGAGGCAGCAACTCGGTGTGATTTTAACTGCTATACGGCGTGCAATCTCTTTGCCAGAAATACTGATCTTACACCGACAACATGCTTTATACTACTCAGACACTCCCCCATTACGTGTACCTGCATATCTGCGCATGTGCTACCGTACATCACCTTACTTAATCTCCTGATTGGTCTTTCTGTCCGCTCTGCCTCTTCGTTCAGCTGATATGCTAATTTTTCGACTTCGTTCTTAATTTTTGCACACCAGTGTGTTTTGAGTATTAATTATGAAAGGGAAACCACATGTTTCCAGATACGATTTGATATACATTCTGTTTCTTTAAGGAGGAATATACAGGGCAGTTATCTTAGTGCCTAAACCTTTGTACTAAAGAAGGTGTGAAATAATCGATTTATTAAAATCGTGATACCACAATGGAAAACGTAAAGCGGAATTGCGTGATAAGGTTTTGAGATTAATGTAAGGTATTGAATTATAATCAATATTGACGTTAAAGGACGTTTCGTAAAAGCATCCAAAATCGCTAATTCCTTTAGAATTAATTTTGGATAATTTAAGCAAAATAAAGTTTTAAGACATTGTTTTAAACTAATAACGATTATTAGTGATTTTTTTTAATTTCTTCCTGCTCCACCAATAGCCGAGTGGCTAAGATCTTCGAATACTGGTAGTTCGACCTGGATTTGGTTCGATCTCAGGCAAAAGTACTGGCTGCATAGCTGGTCGTTGAAATTTTCTCATATTTTGCAATCTTAATACTAACCAGTCTCCCTTATAAAGTCCACCACAAAATCCTCCTTTTTCTTAGTCAGATAACTCTTGCGGCTTTGCCATATTTAAATAATCCAACCTATAATTTCTACTGCTTCTAATAAACGATTCCTCAACAGTAAAATTAAATGTAGTTCTGTTAGTTTGATTAATGTATATGAAAACGTGATAACAGCTGAAGTTTAGGATTATCCAAAAAAGTCATACATCATAGGCATTTTAAGGCCCGAATGAAGAATATTATTAATTGAAGAGATATTTTGAATTTGTTCAGAAATATTTTGAATTTCATAAAAATGTTTTTTTTTTTTTTATTATTTTTATTTATTTTTTTATTATATACTAAGCTAGCATTATCATTCTACTCACATTAAAGAAAAAATGTGTTGTTCACGATGATGAAAAGAAATACATTAGAAACAATGTCAAAAGCAGTGGGGAAGAGAGGAAATATTCGTTGGTAAAACTGCTCTTAAACAAAACAGTTCTAATATAAGAATAGAATTAAGGTGAATGGAACTGTACTGAAATGTAAGATACGCAATGGAAATTGCCGAACATGAATTAGTTTAATTCAAATTTCTATACATGAAATGCTATTTTAAATACTTATTCTGTCGGCTTTCTTAAATACCCCTTACAGAATTTCTCAAAATTATAAAATTGATTCATTGTTCTCCTAAATTCATAAAATATTAGATAATAAACATATTAAATTTCCTAAGTTATAAAAATATACTTTAATGCCTTTTTGGCACAGGCATTAAAGTATATTTTTATAACTTAGGCATTAAAGTATATTTTTATAACTTTTTTGGAGTATTTCCTCAGAATGTAAGCTGATTTTCTGTTTCGTATTCAGAAACTTGGTCCGGAACAATCTTTACAAAGATATATCATAATTCTTCCAGAATCCCTAAATATGACGTCATCATCAATCTCGAAGCATCGTTCGAATGTAGTTTCCCCAGAGAACAATTGCCTGCACTCACTTGATGAAAGACCTTTCATGTTAAGTACTATGACAAATTGTGGCATGCAAGGTCACTAACTACATCAGATTAACAAATACTGTATCCTTAGCATTTCGAATTTTTGTACATACTTCAAGAACCTTTGTTGTAAAAAAATAAAATCTATTTATTTATGAAGCAGTGTGACATCAATCTTGATCACATATAATGTTTCGTATTTAACCTTTCTAGTAAATATTTTGCTAAGATTGAATTGGCAAATGCTACTAATATATAACATATGTTCGGATATACATTACGTATTCATGAGGGTAATCGATTGTATAAAAAATGAAACTCCTTTAAAGATTATCTTTAATTTCAGTGTAAAATGGTGAGGCCTGCAATGAGAAAAGTTGGCAGCTATCTTCTGATTAAGCGAAGTAGTGTAATGCAAGGATAATAAGGTTATTTTGTTTCCTTCAAAATCCCGTACGCTTTCCTAGTTACGCCCTTGAGAAGGCCAAACCATTGATTATTTAGCCGTCTCATTGACAAGAATATCATTCTTCCAGTTGAGTCTCATTAGCGTTACCCGAGGTGCACCACAGGAAGCGCCCGAATTTACTCCCTCGAGAAGGAAAAAATTCTGCCACAGTTTTAATCGACAACAATCCGAGAGGTGGATCCAAAAATCTACCACCCCTTTATCCCAGTCACCAAAACTCTCAAAATGGATTTTGTCTAGCCGGTATTTTACGTGACACAAGGCTACATATACACTACATATAACATTCAAACCCCTTCCGGGGTTCGAGCTTGAACACAATGAGGTTAGCAAAGTTTCAGTATGAAATGCAGGGCTTAAAACCTCCTGATATTGTTTGACTTCTATGTAGAAATTGTCTTTCCAAAACTTCCCTTTTACTTCAGTTCACGACATTCTTTCATTAACATTAGTCACTGTGGAAATTTTGTAAATATAACGCTGATTTTTGTTGTTTATCTTCTGAATTAGTCATGGTAATTAAATTGGGGTTTACCTTAATTTTAGTTTACACCAAATTGCACACGTTGTTTCCAAATTAATTTTCGCAGATACTTTTTTATTAATAATGTTTGCTGTATATAGTATTTTAATGTTCTTCTGCACTAACTTTTGCGCAATGAATTCTTTAAAATATCAGCAAGTCCGTACCAGCGTATTTAATATGTAATGGTCATATTAAGACAGCTCTGGAATTTTGTAATTGCGAAAATTATCTGCCGAAAAATTCCGCAGTTGGGATTTGTAGTTTCTTAAAAATGCCTATGTTCTTCAGAATCTGCCAATTTCAGTAAGAGATTGCGTATTGCAACTTTTTTATCTGACTTTCTTTTAATACATTATTTTTCAGACGTTGTTAAATGTCGCATGAATTTTCTTATGGATTTTCAAAATTTTGCGCATTTACTGTCGTTGAAGAGACACCGTTCATATTTCCCTGAAACACCTTTAGTGGTTCATGTAGAATTTAAAAGAACTGAAAAATATGTATTCATGTGCAAATTAATGGCATTTTGAAACTGAAACTTTCAATTTGTCAAAAATAGTAATTCTTCTCTTATTTAAACAATCCGGGGTCATACATCGAAAATCACATCGAGTACTTGTTATTCTATATTTACTTTTAACAAGATACATCTTCTGAAAAGTGTATTATTAATTATTGTAATTATGTAAAATTTCTGAAGAAAAAAAAATGTTGTTAAACCTTAAGGTTTTGAGTACAGTCATTTTATTCATCCATAAAGTTATGCACACCAATGACAAACTCATAATTGCAGAAGCTTTACTATTCAGAAGCGCTGTATCATAATCGGAATATCATATTACGGAACTTTTTTTCTGAAGAAAACCATTTTTAATCTTATCAGATGCCTTTCCTTCCTAATCGAAGGTATACATTAATTACTCAACAACTGTCCATTTACCCTTCATTAAAAAATCCATTTCCTTTCGGGCTTGTTTTTCCAATTACTAGTATAAGTTCAGCTCAGACTTGACAGTGATTAATGAGGCTGACTATTGTACTGAAGAGCCCGGGTTCAAATCCCAGAGCTTGTAAAATATCGATGCTTGTAAATGTATAGTGTCTGTGCGGCCTGATGTTATTTAAAATATAAGGCAAGTAAAAAGTCCTCTCGAGTGGTTACTGTCAAACCTATCCCATGCTTGCCTTTAAAATTTTGACGAACCGGACAATGTTCTTTTATTATCTACTGTATGTTTTTCAAATTTCATGCCAACGAGAGATGATCATTCACTACTTGCGACGATAAAATTCGTGGGCTTGTTTTGAAGTGAGATTAGCCACATCACAACAACAACGATACTCACACTTTGTTTTCAACAGGCGCAACCAGTTTAAATTATATTCTTGTAAAATAAAGCCAAGGAGCATAAGTGCTGGAGAAAGGGGTAGCACTTATGCCCCTTGGTTAAAGATGAAATGACGCCACCCAATGTATCAGGAAATTTCTTCGTACTTATATTTTTTACAGTTTAGCCTAATAGTATGAAATACATATGGTAACAATGACATCTGGAAAGAAAGGTCAAATACCAGTTTTTGTATTCTTTTAATTACAAATTATCTATTTTGCAATTAAATGTTTAAATATGCAAATCAAAGCAGTATGAGCAAGTCAATTATATATTTGCGAAATTAAACTAACGAAAACGTCGAAAGGAATTACATTTCTGGAATGAAATTAAATACAGAACAAAAATGTTTTAACTTTTATGTAGACAGTAGAAAGCAGAAGTTAAATTAGGAACGCACAGTAGGAAACAAACAATTTTGGGTATAATTTCTGATATTTACTTTGTGCGTGGCATAAAGTGGATTTTTTAAAGTTCCCCAGAGATCAGAATAAACAAGAGAAGTGTGAGGTCCCACTAGTCAAAAGCAAATGATTCTTCTGCCCCACAATCAAGTTCTTGCCTTTGTTTTGGCAGTCTAGAGAAAAGCGTTAACGCCCTAATTCTTTTGACATGGCTTGTCATAGTTAATGCTCCCGTGGATGAGATTATCGCAGTGTGACGTTGAGGGTAAGTAAATGACAGGTTAAAAAAATAATGTGAACAGAGCTTAACTGATGATCTGTGACAACGGTGAATTGAGATGTTAATATCTGAAAGCCGCTGACAAGAAGAAAATGAATATTAAAGAGGACAGGAGTGAAAATGGATCGTAATAATTTTCCGATTTATTCAAATTTGACCAATCTCAGAAAAATGTATTTTTCTGTACTTGCGTTAAAACGTGATAAACTGCTTTTATTGAGAGGGATTTATTTGATAAAAATAAATAATTATTGCCTAGACCAAGTATCTTAACAGCTAGCTTTAAAATACCCAAGTTATCTTACAATTCATTTGCTCTGATGTTAAACTCGTAAATTCCAGTGTAATTAACCAAAAGAGGGAATTTTTCCAGAAGAGCTATTAATTTAATTTTGGCATTTTGCGTAGCCACTATAAAAGGCCGTTTCACTTTTCAACTTGTTGGCATCAAATAATAGAGCCCTGCATTATATTTAAAGAAATTAAATAATGAAGAATCTACATGAATGTATGTATGTTTCTCGCGCTGGGAAAAAACAATGGTACCTAGAGACATCAAATTTTGAATAACGTAGTCCTCCACTAGAATATAGACATCTGGAAATCCAAATTTGAAATTCAGAATTTATTTTATTATCTATTTCAGATTTTGTAAAACTTTAACGAATATTTTTATTAACAAACTCAATAATTTAAAAGCGAATAAAGACAACATTGTACGGAAAAAAAAAAAAAGAAAAAGAAAAAGTACATTTTAGCGTCCAGCGTATGAGACTGTGTATCGGAAATTCTGAAGATATGCTCTTTTTAAATATCTTGTGATATTGCTGTTTAATTGAATTTTATGATCTAAGTGCGAAGAACATGATATGTAAATGTAAGTTTCTCACTGGTGTATTTCTCAGTTACTGTAGAAAGTGACGAATCTTAAGAACTACATAGTTAGCGAATAATTGCTTAAATTCCTACAACAAGAAAAAACAAGATGGAAGGGTAACTAACCGTTTATTATTCCAATAGGATTTTAACAAAACTCCGTCTTGGAGTGTACAATCACAGCCGACATTAAGTTCAAGCCGACTTGGGCTTGAACTTAAGAGACTAGAAATTAAACTAAAACTAAGATTAACTAAATAAATATAGCCGAAGCTATCAAAATTCTAATCGAGTTGGCCCCTTAACTCTATTTGACTAGAGCTTATCAAGGGCCTGAGTACGGCCGAGCGTAATAACAGCTTTCAGAGAGAGTAGCCGAAAGGCAGACGCGCGTAAATCAGAAACTCTGATTCTCTCTAACTCTGCAAGTAACTTCGCGGTTTAAATACCGCTCCTCCTCATTAAGTATTCGGAAAAATTCCAAAACTACATTCTGGCCGGAAATAGTAAGTTGAAGTTAAGAGTTTGACAGGAAAGGAACTTTAACTTAAAATTTAACTGTTAATAAAATTAACATAATCCTTACATAATAAATAAAGGCAACACATAAAACGTTAAAAAACGCCCCTTTGGAAGTTTTGTTTTAAAGGAGAAAAATATTCATTAAAAACATCTAGATGAATTTATATGAAGTGCTGTAATGCTGTAATTAAAAACTTCATCTGGTTTAGACATGTCTGTAATTATCATTATGTCAACTTTAATTTGGATACAAAAAAAAGTAGATATCGCAGCTATTCCTTATAACTTTTAATCTTATATTAGAAAAAAAAAAGATTGCGGCGTGGGCCTAATCAATTTTTAAATTTCAGAGTGTTGAAATCCGCATTTCATATTTGGTACACACTATTTGTATTTGAGGTGTTAATTGGGGAAGATATTCACTTTTGCTCCGAATTTTTTCACCTGTAAAATTTATTACTATTTCTAGTAGTAAAATTTGTTCAAAATCTTTGGTTAATTTTTTTGCTCTTGTGACATGTTTGCGACAATGTTTTTACGAACAGTCAACACACGAAAATATTGACTCAGTATTTCAAAATACTGGAAAATATCAAAATGTTTAATTTAATAACTCTTAGTTTTGAAGCTGAAGATGGCAACGATTTGTACAGTAATTTAAAATGGAATCATAATATTTGAAACTATTATTTTGGAAAACATTTAATATGTTATTTTTACACTGTTTAAAACTGTAAATTTTAGATTCCAGTAATACAATATGTAGCCAATATGTAGCATGTTATAGAAGCCTCATTTTTATGATTTTCATTCTTCGAACGATTTTTATGCTAATTTTAAGATATTATGAGGCGAATGAGCTTTAAGACAATATTTGATTTACTTATTATTTCTAGCATTAGCAGGTATATCAGCATTATGGCAGTGTTTTGCGCGTTCGCTTATTTGATCCGTCGGGAAATAACGGGGCCTACTGGTAATAATGTGTTTTCTTATATTTGTATTAGACTTTAGTTTATAAATAAACTACTTTTATTCGAATCTTCGTATCTATCAGCATTTTTTATGCTTTTTGTTATTTAATTTATAAAACACATTAAAACCTAATCGAAATTTAAATACATATATGTATATTTTGAGCTTCGAAAAGGAGGGGGAATGGTGAAGGGGCTACTTAGAGCCACAGTGCTAGGTTCCTATAATAAAAAAAAATTTTACTAAATGGCGTAAAATACTACGTAAAAGTAAATTCCAAAACCTGATGTTGAAATATAACATTAAAATGCATTAAAATGATGCTTTAAATTATTCAGTAAGTTAATGAATACTGAAATAAATAATATTATCTCAATTTTGTTCTATTTTCTAATAGAGCTCTTTATACCTGTCCTGCTTGACTCTTTGTGTAATAATTTGTACTCCATGTAATTAAAGATGACTATCTTAGTTTTTACTATTCCTTTAAGTATTTTAAATAAAATAATTTCCTCTGGCGACCTCCTCATCGTTAAAATTTTGAGAATGTCTATAAACACTGGTATGGACATCAAAATTGAATATAAGCGCATTAGTTTGGACTTTAAATAAAACAGTTAGAGCAAAAAGACGTATAAAGTACAGAAACAAGCAGAAGAAAAGCCCTTAGAGAAAGCTTGGCATTGGTACATATAAAAGAAAGAACAATAAACAGATGTCTCTTAATGAAAGATGACTTTCCTCTGCAACACCGTATCACCATCTCAATAGCAGCTGATTCAATGATTTGAGAGGTAAGAGAATGTATTCCTAAATAAATCGCTGTTTTTATTGCTGAGTATTCTTTGATAGATATGGTCGTGCAATAAATCGTCTCCTCAAAGCATCCCACAGTGGATTTAAATCCTAAGAGGAGGACGTTGGCCAAACCATTTGTGTGATATCTTTCTAGAAATGAGAGTTTGGTGTGTTCTCGTGTTACCATCCATAAAAATATTGTCTGCACCAACGGCACCTATAAAAACGCACAAACGGAAAAGTATCATTTCCGGACAATAACGATTTCTATAATATGTGTGTTCCGCTAAAGATGTTGGAGCCGTCGATGACCGACCGTCAACGAGGTGCGAATTTCAGAAAGGCGGATGAATATACCAATTTTAGAAAAATCAACGTAAACTGGGACATTTTTCAAACTGCCCCATGCAGATAATAATCAATGTTAATTGTGGAATGGCATATATCTTCTTCCGCTGCAAAGCTAAACGCAGATCCTCCATCGATGTTATTTTTCTTCGCCGACTACAACCAACCTTTCTCACACATGTGCTGATATTTTGGTAAATTCTGCTTACAAAGTGGATAAAAAGATACTGTGGTCGATGCCAAACTCTTGATCCATTATAATACGCCTGTCCTCAAGATTACCGATCATTCTTTAAAATGCGAACCCATCCAGATGATTTCTGTTAGCCACGTTATACGTACAGTTCATTTGGTTTTGCAAGCAAAATTCTTTAATAACCTCCTTCATCCTCCCTCTGTTTATCATTCTGTGCTGTACTCGCCTACTAAAGGATTTTTACATATTCTTGCGTGACTTGTGATACCTATTTTCACTATTTCCATACGAAATCCTCTTTCTATTGAACTAGCTATTCATTATGATAATCGCTACGAGCCCATTCTCAAATTTAATGGTTGCTTGCTTCAAATTACATCACTTTTAACTGCATGCCAATGCTTAATTTAGCTACCGTGTTACACTGCAATATGGTACTTCATTATGAAACTCTGCAGCACGTTGCCGTTATTTTTAAAGCAGCTGCTATTTTTCTAAATACAAGTGCTCTCGCATATTACTTAATGCATGTTCGATGAACATACTACTTAATACATATATCACATACTCACTAGCGGCTTTGTTAGCATAGTTATCTTGAGCGAATACAAGTATGCATCAATCCAAAGATTCTTATGCTTTCCAAAAGGCCGAAAACAACAACAAACCAAGTATCGTATAGCATCACTTATTTTCTCCCTTTTTAATGCTACTTTTATCACCCGAAAATCGAGAGGCGCATTTTATACGGATAATGCCATTTTCAAATGTCCCGGTTACAGTAAGAATATGACAAATGAAAATAGTCGCAGATAAATTACAGCTAACTATCACAATATTTTACTTTAAAAGAATTCTTCATTCTAATAAAAGTGCATCGGCATGTTAACATTCCAACACCTAATACGACATTTTCATTTCTAAATCTCTCTAACTTTAATCTCGCCCCTGCTTGTTATTGTCTGCGCTATTCCTTAAGCCTCAAATCGCCCACAAATAATTATATATGATAAATATGCAAATGAATACGCGATATCTAAAAGTGAATTAAAGTACACCATTGGTTCGCTGTAATGAGTCGTTTCTTATATTAGGTTGGCATAAAGTTCAAGAGTTCGTAATTCACACCTTACCATCACATTTGCTTTTATTAGTAAGGCTGCGTTCAAACGGCGACGTAAATGTAACATAGGCTTAGTCACTTGGAATAAATTGCGGGAGGTCCGTTCACACCTGCGACCCAGCGTCTAAGCCGCACCCACTCAGAGAAGCTAAATTTGCGCATGCGTTGGGTGCGTCTACATCTTTCCCGCTCTGTTCTCCCATTCAGGTTTCGCGCGTTCGCTCTGAAAAGTCATGTTCTTCGCATTTAAACCACATAAAATTCAATTCCAGAGCAATATCACAAAATATTTAAAAACAACGTATCTTTAGAATCTTTGATAGACAGTCTCGCGCCCTGGAGATAATTTTTTTTTATTCCCATAGTGTCGCCATTGATTGCTTTGGAATCGTTGAGTTTGTTAATAAAACTTGTTAAAGTTTTTTTAAATATGAAATAGATCATAAAACAAACTCAAAATTCAAAATTTGGGCTTCCAGGTGCTTAAGTTCGGGTGGAGGATTACGTTATTCAAAATCTGAAGGCTGAAAGTACCTTGTTTTATTAGAATGTAAGTAACATGTATACATTCATGCAGATTCTTCATTACTTAATTTTTTAATATAATACACGGACATAATATTTGGTGTCAACAATTTAAAAAGTGATGCGCCGTTTATAGCGAACGGATGCAAAATGCCGTTTCGAGACGAATAGCCCTCTGGGCTAATGCTCCTGTTGCGCTAATAAAGATAAAAATCTGAAAGGGTTTCGGTTTAATTATCGGACGAAAGGTCTCTTTTAAACCTTTTAACTGGCTCTTTTAAAAAGTTGAAATTTTAATTGTGGCCCCAAAGGACTCTAAATTTTAATATGGTTAATCATGAAAGACTGCCAACTGCCAACGGAGATAGTCCAAATTTAATCGCAAAGCATTTTCATAGATACTAAATGAGTATACATTTAGACTAATTCGGGAATTTATATATCTTCTGTGCATTTGAAATGTGAAAAAATATGTAGTGAAATCGTATAAAAAATGTGATGTTTTTAATTAGCTATATCACGAATTAAATGTATTTTTTAAAACATTATTCAGAAGAAAGAGGAAAAAAATATATTCTTATGATCTGCATATAACGCCTTTAGTCTGATGTAAACGTAATTCACAGACAGATTAAATTTGAATGATAAATAGCTAACAGTTTTCCGAAAGGCACAGTTTTGAATGAGAAACAAAACAACGCAAAAATGTCTTTCGAGACTAGTAGCCCTTCTTGAGATAAGCTTCTTCTTCAAATCAATTATGCTATTTAGAAATAAAAAAACTACATTAAACTCAGCGCACAAACAGCCCATAGAGTGCCACGGCCGCCAGTACCCCTGATACCTGCTTTCTAGACCGTGGGCTCCGGGGTGTTTGCGCATCTTGGCCTGAACAACTAGTCAGCTTGTCACATTGTAAGGATCTTAAGTTTTAATAACGTTTATTTTATTTTAAATCTTTACTATCACTTCTTATTTTCTACTTCCGGCCAGAATTAAAAGCTTTAAATTATTTATGCAAATTTGTCTGGCGAACGCCAAGTACTTAAGTTGTGGCTTTTTGCCAAGCAAGAGAGAGGAAGGAGTTAGTCGAAGCAGGCCGCTTGCCTTAGCAGTTTTTACTCGGTTACTGGTTGCCTTCCAGGCCAGAGGTTTAATCCTCTTAATAATTTTATACGTGTTGTAGTATTAACAGTTCTCTGTACTACATACGGCTTCCTGTTAATATACGGCCAATCTTCCACGTAGGCCCTTGTTTATTATTCCAAAGTTAAGTTAGAGTTTAGTTAATATTTTTATATTATTACGTTCAGACCACAAGTGGTGGGTCTCTGTATTCCGAAGTACGGAATTTATTGTAAAGAGTGAAAAATAAAGGGTTTCGTATACCCTTCCTGTGTATCTTGTCTACTTCCCACATTTATTGAACATAGCTTTAGTAAGCTCCCTGTTCCGAGTCAGGTTCATGAATGTTCCCCAAGCAAGTAAGGCGGAACACTGAATCTGATAACATGACCCCCAGTGTTTAGTATCCAAGAGAACTTGGTACTCATTTTATCGATCCACGCCAGAGATGAAGGTCTTAGTCAGCCTTGCCCAGTCTGGGGATCGAACCCTGGGCCTAGTCACTACGCCACTCGGCCTAGAAATAGAAAATATAAATTAAAATAAATAATATGGGATAATCCAGAAATTTAATTTTCGAAACTGTGTGCCCGTAACACATAGATAAAAATCAGGCTGCGTAAAATAGTCTTGTCCGTATGGCATACCTGGAAAATTTATTAACTGGATGAACAAGGTCGCTGAATGAAAATAGCTGGCTAATTATTCCATTCTAAATTAAAGGTAAAATTATTGATTCAGAAATAAATTAACTTTTGCTTTCAATTTAATTTTTTTTAAATGTAAAAGGGAGGAAGATTTATTCGGCACAAAAAATGTTTCAGGTGATTTTTCAGAAAGTACATTTATGTGAGTGTATTTTTAATGTTTTCGCTTCCGAAGTCGAGGGAAGTTTTCCTATATATCTAAGACCTTGGAGCGCTGAACGTCACTGTGTGCCTGTCGGCGTTTTGCAGTTAATTCTAACATTCAAAATTTA
Organism: Stegodyphus dumicola; assembly: GCF_044657685.1. NCBI lineage: Eukaryota > Metazoa > Arthropoda > Arachnida > Araneae > Eresidae > Stegodyphus > Stegodyphus dumicola. Next base: position 110,746,304 of record NC_140777.1, on the reverse strand, counting down.
TTTCTAGAAATTCTAGAAAAAATTTATCCAGTCATTTGTATTATAGCATATGTTAGTTAAATGTATTTCCTATATTATGAAAAGAAAATAAATCTTAATGTTTTCAATAAAAATGTTAATGCTTTCAATAAAGTTAATATGCAGTATTGGTAATGATGATTGAACTTGGATAGTTAAATTTTTTTCTTACCATAACGAGATAAAAACTCAAGAATTTTAATGTAAATATCTATTACATTCTACAGTTATAGTTTAAAAAATTTTAGCCGCTTGCAGTAAGTGAAACATTTTTAATTTCTGAACGCCCGTTTTAAGCATCGCGGGTTTTACATTCGTACAATAAATTATTAATTTAATATGTATAACTACAATGCTAACATTTGAAAACTTCTATTCAGTAATGTGTATCAGCATTCTGACATCATTTACGTTCATTTAAAATTTGAAATAAAACTTTTTGTTTCAGAGTATCAAATATCATATGGTTGGACAGCAGTGATGAATTGGTAATCTCGGGAAAAATTGGAGTCTTTCCAATTCTTTTGTTCTTTATTGTATGGAGTTACATACAATATATATACAACCCTTAAACTGTACCAAGAAATGAATATGCTGTATAGTCATTAGGCTGTTTTGAAGCAAGAGACAGGAAAAATGAGGAATGTCCTCGCCAGAACAACTGGAACATGGACATCTCGAATAGGCGCCGATTGTGCTACTGTTACACCACGAAGGTATGCTGACAGGAGGAAGAAAATACCTTATAATACAAACAATTATATGTGCCAAAATAATACGCTTACGGTATTCAAATTCTTTCGGCAGGTTTCCCTGATGCCGTCAAAAAGTGTCCTGAGAAAGCAAGAAGAGGTAATGTAACATTTGTTTTCCTTCAAGTGCCACAAATTTCAAATATTCCACATACACTTCTCTCCCGTATCATATTTGTTACGATGGGTCCGCGGAGGGAAACTGAAGCGCATCGTATATGATATGCCGAGAGTGAAGAGGCTAATACAATATTTGTTCTTCGGAGTTGAATTTTTTGGTAAATATTTCCTCGAAACTCAATTCATGAATACTCAATTAAAGCTTTAGAGCAAAACTTAAAAAGCAAGAAGTACCAGTTATGCTGCTGTATCCTGTGCATTAGTTACGGTCTATGGTCCGTCGAATTAAACAATGACCTGCTATAACTGTCAGTACCATTGTTATCAGAAATACGGTTGCTTTCGGAAATGGTCGTCTGCGCTGTATTTACCCATATCACATTTTAATGCATTTCAGCAACCATAAGAAAGTAATTTGAATTACATTCAAATATGCATTTAATTTCCTGGTCCAACAAATGTTACTGTATACCACTCTTCTTCGCTGAGTTTCCAATTAACTCTCTCCGCGAACTTGTAAGAAGCCGAGTGCGAGTGATTATTATGAATCTTATTAGCGAGAAAGGAAATTTAAAAACAATGCACTAGGTACTGACATCTGGTACTTCCAAAGCCAATTACTCCAGCCATTAGCCTTTTAATGAAGATTTTGAGTTACTTCTAATGAATCGTAATTTGTTTTCTCCAAAGGAAGTTACCCCAGCCTCCGCGTGTTATTAATTTTGGCAACTCGAGATGATGGTGAAGGGATATGGAAGCACGAAAGAGTGTATCAGATGATTTGTAGAAAAGAAATTTAAGTCTTTTGAAAGCACCGTTTTCTGAAGCCTCTCGGTGCATGTAATGGAGTCAGATTTTAATTCTTGGTCCCGAAGGTGTGATTTTGCTCTAAAAGTTGCTTTTCGGAACTCATCAACACAAAGTAAATTAGTCGCTTACTTAACAGGAAGCTGAAGTCACTGTAATTAATTTAAACTTCTGGCACTTTGTTGATCCACACGTCCGCCAGGTTTAGTAATGAAGTAATACTGAAATACCATCTGATGGTATGAAGAATAAGCTTGAGATTAACAGTAGTATATGAAAGGTTTTCGAGATAAATTTAATGTATTAACTCAAATATGATAAAAGAGTTATTTCTAATTTTATCAGAAATTTCGTTATATTTCCATTTGTTCTTATTTAGTATACGAATATTTTTCAGGTAATTTTTTTATTTAAAGTATATAATTTTGATGCAGGTGAAAATTATATTTAATTAAATTTCCTACTTCTGTAGTAAACTCATGATGTATTTTTTCCTGCAAGAAAACCTGTTAAATGAGATATAGATTTAAAGATATTTTCTTCGTTTATTTTTATCGTTATATAATGTTGAATTCTGGTGAATGTTAATTGTATTCCATAAAAACATCCAACTGATAATAATTGAGAATTAAAAATGAAGTATGTGAATAGAAACGAAATAATAGATTTACACGACACTCTAATTTAACATCGAATAATGAACTGTCTAACAAACATTGGTAATCATAAAAAATTATAAATAGTAGATAATATAAGTATGAAAACATGCTTTTAAATTGTATAGTCTTGACCTTCTATACAGTTTCCACTTTTTACGAGTAACGAATTAATTTCGTACAATGAATTTGTTCGTAAAATTTAACTAGGTTTTCTACGCATACCTCCTGACGATATTCGGGAAATAAATGATGTAAATAATATCAAATAAACAATTAAAAATGCTAGCCTAAGTAAATATTGCGTTTTGAATTTTAGGTCCATTAGGTTATAAATATAAATAAGTAGATAATTACTTTATTATATAATAAGCATAAATTGTCGTCTTTTTGGCGTATATGAATGGTATGAGGATACGTGCATCTTTGTATGAGTGTTAGTGAGTCAATATCTGACGTAGTTTCTGACGACTCATTCACAAGTAAAGTAGACGTTTGTGATGAGGAGGCTGTATGAGACATGAAAGGAGCTAGCATGAAGGGCCAGAAATACCGATTTCTGAAGCATCTTTCTTAAAAAATAAGTGTCGGAACTTGGCCGAACACGTTTTATTTTCCTTTTTGTCGTAAATAAGACGATACCACTCTATAGAGTCATGTATGCAGAAAAGACTTCACCATTAGAAAAACCCTCATAATCTCCATCTTGTTTTCCAAAAAAAGGTGAAGCTTCGAACAATTTTTGATTTCGAACAAATTTCACTCTTTGTGAACTCTTTGTTCGTACCTGAGAAAGTTTATATATATATATATATATATATATATATAAATGTTGTATAATCTTAAATTCATTTAATGCGAAAACAAGTTACTACTACTTGCGCAATTGCTGCAAAGTTAGTTAATAATAATTTATTTCCTAAACAATATTGATTAATTGATTATATTATCTCATAAGTTTAATTAAAGTAGAATTATTTTAAAAGAGTGAATCCATACTGGTAAGTTATATTTTGAAAGATGTTTTGAAGTAATTTGAAAGCAAAATGTTGTAATTAAATGCAACTGAACACAAAATTTTTGTTTCCGCTCTTTTGTTAGCTCCAGAAATATGCAAATTCGGTGATTGACAAAATAGTACGCAATGCACATATGTTAGAATTCCGGTCTGTAGTGTTGTTTAAAGTGAATGTGGTTTCTTAGAGTAATCAGTATTCAGCAATTATGGCTCAAAGACATCATTTACGTGAAGGTCAAAAATGACAAATAATTGTTAGAATCGAGGGAGGTCAAACCCAAATGCAGGTCGGGCAAGAGTTGAGTATCCCTCAAAGTGTCATATCAAGAGTCTGCAAAAGCTCTTTAAGCACTGGATCAGTTGGTATACAGCCTGGTTAAAAGCGAACGAAAGCAATAACTGCATCAGAAGAATGTTTTCAATCAGTGTCGGCTCAAAGAAACTGGGAAGCGACTAAAAGAAATTTGGTTTTGACCTTCAGGCTATCACAAGCCTCAAATTAGCTATTCTGCTACTGCAAAAATGCTTAACAAAATTAGACTGTATACGTGAAAAACCAATGGTTTGTGTTCCACCCACTCAAGCTTCTAGGCGGGGTGGTTCAAACTGGTCGTCATGCTCAGTGGGAAAAGACGACTAGGCCCGAGTATTGTTTACTGATATAGTATAGTATGAACCGTGATTATAGACGTGTTTTGATCTAAGAAGGGAAGCAACGCGCAGCTTGCCTTCTCTTGTCCGTGGAGCATCCCATTACCACGACGCGGCTTAACCCTTTACGACACACTGTGCCCGGTCTGGACACACCGTGTCCGGTCTGGACACACCTAAAAATTTCCTTCTGTACGCCCAGAAAAATTGAATGAAAAAGGATTTATAGGTTATTCTGAACCTACTTTATTTATAGTAGATGGCAGCTCAACACAAACCAGTCCATATATTTTAGCCATGTTTAGTTTTTTAAGACCCTCATTTTTCAAAGAAATCTTACAGATTTTTCTAAAATATAAAAGGAATTGTTTGAAAAGAAATTTCCATGTTATTTTTTGGCTGTATGCTAATTTCCTTATTCTGTATTATTTTTAAATTTTTACCTTGAAATCTTGCCGAAAATCAAACGGCGAAACCTAGCTGTGACCAGACTGGGCTCACCGCTAATCTAGGACAACTGAGAGTCTGTATTCTTTATTTCTCCGCATCTCATCGGTCAGTTCATTGACAACAATGCTCGTTTTAGAACTCTTTTCTAAGCTGTATTCAATCAGTGTGCCACTTTGGACACACCCACGGAATTAAAACGATAAGTGCTATCTTCACAAAATTTCACTTTTATACTCCTCTAAGCCTAATTAGACTGCCTACCTTTCTTATTATCAGAACTCCGACTTTGAAAGGTAGCTTGCTGGATAGGGTTAATGGTTTGGGGAGAATCATGGCAAATAGCCGCACCGCGCTGCATATCTTTCAAGGAGGTTCTATAACCGTTCGAAGATATGTGGACGAGGCACTGGAACCGTCACAAAAGACTGTTAAGAGAAACTGTTTAAGAGAAAACTATGCCGAAAATGTTGGAATACGGGGGCAAGTAGATTTAACATTGAGTAAATGGTTTTCTCGATAATTTGTATTTAAATTGAATAAATGTAATTGACCGCTATGCCAGCTTTAACCGTAATTTCACCACCGTATTTCTTTACAGTATTTTCGAGAAACAGAAAGTACTAGAACTACCTCGCAACCGGTTGAAAATTAAAAAGGCCGGAGAGAGAGTGTCTAAGTTCAGATGCTTAGTTTCTGTTGTTGCGAGTTGTTTAGTTTCGCTTGAACTAGGATGTCAAAGTTAGCTTTCTCTTTAGATGCGCTTTGCGATGTATTTAGCATTTTTAGTAATTTGAAATATAACAATTTATTATCGTGCGTGATATTGTGAACACTTGTATGAATATCTCTTAGAAAAATTCCAGAGTTCTGACGTATTTCTGTTGACAAGAATAAACTTATTATAGGACTTCTGCATTCAATCGATTAGGTATCTTTATGCACTGAACAATACTTAACAGCTTACTTTGTGTTTACAACGGAGTCACAATTTCTCATTTTGTTCCTGTTCAAATCAATTAAATATCAGAAAAATGCATAGGTTCGGCCATTGTTGAAAAGAAGCTGTTTTATAAAAAACAAAGAACATTTTCAGAAGTTTTATTTAGATAAATTAAAATGGACTGAGTTTTTAAATAGCATTAAAATATTCAAGGATGGTTTTATGTTATTTTTAAAAATTCATTTTCAAACAATTGCTTTCATAATCAAGATGTAAAATTTGCAATAGAATTTGTTTGGATCGAAAAGTAAATAAACTGTTCTAAAGTTTGAAATGTATATATTTTATTGATTTATTTATGCATTAATATTTAATGCAAGTTTAATGACCATTTTCGTTTTATTGAAGAAATTAACGAAAAGATGAAATGTTTGCTTCAAGTGTTACTATTTATAGCCTTAAATATTCCTAAGGTTTATGCTTTATGCTACTCATAAATTGTCTGCATTTAGGATTGTCTTAATCTTTGTACTGTGCATTCCAAAGCAGTCTAAAACAAATGAAGCTTTGTTCACATTTCAGATATGTTTTCGTCAGTTCATGCCTTCTGACCTCCTTTAAAATTTCATCAACCCCCAGGGAGTCATTACCGACCCCGTTGAAAAATCCTGAACGAAATCATGAGCGACATGTTTTGATTAGAGCAATTTCTTTGAATATGGTCTCATCTATTTAATTCACTCGTTATTTAGAAATACTCTGGACTAGTAGAAAGCAGCATGATAATTTGTAGCATTTTCTTTACACATTTATTTGAATATTAGTAATTGAATTAAATACATATTTTTTTGAGACAGCTGTCAAGGGATAAAATACATTTACGCTGTGGTTCAATTTATTTACGATTAATAACTTTATGTTTCAGTCTTAAATTTATTGTATTGATTTAAATGGGAGTCAGTACCTTACTTGTTAATTTTACTCTTTGTGATAAACGCTTTCCTTTCGAAATTTCGGATTAAAAATAAACGAGCTTAGAATAAAATTCTCAGGAAGGAAGATTTTAATGACTTTATAAGTTAATACAACGTAATTGCATTGTAATAATTTATACCAATATGTATATTTATACATTTACCAAAATCATTCAAAATTTAATCCGCTTATTAAATCCATATCATGTAATTTATCTAGCACAACCAGCTGAATAAACACGAATTAGTTGAAGTTATTATTTAGTATGTCCTTTCCTATCTACCCAGTTCCTAGAAAGCTTTTTCCTAAATGCCCTGTTGTGTAAAATTATTTTACGAAAACAATAAAACTAAAATTATAATGTACTCTCGATTATCCGGGCTAATACCGGGAAAGCAGGTGATAGATAATAAAAAACCCGACTAATCCAAACTCTCAATTTTCACGCATATTCTATGTTTATTTCTCTTAAAATCCGTAATCTTTGTTTTTGAGAATGTTTAAATATCTGTTGAAATTCACTGCATATATTTCGAAGTTCTATTTTATCATTGTGCTGGAATCTCTTTTGGTCTACGAAGTCAAACAGAGGTTCGACAGAAGTCCTTGTTGTCTCAGGAATTATGTGATTATCAGGATCATTGAAGCCTGTATTTTTAGTATCACTCTCTGCCTCTTTTGTTCTTGTGACATTCGAAATGGTATTCACATCACTCAAGCATTGAAAGCCTGACTCAGTCGAATCACCTTCTAGGACGTTTTCCTGATTAGCATTTTCTACAACAGCTCTACTATATTTCCTTCTTCACTTTTTTCTTTCTTTCTACATTTTCAATTTTTTGGCATGAAATATCAGTTATAGTTTCGATATCTTCACGATTAGATAAATTTGAGATTTTTATATTCCGAAGATTATATTATTTCTTCTATGATCGAATTTGCTGGTGTTTGTTTTTTACATACGCTCGCTCGTTGCTCTGAGTGTCAAAGTTTGGGCACTGACATGTACTGATAATCCGCAAACCAGAGAATCTCTTGCGAATAATCTAGAGTACTACAGTATAATTGTAATCAATTTTATATTCATTGGTACTTTTAATTTTAGAAAATACAGATTTATATTATTGAAAGTAATATAAGTATTTTTCGAAAAACATCAGAATACTTTTGAGTGCAATATGGGCAGATGTTTTAATGCATCGAAATACATGGTCTCCAGGAATGTCTCTAAAATACCATCACCAGTATTATAGTTGTTGAAATTATTTCTTTTTCCCTCCGATGGATTCATTTTTTCTTTTATTTTTTATCGTCTGTCGCCGACTAGGTCACGTGACTGGCGGCAGAGAAGGAATGTAATACTCTTTTAGTTAGCTTGAGGGCGACGCCTTGAAATGATCTGATCTTGGCCGCATAGCGGTAATTGTTCTTGATAAACGAATATTGGCCCTATGATGGAAAAATTTATAATATATGTATGATTGTGCTTTCAATAATGTAAATAATGTACATAAGCTCTTCATTAAACGTTTTGTTTTTATATAAAAAAATAGAATCGTGAATTCGTGAGCATAAACGTGACAATTTTTATACACATGTATTTGGTGCCGAAACCCGGGACCTTTAGATACTTTAAAATCGAAACTGAATATAGTTGAATATAGTTCTATGCTGGAATAATGGAAGGATACCTGAAAATATCAGGTAAGCCATTTTCTTTCATTCTTGAAGTATTCAACCTTGAAAAATAATGATTGAGTTGAATAAAAGTATTGAATATTTATGTTGTTTTATTGAAATATTACTTGAAAGAATAATACTTCATTGATGCTTAAAAAAATAATTTATCTTAATCGAAGGAAATTTGTGGACTATAAATATATTGTTTTTAAAGGAAGTGCTTAAAATATTGAAATACTGTACTTTAAATTTTGTTACAATTATTTTTTGAATTTTATAAGGTTATATTCCATTACTTGAAATATGGAAAATATAGACAAATTAAAGTCGAAAAGAGCTGCTATCAGATCTGCAATCACTAAACAAATAAATAAAGCAGAAGATTTGCTGGTAGCAGCGATTGAAAGAACTGACACAGATTCCTTGTTAGAGTGTCAGGATATTTTGACAGAAAAAGAAAATTCTTTAAATGAAATTGATAAAGAGATAGATAAATTGATTGAAGATAAAGCTGAATATGAAAAAGAATTAAAATCAGTTGAAGAATACTCTCATAAAATTTTGAGTATGAAGTCCAAAATTAAGAATAGGTTAAGAAAATGTAAAGCAGATACCGAAGTTAACGTAGTTCAAAATGTACCTGTAACTCCTGTAATCGAAAGTAAATTTGTTGCGGCAGTTAAGTTGCCGAAATTAAATATTGAAAAATTCTCTGGTGATCCCAGTAATTATTTAGAATTTATTAACTGTTTCAAGAATGCTGTGGATAACAATGATTCTTTGTCAAAAATAAGTATATTTCAATACCTGAAATCTCTTTTGACAGGTACTGCATATAATGTTGTATCAGGGTTTGATCTCACTGATGAAAATTATGACGAATGCCTAAAATTGTTAAACGAAAGATATGGTAGGCGTGATACAATCATAAACTGTCATATAAATAAAATTTTGAAATTAGAGCCAGTAAAATCATCAAATAATATAAGGGGACTTAGAAATCTGTATGATAAATGTGAAATACATATCAGAAATCTCAAGTCAATGGGGGTAACAACAGGTTCATACGGGCATCTACTTTTGCCTATACTGTTAAAATTGTTACCAGAAAGCATGGTTCTAGAATTTCATAAGAAAAATAATACAGAAAATGAGTATAAGGTCAATGACCTATTGGAATTTATAAGAGAAGATTTACGTGCCCGTGAGGCCACAATATTAGTAAATAATTCTTCAAGTAATAAAATACATGACACTTACACTAATTTTAATTCCAAACAAAAATATAATCAGAACTTTTCTTCTAAGAAAAGTGTTCCTTCGGCTGCTGCCTTGAACACTTCTATAAAAATATTTTGTGTATTTTGTGACTCTTCGGATCATACAAGCTTGGGTTGTAAAAGGTATACAGACCAAGAGAAACGTTTTAAATTGAAGAAGGGAGGACGCTGTTACAAGTGTTTCTTAAATCACACCTGTCTTCTAACTGCAAAAGTAAATTAACCCCATGTTCGAAATGTGGTAATAAATTTCACAATGAGCTGTTCTGTAATAAATCAGAAAAACATGAAAGTCCTGAAAATATTAACGCAGATAAATCCACAACCTTAGTATCTTGCGTTTCTGAACAGAAAAATAAAACTATTTCTACATTACTCCAAACTTGTATTGTATGTGTCTCTGGTGGTGAAAACAGTATCCATGCTAGGGTTTTGTGTGATAGTGGTTCAGAAAAATGCTTTATAAAAGAAAATTTAGTAAGAAAACTGAATTTAAAGCCTATTAGAAAAGAAAATTTATTAGTATATTCATTTGGCGGACGAAAACCACAAGAATCATCATTTGACGTAGTTTCTCTTGAATTACAAAATGTTTCGCAAACAAACAATTCCATAAATATTGAAGCCTTGGTAGTTGAAAAAATAACTGGCGCTACAGTCAAAATTCCAGACAAAGGTTTGATTCAACGCTTGAAAATGAGAGGATTTAATCCTGCTGATACAGGGCATGAACGGGAAATAACTATTTTACTAGGGTCAGACTTTTTATGGCAAATTCAATTAGGTATTGTGGGAAAATTGGGAAGCATTTATACATTGCAGAAACTATTTTCGGACATACTATTCAGGGGCAGATAGAATCAAAAGATAGAAGAATAAATTGTTGTAGTGTATCAGTTGAGAGTGAAAATGATGAACTGAAGAAATTTTGGGATTTAGAAGTCATGGGTATTGTTGAGAATAACGAAAAGAATTCTAGTGATTTAGAAATCATAAATGACTTTCAAAATAATTTGAAATTTAAAAATGGTCGTTATGAGGCAAGGTTACTATGGAGCAAATCTCGCGATTTATTGAGAAATAATCTTGAAGTGGCTAAAAGAAGATTTGCTAGTCTAGAAAATAAATTTAAGTGTAATGAAATGTTATTTGAAGAATACAACAATATTCTCAGGGAACAAGAACATTTAGGAATTGTAGAAGTATGCCCTGAAAACAGCTCGACACTTAATTCTTATTATATGCCTCACCATCCTGTAATTAGAGACGACAAAACAACAACAAAGGTACGCATCGTTTACGATGCTTCTTCAAAATCAAATGATGCACTTTCTCTCAATGATTGTCTTCACCCAGGGCCAAATCTAAATCCAAATGTTTTGGACGTTATTTTGAAATTCCGCGAAAATAGGATCGCCTTTTCGGCAGATATCGAAAAGGCATTCCTTCAAATATCAATCGCAAAAGAAGACAGAGATTATCTGAGATTTCTTTATTTTATAAACCTTGATAGAAAAGAGAGTGTAATTTCTTACAAAATGACAAGAGCAACCTTTGGTGTAACTTGTAGTCCTTTCATCCTTGCTTGCACAATAAAACATCACATTGATAAGTACAAGAATTCTAACTTTAAGACGTTTGAAATGCTTAACTCAAATCTTTACGTGGATGACCTATTTTCTGGAGCGACAACTGTTGAAGAAGCGCTTAATCTATCAAATGAATCTGTTAAAATTCTTGATGAAGGAGGTCTAAATCTAAGAAAATTCGAAACCAATTCCCTAGAGCTTAAGCAGAAATGGCTTGAGGAAAAGTTAATCTCTCTCAATAGTGACACTCCATGTACATCCTTAAAAGTACTAGGTTTAATATGGAACAATGATGAAGATGTCTTAGGACTAGAATTAACACCCTTACTGTCCTCTATAAACACTGAATGTACCAAACGTAATGTATTAAAAATAGCAGCCAAAATGTTTGACCCATCTGGATTTATCGCACCCTTTGTAATTCGAATTAAATGTTTATTGCAACAGCTATGGCTTCAAGGGGTACCTTGGGATGAGATCTTTTCTGGAGAACTCGACTGAAAAATATGGCTCTCTGAAATAAAAGAACTTAAAATGTTGAAAATTCCCAGATATTATTTTCATGTACCAAATTTAGACAGGGACACTGTTCAGTTACACATTTTTAGTGACGCTAATCCGAATGCGTATGGCTCAGTCGCATACTTGAGATATAGAACTGATGAAGATAAATTTGAAACTACATTTATTTTGGCAAAATCACGTGTTGCACCATTAAAGAAATTAACGCTTCCCCGCCTTGAATTGATGGGAGCACTGGTGGGTGCTAGGGTTGCCAACTACCTGAAAAATATTCTACATATTTCAAATGTCATTTTATGGTCAGATTCGGAAATAGTTCTACATTGGATTAAAGGTACACCTAAAAGATGGAAACCTTTCATTGCTAATAGAATTTCAGAAATACATGAAATTTCAGATCCTTGTTCATGGAGACATTGCGAAGGAAAACTCAACCCTGCAGATCTAATAACAAAGGGTTGTTCTGCAAAAGAACTGATAAATTCTTCGAAATGGTGGCATGGCCCTGCATTTCTTTCGTTACCTGAAAGTCAATGGCCAAAACCCAAACTATCGACGTCAAAATTACATGATGTATCAGAAGAATCTCGAAAATCGGAAGCTATCCTAGCGTGTTTGATCAAAACAGACAAAACTGAAAATGTTCCACTCATGAATTTGACAAAATTTAGTTCCTTGAAAAAACTTTATCGTGTGACTGCTTGGAGTTTCAGATTTATATCAAATTTAAAAGTAAAAAGGGAAAATAGAAATTTTGCGGAAATTTCAGCAGAAGAAATCAGTAAATCTGAAATCTTTTGGTTAAAACAAGCTCAAGAAGATAGTTTTCCTGAAGTTATAGAGTCTCTAAGAGAAAACAAGCATATTCCAAAAGATTCAAAATTGTTCGAATTAAATCCCATATTATCAGATGAAGGTCTACTTTTGGTACGAGGTCGGTTACAAAAGTCAAACCTACTATTTAACAACAAACATCCAATAGTAATCCCTTCAAAACATAAGTTAAGTGAATTAGTAGTACGAGACGCTCATGAAAAGGTTTATCATGCGGGTGTATCGGATACTCTAGTGCATATACGTGAAAAATTCTGGCTCTTAAGAGGAAAACAATACGTCAAATCAATCCTGAGTAAATGCTTAATATGCAAAAAATATAATGTACGTCCTGGACAACAAATCATTGCACCTCTTCCAGCGGATAGAGTTAATGAATCTCCACCTTTCGCAATTTGTGGACTCGATTTTGCAGGTCCTTTGTATGTAAAAGAAAATGACAACAAATACTACATTTTATTGTTTACTTGCGCTACTACAAGAGCTATTCACCTTGAGCTCGTAAAAGGCATGAGCACTGAAGAATTTTTACTTGCGTTCCGCAGGTTCGTATCCCGAAGAGGTTTGTGTTCCACTGTGTACTCGGACAATGCTAGAACATTTAAAAGAGCCGAACTTGAATTAAAGCAAATGTGGAAAGTGATTAACCACCCTGAAGTTAAAAAATTTTATGCTTCGCATGGAATCACATGGAAATAAATACATTGTGGGGCGGTTTTTATGAACGTTTAGTTCGCAGTGTAAAAACTAGTTTAAGAAAGAACATTGGGAAATCATCTTTGACTCAAAATGAATTAGAAACGCTTTTGCTTGAAATAGAAGCGATGATAAACTCGCGTCCATTAACATACGTCTTTTCTGATCTTGAAGAGCCCTCCGCACTTACTCCAGCCCACCTGTTGATTGGTAAACGACTCTTGAGTTTGCCAGCTGTAAGGAGGAATGACTTGAATTTACCAGGTTCCAGAGAAGTAATGTTAAAACGTTTCCGTACACGAGAAAATCTAATAAATCACTTTTGGAACAGATGGAAAAAAGAATATCTCCTGTGCTTGAGATCTGCTCATTATACCGGTCAGAAGAAACAATCTACATTCAACGTAAATGATATAGTACTTGTTCATGATGAAAATTTACCTAGAAGTTGGTGGAAATTAGGAAGAATAACCAAAACCTTTATTGGTAGAGATGGAATGATCAGATCGTGTGAAGTGAAAACTGGTAATTCGGTAATCAAACGTCCAGTGCAGCTATTGTACAATTTAGAAATTGATGATATCAGTAATTGCAATAATCAGTGACTGGTTAAAAAAAAAATTTGGACTGAATGACTGATAAACTGATGATAGAAAAAAAAATGTTCTTTTTCATAATGTTTTCATTTATTCATTATTATTTTCCTTGGTTTAATGATTTGTGGTGATCTTGAGAAATGTTAATTTAAATGTTTTGTTTTTTCTATAGTTTCAGAAAAAATTTTCTTGATGTTAAGAAATTATTGATATAATGTGACCTGTATATGTAAGTAATTTTTATTTGTTTCTTATTGTTATAGTAATATTGTAATAGTTAGTTAAATTTATGATGAACCTATTGTTCATCGGGGGGGGAGTTTGTTGAAATTATTTCTTTTTCCTTCCGATGGATTAATTTTTTCTTTTATTTTTTATCGTCTGTCGCCGACTAGGTCACGTGACTGGCGGCAGAGAAGGAATGTAATACTCTTTTAGTTAGCTTGAGGGCGACGCCTTGAAATGATCTGATTTTGGCCGCATAGCGGTAATTGTTCTTGATAAACGAATATTGGCCCTATGATGGAAAAATTTATAATATATGTATGATTGTGCTTTCAATAATGTAAATAATGTACACAAGCTCTTCATTAAACGTTTTGTTTTTATATAAAAAAATAGAATCGTGAATTCGTGAGCATAAACGTGACAATTTTTATACAATAGTATTATAAACCAGCATTACCAGTATTATAAAGTCCCATCACCAGTATTATAGTTTCACTTTCAAATACAAACTATAAATCTCCTTCCTGTTTTGGAGTATTTTTGATATGTTACCAGAAAGACTTTTTCATCCATAAAATATTTTTAATAAATATTATTCATTTATGTAATGTAAGAGATAAGTCTTTTTCTCGTAACTTTTAGTTTTTACTTCCTTTTTTGATCCTTTCGCAAACGATCGATACTTTTTTTTAAAAGATTGGAAAAAATCCAATTTTGATCTTATTAGAGTTAAAAGGATTGTCCTTTCCGTTATGATACCCAGCTTTCAATTCACCAACATAACGCGGGGGCATCTCGATGGTTCAAAAAATAATTGGATGGCTCACATTGGGTGAATAAAGTCTACTGACCGTCTGAAATTATTTTAGTTGCTTTTTTTCAGTTGCTTTATGAATGAAGTTTATAAAATTCTACTTACAGCAAATAATATGTTTTTAAGATACTTCAGAATAAAAACCATAGCAGTACACTAAATTTATAAGAAAACTGGTAAGCAATTTTGGGGGAAGGCCTCTATCTCTGTGGTTCAAATTTTTACCCCCACGTCAAAATTTAATATTTTCAAATAGTTTTTTTCAATCAGCTGTAATTATTTCGAGTAAACATAGTAAACGTTATGTACCAATAATTTCCTCACCTATTTTTCCTCCTCGCATATTGGCCCACCAGCGGCCGAGCGGTAAAGTCGCTGAACACTGGTAGTTCGGTCCGAGGTTCGAATCCCGCGAACGGGCTGGCTGCATGGGCGTTTTCGTGGTTTTCCCCATGTGTAACGTGTATACAAGCCAGTTTCCCTTAGAAAGTCCTCCACGAAAGGCATCCCTCCCCTTAGGCAGCTAGCCCTCGTGTGCTTTGCCATAATTAAATACACCAACACCTCCTCGCATATTTTCACTCTTGCTCTAGCTTTTTAGCTCTAGGTTCTGACTATATTACAAATATTCGCATAATTTCCCCCTTCCTGTACGCTAGAAAATTTCTCCCTTTGAGAGCTAATTTACTGGTAAATTTCTTCCATTTCTTAATTTCGTCCATTTTATTTTCTCTTGCATTCATTATTTGAAACGTATTTTCTATAGATTTTTCGTTAAGATATTCGAACGTGGCGTATGTTCTCATATCTCCTAAAATTTCTAAATATGTGTTTTCACCTTCTGTTATTTACCTTCCAGCACGTTGTAGGCTGATGTGTTCAGTCAAATCTGTTTCTTATCTCCGATATCCTACTTTCGAACTGCGGTCAAGACTTTCAGGTGAGGTGCCTCTGGGGCTTTATAGGGTAACTGAGCTGGAATGCTACGTGTCCAGCTCAAGTATAATGATATATTATTATGTAAATAGTAATATATATTCTTAGTGGAATGTAGCTTTCATTTAAATTATTAAAGAAATAATATTGTGAAAATAAAAAGAAATAATATTGTAATTCTTAAAGAAATAATATTGTGATTATTACTAGCAGAATGGACAAATAATAAGCGGGAAAATGACATTTAGGAAACTATGATATTTTCTAGCCAGAATTACTTGGGAGTTATAAAATTAGCATTACAACAGCCTTGAGTTTGGCGTAGATTTATGTCAAGATCTCAATCGATTTCGAGAGCAAACAGATACAGTCCCCTTTTCATCAGGAGCAAACAAATCTGCAAGACAGTAAAGCAGTGAGTGCAATA
This sequence comes from Stegodyphus dumicola, assembly GCF_044657685.1. Lineage (NCBI taxonomy): Eukaryota > Metazoa > Arthropoda > Arachnida > Araneae > Eresidae > Stegodyphus > Stegodyphus dumicola. The sequence continues at coordinate 110,730,315 of NC_140777.1, read as the reverse complement.
GTCTCATTTATAGATCTCAGTAAAACGAACAAGAAGGTAATGCCATCTATTGACACAAATATTAACTAAATTTAAAAATTAAGTTAAATAGAATTTTAAAAGCGTTGGGAAGTAATGGATTGGACTTAAAGTCATTAACTAAACAAGATAAATCTTTGTAAACATGAAAAGCTTTTAAAAAATCCATTTCACTAAAGAAACATTTTTCAATGATTTTTTTCAGACACAAAGTAAAATTATAGTTAAATTTCCGATAATGATTAGCTATCGAATATTGTTAATTTCACATTTTTGGACATACGAATGGTATTCTCTGATACGAAAACTTTAACGCTCTTTTAGTTTGGCCGATGTATTTCAAACCATACTGACACGATTTGGTGTAAAATCACCATGAATTAAAGTTAGAAATGGAATCTTTTAGAATCGAATCTTGGATTTTATTGGCAGGCTAGAAAATGACTTGAAAACTGAACTTTTGAACTATCCTTGAAACTTTATAACTAACAGAAGGAGGAAATGTAATCACAACAAAATTAGAAATGACATTTATAATATCGGATTATCTTCTTTTATGGTAAACGGAAACATTTTTAAAGGATTTATCAATGAGTACGAATTCTCATCTAGAGTCAGCAACAGTTTGCTTAAGATGCCATGATCTTTCGACATTCTGTGTTCATTGTCACTCGCACGTACTTAGTTCTGCCTATTGTGCAACATCCAATTACTTTAATTTTAGAAGAAGATTCCTTAATTTTAATTTGTTTTCCAAAGTTAACGGCAACAAGCTTTTATAATTTTGTGTAGCCTAAAAGCTTGTAGTTATAAAAATATCTTGCAAGTCTTACAATCATAAAGTAATTATTTCATATTTGGTTACTTGCTTGGGAAGAAAAATAAAATGGAACACTCGGAGTCTAACTTTGATAAGAGTGAAGTTTAGTAGTAGCTTACACCACAAAATCACGGTGAGAAAACATTCTAAAAATTCAAATTCTAACTATCTTCTGTAGGTGAAAATACGGCTTTTCAAGAACTTCTGCTGAAAGATAAATGTATAGATCTTTAATCAATAAATGAAATTTGGTTATCCGATTATGCATCACAAAACAGATTTATCGAGAACTGCATGCTGTATTTCAGATAAAACAAGAGAAACTGTGTCTACATCGTCCTCACAACAACCCACACCTGAGGCAAAATTAGGAAAAATATCAAGAATAGGGAAGAAGCCCATTAATGTACCCCCAGGCGTTGTCGTAAAGTACGCAAACTTCTTTCATATGAGAATCATTACAAGTATCTCCATACCCAAGAGTCTCTTTGCTCAAAGACCTCTTGAGATTTTCAAGCTAATGGAATATCTGTATAGACAACAACACCTTTATCGATGATGTCAAAAAAAATTTAAACGTCATTAATAAGAGGTTGAACCATCTTGGCTTAAGACAGATGTTCCAATATTTGCGTTCTTATAAAAGAGTCACAAAATTCTATGTAAGGATCCTATTGTACCATGAAATGAATATATGTTTGTGCTCCTAACATTAACTCAAAGTGTCAGCTTCACAAAGAAAAATAGACCTGGAATAAAATTGGCAGTGTAGAAATGAAAACATACTGTATACGGATTCGAGAAATTTTGTTTTCAGAGATTATTTTTATTGATCGCTCTCTGTAAGTTAAAATGTTCTGTCCAAATGATATTCGGTTTTCACTCATTAATTATTTGCAGTCTGTTTAAAACTCATAGAACAAAATCAGTACTTTCAGATACTTCTTTTCAGCTGCTTCACCAATTACCTCTTTTAAGCATATTATTTCTTAATGGACTGAAAAGCTTTATATGTCCTGCACTAAATAATGGATAATTTCGATGTCACTGTTTATTTGTTTATTTATGCCCTTAATACCTAACGTTAAGAAAGTTTCCTATCTAAGTGTGTGAATATTTTTGTAGAAGACATTTGAAGAAAAAGACTCATAAGTGTTCATATTACAAGCGTAGGAAACATCTACGAAAGTAACCATGCAACCAGCTTGTTCGCCGAGATTGATGTGCCAATGTTCGAACATATATTGAAAAACCTTTTGAAAACGCAGGTATTTCAATGACTTCAATAGCCTTTTCATCAATCACTTACGACGCAACTGAACACGTTTCTTTTCTTGGTGATGCGTTTAGATCCTCGGTCGCTTCGGATTTCTTAATAATATCTTTTAACCATTCTCTAAAAAGAAGCTTAATTCTTGAGTCTTCCATGCTTCAATTTTTGAAGAGATATAACAAGAGAAATTTCTGCTATTTCGGGAGTTAAAAAAAAGGGGAAAAACTTCACCAAGAGTGCAATCTTCGTCTAAAAGCATGGAGATAAAAACATAAATTTTTACAGTTCAGGAAACTATATATTCTATTTTTATAACAAAATTATTTTTTAAAAATTCCTTTAGAGAACAAGAAGAGACGTTATAAAGCAATAACGTTATAAACGAGACGTTATAAAGACTTATCGAAGACCCGTCCAATTGATCTATCATTTTGAAGTTTAAAGTTATATATATATATATATATATATATGTTTGTGTCATGCATTGTATTAATTTGCAATGTAGTTTCAGAATTGATTTGTGATTCAGCATATTGATTTGTGATTATATATATATATATTATTGATATGTAAATTTAGTGTGCTCTTAACAGAGCACAGGTGGGGTGTGTTCGAACTTTTCAAAGTATAGAGGGCGCAGTTGCGCCAAAGGAATTCTTCTGTTTTTAAATTATGTAACTGTGGTTCGCCGTTTCGATGTGTCTGTGTTAATGTGATATATTTGGTGTTTTCATTAAATATAAATGAAAGATATCGTCATGTATTTTTGTATACCAAATCAAGATCAAAATTACCACTGATGCAAACTCGTTGAAACAACATAGCGTTCGAACAAGAATCGTCAAGTGTTATTACTCTCCTTTCGAACTTCGCATACGTATCGTTAATCGCTTCGTAACATAGTCCGACACACGTTCCAACATTTTTGTTCAAACCTGACGGTCTGATTGATAGGTGCTTGCTTTTCGTAAGTTTTCCAACGTATTACATAAATATCAGCCAGGCATCTCTTACCTTAGGCAGACACCCACCGTCTGGAACTTTGTGGTGCAGTTCTGTTGGTAAAACTTATTAAACGAATATTAGAGACCATTCGACTATTTATAGACAAAGTGTATTAGTTCAATAAAGGGAAAGAAAGGAAGAAAAAGTTGTGACTCAAATTTTGATCATTGTAATTAACAATTAATGCTAAAAATGTACACATATTTTCGAGCAGTTCAGCCTAGAGAATAACTTTATATTGTTACATATATTAAGTCCTCACTAAGTATAAAATAAAAAGGACAAATTAACAAATACCGAAACAATAACCATTATTAAGTATAAAAAAATTATGTTCTGAAAAATATTTACAAGAGAAGTTGAAAAAAAAACAATACATTATTTGTATTGTGAGGATTATGTCCAGCAGATAAAAACAAGTCCCAAATACCGTAACATCGTCTGTTGAGTTTTCTGTTAATCAGTATTTTTCCTTGCCAAGCTCTGCAAATTAAGTTATCCGGTGTTTGGGATTTTGCTAGCTTAATTCAATCTCGCAACTAGTTATAATTTAAGCCAACGCTTGATAGGTTATTACACTGTAGTTTCCAGTACCGTATTACTTTGAATTTTTAATTCACATTTATACCATTTGATATTTCCCAAACTTCGGAGATATAATTTGTAAACACCAACTTTTTCATGCACCAAACCGCGTATTTTTTTTTTTTAATTTTTAAAGAAAGAATTGTTTAAAACATTATTCTGACTCATTTTTATTTTACAGACAGCGCTATGACTATCTAGAAGTCTTAATAGGGTTCAAGAAATTAATTGAGGTGCAAGCCCCTACATGTGGTTCACAACGTTGAATAAAACTATCTGGAGTCATCGCTACATTTACTTTAACCCCGTCAAGGTTGATGAAAACGCGTAAGCCTTTTGGAAGGTTTTGGTTATCTACATTGGTGAAATAAATTAAGAGAATTTTCATATTTGATCTACGATCTCCAGAACTACTAGTTGCGAGACAGATTTTAATAAAATTTGGTGTGATCACAGTTTGATATAATGCAGACAAAATAACATTCAACGGTTATAATAGGCACACACGTTCGTGTGTAACACTCACGTGTGTCTGAGCTGTAGCAGAATACACAAAAGAAATGGGTTAATAGGGGGTATGGTTCTCTCTTACAGCCATACAGGCCTCGCAGCGTGATATCGTACCGCAAATAAAGCAGTTTATCAGTGCCTGTGGCAACTAGTCCCACTCATTCAGCAATTCTGTTTTCAGTTTCTGGATGGTTCTCGGAGGGGGGTTGCGACTTGCTATTGCCCTCCCCAGAGTGCCCCAGACATGCTCTGTAGGGAATATCCTCACTCTCGAAAAATTCGTCGACCAGAAAAGCTCTATGTGGCCTCGCGTTATCGTTCTATTAGATGAACGCGTGGCCCACTGCACTCCGGAAAAAGCGAACATAGGGCTCCAGGACATAATCCCTATACCTGAGACCAGTCGCAGAGCCTTTGTTAAAGACGTGGAGAGGTTTGCGGCCACCCAACATGATGCCTTCCCAGAGCATTACACCGCCACCGCCAGAATTGTTGATTTCGCGGACATTGGAGGGTAGGTAGCGGGTCCCTGGCTTACTCCATTAGAAATTTCGACAAGAAACGGTTTTAGGTTATAACAGGACTGATCGGTGCACAGAACATTATGCTGCCTGCACCATGTTAATTGGACTCTCCTGTCCGTAGACGTGAGCGGGACACAAACAACCGGTCTTCTGGCAAACAACGCTCTCTCATTAAGTCTTTTGGGAACAGCCACCCTTGTTACACGGGTTTCTGTGGCTGCATACAGGTCTCGAGAGAGCTCAGAAGCTGTAGCCCCTCTGTTACGCCTCGCTAAAATGGACAAATAGCGATCTTCTCTAGTTCTCCTGCCGTCGTGGCTCTTGGATGACCTTTCCCAGGCCTTCTCTCGATGTATCCAGAATCCTGGAAATGTTTCCATAGGCTACACACGACGCTGGGTGTTAAGTTAAAAACTCTTCATGTCTGGAATTTCGATTGGCCTGCCTCTAGCCTCCTCACAATTCGCCACCTCATTCCATCATCTAAACGCTGGTGGTTACTCGTTTTTACTGCTCCTATGTGAACTTAACCGATTGCTGCAAGATATTACCAAGAAATTCGCCAAGGGATGCTAGCGAACGTAATTCGTCTTACATTCCCCGTGCTTATAAAGCCTACACACACGTGTACGCTTCCGTATTTGCCGTACAAGATTTGCATTTTTATCTAGAAGCAGTGGATTTCCCTTCAGTTCAGTTCTTTTCATGCAATTCGATAAACGATGGAAATTCTCTTAATTTATTTCACTAGTGTAGTTAGGTAAACTGCGAGTGTCTATGAAGTCAGCCATCAGGTGTGACGGAAAAAATTCAGTTTGTAACAGGAGACTCACTTCATCCAGTATGCGAACAGCAAAATATCCCCACAACAACAGTTGGCTTTAAAAGGGAAGCGCAGTTGGTTCAAATATTATAGCAATACTTTATTAGAAGAATCGCGTAGTCATAGTAATATTCGGGTAATCATAGAGGAAAGCGGATATTGATAAGAGAACGGAAAACTTTTATTAAGAATGGATGCTATGAGTTAGAGAGGTCAGTCACTTCAGAATAAAAGAAAAACCTCCCAGACTCAAATACTCTTCTAGTGAAAAATGTGGAATCGTCACACATGCAGTTTGTGCTATATGGAATCCCGCTAATGACGTTGCTGGACATAGCAGCAGGCAGTAGTTTTTTGATAGAATTTTTTTGAATGTTTTAAGTGACACAGACTGTTTAAAGTCGTAGAGTTGGTATGGTTTGGTTTATTTAATTACGGCAAAGCACACTACGGCTATCTGCCTGGATGCCTTCGTGGAGGACTTTGTAGAGCTCCTCATTTTGATTCTGCTAAATTAAATGTTGACGAACGTAGTGAGCTGTTAAAAGAAATTATCGCTTAATTTTAAGTTGAGAAATCGTAAACTTAAGCAGGATTAATTCCTCTTCATTCGCTCAAAATGAGATGAACAGTCGGTCCCTTTCTTTGGGCTAAACAACAAAGCCTTTGCTTGGGTTTAAACTCAAAAAGAAGAAATAAGAACTAACTATATCTAACTAAGAGATTTAGTCGAAGCTACCACAGTTCTAACATAGTTGATCCTCAACCTAAACTATCCGGCGAATTATCAAAAAGTTCGTAATATACGGCCGAGCGTAATAGCAGTTAGAGATACTTAGTCCAAAGGCAAACGCTCGCTGCTCAGGATTCCTAGCTCTCTCTCTCGAAGTAAGTTTAACTTTCCTTTAAAACTATTTCTTACTCATTTGCATTCAGCACGATACTAGAAGCTCATTCTGGTAAGGAGTTGTAAGTTGAAACGAGGCAAGATAGGAAAGCAAAATTAAATTAAAATAATTGTTATAAAATTAAAATATACCTGGCAACTTTCTAAGGGAATCTGGCTCGTTGTGGAAGAAAGGGTTGTGGATGATGATTCTCCGCACCCAGGATTTGGCGACTAGGTCCCCTAAAACCCTAGTCGCCCTTTAAAAAGGGGAGTATATAAGGAATTTCTCCCACTTTCCTAGTATCCTTCGTCGTGTAGTGGTTCTGCACACTGGGCCGGTATTCCAAAGGTCCGTGGTTCGATTCGCGACGAAGGCTGTTGCATATTTTTCATCTTTTCTGCTTCCAATTAACCTAATGACTCTACAAGGTTTTAAATAAAAAGCAAGTTTATATCTTAGTTTTAACCTTATTCTGATTTAATAGTTACTTTCACAGACGGAGCGATAAGTTTCCTGAGAGAAGAAATTAAATTAGTTAAGGAGTGAAACCTTACATGTTTGCTTATTGCTTCTGTTATGACCCTTTTTTGTTTTCCTTTCCATATTTCCTGCAGGCAGTTTTGTTTTTAACCGAAGGTTTGGGATAATAATTTATGTCTAAAAATTACGGTTAATGCTTCCACGGATAATCGAAAGTTGATTGTATAATACTAAATTCATACGAAATATTTTTAACAGCAAACCGGTTTGGTCCAGTAATTGTTACTTTTTTTTTTGTTCATGCATATGAATATGTGTATTATTTCGAAACATTTCTCAAAGTATTCTTTCAAGTATTTTTATTCAGGTGGGGATACAGTAAGAAGTATCACAATATTTGGTAGAGAAATAAAATATTTGTATTATTGTAATAACATCCTTGAAGTACAATGAAAGAATGAAAAAAGTTTTTCAAGAACGGAAGCCTATATCCTCTTTCCTTTTATTCAAATATTCACGGATAATAATTTCAGAAATAAATAAAAATGCTGCCCAAATTTCTGATTATGTTGAACCAAGAATTCAATAGAAGACGCTGAAATATTATATTTTACTATATCGAAATTCATCTCGGCTTCTCAAAATAGAAAGCTAATATATATATAAATTGTGAAATGGAAAATTATTCGTCATTTTATATAGCTTGAAAGTTTATTAACATGTGCATAATCTTTCAGGAATATTATGATAACATACTATTTATAACGGTACTTTATGTATTGTATGTATTTCGTATAGGTTAAATTTATGCTACATATAGCTAAACAATTTTTTCATTTCAGGAATAACGTAAAAAGGAACATTTACTAGAAAATAATAAGGGAATAATTACTAGAAGATAATAACCTTTAAAAATACTTCTACAAAATTCAGTATGAGAATTTTATTTTGTACATAAGGATATCAAATGGGAAAGTAGCATGACAAAGGAGAAAAATAAAAAATTAGCTAGAAGTGATAATGATAATACTAGCGAGCCTCCGATTGTCTAATGCATCGAATAAGTGAACGCTACGATACGATATAAACTGTATCGGAATGAGAATTGGAGAATGAAATCGCACGGAAAAAAATCCAAATTTAAAGTTGTACATAAATTGTGAGATTTGGTGATAATATGAAACGAAATTAAATGATAAATAAAAATTATCAAAAGAAGATTAATTTAAAGTTTATTATTTTATTCTTTTATTTTACATCGTAACTCAAACTTTGCATAACGAAGAATAGTAAGGTTAATAAAATGAATCAGCTCATGAAATTAATCAGCAACTTCACTGTACACGATGCTACATTGTTAAACTTGAATAATATAATGACCAAAATGTAAATAAATTTTAAAAACTTTATATGCGCGTATAATATATATAATATGTAAACATTAAAAATTAATTAATTCGAGTATTTATATATTTTATTAAATACTAAATGCACTTCCACCTGATGCGATAAGCGCACTGTATGCAGATAGCGAAACCTTTGGTCGTTCTTTCACATATCGGTAACAGGTAGATAGAGGTTTTTTTCCTTTGATTTTGGAAGATCAGCCAAGTGCATCTACATCCAACACACTTTCTTTTCTCTTCGCCTTTTCTGATATAAAATAATTACTCAAAGTCAAATATCCCTTGGCTTTAATTTCGATATAAAAATCTGAGTGCATTCTCAAAGATAACGGCATAAGTATCTATCTTTTTATCAATAATAATATTATTCTAACATCTAGCTGAATATCTTTGGTACTCATGAAAGGGAATCCATGTTGTTATTTTCCGAAATACGTTGTAATGTCAATTTTAAACCCTATGAAATAGAGAGAATAATGGACTAGATTAACTAACTTTCGTTTTACAAGATCATTAAATTTGTGAGATTTCATAAAAAACTTGCAGATTTTTATTTTTGTTCATGTTTATTTTTATTTTTGTGTCATGAGTCCATCAAAACCAAGCGTTTAAATCACAAATAATATTTTTTATATTTTTTTGAATTATTAAAGCCCGCGTAACATGAAAAGTATCAATTACTCTAACTTGTAGCTTTCAAGATCCAGATCAATTATATTATCGAGAACAATATAAAAGGGATAGCTCATAACGCATATCATATCTTTACTAATTTTCAATGTTCAGAATGAGTACTTCTATTTCTAGGATCATGATTATTAAAAATTTATTGTCTTAGTTCTTTATTTAGTTACTTATTTACAGTTTAAAAAACACCTTTCTGTTAATTTATCATTTTAATATATATTTTAGAATTTTATCAATGATTTTGAAAAATGTAGCTTTTTTAAAAACTGTAAAGTGAAAGAAAATACACTAAAACATCTTTACATCAATTTACGCGGATTTTTCTTATGATTGTAAATAAAAATTTTTATAAAAATAATATTTACCTAAACGCCGTAAAGAAAGTTCTGGCCACCCTGATTGATACAGAGGCTTCTGGATGAAGTACTTACTGTTTACTGGGCTCGTGTTCGAAACTCTCAAGGCAGGCATGCCGCACAGAGAATGCGTAACCATTGTGCGGCATAGAGACACTCAAAATACACGTAAAAATGAATGAGCCGCTGAGTGGTTTGGTGGATGGGGAAAATCCCGGATCCAATATCTCTAAAAATTGGGACAAAACTGTGCAAAATAGTATAGTACACCTCTACTTGGGCAGTAACTGAAAATTAGATAACGAAACTAAAAGTTTGAAGATATTAACAAGTGACAGAACTAAACTACGGGGCAAGTAATTGCAATTAAGCCATGTGAACCAGCGATAAGCAAACGTTTAAACAACAGAGGTGGCGGCTGTAGCCCAACTCTCTCTTTTGTACCGAAACTTGGTTTTTAAACTCTTTCTGCAAAGTAGAATTTGCATTCCTTCACACGCGCTACCAAATTTAAATATTCTGGCAATGACAATTAGGGAAATGAAAGCTTATAAGAAAGAATAGCAACTTAAATAAAATTGGTTATTCAAAATAAATATAAATCCCTACAAATTCAAAAGTGAAACCCTACATGTCTGCGTACTATTCTGTTACGACTTTTTTTTTTTTTTTTTTGTTACTCAAGGCCCATATCAACGACAGACGCATTCTTGCGCTCATTGCCACGATATAACTCGTGGACTTGCTTTGATTAGATCGAGCAAGTGAGAAATGGCACAACAATACAGCATCATTCTTTTGATATTTCAATTAGTTTTTAAGAAGGCCTAGAAACCTTTTCTCTGATATTTTATCATGACATCTTTAAATTCAAAATGAAGTATTAAAAGAAAAAATAATAGTGAAGATGGTAGGAGGAAATAATTGTCATGGAGAACCTTTTCAGTAAGGTAAAAAGAAAATGTTGCACGACTAAAAGCTCACAATGTAAGATATCGTGGTGAAAAATAACATTGTGCTACAACTTTTGTAGTTTGAAAATTTGGCGAAAAAATAAAAGTATACATAGAACATTACCTGAAAACATAACAGAGATGCATTTTCCGATTTCTAAAATTTCTATGGTTATGTTTATTATTGCAGTATGTAATGAGGGATAAATGAGAAAAGAAATAAGACATATTTTGATAAAGATTGTTTCAGACAGTTAAACTAATGATTGTAACCGAAAAATCAAGAAAGAAATGTATGTATTCAAAATCGCAAAATCAGCCGAAATTATAATTACGTTTAACAGCGATTAACAAAATTTACAACTCATACTGTTAGTTATGAACACATATTTAATTAATTATTTTCATAAAAGTGTATCTGTGACTTTGTAACTTTTCATAAAATGTACAATTTTTAGAAAATGTGGTATTTACGTAGCTCATTAAACATAAAGAAACTCTCCAGATCACAGCGCTATTGATAGTGTATGATTCATTATGGCAAGATGACTTGTTATTGGAATCTTTCCAAGAACATTACCAACTCTTACTGATAAAAGGTGTCCCAATAAAACCTCCTGATAATAAATCCCTGATAAAATATTTTATTTTTACATACCTCCAATATGTATGTTACATATGATCCGATTTAAGAATTAAAAAGGACGTCTGGCATATGTCGTCCCCGACTTACTCTGTGGCACTGTTTTTTTTGTCAATTAAATCCGTAATCTCTTTTTTCTATATCTGCCTACTGAGGTGGCTAATGACACACTGAATTTCCGCTTTCATTTTTGATCTTTCCTGAATTTCTAGGCTTCGTAATTTTGAATTTTTTGGGACCATCATTAACACTGTCACTCACAACAGTAGTGTTTTCAACAGACCCACCAGATTGAGAACGTTGAATATGTACTGCATGCTGATTGAATATGTACTGTCAATCTTGAGTTCCCAGATTTATTTACCAACCTATTAAATGTTGCTTCATTAGGCGCCCTTTTACGTCCAAAAATAAGAAGAAGTTTCTTAACACTGTGCATAATGCTCAACTTTCTTGTTATGTGTGTTCACAATCAAAATATGGTTGCTTTGCTTAACGTCTCATGTCGACTACGTTGCAACGAAGTTGCGAAATAAAGGGATAAAATGTCAGTGTTGCCAGGTAAAATCAAAAAGCATTCTTTAATCTGAACATTAACCTGTTTAAAACTAGCAAAAACATTTTTAATTTTCTAAAGTATTTTGAGGCAAAATCAAATCCCTCGCTTTTGGTGTGTCACGGTATACTTTTAAGGGAAAATGGAATAGATTGCTTCGTGAATATCTAAATCACTTAATTATAATCTTACAATAGCATTATGATTGCTGCCCAACAGCTCGAGCCGGATGCATTACTTCAGAAGATATCAAACTGCCTCAGCTTCGTTAAGTACATATTATCCTTTCTCAAAGTATGCCTAACTCTTAGATAAAATATTTTTGCAATTCAATTGCTATCATTGAATTGATTAGTTATTTCAGACTTGCAGTTAGTTTTGTTTAAATATCACACTGAACAACAATCAGAAACAAAGTCCAACATTAAGAATCAGTGTAAATTCTTAAAACATTTTTGCAGTACTAGCTTTGATAGTTTTTGAACTAACCTCTTCAGCTTCTTAGTACAAATGAATTTAATTTAGAAATTTTAATAAATATATATGTACCTTTCAAATATTGGAAAGGAGATAAGGTATGGATCGTCTAGCAATGGTGAAAGGAATGAATGGAGTAAAAATAATTGGGAACTGTTGTTCTAGACGAAGGAAAAAATGACTCGCTAGTGGCATGTTGGAAGAACTTCAGCACACTCTGCTCCATACAAATGATTAAACTCCCTTGGAAACAAGTGAATTGATCAAAATTAGTGTTTACTGGCATTAGTTCTGGGTAGAAGGTGTGAATAATTTGAAAGGATTTCCATCGGTTGAAAATGAAACCAAAGAAACAGTATAAATTGCAAAGCAATTAGCTGGCAAGGATTGGCAGATATGGAAGAAAAAAATCAAAAATTAACGGAGAGCAAATATTGAGAAAGGACGAATGAAGAATTAGATGATAATGAAAGCAGACGTAGTGGGGAAGAAGATAAAGCACTTTTAACTTGTAAGAAATTTAACTTATTGCTAAAATAAGATACATAAATTACGTGATTTTTCAGTGGAGATTAACCCAAGTAAAGAAAACGAGGACATTTCATGAAACGCATTGAAAAATTCTCCTGCTTAGGATGAAACTTTAAACGATTTTCAACAGTGATTTTCCAAAACAATCACAGTTTTCTTTGCGTTCTTGTAACATGCACGTAATTATTAAGCACCAGAAGTAATTCTTTCAGTTAACATTTGCTTCATCCTTCCCTTTTAATTACGTCAATATTTATATTTTTTAAGGGGGGCTCATACACCTTAAACCCCTTATGATCTTATAATACACTGGTGTGCAAAAATTAAGGACGAGCCAGTTTTTTTCAATATAACTTTGTACAAAAGCTTTCCATATGAACACATTTAATACCGCAAGATCCCCAATACGTAAGGACATGAGTAATGTAAGCAACACTTACTAAAAGAGAAATCAGAGGGATAAAAAGAACCTTTATTGAAAAAGTACCATGGAGCGCAGTGCGACTGAAAGCCGAAACATCCCTGTGATGGGTGTCCAGCAAGAAACATCCGGTCTTTAATAGGGGATATGATCTCCCCTGACTGCTAGGCAGGTTTCACAGCGTCTGCCCATGCTGAGAATGAGGGTGTCAATGAGTTGTTGAGGCACTGCTGCCCATTCGTCTTGCAGCGCCAATTGAAGCTCCGGAATCGTTACTGGTGGTAAGGTACGAGCTGCCAAGCGTCTGCCTAGAAAATCCCATACATGCTCGATGGGATTGAGATCCGGAGATCGTGCCGGCCAATCCATACGTTCAATATCCTCACTCCCTAAGAGCTGTTCGGCAGCTACTGTGCGATGACATTGTGCATTGTCGTACATGAAAAGGAACTGCGGACCCATAGCGCCTCTAAAAAGGCGCACATATGGAAGAAGAATCTCGTTACAATAACGGGTCCCGTTGACTGAACCTGCGTCGAAGATGTGAAGGTCTGTACGACTACCAAGCATGATGCCTCCCCAAACGAGAACACCGCCACCTCCATACCTGTCCCTTTCAATGATGTTCGAGGGATTATTGCGGCTTCCCCGCTCTCTCCAGATGAGTATGCGATGAGAATCGCTATTGAGACTGAATCTGCTCTCATCTGTAAAGAGTACTCGCTCCATTCATTGTCTCTCCAATTCTCGTGTTCCCGCACCACAGAGAACGCCTTCTCCGATGGGCAGGCGTTAGAGGTACACACCGTACACACAGAGCGTCGTGCAAACAGACCACCACCGTGCAGTCTTCTGGCCACGGTAAAACGCGATATCGGTCGTCCAGTCGCCTGTGTCGTGTGTCTAGCGCTTTCTCCTGCTGTCTGCCGCCTGTTTCTTCTGGCCTGTAAGGCAATATACCGGTCATCTGCGGGTGTGGTTCCTCGTGGACGAGCACTACTAAACCCCCGGATAGCTGTTCCTGTAGTTTGAAATTGTCTCCAAAGTCGTGAAACGATGCTGTGAGCAATTCCGAACTCTGCAGCCACACTTGTCACACTGCGGCCTTCCTCCAACTTCCCAATGATTCGACCTCGGGTAAAAGCATCCAGATGTCGTCTAACAGATTGATTATTCGCCATTTCTCACTGAGGCAGCAACTCGGTGTGATTTTAACTGCTTTACGGCGTGCAATCTCTTTGCCAGAAATAATGATCTTACACCGACAACATACTTTATACTACTCAGACACTCCCCCATTACGTGTACCTGCATATCTGCGCATGTGCTACCGTACATCACCTTACTTAATCTCCTGATTGATCTTTCTGTCCGCTCTGCCTCTTCGTTCAGCTGATAGGCTAATTTTTCGACTTCGTTCTTAATGTTTGCACACCAATGTATGTGATTGCTGCAAGAATTTGGGTATTTTATTTATTTTAAAAGCATTTACTTCCAATTTTTTACAGCTGACTACATACTATAGCTGCTCTGGGAACTAGTAACCAGAAATTTTGTGTTGTTACAAACAGTTTTGTAATTTAATCCGCTTTGTGACAACATTTTTCGTCATGTTTCGATCTTTCGCGCATGATATTTTAAAAATGGCTAATGGTACATACTTGAAATTTGATGGAATTCTTTATATGGGCACTATTTTCGAACTGAACCAAAAATCTGATGAATATTTTAATATTAAAAAGTTTTATTAATTTTTATTTAATTTATTTTTATTTAATATTAAAAAGTTTAAAAAAAATACATATTATAATCTCAACTCCAAATAAAAAAAAATTAACATGAAATTCTTAGAATTTTTTGTTCTCTGTAGTTTCCAAATATTATAAAAGCTATTTATTAAATATGGAATTAAATTATGAAACAGAATGTTTAAACTGTGCGCGCAAGGTGGAAACGTGACGAAAACTTTTGTCACAAAGCGAACTAAAATATAAAAATATTTGTGACAACACAAACGTTCTGATAACTATTTTAGAAAGCAGGTATATTATGTAGTCAGCTGTAAAATGTTGGATGTAATTGCTTTTAAAATAAAAAAGTTACCCCTATTCTTGCAACAGTCACATATTCGGAGATCTTATGACTTTTAAGGTGTATGAGTCCCCTTAAATTATAAATGATTTCTTAATTTGAATCACAGCTAACACACGTTTCTATGAAAACTTGACTTTGCGGTCTTTTCCTTTTAATTGCAACAATAATTTAGTTTGTATAAATTATTAATACTTACTTAATCAGAACCGCAGCTAACACATTTTTCCTGTAAAAATTTGGCTTTGAGGAATATTGTTTTTATGTGTCCGCAATGTACAATTGTGCGCAAACATTATGGACGGATTTAGAGACATTAGCATAAAAGTGGAACAAGGCAACAGAATGGATCGGAAGTCCAGTCAGGAGATAGAATCTAGACCAGTGTAGTAGGGTATGGGCATATATGCCGCATGACTAAAGATGGCTTGTCGGATGGATATAAAGCATACAGGGTGAAAGATATTGCAAAAAATTGCATTAGAGAAAGATATTGGATGGTGTACAGTGATTTCAACAACTTTGAGTTGCTAATACTATGAGATATGGCTATAAGTCAATCCAAGAGACATATCTGGTTCAATTTCCCTGAGTTCGCATCGGTTGAGGGGGGGGAGCGTTCGAAGAAGTTCAGAGTTTGGCAAGTGGGGCGGAGGAGTGTGAAATCGCTTACACCATCGTTTTTTGAGCCTGGAGAGCATATAAAATGGCAGGAATAGCTCTTTGAGCTTCAGCAGTCACTTAGTTGCATATAACGCAGTTTCCATCTGACTGAAAGAATATGTTAGAATTCTTAAACATTTCGCAATTTACCTGAGGAAAAATTCTGTATTGATACCTTTTGTGGTTCTGAGACTTCTACAAAAATAAAATATCTTATCACGGGTTTTCTCGCAAGTGAAAATAAAGTATTTAATGCAGGGTCTGTTAATATTAAGCGCATACTTCTCTGAACTCAAAGAGAGTTATATAGCAATTTTCTGCCAAAGAAACCTGAATATTTTTAATGTTTCTAAATAATATTTTAAGCAAGTAAATGATTTAATCCGCCTTACTCAACTCAAAATCTTCTTTTGTAAAACTTGAAATTTCTCACTTTATAATCGTTATCGAATGTTAGAATTTATCATCAGACATTGCATTTTAGCCAATGAATTATATTTTGGTTTAAAATCTTCGAAGTTTAATAAAGTATTCACACTATTGCTTGAATTCTTAGTAATAGCATGACAAAACATTTATTTTGTTTCTTACAAGAAATAAAATGTTCACTCCCCACTATTTCATATATTAACAGCTTCAAGTTACATTTACTTTACAATAATATATCAGCAGAATACAGCATTATTTAGCTGCTGATCAGTAAGTTTGAACTGCTCGATTTGTTAAAGAGACATATTTTATAGCAAGTCAGAATATTTGAAGTCCAGAATCATATATCTTATGCCTGAAGACTTCTTTTAGCTTCCTCCAGTATACGATGATAATATACT
The DNA here is from genome assembly GCF_044657685.1 of Stegodyphus dumicola. Taxonomy (NCBI): domain Eukaryota; kingdom Metazoa; phylum Arthropoda; class Arachnida; order Araneae; family Eresidae; genus Stegodyphus; species Stegodyphus dumicola. Next base: position 110,713,773 of record NC_140777.1, on the reverse strand, counting down.
CTCTGATACATTATAGTTAATTTGTGAAATTTTAATAACAAAATATATATTCTTAATTTCTAATGTCATTTCTTTATGCTGTAAATAATGTCGCATTCAATTTGATTGGCATCGGACCACTAATCATCTGACCAACTAGGTTGTAAGCAAATCAAACTTTTATGCACTATATTATTAAGAAACTAAGAAATATTATTACATTTAATCTATAAAATTACTAATTTTAAGTATAGAAGTTAATTAATTGGAAAATACTGCATTTGACCGTAGTGTGGGTACCGAAAGTTTACTGTTAGTCTAATCCTAAAGGTGTGTGTTCGAATTTCTTCGTAAATGGTAGCTCTGCATATTTTTCCTGTCCGTCTTCTAGGGCACAATATTGGTCACTAGATTTGGACAATTCTCTCCAGAACTGGTTCAAAGAACCGATTTACTTACTCTGCGCATTTCCTTATTATTGCTTCACTAAACGAATTTACTCCAGAAAAACGAAGTGATAGATTTTTTTTGCAGCTCAAACATGTTTAATGTTGGGACCATGCAAGAAATAGAAAGCTGCTGTTCATTCAGGAAATTGATTCATTTTACTGAGAGAGCGGACGTCTTATTAAAAAAAAAAAAAAAAAAAAAAAAAAAAGCAAAGCCTTAATTGATAGCATGCCAGGAAAGTTCGATTCTCATATTAGAGAAAAAAAAAGTTTCTTCCAAGATATTAAAAGTGAGTTTAATTTGTATTATTTTCCAAAATTTTAAACTTTTTCATTTCATAATATTAGTCTTAAATCTCAAACTATACTTGAAAGATATAAGTTTAGAAAGTAAGCTTTTGATTGAGTCGAATCTTCCAATCCCATTGCTCATTCGATTCTTTTCCCTCATCGCTCGATTCTCATTAGCCGGCCCCCAATTTTAATACGCACGTCAAAGTTATAATTTGTGAGCGGTGAGTCAAAAAAGAATCGACTTATTTCAGTGAAAGAAAAGTTCTTATCCGATCCCTTAAAAGAGCGTTTTTATCCATGTGCGTTAGTCATACTTTGTGGCGCCACTTAGGAAATGTTTTCGGTGATGAGATTACTGAGTGACCAATGGGGATGTTTGGCTTTCTTGGTTAATGATCGATCAACAAATAGCTAATTATTGGATTTAAAAGAAATGGAGAAGTCATCAGAAAATGTATGTAGACTTACACTCACAAATATTCATTGTTATTATCTCTAATGTAATATTTGCTGCTTTAAAGATCACAAAATGTTTCTTAAGAATAAATCAAATTCAATTAATTAATGTAACACGCTGATGGGTAAACAATTTCTATTACTTAACAGATAATTATTATATTATTTTGCAACTCATCAAAGTATATCTACTTTATTGGCGCATATGATTGACCCAATAAGCAAACATCCAAACATTATTCATCAAGTAAACATCAACAATGTATAGCATTCGATGCTTAGCACATTCTTGCTTTCACTCGTTTTATTATATCATTACTCATGAAATGAAAGGAGCTCAGGCAATATCCAGCAATATTGTCACTGCTGTAGCTTAACTTTTCTTGCTGTTCTCTTGTAATGTTAGGACTGAGATTTATGCTTCATGAGAATCAAGGGATTCAATTTGGGTTACAATTTTATTATTATTACCAACATCGTCCTCACCAGTGTGTCCATCCTCCCTTTTGAAGGAGCCATAATAAATGGCTTCTGAAGTTTGTGTGTCCCGAAGAGGAAGGGACCATTTATAGATGGAGTCATGTGGCGTCTGTTAGTGGCAGAGCTATCAATTTCAGGGTTTCCGATTATTTTTCGCAGCAAAAGCAGCGAAGTGTCACTTATTTGAGTTTGTATGGACCCGGGAGAGGAAGTTGGGATCGCGCTGAAAACTGAAGGCGGATGTGAAAGAAAAGATGAGAAATTCTGAATAAAATAGGGAAGCAAAAATGGAGGATATATTTTAAAATACGTTTTTACTAGTGTTAAATATAAAAGATTAACCTGAATACTATTCTTTGATAGGATTAATTAAACTAACAAAATTCAAAAAAAGAAGGTGTTGTAGTTTCTTCCCAAAGAGTAGGTGGTACTTCTTTTTTTTTTTTTTTTTTTTCTTTTTTTTCCCCGGTTTTATTAATTCTAACTAATGTTTCAATCTTAGTTCACGTAAAGAAATTACACCAGAACATTTTTACTTTCAGACTTTTAGTAATCCAAAGAGCATCAAAGATACGAAGATAGAAACACAATTGATCGTAGCTGAAGTACTGATAACTGAAAGATGCATCAATTTCATGAAATCAAAAATATTGTTTGTTTTTAATAGACATTAATATTTTAGCGGCATTTAGCGAACTAACAGTAAGCTTCCAGATCGCATATATAGTTAAGAAGCGGCATTAAAAAGCTTTCTACGATGAGAGTTCGAGATTCTCAGGTTTTATATTGTTTCCCACTCAAGTCAAAATTATACGAAGGCAACTGGGGCCTGTTATAGTCGTTGTCATACATTTTCTTAAAAGTAATATATACAAAATAAATCCTTAGAGATTTCTTATCTTGTGGTGAGGTTAAAATATATAAAAAAAGGGAAAAGGCGATGTATTGAATAAAAAAAACTGGAAAATAAAATTTCACATAATCATATGTAGTGTTTGAATGGCAGAAGAACATTTAATGCCATTTCAGAAATTTTTGGAAATTCAATTCTTGTTCCAATTAAGATTTTAGTTAAGGATTTTCATGGAAATATAAATTTAAAATTTGATTGACTAGATGATTCAACAAATTACTTTTTGGGCAGGCGACTTATTTCATTAATGTAATTTTTGTCATTTCTACAAAAGTCTTATTAATGTAATATATTTACATTTCTGTATCTAATTTAAATTTTCTGCTTTTCCGAATGACCCGCTTTGAGATTCCATTTGGCATCTCGACCCACAGTTTAAGAAATCCTGATTTTTACGCATTTAAAAGTAAATTGCTTCAATTTCAGATGGAACAGCTCAGTGCATCGAATTTCGTACGAAAAATCACACTACATTGAGAGTTTGTTCTCAAAATGTTTTATGCTGCAAAAAATTAAAATAGTAAGGTATTTCTTCCGTCTTCTTAGCATGCCTTCATCGTGTAGTGGTCAGCACGCTCGGCACGTATTCGAGAGCTCCGCGTGGTTCAATTCCCGGCGAAGTCGTTGCTCGCTTTTCATCTCTCCTGCTTCGAAATAACCTAATGTCTCTACAACATAACCTGAATCAAAAGGTATACTTCTTTCAACAAATGTTTCGTTCTACTAAGTCTCATCTTAAGTAGTCATTAGCACAAAATGCATTCCACACTTTTAGATTAAGTTCTGAAATTTCGTAATTATTCAAAGCTAATAAATTAAAGAAAATAGATTTTTAGTGCAAATTTAACACACTGATAACTAAAATTTATAAAGTGTTTTTGCAGATACGACTAGTTTTATAGTCTAACTAAATTTTAAGTTATGAAAAATAAACGTCTCAAAGGAAATTTAGTATTTTTTATAGTGATTTTGAAAATAAAAGCTACTCTTTTCCGCAGCGTAATACCTGAAATTTATTTAAGTAGCTATATGGTACTTCCGGACCATACTTGTTGGAAACATGATGAAATCTGAAAACGAGTTAAGAGTCTTTTATCGCCCTTTGTGGTAGGGACAAAATAACGACGCTTAGAAGAAAGTTAATTAAATTAGAAATAACAAGCTAAAATAGTTGTAACTTTGAAGTAAAATACAATGCATAAGACGAGTGAGTGAAGTATGGCCAATACGGAAAATGAGATAAATACGCAACCATTATCTAATTTTATTTTGTATTATGCAACTAAATATGTTAGGGTATCTGTAATAGAAAATACTCCAAAAAATGTAAAGTTCTCAAAATACTTGGGTTATGTGTTTGGGCAAGGGATAGATAGTTTCAAAATCAGTAATGAGTTACTGAATGCCAGCAGTAAGAGACATAGTTTACAAACACAACTAAAAATTAAATAGAAAAAAAGATTGATCACATCTAAATGCAGAACTCCTAATTAAAGCTTCATGGATGAAACTATAAATTTTTTTAATATATTTATAAAACAGAACATCAGATGAATAAGGCGTAAATAATTAAAAAGTACATTTAATTAAATAATCGCGTCAATACCATTATGAATATTTTTTTTACATTCTACTACGATGTCAATAAGATAAACTCTAGATTGGAAGTAAATCAGAAAGCTCGTGGCAGAAAGCTCTCTTTAAGAAATAAAAAATAATAGACTTTATTTTCAATATTAAATGAAACGATGTAAATATATATGAAATATTATGCCAAGATGCAGACTTCTCAGAAAGTAAGTTGATTTCGCAGAAACCCCCTAATAAGCGAAGAAGTCATATGAATTTCATAGCGTTTCATCTCACGTGCGAATCTTTCTCGACACCATTTTCAATTACTTACATATTTCAAGTGTAAGGTTAGACTAAAATGTGAAAAGATTCGAATATTACAAGCTCAGTAGAACACTATGATGGGATCTTGGAGTTATCTGTGAAGTAGGAATTAGTCAATTCTCTCGCTACCCTTTACTCTCTCATAAAAGATGGCATCAAGTGAGTCTGGGGATATCCCTGAAATACGATAAGCTGGATATTAAGCTTTCGCGACATTTTCGAAGTCTATGAGGACTAGGTAAATATATTCGCAGGATATCTTTCGATATAACATATTAAATTCGAAACATATTACATTTGAGGAGGTTGCGAGTATGTTCCAGGATTTCCTGAAAATGCACGTTGAGGATTTAAGCAACAACTTCAAGATATCATTACTTGTTTTTGTACTATGTGGGTCACATATGTCAAAAATATATGTATCAAATATGTAATTCATTATTATAAATATGTCATATATGTCAAAACATATGTGTCAAAAATATCTTTGCAAGAATAGTGTTCAAACTTGAAAAGAAAATTCTCAATTCTGTTTTAACTTCAAAATTATTAAATCCTTTTCACGTCATTCTTTACACTTTGATATTTATAATAATAATTTATTCGCGTTTCTATAAATTTTATGCTAGTGGAAACACAGAAAATTTCTATGATTTTTTAAATTTATTTACTTAATTAAATTTAATTAGATATATCATAAAATTATATGTATTGATCTTAAACAAATTATAATTGACTTAATGAGATTAAATTAAATATGAAAAACTGATATCATTACTGATTCTATATCAAATATTTAATATACGGCGTTAAAATCGTTTTTAGCAATTACAATAATACTCCATGAATTTAAGTTTATAACCTTTAAAAACATCACTAAAATTTAAATAAATGTCTGACTTATCAAGAAATGCATTTTTTATTCTAAAACCACTTAATTAGTTAAGCAATTGCCTATCGATTAAATTCGGAATATAAATTAAATATAGAAATTTTAAAAATACTGTAAAATTATTGAAATACTGTAAAATTGTGCTGTACAGAATGACAACAACCTGAAAACTTGTTAAGCGTCAGGTCTTGTGCAAAGCTAATTTAAGACCTCATGTATCTAGACCTCATGTAGGAGAAACATTTACCAAGATGTTCTCCATATTTCAGTAAACGTTAGATATAATAAAGTCATGTTAACACAACGTAATGTAATGAACAGTAAAACATTTTTGCAAAATGTTACATGGAGAATCACAGAATTTCCCTACACGTAATGTACGTTCCTTTGTTCTTTCAGGACTCAATGTACTAAAGACAGTTCTAAGACATCGAAATTTCCGCTGAAAATGAACATTGAACAAGTCTCCTCAAGTGAATCAATTATCGAAACTTTTCAGCTGAATATAGAGCGAACAAAATCACCGGCAATGAGCAATGTAATTCAATGCATGTGATACACTTGCTTGCAATACCATTGTAGATAAAGAACAAAAAAAAACTGTTTTGATTGCTAAACTTAATTCAACCGAGTGGTCATTATTAGTTCATACATTCTAGTCTTTTCTACAGTCTTCAATTAGTTCCAACATCCTTCTTAAACCATATTTTTTTTTAACTTCAATGTTTCATAATAGAACAAATATTCCTTTGCAAACAACAATCCTTTTTATGTTTTCCATAGAGTTCGAAACTCAGCATTAAATGTTTCTTTAATCGTTCTCTCAATCAGGAGAAAATGTTTTCCACGTACATCTTCCGGCAACTATTAGTCATTTCTTTGCCAAAATTTCTTAAACTAATCTTTCCTTTTTAATATAATTTCTCTTATATTATAAACAAATAAATATAAAATTGCATATAAGCAAATAAATGTAACTAAAAAGAAGATTGGTTTACTTGGTTAAGAATACTCTGGTTTATCTAGGGGAGAAAATACCATGGTTTAGAGAACACCGTTACTTCTTAAAGGAAACTGTTTTGTATTTACATTAAACATGGGTTAATTGGTTATTTAAGATTACAGAAAAGCCACAAAGAATATCAGCCTAATGCAGAGATGATTTCATGGGGAATTTTCTGAGGAAACCTAGCTCATATTTACGCGGAACCGCGGAATTCACGAGAAAACCGCGGAAAGCAATCGTACAGGCAGCCCATATGCCTAAAATCGAAATAAACCAGGTCGAACTATCAGAATTCAGCGATCTTAAGCTCTTGGCTTCTTAGCGGGTCCGTTAAACATTGAAAAAAAAAAACATGATAACATCCATATACCCGAACACAGGTCTGAATTGTGAACGCATGTAAGTAACTGGTACATTGTTACGTATGAAGCAAAAAAAAAAAAAAAAAAAAAAAGAAAAAAAGAAAGAAAGAAAGAAAGAATTTCTACAAGCGTGTATAATGTGGTTTAACACTGGAACTGAATAGATCTCTTCAAACCAAAATTTTAATTACAAAAATATATAAAAATTTTAGTTACTGCTCTAACCATTATATCAGAAATTCCCCATGTAGGCTCACTACACGTGATATAAATTTCAGTGGAATAATGCTGCAAATTTCTCGTTGTGTGTATTCAATTTATCCCTCGTATTAAGTCAAATAATGATTTAAAACTTAGTATTTTAAAGGTATCAATACTAAAACTAAAATTTATTCATCTTGGAGTACAATCTTTAAAAATTTTGGCTAATTTATTGTAGAGGATTTAAATTTCATGAGCAAAGGTCTTAATGAAATGCAAATGACTTAATTAATGTCCTGTACATTATATTATTTTCCTCAGTTGTAAAAGAATTTCATCGTATCATCGCAATAACATATTTTACTCTCGAATTCACCCCCAATGTCTTAACAGTGGATTCAAAAGTATATTTTCCGATTAAATTTTATATTGAAAGCGCTTTTGATTTACTAGGGGTGCATATGGATGTACATACGTTCAGGTGTCCAAAAAAAATAGTTTTGAATCCATTTTGCAGTCCATTTCGGAATAAAGAATTCTTTATTCTGACCATGCTTACAGACATCACACAAAAAATAGTCAAAATGGATTTGAGAATGGTCAAAAGGGATATTTCAGTTGAAAATTTTGCGAAATCTTGTCCGAAATTCTTCGTGATTACAGTACCTCGTTTACTTCGTAGAAGGAATAAAATTTGAACGTTTTTGGATTATATTTTAATACAGTTCTTTTATTAAATCTGTTATGAGCTTCATATACAGTACCATTTCCATTAAATACTGTTATGAGCTATCCATAATTTACTACTTCCCTTTGTCCAATTTTACGCAAAATCTAATGAACGTTTTCTATGAATGTAGCAAGCTTAAAAACGGAAAAGTGAAATGTTTGGAAGTTTCAAGTAGGAGTTATCGTGGACGGAAAAATCGGTAAATAGGTACATAGACAGACATTATTTTAAAATAGAAAATGCGAGTTGTGAGGATTCTAATTCGTGCTTCATATCGAATTTTTTAACTGAAGATATTACCTCCTTTACCAAGGTATATAGGCTCGCAGCAGATATAAAAGGAAAGGAAGTTTTAATATGCAGGAAAATATAACACAATGAGACTAACGCAAATTATGATTTTCAGAAAATGCCTGTTAACTTTATTTCAGACATATTTCTCTGCACTGTAGAATGTTACTGAATTTTGTACCAAGAGCAGGAATGAAACGAATTACATGAGATCTTTGAAAAAATACATTTGCATGGATTAAAATACTCTGCTTGTGATAAGTTGGCACAAAAACCAAGCAAGCGTTAGCAGCTATCCACACCTGCTGTGTAATTTTGTATGCTGGGTTCTGACCGAATCCGATATCGGATAACCAATAACATCGACCCTCCGCTGCGGATAACGTGAATAGAATTTTTTTCTTTGTTCTCCTTTATTAGCATCATCGCCTACGGAGAGTCGATAGAAAGATAGTTCTTGTTGCTTTTACGGTCGTAAATGTCATTTGTTTCCTGAGGTGGTTGCTAAACTGTGACCACGCTCAGCGCTGCGGTTTTATTGTTGCCGGTCTGTTGGTCGAAAGATATTGTCTTGTTTGTTCCACAGATAACTAGTGTTATGAGATTACTAAGCTGCCCCATGCATAGCGATTCGCAGAGTACGTGCTTGTAGCTATTTTTCTATGGCTACCGAATTGATCAAGATAAGCTTTATGAGGATGGAGGAAACGGTTAAGCTACTTAGTAAATAGCGTAATTTCTGTCACATAACTCTAGCGAAGGCAATCTAATTGGATTCTTTTACAATGAAAGATGTAGTGGTATGTTGCGCAGTTGTCAATATTTGAATAGAAAGTTAATTAGAAATATATCAATTCTGATGTTCTCAGGCTGTTATACTATTCTTACCTAAAATTAACTATTTCTTTTTTAATTTTATGCAAAATGTAGCCATTAACATGTATGCCACTGATAAGATCCACTATAAAATTAATCACACTTTTGATTCTCGTATAAAATCTAGACTATTAAAATACAGAAGTAAATACTGATATATTATAGGTACGAAAGCCTATGGTCCCACTGGGTCGTTACTCGGTTAAAAGGTTTTGCCTAAAAAAACATGACGTTGAAGTTCGGTGAGGTAAATGCTCCAAAACAAAGAATATCAAAGAAGAATTGAGACCTTTGTCCCGATACAGTGATGACCTTAAAAGGCGTTCCATGGATAATATTTCAACTAAGCAACCGTAAAACAAATGAAACAATAGCATAACGTGTAAAACAGCTCACAAGTGACAAGTGGAGTCAAGATGTAAATGCAAGGTATACACAACACGAGTATGACATGAAAATGCAATCCTATACAGAATTTTAAGTTCTTAATTACTAAGAGCACAATACAAATAACAAACCGTAAGGTAGAACAAACTAAAGCAAATGTTCCTGTGGAGAAGTAACACAACAGAGAAATATATATATATACATGATGATTCAGAATTCGTCATCAATTTTTGGTGGGGAGGTAGGGAATAGGAAAATAAGGAGATTTCCCATAGGAACGTATGGGCGCAGACGAACGCATGGTGGTGTAGAGGGCGCTACGAACCTCGCGTAGAACACATGGTGGTGTACACAACTTCTATACATAAGCACAGCTGTTTGACGTGTGCAGCTAGTCGTCATTCGACTAGGTGACTTTGCAGAAGTAACATGAACCGGTATACGTGGAATGAACTTGCAGATATGCATGTAAATGCCAGCATTTTTCAGAAGGTCAGGTTGTCCATGCAACGCCATTGTGAGTCATGCATTCTAGCACATGGTCAGAATTCAAGCACCTCTTGTAAGTCTGTAAAACCGATGCAAAGAAATGTTACATGTAAGATAATAAAAGTTTTTCCCCCCTTACTATTTCCTTATTATGTGTTCTTTCCTACATTGAACTGGGATCATTTTGCCCTACTACATGGCATATGCGTCTATGCATTCGTACGTGAAATCTCCTTCTTTTCCTATTCCTTATCTCCCCACCAAATATTGATGATGAATTCTGAATCACCCTGTATATGTGCCCATGTGTGCACACGTATCAAAAGAAAGAATATAAAGAATACGTCTACATTAATGCTACTTTTGTCAAGTTAAACAGAAATAATTTAATTTTGCAATACATGAAAGTTCCATAAACAGAACATGTGAATACTTTTAAGTAGAAAAATTTTGATTAATTATCAAAATTAGTGCTTAATCTCTGTGAAGTTAATAATTAAATGAATGCGCGCAGAATATTTTTGAATTTTAAAGGCATTCAGTATTTACGCAATTAATAAATTAATTTTAAAATTTTAATTAGTTAATAGTTACTCAAATAACCCAAAAAAATATCGTAAAAAGTATTTTGGTTTAAGATTTTCGTATAAAATAATTTCTTAATATATCCTTGAAATGCATACATTCTTGTAAAATTTATAACTTAAAATTGCATGCGCGTTTGTTTTTTTCACGTCTTTTTAAAAGGGATCCTGTGTAAGGATCTTAAGTTTTACTAATGTTTATTTTATTTTAAATCTTTACTATCACTTCTTATTTTATACTTCCGGCCAGAATTAAAAGCTTTAACTTATTTATGCAAATTTCTCTTGCGAACGCCAAGTACTTAAGTTGTGGCTTTTTGCCAAGCAAGAGAGAGGAAGGAGTGATTAGGAGCAGGCCGCTTGCCATTGCAGTTTTACTCGGTTGCTGGTTGCCTTCCAGGCCAGAGGTTTAATCCTCTTGATAATTTTAAACGTATCGTAGTGTTAACAGTTCTCTATACTACATACGGCCTTTCCGTTAATATACGGCCAATCTTCAGGTAGACACTTGTTTATTAATCCAAAGTTAGTTTAGTTAGAATTGAGATAATATTTTTATATTCTTACGTTCAGACCACAAGTGGTTGGTCTCTGTATTCCGAAGTCCGGAAATCATTGTAAAGAGAGAAAAATAAAGGGTTTCGTATAACCTTCCTGTGTATCCTGTCTACGTCCCACATTTATTCAACATAGCTTTAGTAAGCTCCCTGTTCCGAGTCAGGTTATTTAATGCTCCCAAAGCAAGTAAGGAGGAGGACTGAACCTGATAGTGGCGCCCGACGAAAGAGAATAACCATTGCCGAGTTTCCAAAAGAACCTGTACTGCCTGCAGAAGCGGCTCAGAATCCAGAAATGCCAGCTGCCGCACTGGAAGGATTTGGATACATCGCATCGATGAAACCAGAAGTAGCATTTAATGAAAACTCATCGGTAACCACTTTTTTGGAAAAATTGGAGGACCACTTCATGATGTATCCCGTGCATGAGTTCCAGAAAGTCACCTTAGCTACCAGCGCATTGAGGGGCCAAGCGCTTAATTGTTTAAATGTATAGGCAGAAGTCTCTTGGGTCAAGCGAGAAGTCCCACCTATACTTACGAAAATTTCAAGACTGCCCTAGTAAAAGCCTTCCCTGTCGTAAGGGATCGTGCAAAATTAGAAACGGAACTTTTCAGCATATACCAGAAACGAATTGAAAATCTCTCAAGCTTTATTTTAAGAAAAATTCACGTCTTCAAACTCTTGTATGGAAACCGTCCGGATCCTGAGATAATTCAAGTGATTTTGCCGAGGTTACTTCCCCAAGTACAAGACTTTATTGAATTAAGGAATCCGACTACACTGGAAAAGTTATTTGAGCTAGCAATCCAGTTTGAAAGTAGAAGAACTGCGGACATTGAAAGAAGACGCCAATATGAGCAACGAAACCAATTTGGTGCTCTAAGACCACAGCAGAGTCAAGCACACGGCTATGGAAGCAAAGCAAATCAGTGGGCAAGGAAACCCGAGTATCCAAAACAGCCGGCGAAGGTCGACAGTTCAATAGCAATCCAGGAAAAACGTCTGAAGGCCAGTGGAAAAAGAAGGAAAGCATGGAAAGGAAAAAACAAGATGTAAACTAAAACGGATTTCTGCTGACTGGAGGGTGCGGAAAACCGAAGGCCAAGAAAACCCCTCTTCCTTCAAGTTAAATGCAGTGATGGTGAAAAATTTGACTCTTTCAAAGATTGAAGTGTTGGTGAATAACATCCCAGCCACCGCACTCCTGGATACAGGCGCGCAGTGTTCCTGTGTGGCAGAAGATTTTTTTAGGAAGTATTTTCGTAAATACCGCATATATAATTCGAATAATACGACAGTGTTAGCTGCGCAGGGTGAAAGATGCAAGTGCATAGGTAAATTACTGGACAAGTAAGGACGAACAAGTAAAGATTATGTTTTTTATAGTAAAGAATCTGCAAGCACATATAATCTTAGGGATAGATTTTCTTTCAGAGGCAGAAGCAACACTGGATTTTAACGAAGCGTCCCTTAAGCTGACGATGAAACAGTTCGAGAAGAGAAAACAGAACCACCAATGTTAAACCTTGACACCTGCCTAAGGAAGAGCAACAAAAAATCCGACAAGTGGTAAGTGAATTTGCTTCGTTATTTAGTGATATTCCAGGATTTACTCAAGTTACTAACCATAGTATCGACACCGGAGATTCACTGCCAGTTCGCCACAAACCATACCGGTATGAGAACAATAAAGAAAATTATAGAGTGACACATTAGAGATATGTTACGTAAAAAGATCATAACGCCCATCTCAAATAGTTATGCTAGCCCGGTTGTTTTATGTAAGAAAAACAATGACTATCCAGTAACACATCTAAAAAGGTGGCATTTTGCGATTGACTATCGTAAATTAAACTCCATGACTAAATATCCGGTATATCCGTTACCTATTATTGAAGAAATTCTAAGGAACATAACTTCTACCAAATACATGACGACTTTAGACTTAACGACTGGTTATTTTCAAATAGGGGTTAGACCGGAAGACGTGCCTAAGACTGCTTTTATAACCAAGTCTGGCACTCATGCATTCCTGCGTATGCCGTTTGGCCTTTCAGGGGCACCGGCAACATTTCAGCGATGTATGGACATTGTTCTAAGACCTGTTCTTGGAAAGTCCACATTTATCTATTTAGACGATATCATTATTACTAGTGATAATCTGGACCAACATGTACAAGATTTAAGACAGGTGTTTTCATTATTAAATGAGGCCGCTCTAAAAGTTAATGTCGAAAAGTGCAAATTTGCAGCCCCTGAATTAATATACGTAGGTTATAGAATATCTCAGAAAGGAATCGAGACAGACGATTTTAAAATAATCGCTGTGCAAAAGTATCCGCCGCCAAATACGGCGAAGAAGCTCTCTTCTTTTCTAGGACTTTGTTCATATTATAGGTCCTTTATAAAAGATTTTGCAGCTATTACTGAACCATTGTTAAAATTAAAAAGGAAAAAGGCAAGATTCTCGTTGACAGCCGAAGCCAATAGTGCTTTCGAAAAATTAAAGCAAGCATTAACGCAAGCCCCGGTTTTGAAATTTCCTGAAAAGGATGAAAATTTAGAAATTTCAGCGGATGCTTCGGATTATGCGGTAGGAGCGGTACTTTCGCAAAATCAGCAGTCCGTGGCATTTTTTAGTCGAACTTTAAATCAAACACAAAGAAATTATTCCGCGACCGAGAGAGAGGCACTTGCTGTTCTGTTAGCAGTGCAAACGTTCCGAGTCTATTTTGGAAGGTCGCCAATAACAGTGTATTCTGATCATGCGGCGGTAACTAGATTGTACTCAGGGAAAAACTTATCCCCAAGGTTAATACGATGGGCACTCAAATTACAAGAGAATAATCTGGTAATAAAGCACACCCCCGGAAAGGAAAATATCGTAGCAGATGCCCTATCCAGAATAAAAATAGATGAAGAAGGTAATACTGTAAAGGTGGCAAAGCTCACAGCATGTACAATAAATTCCCGAGAAACTGTAATAACTGAACTGGGTAAGGATCCTGAGTTTAGAAACATTTATGAGTATTTAAAGGATCCTGAAAATTTTAGTCACCAAGATATTGTGGCGATAAGAAATAGGGCGGCCCATTACGAACTAATAGATGGTCTATTATTTTATACAAAAACTACAAATTCCAACAACGAATTTCGACCTGTTATCCCAGCTAGTCTTAGAATAAATATCCTGCAGGAGTTACACGACAGCCCTTTAGCTTCTCATGCTGGTATTCGAAAAACTATCCAACGCGTACGCGAAGCAGTGTATTTTCCTGAACTGCAAAAGTTAACAAGAGTGTATGTCCAGTCCTGCACAACATGTCAAGCAGTTAATTATATTAATTTTCGCCCGGCCGGGTTTCTAAATAGTATTAAATCCGAATTTCCAAATGAAATAATTGGCATCGATTTATTGGGCCCTTTCCCAAAAAGTCAGTTAAATAAAAGTCGCTATCTCCTTGTTATGGTTGATCATTTTAGTAAATGGACCGAAATTGTTCCCTTAAAACGAGCCTCCGCGAAATTAGTTACTGATTCTATTTTAAATAAATATATTTTAAAATACGGGGCGCCCCTAAAAGTTATATCGGATAATGGTCCTCAATTTGTAAGTAATATATTTGAAAACATGTGCCAAAAACTGGGCATATGTCATTTAAAAATGGTCCCGTATCGGCCGCAATCAAATATAGCGGAACGGGTCAATAGAAATATAGTGAAAATTATCCGTAGTTATGTTAAAAATTTTCATAAAAGCTGGGATAACTATGTCAATGAATTAGCTTTCGACCTTAGGACCACAAAACATGATACAACGGGCAAAACTCCTGCTGAGTCATTTTTAGGCAGAAAGATTAAGCGCCGTTAGATAAATTATTTTATGTTCAACAAAGAGCCCCAGAATTTAAAATGGGTGATATAGAAAAATTAATTAAAGAAGCAAAAAAGAACACTGAAGTAGCACAGAGAAAACAAAAACTTTATTACGATTTGAAACGACGGGGAGTAACTTATAAAGTAGGAGATGAAGTATTAAAAATTAAGCATTCACTTTCTTCAGCACCAGAAGATAAAACCGCCAAATTTTTTCCACGATTTGAAGGACCATATGTCATAGAAAAAATAACTCAGGCTGTAGTGGTGTTAAAAGCCAGGAATGGTGATACTTGCTCCGCAAACATTGACCAGATAAAACCATTCTATGACCGTAATAAAATGCAAATATTTAAAGATCTTTTGCAGGATCCGGCACGGCAGGCACTGCAGGCACAAGCTCCAGAGGTGGAACAACGACAAGCACAAGGGCAAGCCATTAGGAGGCAGGAGCAATTGAAAAAAAAGTTTCCCCGTTGTAAAATTGAAGGTAATAAGAAAAAGAAGCCGTTCCACCGACCAGAAAAGAGAGCGCACGACCACCCCCAGAATGAAGAAGGGAGAAGTACGACGAATGCAAAGAGAGCCAGGAGAAATAACGGCAACTATAATCCGGCTCCCAAACGGAAGATCTACCCATCGTACAGGAGTCTACGCAGCAAATGTCGACGAATTGCGGAAGGAACACCAGCTGCGGAGGCAAAGAAACAAGGAAAATTTGAACAGCCAGCAACGAGAACCAAGCAGGAACGAGAGAGAAGTGTCCCGGTTCCGCCAAGACCAGCTGCCATCAAACGGCCAAGACCACAGGCAGAGGCGAAAAACAAGGTCTTCAAGGGTGACCGAACTGAAAGGAAAAGAAAGTTCATAGAGGAAGGAACTGAAGGGCGAGCCCGCACAAGAAGGAAGGTAAACCAAACGCTCATCTTTGCTACCTTCCAGGACTGGGCAGAAAAAAGAATGTCCGAATATCACAAAGATAAGTAAAACTTTATGTTACTTTGCAACCTTAAGTTAATCTTTCATTCTTACTGCAAGTGGCAGATTTCAAGAAGTTTTACCTCATATGAGGTCTACCTTTATCGCCAAATTGGCGAGAAATGAGTTGTTACCTATTTTAGTATTATGTTTTTCAATTACTCGCGAGTAAAACTAAAATTAATGTCTAATAGGAATGTGTAAATACTTGAATATTGTAAAAGTTATTGTGTAAAATTTTATTTAAAAGATTTTGGCAAGAAAGAAGTTTTAGTCTGAAAGACTTTTGAAATGTAGTATTTCAATGTAGAAGAATTGGCACTTGCTTGGAAAAGAATAGAAGTTAACAATGTACTACTAATGTATGTTTTAAAATGCGTAAAATTAACGGCATGTTAATATGTTCTTATATACAATGTGCACTGTTATTTTAAGCTTTAAGAAATACTGTGATATGTTAAAAGTGAAAGTAATGCCAAAAATTTTTAACTTATTCGTGTGACTGTAAAAAGAGAAAATTATTGTGAATATGTGTTAAAGGTTGAATGAATGTAGTTAGGCTCTCTGACGCTACACTTCAGAGTTAGCCACTTTCAGAATAGTACCTCAGGGTTTAGAGATGAATATAAGGTGTGTTATGAGGTCTTGTTATGTTGAATTTTAACACGTTAGTGTTTTGATTGCAGGCGGTAGTGTTGAACACTTGTACATAAACACATTCGTGTTTGGTGTTTTCTTTTACAACACATGTCAGAGAGCACGGGGAGAGAATTAAATAAAGTCATGAATGAAATAAGAATGTTAAGAGAAATATAAATATTCATGTTACTTGCCATTTAATTGTGTAACATTTCATTAAACTAGTTTTCCTTCCAGATCTCTGGAAGGAACCAGATTTCAACTAAAAGCTCCTGTTTATATGCAAGTACAGATGAAAAGTAATTGTCCATGGAATTGATAATGTAAAAACGATTTTTTTTTAATTTCTAGTTTCTAGTGAGAAATGTTTGTTAAAGAATGGCCTCGCGTTAAATTCTAGAGCTAAACGTTTTCAACAAGGTCGTTTTAGACCTCAGTTTCAAACTAATTAACTCTGGCGGGAAGTATGTAAGGATCTTAAGTTTTACTAACGTTTATTTTATTTTAAATCTTTACTATCACTTCTTATTTTCTACTAAAAGTTTTAACTTATTTATTCAAATTTTTCTTGCGAACGCCAAGTACTTAAGTTATGGCTTTTTGCCAAGCAAGAGAGAGGAAGGAGTGTTTAGAAGCAGGCCGCTTGCCATAGCAGTTTTATTCGGTTGCTGGTTGCCTTCAAGGCCAGAGGTTTAATCCTCTTGATAATTTTAAACGTACTGTAGTGTTAACAGTTTTCTGTACTACATACGGCTTCCTGTTAATATACGGCCAATCTTCAAGTAGACACTTGTTTATTAATCCAAAGTTAGTTTAGTTAGAATTTAGTTAATATTTTTATATCCTTACGTTCAGACCACAAATGGTTGGTCTCTGTATTCCGAAGTCCGGAAATCATTGTAAAGAGAGAAAAATAAAGTGTTTCGTATACCCTTCCTGTGTATCTTGTCTACTTCCCACATTTATTGAACATAGCTTTAGTAAGCTCCCTGTTCGGAGTCAGGTCATTTAATGCTCCCAAAGCAAGTAAGGAGGAAGACTGAACCTGATACCTGTTATGCCCAGTAAATGTGTAATGATAAAACCAATCATACTGTCTTGAATATTTGTAAATTATTTAATGCTTCTTGGTTGCATTTTTGATTTTCTGTATTGCTGAAGTGTTTTATTTGCCTTACTTATTTATTTTATACATTTATTGTTTTTAGACTTGTAATATAATTGTTAATTTTAGGTTTTATATAATTTGTAACCACATGTCTTGTATTTATGTGTTTGGTTTCTGCATAGAATTGTAGATGTTTTCATTCTGAGTGCAGCGGCTTTGGAATTGTTAAAAATAACTCAATTAAAGGCTGAGATATAAGCAATTTCGTTTCTACCTGGGCCCACCAGCGGCCGAGCGGTAAAGACGCTGAGCACTGGTAGTTCGGTCTGAGTTTCGAATCCTGACAACGGCTGCATGAGCGTTTTCGTGGTTTTCCCTATGTGTAACGTGTATACGAGCCAGTTTCTCTTAGAAAGTCCTCCACGAAGGCATCCCTCCTTTTAGGCAGATAGCCCTCGTGTGCTTTGCCGTAATGAAATAATCCAATCCGTTTCTCAGTGGCTTCGCCAACTTGGCTACTTTCTGTAATATTCGTAAAAACACAGTTTCGAACCTTACGACCGTTTCATTCAGAATTTCCTTAAGCTCATGTTGAAGAGTAACAATATGACTTGGAGAGCTAGGAAGTTTAGTTAATAATAAATTGTGAGATTTAGTTGTTAGCTGAACTAGTATGAGTCAGGGTTTAGCCTGAGAGTGAGTTGAGGAACTTTACGATTTATTTCATGTGCTAAAGAGGAATTGCTAAATATCTGCGTTCTCCTTAATATACATTTCCAACTATTATTACACTGTTTGCAATATTTATTTTGCTTATTTTTCGAAATAAACTCTTAATTTCCTCCTTATTGCGAATAATCATTTAAAAGAAAACCAATAACCCCATATCTCAGGAACATACATTAATGAATTAATATATTTATAAAAGTAATAGACTTCAGTTTTTTGAATTCAAGAACTTCAAAAATGTTTAGAGAAACATTTCCTTGAATTTCATAATTGTGGCTTTAAATATCAGTGAATAAATTCATTAACTTTCGATATCAGTTACAAAAGATAAGGAACAGTATGTCTTCAAAAATATCACCATAAACTTCTACTAAATTTATAAGGTATCGTTTCATTTCTCCGTCTAGGCTCTCGCAGTATAACGGCACATTCATTTAGGAAACAGAAGATTTGTTTCTAAATTCCCGTTCCGAGCATACTCCATATTTCTAGTTTCCAACTGCTCGAAATCTGATAATTTGTTGAAGGTTTTAGTAAAATATTTTGTTGACTTTTGAAATTCATTAACATATTTCCTTTCTTTCCTCTTTGACTTAAAGGAATTGAAATTGTGTTTTGAAATAAACGTCAAGATATCTTCATTTCCACTCACTAGGAAATATATGTAAATTTTCTTATGAAGGACTCTAGGCACTTTAGGCTTTGGCCAAAAACTAAGAACAGAAGCTGTGCTCAGTTTTTTTTTTTTTTTTTTTTTTTTTTTTTTTTTTTTTGTGTGTGTGTGTGTGTGTGTGGAGGCACATAACAGACGACCACCGTTACCTTCTATGAACAGAGAGAAACAGTCTGCATCCATGCCTTCTCCGAGATTCGGGTATGGCAATCAGAGTCATAACCACTTTCTTGCCTAGGCGGCTATATGTTATATTGATTCAAAATAATGGATAGTTAATTTTAAACAAACACTGAAATATATGATATCCATTTCTCTGAAAATTAGAATTAAGATTTAGAATTATATTATACGATTATGTATTCGATTAATTATTTTACAATAGCGAAGTCCCGTTTTCAGTGTTTCTTTTAAATAAAATTATTCAGATTGTGAATTAAACATATTATGATGTTCATTATAAAAAATACAATTAAATGCTTTTTACAAGAGTTTCTTTATTTCCATACAAATTCATGGGGAAAATGTTCATCTTGTTCTAAAAATTGATAAATTAATATTTTCATTAGGTTTTTTTTTTGTTTCGTGTTGGGTAGCTGCAAATAAAATGGTCGATTTTAAAAAAAACTGAAAAAGAAATTAATATAGAGCAGAAGAATACCTATTTTGTCAAGTAACTTCTAGAAATATCAAGGCGTTAATGCGCGAGGAATTTCATCCTATTTGTAAAACTCAGTGTCTTTGGAAATAATGAAGTCCTCCATTCCACGATAAATTGATGCATCACTGACAGATTATTTCTTGGATAAATAATGTTTATGTGCAAAAAAATGGTAATCTGTTGCGAAATGTCATGACAATGTGGAGGATAAGGCATAATTTCGTATCACAAATTGCTCTCTTGCCTGTGTGATTGATACTGCTGTATATGGTTGGCGTTACAGAAGCTAGGCCTCCATATCTATTCACAAATAAGGTTCTTAAGGTATAATTTATCATGCATTTTCCGTATATCATTATAATACCAGGATGAAGTTATCGTTTCACTCTATGTAAAAATTAAGTAGAGAATAACACTATCAGAATACCACCATCCAATGATATTGCTTTTTGTTTGAATTCAAAGATGCCTTTGGACTCCTTTCTGGAACATCTTACTCTCCGAATTACTGTCGTAAATACATACGATTTTTGTAAACTATTCTCTTCTCACCCACAATCATAATTCGTTTCAAGAATCTTTCTTGTTTTGCTGTATTTAGAAGCTGATTTCAATATCCAGCAAACCCTTCTATACAGAAAGACAGTTATCACTTTAGTCTGCAACAAATGATTCAGTCTTAGAAAGGTTAAAGTAAACTTTTTATTAAATCTTAAATGTACAGAAAATGTTGCTTGTGCGACAAATGATTTCCAATACTTCCCAGTATTTAAAACAACATAAGATGGTATTAAATTCAAATGTAGGTACCGTAATCGGAGATTACACATAAACTACTTAAGCTTAGCCCAAAATAATTACTGGCTTGTATTTTAAGCGTTGTTAGCAAGATGTTGAAGTCAAAAATAAGCTTAGGCAGAACTGGCAATAATATGTAATAGCAAAATGAAGCTGACAGAAGTTTTAACCCAAAACATTCACACGTCAGCTTAAATATACAAATACTTAATTTTCATTCTGGTGAGAAGTACGAAAGGAAAAAGTTATAGTAAAGTCAAATCTTAATAACTGTTTAATTAATATAAGATCTTATAATCTTTCTTCTTTACTTCTGCATGAGAGAGATGAACACATTCTTATTTTTCCGTGAAATTAAATAAAAAAATAATTTAGCAATTCCAGTATATGTTTCCTTTGAAATTACTTACATGGCATCCATAAAGTTCATAAATATTTAATGGAAAAAGAACAAATTTAATATTCAAAAGAAAAATGCTTTCAAGGATTAATTTGTGTATCTAGTTTCATAATATAAAAGAGTCTGGAATTTAACTGAAATTTCTTATCATGGGACCCTAGGGTGCACTGTTAATGTTTACACAAATCTACTTTTGGATACTGAAATATTTATATCTTTAACACTCTCAACTCTATGGTTATATATCAAAACGAATATTATGCAATTCAGTAGCTCCGTGAGTGTATCTTACCAAAAAAACAGTGTAACGGGTGTTCAGCTAAGCCCTTCAACAGTATCATCTTATTCATTACTTTTATTTATCTCGCAATATAGTATTGCAGAAATGAGAAAACAGCAATTACATAGTAAAATTTTAATTTTGTTTAGCTGTACTGTAGAGTATACATTTAGTTTTACTAACCAGTTATTTTATCGTAATTTTGTTTCCTCTTCCTCGCTTCCTATTTTCCTGCCAGGATGTATATTTCGAGCCCCCGTGTATTTAGATGAGGTAGAATGGAGATAATGTCTAAAAGAAGGTTTTAGAGGATAGAATTAGAGAGTATTATACATGCTGAAGATCACGTTACTTATTTGATTCTCTTGACAGTAGTATTCTGTGGTGTTGCGTTACTATCGCCATTAGGCTTGTCACGCCGATTTTAGGTCGGAGCCAACTTGTTCGTTATTCTATTTGTGCAGCCTAATTAGACTAACTTACCATTACGAAGTCAAAATCATTGTTTTTGATTTAAGCCATAAATCCTGGCTTCTGTAATCACGAGTGGTGCCTTTTGTTAACTTTTATTTCAGTTAAATAAAAGGGTTCTTTACACTATTTTTCAGTCTCTGTCGAACTTTAGAAGACAGCGTTAATTCACTTAGTCTTAAGACTTTTCATACATTTGATGTTACGAAAGAGCACGGAACGTTATAATGCATTCCTTAATCTACTTTTGTTAGTACATTTGAAATATTTCTAAACATTGTCTTGTTGAAATTTTTGGACTGCGCACATAAAAATTTTACAACACCAGGTAATATAAAATCTAATGAACGCAATGAAATGGTAATTTTAAAGATTATCGAAACTGTCGTTCTTATTATGACGACTTACCAATAGTAACCGATTATGGTCGACTAAATTTTAAGCAAATTTTCTTGCGATTCCGACGAATCTTTGCAAAATCTGTTAACGCTTCTTTGTTCTTCAGATATTTATGAAGTATTATGGTTAGTGATTTTCAATAATTTATACTAAACATGCCACAACTTCCGCCATATTTCTTATGAAGAAGCTATAATGAGACATCCATTTAATCAGTGATATACGACTAGAACTATTTAATATTCTAATGTAAAATTCCCGTTTTAAACTGTAGTTATTAAACCTTGAATTCTGCCTAATATTTTCGCCTCTTTTGTGAGAAGGTATATCCATTTACAAAGACATTAAATTGTTTGGAACAGATAACATAAAAAATCAACTATGTCCTAGATTCAAAACAATGAAAATGTCAGCTTCTAAATAGGCATGGTACCCCTTACATCACAAGAATACGTCCGTGGGTAAGCGATAATTCTTTACAGTTTTTCTTCCCGTTTCTGTAAATTGAGAATTTAATCCTCTGTAAAATGTTACCAGAAAGTTGCAAACAATACGTTTCCAGAATATCTGTTAAATTTCCTAAAGCCTTAATATATTCCTGTATTTTTCTGAGTATTCTTATCATAGCTTGAAGTTAATGTGTTCCGCTTAATAATTATTCGGCTACGGGAAACAATTTGCATTTTTATTATATGTCTGCATTTCCACTAACTTCTCTTTTGGGTACTTCTTAGTTCCTGCGGGCTTAATCAGGAATTTATTTTTACTATTGATAACATTAATCTGTTTTGTGAATCTTGGACATAATTATCATTGATACTCTGAGCAGTAGTACCCTAAAGCTTAATAAAAGGCATTTTCAAGAACTTAAAAATAGAATCCAAAATGCTGGATTATTTCAAAAATAAAATCCCTTCTAATATAAGACTCCACCCTACAATTTAGGATAAATTTCAAGAAATAAATGTGTAGTTGCCAATATGATGACAGCATGCTTTTAATGAAAATTCATTTGGTTCTGACTGGAAGGAAATAAAAGCAACTAAATACAATATTGTTCTATGGTACAGAATGAAAAATGAGAAAACATTAATAATACGTCATTAGCTATACGATTACAGATATAACCGGTAACCAGTATAGTGGATACAGGGCCAAACTGAACCCGCTCAAATAGACATGGCTACAATTAGCGATAGTTTTCCAATTTATATACATATATTAGTTACTTATGGCAGTTATTCAGTAGTTAAGTAGTATAATTATTCTATATAATATGATAATTAAATTCGTCCATTTTTAAACTTCATTCAATGAAATACCTGATCACGAGTCCGTATCAAAGTTTAGAACAAAAATGAAAGAAGAGTAAAAAAAACTGAAAGGAATCATATTTTAATGCTACACCAAATTATTTGTTAAGGTTTTTATATTCTTGTTAAGATCGCAGCTTATCTGTCTGCTCCTGGACTCACTTCTGCTCACATAACTTTTCTTTTGTTCTTTTAATTTTGTCATTAAAAATCACTTCCTTCATACTCATAAAATTTAACAGAAAAATCACAAATTTCTTGAAAATACTATATTTTAGAATTCCCAATGTTAAATGTTGCCATATATTTTTTATATTCGCTATATTATTTCTTTAAAAATAATATATCGCAATAACACTAAGTGGCAAATTTTAAAATTTGATACAGATAAAAGTTTGAGGTTTGAAGCTAATAGCACCACTAGTGCTAAAAAAGATGGTCTTATTTCCAAATAAATACGATAATATAATTCATTTGCAAAGAAAGAAGTTTGGAAAGTATCATCTCAATAAATTATAAGGCGACCCATACTAATATTTCCGTAAAGTACTGCAAGGCACGCGTAATGTGCCATCAGTTTTCTTGATAAATTTTGTGGCTGGAGAAAACAGACTTTAATCATGATAGCATGGAACCTCACAAGTTTAAACATCCTCTAATGAATTTATATACCTTATCAAACGCGTAGCGCTGCTGAAGTAATCGTTAATTCAAGTAGGAGTCATTAATTTCCAACCTTATCGTCATATTTTGAGAACTTTCAGCAAGGCTAGCTTAACAACCACACTGACGTAGAATCTTGTGCTATAATTCTCAGATCTTCCGCTTCCTTTATTAATCGCACAAATTATACAATGTTAGATTTTCTTGAGAGTAGTCGCTTGATGCTATACATCATATTTATCTGCAACAAGACGAAATATGGAAGCTTGCTTTTACTTTAATGAGATTATTTAAATATTGCTTCGACGTTAAAGAAAACGTATATTGACAATCAGGACAGCATATTTATTTCGATGTCTGAGGGGAATTTTAAAGAAGCTAAACCACTCAAGTCTATAGAAATGCATATTTCATCTTAGAAGTTTGTCACAAAATTGAAATTTCATTTAACAAATTATTGAAACCAAAATGTGTCTTCAACTACCTTACATATTGTGTTTTATTTAGAAAGCTAATGTATGTATATGTATAACAACATAAATGTATAACCGTTCTCAGAAAATCATTAACGATTATAGTCATTGATCCTTCATCTTTAATAAACAACCCTTCAAAATATGTATATGTAATCTCTTCATAAAACATCCGTGAAAGAGATGCATACGGAGGAGAACGTGTTTGTATTAGGGCTGGTATCTCTAAGTTAGAAGCACAGACCTCCATGTTTTTCTCAGGCCTATAGAGATGATATCCTTTATGTTTGTTCACTTTATGCGTATTCTGATTTCTTCACTATAACTGCCTGCTAATTTCTTTTCGTGTTATTTTATACCTTATTATATGTTATATACTGTGGGTCAATTTCATTAAATATGCTACATGTAACTTTTTGAGTAATCGTCATTTTTGTGATTTTTTCTTAATTAATGATAACCAGTGTATACGAGGTCTTAGTTGTACATAACTAATTCACAGTCCTTTGACCCTTTGAGTACAAACACTCTTCTCCTCTTTGGGCTATTCAAAATAAAAAAATTGAAATCTCAAATTAAGGTTACTATAATCGGAGACTAAAAAGAGTGGCTTACTTAAGCTGACACAATATTTTAATTCACTGACAGCGATAGAACGTAAACTGCAGGCGACGCCAACAAGAATTATGTATGTTAATCATTCAAAATATTCCATTTAATTCTCTACGAGCTAATCTAAACTCTCGTGAGGACTATGGAAAGTAGAAATTAGAGTAAAGGTTTTAAATCATAACATAAGATATTCGAAAAATATCATTTGAAAGAATGCTTTGCTTATAACACGAAATAAAACGTTTGCTTATGCTACGAGTATTCATCAGTAAATGCTAAATATACTCTCTTAAATATATACTAATGTAGCATCATATGATTTCTTGATACTGTGTAGAGACACTAAGTTTATTTCGGAAGCAGGAGTGATGAAAAATGAGCATGCGACATGCGACGCAGGACGCGGGCACCACCTCTCTACCAATACGGTTAATCGGTATAGCACCACGTCCACCTTTACCTATTGCCTAGATACATGATACATGAGAACATACGGTGGCTACAGATAGACTGTGCAGAAGATACATATATAATCAGATGCCTAAATACATGTTACGTAGGAACATGGGGTGCAGGAGATGTATAAGGGGACATTCATAAGCACATGTCTAAGGTGACACACGTTGGGTGACGTACACATACTTATGAATATAAGATATACAGATGCAATCGAACCACGGACCTTTGTAATATGCGCCCAGCGTACAGATCACTACACCATAAGGCATGCCAGGAAAGCGAGAGAAATACTTTATATACTTCCCCTTTTAAAGGGCGACTGGGGTTTTAAGGGGACACAATCGACAAATTCTGGGTGTGGAGGATCATCATATACCACCCTTTTAGTTCGGGCGCCGCTGTAGAGACATTAGGTTTAGTTCAGAAGCAGGAGTGATGAAAAATTAGCAACGCCCTCGCCGGGAATCGAACCAAGTCGAAATAATTTCCAAAGATGTTCCAATATGTGCGTATATCATGAAAATTCCTGTACGTTTCCAATAGCAATGTCTGAGTGCTTTTGGATTCTTTTGGGGATGCAGTAGAAATTCGGAATTCTTAAAGATATATGTTCCAAGTCAACAAACTGCACTGTTACAAAATTTTGAAAGAATCTGTTTGAGGTACTGAGTAACAAACCTCCAGGTAACATATCACTTACATTTCTGTTAATTTAGACTTTTAACTTAACCTATGAGTAAAAACATTCCCTTTTAAATACTATACACACTTTTTATACGAAAATGTCATTGTTTTACTAGAGTTCTTAAAATCTACTTGAATCTGTGATTCTGGTTAATAATCCTGGGTTACATTCTGATATGATATTTTTCTTTCTTCATGGTTATTGTGGTCATTTTCATGGTTTTAATAATGTATATTACAAAAAGGTGTAGTTAATGCATACTGCCACTCTAATTAATAGATTATACTTTTATAAAAGTAGGCTTCTTCAAATAAGTGGTATGTCAATGCTTAGCCAAAATGAAAATGCATGATATTCGCTCTTCTTAAAAATGAGCAAAAAATATCAATTTCTGGATCCATATTTCAAACACAAGCGAATTATTCT
This sequence comes from Stegodyphus dumicola, assembly GCF_044657685.1. Taxonomy (NCBI): domain Eukaryota; kingdom Metazoa; phylum Arthropoda; class Arachnida; order Araneae; family Eresidae; genus Stegodyphus; species Stegodyphus dumicola. The sequence goes on along the minus strand of NC_140777.1, from coordinate 110,687,285 downwards.
AAGATCCTTAAATGGTTATTTTGTCCAGCAAATTTTTTTATGGTCGAAGTTCTAAAGAATGTTTAATTACTAAAGCTTTCCTTACTGCTTGAAATAATTAACATGCACTCCTGTTAAGTAATTTAACATTATTTCAGAGTGAATTAATATTTTCTTTATTATGAATGAGTTCAAGCATAATTTGGTTTTATGGCTGAAGAAGAGGAGTCTGTGTTTTATCGCTCTTGAAACCGATAAAGTTTCATTCGAAATCTACGCCAAACTAAGGTAGTATTTTTTCCTCATTTTAAATTTTAAGCTAAACTAAGCTCACTGGCGAAACAGTCCTTAGTGAGTCATGGCCTGCATTGCCATGAAATCTGCTTTTATGACTGTGGGCCCCCATGACCCCACGGTGCATGAGCATATATCCTGGACAAGTGGACAGCTTGTCACAAGACTCTCGGTGTTTAGCTCCCAAGCGACTTTGGTACTCAATTTATCGATCCACTCAAGGGATGAAAGGCTGAGCCAACTCTGCCCCGGGGTCGAACCCTGGACTTCAGGCGCTGGCCACTGCGCCACATGGCCTGATCTTAAATTTTACATTGGTGTATATCACTTCCATTTGATCTTTTACTGCTGATAGATGTGCATAGAAAAATATCAGATTTTTAAAACGAGTTCAATTTTAATTTGAAAATATCTCGTCCAATAATTTCCTGTGCATAAGTACTAATTTTATATTTCACAATAATAAAAGTACTAAAAGTACAAAACTTTTTTGTCAAATGAACAAAAATGTCAGTAATATTATTTTAAAAGGAATCAGAAATTGCTATATTAATTATGCTTGGAGTTTTAGCTTTCAACCTACTCAAACTACATTTAAACTAAAATACACATAAAATTTAATTTGCTTAATTTTAATGTATATGTAAAATACCTTCCAGCGATTTTAACTGCGTATTACAAAAAATCGCAGCTTTAAATTCTGGCATTACATTCTTCTACTTTATACTACAATCTTCGTATTACAAAAAATTAGCCTTTATAATTTATTATAAAACACTTTATTTTGAAATATTAATATGTGGAAGCAAAAAACAAGCGCATGTTGGAAATTAATTCTAATGATGAATTTTAATTAATTTTTAACATTATTTCCTTTCCAGAAACCCGCGTATCATCTGTTACGATCCCCATTTAAAGCTTCTGCCATCGAATTAGAAAACACATGAGTGTATTGAGCGTATCCATTACTTACGTCAAGTAGCTCGACAGGTAAGCGCGATAAAATAAATTCAACGCTTTTAGCAACCCCAAACATGCGCCGCAACTCAGTAATGAGTTTTTATGGTTCAATTTGAAAAGCTAATTGTAAGAACTTGAGAGAAAAAGGCCTTGTATTTCAAGTACATGGAATAATGCGGGAGCAGTTTAAATTAAAATATCTATTCCGGACTCATGCTGTTGCAGCCAAGCGAGACTCAGAAGTCACTACGTATTTAATGACTTTTTATTATTATTATTTTAACATTTTGTTCTCTCACTCGCTTCGTGAACGTGAGAGCTAACTTTTTGTATCTGTGATTCATTTTATTCATTTACCTTTTTTCTGAGGTTCTGAATTATAAGTTTGTAACCAGTCAAAGTCGGATGGGAGACCATTAATGGTGTAACGAAATGAAAGTTTAATAGGCGTTTCATTAGAAACGGGCTCGCGTGATAAGACCGGGCTGGTTATAAATGTTTAAATCGAGACTCGGTGGAGTGGCAGTCATTACTTTTAACGTCAAGAAGCCTTTGTGGGCGTCTAAAGAAAACAGATAACCTACAGAAGGAGTATTTTGGCGTTAAAATATAGTTTTTCGAGAACAAAAGCAATTAGTCGCAGCTGAGTTTCATTTTAAACACGCGTAGAAGTATAAAAGGCACTATTTGTTTTTCGCAAACAATTGTTTTGAGTTATGCGATCCTTGGATCTAAATTGGTAAGAGGTCCTTGAATACAAACTTTAATTATCTGCATTCATAATGTTCCGTTAACAACCAGCTCTACACGTAAGTGGACGTAATTAGAGTCTGTATATTTTTTAGTTTTTCTTTCAACATTTCTGAATAGTTTCTACTTTTGAAAGGAAGAGTTTAATTATATATGGTGTTGGCGATTTTATTATTGTATTCCTGTACGGCTTGGAGAAAAATGTTTGTTTCGGTTTTTATTGTGATTCTGCATGGTAATTTTTATGCTACGTACCAGTAGCTGAGCGGTCAAATACGCTGAACAATGGCAATCCGATTCGGCTCAGAAGCCCGGTGGACAGACTGGCTGCATGAGAGTTATCATGGGTTTCCCTACCTGTAGTGTAGATACGAGTCAGTTTCATTTAGAAAGACACTTCATGAAAGCACCCTTTCACTTAAGTAGATAGCTCATGTATGCTTTGCCGTATTCAAACAACCTTATTATGTTCTAAGGAACACATTTTTATTTCAAGAAACAGATGTAAAATGTCAATTAAAGGTGTAATTGCTTGAGAGCAGAAATGCCGATGTTGTGTGTGTGTGCGTATTTAATTATGGCAAAGCACAGTAGGGCTATCTTCCTAAGGGGAGGGATGCCTTCGTGGAGGACCTTTTTAAGGGAAACTGGCTCGTATACACGTTACACATGGGGAAAACCACGAAAACGCCCATGCAGTCAGCCCGTTCGCGGGATTCGAACCTCGGACCGAACTACCAGTGTTCAGCGACTTTACTGCTCGGCCGCTGGTGGGCAAATGCCGATGCTGCGTTATCAATCTAAAATGAAATATTCACGAAATTTTAAAACGTCGGGTAAAATAAGTTCACGGATTTAACTAAATTGTCATTATATTGCAACTCATACCGTATAGTATAAAGTCTCATCTTACATATAACCATTAAGATTCTTTTATGGAAGGAAAAAAGTGTTGTACAATTCTAAACTATCACACTCGGTATATGGCACAACATGGCTTGCTTGTACGGCCTATTAAATTATGCACATTTACTGCTGCACTTTATTTGAACATATTTCCTCGAATTCCATTACACATATGTTTCTAATTCTATCAATCAGTTCTCACTTCGTGGCAAGGCAAAAATACTTAAATCTCAAAATTGTAAAATATAGAAAAATGTAAAACCCAAAATACAATTAAAAACAGTTTAAAAATTCGTTTTCTTTGCAATAAAAATTACGGTTTATAAACCAAAACAAGCAATTCAGCCAACAAGCAGAAAGACAAAAGTTTCCGTGCGTAAAACATTAACTTTCGGTTAACTTTCAGTCTCACTGGGCAAAAAAATACTGAACTTGGTGCACCATCTGACTTAATACGCTGTACTACTAAGAGTTTCAAATGCAAACAGATAGCTGTAATGTTAGGTCAAGTGCCAGTTGCACTTTTGAACTGTTAATGAATCTTTAACTATTGAGTTCTGCTGTGGAAACGGAAATTCGGACGCGTGTTTGCACATCTGAAAGATGACGTCTATTCAAATTTTGGGCTGTATCTAGTAACTTGGGCTGTGGATCTAGCAACGCTCTATGAACATGCAAATCACATTTTCTTTAAATACGCGGTGTAAGATTCGTGTGCTTTATTTATCTCTCGGATTAGGCACTGTGAGCGAGATTGATTCAAGAATTCCTTTAAAGCATGCATGTATAACTCACAGCTCGGGCGCCGCGTGCAGCCTTTGATTCCTTTTTCTGCAACCCTCTGTTCATTCCAAGAAAATAACAAAAAAAAAAAAAAAAAAAAAATATAACCTATGAATAAAAACTAAAATTCCAGCGAATATCAAGGTGTATATAATACGTCAGATGCTAGAAACGATTTTTGAAACAGTTTCTTTGTAAAAATATATTCATAATTAGCATTGAGAATGTGCTAGTTCGCTTACAAATGAAAATTGCAATATTGCAAGTGTGAACAGCATGTCCACAGATAAAGTTAGTTGAAGGAAAAAGTTTCCGAATGTCGGATTAAAAGCAATAGGTAATATCTTTCTTTTGTTTCTAAAGAACTACAGTAAGAGATGAAATTTTTTTTATTTATTCACATTTCGTGTCTATCATTAAGTTTGAAAATAATTTCTTTTTTCTTTCTGCCTGCACTATTGTACAGTAATGACTGTTTGGATCGCTTGGTACTGAGTTTGGCACGTCTGCTTTAAAGATGAAGAAGGCAGTATCAGTAGCTTGACTTTGAACGGGGCCGTGCAAGAGGCCTATAAGAAGGTGGAGTTTATTTTCACAGTGCTTCAGAGAGAACTGGATGTATCCATTATGCATACGTGTTGGCAGCAGAAGTCACGGAGAAGTTCTGTTTCAAGGCGGCCGGGTTGCAGCCGCAACGCGCCATCAATGAATAGAAATACTGCCACAATTGTCGCATGATTGTGGCTTATCGCATTGCGTCAGCAGTAGACATTCCAGCTCTTTCCAGCATCAGAATGACACAGTGAACTGTGACAAATTGATTATGCGATGGACTACTTCGAGAAAGAATCTTAGCCATACCTCCAAATCACCGCCATCTGTGACTTCGGTGATGTTAAGTCTCAATGGAGAGCGCAGTGAAGATCTGTTATGTTCTTAGATTTGAGCCGTTTCTATCTTAATGCTAGTGATTGCCGCATGTTGGCTAAAAGGAACTCAGGTGTGTGTGCTTGGAAACAAGCTGTCTATGGGGTAGACAGATTGAACCGGCACCAGGAATTCTGGCCTGGTAGCACTTTCCTATGACGTTAGATGCATGCTTGTGTCTATTGGAGACAACGTGAGAGCAAATTTGCATGTCACACTGCTAATTGGCAATGCGATATGCAAATTGTAATGTCTAATGCTGTTGCAAAGCCATTCTTGAGTAATATTCAAGCGGAGAGTTTCCGTCAAAATAATACTCGTCCTTGTACCATTGCTATTACTCAATGTATTCTGCAAAGTATTGACATATTGCCTTGGCTGCAGGATCACCCGATATTCTTCCCATCAAGCAGGAATGGGACATGATTGAACGACAAATCCATTTCCATACATATTCACAACGTACTTCTGCTGAATTGACTGACCGACTGCAACGGGCTTGAAACTCCCTCCCATAAATGACATAGAACACCTATACGATACAACTCATGTGCGTTTGCATCCTTGCATTCAACATCATGTCCACAACAGTGGTTATTAATATACTACTACTTCACAGTTGAAATCAAATGTCTATTCTCCCGCATACTTTAAATAAATTAATTTATTAAATAAATATTTTTCTTGATAAATGAATTGCCTATATTTCTTTAATCTACACAGACTTTTTTTCTGTTAATTAGGATTTCATTTTCCATCAGTGTGTCTGTATCTATATGTGTGAAATAGGAAAGTTGATTGCACAAATAGATGTTGAAGCACACATAGCCATAACGAAGAGCAAACTTGAAAGCTAATTCAGATTTAATAAGACGCAGTTTTATCAGATTTAAATAACATTCCACTTTCTATTAATTAAACATTTGAGGCCATATAACGTGGCAGACTCTTAAAGAACCTAACATTTATACTTTTGTGATCTTCGCGGTAAGAAAATAAGTAACAAGGCCGAGAGACAAGAGCAAAGTCTTGTGTTCAGGGTGAAATCTTAATTCGGAATAGGTTAGTTTCGCTCTCGATACATTTTGATTGGATAATAAATGAAGTTCTAAAATTATTATTGGCGGAAAGCTTATTTTAGTTGTTTTCGTCCGAGCAATATGTAAGAGGCTTATGACATGGAATTCGGAAATGACACATTCCAGAGAAATTTTCTTATGAGCAAGAACTAACAGCAAAAAAGGGGAAATACCCAAATTAAAAGGAATTAAGAGACCGTTGCAAATTTAAATTATAACTTATTATATATAACTTATTTAAATATTTCTTATCTTACATATACATATATATATATGTATATCTTACATGTATATATATATATAGATATGTAATATTTTGGGAGGCAGGCACAGGAATGACAAAGCTTGACGATATAACTGCGTCAGAGTCCGGGCGTTGTTCTGGCTGAGTAGAAGGCTGCAAAATGACGACAAAAAAAGATTTAGCTTTTTAGATTTCGACATCTTTATTCATTTCTCACAGCAGATCACTTTGCCTTTATATGAAATTCTCCAAATTACAAATTCAACAGTGAGTTAAACTAAGTAAGATTAAATTTAGACGTTCTACGTCATAAATGTTCTAACAAAGGGAAGAAAATGATGGGATGAGAAGCAGCAAGGTCTTGTAGCAGCGGTAGAAGAAGGGAATCTGACGAAAAATGGTGCGTACTGTGTATTTATACTAGCGGTTATATAACATGCCAGAAGGTTCTCGAACGTGCTTGTCTAGGATTAAGATCCTGAAATTGCGAAAAGTTAATTATAGATTGCCTGTTCATGCAGAACAAAGCCATCGTATTTTTTATATTTTACATCTTTTCCACCCTTCAAAACGAGAGGCCGAGAGAGCAAAGCATCAGTACATTAGTGAAGCAAGAAAAATTTCACAGTATGATGAAAGCCATGAAGAAAACATCCAGGCCTATAGACTTATAGACTATCCAGACTATAACTATGCCCTATCATAACTCCTCATGATTTTTCTCATATAATTAGAAAATGCTTAATTATATCAATTTTATATTGGAACCCATGATTTATAAATAAACATATAATTTATAACTAAACATATAAATTCGAACTATAAAGATAATCATATATGTAATAATAATACCAAATAATAAATTAGAATTATAAAATGCTTCAATTTTCTTCAAAATGTCCATTGAAAAGTGAAATTTTTATTTTAGTGTCCTTTCACGAAAATAGTTGAAGTCGAATGAAAATCTTTCTACGCCCCAACTGTTCTAACAAAAAGAAGAAAAAGATGGGATAAGCAGCAGCAAGCTCTTGTAGCAATGGTAGACGAAAACAGTCTTTGACGAAAAATGGCGCATCCTCTGTATTTATACTCACGGTTATATAACACGCAAGAATGTTCTCAAAAGTACTGGTCCAGGGAAAAGATCCTGAAATTGCGGAAAGTTAATTATAGGTTGCTTGTTCGCGCAGAGCAAAACCATGGTACTTTATATATATTATATATATAATTGTTTCAAAAGAAAAACGATTTAATTAACTTAAATTTGCTTTTTACGAATAGAGAATTTGTTATGTAATCCGAATTTTTCTGGTGTTGAAAGAATGTTTAAATGGTTTACTATAAGTAACCAATATCTTAAACTTTAGAATTACGTATATAAAGATATTTGTATTCAGACAGTTTGTTACATGTTAAATTTAAAAAACACAATATTGAATTACGCAGATTGTATTTCAACAGAAACGTTTCTACGATTCAGTAATGCTGCTAAAATTTATATAAATGAAACGAGGTTGTTTCTCTTACACCTACAAATAAAGTTATTAAAGTAAACAGTTACAATTTATTTTTAATTAAAATGTTAATTATCAATTTCGAATTTCAATGAGTTAAAAATATTACCTTACAAAATCAGATTTATGATTTACATCATTAAAAATGGTTAAATTAATATAGATCAGGTGAATAATCTAAGTTGAAGAAATGTAGTCTAGAACTATCTTTTAATGTATTTTCAATTGTCAGTGATATTTGGAAAACTAGATCAGCTGTTAATTCAGTATATATGTAAAACTACAGTAAGTGAAAATCTTAATCACTTTGAATTTTATTTGAAAATATGAGAACTTACCAAATTGCCTAGCCTAAAATTTGGCCCTTGAACTACTCTTAAATGAATATTTAAACGTCAATGATACTTAGAAAAGTACTAAACCAGCTGTTAATTCATGTTATAAGCCAAATTATTCCAAATGAGAATCCTAACCATTTCGAATCTGACTTACAAATTTGAGTATTTTTACGAATATAAACTAAAAAAATAGAAAGCTGGAAACAGGAAAAATTATGATAAAATGTAAAGGAAAAATTTTCTAACCGATATAAAAATACCTGGAATTCCCGAATCAATTAAATCTCTCATTTCGACATCAGTCCGAGTATGTCTGTTGTTAGAAACAATGAAAACGTTTTTACTTCATTGTACAATTTAAAAGAAATATTGTAGTCGCAAAAAATTTCGGTATCATTGTTCAATGAAAATATTCATTTTGACTTCTCTCTAATCAATTTGAACAATTTTTTTTCATGACATCTGTACCTACGGATAGAATAAACGACTGCGTATGTATGCATATCGCATAAATCGAAAACGATTAGCCATAGAACGTTGAAAGTTTCTATATGGGATTGTTATAAAATCTAGTTGAGTGCCTCTTTTTTTAATCGGTCGCACCAAATATATATATATATTTACCACCCTTTAACCGTCTCAGTGAGTTCTGATTTTTTATTTTTATATGTTGGAAAATTGCGCATTTTTTATATGTTGAAAAATTGCGCATTTTTTATATGTTGGAAAATTGCGCATTTTTTGCTTTAAAGAGATCTAATTATATTGTTCTTATGTTCTGCTTACAGCAGAACTCCTTGTTCGTGTTGGAATTTCATTTCCCATCAGTGTGTACGTATGACGTGAGATGCCCTATTTAAAATGAAAAGTCAAGGAACTATTGCAAATTAATTTAGTTTTACATAATTTTCATTTTACACACACACACACACGTATATATAGTAAATATATATATATATATATATAAAGCAAACATATTATAAGAAAAATATATTTACTTTCGTAACTGATACAGTTAAAAGTCAAAATCTCACATTTTGGAGAAAAATTGCAAGTAATGCAAAACCAATTACAATGGATTTTTATCCTTGCATTATTTTCAGTAGCATTTGTCTCAGAATTAATGGAATATATTTCTTTTAATCTTTATTTCAAGTGTACATGAATATGTCTATATATTATTCTCATATAATACTATCACTTCCTGGTACCTTAATTTTTTGTTCTTATAATTAATATCTTGTTTCTGAGAAAATAATGATAAAATTTAAAACAAATTCGATAATTGATTTGAAGTTCATATAGCTAAAATTACCAAAACTTCGTTTTCCTTTTCCTGTTAACTTCAGTAAAAAACACACGAATCAAATTATGCCAGTTTTATAACTATTTTAATTCTACATAAAGGCCTTGTAAGACTTTCTTTAACTATTACAGTTTTATGTTAATTGTTTCCTCTAACTTCCACTTCTTATAGCAACTTTTATCAGAATGCAAATTAGATTTCGTCTACATAGATAGCGCATTTATAGTTTAAAGATAGAGCTCTAGCAACAGCATTAGCTGTTTTATTTCCTGAAGCTTTCATTTAAGCTTTGATCTATGATTGGTGGATAATTTTAAAAGACACGAGAGCTGGAACCTGGTCTACTAGATACTGAATTTATTTCTTGTGTGATTCATATTTTAAGCATTCTAAGATCCTATATGTAACGGTGGATGAGTTTTGCCAGCCTCAATTGTAATAAACACTTAATGCAAGTGTTATTAACTAAATTTTCCTTAAAGTCAGGTCACCGTTTACTTTAGTCTCAGAAAACAGCCTCGTTTTGAAATTATCGTTCTGTGTATAAAATGCAGATTACTATTCCGTAGTGCTAGTGCCTATTTCATATCGTAAATTAACACCTAAAACTTGCACTTAATGACTAAGAGATTAATAGTTAAACGAGATAGGAGTCTTATACTTAGTAAGAGAGTAAATAATGGAAGGAGTGCTGAAATTGCCTTTTTTGCTAACTGATGATTAATGTGTATTATTGAACGGCAAGAAAGTTTATAGTTACGCTTTCAAAACTTATTTCGACATTGATTCATACATATTATATCAATTTTTACATAATATTCTTTAAATGAATAAATCACAGAATGAAAAGAATACTTGAGGAACTTAATTTAATTATTTTAGAAGAAGATTGTCGCTATTAATATATATAACGCAAATTTTCTTAATACCTCTTTTCCATTTTCGAACTCTGAACGGCTTCTGCAAACTATGAATTAGTAGACCAAAGTAATATATCATTTCCATTGCAACCGTAGACTAATATTCATAAATATATAGCATTTGTTGTTTACAACGACACGATGTTCATAAATACTATAGTACTTGCTTTATCTTTCAAATCTTTCATTAATAAGTAAATTATGAACTGTCTAGTCAACTAGAAACTGCAAAATGTGTATTCCCTTCTGCATTCTGTCGCCAGACACACGCATTATCTTTAATCACTGTCTAGAAACTTTCATTAAAGGTAACTCACATGTCTGACTTGGAAATTCGAGAATATTAAGAAAACATTACTCTGCAGCATAATCTCAAATACTTTTTAATTAAACTTTAATAAGCTTAAAATAATTCTATAAGGAGTTGTTTCTTATAAGAGTAAGCTTACGCACAAATTAAATTTTAATAAACTTCAAGTAATTTCACAAGGTTTGTTCTGCTCTCAAAGCACATTGTGTTATTTATTTATTTATTTATATTACAACTAATGCCTGGGAAAACATATACTAATTTTTCAATGTAAAATACCTGCTTTCAGATCCCTTTAATTAAATTCCATTATTGCCATTGCAACTGAGTCAATAAGTTCTTAAAATCATGAAAAATCCTATAATCACATCTGAATAATATTTTCGATGCAGGGTCAACTGATACTTTGGAAAATAGCATAAATGGAAATGTACTATTTCCCAGTGGAAATGTACTATTTTCATCCAGCTGCTTTAGGAGACTTAAATTTCTGCGGGTATGAAAATACTGTTAAAAGTATGTTCATGCTGTTTGCTTTACAAATGGCAGAAAAATCAACCATACGTTTGGTTTCGCATTTGTTCTTTTTGAAGACTAGTCTGAAGTTTGCTATTTTTCTTCCTATTCGAAATGAATGCGCAATAACTAAAGCAGAACTTCTCTGTATTTATCTTGCCCTCAAGTGGATCAATAATAATGGGACTGCGTCCTCATGGTACTCTATACGTTTTCATTCTCATTCTTTTCTGCACATTTTGAACAATATTACCAGCAGAGACAAGCTAGTAATCTAAACTTAGCTGCCAGTTCACTTAGTAATAGGGGAATTGATATTCGTTTCGCTTATGTGTGTGTTCATCTTGGAATTTATAGAAATAAAAGAGCTGATTTATTACCTAAAGATGCTTTATATTTGTCCATCGACATTAATATAAGTATTCCAAAGAATTATTGGAAGTCCTGTTGTTATAAAAGGGTTTTATTGAAGTGGAATGAAGAATATATTTCATCTAATTACAATGTCTGTACCAAAAGGTTGGAGGCTTCATCATATTCATGACAATAACAACAATGTGTTCTTTCCTTCTATTAACCACAGACGGCATTGCAAGTCTTTCTTTCTTACTGATTTTAAAATATACATTTCGGACTTATCTAATCATGATAAATTTATATGCTACCTGTTTCGTATAAGGTAATTTCTCCCTCCTCCAGCATGCCTTCTTGGTGCAACGGTTAGCTCACTCGACGCGTAATCGAGAGGTCCAGGTTCGAATCCCGGCAAGGGCATTGCTTATTTTTCATGTCCCCAGTATCAAAGTAACCTAATGACTGATTCCCTGCTTAATAAATTGCCTGGTTCGTATTTTACAGATACATAAAATGCAAGACATACCTATATTAAAAACGATCCTTTTAATAGTTTCACCATATTCTCTACTCTGTTTCCAAATAATTCAGTTTAATCATAATTATATTATCATACTTTGCTTAAAGTGACAATGGTAGCTTAGTTTCTAAGCAAAGTAAATCTTTTCTAAAATACAGCAGCATAATATGACGAAAATGAACTTTTCGGTTTCCGTTGTCCATTCTTTAGTACAGAACAAGTATGCAGCATGAGCAGGAAAAAATCGTTTTTTAACATCTGATTTGATCAAGGTCACTCTGCAATAAAATAATTGGAGGTAATAAAATAATTGGAAGAATACACACTTCGATTTGAAAAACTGTAAAACGTTTCGCATGACCCATAAAGCACATTTAAGTAAATTTCTTTATTTTATCGAACATGACACTTAATAATAAACTGCTAAATTCCTTTGCTGGATGAAAATATTAATATTATTATTTGTAAACATTTAAATTCGGGAATCGTAATGGCTAAATAACTAACTCTTAAGGTTTCTATATGTAGTTTCCCGTAATTGACACAAACTCCTCGTCAATTCCACTTTTTAAGCCATTTCTCTATTTCTACTAGAACGGTCGACTTTAATGCAAAGGATCTTATATTTTGTTTTTAATGTAAGAAAAGCGTGCCATTTCTCCCTGTTTTCTGAAGATGAATTTCACACAACTTTGTGTTGAATCTGTCTTTAGTATTTTAAAAAGGAAAAGAATTTTTAATATAATCCTCTTTTTGAATAATGTAATTTTGGCGGGTGTTACTCATTCTTTAGTTATTCCTATATTTCTTTGAGTACTTAGTAAGCTATATTTTAACTAGCTAGGTTTTAAAGTAAAAAAAATAGTATTTTTTTAAATTCAAGTTAAATGTAAAGGGATCTCGACCAGACCAATATTTACTAAATCTTAATGTAAATGAAAGCAGTACCTTTCTTTTTCATGCCAAATAAAGTTCGGCTTAGTTTAAAAATTCTTCTTTATCTATATTATCCTTAAATAATTACTTCCTTATACGAAGTAAAGTAAGTATTGTAATGATGAAAAATTCTGTGTATCATATTTCAACGAAAGTATTCATGTTAAGCAATTTAACGATGTTTTTGCGTGATAACTGTAAAGACAGGGACAGGGAAAAGCGGATGGAGCACCAAAACTTCATCAGTGACTTTTACAGGTATTGCTCCGTTGCACTACTGTACCCGCTGGGAGTTCGGTTAAACCCATCGGATGCCTAACAAGACATTTACAGAGCTACGATACATTAATTCTAGACTAATCGTAATGAATATACGATTACAATAACACTGTATACAATTATTACTTCGAATATACATCATACAAACATTCATTGCACATTGCACATCATAGAACCAATACATTTACATTAGTATATCTAATTACATCGAATTACATTAAACATTTTTAAGGAACTAATTAATGAAGGATATTTTGTGTATCTTCTAATACATTGTGGTATAGCATTATTTTTGTAAATTAATCTATCATAATTATATCAAATATACATTATTAAATCACATAATACTTACATTTACATTAATATGTCTAATTCCGTAAAATTATATCAAACATGTTTTTAATTAATGATTTAATTATTAACGATCTCTTTCTCCCCAAACGAATTATAAAACTGATTTAAAATGGATTCAGAAAAGATTTTTTCGTGGCCTCTGTATGTGCGTACCTATGTACACTGCCCCCCCCCCGAAAAAATGATACAGTTCTATATCTCTCGTTCTACTGGCTCGATTGACGAAATTCAACTTGCTTTTTTCATGCCTCAAAAGCGCAATCTGGGGTATGTATTAGATTTGTATACAGCATTGATCTAATGTAGGTATTTTGATATAAAATCTGACTTTTTCTGAAATGACCATATTTCGATTCTACGACTCAAATTACGCCAAACTACAAAAATTTGGAAAAATTGCAGGAGTGGTTGTTAAAAAATTAGCTGTCAAAATTTTAGCTCCTCAATGTTAATTGAGTTTGGTATATATTTATTAATCTCTCTTTTTCATTAAACTTATTTGATTCTTCCTTTCATATTTCGAAATTTAGGTTCTATCCAAATAAAATTCCCAAAACATTTTTGTATTATAATCTATAAAATTTTTAAACACATCTTAAAGTAGACGAATTTCTAAGCGTAACTGCAGAAAATTACAGTTTTTTATTCAAAATTTCTGAAGATATGCGTGAATTTATATATTGGCGCGTTTTGAAATTTGGCATATTTGTTGAAAGCGATAAAACATCAAACGTGGTTTAGACACTTTGCTAAATTTATTTGGAAGTAGAAACGATGTGACATTTTTTTTCCGCTCATGCACAGTATAAAAAGGTATGAACGACGTGCCTTTTTTCCCGCGCCGGCATGATGGAAGGGAAAGGAAAATTGGTTACCACATATTAAGAAGTTTGCCAAGCGAATTATTCTTGGCGCAAACTGAAAAAATTGTGCCAAGATAAATTTTTGAATTTCTCCGTAAATTTCGCACGAATTTTTACAAAATTTAATATCTAGACATAATTTGAGTCCTAGAATCGAAATATGGAAAAAAACTGGTATGTTATTTCAGCAAAAGTCCGATTTTGTGTCAAAATACCTATGTTAGAATAGAGCTACACACTGGTGTGCAAAAATTAAGGACGAAGTCGAAATATTAGCATACCATCTGAACGAAGAGGCAGAGCGGACAGAAAGACCAATCAGGAGATTAAGTAAAGTGATGTACGGTAGCACATGCGCAGATATGCAGGTACAAGTAATGGGGGAGTGTCTGAGCAGTATAAAGTATGTTGTCGGTGTAAGATCAGTATTTCTGGCCAAGAGATTGCACGCCGTATAGCAGTTAAAATCACACCGAGTTGCTGCCTCAGTGAGAAATGGCGAATAATCAATCTGTTAGACGACATCTGGATGCTTTTACCCGAGGTCAAATCATTGGGAAGTTGGAGAATGACCGCAGTGTGACAAGTGTGGCTTCAGAGTTCGGAATTGCTCACAGCATCGTTTCACGACTTTGGAGACAATTTCAAACTACAGGAACAGCTATCCGGGGGTTTAGTAGTGGTCGTCCACGAGGAACCACACCCGCAGATGACCGGTATATTGCCTTACAGGCCAGACGAAACAGGTGGCAGACAGCTTGAGAAATCGCTAAACACACGACAAAGGCGACTGGACGACCGATATCACGTTTTACCGTGGCCAGAAGACTGCACGGTGGTGGTCTGTTTGCACGACGCCCTGTGTGTACGGTGTGTACCTCTAACGCCTGCCCATCGGAGAAGGCGTTCTCTGTGGTGCCGGGAACACCGGAATTGGAGAGACAATGAATGGAGACGAGTACTCTTTACAGATGACAGCAGATTCAGTCTGAGTAGTGATTCTCATCGCATACTCATTTGGAGAGAGCGGGGAAGCCGCAATCATCCCTCGAACATCATTGAATGGGACAGGTATGGAGGTGGCGGTGTTCTCGTTTGGGGAGGCATCATGCTTGGTAGTCGTACAGACCTTCACGTCTTCGATGCAGGTTCAGTCAACGGGACCCGTTATTGTAACTAGATTCTTCTTCCATATATGCGTCTTTTTAGAGGCGCTATGGGCCCGCAGTTCCTTTTCATGGACGACAATGCACCATGTCATCGCACAGTAGCTGCCGAACAGTTCTTAGGGAGTGAGGATATTGAACGTATGGATTGGCCGGCACGATCTCCGGATCTCAATCCCATCGAGCATGTATGGGATTTTCTAGGCAGACGCTTGGCAGCTCGTACCTTACCACCAGTAACGATTCCGGAGCTTCAAATGGCGCTGCAAGACGAATGGGCAGCAATGCCTCAACAACTCATTGACACCCTCATTCTCAGCATGGGCAGACGCTGTGAAACCTGCCTAGCAGTCAGGAGAAATCATGTCCTCTATTAAAGACCGGATGTTTCTTGCTGGACACCCATCACAGGGATGTTTCGGCCTTCAGTCGCACTGCGCTCCATGCTACTTTTTCAATAAAGTTTTTTATATCCCTCTGATTTCTCTTTTAGTAAGTGTTGCTTACATTACTCATGTCCTTACGTATTGGGGATCTTGCGGTACTAAATGTGTTCATTTGGAAAGCTTTTGTACAAAGTTATATTGAAAAAACCGTCTCGTCCTTAATTTTTGCACACCAGTGTATATAAATCTAATATATATCCTATGTCGCGCTAACGAGATATGAAAAATGCTATTTGAATTTCGTCAACCGGCCCAGTAGAACATCTTTATTTTATTATTATTATTATTATTATTATTATTATTTTTCCACAGTGTACCTCTCAGAACTCAAAAACTAGTAGCCTCAGAACGTTGAAATTTTTATATAGAACTGCTTAAAATATATAGTTCTGCACCTCCCTATTTGGTTGTAATTGGCCACAACAAATATATATATATATATATATATATATATATCCACTCTGTTAATTGGCTCATTGAACTCATTTCTTATATGTTGGTAAATTGCGCCTTTTTTTCCTTTAGAAATAATTGAATTATGTTTTTTTAATCTTCCGGTTAAGCTTTTATGCCTTCCACTCAATAGTTGTAGAAATATCAATAATTTAAAAGTTGTTTAAGTATGGCTAAGCCTAATTTTTTTACCATTGCAGCCATACTTGTTCATATTTGAAACTTAGCAGAATAGTGGATTTGTTGTTAGTGTAGAGAAACTAAGCTTCGCATCAACAAAGAGAACGTTTTCTTTTATTATTGCGAATTAAATCATGCTTAATCCATTGTGGAATTATAAGTTATTAAATTATCTCATATATTGACTCAGCATAGCTTCCACAACAAATTAAGTCATTTTCTACGCGTTCAGTGCCTTTTTGCCGAGTGACACCAAAAGTAAACTGTCAGATTTGTGCCCCGAAAAATCTGCCTTCTTGCCCGCTGTCCGAATTGATTGCTTTTGCGTATAAACTCTTAGTTTAGTTGTAAAAATTGTTTATTAATTGTTTTAGCTGTTTCTGTATTTTTTAATTTTTAATTACGATATTTTGAGGTTTCATGTATTTTTGCCTTGTAGCGAAGTCACAACTGGATTAATTAAACGAGAAATATATCTGTAATGAAATTCGAGGAAATAAGTTTAAACGAAATGCAATTAAAAATGCGTATAATTTAATATTCTGCACAAGGAAGTCATGTGGTGTACACATAAGATTTTTTTTATTCTTATATGTTGGTAAATTGTGTCTTTTTCGCTTTAAAAATCAATTAACTTCTAAATAAACTTTTCATGCCTTTAGTTAATCTGCATGGGATAGTTGCAGAATTGTCAACAATTTAAAAGTTGTTAAGTGCGGCTAAGCCTAATTTTTCGTACCATAGCAGCCATATTTGTTTACATTTGAAACTTAGTAGAACAATGAGACTTTCTGCACCTTTAGTATATTTTTGCCAAGGGGTATCAAAAGCAAACTTTTTAGTTTTTTGCATCTAAAAATCTGCTTTTTTGCCTGCTGGCCGAATTGCTTGTTTTGCCCAAAAACTCTGATTTTAATTGTAAAATTTAATTGTTGTTTTTTAATTAGTTTAACTGTATTTGGTGTTTTATGTTTTTTTATATCTTTCAATTTTTAATGAAAATATGTTGAGATTTTATGTATTTTTGCTTTGCTTCGAAATGAAACCTGAATTCCTTAAATTAGGAATATATCTCTAATGAAATTCGAGGAAATACGTGTTTCGTATTAGCAGTAAATGTTGTCGCCAGTTTGTCTCGGACAGAGGAGACTGTTTACGAGTAGCGATGCGCATTAGGTAAGCGGCCTGAATCTTTCTGAAAACTTTTTATTTTTTATTTATTTAATTTCTTTTATACGTCATTTTAGATTTATTATAGTATTCGAATAGAACATGTGGCAACGATTAGATAATTCTTTAAATTATATAAGATTTGGGCATTCTGAGTTATAAAATGAATGAGATGTAACACTGTTAAGTGAACCTAAGGCAGGACTGTGTGTCGCTGTGGTAAATAAAAATAGTGAATTTTAAAGAATGCATTTGTGATTTCTGCACCATTGATGAAGTAGATTTAATTCAATTTAATAAGTTCAAATGCCATTCAGTGAAAAATGCGTATAATTTAATATTCCGTACAAGGAAGTCATCTGATGTAGGCAATAGATTTTTCTTAATAATTTTGCTGAGATGTGCAAAATAGAGTAATACTTATAAATGTGTTTCTCGCCTACGTTTTGCACTTTAATAAGATTTTATTTGTTAATTAATTTTAAATGCTTTTAGTGTAACACCTTTTAATTCTCTATAAAGATTCCATACTTTTTGCTTCCTTATACGAAGTAAAGAAAGCATTGTAATCACGAAAAATTCTGGGTACCGTATTGCAGCGAAAATATCCATTATGACCGCTATCGAATGCAATCTAACGATGCTTTTGCGTGACATCTGTACGTAAGGACAAAAAAAGGCCTCTTTTTCCCCAAACGAATTGTTAAAAATGAATTAAAATAGATTCAGAAAGATTTTTTCGTGGCGTCTACGTATGTACATATGTATGTAACTCGCATAACTCAAAAACTAGTAGTCTCAGAACGTTAAAATTTTGTATACAGACATGTATATAACATGTAGTTGTTCGCCTCCCCTTTTGGTTGCAATCGGCCGCAACAAAAGTACATATATATACCTACTCTGTTACTTGGCTCAGTGAGCTCAATTTTTTATTCTTAAATGTTGGTAAATTGTGCATTTTTTGCTTTAAAAATGGTTGAGTTATGTTGTTCTTATCTTCTAGTTAACTCTTTCGCATCGAAGTCGCCCCAAACGCCTCAGCATTCAGACATCGGCTGGACGCCCGAAACGCCTGAATAATTTCCTACCCAGTGCTTTCCCCCATCACGTTACTGCATTACTCATTGCTTTCAAGTGTTGTTAAATCACATGTCAATCATTCTTTTGAAGCTACTAAAAGTAGCTTCCTTGTTTCCTTTGTTCCTTCCTTTCCTTTGTTTACTGTCAGTGTTTAGCTTTTGATGCCCGAAGTTGCAATCCCGTCCCAAGGGGGGAACTTCACACAGTGTCAAAGCGTCGAAGAAAGAAGTTCTCGCTTTACTTAAGTAAGGCTATTTATTGTTAGCGCTGTAGTATTCAACTTGTTATGGGGGAAGGAAAAACATTCCAAGAGAAATTCTTAGATACGGGCGTTTTCGATGTTTGGGGAATTGAGATTTTGCCCTCTCTCGATGCGAAAGAGTTAATGTGTTCATGCCTTTATTTAATGTAGACGCAAATATATAGAGAGTTATCAACAATTTAAAAGTTGTTTCTAAGTGCCGCTAAGCCAAATTTATTTTACTATAGCAGCCATATTTGTTTAAATTTTATAAGAATAGTGAATTAATTCGTTCTGGAACTTCAATGCCCTTTCACCGATTGGGATCTAAAGGAAACTTGCACCGAAAAATTTGCCTTTTTGCCTGCTGGCCGAATTTCTTGTTTTTCCTTAGAAACTGTAGTTTTGGTTGTAATTTTTTTAAAATTGTTTTAACTGCACTTCGTGTTTTATGTTTCTCTATATTTTTCAATTTTTAATGAATATATTTGAGGTTTTATGTATTTTTGCCTTGTCCGAAACTGATAACAGAATTAATTGAATGAGAAATACATCTCTAATAAAATTCGAGGAAATGTTTCATATTAGGAGAAAATATTTTCGCCAGTCTGTTTCGGACAGATCAGGATTTTGCGAGTAGCGCATGCCCATTAGGTAAGCGGTGCTGAAACATCTGTGAAAAACTGCTCCTTTTTTATTTGTTTAATTTCTTTTATACCTCATATTAGATGTATTATAATATTTGAATAGAACATGTGGTAATGATTAGATAATTCTTCAGATGATAAAATTGTTGTGCATTCTGAGTTATAAAATGAATGTATAACGCTGTTAAGTTAGAATGTAGCTAAATAAATATAGTGAATTTTAAAGAGTTCATTTATTATATTGTGGTTTGCGCACAATCGACGAAGTAGATTTAATTAAATTCAATAAGTTTAAATGAAATGCTAGAAAAATGGGTATAGTTTACTATCCCGTACAAGGAAGTCATGTGGTGTACATTATTCTTATTTACTACAATTTATTACAATATTAGACTTACATTGATTTCGTTTGCGTGAGGACCACCATCTCAAATGACGCATGTGGAGGGAAGGTAACATGAGTTCTTACATCAGGTAAAGTTATTCAAACTAGCCTACTTCCTTTACATACTCGCAGGGGAAAAATTAATATTAGTTTTTCAAAAGCACAAAATTTCAAATATCCCGACTATATGCATTTGAGGACTCAATTTTCAGTCAATTAATTTTAATTAGTATGAAGACGAAAATTAAGAATGTACTTTAGTATCAGAAAATTATATCCAGGAAGTGATTTGCGTTAAGGTGTTTTCCATAACCTGATTTAATAATCTATTTAAATGAATACCCATTCGTTACTTAAAAGAATTTAAGAAATTTAATTCATAATGAAATGCAATGTGAATTTTTTATTATAAAAAAATTGACTAATTTCTTTCTCTATTGCAAGTACACTTTATAGAGATTTTTTTTTAAATATGTATTTTTGTCAACATTTTAAAGTATACTTTTCAATGAAATTTAATTCTCTGCTTTTACAAGTAACGAAGATTTATGTATATTAAATATAAGAATTGCCCTTTGCATTACATTGTTGAACTGCAGTCAATTTCAGTTTAGTTTTGCTTTGAAAAACATTTGAATACAGTTTGAAATTTGACAGATAAAATCATGGTGGATGAGTCACGTTTACCTTTTCTTAACGCTTTTAGCTGGTAAGCGTATTTTAAGACATCAGAAACATTTACAGTGAAATTCTGCCAAACGCTTGAATACAATATGTTGCTCTATCAAATAAGTTAACATTCATGCGCTCTGGCATGTGCTACATTATAGAATTCATGATAAATTTAATTACATTTCTACGATGAATGGAAGACAGTCAGTTCTTAGTAATGTCATTTGGTATGTCTATAATATTTTTAATTTATCCTTCAAATTATAATTGTTGTTATTTAGCAAACAGAGCGGTTTATAACCAATAAATGCATTTATTATTAATTAATTTTTAATTTATACCTTTTTGTTTTTAATAATATATTTAATTGACATAATTTATAATATATGTAATTTTAACATTTGCATTAGTCTAAAACATTAATAATCCACACAGTGCACATCGTAGTACACAATAATAATTTGATTTTCCTTTTTGCGAGTATCAGGCTTTCGCCATGTTTGTTCACACTATTGTTTGATCTTTAAAAAGCTATCCATAACAGATAATGTCTTCTATATGCCGTAAAATATGTAGCTTTGCTTTCTTTGGAAGATAAAAATTCGATTATATTATTTTCCTTTCGATTATATTAATTTCGATATTATTATTTTCCTCAATGAACTTAAATTTTTCGTTTTATTTTATTGTGGGGAGAAAAAGTTAATTTTGATTCATAGTTCCAAATTCATATTTCACAATATTTGTAGAAGCTATTGATACAATTTTAAAAATCTTCAGTTTTTAGAAACCGGTTAATAGTGGAGCAAATTCTAAGGAGCTGTCCATATAAATCTTCTCGTTCTACGTGAAATTTTATTCTGTCAGTGCACGTAAGAATATGTTGCATAACTTATGAGATAATATAATGCTTCTCACAAGAAGTTCATAATATCGGTTCATAAGCTGCAGATTTATGATTTTTGACGTTAATAATTCAAATAATACCGCTTTTAGAAATATAAAAATTCTCACCTGTAAATGTTTATACTATTATTTAAGAACATTAATGCCAGAAGTGATGTTTCTTATCTTGTAGCTATTGAAGTTTCTAAGAAAAGGATGAAATGCATTTCATTTGAGACTTATCAAATATCATTGGTTAAAGATAGTCACTGGTAATGCCTTCGATATTTTCCATCCTACAGAAAGCTAAGTGCATTTCGCTTCTATAGAAATTAAATGTCAATTAATCTGCTTTCGAAGCAAAATTCTGCTGGGACTTCTGAAATATTCAATGAACTAAAGACTCGTCGGCGGGTTTCATTTCCTGCATTGAAGAGGCTAGTAGCATAGTATTTCTTTATATTTTTCCTACGATTATTCTATGAATATGAATATTATTTGCCTTAAAAAAGCTCTATATAATAACAATTTATTCAGTCAGCTCTTGTATATGTTTTCAAATTTTGCTAATCAATAATTCTTCTGACTGTCGTTTAAATAATGGAAGAATCAATGCTGAATATCTCCTTATTTATGACAGCGATAAGTGCATTCATTTTCTGAAAAATGTTATCCAAAATAAATTCGCAATATAATGTAATAATGTAGTATAAAATAGGAAAACAGGTCTTTTTCCTCTCCCTGTTCATAATTTAGACCAGTTCGTAAACGGAAGAAGAATGAAGCGTCACTGTTTAAAAATGTATTTTAGACGAAAATTACTTAGTTAAAATTAGACAGTCATCAAAATTAATTAATACCTAAAACTTACGCTTCAACCATTTTGATCATGAATCTGAAGTACTTGCAAGCAGAAGTTTCAGTCGTTTAATATATTTAATTTATTTACTACAGTGGATATTTTATGGGTTATTTGATCTCTTGCCAGCAATTTTTTTCTTGAACGAAAAATTAAATTTAAGTGCATATCTTTGTATGCACTTAAATTTAATTTTTCGTATGTTCTGCTTTGTGTTCTTAGAAAACAAAGTAATTTTTCTCTATTCATTTTCTTTGCAACGTTTAAATTGATAAATAAAAAGAAGGCGGAATAAAATTTAAACAATTGTACGAATATGTTTTATTATTTGACTTTAATTATTTTGTATTGTAGATCATCATTCTAATTTACAATAATACGTTGTTATAATATTTACACATTAAATTTACATATTAAAATAGCATTAGTTTTTAATTTTTAAATATGCAATTATGCAAAACAAATATAGATTGCAGTTATCTCAGTTAATCCAAAATCTTTTTGTTTTTGTTTTTTATGCCTAGCTCTAAATTTATAATTATCAACAGGTATAGTTTTTAAAGCAACACATTACCGACAAAAGAAGCGTAGGACATTGGAACGACCTGTTCCCTTACACTCCTATACGGGTACATTTTCAAACGGTAAAAAGTTCCAAATTCTATCAGAAATATGAAGCAGCTTTGAGTCCAAATTTTTACGCGATGCTTATATTGTTTGAATCTTTTAATCTTATGAAATTTTTAATAACTGATTAGTCAACCATCTATCGTCGAAAAAGAAATGCATAAAGGTTTACTCATTACTCTCTCTAACAAAAATTCCTAGCCTTGTTCTACAGAAGAAGCTGGATTTGTTATTCTAAAACAGGCGAAAGAAGCTTTGTTTTGAATTTAAATGAATACCATATATGCGTGAATATGAGACACCCTCACATATACTGTATTTTCCCCTTCTTTTTCCAACGAATTGTATCGTTCGAAAATCACGAAGGGAAAATTATGCGAATAATTTAATTTCTGAAGGATGCTGTTACAGTAGAGCGTAACAAATTAAAAATAGTAATGGACAGGCTACACGTAACTGTCACAATAGTATCTCCTCAGAAGAGATTTACACTGCAGTTAGAATACATAGTAATGTTACCATTACAGAATCTAATAAAATAACTTCATTTCTACTTCTCTTTAACTCAAATCATCTATAAGTAATTAGGGGAAGCGAATATACAACTGATTGAACGAAACTGTTGACTGAATGCCAGTTCAGTTCGTGTTTGCTTCACTGTGATTGGTCAGTTCTTATTTTAGGCTGGCATAAAGTTCAACAGTTAGAAGAAAACAATTAAGCGTGACCTTTGCAGGTAGTTTGCGAGGGTTATGATTAACACTGAGACGGAAATAATCATTACGTGATGAATAAATCCACTTCAAAATACAGGGAAACTCATTCCCTGAAAGCATCGAGGAAAGGGACATTACGAACCTTTACTCAAGATCAAATTAAATACTGTTAAATTACGAATGCTTTACAGATTTTCAGAACCTGGCGCTAAAACGCTAGGGTGAAGAATACTCGAGGAAATACGGTAAAACGACTTTGCGTTTTTAAAATCATTTTTAAAGGAAAAATATTATTGGATCTTAGTTTTCCTTCAAAAATTTAAACACGATTATAAAAACCTAATAAAAGTCTAAATTATATATATCTTTTACACGGCAATTTAATACTGAACTGAGAAAAAAAAAATAAAAAATATATGCTGTAAGAAATTCAAAGGAAACTTTATCTTCTAAATTATAGTTTAGAAGATAAAATTCTAGTTTAGAAGAAGAAATTATAGTTTATAGATCAATTATAGAACAAATTGTTAGTACTTAAAAAGCGTTTTTAATCAAATACTCTGATTGGGTCTGGCTATTGTAATATTATATGGCTTGAGTTACTTGTACTGAAAAGTAAAAAGTATTCTTTTATCTCTCACAATATTCTTCCACCTACTTAAAATAAAATTGTGCATTAGACAAAAAAGAAGATTTTTAATTAAATTTAAGCTACGGGGAATAGAAATTTACCTGAGGAGAATGCAATTAGTCTTAAAATTTACCTGAGGAGAATGCAATTAGTTTTAAATGTCTTATTTCTTCACTTCACTTCTAGTGCTCCTAGAAATCCTCTTGGTGTTCAATAATGTTGATGTCTTCAGTAAAACATTAAAGTCTGATATAGTTGCTGTTTCTAGCCACATATATTTTTCAAAAATGTTAAAACAGTTACAATCAATTTTTACTTACTTGTACAAAGTAAAGGAAGTTTTCATAATTGCGAAACATTTCGAGTAACATATTTCAACGGAAATTTTCATTTTCACCATTCACGAGTAACGAGTATATTTGGATGATTTTTTGTGGGACATCTGTATGTAAGGACAGAATAAAGGACTCTTGTTTTCCAAAACGAAATTGAAAATGGATTTGAAATGGGTTCAAAATGGATTTTTTTTTCGTGCTGTTCTGTATACATGTATGTATCTCGCATAACTGAAAAACGATTAGCTGAAGAAATTTTAAATTTTGTGTATGACATAAAACTCCTTGCCCGGCCTTTATTTTCGCCTTTGATCGTAGTCACATATTTCCAAACACACAAGAGCCCACCAGCGGCCGAGCGGTAAAGTCGCTGAACACTGGTAGTTAGGTCCGAGGTTCGAATCCTGCGAACGGGCTGGCTGCACGGGCGTTTTCGTGGTTTTCCCCATGTGTAAAGTGTATACGAGCCAGTTTCCCTTAGAAAGTCCTCCACGAAGGCATCCCTCCCCTTAGGCAGATAGCCCTCGAGGCTTTGCCATAATCACACACACACATCACATCCAAAGACAAAAGTTATTCAAATGATGAAAATATCCATGTTTGGCAATGTAATTCTTTTTTTAAAGTACCTTTCGACAAATGACGAAATCTAACTACATATTTTGTAATGTCGTGCTCTCTCTGCTAACATAAAACGTACGTGACGTTAAAAGACTTAGTGAGTTAGTGAGTTATCCCTAAAGCTTTTAACGTTCTACAAAATCAGGAAGAGGGTGTATAGATACCTTTACTAAATGGAATTTTAATAGTAAGTACTCACTCGTGCTTACAGAAGCCAACAAAAGATAATGGATAACTAATAATAAAAGGTAATGGATAGCTTAAATCA
This sequence comes from Stegodyphus dumicola, assembly GCF_044657685.1. Classification (NCBI taxonomy): domain Eukaryota; kingdom Metazoa; phylum Arthropoda; class Arachnida; order Araneae; family Eresidae; genus Stegodyphus; species Stegodyphus dumicola. The sequence goes on along the minus strand of NC_140777.1, from coordinate 110,661,768 downwards.
AAAGGTTATGGATAAATTTTATAGTAATGAAGTAGAATTTAATGGCTTCACAGTTTAATTGTAGCGCAATTTAGCTTCGGTCGGATTCGTCGTAAATAGGCCCAATGAGAAAACTCAACGCCGCAGATTTCTAATCGCTAGAGATTCAAAGTGGTCTTCAAGCAAGCAAAACACGCTCTGATTTCCCCTTTCAAAACCTTTCTTTAGGTACTTCCTTCTTTTTACCTAATTTGAATATCGCGTGTCCTGGGAATTTGTATTCTGACTTGGAAATGAAATGAGGCTTGATAAGAAAGTCATTTAACTTAAAAAATAACTTGGAAAATTAAAATGGCCCTTATATTATAATAACAGTTTATATATAAAGTTAAGCCAACAATATTCAGTATCAGTTTTCTGTTGCAATTATCTGATAGTATTCATTATCAGTTTATTGTTGTTCTACGTGAGACACATGAGACATGCCCACATGAGACATTTTTTTACTTTCAAAATACTTAATTAAAGCTGTCAACTTTAAAAACATTTTTATGTATAAGTTATATTTTCTGTTTAATATTTCATAAAAGAAATGGGCAGAAAATAATAAAGAAAATCATTACTTCTTTCTGTGAGAAAATTATTCATTAAAATCGGCATAGCAACGATACTGTGATAAGGTCGCACAAAGGAAGGAGAAACTGAAGATTAATATGGACAAGGATGTCACGAGAGCATAAGATGAATATTATTATTATTTAACTTCCGAATACGTTTTCAATAGTTGTTAAGTTGAATTAATTGTTTTAAAAAGTAATATTAATATGTTGGCATTGTTTCAAACGCAGGCTCGAAAGCCACGTATTGCTCTCGCACGTAAAATATAGAGGATTTGAATTTGTTTAAAATAGATAGGTTTTTCACTTGTTGTTGACTGTATGTAGCCATTTTTTAGCGTTGAATAAAATTTTTATGCTGTGTTCCTTTCAACCTGATTTCAAAACCCAGGGTTTGCATAACAGTTTCGGCCACTACACCACAGCAGTAAATATCAAAATTGGTGGCAGCACTTAGGGATTGTTCCTGAAAGTAAATTTAGAAACGGACTTTTTCGCCTGTGAACTTGAGTTTTATGTGATCAGTCAAGACTTTCTTCTCTGCAGAAGAACGTTCTAATTTTGCGTGCAAGGACAGTTCGCGTGGTGAAGCCTCTTCAGAAAGTGACGGTGTGTCAGAAGGAAACGCCGGATCTAGCGCCGCAAAATAGTGAAATTAACCGGAAGAGTATCCAAGTTAGTGGCAGGAGAGTCCTCGAAGGCGTCTTCAAATTGGTGAGTGCCATTTCTGTGATTTTGGAGAAGTTATGCCAGTTATTCGAGACTACGTTTATTTTGGATATAGCTCTGTTATTGGGGATCAAATGTTTCTGGTGGTTACTGAAAGTTAGTCTTGTGGTTACTGTTGCTGATTAGAATTTAAGTGTTTATTCTATTGTTTTAGTAACTGTTTAAATTGTATGAACTATTGTAACGGTATGCTTTAGAAAAATTTAGTTTTTAAATCAGTCCAGAGTTAGAGGACAATAGTTATATAGTTAAATAGAACAGGAAAAGGTTGCCTCTTAATTAGCATTTTTGATATATGTTTTGTATGTAGGCATAGGTATTATCACTTAGTGTTGTAAGGCAATTAGTGTTAAGAACTGTTAGGGTATTTTTAAGTTTTGAAGAGATAGATCTGTTGTTTTTGTGTTATTGTATTTAATTTTCCATAATGGATGAGTTTATGAGAAAATTTACTAAAGCTCTGCTATTGGAGTTAGCGGAGGAGTTTGATACAAATGTGTCTCAGGCAAATAGAGTAAGAGAAATTAGGCAGGCTATTCTAAATGCCGAGGACTATGAAGAAGAAGCGGCGAAAAATACGCGGCAAGAATTTGGGCAGCAGCTGAGCAGAAAAAAGCAGAAGAAATAGCCGAACAAAAGAGAGCTGAGCGGCAACGTGAACGAAAGAGAACGGAATGGGAACGGGAGCGAGTTTTTCAATTGGAAAAATTAAAACTGATGAATGTAATTCAGATTAATAACCTAGCTTTCACGGTTTCTACAGCTGAATAATCTAGAGAAAAAAAGGTTGATTTCAAGGATCTAGTATCGCGTTTTGAACTGAGTAATATAGATATTTCATTATTATTTATGCTATTTGAAAAACAAGCCCAAAAAGAGAACGTTAAGGAGATTAATTGGGTCTCGCAATTAATTTCTTTATTACCTCACGATGTAGCCCAGTTAATAGTGAAAGAACCAGCGGATAAAGGGGATGATTATCAGCATGTTAAGAAATTACTCATCCATAGATTCAAGCTTAGTTCTTGGGCACTAAAAACAAAATTTGAAAAACATTCTAGAAGAAACGGAATGTTATGTGTGGATTTATTGTATGAATTGAGAGTGTATTTAGAGAATTGGTTGGATTCAGTGGAAGTTCAAAATTTTGAAAGTTTTAAGGAACTTATGCTCACCGAGCAAATTAAGCGGCGAGTCGCTCTAGAAATAAGAGAGCACTACTTATACAATTGGGAAGAATTTAAACAGCTTCTATTTTAGCAGAGAAATGCGACAAGTATGAGGCTTTGCGAAAAGATACGAGGAAGTTAGAACAGAGAACGGGGTTAAAGAAACCATTTGAGAAAGATAGAGAGCGGTATGTAAATTTCAATGGTAATTATAATCAGAAAAGTAGTGGTCATCAAAGAGTTAAATCAGAGGAGCATAGAAAAGTGGAAGCTCCTAAAAAAAAGCAAGTTTTCAATGAAGCAGGTTTCGAGAAACAGCGGAAAATAATGTGTTACCAAATGTGGAAAGGACGGATCATAACCAGACTTTTTTAAACAAAATGATGGGATCAAATTCTCGTTTGACTCTCTGGGCATTGTGTCTCCAGCAGTACAACTTTGAAATTGTTCATAGGCCAGACAAATTACACGGTAATGCAGATTTCTTGAGACGTGCCCTAGTCTAGTGACTGAATATCACTAGTGGATACAATGTAAGGTAACAATTAGTGAAAATTGGTGAAAATGATTTTTGTAGCGTTTTTGAATTATATTTGAGTAGATTTAAAATTGTTTGCATTGTGTGTTTCATTTTCAAAAATTCTTAGAATTAAATGTTTTATCTTAAGTGTTTTATAATAATGTTTTAACTTACGTTTTAACATTTTTTTTAAAATTTGAGGAATTATTTTGTATGAGGCAGACATTAGGAGTAGTTTAAATATTTTTATTGTATTTTTGCGTTTATGTTATATAGAAATAAGTGCAGGGTAATGTAACTAGCTTCTCTATTATATTATCACTTAAATGGTTACCACTTTTGTTTTGAAAGCAGTGAAAAGTATTTAGAATGTTTCCTTCCATAGTCAAGAAAAATTCTTTCATGAGGGAATTAGTTGTGATAAGGTCGCACAAAGAAAGGAGAAGCTGAAGATTAATATGGACAAGGACGTCTCGAGACCATAAGATGAATATTAGTATTATTTAACATTTATACGTTTTCAATAGTTGTTAAGTTGAATTAATTGTTTTAAGAATAAAATTAGTTTTGGCATTGTTTCAAACACAGGCTCCAGAGCCACGTATTGCTCTCGCACGTAAAATGTAGAGAATTTGAATTTGTTTAAAATAGATAGGTTTGTTCTTGTTGTTGACTGCATGTAGCCATTTTTTAGCGTTCAATAATTTTTTTATGCTGTGTTTCGTTCCACCTGATGTCACAACCCAGGGTATGCATAGCGGTTTCGGCCACTACACCACAATACCTAAAAGTGATGGAACATATCTTAAAAACTCGCCAAAATTCTATAGAATAGGTTACAAATGATACGCAGTTCTTACTTACAAACTAATTTTCCAGTTCTGTTATTCAAACGCAGAATGTAAACGTATATAGTATACAGACTTCGTTTCTTGAAAAGAGTAAGTTAGCCCAAAGTAACTATAGTACGAAGGTTGTGCCTATTCTGGTGATTTACTAGATTTCAAATTAAATATAATCTTATCAAAGCTAGTAAAGCCTATTCCTTGTCCATTATTGTTTAGAGTCAGTTCTTTACATTTCGTTGTATACCCTGGATTGTAAAATACAAAGTGGAATACAACATTCAACGAATCAAATTTTTTCCCTGTGGTAACACATTTCTCACGCTTTGCTTTTTTGAAGAAATTCTTACTATCCTGCAAACCTGTCCGCAGAAGTTAGTCAAATTATTGCATTCGAATAGATCAACTGTGAAAGAGAATATATAGCAAGTGTTAAATTTTAAAATTTATGATGGATTTCCGTGTATGACCAAAGTTTTGATATTCATTCTATAGATGTTAAATAAATATTTATTATTTGACAAATGCTCTAAAAACTGCTTCCTCCTCTTGTTTCATCCGGATTTCATTGTATTTTAATGGTTACTTTTCATACCATATTTAATTTAGGTTGCAATATTGGGAGAAATAATTTCTCACTATGAGTTGACGAAACAAAAACGTAATATCTTAAACGTCCTTGTCCGTGCATGTAAAGCTACCGTCGATGCCTTTATATGAATGTATAGTTGTGCCCAAATTGAATGTATAATTTCAGTAAATTCATTAAGTTGGTAGTAAGTTTCATTCAACTGCAACTGAAAAATATTTCTCTCGACTTCTGACGCTAGTAAGACTGGATTGTCTTTAATAAGATGAGCAGTCTATTATTGCCGATTTCTCTACAGGGTCTGGAAATTTTCGTATTAAAATTCAAAACCGCTACACTCACATCTTTTCTACAAAAATCACTTCCTGTTCCCGGAAAGTTTCTCGATTCTCTATTTCTGCTAGTCAGTCACGCAAGCGAAAGCTAACCGATATAGCAAAACTTGTTGTAGTACCGAAAAAGTTGTACCAAAAATAAACTTTAAAATACCTACGATGTTGAAAGTATAGGATAGCTCTCAATACAAGAATCAAAAGAAAACCCGCTTTTCTATCCCTGTAAATCCTTGATACTTTTACAATATGTAATTTACTCTCTCTAAATTTAAACAATTGAAGTGAAATAATCGTAACAGACTAACACATTCTTGAAGTAACCTTCTACCAAACTGCCTCCTGTGAGGTCATTGAACTGCTAACATTAGCAAATATTCCAAAAATATAATCCTCCCCTATTTGCATTGCTGCCGTAACTCCCAAGCATTGATATGAGGCGTTTATGTGCTTAAGAAATAAATAATAAAAAGGCATGAAAAATGCGGGTAGGTAATGGCTTATTTTATTCTGATAAAGAAATGAGTAAAATTTAAGCAATCTAAAGAAACACCTAGAATAATAAAAAAGATGATTGAAATTAAAATAAGCACGTAGAATAATTAAAAAAGACGCAAGGCTAATTTTTTTAGTCAGTTATAAATAAAATTGATTCTTCTTTCACATAATTATAAAATTGCGTTTAAATCATTTTTTAAATTGCATTATTTGTCTCCATTGACAACTTGTTTCTCTTGTCCGACTACTGAGTTGACATTACGGAAAATATTCTTTTCATACTTGCATTGTAGACTGGAGTGGCAAATACATATTTTTAGTTTTATCAGACATGATTTCTGATATTTTTTGTATCTGCAAAACACTTCAGCCATTTCTTCTATACTCAGTTTCGTAGTTGCTAAGCAGTTTTGATTGGTATCATTTTTATCTAATCTTTTAGATATACAAACTGCTTCAACAGAACCTCATTGCTGCCAAAGGCTTAATGAACAGTTTCAATATTCGCGGTAGCACCGCGCTCCTGCTGTCAGTCGTATTCTTCTCAGAATCAAGTAGCTGATATATACAATAATAATTCATATGTTTAATAAATGACACCTTAATTATTGATATATTAATTCCAAGATTTGGAGAAGAAGTTGTTGTTGTCATTAATCCGACTTATGTGAAGAAATCTGAACAAGTCCACGAAATTTATTGTGCAATAAGTAAATGATTGCATCTGTTGTTGGCAAGAAATTTGGCACCTTATATGTGACAGTATGATTTTGATCAGTTTCAGACTAATTTTGTGAGCACCTGTGGGGGGAGGGAGCCCACTCCTCTTTCCCTACCACCAAGCCATTTCGGGATTCGAGGCTGGGTTTTTCAAGTACGCTAGTCAGAGACACTAACCACTATCCCACCGGGCGGCACTCGAGAAGTGTGGCAATGGGCATGTTTAATAGCTGCCATAAGTCTACCAATCACACATTCTTTACGAAGGCAAATGTGAAATTTTTTTCCCTTGTAACAGACCGACTATTTTTTGCTTATTATGTGCTCTACCCTTAGGTATTTATCCGAAAAGGAAGGAATGCCCCCTGGAGGTCTTTTCAAGGGAAAGCGTCTCATATCTATGCGTCATGTCGCGAATTTTAATTATTAATATGTGTTTTAAATTATCGTTTTTCTAGCATTTTTATTTGTACTGATGTGTATTTTAATCCGGTAAAAGGACTTATTTAACCCGTTATTCTTGAGTAAAAGTGTAACAAAGGCGAGAGACGGTTTCGAGGAAATACATCTGGTTTATTGGTTTCTGGCCTTTTTACTAACAATGGAGGCAGTAGGGTCTTGTGTTCTCGCCTTTTACTAATGGCGTTTGTAACGAGAATCGTCTTCCTTTCGCTTTGTGATAGTTGCAATTTTGTTTACTTCAATACAGTAGGGGTTGTTGTAAGCTTAGGTAATTGGATTCTCGTAAAGCTTAGTTTCCGCTTGTTAGGTTGGGGGGACGTCCACTTTAGTTCCCACATTTTTCCTGAGTACAGATGTTGGCTCATTGTGAGATTTTTCTTGTTTTTGATCCGTTATGGGGATGTCATTTTCCCAGTTTAGATAAAGTAAAATTCTGGCATTGCTAAGATTTAATTTGATGAATTTTTTAGGCCTATGAGCATACAGAGGCGGAGAAACCGAGATTTTCTGGGAGGTTTGCACCTTGTTAGTCATTCGGATTCTGATTTTTGAAGAAGAAGGAAAAAAAGTGGAGCTTGACCCTTGTTAGTCTTGCGCTCGCGAGCGGCGTGTACCAGCGGGTTGCGGCTATGCATTCCCGGCATTGAGCAGATAAGAAATTACATTGATTAAAAAAGGCGCTAAAGCTCACCACAAAAATTTATAGCATCATCATTTCTCTATTATAATTTCTATAATAATTCGTGGGTTTCTTGTTTATCGTGTACGATAAACAAGAATTTTGAGTCATTTCAAGGCGTTTTTTCCCTCATTTAAAAGAAGCATTCCAATACCTGTGTTTTTCTTGGGTCTTAACTCTATTGAAGCGTTCTTGATAAAGACTGCTCCTGATTTAAAAGAAGCATCCCGATAGCGTGTTTTTCTTGGGTCTTGATTTTATTGAAGCGTTCTTGATAAAGACTGCTCCTGATTTAAAAGAAGCATCCCGATACCTGTGTTTTCTTGGGTCTTGATTTTATTGAAGCGTTCTTGATTAAAAATGTTCCTGATTTAACACTAGAAGCGCCAGAGCAGTCATTTTGACTGCTTTCGTCATTTGACCTTGTATTCCTTAAAAACCCTTTATCTTAAGAAGTCACAAATTTTGGTATTTTCCTAAAATAAGTCGAAAATTATTGGTACCAAATATAAATCGAATGAAATTAAAATTAACGGGGATATTATTAGTTATAACCTAAAAGCGCCACGAACAGTCATAATGACTGCTAGTAATACTGGGTAGATTTATATGGTATTCTCGCTCAGAAAATATTTTTCTTGGAAAAACAATGGAGTTTATGCAAGAGGAGCGTATGGTTGCAATGATATGGATTATAATTTTTTGTGGAATAATACATGGGGTCCTCCTTTTTTCCGAGAAACAATGTCTCGCAATCGTTTTTGAGACATTATGAAATATCTAAGATTTGACTTGAAGTCAACTAGGACTCAGCGTTTAGAAAGTGATAAGTTTGCACTTTTTTTCCGATATTTGAAATAAATTTATGCAAAACTGTGAGATTTCCTATAAACCAAGAGAAAATCTAGTTGTGTATGAGCAGTTATTTCCATCCAAAGCCAGGTGTAAGTTTATACAGTACATGCCGAATAAACCTGATAAATTCGATATCAAATTTTGAATGTTAGTCGATGTAGACTCGATGTAGACTCTGTATGTCGAAGTATATGTGCAATGTTTTTCCATATCTTGGAAAAATACATCGAGAAGTGAAACTGAAAGTCTTCCTGAAAATGTAGTAATGCGTATTCTAAGCCATTATCTGAATTCAGGTCGAAATTTGACAACGGACAATTATTCTTCCTCACTATCATTAGTTAAAAGACTTAAAATGAAAAACACAAGTTTTGTCGGCACAGTAAGAAGACATTGACAAGAAATTCCGCATGAAGTAAGGAAATCAAAAACCCGGCTATTTGAAACAGTTTTGCTAAAGAATGGTGAAACTACGCTCACTGTCTATCAGGGGAAAAGGAATAAAAATATCCTACTACTAAGTACCTTACATCCAAAAAGTTTAAATATAGACTCACAAAATAAGAAAAAGCTTCCAGAAACAGTAGAGTTCTACAACAAAACCAAATGTGGAGTTGATATCGTTGACAAGATGACACGTAAATATTCTCTTCGGGCTGCTTCTCGTAGACGGCCTGTGCATGTTTTCTATAATATGCTGGATTTAGCAGGGACGAATGCCTACATTATCTACCATAAATTGAGTGATAAAAATATTACAAGGCACGACTTCCTATTTCAATTAACAGATGAATTAAGAGAACTTTATTTAAACAGAAGAAAAACCACAAAATTGCCCCAGGAAATTTCCAAATCTAGCAATAGACTCTCGAAGAAAAGACATCAATACCAGACTGGACTTTGTAAGAACAGCAAAACAAGTGATGTGTGTAAAAAATGTTCACATTATGTGTGTCAAAAATGCACTTCCAATATTGAAAAAAGTTGTGTTTTGTAAAAATTGCGAAAAGCTGTAAAATGTGTTTTATTAAGGGTAGGCTAAAATTTATAATAAAATATCCTCTATTTTTATTAAAATAATATGTTATTCTTTAAAGTTCTTCAACAACTGTAATTAATATTCTTAAAAGCATTATAAAGCATTTACATTTGAATATATACAGGGTGATTATAATTAAAGTTTAAGTTTCAAAACGCTATAAAAAAAGAACCACTCATGGAAATGACGTCAAATTTGAAAGGAATGTTATTGAAGAAGGCGGAAAGCGTATGGCAGAAGAAAAAATTTAGTTTCAAAAGTTAGCAACAGATGGCACTGCAAGCGGAAGAAGACGTAAATTAAAATTTTAGTTAAATTTCAGTGTTATAAAGCCGCCAGGTACCAGGCTGTTCCTCATTTCGCGTCTCAGACGTTCGCCATGGGTGTTTCACTGCAGGATCGCGTCTGCTGGTAAAGCTGTATTACAAGAATGATGATTGTGCAAGAGTAGCTCTGCAAAAATTCAGGACACTGAAGGGTATAAAAGAAGGCGTTGGTCCAATGAGTGTCGTAGGTCTAAAGAAAATGATGCAAAAATTCGAAACGACAGGTTCGTTTGATGTGCAATCTGGTAGAGGGAGAAAACGAGTGCATTCGACGGTAGTTGAAGAAGTGGCCACAGCATTACAAGAGGGGTCGGCCGGTGGTGTGCAACCGTGCAGTGCACGAGAAATTGCCTGAACATTGGACAGGCCTACGAGCGCGGTGCTGAAAATTGCACGAAACATCCTGCAATGCTATCCGTACAAAATTGGCCATGTGCAGGAGTTGCTTCCGTCTGACTTGACAGCTAGGGAGACTTTTGCGTTAGAATTCCTGGCTCGCATGGAAGTGGATAATGAATGGCCGTGGAAAATTGTGTGGACAGATGAAGCCCATTTCTATCTGATAGGATACGTGAATACCCAGAATTGTCGAATATGGGCAACAGAACATCCACTGGCAACGCACCCCGTACCACTTCATCCTGAAAAGGTCACGGTATGGTGTGGCTTTACGGCATCATTCATCCTACAACCATATTTTTTCGAGAAGACGGGTGCTTCCGGTCCTGTTATCGCAACCGTCACTGGTCAGAGGTATGCATCGATTTTGCGCAACCACGTGATTCCAGCTCTGCAACAGCGTAGACGTGTGGATGAAATCATTTTATGCAAGATGGCGCTCCTCCGCACATTGCACATCCCGTGAAGCAGCTGCTGAGGCGCCATTTCGGAAATGCTCGAATTATCAGCCGTCATTTCCCTACAGCCTGGCCGTCCCGATCGCCTGATCTTACTCCGTGTGATTTCTGGCTGAGGGGATATCTGAAGGATGTTGTGTTCCGTGCTCCAACTGCAAATTTAGCGGAATTAAAGGCACGCATTTCGCAACACATTCTGAACATCACCCCGGAGACACTGCGATCCGTTGTGGAACATGCTGTTTGTCGCTTTCAACTTGTTGCACACAACGGTGGACACCATATTGAACATGTTTTGCGCCAGTCTCGCGACAGTTCCGAACTGCTTTGATGAATGGTTCTTATTCGGTATGTCGCCGCAAAACTCTTGAAACCGATTTGTCCCTTTCGATGTGATATGTACAGTCATGCAAATAAAATTATTCAACAATTCTAATTTGTCAATGCGTTTTAATGTGTAACTTCCACCTTAACCCGTTGTTTTACGAATCATTTCTCGTTTCTCGTCGTGATTCTCCCGCTTACAGCGCCATCTGTTGCTAACTTTTGAAACTAAATTTTTTCTTCTGCCATACGCTTTCCGCCTTCTTCAATAACATTCCTTTCAAATTTCACATCATTTCCATCAGTGGTTCTTTTTTTATAGCGTTTTGAAACTTAAACTTTAATTATAATCACCCTGTACATTAATTCGTTGAGCAGTCAATTTGACTGCCGTTGGCGCTTCTAGTTAGGGAGAAAGCTTGGCGCTTCTAGTGTTAAAAGAAAGCTGGACTATCTGTTGAACTATCAAAAACTCCGTATTAATCAGTCGATGATGGTATTCGCGAGAAAATAGTAGTGTGATGTATGAACTTCACCCTCTGAGTGATTTTTTTTTCTTTTCTATTTAAGCTGTAACCGAGTAATGGTAGTTATATTAATATACGTGTAAACGAAGTGAATAGAAGAATTAAACAATGGGTAGTTATATTAATGTACTTGTAAACGAAATGATTTGATGATTTAAGTAATGACAAGTTATTTAAATATACCTGTAAAGCAATGATTAGAAAATTGGTACAACAACCTAAATTGTGAGTTATGGATTGTTTAAAAAAAAATTAGTATACCTACTCTTAACATGAGTGTAAATTTTAAAATGATATACATGTTCATTTACATCTTAAGGTTAATTTTCTAAAAGACTGATCAGTTTACCTAGCTATCATATGTTTGAATATTCAAGAAAATTAATAAATGTGTTTGTGTTATAATTTAATTGCATTTATTTATCTTGTATATTTATTTATTTTTTATTAGAGGAATTGGAAAAATCAAATTTAAAAAACCTAACTCCGTGCAAATGAAGAGGAATGAATACAATTTCCATACATTTTTTAGCAAAAAAATAAAAGTCACTAGAAATCCAAATATTTTTTTTAATTAGATATTATTCGATGATTCTTAAAATTACGATTGCGGCAATAGTAGATAGAAAGTGGGGGTTCACCGACATTTGCGGTGTGTGCGCTGTGTGTGGTGCGGGCGTGGCCAGTGATGTTTTGGAAGCGAAGCTATGTCATGCATGACATCACCGGAAGGGGTAGAGATTGTGGAGTGGAGGCTAAGAGATAAGAAGGAGTGTGTTATGATTCTCCATTTAGTTGATAAGATGACGTCACACTTTGATAAGAGATTATCTTTTATTCATTTTCCCAAGGTTTTTGTTAATCAGTTGTTAGCATTTGTATTTTTTCTTCCTATTCCAACTATTGGGTAGTTATTTCCTAGGTGCCCTGAACGGTGTTTACTTTTGAATTTAATGACTGATTTAGAAGGCCTTTAATTTTAGATCTAAAATTTTTGTGTGTGTTTCCATATATTTTAAGCCTTATGATTTACTATACACTCAGAATTTTACCTTATTTCTTAAATCTTCTGTTCATAGTACCAGCTTTACTTTCCTTAATCTTATTTATATTCCTTATTTTTATTGTGTATTCCATTTCACCCAGAATTTTTTCATGCCTTTTAACCCAGTATTTTCAACGCATTTGTTACATTTTACGAGGATAATTATTCAGATATGCGTTTCTATTTATTATATTTCTTAATTTTAGATATGAATTTTTAGCTTGCTTCATACATTTTAACCTTCATAATATTTAATGTACTTTAATTTTTAACTAATTTAGCTATATTTTGAAACTATATACATGACTTTTACTTGATTTTTTTCATACATTTTAGCCTTCATAATTTTCAATATAGTCTTAATTTTAACACAATTCCTATATTTTCAGATCATATATTCCTGACTTTTATTTAATTTTAGATGTAAATTTTATCTTATTTTCTACCTTTTATACATTTTTTGTTTCCAACAATTTCTAAATATTAACTAATATGCTATATTTGCACACTGTGTTCAAGACTTTCAATTAGTCTTTAACTAATTTTCATACATTTTTAACTAATTTCATACGTTTAAACTATTTTTAACTAATTTCATACGTTTTCTTCGTAACTTCAAACATGTTCTTAATTTTAGCTTAATTCCTCTATTTTCTGACCGTATATATGAACTTTATGTAATTTTAGATGATATTTTTAACTTGTTTCGTACATTTTGATCCTTCATAATTTTTAAAGTACTCTAATTTGAAACTTATTCATTATATTTTCCTACCATATACCTAAATTTTACTTACTTTTAAATATAAATCTTAACTTCTTTTCTATTTTTTAACGTTTTTACTATCCAGCATGCTCTGAATTTTAAATAATTTGCTATATTTTATACTATGTAAATGACTTTCACTTAATTTTAACTACTTTCATACGTTTTAACCTTCGTAATTTCAAACAGGCTCGTAAGTTTAGCTTGATTCCTCTATTTTCTTACGATGTATTAATATATATGGGCTTTATTTAATTTTATATGCTATTTTCGAATTGTTTCGTACATTTCAAAACCTTCATAATTTTTAAAGTACTCAAATTGTGAACTTCTTTATTATATTTTCCTACCATTTACACGAACTTTGATTAATTTTAGATGTAATTTTTATACTTTTCTGACACTTTGTTTTCTTTCTAGTTTCCAACATACTCTAAATTTTATCTTTTTTTTTTTTTTTTACTTTTCTATTGTAATCACGCTTTTGATTTTACTATTTCGCTAAATTTACATATTTAAATGTCTTAAACACAGAGATAGTTTTAAATTAAGAAATTGGTTCTATAACCTTTAACTGTTATTTATGTCTTATTCCTTGAATAGCCCCTACTTAGTCTATATTTTACAGTGTTCTAATTTGCAATTCTACAATTTATCATTATGCAGTTTTCTTAATATGACAGAGTCTACTATTTTACGTCATTATTAACTTCACTCCCATTTTTAAACTTTAACATTTCCTGCATATACTGGTATTTCCTTATAGTTTTATATCACTTTTTTCTGAATGCATGCTTTTAAGCTCTTCAGTGTAACCAATGTCCAGTTTTGAACCTCGAATGTTATTAAGCTAACTTGACAGATTACGAGTTTTTAGAATGTATCCACTACTTTCATGCATAATTTTAGAACCATATTCGCTGTTTCGTGCACTTTCTTATTATTTTGAACGTTTCATACCTTTTAATTCAATATTTTTTACTAATTCATTGCATCCTCCATCACTTTAAATGATACGAGTATGCAAATTTTAAATTTATCACATTTTTCTTGCATTAAGTACGAGTATTTCTTGCCTTCATGGACAATTTTCATGTGAAATTAACGTTTATTTACTTTTCATGTATAAACGAAATTCCTAAGATAAACATTTTCAGTATCAAATTAGATGTGAATTAGCATTGATTTTACCCATTGGTTATCATTTCATCCCTTGAAATTTTGTTTTATTCATATACTTTTATTTCTAGCGCATAATATTAACACATTTTTTAACTTAGTTCAGTTCTGACTTAGTTCACTAGACAATTGCATACATAGCCTATTTTTTATTTTCTCATACTAGAATATTTTTTTCCTACGAATGTCAGTTTTCATTAATTTATTTATCAATTTATCCTCTTATGAACGAAATCTTGTGAAATACTACCTTATCTTTACACAACATATATCATTACCAGTATACATATAGTTACTCAAGGAACCAAAGAAAGAAAGAGTAAGAGACACTTTACCCAACACTCCTATATTTTCGAATAGTTTAAATTTCATCCATTTAGAGTACAGAAATTTATTCATAAAATACTCATTATATCAGTTAAATATTCCTTACTAATAACCATTTAATGAAAAATAAGAAGTTTTCAATACAAAATTACACTCAAGTAATTGTTCCATTTTCTTACAATTGTATATATAAGTATGCATTATAGAAACTTTCTATGAATTTTCGAGAATTGTAATTTAAATAATGTTGCTACATATTACCTTTTCTCAAGAGAAAACCTCCAGCACTATCTAAATCATTCAACCTGTCCTGCATTATCTCTTCGATGCAGAATACAAATCTTAGAACTATTGTCTTAATTTAAGAACTAAATACAAAGTAAGCATTTTCCACTGTAGGATATTTACTGTCTTATCCAAAATGAGGGTAGAACTTTTTACCCTCATTACCAAATTTAATTTACTTACTCAGAATTCCCAACAAGTTTTAGAAAATGTCCTATAGGAAGCAAATTATTTACCTAAAAATAGTCTTAACAGATTCTTATCATCTTCAGATTTGCTATCAGTCGGAAAAACCTGAAGTTCACTTTATCTAGCCTTGTCACTATACACACAAAAACCACGAATCATTGTGTAGTGCAATCAGCACTTTATATACATTTAATACTCATTCAACTAACTCTAACTTTCAATTAGGATTTTTAAAAGATTAGCATATTTGCTACATATTATTAGATTAGTCACAAATATTATCGGGGAGAAAATACAATTAAATATCCAAGACCCACATGCCGACTAAGAATATCCACTAAGAACAATAGGAATAGTAAAACTTTATACATATTTCCATGAAATGTGAAATCTTGTAAAAGATTAGTATAAAGCCTGTGTAATAAATTATTTCCTATAAGAAATATACGGTTAAATCCTATGATAACTTATCAACCCTTAAGAAGTAAGAGTAAGGTAATGAAAAAATGTTTTCAGGAATTTTCCTTCATTTTCTAAATCTACATGTTTATGTGAAAGAGAAAATTCAATGAATCTCCCACTTTTTTCCTACGAAGGCATACCCATATCCCCAACAGACGAAAACCGGATTTAAACAATAGAATATCTTCTACTAATAGTCCCTGAAACAATCACGATCAGATCTATATTTATCACTTGGTTGTTCAGTTTTAAACCAAATTTTGATATTTTTTAATAATACATGCAAAGATTTTCATCTTCGAGTTAAAATTTATACGTCTGCAACAGATATTTCAGTGTTTTTCATGCTCATATTGTATAAACGACTACTAGTTTTAACTATTTTAATTTATATTATAAGTAAATACAGTGATTATTTTCAGAAAATTTTATTTCAGAATGATATTTTAGCACTCTGAAACTTTTGAATAAAACACTTTCTACCATAATGAGAATAGATATTACGTTATTGTTTCTAAAAGCATGAAAATTGTTTCCAATTCCTCTTCTAGAGATATTAATAAATTCTGCTACAAAAAAGACAAGTAATATCATAACTCTAGACACTATTTACAAAGAGAAAAGACACTATAGATGATAGCATAGCATCGTATCACCCATATAATTTTAGAAATTTAAGTCTAGTTTAGTAAGGTAAATTATCTACAGAGTTTTTAAATACGGATATATTTCTGAAACAAACTGCCTATAACATGCCGCTCTTTTACTTCTAAATCATTTAACCATTTAATAAAATAATTGAATTTTCAATAAAATTTATTACATCTGTACAGTTATTGAATTCATAAAATGCCAATTATTGAAAATAATAAGAGTAAAAACATTACTATTTCAGATCTTTGGAAGAGATTTTCAATAATGAGACTGAACTTCATGCAAGATTTTTATCTTTTCATACCAAACATTTCAGCTATTTTGTAGATTCTTAGAACATATCCCAATCTTTTTCAAAGAACATATATCATTTCACATTAATTACGGAATGCCATACGCGTTTGATTGCAGTTGTTTACCGAATGACACTAAAACTTTCAAGAACAAAATTTAATATTTTTCATCTTTCATGAGAATTTATGAATAATAGTGATATCTCATAAGAGCTTGACTTCGTGCGATGAAACAGTATCAAAAATGTAAAAATATTCCCAAATATCAATTACCATAGAAAATTTCAGATATTTTTATATAAAGTTATATTCGAAGATATATCACATCAGTCGAATTTGAAGACTGGCCAGATAAATCACATGATTTGGTACATTTCTGGTATATTTTCCGAAAACAGAAGTTTATATTTTTCATATGCAAATTATTACATAGAATCAATTAAATTTTATACCCATATTACTTATTTTTTACTGTACAGAACTATTTTAAGCTCAACATTCGAACTATTTGAAGCTCAACATTGATACATTTAACATAATACTACAATTACACAATGCAAAACTAAAAAATAAGCAGGATATGATAATCTACAGAAGATGACTCATTAAACTGTTCAAAAATTGATCACTTTTATATAATTGCATACATACTTCATATATTAAAAATATTTCACGTTTTTAGAAATGTAGCATCACGTTTTCCAAGATAATGCCAATCGTATCAGAATTAATCACCTAAGGTATGATGGGGTTAGTACTATCTTAAACTGTTAAACAAACGGTTAGGGAAGCGAGGGCTTGTTAAACCAGGATATGTAGATATCCTAGTAATGGTAGTTTAATCCTAGTAATGATAAAAGTTTGAGCATATAGGAAATCATAAGGCTTAAAATATACGGAAACACACAAAAAAAATTAGATCTAAAATTAAAGGCTTCTGAATCAGTCATTACATTCAAAAGTAAGCGCCGTTCAGGGCACCTAGGAAATAACCATCCAATAGTTGGAATAGGAAGAAAAAATACAAAGGCTAAAAACTGATTAACAAAAACCTTCGGAAAATGAATAAAAGATTATCTCTTATCAAAGTGTGACGTCATCTTATTAACTAAATGAAGAATCATAACATACTTCTTCTTATCTGTTAGCCTCCACTTCACAATCTCTACCCCTTCCGGTGATGTCATGCATGACATAGCTTCGTTCCCAGTAACGTCACTGGCCACGCCCGCACAGCACACAGCGCACACCACAAATGGCGGTGAACCCCCACTTTCTATCTACTGACAATCAATCAGACATTATAGCTGCAACATAGCAACAAACTAATCTGAACATTTGCCTTGAATCTCGAGTACTTTTGAAGTGCAATACCAATCTGTACGCTCGTGACATATCCTTGTTAAAGTTCCTTCTGGCAATACTTCACCCTTCTTATTGCTAGGTGAAGTGAGCAGAGTTCGACGATCGCTCAGATAATCCCTTATTATAAACTAATGCCTTCTTCGATCACGACAGTTAAAGACTTTAAAGGGAAAACCAAATTCTGTGTGACATATACAATACTGCTTGCTTGCCATTCCTACAATTGTTGCTGTGTTTTTCTACATACTATTTTCTGCATATCACCTATAATGTAAGCAATGAATTTTATTTCTTAAATTAGACTCGAAATTAAATATATGTTCTGTATAAGATTCGTATCTTAATGTTGTATACACTAAAAGCATAACATTCATCAACTCCATGTATATTTTCAGTGTTATACAAATACTTTCTTGTAATAAAAGAATCATTATTTTTTTAGCTAAAATAATCATTTGATTTCAGTATAGGAACATGAAGTGTAATAGATGCCTATGAACGTGTATTGGACCGGGTGTTCGTAAATACCTTTAACCCGAACCAAAAAAACGTCTTTATTAGTGCATTATGCGGACAGTGTTGTCGCAATATCTGATGGTGCTTGAGTGATGTTCTTTTGCAAGGCCACTACTGCTTAACAGGACGCAATGAGGAAGGGATACTTCTATCCCGTGCAATTAGTTTTTAATTGCAATTTAAAATTAGTAATTACAATTTAAAATAGTCTCACTGGCTCTGGAAGATAAAGATCGATTGTTTCTCTAAAGCAGTTATTATGGTCAATTCCCAAATCAGCCACCCAGGCTGTAGTTATAAATCATGACACAGATACCCAGACTACCTCAGAAATAAGGCAAACTTTGAACTTTCTTTATAAACACAACAAAACAATCATTTTTCAATGCATCCCTTCCCATGTATGTATCGACGGTTACGAAAATCCAGATTGACTAACCAAGAGAGGAACACTTGCACTACAAGGCAGTACACCCCTTCTTCCAAAGTCACTTATAAAGAACATTTTTGAGAAATTAATCTCAAATCTGACCAGGCAGCAAAATCAACAGACAAATCCTGGGCTAACATTCAAGACACATGGAAAACGTTTTGTCAAAAATCCCTTAAAGAGGTTGCGACAAACCTCTGACTGCAAACAGGTCACGATTGCATAGCGCGCCATCTTACTGAAATTGGCATCCTTCCATCTAGTATATGCCAAATTTTCAATTGATCTTCCCAATACAGCCGTATGTAACAACAACAAAAAAAATTTTAAATAGCATATAATGCACTTAATTTATATTTTTTGCTTTAATAAGCCGTATACAGTAAAAGAGGTTAAAGACACCCCAACATGCTGGTTGACAAATAAAATATAAATTGTGCATATTAATACTTATATATGCGAATAATCACTGTAACAATATAGCACATTTCTGCTGCTGATTTCAGTAGTTTGTACACCAAATCAGATAGGAAAGCGATGAAAATGTCTTTGTACTGAACTAAGCAGTTACAAAAGCTGCATTCGGCCTGCGTGCCCACTTTTGCCCACCTCTGTTCTAAATTGTAGGTCAGCGATTCTCAAACTTTTTTTCCTCCATGCACCCCTTTCGGCATTCTAGATGATCATCTCTACTCCTACAAACACATTTATTTAAATTTAGATTACTTTTATTGTATTTTACAAATTAAACATAACAAGTACAGAAAATGTTGATAAATACCTGCACTTGAATATAAGCAATAGTTTTGGTATATTCTTAAACTAAATCTACATATAGTTAAACAAAGGTTGACTACATTCCTTCCCACCTAAAACTATGAAATCTCTCCCAAATGGGATTGCTGTAAAGGATTTTTATGACGGCATTAGATCAGAACGAGGTAGGAAAACAAGCCACTTATTCTGTCCCTTTATGCCGCTGAAAATTTATAGTATGTCCATTTTGTCTTTGGTTGCGATCAATAACAATATTCTGCATCTTAGATTTACGATATTACTTTTATTAAAGTGTAAGTACTTATCAACATTTTCTATACTTTTTTGTGTTTAATTTGTAAAACACGTTAAAATTATGTAAATTTAAACAAATATCTATGAAGGAGTTGAGAAGATCATCTAGAATTTTAGTATTCTTCCGTAAATAAGGCAAAAATTTGATTAGTCTACAAACTTACCAGCGTACTACCTTCCTTTATTTACTTACCAGCAACATATGTTTTTAAAAAATTCATACTTTTTTAGAAAGACTCAATTACTTAATTATACTTGAATTTTTATTTATGTTTTTGTGTATGTTAAAAATAAGTTTTGCATGAAATAAGACGGTCTTCTACATCTAAAACTAAACAGACAAGTACCTTATCATAATATATCAGAATTTGAGAGAAATATTTAGTCAATGGCCATAAACATATAATTAGTCTTCAATTTTCAAGAATGTTTTCCCTTAAACTTCTTAAATTTTTAAACAGAATGTTTTTCTCTTGGTTGTAACGGAAATTAATTTTAATTAATCATTAAGTTTAAAATACTTTTAATCAATTTTCTACTGCGCCTTTGTAAATGTATACTAATTTAAATATGAGAACATTTACATTTAATATTTTTATTAAATGCTTTTATTACCTACACTGAATTAGATTCTATCATGTTTCCGATAAAATTTGACTATCAGCAAAATGCTTTCCGTAATACATGTTTCTTAATGTTAAAAATCTCAAACTTAAAGTTGCATTTTAGTTCTAGCAACTTTTGGCGACATTGCTTGTCGCGTACATATGGTTACAGAAGATAGCACTCATCTATATTTCTACATTGAACCATTCCACTGCAGTGTCTTGTCACATGCACATGGCTGAAGGAATGTCATACTCATCTACATTTCCTCTACTGCATCTACCAAGTCCTGGTTCTCCGGAGCTGTTTACATCGCACGTTTCAATTCCAATGAGGCTTAACAGTTAAGCAGATGTATAGTATGTGATATCCTATTTCCGCATCCCGAAGAGGCTTTATAGACCATCGGGGATACTGTGATGAAGGAAAGGGAGTAAATGTCGTTTGCCGACACGAAATCGATTTAATTGAAGTTTTTTCCGTTTCCAAACGCAAGCATTCTCTTAAAACACTTAATGAATCTGCATGCTATTTAATTTTGTGCTTTTTATTATGCAGCATCTATTAACATTGTAAAGGAAATTAGAACTACTCTGATTGCGCATTATCCCCTTTTTTATAGCAATTTGATTTAATTTGTAAGGAAAGCTTAATTAGTTTAATGAATAAAAATGTTTACATTTTCTTTCTTTTCTTATTTTGAGAAGAATTTCAGCAAATCATTTATCTTAACATTCTCCTTAGCTGTAAGGATATCTTTAACTGTTAAATAAGAATATGATCTAATTGTATTATGGCTAAAAACTATGTAGCTGCTAAATGGTTGAAGATATTAAATCTCAGCTACTAAGATGAAAGCATATTTAAAATAGAGAAGAATTTTAAAATCAAATGCAAAACAAAATTTCAAGCGTAATGACTAGTTTACATTTTAGGTAAATAACTAACTACGTCCTCTCGATTGATAAATCTTTATTTTCAAAGGAAACTGAATTCACTAAGCTCATTTATGGAGAAAACTTTAAATTTAACCTAATTTCTTTACCTCCACGAAATTTATCATTTATCATTAGTTAGGTAATATAGTTCTGCTGTAAATTATGTAAGTAAATTAAGCATTGTTTTTAAAATTCTGTAAACATATATATATATGTGTGTGTGTGTGTGCGTGTAAGAATAATAAGGAATATGTAAAAGATTAAATTAGCAACGTAAATTTCCCTTCTCAATTCTAAAAATACACTGTAAAAAAATTCTGCAACGTTACTAAAAAACCTCATGGAAACTGGGATGCCATAAGTTATTTGAGTAACAGTAACAGGTGCATTCTTTGTAACTTTGCAAGGTTATGCCTGTAATGGTTACATATTACAGCAAATAATTATATAAGCAGAACATATTTTTCTCATGTAAAATTCCAAACGATAAATCTTTAATGGTTACAGAGTATTTGCGTGTAATATTACAAATATTAATTATGTAAAAATAACATGTTTTTCTCATGTAAATTCCCAACAGATATATTTGTAACCGTTATAGGTTATTTATGTAAATAGTATAGCAAGTATTATAGCAAGTAATCATGCAAAAATAACATGTTTTTCTCATCTAAAATCCCAACAGATATATCTGCAACCATTACAGGTTATTTGCTTGTATTATTTCAGGAAGTAATTATGTCAGTATAACGTACTTTTATTATGTAATATCCTAAACTATGTATATGTATAGGTTAGAGATTATGCGCTTCTTATATCACATTATGTAATTACATATGCTGAATAATATATTTGTTACAACCGAAATACTAAAGGATTTATCTGTGAAGATAATAGATGTTTTATCTAAAATGATTGCTTATTATAATAAAGTATGTTGAATTCAGTATTCAGTATGTTTGAGTAAAAGAATGGTGTATATATATATATATATATACGTATTATATATATATCGTATTATATATACGTATTATATATATATACCATTATTTTTGTTTTAATGAAGAGAAACTTATGTCTGATATAACTGAAAGGATTTTCAAATTATTACCAATCTGAAGATGAATTTTGATTAATTTTAAAGTTTCATTCCTATCACAATAGAAATCCCTTATGTTACTAAGTATCCTTTATATTACATAACAGAAGATGATCTTAAATTTACATTTGTCTTATGAAAAAAGTTGAAAAAAAAAGCAGTATACCATTTTAGTATCAATTCATAAGGTATGTTCTAAAACTTTTTTCTGTTCAGTAATCTTAAGTGAAATAGACAGATACTGCTTTAGATTAACCTATTTAAGTAAATGTATTGCAAGTGCAGGATGATATGATTACATTACTACAGTACAAGATATTTGGCAAAGTACTTCTGTTAAGAACTCAAAACAGCCTTTCTCCATGCTTCAAAAAGATTATATTCTCTCCATCTCAAAATCACTATCTCCAGTAAGGAATATAACACACAGTAAGGAATATAACAATTCCAGTAAGGAATTAACAACTTTGAAATTACAATTAGTAGTTGCATAACTTTTCTTTTAATTTCCTTTGATAGTTTAATTAATAGTTAGAAATCTTTCATTAAAAATCAAATTTTATGCTTTCTAAGAACACAATTTCACAAACTGAATTTTTCAAGCCTTGCTTCCATTAAAATACTTAATATAACTCTGCCTTTAACGAACTTGTTAAAAAAATTAATACTTCAGTTCAGCTTAAAAAATAATGTATTTTCATTTTCTTATAATTTTATTCCCCCCGTTGCCGCAGATTTACAAACAAATATGTAATAAATCTAAGCTTAGTTTTTACAGTGCGTGCAACATTAATCAGTTTGTCATCACTTCCACACTAAATCAAGTTTTAAAATTAATTCTATGGATTAAAATCTTACAAATGAATTAATCATTCCTGAAATGTTTTATATCCGTAAAAATTCTCCCGTTTTGTGAAATAGTTTAAAATATTCTACAGTTAATTCTTTTCATTATATATCAGTTAATACTTCAAAGTTTTTAAAATTTATACAACGTTCACTTATATTATCATGAAATAAAATGAAGTTTTGGAGTAAAAGTAAATAAATAATTTCAAAGTTCAATAACGTTATAATTGCTTATATGAAAAATTAATTTAAGAATTAATCTTTAGGATTCGGGGATGTTAAATTCTAAGGCTAGAGCTGTCATTTTATGTATATGAAAATTTGAGTTAATCAATTAATAGTTGAGAAAGTGATTTTTATGTTTTTAATGTTTCATTGCCATGAGTTAGTTTAAATTAATTAGAGGGGAAATAAATATTTCTGAAAAGAAAGTTTCACTAAAGTAATGCTATTCTGTATTATATCAAGTCATTTAATTGTTTGCCAAATGTCAGAAGATAAATTGTTCCATATTCCAAATGTGAATTATTAATTAACTAGCAGCTTTGCTGCCAGCCTTCGTCTGGCTTTTAAATGTACCGGAAAAATGACTGAAGGAAACTCCAAACGTTAAATTTAAAAACTGCATAGAATTTTACTCTGCAGAAAATCTTCATAAAAACGTTATTACGTATAACAAAATTACAATGAAATAAGCAATATCCCTTAATACAAATATTAATTATCATAATAAATAAATTAACCAACTTCCCAATGCAAAACTTTTCAATATCTTACAAACAGTGAAATAAGCAAAAAATAACATAAAAGAAACTCAAAAAACAAAAAATTCCGCGCAGAATTTTACTCAGCAGAACAACTTTATAAAAAACATCAATAAAAATGTATTATATATATAAAAATGATAATAAAAAAATAATAATAAAATGAAATATGCGAGTCTCTTAAAAAAAATGACATAAGAAATATGATGAAAAATTGTTGTCAAACTCATATTTCTAAAAGAATGAAACTATTCAAATGATGCGATTTCATCAAAAATCTATCAATAACAATAAGAAGGAAAATTGTTGCCAAAATCACATTTTTAAAGATGTGAGATGTGAGAAGTGTACTCGGAAGCTTCATTTAAAAATTTTTTTTTAAATACAAAATATTATCATTTTTCCAAAATTCTTTTTTTAAAAGCAGTCGCAAGGATGAAAGTTTAACGTGTCCAAAAATCAAAGAAAAATAAGCTTTAAATAATAAAAGCTTTTAATAAATTTTAAACATAAACTTTTTTAGAAAAAAATCCCGCTGAAAAGGTGTTAAGCTCACTTTGTTAAATAAATTCGTTTTTAATCGATTTATTGAAACCCGAAATTTATTTTAAGTTCGTAAAATAAATAAGTGCCTACGTTTCATGACGATGTGAAAATGGAGTCCGTAGAGTAAAATCGCGCTTTCCTATAGGCCATTATGTCTCAAAATGACGCGATTTCGTGACAAAACATAAAATAAAAAAAATTTCGAATTCGAATTTCGAAAAAATCGCTTCGATGTACTCTGGCTCTTGTCTAGATGTCCCTATGGACCAAATTTCGTAGCCGTGGGTTTATTAACTTACGCGCAGCGCGAGCGAAAGACACATACACACACATACAGACTCTTTGTTTTATTATATGTAGAGAAGAGATGATTTGCAGTATTCATACTCTTAATGAGAGATATACGATCAAATGA
The DNA here is from genome assembly GCF_044657685.1 of Stegodyphus dumicola. NCBI lineage: Eukaryota > Metazoa > Arthropoda > Arachnida > Araneae > Eresidae > Stegodyphus > Stegodyphus dumicola. Next base: position 110,636,902 of record NC_140777.1, on the reverse strand, counting down.
GAATTGTTGAGTAAAATTTTAGATAATGTTTTGTAGGGGTAGTCTGACCAACTATCTAAAATTAATGTTGGAATATTTAAAAAATGTGTTTAATGATTAAATTATTGTATATTTTATTTTGAGTTTAATTTGTGGTCTACTGTAGGTCAGCCTTGTGATCCTTTCGGTAAACATGGGGCGTTTTTCAATTTGAACCTGGGTAATCTTATTGCGGTAGCAGAAAAATTAATTTTAAGTATTTTGTGACTATACGATCGGCGTACTTAATTTATTTGAACTCGTGATTAGACTACTTTAGTGGAAGATTTATATTTCCCTGATGTTTCGAAGAGTTCAGTATTTTACAAAATGTAAAGTATATTAGGGCTATTTCTAGATCTGTGTTGAAATGTATGTGTTTTCAGGTTGGAGAGCTGAAATAGTTTTATTTTAGTGAGAGATAGCAGACTGATGATTTTGTTGCGGAAATGCATTTTCACATTTTGTTTAGATAAATAATCTTTGAATCTACCAAAGCACCAGGGAAGATAATTTCTTTTCATTCTTTGATTTAAAGAGTTGGGAGTTGATGTGTTAAACTTTTCGTTTTTCTGAGTTGTGGTTTTAAATGAATTTTGTGTAACTTAAGTTTGGTTTTCACCAAGCATTAAAAAGTTAAGAATAAGTTTCGTTTTTTTATGTGAGAGTACTTAGTTACAGTTTTAGTTTTTTTATGTCGCGGCATCGAATAAGAAGTCAGTTTAAAAGTTTAATGTAAAAGTAATTTTAACTTTTCTTTTCTACGTAACACAATCAAACTCTATATAATATATTCTGTCTTTACTCGTTTATCTTCCGTCTTTTCCTATTAATTTTACCCCTTGCAAACGGAAGGAAGAAAATACGCGGTATACCCTGTTCCTGAAGACATACCTTAAATAATAAATGTAGCATACAAAAAGCACACATAAAGACACATTTATATTATTCTGTTATGTAGTTCAAATTATGTGTGAATTCCAGGAATATTTCTTTTACTTGCACAATACGATTTCCTATTTGTGTATACATATTACATTGCTATTATAAGGTGGAAATAACGCGACAGACGAAACATGCAAGTAAGTATCGACTAAAATTTCATTAATTAAAGGGGAAATGTTGAATTATAGAAACATTTACTTTTAAACTCCGCTTAACCTAAATCTCATTTATTATAAAATATGGAAAAAAAATAACATTGAATCAGTAACTCCAAAAACAAGTTTTCTGACTTAATGTAGTCAGATCAATCTTTTTAAATCAATCAATCTTTTTGTTGCTTCAGTCTTTATAGGTAAGTGCGTATTTAATAAAAAAAATCATTTTAATCACATTAAAATAATTTTTATATTTAAATCAATTTAAGTATGGGAAATGTATCCAAGTGTAATTTTTAAAATCAAATCTGTCTAAGAGATTATTTTCAAATACAAATGGCGAACACCTTCCTTCAGAAAATAATTCATATTCCTGATATTATCAAATGACATCAATATTGAACATCTTCTCTTACAGACAATAACTTCCAAGCAGTGGGTAATTTTTATAGAGGATTCACTGTACTTACATATACTCGTGAGACTTTACAGATTGTAACTCATGCTGTATGTTCAATATTATGTTCACGTTGTATGTTCGATGTAACTATTTCCTTAAAGGATAATTAAGAGAAGAACGTATCGACGATTCTAACAAAATTTGAAAAGTATTGTGCAGTGAATTCTTGATAATATTCTATAAAAACGTTTGGTAATAGATTACTACTGATGTCAAAAAAAATTTCTGAAGCTAGCAATTTAATGCAGTTTGTGGTTTATTGTGAATTTTTAGTCCAAAGGTACAATTCGCGCACGAGGATTATTAATTTCGTTTTGCCATTTTTCGATGACTCACTACAAGCGTTATTTCCCTTTTCAGATTTTTGCCACTAAATATTATCGCCCTGTATTATATTTAAAGAAATTAAATGATGAAGAATCTGCATGAATGCATGTATGTTTCTCGCATTGTGATAAAACAACGGTACCTAGAGCCATTAAAATTTGAATAACGTAATCTTCCATATAAAATATGGGCATGTGAAAGCCCTAATTTGAATTTGAAATTTGTTTTATTACCGGTTTTATATTTTGTTACCCTTCAACGAATTTTTGTTAACAAACAAAACGATTTCAAACCAAGCAATGGCAACACTGTACGGAAAAAAATATTTTTTTTATGACCAGCGCTCGAGACTCTATATCGTAAATCTAAACGTATGCATGCTCGAAAAAAAGCTGCTTTGGACGTAATTTAACATCTGAAACATTTCAGATTTTTTTTAATTTTGTTTTTAAATTTTATTGTTATTATTTTTTATTTTGCTGTGTTTTGCAGATTTTGCATTTGTTTTTCTTCTTACCTCCCGTCAGCCTATATACTCGATTGGTAAGGGAAATAACATATTCAACCCAAAAATTCGATAGTGAGTTTTCAGTGAATAAATAACAATTAGAATCCCCACAACATGTTTTTACTTTCTTTGGAATGACGTTTGTCCATGACGAAATTTTCGTCCGCAGTAACTCCAAACTTCCAAAAATGTCTCTTTTCTGTATTTTAAAGCATTTATATAATCAAGATTTTACTTTCTGCATTCATGTAAAGAGTTGATTTGATTTGGGGTAAAATCGAAAAACCAAAAGTGGTATTTTAGTTCCGGTTTTTCATTATTAAGCATAATTAAGTATATATTATGAGATAATCTAAAACTTCTCGACCTGGTATTTAAAACACCATATTGCATTTATAAGCATTAAATGTATTCTAGGAGTTATGCTAAATGGACGACAATAAGCTCATTATGAAGCTCATTATGAAGGAATTAAATCTATTAGTCTCAAGCTTCAGTTTTTCGTTGGTTTGTGTTCGAACACTTTTCAAATAAAAAGATGCTTCCACCACATGTTACCACTATGTATTATTTTTAAAGAAATCAGATAATAAGTACACATAATATAGAGAATGTAAAATAATGTATAGCAACACTTCTTGGAGATTCTAAACATATGTTGCTTTAAAAGATTTTATAATTTTTTCATTGAAAGTTTTGTGGCATAAGAGAAAGGAAATAATATTTAGTAAATAAAGCTAAAATGACAAATAAAACATTTGGTCATCTTATTAAAAAATTTAAATACTGATATCATAAACTGAGGAGAGACTGAAAAAGAAATATGTGACAACACTTAACACTCTATTGGAAATGATGCTTTTAATTATTTTGTGATTGTTAAATGCTTGATTTATAAATCCGAAACACTGTACTTTGTATGACAAGAGGATATATTACGACTGATGAGATATTTTCAAATCAAATATGTGTAGTTATCATTAGCCACTGTATGGAAAAACAGAATAATAGCAAATGCACAGTCTTTATAATTAACATTGAGTCAAAAAGTTTATAAGCAAATTAGATTTTATTTACAAACGATCATCATTAACAGGATGTTTACGCAACGTTCGCTGCTGTTCCGTCAATTCCATAGCTGAAAATGCAACTAGCAGGAGGCCATATCAGGTTTCTTTTTTCTGTAAACACTCATAAATTTATTTAAACTGCAGTATTATTAATTCTCATTGGGTGTAAATTCTTATGCGTCCATCTATGTAAATTTTATTTAATAGTTCAAAAATAATAGTACAAAATAAACCATAATTATTATTTTATTATGATTCGTAAAGTATTTTACATTAATTAATCTGTTGTTGTGATTTAAATCTTCACTACAACTTTTCCTTTTCGCATTCCTCGCCGAATGCAAATTAAGTTGGGTATTTAAGCTTAAGGTTTTGAATTTTTAGATTAGAGCGTCTAATAATAACTTCTCGTTATTAGGATATATTTCGCTGGCCGTTGCATTTTTGCTAACTAAATAAATATGCACCAATAAAATAACTGAGACAGCAAGATTTATTTAATTTGTAGCTTTCGAATACGTTATTAATATTTGAATTTGATTATCTATTATGTTAATTTAAATACCAATAAGTAATAGAAGTTTTGCCTTTAGCACACATTATGCCTTTTCTAATATTAAATCAGGATAAATATAAAAGATTATTTAGCATTCTGTTGTGTTTTGTGAGTTGTTTAATACGTTGCAATAGATCACTGCAGTTCTTTGGCTTCCAGTTATAACAGAATTCTACAGATTGATATACATTATTTCTTTTTAATGATTTCAATGTTACTAACTTCCCCTCAATTTCTCGTAATTGTCTCAACTTGGCGAGGGATTGATAATGGGGGAATGGGCGAAGGACGTCGGGAGTTCCTTCTGGTAGGGTTACTCTAGGCGTGAAAGCCATTCCTTTTAGCCCAGCTAAAACTACATATAAGGCGATGTCGAAACTATTGCAAAACTTCAGATTTACAGCGCTACGATGCCTGGATACCTCATCGCCAACCAGATGTCTTATCGCTCATCACGTGACATTGGTCACACCCCCTGCATCTGCTATCCTGTCTCCACGAGAACTACGTTCGGCATTTCCTTACCTGCAGCGCTCCTAGAAGCACCAAAGTTCGATAGCCGGAACACAACCTGCGATTTTGCAGGTTAATCGCGGCAAATAAAGCAAGTTGGAGTTGGAGATGGTAGCCTTCTACCTTTTGGTGCTTCACATCTCTTGACAAATAGAAGCTGTACCAGTCTCCGTTTTCCACGAATCACATCTCCAAAACCTTTGGAAGGCAACCGGGAGGTGTTATTGCTTCTGGGGGTAATCGTGCTTAGCATATTACTTTGAAGAGACTCATAAGTGGACACCTCTAATTCCTTAAATTTGACCGGGAAATAAGATCTACGCCCATCTGTAGAAACCGAAATAATAATCATTTCACTCCTGAACATCTCATCTGCTTGAGACATGTAAAGGAGGACCTACTTTCGTTTTGGTTATATTGACGTCTCTTGGATTCATCCGGTCTAACCTTGTGCCTAACCAATAAAGATTAGTAACAACGACAAATGTTTTATTAAGAGGATTAAAAGGAAATTATTACATTCGAATATAGCATTAATTTCAGAATGATGTGTTTGTAAACGAGCGTTTTCCATTTTTTTTTCTGAAAAAGAACCCGACCACGATTGTTCAAAAGTTCAGATAAACAGACCTCTGTTCTACGCAGTATTTTATAGTCTCAAAATTACCTACGTGAACTTGGAACATTTTATGCACTTCTTATTTTCCGAACCATTTACTCTCGATCTCGAATTCCAAGTTCGTTGGGAAAACGTGTTTTTCGTTCTAAAATTTTAGTTTAAAGGCCTATGATTCTGTTTTCCAAGAATCCTCGAAGGAATTCATACAGCGCCCTCTGTACTCTAATGCACTGTCCAAGACCACAAACGATAAGAAAATGAAATCGAATGTTCACGAATGCAGTTGAATTTTCTTTTCCGAAGTCTTAACGTGGAGTATTTTATTTACTTTTATTCTTTTTATTTTTAAGTTTCTTTCCCTCTTCCCTTCTCCTTTAGAACGAAAACTGCCCTTTTCTGTATTCATGAAATCCTCCTCGAAAGCCAAATCTGCCTCTTAGCTTAGCTGCGCATATGCGAACTATGTAACGACTTCGGCTTAGCATATTTATAAAGTTCTTTGCTCAACGTTATCGTCTGCCAAAGGAAGAATAAATCGATACAAAAAAATCATTGTTTTATCTTTTCTCTTCTATCACTCTTCTTTTTTTTCAATCAATAGCAGAGGCACAGATTCCAGCCGCCTTGAGCAAGTTAGAAACTTTTTTTATGGAAAGTAGATGAAAATGCAACGTAAAATCAAAAGCCTAGCTTGCCATGAAATCTGCTTTCAGTGGCATATAGGAATATTTGATGCATTAACGAAAAAGGAAAGAAGAGTAGATATGCTAGTATTTTATACTTTTTCATGGAAATTAGTCTTTGTAAAAGTTTCTAGCATAGTTTTTTTGAAATATTCAGTTTTATTTTCGATACCAAATTTCTGCATATTTCATAGTTTTATGAAGAATTGCATATATTTTGACACTTCATAAGTGAACATGGCAAATGAGTAGTTTAGAATTCTTAGAAAATTCTGTATTATAAAAGGTGTAAAATACATTCAGGATCAAAGACTTCTTCGCTGTGAATAGATTTGACATCATAAGTTCTTTCTAACTTATCTTTCATTTACATAAGCTAAAATTTTATTTTTGAAGGCAAAGAACAAAACTGTTCTCAATAATACAAAGGGAAATAAAAATACAAAACTTTTAGAGACGGTTTTCGTGATAAATATAATATTGTAAAAGGGTTCTAACTCATTTTTATTCTCAAGAGCATTCTCTCACAAAATAAAACGTAAGCACTAAAACTTTTGTTTCACTTAATTGAATTATTTCTTGACATTAACTACGATCAAATATTTTTCTCAGTGAGATAAAAATATCTCTATATTTCGTTATATAAATGCACATTTAATCATTTTAGACTTTTTTAAACCAAAACTTTCATGAAATACACTTTATATTTCAATTTGTTTTTTAAATTTACAACACAAAATATAATTTAAATAATGTATGCATGAAATGCAGCTAATCAGGTTCCTAAATTTGATCATTTAGCTTTAACTTCTTTGTAATTTTCTGTTCTGTGAACAATTAAAAAGTAGTTAATATTTGCAAGTGTTTGTGTAACAAAAATGTACTTTTCCAGCGCTATTCCGTTGATGTTTGTAAAGTAACATAGAATAGTTCCAATTAGAAATTCTGTACCTCAAAATTACTATATGGTTCCGAAAACCTATTTCGAAAACAACTATAACGTCTTTTACATGAAAGTCTTGATTTTTTTAGCACCTAAAATAATTTTTAAAGAAATTTAAGCACAGAAGCAAAATAATTTTATACTACATTATGCTCACTATAAAAGCTTTAAATGAGAGATTTCATAAATTTAAAGGCCCATCTTGGTTTCCATACATTGCCTAACTATATTTTGCTCTGGAGAATTATTGTCATTGCAAACTAAATTAAACTGTTACTGAATTTCAGGTAAAAAATGACATAAATGTGTCTGTGTACTATGGCAAAGCCTCCAGGGCTATCTACCGAAGGAGAGGAATGCCTTCGTGGAGAACGTTCTAAGGGAAACTGGCTCGTAATCACGTTACACATGGGGAAAACCACGAAAACCCCATGAAAGCAGCCCGTTCTCGGGATTGGAACCTCGGACCGAACTACCAGTGTTCAGCGACTTTACCGCTCGGCCGCTGATGGGTCAAATGACATAAAATACAACTACAGATTTATTGTTTACTAGTTATGTTTTCAAATTATGAATAAATGGAAAACTTTGTATGGAATTTTTTGATTCACGTTGATAAAGAAGCATTTCTGAACAGATGGCATCAGTTGTTAAAATACTAGCGGATTACAGGAGGAAAAATCATGCATACATGTACAAAAATTAATATATTAATCCGAATTTAGAAGACTAGTCGTTCTTTAATGTATTGACTGGACGAACAGATTAGTGGCGAAAATAAGAGGCCCCATAGGTAAATGGTGCACAGTATATTTTTTGCTAATTTAAATGCATAGAATAAAATAAACTACTAGTGTAATCGAATAACGTTTCTCAGCTGTTTTTTAGTAAAAGAACTGAGATTCTTGTGATAAATATCAAATAAATAGCTCAATTTTTATAAGCTATTATTTAGCTCACTCACGAGTTTGTCGCTAAGGGCAAAGGTTCGTCATCAATTCTATCGAGTTCATAATTTGTAATCAGACTATTTGTAAATGACAATAAAGATTGGTGAAGCAATATTTTCAAATCTGGATTTTAATTTTTTTTATATTTAATGTGTAAAGAATATTTTAATTTTAAAAGTTATTTTAATTCTGAAAACTTTTCCTGTTAATTCTTATTTTCACTTACAACCCCCTACCAGAATGAGTTTTTAGAATCTCCTTGAATGCAAATGAGTTAGAAGAAGTATTTAAGGAAGGATCAATTTACTTCTTGAGAGAGGGCTAGGAATCCTCAGTAGCGCGTGTTTGCCTTCGGGATAAGTCTCTCTTAAAGCTGTTACGATTGGCCGTATTATTACGCTCTTTTTTATATTCGCCGGCTAGTTTAAATTAAGCGCCAATCACGTTAGATACTTGTGTTTAGCTTCGGCTAAGTCTTCTTTAGTTTCTTATTTATTATTCTCAGTTCAAGTCACGAAGTTTTGCATGTATCTCCATTTAACAAGCAAATTAAAACCTCACAAATTTACGGTTTTCACTTCGGACAGGGCAGAAAGAAATCTTTCAACTGAAATTTGTGTAAAATCTTTAATGTAAATTCAGACTTTGGGGAGAATTTTCAAAATCGCTGAATTTTTTCGTGATTTGCTTTCATGATCTTAAAGCTTCGACTTCTAAGAATGTATCCCTTACAAAGTTGTGAAATTTTTACAGATTATAAAACAAACACTTTAAAAATAAATAAAAGTAATTAACATTTGCAAGTGTTTATGTGATAAAATGGTACTTTTTATTACATAAAATTTACATACATTTTAATCTTGAAAATGCTAAAAAATTTTAAATGGGGACTTTTCTAAATTTTTTCAAAAATACATCAAGAAACGGATACAGAAAGGAACTTATCAGTTCGATTTTCGCAGTACTAAAGAACTTAGTTCCAAGGTTATGATATCAGGATGCCATGCAATTTTGTTTGCTTCTGTAGAGATTTCTCTAAAAGAGATTTTATATTTAGTTATTTATTTATTAGTCTCATTCTTCTTACTGCAAAGTATTATTTACAAATACATTAAGTGTATTATAGAAAATTTCTGTTAGTTCACAAATCTAGCTCCCCACTCCAGCATTTTACATATATAATTTCATTTAGAATTACTTTTCCTTTATTAATTTAGAAAAATAAAAACAGGATTGATTTACGTTTAAAATTATTTGAAATAAAATTTAACCCGTGATTTTTAATTTTTCCTTTTTATAAGTCTGCACATTTTTCTTAGCAACTCATTTTAAAAATTAATTTTATTAATTTTATTGTAGTACTTAATATCACGTTATTTTATGGGAAAATTCTAACATTAAAAATATATGCGTAAAGATTTGAAATTTTTAGAAGTTGTAAAGCAAATACTTCATACTTTTTAAAACAATAATGATTAAACAAAATATTATTAAGCGACTTCGTAAGTTTTCTTTTTTAAAACTAGCCACATCTTTATGATTTCTTTCAAAACTCTAACATTAATATTTAACCATGTTCAGTGACAATATTGAGCTCAAATTTGCAAACACTTTTATTGTGGATGAAAATATAGTATGGTGAAACGATGTTTTATTAAGTTAATTTAGATAATTTAAAATTTGTTGTTAAAATGAGTTTTCTTACATATCTCAGTTTTTATGAGTAAACTAAAACAATTAAAATTTTACTGTTTGCACTATCGGGCAGAGCTTCAAAATATTGCAAATGAAGTTAGCATCAGATTTTAATGTATTTTCAATTTATTCCATTTTATTCATTTAGTTATTTATTTTTACCATTTATCATAACAGAATCGTTGGAAGTAAAAGATAAGTTATTCATTATTGAAAGATGAATTTTGAATTGAATAACATTATTCATATCTTGTCTTTGAAACTAAAAACATGAAAGCAAAAAAATAAAAATAAAAATAATCTGTAAAATAACTTTTTATATAAAATTCATAAAGTAATTAATGGACTCAAAGGAGAAAAATAATTTATCATATACTCTAATAGGAAACAGTTATAGGTTAATCATAGTGTATCATATAGTAAGTCATAGGGTAATCACATTATATTATATAGTTAATAGGATTAAATAATTATCTTTATAAAATTAATCTACAGCTTTATTTCACGAATAATAAAAGGGTGGGCATATAAATAACGAAATCGAAATATTGTCAAAAATAAAAGCTATTATCTTCATAAATTTATCAAACATAAACCACACGTTTATTACTAGTGATGTGAAAATTTGTAAGTGAATTTTCATAACAGACTTATTTAATATTCTGTTCCCGTTAAATTACATTATAATCTTTCGCTCTTTATTACTTTATAAATTTTTAATTAAAAGCTTAATTTTTATAAGTGTTAAATAATAGCTTATTTTATATAAACCTTTACAAATTTTAATACCTTTCTCAGTGAAGTTTTTCTGATAATAGAGCCACCTGCACAATGTCGATAGACTTCTTAAGAGCTTTAAACTTTGCAGGGTATCGAAGAGATGGAGATGTTATGTTAATAGAGTTCAGTAGAAGATTTTGTTTAACCTAAAAGAGAAGTACATACTTTGCCATTCATCTGGCGCTTCATAAATGACTAAGGCTTCCATAAATCTTTTCAAGGTATTAAATAGATGAATGTTTGTTATGTTTTCGAATTTCAGTGTAAACGATTTTGCTTAACCTACAGGAAAAGGACTATACATATTATTTGGCAATTCCTTTAAGCTTAAATCACAATGAATATTCTCAGGTTATCAAATAAATGAATGTTTAATAGCATTTTAATAGTAAGTAGGCGAGTAGCAATAAATACACCCACATCAGGTTAAGAGTAGAGGTCCAGCGCATATTTGTGTAAATCTAATGCGGTAGGAAGCCCACAGTTTGACGGCAGTAGACGTAACACAGGATGGTAACAGGATGACATTTTCGCCCTATAATGATGATCGCGAAACAAATTATAAAAGATTCGCAGTTACCTCAGAAAGGAAAAAATCTCTCTCTGATCGAATTAAAAACAGTGTTGATAAAAATTTATCCATGCCAGTGATTCAAATTTTATTAAATAACGCACTAGTGATTGCATTATAGGATACAAGACGCAAAGTAGTTTATTGGCAGAAAATGTGTTTCGAAAAGGTTTTAATGCCACGGAGTGATTGGTGTTGAAAGAACGAGAGGTCGCTCAGAGTAAACAGTGTGAATGCCTACAGAAAGTAACCCTACGTGTGCAAATGAAAGCTAGAAGGTGGTTTTCTTTGTCGTGAAAAATCTACACGCACAAGCAATATTGGGGACGGATTTCTTAAAATATGCGGAGATGAAAATTAATTTTTAAGAAGCTACTTTGCAGTTGGGCATGAACAAGCTAGTAGAAAAGAAGGGCAGTCGTCAGCTTTAAAGTTGAAGGAACTGAACTCCGACGAGAAACTGAAGCTGGAGCAGTTGGTAAGACAATTTTTGGAATTATTTGATTACCTTCCAGGGTTAACGCAAGTGCTAAATCACTGTATAGATATTATAAATCACCCCTCCTTCCGAGCAAAACCACTATGATAAAGTAAATGAAGAGATTAAGGATGTTAGAAGCCAAAAATCTTCGAAAAATGGTGATTCAAGATTTTTGCATTTCCAAATTCTCTACACATTTAGCTTTTTGAAAACATCATTCTTTAATCTCTATAAAATTAGAACAGCAAAAAATCTAGTTTCAATTTATTATCGAATGCTTTGATGAATGAGGATTTTTACATAAAAATGCTTTTTTCTCCAATTTTTTTTTTATACTCGATGAATTTTTTCTCAGGAACTTTACAGGTATGTAAAATTTTTATGGATTATTTTTTATGTTTCCCAATACTTACCTAAATGAGGTTTTTGTGGCAAACTAAGAAGAAAAATTTTCGCAATGAATTTTTTTGAGAAAATTGCTAAGTTTGACCATGCCTAGTACAATAGTCTGTCTATATATTACTCTAAAACTCAAAAGGTCTCAAAAGCTCATTTCAGTATAATCAGATCGGTGTACTTTAATTACACAAAAAATTTCAAAATTATATCTGTAACAGATTTTGAGAAAAGATACATCGAAAATGGCCAATTTAACATTGTCGGTATAGGGTGTTCCGACTCCCCTTAATGAAAAGCATATTGAAAAATGTTAAAAAGTAAAATCATGATATCCGTAAATAAGCCCGATAGTACTATGACGAAAGAAAAATAATCTCCCATCGACAGATTTTAAAGCTTGCCTTTGATTATAGAAAACTAAATAGCTTAACAAAATATCCCGTTTATCCATTACCAATAATTGAAGAAATCTTCAAAAACATTTAATGACTCTACGAGTGGTAACCGAACTAAAAGGTGGTGGAACATAATTCGTCACCAAGATTTAGCAACTGGGTCCTCGTATCCCCAATCGCCGTTCAAAAGATGAAGTATGTTGCCGAAAGAAATACCGTGCTAGAATACCTCTTTTTCGCGTGCATTCGTCATATAACTGGAAACACATCGGGAGGTTCAAATTCCGGCAAAAATGTTGCACGCTTTTTACGGCATCTACGTCGATAAACCTAACATTTCTACAATATATATAGTATTTTAATAGTTTTCAGAGCTAATATATAATCAAGAAAGCAATTCTACTGCAGTTTTTGAAAAAATAATTAAAGAATAAAAGAATGAAATATTAATATTAAAATTCAGGAAGTCTCAGCAAGTGATTTATGTTGTCTTTTAACTTTCTAATAAACCAACAATAAAAGTTCTGCATATTTTTCTGCAAGGTATAGCTTTGATTTTCCTTTGACTAAGATGAAACAAATTCCCTTTTAAACGTTCGCTACAAGAGACATTCTTCTTAGATAAGCAGCTCCAAGTATGTTTGTGCTTAATTCAAATTACTGTTTGAGTAAGGCTCTCTTATAATGTAAACAAGATTCAGTTTAAAGACTACGAAAGCTGTGTGTGTATATAGGGAGTAGCATAGTGCCATTATTAACTCACTAATTAAAATTAAACATCATTCCAGAATAAAACTAAAAATAATTCAACATTTTAACAAAAACTGTATTGAAACTATATTGAAACTTTTATTTTACAAATACATTTTAAATTAGGAATTAATGACCGTTTTCAGTGAGATGAATAATTCGTTTTTCTAGGTTCCGAAGTAAAATAAAAGATCACTTCAAAAATGGCTTCCGTTCACTATTCTAGTTTAGCCACAATTTGCTATTATCGCCCCCAGCATCGCAATGAATTTTGAAAGGTTTGTCGGATGTGTTTAAGTATATAATCAATCAGATGTTTTTATACTGTGATATGACATATTTGGCAAATCTCCAAACGCTCAGTTTGTCTCTAAGCGATCAATGACTTGACAGAATTCTATACATAGTTATGTCGTTTATGTTGAATTATAGGTCTTCAAAGAATGTTACTGAAAACAAAGGCAAGCAGTTTTTTGATGTGGATGTTTTAAAATACTCTGTAGGTATTGCCGAAAGAAATACCATGCTAGGATTTCAGAACAATAAGAAGGACAAACGCTTTTAATTTATTTAAGTATCTCTATAAAAGATGGCTCTAGGGATTATTTAACCATCCCTATACGGTATCCTGATTCAAGATAGCTAAAAATTAATAAGCAGACTAATATTTTCCGGCATTTTATCGAATTTACAATATAGCATAACTATCAAAATTCGTCACGTCTTCGTATTCCCATTAATGGTTAATCGCTAAACACTCAGTAAAATCGACTAACAATCGAAAACAGCTAACACTGGTAATGGCGATAAAATCTCTAAACACTGGTAGTTCGACCGTGTTCAGATATCAGGGAATGGGATGGGTGAAAGGGTTTTTAATAGATTTCCCCATGTGTAGCGTAAATACAAGCTAGTTTTGTTTAAAAGCTGCTCCACGAAAGCATTCCTCCCGTAAGGCTGATAGGCTGATTTGCAGTAATCCAAATAATTGTACCCAAAGTTTGTTAAGGAATTTTTAATGTAGCTATGTTCGCAAGATACCGCATTACCTTTAAAAGAATACAAAACACCTTATTATAGATGCTGAAAGTGGCAAAACTAGTTTTAACAGATGCTGTGAAAGTGATAGTTTAAAGCAGTTTTGAATTCCAAGTAATAACACAGACCAGAATATGGGACAGAAAACTACATAATAAATTCTTAAGAAACTCCATATAATTTTATACATTTCTGTCCTAAGTACCCTACCATTTATTGTAAATTGATAGAAATAAAAATTTTAAACGATTACTGACTTGCAACTCACCCTATAATTACTATTGAATTCAATAATTTTGTACGTAGCTTTTGATGCATTTTCCAATCAAGAGAAAAATCATTTATTTCATTTTAAAAGTTCCAGTTTTATATGCAAAATATTCAGTCAGATAAAGCTTCAATGCGTTTCAGTGTTTAAATAAGTATGTAAAAAAAGCTACAGTTCAAAGGTAAGTTTATCTGTGAATAATTATTTTAAAAATGCTTATTACCACAGTAAGTCAAAAAAACATTATTCCATTTCATCGGGTGTCTGGCCAATTCTTTAAACTGCTACCAGGTTAGGGTGAAAGAACTGAAAGGAATGAGTCAAGTCGTAAATGTGAATGAACGTATTTGACTTTGATACGAGTATCAGCATCACTACGAGGCCTTGTTCGAGATTAAATCATTAGCTTATAAACTGCACAGATGCATGCAGTTAACATTCATAGTTTAGATAATGCACTGGTGGTATTGTTAAGTTAAAACTTACTTAGCTGTCTCATTGCTTTTCTTTAGACTACCTTGAGTAATTTACATTTTAATTTTCACCAACAGTAGCTGCCGGCTTTCAAGAACTCAAGTATTATTAAAAACAGCGAAACACATAACCTAACTTTCATCTGAATAACTCGACTGCGGTTTATATTAATTTTAAGCCTACACATTTAATAGATATAAACTTTACTTCCGATTCACAAGATGATTATGCGAAGGACTTCTTTACACAATATTTTTAAGTTATATTGGACATTGCTGAATGCTTTCCCTAAATTACTGCTTCGTTAAAATCTTAAACTGAAATTATTTTGCATTCTGATGAATGCTTATGAAACCAAAAGGAGCTTATAATAAAGAATTAGTATACAAATAACATGTTAACTAAAACAAACCTTCTAGTAGACCTCTTACATTCGCTGGCGTAATAATCCAGAAAACAATAGAAATTTAGAAATATTTTTTTTCAAAAGTTTGTTACTGTCAGATCATTTTGAAAATAAATGCTTTTCCTGGAATCTTAATTTATTCTACTATTCAGTGCGTACGGTTTAGGAATGGATTTAATGCATACATTACCGATGATAGCTCGAATTTATTTTACCAAAAGAGACACTTTACAGTTTTGGAACTGTCCACAAAAATACTCGTGGAACTCTCCTTAGCATCGCAGAGTACACCTAGTAATTACACTTCAAACTACTAACAACGTTAGACACAGTACAATGAAAAGCACTTCTAAAGAGCGAGGCTCGTGCGGATATATTTAAGTAATCCAAATTCGACTCTGAACTGAAAAAAACTGAGAACTGATGCTCTCCCTGGCCCTATATAATTTTATCCCGGTCTCCGAGAAATTTCTAGAACTTTCCACTTCTCAGAATTACGGAACGGCATATAAGGTTGTAGTTGCATATAAGGACAGGACACGGTTACAGTTATACATAGGACTCAATTACAATTATTCAGTTACAGTACCAATTATAACTATACAGGGACCGGACCCTAATGTAGCCAAATGGTCGCCAAGTTTGGCGACATTTGGTGATTTATTGCCAAATTAGGCGACAAAAATCAATTGCCAAAACCATCGCTAGCTTAGCAATACGTCGTCAGTTTAGCGAGATTGCCATTTACCTCAATGTAAAATAGACTCGCCCTTTTAATTTTATTTTTCGGGCAGAGCTTCATCTCTTTCAAGCATTTCATGTTACGTTATACAAAAAATGCTACAAATTCACAGGTAATTTCAGTAAAATTGTTGACATGTATGAATCGCATTGTGATAAGAATCATCCACATATTTTGTCATTAGTTACAATTGCAGTAAATTCAGTATAACAATACAAACATTTTTACATACCCACCTTCATTGTTTTCATTTTGAAAAGTTTTAAGCTTAAGTGCTTTTGTAAAGAAAACGTGCTGTCTTGTTTCTATCTTCAAGCGCTTTAAATCATCTGCGTAGCTGAGTTCACAATTTCTCTAGAATTCCTTTTTGACTTCAAAGGTACGAAAATGGATCGATTTATAGCCTTTCCTCCGTTTTGTCTGCTTCAGACCATATTACTCAGATGTGAATAAAAGTCTTTTCTAGAAACGTGAAAGCTTTAGAATGCAACAAAAATTTCATTGTACTATTTCTATCGACAGTGTTTCAACATTGATTTCTACCCACCCAAAAGAAAAATTATTGGAGAGAACAACAAATGAGTAAAAAATACTGGATCCATATTTTTTATTGTTTCCTTTCGAAGTTCGATAAAGTTCATGAAAACATTCTTCCTTACGCATAGCAAAGTTTCCTCTATAGTATTTTAAAAATATTTTTGGCAACGAATTATGAAATACTTCGCTTTTTTTCTTAAGGATCAATACTTTCTGCAACCTGTGGAAGATCAAAAACCAGCTATGCATTCGAATAATTCAGAAATTTCCTTCTTTACTCTATTTTTTAATATATTTCTGAGATTGTTCATCCAAGCAGCATGTCACCGATACTTTCTCATCCGCGTCCGTTTTGTATAAAATTAATCATTCAACCGCAGTTCGTTTCTTGCAGAGCGTTTCGTTAAGCATCCACAGCCTTCTGCCAGTTTGAAAATCCTGTTGAATTGAGTAAAGGGAATCAATTGAATTCACGTGTTAAAAATTGAAAACGCAATTCAGCTGCCTCTTAAATAATTAAAAAGTTTAAAACTAACTTTAACTTTTAGATTTTGTATACGTAGGCTGGAAATACGTGATATACTATGTTAGATTACGCTGGATTTCTCCCCAGATACATAGTCCACCTCAAGTCATACATAAGTGCAGCAAACCTCTAAACACTTAATGTAGTATGTATCCTGTGTTCAATTTCGAGCAATATGTGTTTGTTTGACAAACCAAGTATTTTAATATTATGTATAACACAGTTTACGTATGTTGGTGTAATTTTTATATCCTATCCCTTCCAAATCTGAATATATCCCGTTCACTATGTAGAAATAACATCCCCAAATATGTATCATTCAAAATTGCAAAATAATATGCTCTTCACCCTCCCCAGTTTTTTTTTCTTACTTCCTCGTCGGAGCAAATGTCATTTGATCAAATATCATAAATACGAGCAATTCTGCTCGAAGGGGTCACTTTAAGTTCACTTTTTAAGGTCTTGAAAACCAATGATGACAAAAGATGCTTGCTGCCAGCATTAAATTTATTATCAAGAACACTGTACTGAGTAGAAATTGAGGATATTCATATAGACAGATTTCAGCATTCACTTTCCAGAAAAGGTTGCACAATCATTATATCATTCATTCTTTTTACAGTTTTTTAATCTTGAAACCAACGGCATGAAAAACAGGACTTTCCTGATGAGTGAGGAAAGTATTTCTTTCATTAAATTCAACAACCAAGTAACAATTAATTTAAATGTTGTTTCACGAAAATCTCGAGTACACGTTTCACAATAATTTTCAATTTTCCTAAATTAAATAGACTGAGTCGGTCCATTACTATAATTCTTTACCAAAGAGTAATCTGATGTATTGAAGAATAAAAGAAATATTACTTAATTATAATTCATTATACTTAAAGTTTTCCTTAAAAATTGGTATATGTGTGTAATTTATACGTGTCAATAACTTTTAAATTTCATTTTGTTATTTCAATATAAAGGCTTTCGATTTACGTGATGATGTACACAATGCAGCAAAAATAAAATAATGACGCATAAAAACGGTAGCACAGTCATTAAAATCGATCCTAGGGCAGATTTTACAAATTCTTGAGCAATACATTACGTTAACTAGCAAGTGCCTATCAACATATTTTGACAGATACGGATAGTGTTACTTTGTACTGCCTTACACTGGTACCTGAAATTTCATAGGGAATCAGGGATAAATAGCTTTCACGATCATGACTGTTTCGACTACGGTCAATAATAGTATATTGTGGTTTTATTTAATTTTGATAATTTACCTAAATGTACTGCACTGCTCCGTATCAGATAATTTAAAGGTTGACCTTGAGTAACAGGTCACCAAAGACTAGCTCATAGGTTGCTGCTGAACAACTGCTTTGACAAGTACAAATGTTATTCAGCTCAATTTTGTTTTAAGCATTTATCAAAATTTACATCACTAACTTACACAGGATTGGCCTCGCTGGATTGACTTCCAGCGGCCTTCATCTTAAAGGTAATTAGTTTAATGGACATCAGCGTGCTTCATTTGTTTAATTACAAAAAACTCATCTAAACTTTATACATCCCTTCACACAGTTTATAAGTGACGAAGCAGTAAATTAGTTGGTCATGAAAAAAAAATTCAGTATAGCCATCAATGAAGAAGATGGAATGCTTTCGTTAGCATGCGTGAAGTATGAAAATAGATGATGGATGCACTCTCTGTTGACAATTACTCATTGATATTCAGAAGTATCATCATGTCCGTTCTTGCTGAAATGGTTAATAAAAATTATATCAGAAATACAATCTCGAAACTTGATTTTACTTTTATCCTCGCAAACATGGGATTAATGCTACCTATCTACGTTTATATATTACAATATTTATTTACCTTCTGCAAATCTATAGTGTAAAGGGTTTTCTTTTGCGGTTTATGTACTGACTTAAGAATGTACTCTGAGAATCTCAGCTGTGGAGAGGCATAATACACAAGCCCAATTCCTATTTTCCAAAAGGGCAACCCATGCTGCCTCGAAGATTATAAGCGTCAGCCATCCGATTGGGTAGCTTAACAATAAGTCTGCTTATCGGTTTCACAAGCTCTACATGATTCGTGAGGAGTCTGAGATATAAACCTTTTCGCCGAGCAATTTGATTTAGTTATATGATGGATGGAAAATTTTAATCCGCCCCCTAGAAAAGGGGTGACTGGGGAGGTAGGGCGAAAGGCAGTTCGCAATGAAAATAATATTGTTCCTACTGAAGCTTGCGAGCCCGCTTTTCCGCCTAATACAGAGAGCAGAGATGGATAAGCAACCACAGTTGTATGAAGTTGCAGGAGTATTGCGCAAAATTTGATTGATATCTACTGGGAATACAATTAAATGACTTACCAATCTCTCCCCAAAATAAATTTGTCGCGTTTGCTTACTAGGACTTTACTTCCACGAACGCCCTCTGGCGAAAGAGACTAAAAGTAATCAGTTGAACGGCTGATGCGTCTAACAGATGTATAACGTCTCCGTATAAATTATGCTTGTAATCATTATAACTTGTAAATATTCTGTAGATATCTTTCATACGAATTAAAATTTCTTAAAAAGTTTATAGCTGTGTTTCGCAGTGAATCGAAGTTCATTATAGAGACGGATACTGACAAGAAGGAAAAGCAGGCAGTTCAGGGCAGCCCTATTTAGAAGGTAAGTGAACTTTCACTTATCTATTTAATGATCAAAAAATTTTAATAGTACAAAGTTGATAAAATTTTTTAACATGGCGCCCGAACAGGGACTGCCAGTAACTGCTGTTTTCCTAACTATTGAAACTGTCTAAACTGATATCAGTTATATAGATAATACATAAGCATAAATAATTAGTGAATTGCTGATAGTTGTTGAATTATTGAATATTAAACAATGACGGAATTCATCGATACATTGAAAAGGAAACGCGGCCACATAAGGGCTGCCGTTACAAAATTAATTGGCCGAATCGAAACTGAATTACCAAAAACAGAAGTGAATGCAGAGGAACTAGAAATTTCCTTAGAACTCTTAAATGAAAAATCGAACGAGTTAAAACAAATAGATGCCGATGTAGAAAAATTAATAGACATAAAGAATCTTGACCAGGAGTTAAACGGTGTTGACGAATATCGTGAAAGAATAACTACATTTAAATACAAAGCTAACAAAAAATTGAAAGAAATTAATATAGAACAAAAAAAAATGAGTGTGTTAAGAAGCACTGAATAGTTAAGTGAAAGTATTATAGAAAACGTTAAAATTGAAAGTCATAATGTGAAGCTTCCTAAACTTACGATTCCGAAGTTTTATGGCGAGAGCTGCGAATGGCTGACATTTTGGAACACTTTTTCATCAGCCATACACCAAAATAAAACGCTTGACGCTATAAGCAAATTTAATTATTTGAAATACTTTTTGGGAGGCACTGCTTATAACACCATTGACGGTTTCGATTTAACCGAAGAAAATTACGAAACTTCAGTTAAACTCCTCACAGAAAGATTTGGAAATAAGGATGTACTGATAAACGCCCATATAGATAAATTACTGAAAATAAGAGCTCTAAAAGATTCTAATGACATTCAAAATTTCCGTAAGTTATTCAATTATATACAGAAACATATTCGATGTCTTGAATCATTAAATATGACCTCAGAAACATATGGAGCTTTATTAACACCTATTTTGCTTAAAACATTGCCCGCAGATTTGGTTTTGGAGTATAATAAAACAGTTCGGAAATCAAATTACGATTTGAATCACCTAGTGGAATTTCTTTCTGAACAGTTAGTTGCGCGGGAATGTACATTCCAGACGGTCCAGCCAAAGGCGGCGCCGCAAAAGCATAACAAACTGAGTGAAACCACACCTATTGCGAAACACACAGCTTTGGAGTTGACGAACGCAAGTTTGCGGGGGGGACAAACACCATGTGTTTTCTGCGAATCTTCTGATCACGAGTCTATAACGTGTAAACAAGCATCTTTATGGTCTACTGAGAAAAAAAGGAAGAAATGCAAAGCGAAAGGAATATGTTATCGCTGTTTACACCCACAGCATCTTAGTTTTAATTGCACTTCTAGAATAAGGTGTGAATTATGTAAACAACGACATGCCACTATAATGTGTTTTAAAACCGAAAACGGAGAAATTAAGGAAGAACAAATTGAAAATAAGGCCTTAACGAATAATTCATCCTATGAAAGTCTAATCTTGCAAACTTTAATTGTCAATGTTTACGGAGATGGTGAAAGCAATTTTATACGAATAATTCTGGATACCGGAAGTAACAGATCATATATCAGCACATTTCTTGCGGAGAAATTAAAACTAAAATCTTTAGGTCAGGAAAGTGTGACTCATGGGCTTTTTGGAGGGATAGAAAAAAGGGAAAATTACAACAAGTATCTGATTAAGTTAAATAATCCAGAAACAGGATTCACATGCGAAATGGAAGTTTTGAGCCAAAAAACCATATGCTCACATATTCCAAAACTGGAGGATAGGGACTGCATAAAGAAACTAAGAGGTTACAAAATTTTTCACAGTGATGTAACTAATGAGAATTCTTGTTTATTTGAAAAACACCCTAATGAAATACACATGCTTGTAGGAGCAGATTATGCCGGAAAACTCTTTACAGGGGAAATAAAACACGTAACGGAGAGTTTAGTAGCGATGAATCCTTGGTTGGACTTTATTAGGGAGAACGAAGGTAAAGGGAAAGAATTTTAATGAAGTTCTTTTATCACTACACATTAGTGACAGAAAAATTTGTGACTTGTGGTCTCTTGATTCTATCGGAATAACTGAACCAGCTCTTTCGCAAACAAAACAAGAAATAGAAAAGGCTACAGAAAATTATTTCATGCGTACTTTAGAAAGAGATGACGCTGGAAGATATCAGGTGTCACTTCCATGGCTTCAAATTAATACTGTGTTGCCATATAATAGAATCCTTGCAGAAAAGCGTCTGAAGTCTTGCGTGAAAACCCTCCAGACAAAGAATTCCTTAGAAGCCTACGAAACTGTTTTAAAGGATTGGGTAGAAGAGGGAATAATTGAACCTATCTATATTTCGGAGGCAGAAAAGATCAAAGGGCATTATCTGCCACATAGAGCAGTGTTTCGGGAAAATTCGACCAGTGTACGACGCATCTGCAAAGGAGAAAAATTCGGTATCTCTGAACGACTGCCTGGAAAAGGGTCCTAATTATCTTGAATTGATCCCCAAAATTTTGACAAAATTTCGAGAGGGGAAGTATGGAGTAATTTCGGATATAAAAAGAGCATTTCTTCAGATAGGTGTGAATCCAGCGGATCGAGATTTTCTCCGATTCCTATGGTGGGAGAAAGGACAGCCTGAAAAACTGACTATATATCGGCACCGAAGGGTTGTATTCGAAGTAAACGCCAGCCCCTTTTTACTCGCTGCCACGATTAACTACCATTTGGAAAATGTACCAAAACAACATCAGGAAATAGCTTCAAAGCTAAAGAAAGCCATGTATGTGGATAACTGCGTAGCGAGCGTGGAATCAATTGAAGAATTAAACTCATTTATCAAAGGATCTAAAGAAATAATGGCTACTGAAAATTTGACCTAAGAGGTTGGAAACATAATAGACTTAAAAATGAAACTTCAATTCTAAACCTTTCTGATAAAGATTATGAAGATGTTGTGTCAGTATTGGGATTGAAATGGGACTTGTTTGACGATAATTTGTCTTGTCACGTAAAATATGAAGAAAACCCTGTATTGAGCAAAAGATCTGTTCTTTCCGAACTGAGCAAAATCTTTGACCCAATTGGGTTTACTAGTCCAGTTACTCTCATGCCTAAACTGATTCTGCAAGAATGCTGGAAACAGAAAATTAACTGGGATAATAATCTGCCGAATTATCTAGCAAGGAAATTTTTCACATGGTCATCTCTGTTAAAATATTTGAAAGACATCAAAATTCCTAGATTGCTTCCCAAAATAGACGAAAGTACCACTCTGCATGTATTTTCAGACGCAAGCAAGGACGCGTATGCGACCTGCATTTTTCTTAGACACAGCGGTGAGAGTGGAGTCACTTGTCAATTGATACAATCTAAAGCGAGAGTTGCTCCCCTAAAAGCACTCACCATACCTCGACTAGAGATACTCGCTTGCACTATTGGAGCCAGACTCTCTCATACAATAAAAGAAGACTTGAAACTAAAAGAGGTTCCAGTTTTTTACTGGACGGATTCCACAAATGTCCTGTTTTGGATAAAACAGAAAGAAAATTTGTCCACTTTTGTAACCGATCGAGTAAATGAGATTCGAAAATTGAGTAACCCAGATCACTGGCATGACATTCCCGGAAAGATCAATCCTTCGGATTTGCCATCTCGCGGTTGCTCTGCTAAGGAATTGAAGAAATCCGAATGGTGGAAAGGACCAGATTGGATTTATCGACCTCCAGAAGAGTGGCCTATTGCAGATGGAGAACATCCTAACTTCGATATAGTAAATGGAGAGAGAAAACGAACTGTGGTTTCAGCCAGCAATAACACGAATACAGATAAATTTAACCTTTTTGACAATATTTCAAAATTCGAAAAGATCATAAAGGTCGTATCTTGGATCTTTAGATTCATTAAAAATGCTACAACACCACCATCTGAAAGAACTCATGGGAGAATTTCAGTCGAGGAACTAAAAGGAGCTGAAACAGTGGTTTTCCGACTCATCCAACGAGAATCTTTCGAAGGATTGAAAGATAAAAGAATACATGCTCTAGAACCTATCATGGACACCAATGGCCTTATAAAAGTGAAAACACGTATCTTTCAGAGAGACGATGATGCTGACTTTCGTTACCCCGTGTTGCTTCCCTCAGAACGTCCATTAGTATTAAAACTCATCAAATCTGAACATGAAAGGCTAAGTCACGCTGGAGTACAATTCGTTATGTGCGCTTTGCGTGAAAAATATTGGATCATAAAGAGTAGGAAGACCGTACGCAAGATTATCCAAAACTGTGTACGATGTCGAAGGTTCGACTCTGATTCATATAAGATTCCTCAAGCGCCACTACCTGAAGACAGAATAAGAGATGCTTTAATTTTTGAGATTATTGGTGTTGATCTGACGGGTCCCTTAATTTTAAAAGGAGGCCAAAAAACATGGATCGTCATTTTTACTTGCGCAATATATAGAGCAGTTCACTTAGAGCTAGTCTCATCTCTATCAACAGAAAGTTTCCTGCACGCGTTCAGGCGATTCATCGCTCGAAGGGGTAGACCTGTCACTGTATACTCTGACAATGGAACCAATTTTGTTGGATCAAATAATTTGTTTAAGACCATAGATTGTAATTCTATCTTAGAAAATGCAACAGTTAAGAAAATTGAATGGAAATTTATTCCCCCTTCCTCGCCATGGTGGGGAGGGTGGTGGGAAAGATTAATTGGAGTACTAAAGAGAATTCTTCGAAAGGTACTAGGAAAATCTTCTCTGAACTACGAAGAATTGTTGACAATCATTTGTGACTGCGAGAGCATTATGAACAACCGTCCTCTCACGTATTTGTCAGAAGACGTAAAGGATTTAAGAGCTCTCACCCCAGCAATGTTTCTAACAGAAATTTCAGAGACTGGAGTTCCTGCATTAGATCTTTTGGATTCTAAATCCATCAATAAAAGATACCTTTACAGAGCCAAATTGAGAAAAGATTTACGAAAAAGATTTCGATCAGAATATTTAGGGCAACTAAAACAAAGCTGAAAATTCATCCGCGAACCATCTTCTGTGAAAGTTGGTGATCTTGTAATTGTGTCCAACAACGAAAAAAGGATAAACTGGCCCTTAGCTAGAATCCTGGAAATTTTTCCATCCCACGACGGATACATTAGATTAGTGAAACTGAAAACTGCACAAGGGGAGATTATAAGACCTACTAAGTACCTCATACCTCTTGAACTCAACTTTACACCTGAGTCAGATATGCAAGTGAGGTACAGAACTCGACGTATGACGAAATCTCAAAAGATTTGAACTACAGGTCTGTTGAGGTTCATCCTCTGTTGATACTGGACCTCAAGGTGGGAGTGTCGCGTTTGCTTACTAGAACTTTACTTCCACGAACGCCCTCTGGCGAAAGAGACTAAAAGTAATCAGTTGAACGGCTGACGCGTCTAACAGATGTATAACGATAGACCGTCTCCGTATAAATTATGCTTGTAATCATTATAACTTGTAAATATTTTGTAGATATCTTTCATATGAATTAAAATTTCTTAAAAAGTTTATAGCTGTGTTTCGCAGTGAATCGAAGTTCATTATAGAGACGGATACCGACAAGAAGGAAAAGCAGGCAGTTCAGGGCAGCCCTATTTAGAAGTGAACTTTCACTTATCTATTTAATGATAAAAAAATTTTAATAGTATAATGTTGATAAAATTTTTTAACAAGATTGAAACCCTTAGTTTTTAACTGAAATATAATTTTTTCGATACGATGTATACTAAATAATCATTATACATATACCTGCTTCATTCAATGAAATTTTATGTACTAGACAAAAGTTTTTGAATTATCTTAATGACGAATTATCATGATGAGTCTAACAACTTAACATTCATCATCGGAAAATAGATTTTGCCCATTTTTCATCATACCCGTTTTTAATATTTTGACGTGCTTTAAAGAGATCTCATACTAATATAAAAATATGAGTTACAGATTCATCATTTGTATAGCACCTAACCACTTGAAAACTAAATTCTGGCTCCGCGCAGGTAGTCAAGCGAATTATCGCCCAATCTTATTCTTCTAGTTAAATAACCCTGTACTCGGAAGGATAATTAAAATAAATCTTTCTAATAGAATCTAACAGCTTACTTGGCACATTTAATAATAAAACAATTCAGCTATAACTTCTTGTTGTATTAACAGAATTTAAAAATCAAGCTAAAACTCCAGTAATTTAAGTATTCACATGGCGAGGTCCTACTACGAGTTCTGCCTCGGGGTCATAGAATCACGGGAATAACCCGGCTAGAAATAGGTTGGATCCGATTCAGGGAAGACCAGATTTGGTCTAAAATAATTCTGAGGCAGTCAAAGGTCGCCTCTAAAAGTTCTCCTTTCACTTGAAGAACTCCATTCTTATTATGTGTTAACTAATTAGCATCATGATTGGAGCTGACGAATGTGACAGTAAAGATAAAAGTAATAAAGTAAGGGTTATTAAACATAAAAATCCTGTACATTTGTGTATCTAAAAAGATTTATTTTAATTTAACTATTGTGGATGCCAAAGAAATAAATGCTGATGAAACTAGAAATTATCTGCAAGAATGAGCTTAATGTGAATAAACTTCCAGTATCACATGGTTCCCATAATCAGACAGAAAACCTCTTTCAGATATGGAAGTGAAAAATGCCATTTTCGCTTTCATTAATCATTAATAACATCAACGTCACAATACGTTTTTATCTTGACGAATGCTTTCCTAGCTGCTAGAGTAGGACGTGGAGGAATTTCAGTATTACATTCTTTGGACTTTAACATCACTAAACCTTTTTTTTTTTTTCGTTTTTAGTCCAGAGGGGCAATTTGCCCTGAAGCAATATTATTATCGCTTTGGCATTTTGCGTTGATTCACTATAAATGTCCGATTAACTTTTCAAATTGTTGCTACCAAATATTATCGCTCTGTATTATATTTAAAGAAATAAAACAATGAATAATCTGCATAAACGTATATATGTTTCTCTCATTGTGATAAAACAACGGTACCTAGAGCCGTCCAAATTTGAATAACGTACGTTTCCACTCGAATATGGGCATCTGGAAGCCCAAATTTGGAATTTGGAATTTGTTTTATTATCTATTTCATATTTTGTAAAACTTTTTTTTTATTAACAAATTTTTTATTAACTTTTTTATTAACAAATTCAACGATTTCAAAGCGAAAAATTGCAACAGTCTACGGCGGAAAGAAAACCTTTTTATCTCCATCGCCGCGGAACTGTGTATCGGAAATTTTAAAGATATGCTTATTTTAAAATTAATTTGCGATATGACTGTTGAACTGAATTTAGTGGTTTAACTGCGAAGAACATGATGTTTAATAAATAAAGGTAACACAGAAAACGTTAAAATAACGCCCTTTGACAAAATTTTAAATCTAAAACCTTTCAGATTTTTCTTTTTCTTTTTTTCTTAAGGTTACACTGCTGTATCTTGATACTGTTACAAAAATTAATGATATTTCCCAAAGTCGAAATATCACTGGCTGCAGTTTAGAAAATAACGCATTTGATGTTAGAAAATGTACTCAAATAATTTATCGCTATGTGTTCTGCAGAGTGGACTCAGACTCAAATAGCATCCAGGCTGCATGCACGGTCTGAAAGCAACCAACAAGTCAGATTTATCTTTTTTAACAAAATGAAAAGAATTGCAAAAGATACAAAATAAAAATGTTTTAAATAAATTTAACATTTTGCCTATTAAATCTTTATCAAATCGCATGTAAGCACGAATAACAATATTGCACAGGAAAAAAATTAATTTAAATTTATTTTCTATATGAAATTTAAAATTTGGTACCTTCAAGATATTTTGTTGGTACACTTCATGCTTCAAATATATTGAAAGCTGAATATTACATTTTCAGGTTGTTATATACTTCAAATACTTCTAATATGTTTAATTCAGCATTCAAAAGTTTACTTTAATTTAAAACAAAAAATTAAAAAATATTATGGAACTCCTTAAATTTTCACTGGAAATTTACCAAATGGGACAAAAATTTGAGAAAAATAATTATAGCCTAGTTTTTTCTCTTATTTATTAAATTTTTCTTCAATGTAAAAATAGAAATACGTATGTTTGCATGTAAATAATGATAAACTTCTTTAATTTCTCATGCATTTTGACACTTAATCGCGATTCGTTTCTGATAAAGTTTGTAGACTTAGACGGAAATTATCTTTATCACGGATTATAGATGCTCATCGTTCAATCAATTTTCTATTAGCTTTCAAAAAAGGCTATTCATATCCAAAGGTATTCTAAAATAAAGCGATTATTCTTACGGCAAAAGTTCGTAACTGAACGTATTTATATTTTCACAATTACGAATAAAAGTTAAGAAAATCTATTTCTCTTAATCTTTGAATAAGATATATATCACATAGTGAAGCAATTAGCTCTATTTATAGATTTTCTGGTGAATTACTGATGTTCTGGTGATTACTGGTTTTAATAGTAATGAATATAATGTAAGCTAGGACTTCAAATAATAATTTCTTGATATCTTTTCAACACAGTATTTTTTTATTCTTAGACAGAAGTTATTATAAATTATCTTTATTACGGTTTATAAAGACGCTCATCAGTCAATCAGTTTTGCAGTAAATGCTGTTTTGAATATAGGATTACAAAAAAAACATTAACAATTATACATTGAAAGACAACAAATAGATTTTTAGACTGTATGTAATATCTATAAATCAAGAATTACTATTATTAATATCATCAATATTGAGTAAGTGTTGAACAATCTCATTGAACAATCTGTGAAAACATTACAGTCGAGATTATGTAAGCAATTCCTAACCTCTCTCTCTCTTAATCCTGTAAGATGAATGTCACGTGATCAAATGCGAAAGCCTGCCGGCCCATGCAAATCCGGATTTCCATAATATGGTTCACCGCTAAACAGATAATCGTAATATTAGGGCACATCCCAAAGTATCGAAGTTTATTACCAAAGCACGATAGTACTCTCTAGTTACATGTCCTAGTGTTCAATCATCCTCCAAAAGGAATCCCATTCCTAAATTTACCGAAAATTTTTCAACACATGCACGTTCTATGTAGTATCGAAGATTTTCAATCTTGTTTCGGGAACAGAACACGAATTTAAGTATACCCTGAATGATAGAATTCGAAAGAAATCAATTTTAGGTGTGTTGAAGAAGCTTGTCACCATTCTCAATACAATGGCCCACTTTTAAGGTTCTCTGCACGTTCTGCTGAATATATTTACTTACTCCGAACCTCTCGGCTTTGCTAATATTTTACCTAAAGTTTATGTTCCCACTCACGTTTCGGAGAAAAAGGCACCTTCCTATATAATATCGTACTTGCAATGTTAATATTAAAATTTCTGAGTTTTGAAATTTCAGACGCTTGTAATAAAACGTAATATACAAAATATGTAATACAGTTTCAAATGCGTTTATCAATATATTGCATGCTGCTAAATATGTGATGGAAAATAAATTTTCCCCTATTCCTCAATTTTAACCGAGTGATGAGAAAATACAATAAAGCACGCGAAACGGTGTTACTGTTTCTTTTTCTCGAGATGGCTGATTTCTAAATTCTCGAGATTGTTGATTTGCGAGACTAAAGTTAACAAAACTATTACAGAATAATTATATATTTATGCAATCACATTTAACTTAGTTTCCTTCAGTTTCGTTGCCTACCAAGAAAAGTCATTTCCTTTGCAGTTTCATTCTTTTAGCTATTGTGTTTTCGCTAAATCTGCATTAGAACCTGATATGAAATTTGCCTGCTCAGGTTTTAAGTACATTTTTCTGCATGAAATATTTTAAATAACTTTCCTCCTTTCACACAATTAAATGCTGCCTCATATCTACAAAATTTCAAAATAATAATGTTGGTCAGTGCATTCTGTTTGTTTTAAGTAATAATTTATATTACGTAAACTTATTTTCTAAATCAGCGATTTCCAAACTCTTTAATTGCATGCCTCTAAGAGAAAAATAATTATAAGTCGTAACCCTATATAATATGATATGATATACATGACCTTACACTCGCGAGTGATCGTGAAATTACTTACATACACTCAATACAAATTGGCATACACTCAAGTATCACTTCGCGCCTGGGGTACGCTTGCCTGGAGTACGCGTACCTCACGTTGGAGACCACTGTTTTAGATCATTCTGCTTGAAAGTACAGAAATTGTTAATGGCACACCTCTCTTAATTATTCTGTGAGTAATTTGACGTTCCTGTATTTTCTTTAACTTTCGAAGTTTCCGTGATTTTAAGTTAATCATGGGCATAAATCCCAGTATTATTCCGGTTATCGAGATATGATTGTATATTCGTATATTCATTTTTACCAAACTAGTGCATATTCAACAAATTTTTCCAAGCGTTTAAATTAATAATTTCAGGATTTTTAAACCAGCCTGTAAAGCAAATTAGTATGATAAGTTCATAATAATCCCTCTTCGGTTCATGCTAGAGAAGTGTCATTTCTAACTTCGAAAAAAGAGTGAATATTGTATTGTACGTATTTATTAATAAACGTAATTTTCCTTAATATCTAAGATAGACCTTATATTGTTTCACTTATAAGAAAACGTAGCATAAAAATAGATGAGTGGTTAATTTTGCAGTAAAAACGTGTCACGATAAAAAAATAAACTTTCTTAATCTGAATCAACTTGGGCTAGATTTCGAGTGAGGCCAACTGATAAATTATCCGCTTATTTACAATAAGTTAGACAACCACTTACCAGTTTTTGGATAAAAAATTCTACTAGAATAGCATTCACTGCTTAATTTGAGTTGAATGAATAATTCTGTTTCGTAATTTAGAACGCAAACAAATTATGCTTTAATAAACAAATCTTTGTGTCGCAAAAGGCAAGGCACGTTTTTATTTTGTAGTGTTTACTATAATGTTATAACAGTTATTTTTATTTTAGAGCAAGCCTTTCTTATACATTCCAAATTTCCCCGTACATTTCACTGTCAGAATAAGTTTTCAGGATTACGAAAATAATCTAGAAAGCCTGATATTTTAACTGCCCGTACAATCGGAAATTTAATCCAAAAAGCAGCTTCATTTTAAGAGGTATATTTATGAATAGCGTTTCGTGCAAAAAATAATCGGAATGGCGATATAATTATCTCGTAGCTAAAGGTGGTATGTATCATGCTTTAAATGTGAAAAGGTCCATCTTATTGCTATCGTAATCTGCAATAGTTTAATCTTCCTCCTATTTTTCACCTTTTGTAAATATATTGTTTTCTTCATTCATAGTGATTTTATTATGTGCTAGTCGGGAACATTAAAAAGGCAGAAATATTTGAAAATACCAATTATCTCTAAAATACGATCAACGTTCTGATGTTTAAGTAGTTTAAATCTGTCTTTACTTGCAAGAAAGTGTCCCACTGTTTATGTTACACCAGTATTCAGAAAGTCATTATGGCTCCTAATCTTGTTATGGCTTTGGAACTTCGCTGCCAAGAGTATGTTATGATCTATCGAAGAGTACGATTAATTGAGAGCTTGACATAAGAAATGTGCATAAAAATAAATGTCAGAGAGTTTGATGGGTAATTTATTAAAGAACTTATATAATGATTCTAGGATATTAACGGATGCTTTTCAAAAACACAGCGAGAGAGTTTGTGTTCCAATAAATATGGTACTAGACATTAAGATGTACTTTCCATAAACCTTTCAGCGAAGAAAATTCAATTCAGACTTGACTGAAATATGGAAATAAGATCCCTAAAATCATATTTGAATTAAATTTCATCTTTGCTATTTAATGTTTTCATAGTGTACATACCTATACGTATAAAAGTTTAAAAATTCGGGGTTTTTAACAACAAATCTCGCGAGGTAAAACGATTTAACAGAGCACCTGAGGGCAGCCTGCCTTATGTAAGAAATGCCTTTATGGATGACTTTCTGAAGGAGATCTACAAAATTAGAACTCTAAAACTGGATGCATAGCGCAAAGATTTGACTTATCGATTCTCCGTGATTTTTCGGCGACGGCTATATCATCCTAAGCTGAGCTGTTTCTTTCATGGAAAACACATGATGAAAATGATATTTAGAGAATGTAAGCTAAAAAAGTTCAAAGAAGATCATAATTGCTGCCAAAAACTTTTATGTGTACTTCAAGAACCCTGTTCTTATACAAATTAACTAATTTCAATCCTGATGGGAGCCGACAAAAGTAAAAATTACAGTAGAGATAAAAAATAATGAGTTAATAAGGATTAAACCTCATAAACTCACTTCTATTTTTTGACTTTCTGTTCTTCCTTCCAGTCTGTATTTATCTGACCTCCACATGTGGCTTTGTTTCTGTTAACAAACAGAAACGACTCATTATTAAAGCAGAAAAGTTTTAAAATGCCGCACAATGTGAAGACCGAAAAAACATTTCGAAGATTAGGTCTAGGTTGACCTAAAAGCGGTAGATAAACTGGGTTATTCATAAGACTTACTTTGAAAACTGATACGAATAAGCAAGCCCCTTGTCTTAAATATTCGAAATAGAAAATATAACCGTACAAAATATATAAATTCCTCTGTAATTTACCATTTCTGTTTGTAATGATATAATTTACTGCCATTTCTTACAGTGGTTCTGCTACCACATATTTTTTTAGTTAGTTATGAACTTTTATCACTTTATTTATTATATTATTTGCCTTTGCAAAATGCATAATACTGTAACAAATTTTGTAGTATTAACAAATTATAGATAACGATTTCTACTTTAATCACGACAAGTTATGCAAAGTAGTTCTTTCCCATGTATCTTAAATCTTCTTTAACACAGTAACTTTTCTTGGCATTGTTATTTTAGCTAGAAAATTAACATTGTTAAATTTGCTGGAAGGAAGAATTCAAGGTTTTAAACTTAACTTATAAAAATACTTAAGTTCAACCACAAAGTAGATGAGATACTATTATCTGCAGGGTATAATTAAAATCTCGTTTAGGAAGAGTTTGGAAGTATAAGTGTTTTTTAATAAGTTAAAATCATTACAAATTTTTTCATATACACGCATATCGTTCAGCTGTAGCCCAACTGCATTGCAGCATATTATGAAATGTAGGAATTGTTTAGCGTTACTTAAAAGAAGTTTTCATAATCCCCTGCAGCCTTCTTTAATGTTCCTTGTGCATAGGAAATAATTTTATCAAAAACTTCTTCGCTTTAAAAATTATCGAACATGTTGTGAAATCTTAATTGCCTACGAAACATGAGAACATTTATTTTTCTCATGAGATTTATTTCCCTTTATAATTTATTAGTTGCGTTATGTGAAAAATGGAAAACAACTTTTTCTAGTACTATTTTCTTGTTTTAGAATTAAAAGTTTTCTTCTAGTTTCTTTCTTCTACATTTCGTAACTTGTGCTTTATATCGTAATTTTTAACAGAAATAAGTACAATAAATAAAGTTATCGAGCTTTATTTCTCAAGTACATTATACGATTTTTTTAAAATTATGATTGCACAACTAAGTTATTTAATGAACGAAAGAAGTTATTTCTAAATTATGAGATTGTAAGAAACATATTACTTTCTTGTGCTTATTAATTATAGTAACACACATTCTTAGTCCCATCTTGCTCCGCAATCATTAACACGGATTATATACTTGTTTATGAAATTTTGTTTAGTTCACTCATAGAGTTTCACAGTGAGTGAAATTTTGTCATCTATTTTTAACCTACTTTCTGATAAGCTATCAAGTTTAAATTTTGCTCAAGCACTATTAGTCAATAACAATGAAATGTAGTTATGTTTTAAAAAATTATATTTAGGCTTTTTTAATTTAATGTTTAGTCTAATTTTCCCGCATCTTTTCATTTAACTGACAAACTAAACATATCGGAATTTTACTGTTTACGCAACAGAAAACAATGACAACATTTTTTCTCATTGAAATTTGTATAAAAATTTAAACTTAATTTCTGAATTTTAGGCGAATTTTTTAAAAATAGTCGATTATTTAAACTATTTGAGGTTTATGAGCTTAAGATTTCAACACCTAAAAATGTATCAGATATAAAGTTTTGAAGTATTCATAGATTATAAAACAAACTTTTCGCTGTGTAATGATTAAAAAAAGCATTAATTGAGCAAAATGTACTGCAATCTGAAGCAGATGGAGAAAGAAAACACTCTTTGTAGAAAAACTGCTTCTGGGTTTGCTCTCTTGGAGCAATTAATAACAAATTGGTAATATTCGTTTTTTATAATCTTTGTTTTATTGATAATGCATTGTAGGGTTTATATTTATTTTAACTAACATTTATTTTAAGCTATCTTTCCTATCAAGCCTTTACTTTCCCCTGGAATTGCCAATGCCAGAGTATGTAAATTTTAGTAGAACGCGCAGAGTATTCAAATGTTTAGCAGAAGTATTTTGAGTAAAATAGAAGGGAAACGAGTTTGTAAGTGTGCTTTCTTGATTCACGATTGTGAAGGTTGCTAGGTAGAAGCTTAAGAACCGCACGTTTCGGCCTGTGTGCCTACTTCGGCAGTTAGTTGAATCTTTCAACTTCTTATTCAGAAAGTTTGCTGAAATATCAGCTGTATCTTAGAACGCGGTTAAGTTAGTCACGTTTATAGAGCCTCGTAGGTAGTGACCTCGTTATTCATCATCCTGTTATTTATTTTTAGTTGTACTTTTCTATTTTTATTTAACCGCCGGGTCGGCATAGTTTGTGAGCGTCAAGTGAACGCATCTGTAACTTCTAAAGTGGAATAAAAAGGGAGTTAAACTCTTCTTAAGAGTTTGTGTAATTTCCAGTTCATAGCAGTCACTACTACTGTTGCGTGCAAGTTGCGAGCTGTTGCGCAACATCACATTGGCGCCCGAACACTTTACGAACTGAAATGACCGAAAACTGGATGGAAGCTCCTGTACAAGTCCAACAACAAGAAATGGCGAACCAATTAGAAGGATTTGGATACCTGGTCCAGACGATAAGAGCATCAATCAAGCCAAACATCAATATCGACGGAAAACATTCGGTGGAGATATTCTTAGAAGGCCTAGAAAATCATTTCCAGCTATACCCTGTGCCTGAAAGACAAAAGGTTGCCATTGCCACGTCTGCACTAAGAGGACAGGCCTCACTATGGTGGAAGAATATAAGCAAATTTTTATTAGTGGAATTCGGAGGCCAAATATATACCTTCGAAAATTTCAAAAGATCATTATGAAAGTCCTTCCCCATAGTGAAAGACCGACGAAAGCTAGAAGCCGAGCTATATAGTTTTTATCAACGAAATATAGAAGAGTTGACGGACTTTATTCTGCGAAAAATTAAGCTGACGGATATGCTGCATGGAAAGAAACCCGACGCGGAGATTATTGAAATAATCTTACCAAGATTGCGACCTGCTGTTCAAGATTACTTCGAAATTCGAAACCCAATCACCTTGCAGGAACTCTTCGAGTTGACGGTCAAGTTTCAAAATCGCAGAATAGCGAAAAAGCTAGAGGGGCATCGTATTCTCAAGGTCTCCGAAGGCAATCCTAAACTGAACAGACCAGAAACACAAATCGCTCTTATGGGGGAAAGAGCAATCAAACTAACTCATCGAAGATCGAAGGTCAAGGCACGAAAAGGAAATTTGAAAAAAACCGTCCGCTTACCCACAAGGCAGAAGTTGAAAGGAAAGCTTCAGACGAGTAGAGGGACCTGTAAAAGCGAGGGTCCAGACCCCGGAAGTTTCGAAAAAACCCTCAAGAAGATACCTAAATACGGTCGTGGTAAAGAACTCACAATTACCGTTTATACAAGTCCTGGTTGGCGATGTACAAGTAGAAGCCCTCATCGATACAGGGGCAGAAGGTAATTTTATGAGTGATACATTTTTTAAGAAGAATTTTAATAGGTTACGATTATTTAAAAATCAAAACACAGAAATCATAGCAGTGTAAGGAAAACTTGTCAATGTATTGGGAAATTATCATTACAAATACAGGTGAAAGATGAAAGCCTTAAAGTATTAATTTTTGTGGTAAAAAATTTACAAAGTCCAGTTATTTTAGGTATGAAGTTTTTAAAGGCCGCGAAGGCCAAACTGAATTTTCAGGAAAATTCTATTATGCTGGAAATGGATCGGAGGGTGGTGGAGCCAGTGAAATAACCGCAAGTGGACCTTAGCCATTTGAATGACCATGAAAGCCAAGCCATCCAGCAAGTGGTGAGTACTTTTCGAACTTGTTTTCAGAACGGCCTGGTAATTGTCAAATTGTTATGCATGATATACAGTTAACTGCGACAATCCCTGTAGAACTAAACCTTACCGGTATGATAAACAGAAAGAGCAAATTATCGAAGAACACATTCAGAAAATGTTGAAGAACCAGATAAAAACGCCCGTAAATAGTGAGTACGCGAGTCCAGTCGTACTATGTAAGAAAAGGCATGAGTTCCCTCCTTCGGATAAAAGGGCTTGGAGGTTTGATATCAATTATAGAAAGCTTAATAGTGTTACTAAATTCCTAGTTTACCCTTTGCCGGTTATAGAGGAAATTATTAGAAGGATTAAGTCTACGAGATACATGACTACGTTGGACTTAACGTCTGGCTACTATCAAATAGTTATGAGACCCGAAGACATACATAAAACCACGTTTATCACAAAATCGGGCACTTATGCATTTTTATGCATGCCCTTTGGGTTGTGTGGGGAACCGTCAACATTCCAGAGAGCTATGGACATTGTTCTAAAGCCTGTCCTAGGAAAATCGACTTTAATCTATCTAGATGATATAATTATAACAAGTAGTATGTTGGAACAACATATTAAAGATTTAGAAGAGGTTTTTAAATTATTAAAAGAGGCCGGTCTTACAATTAACGCACAAAATGCAAGTTCGCGACTAAAGAACTTAAATATCTGGGTTATAAAATTTCGCAAAAGGGTATAGAAACTCAGGATTCAAAAATAAAAGCCATCAAGATTTCCCCACCTCCCAACACCACCAAGAAATTTTCTTTCCTTGGGTTATGTTCTTACTATCAGTCGTTCATAAACGATTTTGCGAACATTGTTGAACCATTGACGTGGACAGCAGAAGCAAATACTGCATTTGAAAGGTTAAAAGAAGCACTCATGAATGCCCCTGTTTTGAGATTCCCGGAAGGAGACAAAAACCTGGAAATTGTAGCAGATGTGTCGGACTATGCCGTAGGTGCGGTTCTCATGCAAAACGGCCATTCTTTGGCATTTTTAGTAAAACTTTAAACTCTACGCAAAGGAATTATACAGCTACAGAGAGAGAAACTTTAGCCGTATTAATGGCTGTACACAAATTTCGAGTTTATTTCGGCAAAGCGCCAGTAACAGTCTTTTCGGATCATGCGGCTGTTGGTAGACTTTACTCGGGGAAAAACCTAACGCCCAGGTTAATAAGATGGGCTTTAAAACTTCAAGAGTATAACCTAGTAATTAAATATAAACCGGGTAAGGAAAACAATGTTGCTGACGCACTATCTCGTATAAAACTGGACGATGAAGGCAATGAACTCAAATGCGCTGTGTTGCTTCAAAAATTTTAGATTCTAGAGAAACAATTATTGCCGAATTGAAAGCTGATCATGAATTTGGAAGTATCTATGCGTATTTGAAAGACCCCGAAAGCTTTGAACACACAGATATCGATGCGATAAGAAGTAGAGCAGAAAACTATGAAATAATAGATAATTTATTATTTTATACGAAAACAACAAACGAAAATTTCGAATATAAACCATGCATCCCAGCCTCGCTTCGATTAAGCATTTTGAAGGAATTACACGACGCGAAAACAGCTGGTAATTTAGGGGTCAGAAAACTTTAAAAAGGGTACGCGAGGCGGTATATTTCCCGCAATTATACAAAATAGTAACTGCGTATGTCAGGTCCTGCAATCAATGTCAGTTAATAAATGATATTAATTACAACCCGGCCGGGTACTTAAATAGCATTCGCGCTACATTTCCGAATGAAATTTTAGGCATAGATCTTCTTGGTCCTTTCCCCCAGAGTGAGTTAAATAAAAATCGTTTTCTTTTACTAATTGTAGATCATTTTTCAAAATGGACAGAAATTGTTCCACTTAAACTCGCGTCAGCCAAAACAGTCGCAGATGCATTCTTACACAGATGCATTTTAAAATATGGTACACCGATAAAAGTTATTAGCGATAACGGTAAACAATTCGTCAGCCAAATATTTGAAAACATTTGCACTGGACTTGGCATACGCGATATCAAAATGGTTCCGTATAGACCACAGGCAAACATCGCAGAAAGAGTTAATAAAAATATTGTAAAAATAATTCGAAGTTATGTTAGTAAACATCACAAGCGCTGGGATGGCTACATAAATGAGTTAGCTTATGCTTTAAGAACAGCAAATCACGATACTACGGGAAAAACTCCAGGAGAATTATTTTTAGGACGGAAGTTAATTACGCCACTAGATAAATTATTCCTTGCGCAACAAAGAGAGCAAGAATTCAAACAAAAAGATGTATAGAAATTCATTGACCAGGCAGTTAAAAGTTCGGATACGGCATGAAATAGACAGAAACTGTACTATGATCGAAAACGCCGTGAAGCAGATTTTAAAGTTGGGGATAAAGTGTTAAAGCGGAAATTTTCTTTATCAAGTGCCCCAGACAATTTTACTGCAAAGTTGGCTCCAAAATTTGAAGGCCCCTATGTAATTCAGGAAATCAAGGGAGTCGTATTGTACCTTAAGAACGAGAGAGGGGAAATCTGTAAAGCAAGTCCCGACCAGGTGAAAAAATTAGTAAAAATATTATAATCAAAATGATTTTGAAATCCTTAAAAGTTTCTTGCAGGACTCAAGCGCT
Organism: Stegodyphus dumicola; assembly: GCF_044657685.1. NCBI lineage: Eukaryota > Metazoa > Arthropoda > Arachnida > Araneae > Eresidae > Stegodyphus > Stegodyphus dumicola. The sequence goes on along the minus strand of NC_140777.1, from coordinate 110,598,407 downwards.
AAAGAAGTGGAAGGTCCAGAAGTAACGCCACCCGCTCCACCACCCAAAAACAGAGAACAGAAGAGAAACCTAGCCCTTCTTCAATCATTATAGGGTCATTATAGGGTCACGAAAAGAAAATGGTCAGAATCCAGCATTCAAGAAGTACAGGAAATCAACGACGCCGCCTGAAGAATCTTTGGTAAAGAGGAAAATACCAGTTACAACGTCCCGCAGTAGAAATTCTGCGTCGAGGAAATCACTTCCAGGGCCAGATAGACAGGAGCAAACAAGGCCGCCGTTCACCAGAACAAAAAGACAGAAGGAGGAACAAAAAGACCACTACCAACAGAAGAAATTCAAGCACGATTCCAGACCGCAGGCCGCCAAGACCAGCTGTCCAGGGGCAAAACGGAAAAGACAGGAACCCGACGACTACCACTCCAAGAGGCCGGCGCACAGAGGGCAAAAAAAGAAAAATCGTCATGGACGAAACTCGAAGAACCCAAAGGAGACGATTGACTTCTATGAATTCCACAACGTGGGATCAGTTCTGCCAGAAGAGGATGTCGGAGTTCAAATCATCGAAAACTCAAAGATAAGTTAAAATCTTCTACAATTTTTTCCTTTTGTTCGAAATGTTATGCTTAAATACGAAGTTCTATGTTTTGACGGCAGTCAATTTGTCTCGGTTTAGACTTAGTTTTGTTTTACTTTATTTAGCTAAGGCAAAAGTATTATTTTCTCTAAGTATAAAATCTAAGAGCAAGCAATTCCTGTTGGTCGAAAGACTAATCCTGTTATGTTAAAGCCAAAATTTGGCCGAAAGTAAAATAACTTCGTATTCTTGTATTAATGAAAATTTTAGTTTCAGTGCCGCCAGCTTGGCGAAGAATGCGTGAAGTAAAACTTTATTTTTATCTTATTCATTTTATGGTAAATTGTAAAATTCATATGTATTAGAATCTTGTAAATATACGTAAATACTTGAAAGTTACGTAAAAGTAGAACTTAGTCTAGAAGCATAAAATTTTAGATGCTAAAAGTAAATTACTCGAAAGAAATGAATTCGAATTTAAGTATTAAACTGTAGATAAAATCATGCTTTAGAGCGAAAGCCTGCATGTCTAAAGATGAATCAGGGGGAATTAGAATGAATGAGTTTTGTAGGGTTCTCCACCCACACTTGAATTTTAAGAATGTTAAACATAGCTCATCGAGTTTCAGTATGTCGATTAAGGTGTGTCTATTTGGTTGTTGAAATTCTAACAAATCATTGTGGTTAGGGAAAGTGTTGTAATACTAAAACACGAATATTCCCGTTTGATACCACACATGGTGGAGAACCAGGGTAAAGTTAATTTCATGTTTGAATACTTGAATGAATGTGACTTAAGCAGTTAATTAAGTGAAGAAAACGATCAAAAACGAAAACTTTATCCAGTGTTAAGAAAGTGTAAATCCTAATGTATTTAGAAGATACTGATACTTATTCCTTCCAGATGCTGGAAGGAAGAGAAAAGATTGATTGCTGAAGACCAGGAAAGGTTCCTGTAAGAAGAGATGGTAAAATTATGTATCTACAGAAATTTATTCTAATTTTTGTGAAAACAGTTTGTTTTATGTAAACGAAGCTCTTGAGTTTTAGTTCAGAATGTGGAAACTTTTTCAACAGGTCGTTTCTAGGACCTGCTTCCAAGTTTACCAAATTCTGGCAGCGGCAAATGTAGGGCTTATATTTATTTTAACTAACATTTATTTTAAGCTATCTTTCCTGTCAAGCCTTTACTTTCCCCTGGAATTGCCAATGCCAGAGTATGTAAATTTTAGTAGAACGCGCAAAGTATTCAAATTTTTAGCAGAAGTATTTTGAGTTAAATAGAAGGGAAACGAGTTTGTAAGTGTGCTTTCTTGATTCACGAGCGTGGAGGTTGCTAGGTAGAAGTTTAAGAACCGCACGTTTCGGCCTGTGTGCCTACTTCGGCAGTTAGTTGAATCTTTCAACTTCTTATTCAGAAAGTTTGCTGAAATCTCAGCTGTATCTTAGAACGTGGTTAAGTTAGTCACGTTTATAGAGCCTCGTAGGTAGTGACCTCGTTATTTAGTCATCCTGTTATTTATTTTTTGTTGTACTTTTCTATTTTTATTTAACCGCCGGGTCGGCGTAGTTTGTGAGCGTCAAGTGAACGCATTTGTAACTTCTAAAGTGGAATAAAAAGGGAGTTAAACCCTTCTTAAGAGTTTGTGTAATTTCCAGTTCATAGCAGTCACTACTACTGTTGCGACCCACATAGCACAAAAACATCCTTGGGATATCCCAAGGATGTTGGTCGCGGGATATGCGCACATCCTCAGGACATCCCGGAATATCCCGCAAACCTCCTAAACACCTTCTCTAGAGTGCTTAATATCACATCCCAGGATATCCTCCGGACATCCTAACTAAGTCCCATCGACAGCGTGCGGGTTGTTATTAGGATATGAACTCCTACTTACTGCATCCTCAGGACATCCCGGGATATCCCACAAACCTCCTAAACACATCCCACTATATCCTAAAAAGTCCTATCTATGTCCCATCGACAGCGTATTGGATGTTATTAGGATTTAAAGTCCTACTTACTACATCCTCAGGACATCCCGTAATATCCCAATTTCCTCCTAAACTCATCCTCCTGAGTGCTTAATGTCACATCCCAGTATATCCTTAGGACATCCTATCTAGGTCCCATCGACAGCGTATGAGATGTTATCAGGATTTGAAATACTAGTTACAATATCCCTTTAACCTCTTAAATACATACTCTCAACTGCTTAGCTTCACATCCCAGTATATACACAGAGGAAACTTCCAGTGAAAGTATGTGAAGGTGTTGTGATGATCTAAAACCTACGTATTTTACACAGTCTCAAATCCTTCTCCTATGGTTACTATGGAAAAATCAGAAATGTTGAAAATATTTATACAACTTATTTTGTTTTTAAATCTGAATTTGTGAATATATTAAAACTGAGGAAGGAAATTAAAATGAATTATTAATACAAAATATTAAAACTGAAAATTTTGTTTTTATTTTTAAGATATTAAAAATCTTTCGATCATTTTTAAACATCCAATAGCCCCCAAATTGAATTATTCATAATTAAATTATTTTACAAAATCAGTTTCTAATTTCAGTTAATTTGTATTAAAAAGTAAATAATAAAATTAGTTATTTAATAATCTTTACATAAATGAATCATCTTTCTTTAAAACATGTAAGGAATTTATAGTGTTTTGATGACACTGTTGGGAAATTGTTAAAAGGAATAAATTGTATTTTTAAAACTAAATCAATTCCTAGCCTCAGAATAAATAAATATGTTTTCGTAACATGAGTATGCTGCAGGCTTTTTTATATATTTAATATATAGTTGTAAAAATTTGACATTATGTTAACAATTCTTTATATCATTCAAAAAGTAACTCAAGAAGCTCTTCTAAAATTCTATCTTTCTGATCACAGAATTAAAAAAAAATCTTAAAGCCCTCAGATTTTAGCAGTCACTCAAAAGGGCTCAAAGTTTATGAGTGCATAGATTATCAATACAGATGCGGCAGTGAAAATAGCAAAACATTTTATAAGATACTGACACCAGAAAGTTAAATATATTCTATATATTTGGAAAGTGATGAACTGTATCATGTAATTATATAGAAATATTAAATGTTTTCAATTAGATATATCATGAATTAAATGCATTTTAAATCAATCAGATTAAAAAGTAAAAAAATACATTGTTAAGAACTGTGTGTATTGCTTTTAAATAGCTTGGCTTGTTAATCGATAAGAGATTAAGATTTTAAAGGTAAATATGTTAAATTTTGCCAAATGCAAGACTTGAATGAAAAGCGAAACAAGTTTACGATTGACGATATGAAGTCACATTTCGAGACTAATCACCCTTTGGATTAACAAAAATAAGTTCTGAAAATAATTTGCAATGGTTCATTGGTATTATTTTATGTAAAATTCAGCACCAAATTAAACTTTGTAAATTCTAGCACATGTTAAAGGTTATCTCATCCAGAATTTTATTACTAACCATTCATTTCAGAGCAAAATAAAACAGTAATTGTCATTTATATGACAATCAATATCAAAAATTTAAATCTGCATTTTGCGCAACATAGAAAAACTCCAAAAGATCTACTGTTTATCATGGAATTAAGGCACTATTCTGCAATCAACTCTACCAATTATTAATACTTCTAAGTATATTCAGTTTACTCGTTCTGCTCAATATATGTAAAATTTTCCATACATTTTATTTTGAGGTGAGCTTTTATTCAACTCTCAATGTCAACGAAAATGTTTAGTTCATTTTTTATTCGGTCTCAAAAGAGAAATCAAAATACGTGGATTTATGAATCAAAATACATGAAAAATCACAGTGAGAAAAGCACTGCTACCTTAAACTGTGATTATATGTAACAAATGCGGTGAATTATAGTTAAAAAATAGTGAAAATATTTATATTTCTGAACTATTTCATATATAACATTTTCAGTTTCGCATATGTGGCAATTTGAGAACTTTTTTACGTATACCAATTTTTTTAAATGTCTACAAATTTTTGTATTTTCAAGGAAAGCTTATTCTTTCACCTTTAGTATATAAGTAATGGTAATTTACCAGATAAAATTACTTAATGGGGAATACAGAAAAATATCTAACCACTTACCTTTGTGCCTTCATCTGCAGAGACTAAAAAAGTAGTTCAGCGATTGCTATAATAAATATTTATAATAATGCTAAATCCTGCAATATCTATTAATATGACAAATTTTTGTAAACCTGTTTATTTGGATGAAATATAAACACATTCAGAAATTTATGGCACTATATTATGATTAACAGACGAAAAAGACTTTTCAAAATTCAAAATAGTTTTTATTAATCCAATTTATCACATTTTATTTGAATTCCTGAAAAGAAATCTTATATCCATGTATTCTTATGTATATAAGAACTCTTGATAAACTGGATCTCTGCCATTGCCTTTCACAGCACCTAAAATAAAAAAAACACTCACAATTACTATATGTGAATATAATTTATAATTAAATTTAAACAAATGACTATTAGAATGCAAATTAAAGGAAGCATTAGTACGTATAAACAGAGTAGCAATTATTTGATTTTTCGATTATAGTAAAATAAACATGGGGGATGCCTTTTAAAATTTTTTATATCAGAAAATAAACTCAAACCACCAGCTGAACATATGAGAAGTTTTATCAATCAGCCACTGGTAGGTAACCTGGATACCGAATTAACATATAAAGTTGCCAAGATAAGGAGAGAAACAAAATTATGATAATCACATTTTACCTAATCATAAAATTATTTTAAATTTAATGTGTAGGCAAGCCCAAAAAGAGTGAGAATGAATTTATTTTGCAACACTAAAGTTGTCTTGCAGGAGCAAAAAAAACTTGTCTCATGAGATTGGCAAGTAAAAAATAATTAACTGCATCAGGTAACATTTATCTGACAACGCATAAGTAATTGTTAGCTACGTGCAGAAAATAAAATCTGATCATGATAAGCAATATGCAATTTTAAACTTTTGAATTTAACTGCAGAAATTTACCAAAGAAGTATATTTTATGTTGTAACAGTACTAAATGAAGATGTGGCTAATCTTTACTATATGGTACATCTTAGTTTCTGTCTGAAAAAAAATCGCAAAGTGGTATTGGTTGTTTGTGAAATGAGGAAGCCCATTGCGTGAAATAAGTTTTTCAGTAACCCTAATGTTGATAATGTTGGCAAAAGTAGCCTTTGGAAAAAAAAAAAAAAAAAAAAAAAAAAAAAAAACTTTTCTTTGTCAATAAAAAGGAGTTATTTCTGCAAATATTGCCAACGTGTTGTGATAAATTTAGTTTTGAGCTACTTTTTGTAATAGTAAACCTTTTGTACGAAACCAGGTTTTTGGTTCTTACCATTCTTTTCAATTGCTGTGTTTGGTTGCATGGAAGTGGTATGGTCTTGTATTTTGAACATGCTATTATTTTGGTGTGGGTACCATCGTTTGAGTATGTCTGAGGTTATTAAGAGACGAAAAATTTAATTGAATTGCTTACCCGGAGGATGGTGGAGATGGTGGTGGGAAGCCTAAACGTATGCATGTGAAAAAAAGGTATGTTAAAAAAATGACGTTTCATTTATTTATTCGTCTCTTTGTGTTAATTTTTGTTATATTTGTTGTTTAATGTTTTCATGTTAGGAAATATGCATTTTTGGTAACTTATTCCTCTCTGTTTGTGTATTTTTGGTTGTCTCTGTGTGTTAAGACAGTGGCGAATTTTTTCTGGTAAACATATTTTTAACTTTCTGATTTTCTTAAAGTGAAAATAGATCAATGTGTACATGGACAAAGTTGAGGCAGTGCACAATGCCTAGTTTGTGCAGTTCTCTGTTTTTTTTTTTTTTTTTTTTTAGTTAAAATAGGTCGATGTGTACATGGACACCGAGTTTGTGTATGTCTTTGACTTCTTATTTTGGTTTTGTGTAGCGGCCATCTTGAAATTGGTGTCGATCCTCTCAGGTGACGATCTTGATATAAAAAAAGAAACGATTCACCAAGGGTTACAGTTGAGTAAATTTCTACCAAAGATGTTCTACCATAATCACCATTTCAGTGGTTTAAATACTGGTGGAGCAGTATGCAGAGATGAAGATTTGAGTTTTTTACACAGCATGATGGTTTAAGCACGCCAGCCATTACAGTGAATAAGATTATAATAATAAGAGCCACAATAATTGTCTATAAATATTGGTGTATAACAGTGCATTAACTAATACATTTCTTATGCTAGTATATACAGAATCCTTAATCGAAGTGAAAATGAGAAGACTGTGCATGCATTTCCTTTAACTGAAACATGGATTTGACTATACAAATCTCAGTCTTACAGGACATGCCACACTATGCAGATAAACAGTAAAAAGTGCTCGTGTTGTTTTTATTTGTTAGAGGTATGAAATAAATATACTTCTACATTTTAATTTTTTCTTTTCTTGTTTTACATTTGGATTACCTATCAAAAAGTAAGGAATTTTGTTACTATTACAATATCTGAGTTAAAATAACATTTCAAATAACAATTATTGGTAATGTTAAAAAATTAAAATTTTAAATTGGGTTAAAAAGTAACCCTTAATGTGGCATACTTTTGAATTAAACTCTATCTACTTTAAAAACAACAAAACGTCCCTCTTTATTAAGGACTTTAATTAACTAATTTTAAATACGGAGCTATGTATGAATTTTTTCCCTTGCATGTTATAACTGAAAAAAAATTACTCTGATACAGTCAAAATTCCTAAATGCAAGTACATAAAATTTACTTTAGCAATTTAAAGAGATGAGACACACTGAACACATGAATAAATTTCTATCAAAGAATAATTTATTAAATTTGGCCCGTTCCATAGTAAACTCTAACCATTAGATTACATTATTACACCATGTTATCAGTTTGAAAAGCAAGTCATATGCCAGATCTTGGTTGTAAAAGAAATGCACAAAATAATATATAGATTATTGAAAAATGATGTATACCAGTGTTTATAGATATGATTAAATGTAACAGAAAATTTACTATCACAACCACATTTTTAAGTGAAATGTATTATTTTAACAATTTACAATATTTAAGGTATGGCATTAAATGCAACATTATGTGCCTGGACATAAGTTAGTAAATTAAAAAAAAAATAATAATCATCATCATCAAAGAATGAATGTCATGAAAAATTTCAAAAACAAGCAGAATTTAATTTAGAAGACCTTTAGACACTTATGATAAATACATTTGAGAATTCTTCACCCAAAATTAAATTATAATTAACTAAAACCAGTTTGACTGACCTTCTACAAAATCCTTCAGCTGCAATTTTTCAAAGCTTGAAAACTAAATTCTTCTCCACATATATCTTAACCAGTTGAAATTCTAACAGAAAGTTTGATAACATAATAATAGAATTAATAGAATAGAAAAATTAACACAAAAGTATAGACATCATTTAAACTTAACATTATTACAAATTTTGGTGCTTTCTGACTATCTGCAAAGCTGTGAAAATTGGCAAAATGGTTAGTTTATGGTTCATATCTACTATCTGTTCACAAGTAGTAATTCAAATAAGCACTTTATAAGAAACAAGAAATTTTAGGATGCACACACCCAAAAATACATATATTGGGTCAATATTCACATATTTTTCATCCAATGGAATACTATTTAGAAAAAAAGATTAAATATAAAGCATGTAAATACATGTGTGTGGTATGCATATGCATAGTTTGCTATTATCCTGTACATATTCTTGCAGTTTTAGCATGACTTGAAGCTGTGAGGGCAGATGATCAGAAAGTAGTATCAGAATTTTTCATGTATAAGAAAAGATTGCCCTGACAATAGTATCTCAATTGTTTAGCACTGACATTTACATAGTGCATTAGAAGAGCAAGTTGGGGCCACGCAACACCACAGCATAACTGAGAATAAAAATCACAGAAATTACAATGCAATTAAGAAAAGGTTTATATGTATAATAAAATTTTGTTTAGGAAGGATATGGCATTTAATGCACTAAAAGGAGAAAAGCAATTTGTCATACAGTTTAATAGGAATAATACATTAAATAATAAATTAATTAAGTTCCATTAACAAAATCCATATGCTATTTTATGTCGTGAATGATAAAACGCGGGGGGGGGCATGGTAAATTAAAAATTATAATAAAAACTAATTTCATTGTCAGTTATGCCTTTAACAATGCAATTCGATTAACATTTTTCGTTATTTAGGGGCCTCGTTTTATTATTCGCGATATAAAAGTGTATATGAATTTCATAAATAAAATTACTTAATTTATTGTACCCGTTAAACTCTATGGTAAATTATTTTCTCGTTTAGTGCATTAACTATCGCATCTATTTTAAATAAAAGCTTATTGCATAAAAAAACTTTTCTTAAATTATTTTTTATCCTAGCTCAGCTTGTGGTTTAGACTATGTATCAGAATATAAATTCTTAAAATGACAGATATATTAGGCATTTTGAAGCAGAAAACATGAAAAATAAACTTACACCCTCAATAGAATTTGAATCTCGGAATTTCCACTTGTTTATCAGTTTCATTACTGCATCACGCGAGGGGGAACGCAATAATTCCATATTATATGAAATTTTAAGTCAACGGGTAATCTACTAAATAGTGAATTTGCTGGACACTGGTAGTTCGATCCGGGCTCGAATAACGGCCAATGGGCGTTTTTGATGCCTTTCCTCAAGTGTAACGTGTATACGAGGCAGTTTCTCTTAGAAAGTCCTCCACTAAAACATACCTCTTCTTTAGCAGATAGCCCTCAAATGCTTTACCATAATCAAAGAAATCATACCATCTACTGTCTAGCCTGTATACAGGATATGGATAACATCCGCCGATTTGTTATCATTATTTCTTAGGCTCAGATCTTGGGCAGCAGCTATCCCACGGTATATTGTTACATGGTGTAATTTCTGCATGTCCTGGTTAAGAAACTATTAGATATATTTAATTTAAAATGTACCTAATGTTGTCATAAATTGGTGAACCTGGTCTGCAACGATGTTCACATATTCCACAGACGTCAGAGATTGTTCTATGGGGATAATGGGTCCTAATATACTCTAGGAAAATATTGCTCACACCATAATACCCCAGCCACCGGCTTGTCTCCATCAACTGTGCATCCCGGAGTCAGAGTTTCCTTTGGAAATCGGCGTATTAGCACACGCCCGTCAATGTGAAGGACCAGAAAACTTGATTCGCCCGACCATGCAACTTTCTTCCATTCTTCTAATGTCCAATTCCGATGTTTCTTGACGCACTGCAGACGCAGCGGGCGATGACGTGCCGTTAGTGCAGGGACATGCTTCGGCCTCCGGCTGCGTAGACCCATACGCAGCAATGTGCGTTACATACTGTGTTAAGAAATACTGTTTGGGTCGCAACTGTTGCAGCTGGTGGTGATTTCGGCAGTTGTAGCTCTTCCATCATTCAGGGCGTACAATGAGTAGCAATCTCCGCTCTCCTTTGGAATCAATGCGCCGTCGACGACACACACGCGACTTGTCGTTCCATCATCCATACACCATTTTCGATATGTGCTTACAACTGCACGTGAACGGCCCACTAAACACGCCGTTTCTGATACTGATGTTCCCACTCGCCGAACCACAACGATTTGATCTGTATCGAACTCTAATAAATCAGCTGCTTTTCCCATTATGTAGCTAATCGCGCTATGTTTGAAAATAACTTTGGAACTTAGGGGTTATACTGGTTTTCAGCAGGTAATTCTAACCTGCTCTAATTGTACTGGTAATTAACCTGCTCTAATTCTAAACTGATTAGAATTACTGCTGTAATTCTAGCCAGTTCCTTATTTAATCTCTTTCTGGGCCTGGCGGTGTGTAATCTAAGTAAAGAGTTTCTCCCGAAGAGGCTCATCTGAAGAGAAAGAGAAGCAAAGCTCCATGCTTCTGTGTGGAAACTGCCTGATTGAAGTTTACATCGTTGGGATGAAGGTCCATGTAATACTGAGAGTCACGTGATGTGGATCGTCGAATCAGAAAACGATGGGAAGGGGCTTGCCAACTACGTCATAAGATCTTGTTGTGAGTACATGATAAAATAGATACACATAGTGCAAAATCAAATTAATATGTAAAATGAAAAAATATACATTATTCCAAGCATCGAATGTTGCACAGAGTTGTACAGTTAGATATTTTCAGAATATTTGGAGCCGGTGCCGCTCAGCCAGTCAGCTACAGACATCCGAGTCGCAGTATACAATTATTAAAAGTGTAATTACAACTGCAAAATATTTACATATTTAACAATTGTGAAAACTTTTATCTCAGAAAAATATCCTCTGTACGATGGAGTCCAAACTAAATCCATACGTGTCACAGTTAAAAGGAAATGACCAACCTGGTCGTTGTTAAGTTCTAAGAAGGCAATCCTGTCTACATATTGCTCCGCGCAGTCACATGGTCATTGAGATGTGAAGAAAAGCAGTAGATTTCCATCTTTTTCAATTTAGAGATGAATATATGATCGAAACTTGCAGTGAGACCATTCAAAATGATCACAAAATTAATTTTTGTCCGCTGAGAAGTCTAATTAAATTACCAGTCGTTATTTCAGGAAAACACATACACTAATCTTGTCAGTTGTCGTTCGATAAGTTGGAGTTTTTGCGTCTCGAGGTCTAAGTTCAAGAGATGGGCGGCAAATGGTCTTTATTTCTTATTCTCAGCTAGAATTTTGTACACAAGGACGTCTGCGAAATTTGCTGGGTAGATACTGTTTGATCGGTCGAAGAAATTACTATTTAATATGGAAAGGAGCTCTGGCATCGTCTCAATATGCAGGTCAGAATACAGATTTTTGTTTCTTACGTAGTAATGAGCGTTAATGATGATTCTTAGCACCTTATTTTGTAAGATTTGCAGCCTTCTGATTTCTTTTTCACTTGTGTTGGCGTAAGTAGGAGATGCATAAGTCATAATTGGCCGAATTACTCATACATGAAGTCTCTTTTTGATGCTGAGGGATAACATTTCATTTCTGAACAAAGGGAAGAGACGGAAGACAACCCCGTAAGCTCTGCCACTGACTGTACACATATGGTCGGTCCAGTTAAAGTTCTCATTTAGGGTGACTCCTAAACAGATGGCTTTATCAACCCCAGGTACTCGTGCACCGAAGAGCTTGACCACCGTATTGATGTTTTTCCTTATGTCTAAATTTACTAATGAGCAAGATCTTGGATTTTTCAGGCTGAATACAGGTCTTCCACCTACTACGCCAATCCCCGATTAATGGGATTTTCCCCTGTAATTTGACGACAGAATGGTTCGGATTTCTGGACTTGACAACTAACTCGGTGTCGTCGGCGTAGCAGGCGAGAAGTGTATTGAGATCGTTCCTGAAGATCAGGAAATCGTTGGTATAGATGATGTAGATAAGCGACATAAAGATGCATAAAATTGAACTCTACGGAATACCTGCCGAGATGTTCTTGACAGTGGAGACTGCACTCCCATATTAAACACTGAATGGTCGATTCTCCAAGAAGAAGCTGATCATTAGAATCATTTCCCGGGGGAATATTCAGATGTATTAACTTGTAAATTAGTTCTGGATGCCACAAGCGTCCAAACGCTTTTGCCACGCCTGGAATCAAGATCGCAACACTCAGCTTGTTATGCAGAGCAGCTCCTATAAATTCAGTTAATCGAACTAGCTGAGTAGTAGTTGATAGACCCTTTCTAAAACCATGTTGATGATCAATTAGGAAATCCAGATTTTCCTGGTGTCTGTGTAAATTAATTTCGCCAGAATTTTACTAATGGAGAACAGCAGATTAATTGTTCTGTAGTTGAGTGGGATATCCTGTGGTTTTCCAACTTCCGAAATCATTAGAATATGTGTTTGTTTCCACGCGAGTGAGAAGTAGTTGTTGTGTAAACATGTATTACATATGCCTGTTAGTTTACAAATAGTCATGTGAGGCATATTCTTTATCATTTGATTACTATTTTTGCCTTCTTAATTTTAATAAATATTCAACTTTTTATGTAAGTTTTAGGGAAGAGATATCTGTATTTATGTGATCAACTGTATGTTTGAATCTCTCGCAAGTGATCAGCATTAAGTGCTTAATTATGTTTTTTATAAATTATGTGCAGGTTAAGGTGATAAAAGTAACTATGGAATTAATGTAGGCAAGGTTTTCTTTGTAATTATGTATCAGCATTGTGTATTCAAATGTTTGGAATCAGATATCAGTTTTACTGAGTGTGGTGCTGTACTTTTCTGTTTACGTTCACTTTAACATATTCAAGTCTGTATTTATTACTTCTATGCATGATATGAAGGTCAGTTCGTACTTGGCTAGGATTTAGACTACATAGCATTACTTAATGATCAGCTTTATGTATTATGTATATCAGTTTTAGTTTTAGGTTTCATGTATTACGTATGCATTTTTAAGTGTTATGTATACAGGTGTTAGGGATCAGCTTTCTGTATTTCTGTACTCAGTATCATATTAGTTTTTCATTTTAATTATTCAGTTTGGTACTTATGTATATATTATCTTGTCTGCAAGTACTGCAAAAGGAAATGTAGATACATGGTTCAATTTGTAAAACAACTCCAGTTTAAGTTTGCGCAAAGAACTAAATTATGCAGGAATTTGTTGTCTTAGTGATAACAATCTTTTAACTATTTTTACATAAGAGTCAGGCACATGGAAAGTAATCTGCGTTAAATTACGTTTGGACGCTAGGATTTTTTTAATAATTTTTTATCTCTCTTTTTTTCAAGTTTACTATGTGCAATAATTTAATAGGTTACATTTTTCCTCCATGCAGGACCAACGACTTTACAAAAATCCCATAAATATATGACAGTTGTGTCAGGATTAGCATCCACATGTAAGACATTTAGCAAGTCCAGAAAATCCACGGCAGTTAATTTTTCAGGCAGAGTCCTCCTTCTGTCTATTCAAACAGCGATTCTTAACAGTCCTTTGATTGCTTCTTTGCTTAATTTGAAGTAGTTATTAACAGGATACTCTTTCCCCGAACAACAACATCCAAGCTTACATATAGACTCTTAGCCGTCTATTCAGCTGCAATCACGGAGCAGGGTGGAGCAGAGAGTAGATGGTTTCTGCTAGGAAGATAACACACTGTGAGGCTAAGGCCAGGTCAGTAGTCTTCCTTGGTGGCGCTCACTTATCAGGTTCAATGTTCCGCCTTACTTTTTTTGGGAACATGCAAAGACCTGACTCGGAACAGGGAGCTTACTAAAGCTATGTTCAATAAATGTGGGAAGTAGACAAGATACACAGGAAGGGTATACGAAACCCTTTATTTTTCACTCTTTACAATAAATTCCGGACTTCGGAATACAGAGACCAACCACTTGTGGTCTGAACGTAAGAAAATAAAAATATTAACTAAACTCTAACTTAACTTTGGAATAATAAACAAGGGCCTACGTGGAAGATTGGCCGTATATTAACAGGAAGCCGTATGTAGTACAGAGAACTGTGAACACTACAATACGTTTAAAATTATTAAGAGGATTAAACCTCTGGCCTGGAAGGCAACCAGCAACCGAGTAAAACTGCTAAGGCAAGCGGCCTGCTTCTACTAACTCCTTCCTCTCTCTCGCTTGGCAAAAAACCACAACTTAAGTACTTGGCGTTCGCCAGACAAATTTGCATAAATAAGTTAAAGCTTTTAATTCTGGCCGGAAGTAGAAAATAAGAAGTGATAGTAAAGATTTAAAATAAAATAAACGTTAGTAAAACTTAAGATCCTTACATACTTCCCGCCAGAGTTAGTTAGTTTGAAACTGAGGTCAAAAACGACCTTGTTGAAATCTTTTAGCACTAGAATCTAACGCGAGGCCAATCTTTTACAAACATTTCTCACTAGAAACTAGAATTTAGAAAAAAAAATTTGTTTTTACATTATCAGCTCCATGGACAATTACTTTTCATCTGTACTGCATCTAAACAGGAGCTTTTAGTTGAAATCTGGTTCCTTTCAGAGATCTGGAAGGAAAACTAGTTTAATGAAATGTTACACAATTAAATGGCAAGTCACATGAATATTTATATTTCTCTTAACATTCTTATTTCATTCATGACTTTATTTTAATTCTCTCTCCCCGTGCTCTCTGACGTGTGTTGTAAAAGAAAACACCAAACACGAATGTTTTTATGTACAAGTGTTCAACCCTGCCGCCTACAATCAAAACATTAACGTGTTAAAATTCAACATAACAAGACCTCGTAACACACCGTATCTTCATCTCTAAACCCTGAGGTACTATTCTGAAAGTGGCTAACTCTGAAGTGTAGCGTCAGAGAGCCTAACTACATTCATTCAACCTTTAACACATATTCACAATAATTTGGCCTTTCTACAGTCACACGAATAAGTTTAAAATCTTTGGCATTACTTTCACTTTTACCATATCACAGTATTTCTTAACATTTAAAATAACAGTTCACATTGTATATAAGAACATATTAACATGCCGTTAATTTTACGCAATTTAAAACAAACATTAATAGTACATTGTTAACTTCTATTCTTTTCCAAGCAAGTGCCAATTCTTCTACATTGAAATACTAAATTTCAAAAGTCTTTCAGACTAAAACTTCTTTCTTGCCAGAATCTTTTAAATAAAATTTATACAATAACTTTTACAATATTCAAGTATTTACACATTCCTATTATATATCAACTTTAGTTTTACGCGCGAGTAATTGAAAAACATAATACCAAAATAGGTAACAACTCATTTCTCGCCTTTTTGGCGATAAAGGTAGACCTCACATGAGGTAAAACGTCTTGAAATCTGCCACTTGCAGTAAGAATGAAAGATTAACTTAAGCTTGCAAAGTAACATAAAATTTTACTTATCTTTGTGATATTCGGACATTCTTTTCTCTGCCCAGTCCTGGAAAGTAGCGAAGATTCGTGTTTGATTTATCCTCCTTCTTGTGCGGGCTCGCCCTTCAGTTCCTTTCTCTAGGAGCTTTCTTTTCCCTCCAGTTCGGTCACCCTTGAATACCTTCTTTTTTGCCTCTGCCTGTGGTCTTGGCCGTTTGATGGCCGCTGGTCTTGGCGGAACCGGGACACTTCGCTCTCGTTCCTGCTTGGATCTCGTTGCTGGCCGTTCAAATTTTCCTTGTATCTTTTCCTCCGCCGCTGGTGGTCCTTCCGCAATTCGGCGACATTTGCTGCGTAGAGTCCTGTCCGATGAGTAGATCTTCCGTTTGGGAGCCGGGTTATAGTTGCCGTTATTTCTCCTGGCTCTCTTTGCATTCGTCGTACTTCTCCCTTCTTCATTCTGGGGGTGGTCGTGCACTCTCTTTTTAGTCGGTGGAACGGCTTCTTTCTCTTGTTACCTTCAATTTTCCAACGGGGAAACTTTCTTTTCAATTGCACCTGCCTCCTAATGGCTTGTCCTTGTGCTTCTCGTTGTTCCACCTCTGGAGCTTGTGTCTGCCGTGCCGGATCCTGTAAAAGATCTTTAAATATTTCCATTTTATTACGGTCATAGTAAGGTTTTATCTGGTCAATGTTTGCGGAGCATGTTTCACCATTCCTGACTTTTAACACCCCTACAGCGTGAGTTATTTTTTCTATGACATATGGTCTTTCAAATCGTGGAAAAAATTTTGCGGTTTTATCTTCTCGTGCTGAAGAAAGTGAATGCTTAATTTTTAATATTTCATCTCCTACTTTATAAGTTACTCCCCGTCGTTTCATATCATAATAGATCTTCTGTTTTCTTTGTGCTACTTCAGTGTTCTTTTTTGCTTCTTTAATTAATTTTTCTATATCACGCATTTTAAATTCTGGGGCTCTTTGTTGAACATAAAATAATTTATCTAACGGCGTTATAATCTTTCTGCCTAAAATAACTCAGCAGGAGTTTTGCCCGTTGTATCATGTTTTGCGGTCCTAAGGGCGAAAGCAAATTCATTGACATCGTTATCCCAGCTTTTATGAAAATTTTTAACATAACTACGGATAATTTTCACTATATTTCTATTGACCCGTTCCGCTATATTTGATTGCGGCCGATACGGGACCATTTTTAAATGACGTATGCCCAGTTTTTGGCACAAGTCTTCAAATATATTACTTACAAATTGAGGACCATTATCCGATATAACTTTTAGGGGCGCCCCGTATTTTAAAATATATTTATTTAAAATAGAATCAGTAACTAATTTCGTGGAGGCTCGTTTTAAGGGAACAATTTCGGTCCACTTACTAAAATGATCAACCATAACAAGGAGATACCGAATTTTATTTAACTGACTTTTTGGGAAAGGGCCCAATAAATCGATGCCAATTATTTCATTTAAAAAATCGGATTTAATACTATTTAGAAACCCGGCCGGGCGGAAATTAATATAATTAACTGCTTGACATGTTGGGCAGGACTGGACATACGCCCTTGTTAACTTTTGCAGTTCAGGAAAATAGACTACCTCGCGTACGCGTTGGATAGTTTTTCGAATACCAGCATGAGAAGCTAATGGTCTGTCGTGTAACTCCTGCAGGATATTTAATCTAAGACTAGCTGGGATAACAGGTCGAAATTCGTTGTTGCAATTTGTAGTTTTTGTATAAAATAATAGACCATCTATTAGTTCGTAATGGGCCGCCCTATTTCTTATCGCCACAATATCTTGGTGGCTAAAATTTTCAGGATCCTTTAAATACTCATAAATGTTTCCAAACTCAGGATCCTTACCCAGTTCGGTTATTACAGTTTCTCGGGAATTTATTGTACATGCTGTGAGCATTGCCACCTTTACAGTATTACCTTCTTCATCTATTTTTATTCTGGATAGGGCATCTGCTACGATATTTTCCTTTCCTGGGGTATGCTTGATTACCAGATTATATTCTTGTAGCTTGAGTGCCCATCTTATTAAACTTGGGGATAAGTTCTTCCCTGAGTTCAATCTAGTTACCGCCGCATGATCAGAATACACTGTTATTGGCGCCCTTCCAAAATAGAATCGGAACGTTTGCACTGCTAACAGAACTGCAAGTGCCTCTCTCTCGGTCGCGGAATAATTTCTTTGTGTTTGATTTAAAGTTCGACTAAAAAATGCCACGGGCTGCTGATTTTGCGAAAGTACCGCTCCTACCGCATAATCCGAAGCATCCGCTGAAATTTCTAAATTATTATTAACTTTTAACACTTTAACTTTAACTTTTAACTATTAACATTAACTTTTAGACCGGCCTCATTTAATAATGAAAACACCTGTCTTAAATCCTGTACATGTTGGTCCAGATTATCACTAGTAATAATGATATCGTCTAAATAGATAAATGTGAACTTTCCAAGAACAGGCCTTAGCACAATGTCCATACATCGCTGAAATGTTGCCGGTGCCCCTGAAAGGCCAAACGGCATACGCAGGAATGCATAAGTGCCAGACTTTGTTATAAAAGCACTCTTAGGCACGTCCTCCGGTCTAACCCCTATTTGAAAATAACCAGTCGTTAAGTCTAAAGTCGTCATATATTTGGTAGACGTTATGTTCCTTAGAATTTCTTCAATAATAGGTAACGGATATACCGGATATTTAGTTATGGAGCTTAATTTACGATAGACAATCGTGAAACGCCACCTTTTTGGATGTGTTAATGGATAGTCATTGTTTTTCTTACATAAAACCACCGGGCTAACATAACTACTTGAGATGGGCGTTATGATCTTTTTACGTAGCATATCGCTAATGTGCCATTCTATAATTTTTTCTTTATTCTTATCATACCGGTATGCTTTGTGGCGAACTGGAAATGAATCTCGGGTGTCGATACTATGGTTAGTAACTTGAGTAAATCCTGGAATATCACTAAATAACGAAGCAAATTCACTTACCACTGGTCGGATTCTTTGTTGCTCTTCCTTAGGCATGTGGTCAAGGTTTAACATTGGCGGTTCCGTTTTTTCTTCTCGAACTGGTTTCATCGTCAGCTTAAGGGACGCTTCATTAAAATCCAGCGTTGCTTCTGCCTCTGAAAGAAAATCTATTCCTAAGATGATATGTGCTTGCAGATTCTTTACTATAAAAAACATAATTTTGACTTGTTCGTCTTGATACGAACGTATAGCGGTAATTTACCTATGCACTTACATCTTTCTCCCTGCGCAGCTAAGACTGTCGTATTATCCGAATTATATATGCGGTATTTTCGAAAATACTTCCTAAAAAATCTTCTGCCACACAGGAACACTGCGCGCCTGTATCCAGGAGTGCGGTGGCTGGGATGTTATTCACCAACACTTCAATCTTCGGAAGAGTCAAATTTTTCACCATTACTGTATTTAACTTGAAGGAAGAGGGGTTTTCTTGGCCTCCGGATTTCCGCACCTTCCCGTCTGCAGAAATCCGTTTTAGTTTAAATCTTTTTTTCTTTCCATGCTTTCCTTCTTTTTCCACTGGCCTTGAGACTTTTTTCCTGGATTGCTATAGAACTGTCGACGTTCGCCGGCTGTTTTTGGATGCTCGAGTTTCCTTGCTCACTGATTCGCTTTGCTTCCGTAGCCGTGTGCTTGACTTTGCTGTGGTCTTGGCTCAACAAATTGGTTTCGTTGTTGATATTGTCGTCTTCTTTCAATGTCCGCCGTTCTTCTACTTTCAAACTGGATTGCTAGCTCAAATAACTTTTCCAGTGTAGTCGGATTCCTTAATTCAATAAAGTCTTGTACTTGGGGAAGTAACCTCGGCAAAATCACTTGAATTATCTCAGGATCCGGACGGTTTCCATACAAGAGTTTGAAGATGTGAATTTTTCTTAAAATAAAGGTGGAAAGATTTTCGATTCTTTGCTGATCTATGCTGAAAAGTTTCGTTTCTAATTTCGCACGAGCCCTTACGACAGGGAAGGCTTTTACTAGGGCAGTCTTTAAATTTTCGTAAGTATAGGTGGGACTTCCTGCTTGACCCAAGAGACTCCTGCCTATAAATTTGAACCAATTAAGCGCTTGGCCCCTCAAAGCGCTGGTAGCTAATGTGACTTTCTGGAACTCGTGCACGGGATACATCATGAAGTGGTCATCTAGGTTTTCCAAAAAACTGGTTACTGTGAGTTTCCATTAAATGTTCTGGTTTCATCGAAGCACGCATGGTCTGGACGATGTAACCAAATCCTTCCAGGGCGGCAGCTGGCATTTCTGGATTCTGAGCCGCTTCTGCAGGCAGCACAGTTTCTTCTTGAAACTCGGCCATGGTTATTCTTCTTCGTCGGGCGCCACTATCAGGTTCAATGATCCGTCTTCCTTTCTTTGGGAACATGCAAAGACCTGATTCGGAACAGGGAGCTTACTAAAGCTATGTTCAATAAATGTGGGAAGTAGACAAGATACACAGGAAGGGTATACGAAACCCTTTATTTTTCACTCTTTACAATAATTTCCGGACTTCGGAATACAGAGACCAACCACTTGTGGTCTGAACGTAAGAATATAAAAATATTAACTAAACTCTAACTTAACTTTGGAATAATAAACAAGGGCCTACGTGGAAGATTGGCCGTATATTAACAGGAAGCCGTATGTAGTACAGAGAACTGTTAACACTACAATACGTTTAAAATTATTAAGAGGATTAAACCTCTGGCCTGGAAGGCAACCAGCAACCGAGTAAAACTGCTAAGGCAAGCGGCCTGCTTCTACTAACTCCTTCCTCTCTCTCGCTTGGCAAAAAGCCACAACTTAAGTACTTGGCGTTCGCAAGACAAATTTGCATAAATAAGTTAAAGCTTTTAATTCTGGCCGGAAGTAGAAAATAAGAAGTGATAGTAAAGATTTAAAATAAAATAAACGTTAGTAAAACTTAAGATCCTTACACACTCACTCACTAATTTCATCTTACCCGGGTCTTTTTTCATTTTCAGTGTTTTGATAATGTTCTGCACTTCATTTGGAGTAGTTAATTTATTACTACACAGAGCTGAGGAAGACTTGAACCAGCGTTCGATGAAGCAATGCACTTCGATATCCGAACTGGAATTAGATGGGGCGGAATTTGGAATGAAGTGATTAGAGAGGTGATCTGCGAATAATTCCGCTTTGCCTTCAATAGTATACGATGGGTCCATCATCACTTTTAAGCGTATTTCTGCAGGAGCTGTTTTGTTTCAGTGATTTAGTTAGACGCCAGATGACGACAATGTCATCATTCAGCTTCTCGATTTTGCTTTGCTATATGTTAGCTATATGAAAGTGCATTTGCTGTTTAACCTTTAAAAGACGGGTGGCCTAAGAATCGGCCAGAACTGCAGTGTCTCAAAAAGACGGCTGTGGCCGAAATATCGGCTAGTGAATTCCCCTCCCCCCACCCTTCAGGGTGCGGAGACAGTCATTGTCCGAATAACCTTCCTTGCCACTTATGCGAGAGGACCTTCGCGCCTCCCAACTGTGGGGTTTCGTAAATTCCCTTTCGTTTCCCTCAGCAGTGAAATCTTAGCAATTTTACATTAGTATTAATTTCACCAACTTTTCAGTGTCATTACAAATGTATTTTTCTTTATATTCCCCTTTTTATTGCAATTTTTGTATTTAATATTGCTGTTTGAAACATGCAAAATGCAATGGAGTGCAATGCAATGAAAATATAATCAATAAAATCTGTTTTTAAAATAAAGGAAAATAATTTTAAAAAAACGCTAAAGGATAAAAAAAGCTTTTATCAAAAAACTGCAAAAAAGAACAATGAACAATAATGCAGTTGAAAGATGAAATAACTTATGATACAATGGGGGAAAATCAATAAATTAAACTGAATAAGAATACTAATATTAAAAATGTAAACGAAACTAATATAATAAAAATACAACGGGATTTGTTTGATATATAAATATAAGCTGTTACACAGTGCTTGGAAACAAATAAAAGCGTACTGCCGATTTATACAAGAAACAAATATTTAAACATCATTTTCGAGTATAAATTAAAAATGTTAATTAGTACATGTAATTCTAAACTAAATTTAGTTTGGAAACAAATAAAAACTGAATAAACTATGAACTGATTATAGGCGTGCATTTGCTGCTAAGGCGTATTTTCATTATGACGCAATGTCAAAAGTTAATATTCCAACATATGACAATTATTTAGCTACGAAATCTCACCATAATTTGTTTCCCTAGTTTAGGGAAAGGAAACAGCAGAAAAGAGAAAAATTTCAACAAATTCTTTTATATTATTCCCTAGTCTCTTATCTGAAAATTAACAAAGGCGACCCCGAAAGGCGACCTACAGGAAAAGTTGCAAAAGAGTAGTAGTTTCCCTTTACAATGGCAGCTAAAAGGGGGTTGGAAATGCATTTGGATTTCCCGTCTTTTTAAGTGAAACCTTTCAAAACTTTAGGCCCATATCACACGGCGTTTGTTTCACGCGAACAACTGTTTCGGACAATTTTTCTGCCTGGTTTACTAATGAAAGAAAGACGTGCGACTTTTCC
This sequence comes from Stegodyphus dumicola, assembly GCF_044657685.1. Taxonomy (NCBI): domain Eukaryota; kingdom Metazoa; phylum Arthropoda; class Arachnida; order Araneae; family Eresidae; genus Stegodyphus; species Stegodyphus dumicola. The sequence continues at coordinate 110,576,291 of NC_140777.1, read as the reverse complement.
CTTCTTTTCCAAAAAAAAATTCAAGTTGATCGTTTTCAACCAATCAGCTATCAGCGTGTTTGTAGTAGAGAACCAGTTTTACCTGTGTTAACCCCAAAGCGATCTATGGTGATTGGCTGTTGTTACAAAGCAGAAAAATTGTTCCAAAAAGTTGTTCTTCCGAAACAAACCGACGTGTGATAGCAGCTTTAAAGGTTAATCCCCCTTTTCAATCCGCAAATCTTAGTTTTTAGTCTCAGGGTCCGAGGTGAGACCGAATCCTTTCCTAAGTCTGCTATTACGGAAGGAGATCATTTCTCTGATATTCGAGGGAAGCTTTTGTTTGTGCTGAAAGCGGTCAATCTCAGTAGTAGCTGGATACCTGGCATTTCGCAGGAACGACGAGAATTTTTCCTACTGCATGATCAATGTCAGTTCTGGTTTTCAGTGTTTCACATCTAAAAGAGGAGGTCATCAAAATATTATAATATAAATTGCAGTCAGTATGTTTCACAGATCGTAAGACTTTTGATTTACTTATACTAAGATGAGCTAACACCGGCACCTGATCTGACATCGTATCACAAATCACAGTAAGAGCCATCGGAATATTAAAATAATTCGTAACAAAAATGTCCAGTATATCCGGGCGTCTATTTATGATGTTTTGCTTACAGATGGGCTCATCTGAAGATAAACTGGATAATTGCTCACAAAATCGTGCACAATATTTCCATTATAGTTGGAGTTCTGGCACTCCCAGTCATGATGCGTAGCATTTATCTCCAACAGTAGCTGCGCATGCGCAGTGATTTTGTTCTTGGGCTAGCTCATTGTTATAGATGGAGGGTAGACATATTGTAATGGTTCTTCGATGTAAATAAGGCTTCATTCATCAGTTAATTTATGTTGCTGATATGTGACTGATTTCTAATATTCAAAGCGGAAAGCTGGAATTGACGTTACACAAATGTTCAGTTTTAATGTCTCCATCAGAAAACTTTTGTTATCGATTTTTTTTTCCGAAAATGTACGTTTATAAAATCTTAATTAGTTTTTGTAGTGCACTATAGTTCTGCAATATAGGAAAAGTGCTTCTTTAAACTGATACAATGTCATACGCATTTTTATTTATTATTTCCTATCATTACTAACGAAATATTTCAACCCTGTCTAAAAGACTAATTTATATTTAAAAACGGAATCGGCTTTCAGAAAAATAGTAATTTGATCATAAATTCTGCTTTAATTTAAGCTATTAACAATTCAATTGCAACTTTCTGTTTAAATTTAATACATTAACAAACCAGATTAATTTACTAAAACTTGCCTAAACTAGCCATGAAATGGCAATTTTGAATATAATCTAATATAATCACACTAAGGACGACTTTGCAGCCTGTTTGCGAACTTTTGTTGAATAAGGAAAAAGCATAACCCTTCTTCAGCGAAAGGGCCTCTAGTGGCATTTCCGTTAAAGAGCGTTTTAGATGGCGTATGTGACATATATTCGAAGCAATGAAATCTTCAAAGTCGCTTTTTCTCGGGGGAAAAACACATCTAAAATTATGTTTCCTGATTGATATTCAGCAAAATCGAATTCTGACTTCTCTATAATAATTAATTTTCACGACTATCGCTCTCTTAACAAGATGTTCGAAAACAACTTGAAAAATATCTGCAAACGAAACAAAAACAAAACGCATCTAGAATTTTTGTTTTTGACTTGTGACGGGGTGTCCACGTCTTTTCCCCCCACGAACTGAGTTGGGTAAAAGCATCCATAGTGCCACTGAATTAAGAAACATAATACAGAAATCTAGCGAAAAATAGGAAAACAAATTATCTGCAGATGCTTAGAACTGAGATAAATAAGCGGTTAATAACTCGAAGTATTTATTTTGCAATTATAAAATTAGTAGATCTAAACTTACATTGAAAAGTACTACAACATGCTAATTGTAAAACGCAAAACAAATAAATTTGCTTGAGTGTTCATTTAAATGTTGAATACTGCAGAACACAACTCTACGTTAAAATCAAAGCAAAATTTTGGGAATTCGTCATATAGTTCACAATATGAACATCTGTAAATAATTGTTAGTAGAAATAAAAGAAACACGTAATCAAAGGAATATAACTTTTGCAGTAAATCGGCGAGATGTTGTCATTTAGGAAGTATCTTTATACAGGCTGGATTAACTGAATGGGAATTATCCCCGTTCCCTGTTTTTTCTAACTACCTTCGAATTAAACGTGATTTTGAGTAAATTATGGACATCATCACCGATATTACAAAAGTTACTGAGAGTTTATAAGGCATTTCTCCCACTTCCCTAGCGGAGCCTTCGTGGTATAACGGTAGCACGCTGGGCCGGTATTCCAGAGGTCCGTGGTTCGATTCCCGGCGAAGGTGGTTGTATATTTTTCATCTTTTCTGCTTCCAATTAACCTAATGACTCAAGAGGTTGACATTATAGAGACCATTAGGCATTTTATTTTACACTCATGTCCATCGGAGTCCCGGGGAAATCGAACTTTAAAATAAATATATCACCTGTAAAATCACTACACACATCTTCAAGAATCATATGCAAATTTCAGGAAGTAACCAGATGACACCGATGGTACGTCACAATGACGAGAGTGTAAGAGAGTGATATACACTCATGTCCATAAACTAAGGGTAATGCAAAATCAGGCAAAGGAAGAGTTAGAAGCAAAACAAATTTGATTTATTTGTAAAGCTTATTTATTAAATAAAAGGTAAAGAGCAAAAAAAGATGCTATATGTTTGATATTATTAAAACAATTAGCGATTTTTCTCCCTGGAACAAATTACAAAAAAAACCTATTTACAAAAAACCAATATTACATGGTTGGTATGATTGTTAACACATTGTATGTCTCCCAGACGATGCAATACAATCCGTACAACGCCTAGACATGCTGAGTATCAAATTATCGATCTGATCTTGGGGGATACTACACCACTCAAAAAGCAATGCTCTCCGAAGTTTCGGTAGACATGTAGGAGGAGGTAGACGGGCTGCAACTCGTCGGCCAAGCATGTCCCACACGTGCTAGACTGGATTCAAGTCCGGTGAGAATGCTGCACAGTCCATATGGGTGATATCCTTCGATTGAAGGCATTCGCTTATGATGTTTGCACGGTGAGGACGGGCGTTGTCATCCATAAACACAAATTGTGCGGCCATGGAGCCCCGAAACAAACGTACATGTTGTTACGGAATGACGTCCCGATAGATTTGGCTTGTCATGGTTCCAATTGGAACATGCAGGTCAGTTCTGGAACCCAGAATAATTCCATCCCAAACGAGCACTCCTGCACCATCGTAACGGTGTCGTTCAATGATGTTTTCTTGGTGGTAAGGAGTACCTGGAGCTCTCCATATGAACGTTAAGCAAGAATCAGACTGCAAGCTAAACCTGGACTCGTCGGAAAACATCACACAGGCCCAGTGTTGCGGTGTCCACAATGCATGCTCTCTACTCCAGGCTAACCGCAGGCGACAGTGAGTTGCAGTAAGTGGAACGCATCTGACAGGACTACGAGCATACAGACCAATCTGCCCTAAGCGTTTGTACACGGTCTGCCTTGAAATTGTCGTACCAGTGGCTGAAGAGAGCTGACGAGACAGGTCTGAGGCTGTGCTCCGCCTGTTTCTTTTAGCAGTAACTGCCAAATACCGGTCCTCATTCGGCGTTATAACTCTGGGGCGACCTGTTCTGTAACGTCTACTCACATTACCATCGTCTTGGAATCGTTGCGAAAGCCTGGAGATGACACTCTGGGCAATTCCAAGTTCGTCTGATACTTCCAGTTGGGTACGCCCACATTCCAGACGGCCGATAATTCTACAACGTAAAAAATCATCCAAATGCGTCCTTTGTGTCATGACTATTCGTTTATTGCACTGAAATGCTTATAAAGCGTCTGCGAACAATTTTACTTCTTTGCCTGTATTCCTTATATATCACTCTCTTACAGTCTCGTCATTGTGACGTACCATCGGTGTCATCTGGTTACTTCCTGAAATTTGCATATGTTTCTTGAACATGTGTCTAGTTATTTTACAGGTGATATATTTATTTTAGAGTTCGATTTCCGCGGGACTCTGAATTATCCTTAATTTATGGACATGAGTGTATAAGGAATACAGGCAAAGAAGTAAAACTATTCGCAGGCGCTTTATAAGAATTTCAGTGCAGTAACCGAATAGTGATGACACAAAGGACGCAATTAGTTGATTCTTTACGTGGTAGAATTATCGGCCGTCTGGAATGTGGGCGTACCCAACTGGAAGTATCAGACGAACTTGGAATTGCCCAGAGTGTCATCTCCAGGCTTTGGCAACGATTCCAAGATGATGGTAATGTGAGTAGATGTTACAGCACAGGTCGCCCCAGAGTTGCAACGCCGAATGAGGACCGGTATTTGGCAGTTACTGCCAAAAGAAACAGGTGGAGCACATCGTCAGACCTGTCTCATCAGCTCTCTTCAACCACTGGTACGACAATTTCAAGGCAGACCGTGTACAGTCGCTTAGGACAAATTGGTCTATATGCTCATAGACCTGTCAGATGCATTCCACTTACTGCAACTCACTGTCGCCTGCGTTTAGCCTGGAGTAGAGAGCATGCATTGTGGACACCGTAACAGTGGGCTTATGTGATGTTTCCGACGAGTCCAGATTTAGCTTGAAGTCTGATTCTCGCCGGACTTTCATATGGAGAGCTCCAGGTACCCGTTACCACCAAGAAAACATCAATAAACGACACCGTTACGGTGGTACAGGAGTGCTCGTTTGGGATGGAATTATTCTGGGTTCCAGAACTGACCTGCATGTTCCAATTGGAACCATGACAAGCCAAATCTATCGGGACGTCATTCCGGAACAACATGTACGTTTGTTTCGGGGCGCCATGGGCGCACAATTTGTGTTTATGGATGACAACGCCCGTCCTCACCGTGCAAACATCGTAAGCGAATGCCTTCAATCGAAGGATATCACCCGTATGGACTGTGCAGCATTCTCACAGGACTTGAATCCAGTCTAGCACGTGTGGGACGTCCTTGGCCGACGAGTTGCAGCCCGTCAACCTCCTCCTACATGTCTACCGGAACTTCGGAGAGCATTGCTTTTTGAGTGGTGTAATATCCCCCAAGATCAGATCGATAATTTGATACTTAGCATGCCTAGGCGTTGTACGGATTGTATTGCATAGTCTGGGAGACATACAATGTATTAACAATCATACCAACCATGTAATATTGGTTTTTTGTAAATAGTTTTTTTTTTTTTTTGTAATTTGCTCCAGGAAGAAAAAATCGCTATTTTTTTAATAATATCAAACATCTTTTTTTGCTCTTTACCTTTTGTTTAACAAATAAGCTTTACAAATAAGTCAAATTTGTTTTGCTTCTAACTCTTACTTTGTTTGATTTTGCATTATCCTTAATTTTTGGACATGAGTGTAGATCAGAAGACGTGAAAAATGTGCAGTTTCCTTACTGAAATTCGAAGACCTTACCACTCGATTGTTATTAGATGGAAGCTTCCATTTACATGAGGAAGGTCTCCGGTAAGGAGGGAGAAAATAGATCGCAATTGTAAATTCTTCAATATTTGTCCCTATGAACGTTGATAAAGTTGCTTTGCTTTGATTTTATATCATTTTAATACTTTTTTGTATACGTTTAAAGCCAATAGAGTAGTTTTTTTTTCTATGCTTTTGCTCAAATATAAAGTTTAAATTTAATCCTACCTGCTTTATTCAATAATACCTGTTATGAAATCTGTGAAAATTAAACTGACCAAATAAAAAATATATTTAGAACAGGTAAAAAAAAAATTCTAAAAAGTAACATGCTGGCATAACAGCCAGCATGTTACTTTTTAGCATGTTACTTTTACAGCATGTTACTCTTACTTTCATAACAGAAACGTACAACAGTTTTCTCTAATACTAGAAACATGTATTTATACCGGTAATAAAAGAACCATGTTAAAAGAATTTTAGTATTGAGAGGTAAAATTCTTTATTTTTATTAATAGAAATATTTAACTTTCTGACTGCATGCATACAAGCAACTTTTTTAAAATCCAACTGACTGACTGAAGACAGTTTCACAAGACTGAAAATAAAATATCTCATAATTCCAGTTTCCTCAGATAATAATCCATAATGTAAATACAAGTTCCCAAATCTTTAAATTTTACAATTTTTCCGTAATTTGTAACTAGATCCACTGCTATGTTATGTATTCGAAGTGTAGTGGAATAGATATTGCATGAACTATTGTCACTATTGTTGCTGAACTAGAATACTGTCTACTACTACAACTAAAATGCTGTTGAAAGAATTTTACTATCATAAAAATAAACCTGATTTAAAATTTTAATTAACCTGTCTGTTTAAAATTACATCTATTTCCAGAAATATCACTTATGTAATATTACTCTACTATCTTATTCTCATAGATAAAGTGCAAAGTTGCTTTCGACAAAAACATATTTAACTCTCTTCACTAATTATAATTATTTCCCTTTTATTTATTACTTATTCAGTATATAGGGAAGACAATAACCTTATTACCTAATATATATCTCGGTTACAGGGGTTAAAGTAGACATCCTCGCTCACGAAGTAAGAAGATAACTACCTTTCATTAAGTCTTCCAATAGAGGCTGAGGCAGCCATTGAATGGGAAACAAAAGCTACCTCTAGCCACTCCAAATCTCATGTCTCTGCAGTCTGCCGCAAATTAAACAAAAGGAAAACAATATCAGGGAAGATAAGGAAAACAAAACGGAGGGTAAAAAAGGCATCTCCTCTCTGTTATTGTCTTTGCGGTTCTTGGCTTTCGTTTATTTTGTTTCTTAGGGTCAACTTTGCTCTGACAGTCAGAGGCGTGATGATTTCAGCTAAAAGGTGATACAACCATAGTTAGCTAGAAAACCAACTAGTAAAAGATTGGTTTTGTGTCGCGACTTTAATGTCTTTTCTTGCGTTTCCTTTTTATTATATGCATGTTTCAATAAAACCATTTTTGCACAATATTATGGGTAACTTTACGTTTATTAAGCAAACAGACTTCCATCATTATTTTATTGATAGTTCCTGCATGCACATGAAACAAATAATGAAAAAGAATAAACAATTTTTTTCATTATTAACCTTGTAAACTAATATTAAACAAAAATGGATGATGAGATGATCAGAATTTAAATAATGATATTACTTATAAACAATGAAGCCTAGATAAGAAAAGAAATCTGTGAATATTTTTTTTTTTTTTTTTTTTTTTTTTTTTTTTGTATTAAAAAAATGCGAAAAGAAAAAAAAACTGTGGCAGGGACGGATTCAAAAACATTACCCATAAGGCAAATAAAATTAGTCTCATTTAACTCTTTATCTTCCTTTTTGGCGGATTTTAATTCAAGAGGTACACGATAGGTAACAGAATTTTTCCGTATTAAACAAACTTTCCCCCCCCACAAAGGTGGTATCCAAATTAGAGCGTTTAAAACAATTATTAAAATTAGCGGAATAGTCTTAGTTTAGAGTTCAAGGTTTCAAACTCTAAATAGATTTAATTATTAAAATGATAAAATATATATTAATCTTTTACAAATTTGATAAAACACTCCATGAATCTGATACTTTTAAAGTTTATTAACCAGACCAATAATTTATCCAGTGTTTTCCTTGTATTACATTTATTAAATTTTGTAAAATTTAATTTTAACATATATTAAGATTAATATTATTAGTATTTCATGAATATAATTTAACTTTTAGAGTTTATTAAATAAAATTTATCGTAAAAATCATAAGGATTTTAATCAATTAGTTAGTTATTATAGTCCATAATCAATCAAAATTTTTACACTTCTGCGATCAGTTACGCAACTGAGGGAACTGTGTTATTCCCTGACTGAGAATCCCCCATATTAGGCACGACAACAGCAGGTGAGTCACAACGAAATCTCAATGGGCTGGAGTACTGGGCGACAAACTCCAAAACTTAACTGCAGCCCATGTATCAAATTCATTTAGGAGTTTTAAAACTAATCATTTATGTCTGGACAACCGGGTCCCAAACCGGCTCTTAGCCACAGACGATATAACTCCAAACAACCTCCGCTTATTAGGCCGGGCCGAGGGGTCATCACTCCCTAATCTTGGCTTTTCGGCGGAGGCGTGACTTGAAAAACCTGATGGAGTGACTGGTCGTTTAAATGCTCCCACCAGTACTATACGGGCAGCGCGTCCCATCAAGATGTTACCTAGCAAACTTGGTACATTCCAACACCGTGGTGTCGTCTCACACCAAGCTACAGAACCATCAGGTATACGTCTTATGCCAATCCCCCGAGGTCAAGCCGTATAAACGACCCAACCTCGGGTTCTGGAATCGCCAGGTTCGTGATTTTATAGCCCCCGTGGCCGAGACTGCCTAGGTACAGATCCTAGCCAGTAGATTCGCAGAGTTCTCTACGTCGACCGCCGGGGGGGTTATAATCCATAAATGCGAAAGAATTAAAGTAAATAATACCTTTAACATTCATTCCATATTCAATTCGGAATAAATATTTAAAAAATCACCAACATTGGCAAACTGCAAGAAAAGAGGACAAAGTTCAAAAATGAAATAACAAATTTAAGTATTTTGCTGCATCGTCATCGGGGGATTAGTGCAACGAAAGAACTAAAAAAATAAAAACAGCCTGCTTCTGAATCAATAAAGAACATAAAAACTTAAAATAATATCAGAAAAACAATTAGTATTAACAAATTAACAGAAAACAATACTTTAGATTAGGTTAGGTTCTGGTAAAGAGTGTGTGTATGTGTTCAAAATTCTTGTCTCGGTCCAGGAAATCTTATAGTCCAGGTTAGATGTATTTTGTTAAAATTTTTACTTTTGTGGAAGAATGCCTGCTTTTTGAAAAACAAAGTCCAGGTTGCCTGCCAATTTTATGTTTGTACCCTTTTTACATCCTTGTACGAAGTAAACGAAGTATTATGATCGCGAAAAATTTTAGGTGTCATATTTGAAGGAAACCATCCATTGCCACCGCTCTCGAATTCATTTAGATGACTTTTTTGCTTGACGTCCGTACATAAGGACACTATAAAGGACTTTTTTTCCCAAATGGTTTGTAAAATGGATTTAAAATTGATTAATAAGATTTTTTCATGACACCTGTAAATAGATACGTACGTACAAATGTATCTTGCATAATTCAAAAACAATTGGATGTAGAACATTTAAATTTTGTACATGGAACAGCTGTAATATCTAGTTATGTATCTCTCGTTTTTGTTGCAGTCGCCTTCACCAAACGTATATATATTATTCTCATATGTTGAAAAAATATGCATTTCTTGCTTTAAAAGTGATCGAATTATGTTATTCTTATGTTCCGGTTCATGGTTTTATGACTTTAGTTAATCTGCATGATAAAGCTGTAAAATTATCAACATCTTAAATATTTCAGCGGCGCTAGGCCTAACGAGGCCGCCATTTGTTAATATTTGAAACTCATAGTAGAACAGTGTTTTGCCTTACCGTGAAGCAAGAATTGAATTGATTGAATGCGAAATACATCTCTAATGCAATTCAAGGAAATAAGTTTAAATGAAGGGCAACAACACATATGTATTAATTTAGTACGCCGTACAACGAAGTCATGTGACAGTCACATCAGATTTTTAATTTAAACATTCACAATTGTTGAAGTGCAATAAACCTGAATTTTGATTTTGTGCCAGTTTGTTTTGTTTAGTTACACTGATGGAGATATTTCACTGAGAGAAACATACGTAATAGATTATTGAAAGTGTAATTGTACTAGCTAAGTTGCCGGAACCCACACAGTTATTATAGTGTTACTCCGTTCAGAGCTAGATTTAGACTTGAAGGCCTAAGCTATCTGAGATACGGGGCGCTTTATGAGCGATATGGGACAATTTGTTTTACATGAAATACGAATCAATATTCAGGGGCCTCGAAAAAAGAGGGGGGCCCTAATCTTGTGAAGATATACATCTTGATCTTATTATTACCTCAATCTTACCTTGTATCTAATCCTTGATCTTACCATCTTGTGTAGCTTATACGTAAAATTCCGTATTGATCCCGCTAACGTTCTGTAATTCCGAACGTATTTCTGTAATGCTAGTTTCATTTCATCGCTGTAATTATTGCGTCAATTCAATAGACAATATTAATTTATGCGTAAAGCATTCCAACATTAGGTAAGCAAAATAGCACTTACCTGAATCACCGGGTTCTTCATTCAGGTATATCCAAAAAAAAAAAAACACGCACAGGTTCAGCTTTTAAAAACTTTAATCTCTACACAAGTTACAAAAGAAAGGTTATGGTTATTACAAAAACTACGCATCCATTTCGTAAGGCATTCAAAAATAAAACTAAAAATAGAACACTGATTACATCATAAATCGTTTGAGTGCGCCGTTAAAACTTCTGTAATCAGTTCAGTCTGTTATGCGCGCGCACAGGCGAAAGTATCACATATCCAACATCATCCCACCTTTGAGATTCGAACCAGGGAATCTCAAACCCTAATTCTAGGTTTAATTAATCGTCCATATCTGGATCTATTTTCAGGAACAGTCTCTGAGAAAAAAATCATTAACAGTTCGTTGCTTAGAAAGAGTTATTTTTTGAGCTAGTACTGGTTTGTCAGCAGCGGTCTCTGAAAGACGATTTTCATCAGTCTTCGGTTCATTGAGAATAGAATCCTGTTCAGCTACAGGTATGACGGGGTCACTTTTATCAGTCACTTCAAGAGGTATTAACCTAAGCACTGGGCGGAGAAATTCTCTGTTTTTCATTTTTATTTTTGCTAGGCGAACTTGTCCATCTTTAGAAGGATAGAGTTCAACCACCCTAGCCAGAGGTTGACAATTTTTTTGACATTATCACTAGAAACCAGAACAATATCACCAATTTGGATGGGTTTCTGATTTTTATGAGATTTCGATGATTGGCGTAAATTTCCTAAATACGAAACCGTTTTCTTAAATCTTGTTTCACACGTTGACGGTAAACATGTCTTTTAATTAACGACGACGAATCCAGAATATCAAGATCTGGAATTCCAGTTTCTTTGATATTATGCAAAAACATAGAAGAGGTAAGTGGAGTTAAATCATCAACGTCTTCCGAAATATAGGTTAAAGGTCTCTGATTAGTCACTCCTTCAATGTCACAAATGACGGTGTTCATTTCTTCTAAATTAAGTGAGCTTCTACCTAGAACCTTTCGTAGAATTCCTTTGATTATACCTATCAGACGTTCCCACCACCTACCCCACCATGGGGCAGAAGGGGGATTAAAATTCCAAATGATCTTTGCTGTATTGGGAATGACGTTCCAATCAATTTTGTTTAGCAAATTCTCAGCTCCTGAAAAATTAGAACCATTTTCAGAGAATACAGACAACGTTAGACTTCTTGGTGCTTCACAATTGGGAATAAGACATCGAAGAATTTTTATTTCTTTCAGCTTAGAAAATTTCTGTCTCCACTTCTCAAACTTCTTTGTAATGGTGGTAGGAAGTTCAGTATCCCATGATACTTTCAATTTCCAGCTCTCTTGCAGTAGGACTTTTGGTCCCAAAGTAACAGGACATGTGAAGCCAAGGGAATCAAAGATTTTGTGTACGGTTGACAGGATTTTTCTCTTTGTCACAGCCGTATCGTCTTCAACATTTTCTCGTAAATCTACCGTCAAAACGTCATTCTTTAATTTCCACTGAAGCCCTAGAACTGGAATATTCTTTTCACTTTTATGCAAAGGGTCTTCAGAGTCTTGATTATTATAACTGTGCTCCCACCCTCGAAGTTCGAATTTGGCAGTGCTAAGAACCAAATTGGATTCATCAATAAATTTCTCAAGTTCTTCGGGATTTTCCACACTGGCAACACAGTGATCCACGTAAGAGGATTCCAACAGCTTGATGGCTGTTTTTTCAAAACGATGAGGAGCATTCTGTAAATGAAATCGAATGGTTGCTCCCAAAAGATACAGGGAACATGAAAGTCCGAACACAACCCGTCTATGCTGGAAAACTTTAGGTTTGGCAGAATCACCACCCTCCCACCATAAAAACTTTAGATATGGTTGATCACTCTCACTCAGTCCAATTTGTAGGAAGGCTCTACGAATGTCCTATTTTCTTTAATCTAAATCGATTCATGATGGCGGGAAGCGTATTTCCAAACTCTACCCCACTTTTCGAATTTTTGACGTCACGAAAATATCGACTAGTTTCACCTGGGCAAGACGGCCTACCCCACTTTTCACTACTACGGCGCGCTTTCGAAAGAATTGTGCTGAATAGTGTGTTTAGGTGCTTTAATTGTGAGATTTGAGTACTTTAAATTATTATGAGTGGAAACTTACGCAAAATCTTTAGTGAACGTTTATTGTTTATCGCCATAGTGTATTTGAGGAAAGAGGAGAATAATTCACTGCTGATGTACATTAACAGTATGAAAAGTCTTGAAGGTGATACTCCGCAATAAATGTAATGCATTTATCGCAAAATTCAGCGACGACAGTGAAACAAACGAGATTGTTCGAAAAACTTATCCACATCTGAAGCCACTATACAAAAATTGTATGTGTGCCAATACAGCAATTTTAATAAAAAAAAACACTTGCAGAAAACTTCAGATCAAGGAATATGAAAGAATTGCAGTGCCTCTATGTGAACTAAATAATAATAAGAAGAATTTCAATAAAGTTCGTCTATAAAGATATATGAGGAACTTCATAATTATCGAAATACTTCATTGCTTTGGTAAAAAACTGAAATTTACTAAATTACCTTAACTTTATAACATTAAATATCTTAGTAACTGTAGTATTATGCTCTGTTTTATGAAAGCTTAACTACTTTATTCATTTGTTATACATTAAAATATTTTCTGATTTATTTACTAAATGTGTAATCAATTATCAGGATTACTAAATGTGTTAAGAATTTCCATACATGCTTGCGCAGTGTGATTGCATGTTTGTGTAATGGACTTTGATTTTCATGAACGAAAAAGAAATACAATCTCCAAATAAGTACTTTTTTGTTTTTCAGTTCCTGTCTTTAGCTGGAAAAGTAAATTCACTTCAAGTATGTGTGTGTGCACTTTTGACGGTGTAAATACTGAAATGTGTGTACAGTAAAAACTCAACTAAAAAAATATCGGGAAAGCTCTTGAAATTTTGGGTAGTCGAGCATACAAAAAATGAAATACTGTAGAAAAGTAAGTGAATGGAAGAATAGACTACTAGTCTAAAATCATAAAAACAGTTCATCTTATTTGTATCAACTTGACTATCAAAAGCCAATATTTAATATGCATGATTTTGAAAAAAAAAATGTATGCTGCTGATCTTTGGAATATGATAACGAGTGATTTTTGCAATGGTTGTTAAGTGGATTAAGATTACAAGTTGAGACTTTAAATATGAATAATAGTAATCTGAAAATTTGAAGTAGTAATTTTATATCCAACTATCTCTGCCAAATAACGTCCATGTTTTAAGTAATTAAAATATGTATTTTAACCACTTGTTATTAATTTTATAAAGTAAATTTTATTTACTTTCATCTATTTTAATGTTTGCCATTATAAATTTCATACTACTTTTTTAAGATTTCATAGTTGCTAATTAAACTTCCTTTACAATTTATTTAGTTATTTTATAGTACATACATATATATTTTATGTAAAAAAGGGATTTATGTGCAATATACAGTAAAAATCATTTAACACTAAACTGAGGGGACTGAAATACTTTTTTTGTGGAATATTGAAAAAAAAAACATATATTCAACAAAATTAAGTTTATTAGATTACATTTTATTTGCAGAGATATGTATGTATTTAATAAAATCAATGAAACGAAAAAACATCCTCAGGAACTTGATGAAATTTAATACAAAATTTTCAAGCTTTTTGAAAAACAAAATATTGAGTTTTGGGAAAATAATCTGATATTTTTCTTTGCATTGTCTTTTTTAGCATCAAATTAAACCACCTCTCTTTCATTTCACACCCCGCTCAATTCTCGCCTGCGATGCGGGTGTTTCCTATATTTTGTTCTTTCCCAGATAGGATATCTCTTCGTATTAAGCGATTTTTGTTTCGTGTGAAGAGAAACAAAATGCATGAAAATACATAGTAGTTTGTCGGAACCGTTGCATTATTTCGTGTTAACCGATATTTCGTTTTAAACGTATTCCACTGTATACAGATGTGTTTGGACTATGTATATAGAAATTATTTTTTAAAAGGAAAATTTATAATCCTTCTAAAAATTTTCGTGCATTATTCTGCTAAAAGTTGATCAGTAAAATATATAAAGAAAGACATTTAGAACCAATTTTTCACAAAGAATAAAAATTCAAATTGATAAAATTATGTAAATGTAGAATATCAAATATTCCTTTTAGACTAGTACAATCTTTTAACATTGGAAGATATTTTTAATGTTTTGACTCCCCCCCTTTTCCTTTGCTACTGCTGTTTGATAAGAGGTTCTAGTAAAGTTTTGTTAGTTTGTTTGTTGTCTAGTAAAGTTCTAGTAACATTATTTTGAACTTTCAAAGATTTTCTACTGTAGGATTTTAATTTTTTTTACATTTTTAAGGACATGTTTTCATTTCTTTTTTTAAGGTTCTTTTTAGATTATAAAAATATTTTTAAATTGGAAGATATTTTTAAAGATTTTCCTTCGCTTTGAGGAAGACCAGAATTTTCAGGTGAACTATTAAGATAAAAAATATACTGAAATGGCTCTTCAGCTGATTCTGGATGCAGAAAAGCAAGGATTTTGTTTTAGAAGGGAAAATGTAATTAAATTTGACATACCTCCTCTTGACGATATTATTATGTGAAGTTGGTTGGATTCCTCGTTTTTCTTGTTGTTTTATACTATTTTTTTTTTCCTTTTTATAATTCAGCTGAGAAACAAAACAGGCAAAAAAATGGGTTGGCGTCAGGAAATTGATTGGTCTAAACCAAAGCTTCTTAACTAAACCAAAGCTTCTTAAACTTTTTTCCAGTCGTGACCCTTTTTTATCACAGATATTTTTCACAACACCAAAATATTTACGAAAATTTTGTGGGACCCCATAAGCATTGCGAAAATCCGACACGTGCATGAGTGAAACTCAATTTTTCACTTGTACTGTAATATAGTGTTGCAGTTTTAGGTCATTAACTTTGATTTCTAATTTTAAGACATAGAACAATGTGAAAATTTTTATTAAGTACCAGATGAAATGACAACGTCACGTGAAACAAGTAAAATGAACATTTATACTATAAAAAATAAATTCATCGAAACATTTTTGTTTTTCCCTTTGTCTGTATTGTCTTATCTTTATCTATTTTCAGATACATTGTGTAAAAATATTGGGTAATTGTAAAATTACTATATTAAGCTAAAGAAATACCAAAACTACTAAAATTTTTTGCGACTCGCTGGTATAGATGGGGGTTGCGATCCAGAGTTTAAGAAAGTCTGGTCTATAATAACGTTACAATATTTGAATTTGTTCGAACATTTGATAACTGAGGCCACGGCCAGTGTGGTTATGGCAGGTGGAATTTACACAAATATCAAGTAGCAACATTTTTAGAATTTAGGAGTGGAAAAGTTTTTTTTTTTTTTTTTTTTTTCAGAATTTAGGACCCACAGAGATTGCATAGCACAGCAAAATGTACCTGCTGAAGCTAGGACTTTAGTGCATGGTTATATTCTTATAAGGAATGTATGCTGAATGCAGAGATGTATTTTGAGTCATCATCACTAGGTCACCAGGCTACACAGCATTGTGTAATACGTCATTCATGTAAATAAGGAATAAAATTGATTGCACTTTAGTTAAATAACCTAACTCATTCCTTGTAAGTATTATGCGAGAGTACTGTAATTGTTGAATAAGAATGCACTTGCTTTCTGTTCATCTGAAATGGGATAGATCTGATAGCAGTTATTCTGGCAGAAGCTTGAAGGAACGGATCATTTTGTATTTAATTAGATAATCAAAATACAAACGCCATGGACATAACATATTAAACCGTAATTCACTTTTCACATTGGACAGCCAATGTTTATCCATTTTCACATAAGTCACACTTTCCCGTACTTTTGAAAATAATTTATTGCATGCTGTTGAAGACAAGTTTGAAATCATTTTTTTTTTTCAAAATGCAATTGATAACTTGTATTCTTTTTTACAAAATTTAAACCTGGGAGTCATCATCAAATTGGATGGGGGCTCAACAAATTCAAAAAATATTATTTGACAATAAAAGATATATGGAATTTGAAGACAATTTTGGATGTTTTTTAACATTTGCCAGGAATTTTAAATTAAACATTTCCATATTTTAATTTTGATTTTTATTGCTTTCCACTTGATTTGTGTGTTATACTTGATGATTTCCAAACAGCTCGAATTCAAAGCAAAGTGCAGCGAAGATGTAGTTTTTTTCGGCTATCTTAGTAGTGTCTTCCATGCAAATTGTGATTGCAATACACATAATTTATAAACTATGTTTCTTATTTCTAATCAAATTTGTTGTCAAGTAAGCACATAACATTTCCTAAGTATTGAAAAATTTAGTAGTGTCTCAAAGGATAATAAAAACATTTTTTTTAGTTGCAATTTTGTTCATGATTGTTAAATGGCCCAAAATAGATACCCAATGTTCACAAGAGAAACGGGATGGATGGACCAACATCAAATAAAGAGAAAAACTATTAATGAAAATGCAAACAAAAATGAATCCACTGGCTCTCTTTCTACTTCTAAAAAAAAAAAATTGAGTAAATATCAAGAAGAGTTTATTTTATACTATATTATTTACACGTTGTTCGAATCCCGTGAACGGGCTGGCTGCATAGGTGTTTTCGTGGTTTTCCCCATGTGTAACGTGTATACGAGCCAGTTTCCCTTAGAAAGTCCTCCACGAAGGCATACCTCCTCTTAGGCATAGAGCCCTAGTGTGCTTTGCCATAATTAAATACACCACACCACACCACACCACACCATTATTTACATGCTGCATTATCAATGGGAAATGAATATCCATTGTGTATTAAATGCAGTGAAAACTCAGCACATGGAAAGCATGAAACCTGTGAAATTAAAACCACATTTAGAAACGGTAGCCGGTACAACTGATGCCAAACAGAATATCTTCGCTGGGTTACCTTTTACGCCTCATTTTCAAAACAAGTCACAACCATTTCTTATCAGATTGATTCTTTCTTTCAATACTTGCATACAATTACATACAGTCAAAAGTCGTTAATCCGGAATGATCTATAATCCGGACCTGAAAGCTACAAACTATGCGCATGCGCCAATGCATATTGCGTTTACGTATGCGCATAATACGTTTACACATGCGCGTTTAATGTATAACAGACAGTATAGGCTAAGCTAAAATTATCTATTTCAGTTAATGTTGCAGATTGCGTTGTTCCTTAATCTTCGAATTGGATCCGGCTTATTATTTTTTGCAGACTGTTAGAGCAATTTTATAAAAGTAAGCTTGAACTTTCGATTATGTCAAACAGAATTTCCGATTCTGGAGCTGCCAAAGGATCTATTTACAAAGCGAAAAGCATGTTTTGATGTCCATTAAACAAAAAGTGAAATTGCTGCAAAAAAAGGATAGAGGCATATCCTTTGTTTTTCTAACCATTCCGAAATCTGTTTATCAATTACACGCTGCGTTGCGGGGAGGGGACATCGTGGCGCGCAATGAACTGGAAGTTGATCTGTCAGCACTATCCTTATCTTCAGGGCAGATGTTTTTATTTTATTCGGCTTATAATTCCTTACTAAATATAGTATTTCATCTCGATGCACTCCGTCTTTGATATGATTTAAATCAAATTCCTCGTCATTATAAATATCACGAATATACGTCAAATAGTTTTCTGGTTGCAATTTTCTAATTTCGACTATGTGTAATGTATGCTTTACGCATGCGAGCGTTGAAAGAAATGTTTGATAAAGTAAACAAATAAAAATTAAGCTTTTTTTTGGTAAATTTTATACCCTTTAGATCATAATTGCTCTTTATTTCATAAATTATGGTTTCATATTTTTAATTTTATAATTTCCGCATGCCATCTTACCAGATTTAAATTGATGATCTATAATCCGGTAAAACCGATAATCCGGAATCGCCGAAGTCCCGACGAGTCCGAATTAAAGACTTTTGACTGTAGAATTTTTACAAGATAGTTAAATTTTATGCCCTAAGACCATTCGTAGTAATTAAGTCAATTAGAATGCAATCACACCACTCACCCAAAGGTGAAAATATAGAAAAGGCAAATTCAGGGGTTAAATTCATCAATTCTAATAAGAATGCACTAGCGAAGTAAAGCACTGCGGTTTTACATAATTTCTGAGTAAGCTATTCGTACGAATTGAAATAATTCTTGCATTCCAAATTAAGATTTAAGTTGAAATTAATGTAGATAATTGCTGAGAGAATTAGATTTTTGTAGTGTAGTTTACGTGATATGAAGTCACATGATACGAACTGGCGAATCAGGATGTTGAACCACGAAAGCAAAGTAAATTCTTAATGTCTTTTTACAAATTTATTGTCTTTATTTGTTGGCTTTTTACAAAATTTAAAACCATATTAAAATATGTCATGTCTTTAAAATAAAAAATTCTTAGAACTAACGTTTGTTAACATTTTTGGTATACTATTCGGTTTCGAGGCCGTAAAAAATCGCCAAACTATTGTTGATGCCAATGCTGCCAAAAATAATTGCGGTAACCCTAATAATTGCGGCAAAAAATGAAGTATAATAGTAAATAACTATCTAAGATTGATGTTTTAATTTAGATGAAAGGTTAATTTCATATAATACTTTTTTATTATTATAATTTATATGAAAAAGGCTAAACATGACTGAATGGCAGCATAAGAGTAAATAACTATTTCAGATGATTATTATAATTTATATATAAATTGCTAAACATAACTGAATGGATGCCTGCATCACTATTTCGCTACGGACGCTAAAGCATAATTTCATCTCGTTGGTTGTTCAAACGTAATTTTCTATAATGAATGATGCCTTTTCTTTGAAAACATTCAGAATCGGAATTCAGAAGTGCAGAATCGCTCACTTATTTGTTTTTATTGTTATTTTACAAGGGTAAAAATAATTGAATTTTTGTCAATTTTATTTAACTTTTTAAATGAAAATAGGTCGATATGTACATAGATAAAGTCAAGGGGGTGTGCAATGCCATTTATGTGCAATTCTGGGATTCTGGGATTTGTTAGATAGAGCAGAGTCCTTACTGTTGATCTGTTTCGCCTCAACCTGTAGCGATCGATTCGAATTTTCGGAATTACATTTTTAACATGTCAGTTCGGCCAAATCTCGAATTTAAACACTCTATTAAGTTTTCATAACTATCAGGTGTGACCGGAAATGATTCAACAAGTTCTCGCGCTCTTGAACCCTTTAATGCAGCTTGTAATAAATACTGATATTTATCCTCTTTCGCGATTTCATTATCGTTGTGTATCTTCTCAAATTGTGCCCAAAACGACAACCATTATTTGATATCACCGCCGAACAACTTAAATTCTATTTTAGGAAGCTTAAACTTCCGTTTCGATGAATCATTAACTATTTGAGAATTAGGATTTGTATCAATAACAGTAGAGGTTTGGTTTTCCAAATGAATCCGTTTTCTTCGCTCTAAATTTCCACAACAGAATTCTATCGCGATATTCTTCTGTAGTTTGAATCTCTTCATCGAATTCTTCTGGTTTCAAAGTACGTTCGATTTCAGAATCAGCTATCTTAAGGGATTCAAACTTATCGTTCAAGAGTTCTATCTTCTAACAAATTTATATCAACATAAGACTTATCTAGTTCTAATTATATTTTCTTAAGAATTCTGGTAATGGACGTTCTCAAACCACCTCTCTTTTTCTTTAGTAATGTCTTCTACTGACATGTTTACTGAATCAAACATGTAACATATAAAATCTTAAAGAATTCAATTAGTGCCTTTCAAATTCAAAATACATAAAATCATTAATATCAATCTGCGATTAATTCGCTTTTGTCTCGGCACGGGATGCCAAAATTAATATTGCGTCAATTGAATAGACAATATTAATTTATGCGTAAAGCATTCCAACAGTAGGTAAGCAAAATAGCACTTACCTGAATCACTGGGTTCTTCATTCAGGTATATCAAAAAAAAAAAAAAAAAAAAAAAAAAAACACGCACAGGTTCAGCTTTTATAAACTTTAATCTGTACACAAGTTATAAAAGAGAGGTTATGGTTATTACAAAAACTACGCATGCATTCCGTAAGGCAGTGGTGCGCAAACTAGGGGTCGCCAGAAGTTTTTTTGGGGTCGTCAAATTTTTATGAAATGCATTATGCCTGCATGCTGCATATCATACAGTGTACAAATAAAGAGTGAAACGCCGTCACTCACTGTTTAATTGCAATTTCATGCTGTCCGCTCTTTCTTTGACAGTAATGCGTAATGTATGTAAAGTGTGAAGACGCAAGTTTTCACTCCGGTAGATAGCGCCCTCTTCGCGGTAATTCGCCAGTTTTACTGAAAAGCGCCTATTTGACTAGACGTTAACCGCAGGGAAAGCGGAAAAATTCGCTTCCGTGATCAGCCAATCAGATGGCGAGGTACGCGGCGTATCTGATAGTCAGAGTGAAGACGTGAAGTATTCGCATGAAGTTGTAGCATGGCCTGCAATTGTTTTAGTTTATCCTCGAGTTTTATCATGTCACGTTGTGTTATTATGATTTTTATATTTTTATCGGGCTTTGCTACTCTTTGTTATAAGTATGTACTATCATTAGAGAAAGATCTCTGTTAATTTTATTGAATTTCTCGAAAAAAATGATAAAATTTTATATATTATTTGTTTTAGTTTAAATAATTTAGCCCCTACCTTCATAATGGATAAATGGGTAATATGTACACCAGGTACATCTTCAGCTAACAAACAAACAAATACTGATGAGAAGTCGCAAAATACTGAACTAAATGCCCGATCTAAAAAAATAAGAAAATACAATGAGGAATTTATTAAGTATGGTTTTAATTTTGTGTTGTTGATGATGAAGAACACACGATATGTGTCATTGCAACGAAAAATTAGCAAATGAGAGCATGAAACCAGCTAAATTAAAAAGGCACCTGGAAACTAAACATAAAGAACTTCAAAATAAACACGCGGAATTTTTTCAAAGACGAGCTGAAAATCTGAAAATTCAAAGTGCACATTTAAAGAAATTTACAGCAATACCTCAGAAAGCATTACGAGCTTCTTTAGAAGTTTCTTATCTAATAGGAAAAACAATGAAACCCCATACAATTGGGGAATCCCTTATCCTTCCTGCAGCAACTAAGATGACATCAATTATGCATGGCGATAAATATGGAAATGAACTAAAAACAGTACCATTATCAAGAGATACCGTGTCTCGGCGGATTTCCGAAATGTCACGAAATATCGAGTCAGAAGTCATAAAACGCATACAAAATTCATCTGTATTTGCTTTACAACTGGACAAGACTACAGATATTACTAAAATGTCACAACTAATTATTTACGTTAGGTTTATTTTTAATGAAGATATAACAGAAACGTTTTTATGTTGCAAAAGTTTGGAAGGAAAAACAACTGGAGAAAAAATATTCTAAGTAATAAATGAATATTTTGAAAAAAAGTCCCTTACCTGGGCAAACTGTGTTGCGGTTTGTACTGATGGTGCTGCAGCATTAACAGGTTCGAATAAAGGGCTCAGAGGCTTAATTCAGAAGGTGGCCCCTCCTATGGTATTTAATCACTGTATGATTCATCGGCAAGCTCTTGTTGCAAAAGATATGCATGAAGAGTTGCACAACATATTACAAGACGCTGTTAGTTCAATTAACTATATTAAATGCAACAGCCACAACAGCAGTCTCTTTTCAATATTTTGCAATGAGATGGGCTCAACGTATGAGAGATTACTGTTACACGCCGAAGTCAGATGGATTTCACGTGGGAAAATACTACGACGGATATTTGATTTGAGAAATGAAGTGTACATGTTTTTAATCGAAAAGAAACATAGATTGGCAAGTTATTATATCAATGAAGTTTGGCTAGGGTAGCTGAGCTATTTAGTTGATATTTTCGAAAAACTTAACGACTTAAATTTGAGCTTGCAGGGTGAAAATTCAACTATCATAACTTCAGCCAGTAAAATTCAAGCTTTTAAGAATAAACTTAGTGTCTGGCAAACTCAACTGAATAAAAACAACGCCAACATGTTACCTTGCTTTAACGATTTTATCAAGGAAAATAATATAGAGATACTAATTCAGAAGTCAAACAACAAAAATCAGCGTTAATTTACAAAATTTTCACAGGACTAGTTTCGATGGTTTTACCGAACCATCATCTTCAGCTGCAAAACCGCAAATGATAATATATATAATATAGAGATATTTACATTTAAAAACATTTTCAATCACAATGAAAAGTTAAAGGAAAATTTTTCGAGAAGATTCGAGGATTTTCCTGAAAACGATCTTGGTTGGTTTCGTGATCCATTTTCCTTTGACATATGCAGTTCAACTCTTCAAATTAGTGAGAAAGAGCAATATACTCTTCGAAATCAATTTAAGACTCAGCCTTGCCAAACATTTTGGCTATCCGTGGAAAAACAATATCCCGTTTTATGCAAGAATGCCATCAGAGTGTTAATACAATTTGCATCAACGTATTTATGTGAAACTGGATTTAGCAAACTAGTTTCAATAAAAACTAAATACCGTTTGCGTTTAAACCCTGAAGATGATATGCGAATTGCAATTAGTAACATACATCCAAACATCGATGAGATAATTAGAAGCTTGCTGCCACATACATCATTAAAGGGCAATTTACTGATTTTTGTGTTATACAAAAAGTATTTTCTTAAAATTATAAATAAAATTAATATGAGTCAGATATCATGATGTTTTTATTCGATGAAATGAAAGAAATGCGCGAAATATACATCGTATTTGTGAATATTTATCTCTAGGGGTCGACTAAAATTTTCTCGCTACAAAAGGGGTCGCAGTCAAAAATGTTTGCGCACCACTGCCGTAAGGCATTCAAAAATAAACTAAACTAAAAATAGAACACTGATTACATAAATCGTTGAGCGCGCGGTTAAAACTTACGTAATCAGTTCAATCTGTTATGCGCGCGCACAGGCGGAAGTATCACATATCCAACAGTAATTCCCCAGCAGTGTATCTTTTAATTTTGTCATATATATTGATTGTTTGTTAAATTTTAGATGTATTAAACAAAACCTAAAGTAAAAAAAATCAAAGAATTAATTATTAAACCAAAGAAATTGTATATTTATTCTGTTAGCGAGTTTGATCCAGTACATTTTAGTTTCATATCATAAAAATATTAAATTCGCTTAAAATCTTTTCTAAATATTTTCTTATAAACTTAGTTGCATCCACAATTTAATGAGAATTCTCATGCTTTCTAAATGTAGATCAAACAGCTTTCGGAATGTAATTTACCAATTATCTCCATATGCTAATAGCCAGTCTACTGATAACATATAAGATAGAATGAAATTTCAAGATAGAGTGAAGCTCCTTTTGTATTTTACAGTAGTTAACTTAATTAATTATATTTATTGTTAAATTAATTAATCACATTTATTAGCAAGTTATTACCATAATTTTTTAAGTCCACGATACATCAACAGGGTATAAGTCATCTAATTTAAATATACTTAGTACATGCAGGAATTTTAGTGTGCAGTGTTCTTATAGCTACGGGAGAAAAAAATCCTCAGCTGAAACGGAGAAGAAAGTTAAAGAAACACCATACGTAGTTGAAAAATAACACAAGAATAAAAATATAGAGAAAAGAAACAGAATAAGGAAAGGAATATGATATGAAATATGAAATTTCGCAGCAAGTACAGCAGTAATGCACGAAAACAAGATAAAAATGGCTACGCAGTGGTTCCGTCGTAAATCACGAGAAGAGGGTCACGAGAAAAAAAGAAGCAAACCCCATCATTGGGTTACCTTTGCAGTATATCACCAATGAATAACGATATCTTTTTTTTTACCCTCTGCATATTTGTTTGTATCCTGCATTTTTATTTGTTTAAATCTACCATATTTCGTTTTCTTTTTCTTCTCCTGAGAAAAATTAGATTATATTCGAAAGTGCTGTTGAATTAAAGATCCTTCATTACCAACACTAACGATTTTCTAATCAAATATGTAATAACCTTGAAAACATTTAGAGAAATGTAATTAATTTTTTGGTTTTGGTCTTTTGCAAAAAGTTGACGAGCTCGAAATAGATACCTGAACTTTAACTTAGTCTGTACAATTTGCTTTTAGTATTTTGTTCTGCTAAACATGAAATTAGCTTTTACGTCTTCTACTTGCCTTTTCCGCAAAGGACCTTTCAAGAATTCCTACTTACGGCATTTATAAACGTCACCAGCCATTGACTATTTGCTTTATCCTTATAAATACAAGGTTTGTCAAATTAGCTGTGCTAAACTTAAGAGAATTAAAAAGAATTTGTATTACATTTATAACGAAGTGGCAAATAGCTGCACTGAATTTCAGAAAAGAGCAATTATGATAGGCCACACTATACCATTCGCAATAAATTTAAGGACGTGTAGGCTTCATAGAATTTATCATCATTGGCCCACTCATTTTGTGAAGAACTATGACCAACATGTTGATACAAGGTGAGACCATAATACCGTGTTTGAAAGAACGAAATTTTGAGAGATCATCACATGCATGTAAAATGGGGATCCCTTTCAGATGGTAATTCCTCGTAAATGGGCTTCGCAATTCCTTATAAATATGCTCATCCTACGCAACTACATGGCCTTCTTGAATTTGAGATGCGCAAAATTGCTCTTTCGGGATCGGATAGGAAAAGAGTGGAAATGAGGGGTGAATCAAGAACGATTAGCGAGGAGGTATGAAAAGGGAAAAGAATCGAACGAGCAGTGGAACCGGTAGAATCGGTTCAATCAAACGCTAACTCACAGAACTGATTTCTTTTACTTGTAATTTTGAGATTGCCTAAAACCTCTTTCCTACATTAATATATATTCTAGAAAAAGAATTTTTCAAAAAGTTGGGAAATGTAAAAATTAAAATTGCTTTTAACATGTGAGGATAGCATTTTTCCCCTAAACGTGAAATTTCTTGGTCGCTTCCAATAACAGCGGTGAATTCTAAAGAAGCTCCTCTCTTTTTTCACAAACAACGTGTTTACTCGCTCAGTAAGGTGAATTAGTTCGTGCGCGAATAGATCTCCGTTTCTAACATGCTTCCAATGGACTCTGAAAGAATTAGCTCTTTTTCTGAAATCGGAGTAAATTTGTTCATTAAAGTGAATCGGTTCCTTGAATCAGTTCTGGAACGAATCATCCAACTCTATCTTGATCACTAAACTTCATGATCGCGGATTTCTTAGCTGTAGGACTATTTTATATTCCTGGTTGCAGATCAGCAGCCCATCATTCATAGCTCAACTAAGAAATTCTGTTTGTTTCGAAGTCATTTCCACAGGCTTAAATAGTGCTCAGCTCATCAGAAGATAATGCGATCCCATGTTTACAGGATGTTATTTCCTCTGCTGGGAAGATATGGAAATTTAATTTTACCAAGTTCTGATTGTTTTCACTCTGAGTGTTTTGCTAATATTAACCTATTTTTATACATTTTAATTTTTGTTTCAATTTTTTTTTAATCTCTTTGCATCTACTATGTCACATTGTTGAATAACGATATTCATTGTTATCGGTTTTAGAACTGGGTTTTTATTTTATATGTACCCATAACAATGAGACGTGTTATAATATAGAGAAAAATGTTTTATGAGTAAATTCTCTAAAGCTTCTAAGTTAATAAGCGAATCTTAGTACGAAATAAAATATATAGTTTACGACTATAAGAATCTTTTGTGTTCCTTGTCTTGAGGAGTTATAATACGCATCTTCAATCACAAACTGATGATGTCACATAGCAAACCTGAAAACATTTTGAATTGTTAACATATATTAACAAAAAGGGCAATAATTTTTATTCATATTTTAATTGATTTCTGAAATTATTTAGTTATAAAAATTAGGAGTACTCTTCTGCTTTCTGGACCGGATTCAGTAATGTATGCATGTATGCACGTGTGTATGTGTGCATATATGTGTGTGTATATACAAGCACATACATACGTACGTATATATATGTTAGCAATTAATTAGTTCCTTTATTAAAAACACATTCCGTCAAACATTAATTGTTAGTTACTTGCTTTATTCAGAAACATTACCGTCAACATTACTGCTCAAAAACATTACAGTTCAAATTATTCTCGTTCTGAAAAAAACTGTTGTTGCCAATCGTGAAAATACATTTTAAATAAAATTAATACGTTGCGTTTACATTCGGGCATCCTGACTTAGTTACGACCTCGGAACATCAAGAACTTATATTTAAAAAAATTAAATCTTTAATATTAATGTTTATAGTTCGAAAGTCTTTAGCTGTCATTTAGATTCACCGTCGTTTTCTATTCTTTTCCCGTGTCCTAGTTTTAGTAATATGCGGCGTGTTGTTATCGTTATCCCCAGTAACACTAATATCATCACCATCATCATCGTCTTCTTCTGATTCAGCTTGACACTGCCATGACTTTAATTGGCTCACATGAGCTGTCGTACTAAAGAAATGTCCTCTCACCTTCTCTTCTAATTGAGTCACTCTATAGGTATCACTTGGTAAAACTTCTGTAACTACCAAAGGTCCTCGATACTTTTGTTGTGTTTTGGTTGATTCTCCAGTTGATTTAGGTACTCTTCTCATAACTACTATTTCTCCTCGTTCGAATGTTAAAGAATTGCTTTTCTTCTTGTCATAATTTGCTTTCATTTTCATCTGCATATCTTCAATTCTCTTTCTAGCTTCATTTTGTAAGATTACTGGATTCTCCCATTCATTTGCGTCTTCATACATACTTCACATACATGAGGTTTCTCTCCTGTGTGAATAAGCATATGCTTGTTTAAATTACTCTTGTGTTTAAATGACTTCTTACATACTTCACACACATGAGGTTTCTTTGCTGTGTGAATAAGCATATGGCTGCTTAAATTAAACTTAAAACAAAATGCCTTCTTACATACTTCACATACATGAGGTTTCACTCCGCGTGAATAAGCATATGCTTGTTTAAATTACTCTTGTGTTTAAATGACTTCTTACATACTTCACGCACGTGAGGTTTCTCTCCTGCGTGAATATATGCATGAGTGTTTAAATTACCCTTCACACTAAATTACTTCTTAAATATTTCATACACATGAGGTTTCTCTCGCGTGTGACTACGCATATGCTTGCTTAAATCACACTTTTGTTTAAATGACATTTTACATACTTCACACACGTAAAGTTTATCCTCTGTGTGACTAAGCATGTGCTTGTTTAAATGCACCTTTTGTTTAAATGACTTCTTACATACTTCACACACATGAGGCTTCACCTCTGTGTGAATAAGCATATGCCTGTTTAAAGCACTCTTGTGTTTAAATGACTTCTTACATACTTCAGACACATGACTTCTCTTCTGTGTGAATAAGCATATGCTTACGTAAATCACCCTTTTGTTTAGTAAAGTCTTCATTATAATTCTTACTATTCAAAATCATATCTCTTAAGCCTACAATTTTAATATCAGAAGGGACATCTACATCAAGTTCCAAAGCAAGTTCTTTTAAGTCACATTTCTTGCCTCTTGCCAAATAAGCCATCTTAGACTTCAATTTTCAGATACTAATACAATAATTATACTTAAGTTCTTTCCGTTTAATACTTATACATAACATAAACAGTTTATAAATTCACACACCTTTCTATTTTCAGTTTTGGCGAGCTTCCGCATTCAGTTTAGGCTTAGCGTACGTTAAGGCAATACGTTGTTAAATCTAGATAATAATTCTATTTATCCCACTTCTGAAATGTTAGCAATTAATTAGTTCCTTTATTAAAAACACATTCCGTCAAACATTAATTGTTAGTTACTTGCTTTATTCAGAAACATTACCGTCAACATTACTTCTCAAAAACATTACAGTTCAAATTATTCTCGTTCTGAAAAAAAACTGTTGTTGCCAATCGTGAAAATACATTTTAAATAAAATTAATACGTTGCGTTTACATATATATATACACGCATGCACGAATACATACATCCATATATAGTACATGGATACATATATACATTTCTGAACCCGGCCCCGATTACTGAACCAAAATCCTTTTGGTAAAACTGTATTCTTAATAACTTATTTCCTCTGCTATTAATTTATTTCTTGTATCTTATTGATAAAAGTTAAACTGATGGACAATCACTTTAAAATGTCGACAAATTTTAAATAAATTTTCCCAAGGAAAATTACCTCTGAGATTCACATTGCCTCTCCTTTATTGTATAAAACTTCGGTATCGCGATCGGTATCATCACCAAATCTTTTTGCTAAACTGGCCCAGAGATTGTTTTTCATGACGTTTAGTTATGATATTAAAATTACGATAACACAGTCATAGACACTTGAATATAAATGTCACCGCCTCACAACGAATATAACAGTTCAAACAGTTGAATACAAAAATAAATTAAAAGATTCAAGAGACTGATTAATTTAGAAGCGAAACTTAGCGATTTTTAAAGCAAATTAACATAAAAATTCGATAAACATGCTATGTGCGACAATGACAGCATATTTACAGATTTTACTCTCAGTAACCTCCATTCAAATCATTGTTGTCTGATGTACTAAAATTTAACAAAACATAATTTAACAGGGGAAAATAAATAAAGCAATCAAATATGAAATTGTACTATTATAATTTGCTTCTTTAATAGCAATTATGAAAGCACTTTAATTAAAGTTTCTCTGGCACTCTAACTTTTCCTTTAATAGTTGATCCTTCTGCAGAAGAGAAAAGATTAATATTGTTACGAATTTTGTATTTAAAAAGCTAAAGTTAGTTCAGTTATAAATTAAATGGTTTTATTTCTCGCGCAGTGCAGCGCGTGACGAATATTAAAAGAAAGTTAAGCCGGAAAATTGAAAATACAAGAGCGCGTGCATTAAGTAAATAAATATCTCTTTTTGATTTCGAGAAAGTACTGGAAAATTCTAGCGCGAGATTTTAAAATCTTATAAAAGGAGGAAAACATCTCAGTTTGTAGGAGTTGCTTAGTTTGTTGTTGTTTAGAAAACTGCCCTTGTTGATTGTAGCGAATTCGCGGATTAGCGTTCTTTAGCTGTTTTGAATTACGTTCTATTGGATATTTGAACAGTTAGAAGATAACTACTGTGAGATATTGTAATACTGCATGATAATTTGAGAAAATTTAAGCATTTTTGTTGTGATAATAATAAATTTTTGTTCATTTTTCATCGGACTTGTGCATTCATTTCATAACGAACCCGTACGCATGCAACAATTTTTGGTGTCAGAAGTGGGATTTGAATGCTAATCACAAGAGCGATGGAAGAACAGTTAAAACAATTCATGGCAGCCTTTGCTACATTTAAAGAAGATGAAAGACTCTGTTAAAGAAGAAATTAGATCCGTTAAAGAAGAAATGAAGTTGGGCCAGGAATCCGTTAAGGGAGAAATGAAATTGGGTCAGGAATCTATTAAGGAGGAAATGAAAGTAGGTCAAGAGGAATTGAAGAGAGAAATTACTTGCATAATAGAAAACAAGTTCCAAGCTATGGAAGGAAGAATGGATACAGTTGAAGACAAAGTTGGAGAAATTCAAGAAAGAGTTTCTGCAGTAGAGCAACAAATTGAAAAAAGAGTTTCTGCCGTCCAACAACAAATTGAGGAAAGGGTTTCTGCTGCTGTTGCAAAAGAAGTTGACACTTTAAAGAAGAGCATAGCGACAGAAGGAAGCAATTCTGAGGGTTTTAAATTCTTACCGATGCTTGCTCGTCCATCTCTGAAGTTCTCCACATATGATGGGAAGACATCCTGGCAAGTGTATAAAACACAATTTTCTATCGTTTCGGATGCGAATGGATGGGATTCCCAAACTAAGGCCTGTCATCTCGCCGCTTCTCTGAGAGCAGACGCAGCGGATATCCTGCAGACGCTTCCAGAAAACCAAAGACTTGACTTCGAAGCTCTATCCGTCGCATTGGAGCTGCGCTTTGACGAGAAGTGTTTAAAAGACTACAGCAGGCTTCAATTAAAATCCCGTCAACAGAAGCCCACCGAATCACTCCAGGAACTCGCCACGCATGTTGAAAGGCTGTCCCACCTCGCCTTTACGGAGTGCCCGAGAGAAACGAGGGAAATCCTATCCCTGCAGTATTTCATCGATGGCATCCGGGACCCTGAAATACAGAAAGCACTGCGAATGGCGGATGTTAAAGATCTGAAAAGCGCTCTGTTGTACGCCATGAAGTTCGAGGCAGCCCAGCAAGCAACTAGTAGAGATCGCTACCCAGTTGGAGCTGTGCGAGTCCATGAGCCAGTGGAACAACTGATGGCTCGTTTAGATGATTTAGCCAGACAATTCGACGCTTTGATACGGAGTAGGAGCGAGAAGAAAGTGGCTCTAAGGTGTTGGAGATGTGGTAGTGAAGGTCACCTAAGACGGAATTGCAGAACGCCCCAGGGTACGGAATATAAAGCAGATGATTTTACCAGACAAGTCAGTGGCTTGAGACGGAGCAGAAGTGAAAAGAAACTAGTTTTAAAGTGCTGGAACTGCGGAGTTGAAGGCCACATACGAAGAAACTGCAAAACACCCCAAGGTACGGAAAATGAGACCATTTCCCAGCAACGACGCAGTAAACAAATTAGTGACCATATCGAGGAACGGAGGTTGCCAGGTAGGGAAAAACCTTGTTTTAAAGCGCTTAAAATTTATACAGTGAGTGGCAACAGTAACGGAATGTCCATTAATGGGAATATCGATGGAGTTCCTTGCAATATGATCATTGACACAGGAGCTAATTTTACCATCATTAGGAAAGATTTAGCTGAACAGTTTAAAGATAAACTTATTTGGACGCCATCCTGTGTTACCCTTCAGACTGCGTCTGGTGATAAAATCGACATAACTGGGAAGTTAAACGCAAGCATCACGTTTGGAAATGCCGCCTACCATCACACGGCTTATGTAGCGGATATCACAGATCCATGCGTACTCGGATTGGACTTTTTAAGGAAATACAGTTTTTCCTTAGACTTTGAAAACAACAAACTGCTTTCAGCATCTGATGGCATGACTATCCATCCTCAAAAGGGATCCTCACTTGGAAATGCCGACGCCTTGTCCGAAAGACCCAGCTCAGGAAGCTGCCGAAATCGTGCTAGGGCCAAAAAGAAACGCAAGACTACCAGCTATTCTCCATCTCAGATGCTCTTCGGTCGAGACCTTCGTCTCCCTTGTGACCGCCTGTTTGATCGCCGTACGGATGCTCCTTCATCGCCTGAGGAACACATCCAAGATGTCCAGGCCCGTTTTGAAGTGATGCACCGTTCCGCACGAAAGCGAGTGAACTTGGCGACGGAGAAGGTGAAGACCACATACTACACGAGAGCTACTGGACATAAATTCAAATAAAGAGACAAGGTGAGGTTGTGGAATCCGATTCAACGAAAAGGACTCAGTCCTAAACTACAGTCACCTTCGGATGGTCCATGTACAGTGCTGAACAGACTGAATGACGTCTCCGTAAGTCTTCGAACTCTAAACCTAAAGTCGTTCATTACAACAGGTTAGCTCATTACTATGGCCATAGTACGTAATGTAAATAATTGTAAATAGTATAAGACCATGGTCCTTTTTGTTTTTAAATGTGTATTTGATTTGATTTGTATTTAGTATTTGATTTGCATTTTGTGTTTGATTTGTATTTGATAGCATTTGA
This sequence comes from Stegodyphus dumicola, assembly GCF_044657685.1. NCBI lineage: Eukaryota > Metazoa > Arthropoda > Arachnida > Araneae > Eresidae > Stegodyphus > Stegodyphus dumicola. The sequence goes on along the minus strand of NC_140777.1, from coordinate 110,544,197 downwards.
TTTGTTTTATTTATTGCATTTATTGTTCATGTTGTTTATTATTGTAATGTAATGCTTATTAATGCATTTATGCCACAGTTGTAAGTTTAGCTTCCTGTCCAGGGATTGTACTGCCCGGGACATGCAGTCCTTGGGAAGGGGGCAGTGTTACGAATTTTGTATTTAAAAAGCTAATGTTAGTTCAATTATAAATTAAATGGTTTTATTTCTCGCGCAGTGCAGCGCGTGACGAATATTAAAAGAAAGTTAAGCCGGAAAATTGAAAATACAAGAGCGTGTGCATTAAGTAAATAAATATCTCTTTTTGATTTCGAGAAAGTACTGGAAAATTCTAGCGCGAGATTTTAAAATCTTATAAAAGGAGGAAAACATCTCAGTTTGTAGGAGTTGCTTAGTTTGTTGTTGTTTAGAAAACTGCCCTTGTTGATTGTAGCGAATTCGCGGATTAGCGTTCTTTAGCTGTTTTGAATTACGTACTATTGGACATTTGAGTAGTTAGAAGATAACTACTGTGAGATATTGTAATACTGCATGATAATTTGAGAAAATTTAAGCATTTTTGTTGTGATAATAATAAATTTTTGTTCATTTTTCATCGGACTTGTGAATTCATTTCATAATGAACCCGTACGCACGCAACAATATTTTACTACAAATTCAACTATATTGTAGTATTTATTAAAGCTAGTAAGATAATGTATACGATATTGTTTATTCAAGTACAATGCATGGAGTTTATCCAAAGTTCTAGGAACTTAAGTAAATTTTCTTTTTATTTCATTAATTTTCATCAATGTTACAGCTCAGGTTTTCAATATAATCCTCATTTATCTCAACGAAAAACTAATTCTTTAAGCCGTCCTCAAAAACTTCTTGGTATCTCCTCAAGCAATGTATTTATGGCATGGTTAAACTTTCAACTCGACCACTTCCTACAGCTTTTTTCAAACATGCGAACAGAAAACTCCATCCAAACATTGAACAATTTCTGAAGTTTTCACATCTTTCCACAAACGGAAAATGAGTATTCATCGCATTTTCCATAGTTGCGTAAACAGTGCTACAAAACTTTGCCTCTGTCAGTCACAAATCTGAACCGGGCTTTACAATATGGTACGGGGCAAATGTACAAACAAATGTCAAGACTTGTATCAGGATATTAGCATTTCTTATTGAACTAGAAGTGATTCCGCAGAACCTTATAAACATCTTATTATCTTATGTATGTTATTTATTAAAGTCAGCTTCATCTAATTATATATCAGATTGTATAGCATTTTATAAAAATGCCTTATACGGCCTTTATTCTCTCTTATTATACAGCTTTTATTCTCTGAACCAATGGTCAAAGTAAAATAGTTTAGTTTAATGTTTTATTACCGCAAATGCACGTGATCAGTTCAAATTATCTTCAAATCTATAACCCTTGAATCTTTTATTTAAAACAAAAGTTTCCTTTGATTATTATCATAAATGTCGAAAAATAACGTTTTCGAAATTCATGTCATGTAATCATCTCCTCATTTGGCGAAGGATTTCTAAACACAGCCGGTTAAGTACAAGTACTGATAGAGGAAAATATCTATCTCCAGATTCCCGTTTACTGTATATATTATGAGAATCGAAGTAAAACCTTATATAATGGAATTGAATTCAACACGCAGAATTGTTTAAAACTATTGTCATCCACGCTATAAACAGCATCTACATTGCTCTTTATGTCAGTATTTCCTTTTTATGATTTGAAAAATCTGTGTGCTGGGCTACCAATTTTGGGAACCTCGACCCCAGGCTAGCAATTTGTATGCGTTTACGTTGTAACGTTTTTCGATGTGGGGGAAAATTAAGTTTGTCAACTTGTGTCCTCCCTGATAACTTGGGATTGGGTGAAGAGGCTAGTGGGATTCGGTTGTTGTTTCCGAAACATTTGGAAGAATAAGTGACAGGGCTCGTGTTGTTGACCTGGCCCATTGGTTTTGGAGTGTAGCGGTGGAAGGGAAGCGAGGAGTGCCAACTTCTGAGAACCTACTCTCTATGTTTCCCATAAAGAGGCACCACAGAAGTTGTTGGTATTTGGTGTTCCTCTTTTCCGCCAAGTACGAAAGCTATGGGCGCCTAAATAAGGAAATCCTATAACTAAATTGCGTTTTCAATAGTATAATCCATTATCTTCATAAATTTAGCAAGGCAGACATACATTTTTATTATTCGTGATGTAAATCTATGGATGAATACCTTAAGGAGAATTGTTTAATCTCTTCTTCCTATCAAATTATATATCGATAAGTATTTTCTCGTTTTATTTCATTTAAAAACTTATTTTAAAAAATGCTTTTTATTATTTTTATTTGGTATCCTCTTTAAACTGGTTAGTACACAAATTTTAAAATATGAAAGAAAACTGGGACGAAAAAATGCCAAATTTATTTTTATTTCAGAGCTTTCATCAACACTGTACATCACATTCTAAGATTCATATTCTTGAAGAACATATTCACTGATATAGAGTAAATATATTCAGATAATTTATAAACTTAAAACTTCTATAAACTTAGAACGTATATCTGAAATGATTATAATATTGTAAATAATATTTTCATGCATTTGCTTTAATATTTTAAATAATACTGTTCATACATTTGCTTACCATTCCTTTTCATTAGTTCGGGGAAAAAACAATAGGTTTGCATTATTGATGATTTTCCACTATTTGACTAAGTATTAAAAAGTAAGTTTTTAAAGATTTTTTTCTTTCTTCTCACAGCACATGGGATTTCACACAGTCTGATGAATTTCTTCATGAAATAATAGTTTTCGGCTAGCTAAATTTTATTTTATTTTATTGACTCAGCTTTAACACTTGTTACTCAGTTGCTAAAAGAAATCCACTTTCTAACAGCTAACTACAAATACATTTTTCTGTTCGTATTTAACCCAAACTTATTTTAACAAATTCTATCGCTTATTATAAGACGCATTTAAAAAAAAATTATGTATTCATCTTGCGATGCATTTTTGAGTCCTAAAATTGTAATAATTTATTCATGATATCTTACATTTATTAGTCTCTAGGCGTAAACTTAAATCATCAGCAAACAAACAGGTTTAGTTTTTTTATTTAATAATGGCAAAGCATTTAAGGGCTATCTGCCTAAGGGCAGAGAAGCCTTCGGTGGAGGACATTTTAAGGCAAACCGGATCCCATACACATTACACATGGGGAAAACAATAGAAAACATAAACAGCAGCAATCGAGATAAGTATATAATTAAGTAGATAAGTTTAAAAAGTATAAAACACCTAACTTTCAGCGATTCAACAATGGTCAGCACACTCGGCGCGTATTCGAGAGTTCCAAGGTTCGAGTCCCGGCGAAGGCACTGCACATTTCTTCAGATTCCTGCTGTCAAAAAATAATTTATGTCTTTATAGAGGCGCCCGAACTAAAAAAGGTGGGGGATGATAATTCTCCACTACCAGGATTCGGCGACTGGGGCCCCTAATCTCCAGTCGGTCTTTAAAAGTAGGAGTATTTATGGTATTTCTCCCCCCTTCTTAGCATGCCTTCGTGGTGTAATGATCAGAACAATCGGCGCGTATTCGAGAGGACCGAGTTTCGAGTCCCGGCGAGGGCAATGCGCATTTTCTCAATCCCTTGCTTCAGAAATACCTAATATTGCTACAAACATGCCAAAGTGAACTGTTTGCGCAGACGATATATTTGGTAGCCTGGAAGTTTTGTTAAAACTGGATAAAACCAAAATTCAGAAATTTATTTCACATTAAATGACTAAATTACTAAAGTTGCGGGGCATACTATGAATAATTAAATAATAAAGATATATCATTAAAATAAAAAATTAAATAATAAAAATATATCATATTTATTAAATCACAAATTAAATAAAAAAGATCAGTCAGTCTTCTGATTCGGAGTACATATAACAAAACAGAAACAAAAACAGTCCAATAAACTTTAAAAAAAGCAATTCAATAAAATAATATATAAAATGTAATAACATAATTTTAAAATGTTTTTGAAAATTCATTGGTCTTTTTCAAGGAACAACCGAACTATTTTCAACGGAATTTATTTCTTAATTTTAATATTGTTACGAAAGGTACAGGCGCGGTAAGATGGCTTACCCGCAAAGCAGTTTTAGGGTTGCCATAAAATTACAAAGAAGGCAGGGTTGCCACATTTGGCGAGAAATCGCCCATTTGGCGACAAAATTAACGATATACCGGGGAGGGATGGAGAACCTTCTGGAACGAATTCTTACCGGTTTAGCCCAGAAAGTTCTCGAACACAGGCCGAAAGCTATATAAACCCTGCTGGTCCGCAGTCAGTCAGTGTGTGCTTCATCGAGAGAGTGGGTGTGTGCCTCGTATAGCGAGCTGATAGTCAGTCACTGAGCGAGTGTCTCGAAGTCAAGCGCCAAGGTGGTCGTGGAGTGCATCGAGAGAGACTTTTAGTGCATCGCGAATTAGAGCATCGTCGAGTTTTGTCTTAGACTGTGCTGAGTCGAAAGCTATACTCTTCTGTATCGTCGAGTGCATCGCGTGGAGAGTCTCGAGAATACGTGGAATTCCGAGAACGACTAAACACAGTCGGGGGCTGTACTCTGACGATTTGCAGTGAAGCTATCTCCACCGTTATTGGCTGACAGTGTGAAGGCTGTGTTGCTGATTGTTCCAGCGTCTTTATAGTAGATTTTTGACGACTGTAAAAAGTGTTATTGGAGCTGTCCTGATTAGTATTGGCTAAATAAAGTGTGTTTCGATACTTCATCAAGTGTCGTCGTTATTCACTCCAAATCTACGAACCCCGTACGGACGTGAAATAAGAAAATAATGTAACAACTGCTGTCAGAAGAAAGAAAAACGTAACAATATGATAGGAGTTAGCGTGAATTCTTGTAATAAGCGAACTTTGTAAAATCAAAGCTAATTTATTAAAAACCAGGAAAGACCTTAAAAAATTCAATAAATTGAAAATTTTAAAAAGACAAAATTTAAACTTTACTTCATTATATTTTATTATTACTATATATAGGATACATACCTTAAAAAGCATTCAGTTCTAAATTTTAATAATAATACAAACATAACAATACAAACATTTCACTTCATATTTGGAAAACGAATAATACAAAAAATATCTGTCGAAATATTGTCTTCTTCAGTGTCGGTATTATTCAATATTGTTTCCTGAGAAAATTTTCGAAATAATTGCTACATTTTCCACAAATAAGTTTATATTAAAACTTTCTCCTTCAAAACAACATCCATTATGAACGTTCTTGAGCTCTTCTGATTTGTCCGAAAGCTGATTCATTGGCAGTGATTAAGCCAAGGCTTACAAAAGGTCATTTCAATAAGCTCTGGGTATAGATGTGCTGCTATACCTATTAGGCTACCGCACAAATCATAGTTGCTGTGGTATAGTATCTAGACATCTGAAATATAAGCCATTATTTGGTATCACATACCTCCAATATATGATATTTTATGATGTTAGATAATCCAGAATGATGTTGTATTGAGGGAATTGTTATATATGTGTGAATATACATGTGTGTACGTCCGTGAGTGAACGTCTTTCTGTACAAGGATGAAGAGGCTATTTTATCAAAAGCGATTGCCTTTCGCTCTAAGAAAGGTCATAAATACCTGTAGCGCATTAAATGTTGATATCTCAATTTGTGAAGCTCAAAATGTGATCAAGAAAGTAAATATTTTCTTATCAGAAGAACAGCGGATGCGTATAAATATAATTTATTTTGATTAAAATAAAAGAAGACTCTCATTTACAGGATAAAAAAAATCGCAGAATGTACAGGTAAGCTAATATTGCCTTTGAAAATGCAGAAACTATAGTTGTCGTTTTGTATAATTAATGTCAAAATAATCAGACGTTAAACTATATATCTTGATGAGCAGTGACCAGAAGGGTGTGCCAAAGTTAGAAATACTAAACTGATGACGCATTTTAAAGTTTAGAAACTATAGTTGCCCATTTCTGTAATTACAGTGTCAAAATAATCGAACAATGCTACATACACTCAGGTGAAAATTAAGAGAATGTGCATATTATATCGAATTTCTGAATGGACGGATATTAATAACACTGACATTCCGAATAGACAGATTATAATGAAAACAGGTATGAATATACTGTACATTTATAACAGAGAAGGAGACGTACTATTCAAACTTCATTTTATGTACGCATGCTAGTAAGCTCATCACGTCCAAAATCGAAGTTATGATATCGAACTGAAAATGATTCTAATATTATGTACGGTCAGTGCTAAAAAATGCCTCATAGAAATCAGTAAGACTTTTTATGGGTACCCATAGAATTCTATTCTTTTGTCGTTTACTTGTTTCTATTGGTATCTAGTGGTATTTTTACTGGTATGAAAATGCCTCATCGAAACCAGTAAAACTTTCTACTGACACCCATAGAATTCTACTAGTTTCTACTGGCTGTTACTGATTTCTGCTAATCTCTGTGGGCTTTTCTTATTAGTGTCAACTAATAGTCATACAAACATCAGTGTCAGTTCTACTGGTTTGTATTGGTTTATATTGACTTTTTCTTATTGGCAATTGGTGTTTACTAGAATTACATTAATACCAATACAATGGAAATGGATGTCACTATACCTTCTATTGGCGGATATGGATTTATAAGAATTTTTTAACTGACATCAATAGACTTCTCAGAAGCAACGAAAATTAAGGGAAATTAAAACTGATATCAATAAACCAAAATTCATTGATAGGCATGCTGTCTATATGCTGATTATTTTAAATTATCAGTTTTTTAAATTTTAATCTTCATTTTATTTATTTATTTGATACTGCTGAAAACAAGGTTATTTTCAGCTTTGTAACCAACATGAAAGTTTAAAATTTAACAAAAAGTACAGTTAATCCTCTCATCTCGACTACCTTCGAAAGCGATTAGTATTCTAAGAATATAAATAAACATAAACATTAAATATGACTTCTCTTTAAGACGATCAGAGTAATCTGGAAGCGTAGATGGTCATCTTAAAGAGGGTTCACTATATATACCAGTTTCAATGTTTATTTTTTATAAACTTCTGTCGAAAACAATAAATAATACTCGATACTTACATATATTATTATATTATAATTGACCAACGCAATGACGTCTCTTTAAAGTGATCAGCCACAGATCCATAATATTTTGTTTAAGATTGGTCGCCTTAAAGAGACGATTTTCAATACAAGTGTATACTCATGTTCTCAGAAATACATGTATCTCGTACAGGCTGTCGTCTCAATGGCGTCTCAGTGGTCGTCCCAGTGTTTGGGTGGCGTGTCTACATGCGGACAATATAAAGGACTCTTTCTCCAAAACGGATATTAAAATAGATTCAGAAGAGATTTTTTTCCGTGACGTCTGTACTTACGTATGTATGCATGAATGTATCTCGCATAGTAACTCAAAAATGATTAGTCTTAGAACACTGAAATATGTGGGACTGCTATAACATCTAGTTGTGCACCTTCCTGTTTTTGCAATCGACAACACCAAACACAAACATCCACACACAGATAAATATATAAATATATATATATATATATATATACTATATACATAATACCTCGCACCCAGGTTAACAATTTCTTACCGGGCCTTTATTTTCGCAATCGTTTGTCGTAGTCATATACTTCCACTCACAGAAGTGTTTTAAATGACGAAAATATTCGTGTTTTGGCAATTTCAAATTTTTTTAAAAAAATTATTTTTAACAAATAATGAAATTCTGCTATATATATAATAACAGTTTATATATATAAAGAGTCTAACAATGTTTAATATCAATGTATTTTTGTAAACATCTAGCATTATTTAATTTCAATTTGCTGTTGTTCTAGAAAGAATATTTAATAGGCCCTAGAAGGAAGTCACGTGGTTTCGACATCAAATGTTTTTAAACTAAAAACTGTGTTTTATTGGGCAGTTGAATAACATATAACTTAATTAGTCCTTAATTAAAGAAAATTAAGTGCATGTAATATGTTTAAAATAAATGTTTTAAAAAGAATACTATAAATACATTTTCTTCTGTTATTTCTACTATTAAATAGAAATTCATTTTGATCTGCGCGTTTATCCCGCGATATTTAGGTATAAGTAAACAACGATCGTTCAACTGCAGTAATATGTTATGGTTTATATATGCAAGAATACGTTATATTGATTGGTGCAAATACATCTAGTAGCAACATATACATCTAGTAAATTACCACTTCTGATTGTCAATTAAACACTTTTATGAGCTTCAAATACCATTTCTGGATGTGCAGCTTTACCCGAAACCTAATTAACTCTTTATATGAATGCAGAAAGGTTAAACACGTAACGGAAAAAGATTTATTTTTATGTTTGATATAAAAGTTATTCTGCAGGAAAAAATCGCAGCGTATCTGTATACAGAAACGCAATCAGACATACACATCATTCCTCCCGTACCTATCCACGTAAACAGATTGGCGGGAGGGGAAAATGAAAGGCCAAGTTAAAACATTTTGTCACTCAACAGCTAAAAGAAATACTGAGTGGATTCCGAAATATTTTTTGTACAACTTAATGGCCATTCCATTTCGGTAATCATATGTTAAAAACTATTACCCTTTTAAAACGTAATTTCGCTTTTGCGATGAACATTTTCTGTTACGCATATTTTGTTTAAACTCTTAATCCATTTTGTAATTAAATGTTTGTGTACGAGTTTAAGCTTTCAGAAAATGTAATTTGGTTATATTTGCAAACGAACTTAGCTTCATTTTCCGGTAAATGTTTTATTAATTATGAAGAATTACTTAAACTAAAACAGATAATAAGAAAATCTAAATAATCGCATTAGAACTTTTTCAATTTCTGTAGTAATTATCATTTAAAATGAAAAGAATGAAGAAGAAAATTGAAATCGTTCAAGCATGTTAATTAGTAATGTTAATATTTTGCTTGAACTTTTAGATGGAACAATAACTCTGAGAAAGCAAGAAACGTATCCCATTCTCAAATTTTTTTTAATATTTCCATCCAGGCACAACATAAATTAATCGATATCGTATATGTATTAGGTATGCTTTATATATTGCGGTGTTTGAATAAAATGACGCACCAAAGCTTTTATTAAATATTTTAAAATATTATTTGCTTAAATATTTTTAGCATCCGCTTTAGAGATGAATTATGTGTGTATTTTAACCATAAAAAATATATTTTAGAATCAAAAGCAAAATATTATATTGTACGTTTTTCGTTTCTTCTAATTAATTTAATTTATTTAACACTAACACAAAGCTTTTAACGCAAATTAACAAACTCAAGTTAATATTTCTCATTGTGTTTGGAGCGATTATTTGCATTCTCATGATGGATAATGCGAAAGGTAATTATAAACACATGCATTTTTGAGCAAACAAAACTTTTTGTTTTTTTAGCTTTATATAGCTTTTAAATAACATATTAAAATATAGTAATTTATCCGACTAAAACTTGCAACATATAATAAATGTTCCCGCATAAGAATCGTGTTATCGTCTACATTTCTGTAAATTTATTCCAGTTCAAAAATTCGTAAATAAAACAGAAATAAGTTTATTTCTAATATCGTATTCTGTCAGCTTAAACTTCGGTAAATTTATTCTTAACTACGCAAAAGTATTGATTATTAATTTATGAATAATTACTTCCATTTACTCCCAGTAAAATTTAAAGAAGATCCTTACCTGGTCCTGAAAATATCCACTCATAATACTCAATAAATTTATCAGCAATATCTAATTATGAATTAATTCCGACATATACAAAGTAAAATTATCAATGAGCCACCGGAAATTAGGACATTTATTTTTCAAAGAAAACTGTTAATGTTCTGCTTTGTGAGTTGTAATTACTTTATGAGTTTAAGACAACCAGTTGAATGACATAAGATATGTTCAGGGAAGATATGCGACACCTAAACACATCTATCACACTACAATCTATCATATCTATCACAATGTTCAACTATTTCCATTCTAGATTATTATCCTTGTTAAAGAAGACAACGGAACAGAGATAATGGAAGACGAGATAGGACAACGGAAGAGATAAGAGACGTTTTAGTTAACATCTTTTTCGAATTTGTATGTCATTCAAATCACCGATGAGCGCACAGCATACAACGCAATAGTAACAATTCATTATCTCATGTATTTTAAAAATAATATAGTTTAATAAAACTGTAATAATTAATCCTAATACCAAAAGAAAAAATTCTGCATCCAAAATTATATTGTTGCTCTCACTTCTAATTTAAATAAAAAGCCTATAAAAATATACGTAACTAGGTTAACTGTCATTTCTAAAATCCATAGTTCTATTTGGGAGAGCTTTCGATTTCTGTATTCGATTCAAATCACTACTTCAATTAAGTCTTAATGACTTTTATTTACATACATCTTTTATATTACAATATATACATAATTCGAGATTAATTTCAAATCAAAAGATGGGAATTATCCCCCCTTCGTATCAAATTCTATCGAGAGAAAACCGAGCGAGCGACCGCTCTCTTCCAAGTTCGTTTTTCGACTCCCCGTTGCCACTGGCTGAAGAGAAACTTTCGCTCATTTCGCGTTCGAGTTGTAACATTTCTCCCACCTTTTGATTTTTGACAAAATATGAAAAAATCAAAACAATTCTGAAATGAAAATTGAAATACTAATATAAGATGAGTAATTTAAATCTTACCAAAATCAACAATTTTATCTAGGCGTAGCAAATATCTTGAATATTTTAAACTTACTTAATATTCTGCAAACTTACATTCGTAAAACAACAGGCAAAAAATAACAACAAATTGTAAAATAACTTGTCAAAATAGGTTCGGGAAGGGTCAAAATGGATATTTCCGTTTAAATAGGAAAACCGAAATTTTTCGCTAATACAACACTTCCATATTTCATATAAAGAAGTAAAAAGGGAAATTACGCGAGTAAATATGCTAATTATATTTCAGTGGAAAATACGTCATTATTTTACAGTGCAATAAAAGGCAGTCGGCATTTTTAACAAGGTTGTACAAATTCCCAGGTTAGTAAACATTACATTATCTTTTAACTGAAAATATGCGATTATTTGCAGTGCAATAAATTCCAATTGAAGTTATTAACAAGGTTTTGCAAATTCCTGGTTAGATAAACATTAAATCTGGAGACAATAAAAGATAAGCGAGTCTTAAAATCATTAATCTCTATATAAAACGAATAAATACATTTACCAATTGCAAACTAATGACAAATGGCATTACACAATTCTTCCAGTATCCTAAGCAGGTTAACTTCTGTTAAATCATTCTCCAGTCGTTAAACAGATTCACATCGATTACCACAGAGGGAATATCGATAAGAAGATGCGCTTCGATTCTGCTGCTGTGTAGCTTCACTATTTCGGTAATAAAATTAGTAACTTGGCAACGCTGCAGGAGAGATCGGCCACCTCGCCAATTCTCCAGGCAATTTCAATTCGATTCCGTAATCGGATTGAATTCCGTAATCGTAGAAGGACTTAAAATTGGCACCCGGTCTGCGTGTGCCGAATTAATCTTGAGTTTTCAGGAGGAGGAATGTGTCATCTGGAATCCTAGCTGGGTACGGAGGAAAGTGGATCGTCGGAATATTGGATACCAGACGGATTTTTGGGATTTAATGCCAAATCACTAACGAGATATAACCGAATCGTGACTGATTAAAGACACCGAAGTCATGTTGAAGAGAGAAGTTCAATTTTTTTCATTGGAAAGGAGAAAGGACTTTCTGTTTCTGTTATAAAAACTGTAATTTATCAAAGGATTTAAAAAACTTTTACATCTAGAACTAAAACTTTATACCATTGAATGTATGAATAAGGCTAATAATGAGGTTTTTAGATATGCATTATTGAATGGGAAGAATGAAAATGATGAGAAAATAACTAGATATATTAATATAATTTTTGGAAAAAATTCAAATATTTTATAATGTCATTTGTAACTGCTGATCTAAAAATCTTCAGATTATTTGTTGCCCTAATACAGCGTGTCTCCAACCTTTTTTATATATGGTTGGTTCGCTTATATAAGTTAGAATGTTTTCCGGACCCCCTTATACTTAGTCTATTCCAATGCAACTTTTTTAACAACAATTTTATGCTGCTACTAGTATACTTATATTTTTAAAACGCATTTAATTAATGTTGACTTAATTTTATGTTTGTATTAAGCAACGAAGCTAACAGAAGAATGTTAGTATTTGTTTTTAATAATTCAAGGTTATTAGAGTTTGATTAATCTTCATCTTAATAACTAAAAATTAAATAAATATTGTTATTCACATCAATAAGATGAATGAGCCTGCCGATTCTTGCATAGATGTTCTTTGTTTGGATTCTGATAAGAAGTACCACAATTATAAAGTTTTAAATCCTTCTTTTATTACTAAGACTAGAGAAATCCAGGTAGACTAACCGGTAATATATTTTTTAAAATATCAGTCTTGGGAGCAAATGTAATAGGTGACTGCCAAGTGTAATTTCCAATCTTAAGATTTTTCAGCTTTAGTGTGGTATAGGCAAATAATATGAATTTTATTTTTTTTTTATTTTTTGAACATCTAGGAGTATCACAAAGGTAGATTCCGAGGACCACAAATTGAGAAAAACGAGCCTAATACACGTGGCAATTTACTATTTGGTGTAGAAATGAAACTGCTTTGTATGCGAAATGTTCAAAAAATACATTTTTAATCGACAGCTGTTACTTTTTTCAAATGCGTAATGTATATTAGCGAGCTTAATTTAATCTCTCGTTGTAAAAATGCATAACGTTTAATGAAACAGTTATCTCTAAAAATATACCATAAATGTTTTATTTATTTTAAAGCTCGATATCTTTATAGTTCACTAATTTCTGACTGTGAAACTTTGCATACTTATTTCGATATACTTGGTATTGTATTTGCTCTTCAACTTTAATACCAGACATTCAAATGTTTGAAATCAAAGAAAAAAAAACTGAAAGGTTTCAGATTTTAAATTACGTCCAAAGGGGCGTTTATTTAACGTTTTCTGTCTTACCCTTATTTATTACATATTACGTTCTTTGCACTTAAACCATAAAATTCAGTTCAATAGCAATGTCGCAAAATGATTTTAAGATGAGCATATCTTTAGAATTTCTGATACACAGTTCCGCGCGCTGGAGATTAAAAAGGTTTCTTTCCCCCTTAGAGTGTTGCCATTGCTCGCTTTTAAATCGTTGAGTTTGTTACTCAAATTCGTTAAAGTTTTACAAAATATGAAATCGATAATAAAACAAATTCCAAATTTCAAATTTGGGCTTTCAGACGCCCATATTCGCAATAGGATTACGTCATTCAAAGTTCGATGGCTCTATGTACCGTTGTTTATCACAATGCGAGAAATATACATACATTTAGGCAGATTTTTCGTTATTTAATTTCTTCAAATGTAATGCATGACTCTCACATTTGGTGGCAACAGTTTGAAAAGTGATTCACCGTTTATAGTGATTCATCGGAAAAACGCAAAACGAAAACAATAGTCCTTCAGGGACAAAGCCCCTTTGGACTAAAAAAAATCTGAAAACCTTCAGATTTTATATTACGCCCAAAGGGACATTTTTTAGCATTTAACATTACCTTTGTTCATTATATATCATTTTCTCCGCACTTAAAACATAAAATTTAATTTAAAAGCAATATCACGAAATAATTAAAAAAGAGCACATAATTAGAATTCCCGATACGCAGTTTTACGCACTGAAGATAAAAATGCGTTTTTTTTTTCTCCCGTGTAGTGTTGCCATTGCTCGTTTTGAAATCGTTGAGTTTGTTAATAAAAAATTCGTTAAAGTTTTACAAAATATGAAATAGATAATAAAACAAATTCCAAATCTGGATTTCCAGATGCCCATATTCGAGTAGAGGACTACGTTATTCAGAATTTGATGTCTCTAAGTACCGTTGTTTTTTTCACATTGCAAGAAACATACATGCATTATGCAGATTCTTCGTTATTTAATTTCTTTAAATACAATGAAAGGCTCTAATATTTGGTGGCAACAATTTAAAAAGTGAAACGTCATTTATAGTGAGCCAACCCAAAAGGCGAAAACAAAATTAATAGCCCTTCTGGGAAAACTGCCTATTTGGGCTAACAACATCTGCGTTATCAACATAGAAATGAAATACCAATGTAGAGTCCAGGTGGGTGAACGTCTCTGAAATTGGAGTAGCAGGAAACTACACAAGAGAAGAGTTAAAATACCCTTTTATAAGTCTTTTGAAAATCTGCAATGCGTCAACTCGACGTTAACAAACTTCGCCTTTGCTTGAGCGGTAATTGAAAATCATGTAATTAAACTAAAATTTGAAGATATTAATAAACGATAGACCTAGACTGCAGGACTCAGCGAGGTCCCGTAACTTAAAACCCCTTCGAAGCTAGTAACAGCAAATAAATGCAATTACGTCCTCTGAACCAGCAATAAGCAAACGTATCACGGCAGAGACGGCGACTAGAACCTAACAACTCCATTTCTCCTACCGAAACTCGGCTTTTAACTACTTCCTTCAAAGTAGAAAATTTGCATTCGTTCAAGCGCACGTGCATTCGCTACAACATTTACCTATTCTGGCACTAACAATTAGGGGAATGAAGGCTTATTAACAATTAGGGGAATGAAGTTTAAATTATTCGTTAAAATAAATATAAATCCCTACACCATATTTTACTGGCGTATTCCCTCCCAGTATCCTCCTTTTACTTCATAGTTACCAGTAGTTTATTCAAAAATGCTAAAAAAAAAAAAAAAAAAAAAAAAAAAAAAGTAGTTCGACAGAAAGAAAATAGCAGACTCAAAAGTATTTATAAATAAATATCAAGCTAGGAATGTGAAAGGGTTATAAATACGGTATGTACTAAGCTTAGATTTATGGATTAATAAATCACTGCTTTTAACTGATTTTTCCCAAATTAAAAATCTAATGTGTAAATAAAATGAAATACTTTAAAAATATGGAATTATATTTTCTTACTTTTTCTTAATTTTCAGACTGTTTTTAAAAATAAAATGAAAGATAATTTCCAATCGTTTTATGCGAAGTATATAATAGTTGGTGATTTTATATTTGCATAACGGTTATACAATTATTGAAAGTTTCTTGAAATCCTGATGAACAGTTTCAGAGAAATTATGCGCTCAAGCGAACAAATAATAGGTTTGAGAAATCTTTAAATCTAAAGATATAACAATTTCTAAATCCTGTAAATTTCTATTATTTCCTTAATATTAATGAAGAAATATAATTATTTATCTAGTTAAAATTTGTATGTGCTTATAATTATGTATTTAAACACCATTGCATACATAATCACCATAATTTCGATTTAGACAATGAGACGTAACGTGTTGAAATTTTCGTAAGATTCCAAATTTAGCCATAATTCTTAAAGTTCCTTTGTCAGAATCAAAATAATTGGCTAGCGTATATAGATGCAGTGTTTATATAACTAACAAGATTTTCTTGAAATTCTATTCTGTCATTTCAGAGACATCACGCACAAAAGCTGGTAAATTGTTATTTTACGAAATCTTAATTGAAAACGAAATACTTTGGATACCTCTAAATATAATGATTTCGCAAGACTTTTAAGGCATATTATTGCTAGATATGTTAATATGTTAAATTTTCAATCATATGTAACTGTATATTTATATAATATTATGTATACAGAAGCGTTTAATGCATGGTTCAGGGGTTTTAATAAGAGGAATTTCTAAAATGCAGCATATTAGTAAACAATTTGGCTATTTAAATAGCATAAATCAAGAGGTCTCAAACTCAAATTGCATGCGTACAGAATGCGTGACCTTAAGAAGGTCAGATAACGGGTAAGACTCTTAAGAGAAAAGTTTTATTAACAAAATAAACAATATTTTAAACTAATTTTAAATTTCAATTGCTAAATATTTATCAAAACGTACATGAACAGTAAATATAATATCGCAGAGGGAAAAAATTCAAATTTATGTTTATTTCTATCTAAGATCTAAAGCCGGTGGGGCCAAAAAATTTATATTTTGGTTACACTTTGTAATTCATATTTATTGACAGCTAAATAATAAATTTTCAAACTTACATTTATTTCAAATAATTCTAGTGTTTAATTAATCATTAAATTACTTAATTTAAACTAAAACAAATTATGAAACCTTTTAAAGTTCTTAGAAAACATTTTCTTAGTGGAATAAAAATTAAGAATTAATAGTGACAACTTAGTTTCTTTACCTTATTAATTAAAGTTTTCTTCGATGCATAGATAAAAATACATATATTTGTATTAAGTAATTAGAAACTGCTTAACGTTTTACTATAGCTTGCCACTTGATATCGTTTCAATTCTAATAAAGTTTGTAGCTTTGGAGAGAAATTACTATAAATTATCTTTAACCTGGATTACGCAGATGTTCATCGATCAACTTATTCTTTGCTTATTAATATTCAACCGTGAAACAAAACTGTTTACATATAAATGTATTACCAAATAAAGTGGTATTCGTAGCGCAAAAATGTACAGTTGAACTTATTTTTTTTTCCAAGTACGAATAAAATTCAATAAAATATGTGACTTCATTGACTAAATCTTTGAATAAGATCATATCATATTGTAAATTAATTAGCTTCATTTTTTCTGATGCCTAATTCATGTTCTTTTAATGGTGAAATGCATTCACGGGCCATATATTACTGCTTAGGAGCCGCACACGGCCCAGGTCTGACTGACTGAAACCACTCGCATAAGCTCAGAACTTTTTTTACAATAGCTTTGATTCTAGATCGAATTTATTTGTTTTAAAATCAAATAACTAAAAAATAAAACTTTAATACAAACGAATAAAAAATTCGAATTTTTAATTATTTAAAGGCATCTGACCACTGAAGTAAACTGCATTGACAAGATAATTAAGAAACCTTACTTTTTAAGATTGTAATTTTAAGCATAATTATTGAAGCACAGCAGCAATGAATTACTAATTAGCAATAAAGCTGTTTCTTCTGTAGTGTAACTTACTGTATTTCAAATAGATAAGTCTAATACAGCAATAAAGTATAAATTTTTAGTGACTTTCCTTCTCAAAATAAAAATTGAATAAATCTATACTGTTCAGGTCAATTTAAAATAAGAAGACCGGGAAATAATTAGCAAATATATCCTGAATATTATTAGATAAAATCTCTTAGCAGAAAAATAAGAATGAATTTTTATTCATTTGAAAAATATGTTTGAGAAAAAAAAAATATTTTGAAGGTTTTGAAGAGCGCAAGTAATATGGCTTTATGACGGGAACAAATCTGAATGTCTAGATAGAATTCGGAAACGAAATATATAAATAAAAGGAAGGTATAAGGTATTTCTCCCACTTTCCTAGCATGCCTTCGTGGTGAAGTTGTTCTGCACGCTGGTCCTGTATTCCAGAGGTTCCTGTATTCCAGAGGTCCGTGGTTCGATTCCCGGCGAAGGCGTTTGATAATTTTTCATCTTGCCTGCTTCCAAAAATACCTAATATCTCTACAGTGGCACCCGAACTAAAAATGGTGTTGGATGAGGATTCTCCACACCCAGGATTTGGCGATTGGTTCCCTAAAAACCCCAGTTGCCTTTTAAAAAGGGGAATATATATGGTATTTCTCCCGCTTTCCTAGCGTGCCTTCGTAGTATAGTGATTCTGCACGCTGGGCCGGTATTCTAGAGGTCCGTTTTTCGATTCCTGGCGAAGGCGTTTGCTGATTTTTCATCCTGCCTACTTTTAAGAATACCTAATGTCTCTAGAAAGGAATTATTTAAACTGATATGCAAAATCTCATTGCTTCTGCTTTTATATTTGGACGTTTATCATTGATAAAATAGCAAGTTCTGAAGCTATAGCCCCGAATCAATACTTTACTTAATGAAGAAAACTTTTACTTAAATGAAGCAGAATGATTATAGTAGCCCTTAATAAACTGCCCAATTTAATATATTCCCTGCGCATCTTCCCCTTTTTTTTTTAATTTTATCACCCGAAAATCGAGAGGGAAAATTATATGAATAAATTAATTTTCCAAGAACACGATTACAGTAAGCATGAAAAGCAGGCACGGGTAAACTACATAGTAGTTGTCATACTATTATTTCTTTAAAAAATAATAGTGTGATAACTACTTGCAGTTTAAAAATTAATAATAAAAATTAATAATGTGATATTTACCAGTAAGAATATACAGTAATATTAACATTAGAATATCGATAAGATATCCTTTTTTCTACTTCCCTCTGTAACTTGAATCTCGCCCTTTTTATTGTTGATCGAGCTGCTATTTCGGCCTCAAATTATTAATAATTAGAGGAGGTGAATATAGAACTGACTCATTGAAATCGTAGACCGAATATCACTTTGTATTTGCTTCGCTGTGATTAGACGGTTCTAGTGTTAGGCTGTATAAAATCAACATTTAGAAAGAAATTATTCGGCGGGATCTTCGCAGATGGTTTGTGAGCATTTGTCTCTGTTAGTGAGATGAAAATAATTACTACATTGACAAATCCATTTCAAAATTTAAGGGAGCTCGTTTTCTGAATGCATTGAGGAAGGGAAAATTACACGAATATATTTTTAATTTTTAGGACCTGCTGCTAAAATGCTAGAGAGAAGAGAGAAAGCGAGGAAATGGTGTGTGTTAGCATATCCATCTAAATAATAAATCGTAGATAAATTACTACATTTTATTTTACAATTGAGAGATAATCAGACAATTGGCAAAAGTGACACTAACACTAAGCTAATGTAATTAAACTTCTAGAAAACGTGAAAGGAGAAATATGTAATTGATAAAAAATTCTAAGAAATTTCTCGTTCCTAAGATTTCTTAAAATAGATCTTTATTCTTTTAAGTGTATTTTTTAGGAATAATCACAATTAAAAATAGACTTTTGAAGAAGTCAGGGGAAATAAGTAGTCTTTTGGGAAGCTATGCTCCTTTATTGGATAAAAGTTTTAAGGTTTAATTCTGTTAAACAATTTCTTTTCAGTCGTAATGTCCGGTATAGTTCATGCTAAAAATTATTATGGTGGCTTCAACTTGTTACTGCCTTTGTGCACGCGCGTAATTTTGTCTGTATATCTTTATCACTAATATTTATATCACTAATTTTATCAATAATATCTGATATTTTATCACTAATATTTATACTCTTGTCATCCTCAGTATTTTGTGCTTCCTTTCATAATTTACGCATTTAACGTAAACGCTTTATTTTTTTAAAATGTTAAAATGTTAATCAAGTTACGTTACTACTATATTCAAATAGTTTATTAATTTTTCAAGCACGTTAAAAAGTCATTTGTGGGAAAAAGCTTTATATTAATAAACTTTTAAATAGGATTTGCCATTTAATTGTACAGGGTTAGTTTAAATTTTAAAGTATTGTAAAAAATACATGATATTTGGTATTATCGTATTAATGCCATCAATTTCGAGCAGGCTGACAATTTTTTATGACGGGAAAAATGTGATGACTTATAATTGCAAAAATTTATTTGTTATATATATCATACACATAACCAAATACACATACATATATTTAAATACGCTGACGAGGCCAAAACGTTATGACCCTCCCTAGAGTTTTCAATGAACTCGTCTGAATGATCTAGAGAGCACGTGACTAAGTGAGAATGATATTTAACAGCTGCTTTAGAGACTCCATGACACTGCTTATTTCACGAAAAATGCATATTTCATGAAAAATGTCAATTGCTTATCTATAGATTATGCCAAAGAAGTTTCTCCGATGTTTCTAAGAAATATTCAAGAAATAGCGAGTTAATCCTCCTAAAGAAATAAGTGAGATATAGAAGCAAACGTCTAGTGACCGTAGCCTTCTTATATGCCCTGATGATCTGTGTAAGGAATCATTCTTGTACTTATTGCGAGTGATAGGAAAGACTGTTGATCTAAGCGAATTTGATAGAGCGCACATTGTAATGCCCTGAAGACTCGGAACGAGTATTTCTGAAACTGCACGACTTCTAGGGTGTTCACGATTTGCCGTTGATAGTATTTATGCAAAGTGGATAAATAATGGTAAAACCAGAAGACGCTAAGGTGCTGGACGCCTAAATCGTTATCAAAGAAAAAGGACTTCGGAAAGATTTTCACTGATGATTAATATTTCACTGACACTGATATTTCAATAACGAACATGATAAATCCCTTAAGGGGGCTCATACACCTTAAACCCTTTATGATCTTCGAATATGTGACTGTTGCAAGAAGTGGGATATTTTATTTATTTTAAAAGCAACTATTTCCAACTTATTACAGCTGACTACATAATATCGCTGCTTTAAAAACTAGTAACCAGAAAGCGTGTGTTGCCACAAATATTTTTGTAATTTAATCCGCTTTGTGACAAAAGTATTCGTCATGTTTCCACCCTGCGCGCATGATATTTTAAAAATGGCTAATGGTACATATTTGAAATTGGATGGAATTCTTTATATGGGCACTATTTTCTAACTGAACCAAAACTTTGATGAATATTTTAGTATTAAAAAAATTTATGCGCGAAAAAATTACAGATTTTTTTAATAAAATACATTTTATAAACACAACTCCAAATAAAATAAAAATTTAACATGAAATTCTTAGAATTTTAGGTTCACAGTAGTTTCCAAATGTTATAAAAGCTATATATTAAATATGGAATTAAATTATGCAACAGAATGTTTTAAACTGTGCGCGCAAGGTGGAAACTTGACGAAATATTTTGCTACAAAGCGGATTAAATTATAAAAATATTTGTGGCAACACAAACTTTATGATTACTATTTCAGAAAGCAGCTATATTATGTAGTCAGCTGTAAAAAGTTAGAAGTCATTGCTTTTAAAATAAATTAGTTATCCTAATTCTTGCAACAGTCACATATTCGAAGATCTTATGGGTTTTAAGGTGTATGTGTCCCCTTAACATTACTAACACTTATACGGAACATTAATGATTCACATAATTTGAACACAAATAAATCATTGTTGAAGAACTTCCGCTGATTACTAGAATTTTGCTGACAATATTTCACTGATAGCTCTTTAAATTATCTATTGTGAATGTTGCTTGAACTGGACTATTAATACACTGAACTTAATCACAAATTTTTCGCTTATGAAGGAAATAACAACCGGATAACACTCAGCACTGTGCACTCTGTTTTAGGTTGAATTAGTATATATTTATACGCATGTAAACTGAGGGATGGCAAATGAGATTTAAATAATTAGAGAAAGGCAATGGGAATGTTATTTCATATGTTGGAAGACGAATTCTTACCTTGAATGAATTTCTTCATTTGTCATTATCTGTTGTATAATCCAAATAGTGTAGGTGGGTGGCGTGATCACAGTTTCCATAAGCGCATACTTGCAATTAAAAACACACTAAAGGTAACATATCACTGCACTGATACTCATCAGAAATTCACAACAATTAAATGAACTCATTTTTTGGAGGTTTGAGGCACAAATTAAAGTAAACGCCCTTCGTTGTTTGCGTAGTCGCAATTGAAGATTTTAAACACTGTATATTCGTTGTTTTTTTCTCTTCGTGCGAGAGTGAGATAAGTCAGGATTAGTAAAATAAATTAACAATTCATAATTTCTTAATTGAAATTTAAAAATTTTTAATTGCTGGATTACGCTTATGATACCGATATCACACACTTGAAATACAAAATGATATGTTGCCTTGACATTAAACTGTGCCTCTACTGCCACTCTCCTTATTTAGCCTATCACATTCACAAAAGCACTCAAATCTTTTACAAATTACGCGTAGTCTCAAATACAAATAAACACTTAGTGATGACACTCTTCAATCTTGTCTTTCAATACGTAGGAAGAAAACGTCTGTAGCCTTACTGGCTGCTCTTTCCAAAGGAAAATAAGGATGAGAACGACCGGTTGTTACTATTGTTACCCCAATAACACTATCATATTGCAATAGGTAATATGTTATTAAATCAAAATAAGAATACTATTACATTCAGTGCAATTAAAATTTCATAAGGATATGCGAAATTTCATTCCATGTGCGAGGATAGAAAAATAACGTACGTAGAATTGAAAGATCTGGTGTTTTAAAATTATTTGAAAAAAAAAACCGACTACACTATTGTCTCCTTCTACTTATACCAAAAGCAAGTGACAGGCGAAAGCGGGTCCGGACACTCTGGAGGCTTATATAGACTAATCGGGTATTGCCCGGATCCCGCAACTGTTTAATGCAACACCCCGGTGCCCGACAAGGAACCCAAGGGGAGTTTATTGAGATGTACATATGCTGATGAAGACAGACTATACATTTTACACAGCGAATACAACAACTGCAACTTAATGAGAGACATTACTTTTTTTTCTTTTTCAAAGAGGACATTTCTTTTGCTCTTTCTCACAGAGGGCATCTCTTTTGCTTTGTAGTCTGTGGTATCTGCAGAAAAGTGTTGCGGACACCTTTTTTCCTGCTTCCATTCTTTTCACAGACGAGGTATTCGTCAGCATGTAAGATTGCTACCACCATGCGCATAACTCTCATGTGCGGGCAAACAAGCAAAGAACAAACATGTACACAAATATACTACACGAACAGCACAACGTTGTTTGCTATCGTGTTTAGTCTGGCACTGTGGAGAACCTTTAGCAGGCTTACATCTGTTACGTGTTCGTTTGGACGGACGGTTTTAGAAGAATCTTTTCATAGAATTTCTTGCTGGAACTGTTGAACGACCAACAGGTCCAGCAATCACTGTGCCATGATACAATGATATATTATTCCAGCATGATAGGAATACAGTCCATTTTCGTCATGAAAATCGGGAGCATTTCAGTGCAACATTTGGACAACGGCGGATTGGGCATGAAGGTCTATTTCAATGGTCTGCGCGATCGCAAGACATATTCTCCTTGGGTTATTTTTCTGAGATCCCGTGAAAAGTCTTTGCACTCGTGAGCAGTGTGAGAACGATATTTTCACTGGCATATACGTAGCTGCTACGACCGTCTGAGAAACAGCGGGAATATTTCATAACGTCTGTGATTTCACTCGGCCCCAGTGTTAGGTTTGTTTTGCAGTTACTGATAAAACTTCGAGCAAATTCTGTCAACATCACAATTGTCATATATTCATGAATAAAATCATATTCTTCACTTATGTATTGTTCTTTAATTTCTGGTGTTCTATGCACACTTACATACGATGATGACGTATCCTACAATCTTGTGTGATTCAGATTCGTCTTTGAGTAGCCCATTCCTCGCAGAAGTATGTCCGAGGGAAAGCGGATCCTGTGGAAATTATTACGTATGTTTTTTATGTTTTAATTCAGTACTCATCCCTAAAACTAATCAATACTTCTATTTACAAGTGGGGTTTTGTTGCTTCTGTAATGATGGAAATTCCATGCTGATTGCTCTAAGAACAGATTCGAAGCAGTTGTTATTCCCTGAATAGCTAGATTTCGGAGCGAAATACTATATCTTGTAGA
The DNA here is from genome assembly GCF_044657685.1 of Stegodyphus dumicola. Classification (NCBI taxonomy): domain Eukaryota; kingdom Metazoa; phylum Arthropoda; class Arachnida; order Araneae; family Eresidae; genus Stegodyphus; species Stegodyphus dumicola. Next base: position 110,520,525 of record NC_140777.1, on the reverse strand, counting down.
AATGTTATCATAATTACTACCTTTATATGCAAATCTAAAAAGAGCAAAAAATGCGCTTCTGTCCTTAAAATTCTATGAACAAAAAATATAGCGATACTTCTCTAAAAATCGTTACAACTTGGAATACGACAAAAAGAACGCGCACAAAAATTTAAGGTTTGCTTGTTAAAATGAGGACTAGTTTTGCGTACGGTTTGCACAATCTGGTGGTTGGTTGCGTTAATACGTAATTTATTGAACACACTGTGTAAAAACCCAAATTTTGTTGAGGATTAAATTTTTTCAGATTTTGGCATTAAGAAGAATAATGTGCTGAAAAAATGCAATGATTCTAACTGAAACACATATTTCCATACACATATCTTCAGACATATTTGTAAGAATATTTTGGTTTCTTCCATTACGGCAAAGCGCTTAAGGGCTATTAGCATTTGTGAAGAAATTTCTAATAGAAATTAGCTCTTATCCAGATTGCATATGGGGAAATCCATGACTATGCTCATGCAGCCAGCCCATTCACCTTTAATCGAACCTAGGTCAAACTACCAATGTTTAACGATTTTACTTCTCGGCCGCTGGTCGGCCCTATTTGTAAGAATAATTGCATTAGCAATATCCATAAAATCATTAGAGCTGTAAATCGTAATGTAATTACTGCAGTAATTACTTTTTCTCGCAGTTTAAATTCTAAATTATAAACTGTTGTAACTTAATTCACTACTCTTCTAAACTATACTCTGTGTTTTAATCAGAGAGGCATCAGGAAATTTGATCACATTTTCCATTTGGCATAGACCAGTTAGTTCACATATAAAGCTTCTCATCTCGTACTTCAGATGTCGCCTGCCAATTAAAGCTCGTTTATCCATCCGACAAATAGCAGCTATTCAAATATTATTAAGAGCTTAACATAAATGGCATGAGGTATTTACTTTCGCACTAAAACTCCCTTTGGAGATCTGTTTTACATGTTTCGTGTTTAAGTATAAACAAGTAATTAGAGTTTACCATGTACTTAATGAACGCTGATATACATTACTCTTATTTTAAGCAAATGTATGGTGTTTCCTTTTGAAGATGCAGTAACTTTTCGCCTATCGCATTTAAAAAAGTATTAATACAGAGCGTAAGTAGAGGGTTCTCTCTGTATATATATTGGCAAACATGTATCTAAATAGCATCCAATAATCTTAAAATAACGTTTAGGATATATTAAATTAAGTCATGCAACTTGTTACTTTGGATTTCAGTCATTCAAAGTAATTCTAATTTATTGAACACACTGTGTTATTGGACATAAGTGATACGAATCAACATCAGTTACAAAATATTTGCAGAGTTAAATTCGAAAGTTTGAGTAGAACTTCCTGCTTCAACTGCACGAGTGAAAATGATAAAGAAGAAGCCTGTACTCAAGCCATTAAAAAGGCCGGAGAGGGGGAATATTGGCAAAAAGTTAAAAGAACTATGAAATAGTTTCCTTAATAGTTGTATATAAACACTTACCAGAATAGAAATCAATAAATAAGGTCTATAAGGTGTTTCTTCCTCCTTTAAGGGTACCGTCGTTGTGTAACTGGAAGCACGTACGGCGCGTAATCAAAAATTCCGAAGTTGAAATCTCGGCGAAAGCGCTGCACGTTTTCCCGTTTCTTGCGTCGATAAACGAAATCATACTACAAGTTGCGCCTGAAATAAAAAGGTGGTGGAAAATAACTCATCACCACCAGGATTTGTCGATTAGGTCTCCTCGTCCTTTATCGTCTGTACGTAAGGTATTTTCTGCCTCCTTTCCACGTGCTTCGTTGTATGATTGTACATATCTCCGACGCTTTAATCGGGAGATCCGGAGTTCGAATCCCATTGAAGGTATTGCACGTTTTTCGCGCATCGATAAACCGATTTGATTCTGCAAAGAAAGATTTTTATGAATGTGAAACGCTTCTAAAAAATTTAATTCGCCAATAGAAGATGTTTTTATATAATTTTAAAAGCAGGAAAATAAAAGTTGCGATTTTCTTTACCAGCAGAATTGGACAATAGAGTATTCATGTGCTTCTCAACTTATGTCTTGTTCTCCTCAGTGGGAAATTTCAAGGCTGTCTTAGTTTGACAAATGTAATTTAAGCCGCACTGATAAGATATACTATATACACACCATAATTTAATCAATTTTACTTACATAAATGCAGTAAATATGAAAACGAGACATATTGTATGAAATTCTCTATGTGTATTTCAATATTGTGTAAAAAAAGTAAATTTAGTCTAAATAGAATGAAATCGCAGCAAAACATCCCAAGTAGCACACGACGTTGCAAAACTGGTCCGAGAAGTTGCAAAGTGGCCGTGGTAACTTTTACGACGTCTTTACAACGTTGTGAAGACGCAAAATATTTGCCGTTGCATCTTGGGAATTTCTCGATGTCTCTGAAACGTCATGATATGACCGCTTTTAGATGTGGCCGTTTTAGCATTGTTTTAAGTCATTAGCATTACTTTTAGAATGAAAAGACACTAAATCTACCCTTTCAAGAATCTGAAGTCCGCATAAGATTTACTTTACAATGGTTCATTACTTTATTTCATCTAAATATATTAATTTAAAATAGATTCATCTAATGAAATGTAAATTTAATATAAATACTTTTGATTTATTAAATTTAGTTAGTACTAAAGAGACGTGCTAAATAATTATTTAAAATTTTGTTAAAATAATTAATACTTAAAATATTTTTATAAATATCATAGCAAAATATTTAAAAATGAAACTAATTTTTAAAGTAAGTTATTAAGTTATGCATTTTAAATACTTTAAAAAATCATATTTCCGAAATCACTGAAAATCACATGTTAGCAATTATTTCACTACTGAAATATCACTTTATTTCTTATTTTTCAATTAAGGATGAATTCATGGCTGTCCAATATATATGGAGGAAGGAGAAGCAGACCTGTACATTACTTACCAGTTTCTTATATAAACGAACATCTCAAGATTTGCGCGTTTTGGCTAGCTTCTAAATTCGAACAACTGCGCAATTAATTCAGATTCTAGCAGTTCTTTCGAGCAATTTGGTAAAGATGCCATCTGTAAGGCATTTGAAAAAACAAACTGACTGCATTTTTGAAATTGAATCAAGCAATGACTGATATAAATAATATTGCTTATATTAAAAGTAAATGTAATGAATGCACTGTCAATCAAAGGACGCATTGTAAATCTTCTCATTGTTCTGTATCTAGTTACTTTAACTGCCTTCAGTGAGTGAATTTGCATTGCTGTGCGCTCCTGCTTGGAGCCTCTGAATTGAGGATAAATCATCGTAGAAATGCCGAATTTGTGCTTATTTTGTTTCAGAATATCTGCTATACAAGAAAATACCAAAAGTTTGGATAAATCATTTAGAAAATATCAAAAGCAACGTGCTACAATGCTAACCGTGAATATAGTGTTCGTGAAATAGTGTTTAGTCTTTTATGTGTTTCCGTAGTTGGTGTTCTCCAATCTTCATTGTTTCCAGCGGTGCAATATTTGGATACACGGATTAGCGATTCGGTTATGACGTCCTAAGTGGTATATCTTATATTATTCATATTAAACGATTATTGAGTTGGTGCTCAGAATTAATTCATGTAATTCATCCGAAGTAACCAGAAAATGCAATCAATACAGAAGCAACAACAATTCAAGGTGTTATGATATGTTCATTATTTTCAAAATACAAAAAAAAATTATTGGACTGGTACCAGTACTTAATATGGCTGCTGAAGATGAATTAGACATATGTATAATATAAGCAATTAATTAATTATTAAAATTAATATTAATGCACATTCTATAGTAATATTGTTTTTTGTACAGTATGCAGAAAAGTTTAATGATTTTAAACAGTGTATGAAATGTATGATCGAAAAACTAGTGTTAAAGAAACATTTTCATTTCTATGAAATATTGTAATCTCTAATTATGTGATATTTAATTGTGTAATAGTAAAAAACACTAATATATTTTATTGATTGCAAATTGAAGTTTTATTAGTTATTTATTAGTTTTATTAGTTATTGATTGCAAATTGAAGTTATTTCGTTTAGTATCTATTCTTCCAAACACTGCAGTTCGCATTTTTTTTAATATTGCCGTTATGTACGTTTATTAGATTATATCAAAAAGTGATTGTTGGAAATCAGGTTTTATTTTTTATTAAATTTAAGTACATTCTATTTTCTTCGCTTGCTTTTTATGTACTTGTGATAACAAAGAAATCCATAATAAATTGAAACAAAAAGTTTCATCGTGTGCTATTTAACGAAGAGCTTACTTTAACGTACTTAGCTTACTATTGTATACTAGATTATTTAAATTATTTCTGTACAGTAACAAAAGGAAATTTATTGTTTGTAAAAAGTGCATGAAATGATCATTGTAATCTACCACTATTCTAAAATGTAGAAACTAAAAATAAGTAAATGCATTAACATGTGATCGAAAGAAATGGTGTTAAGAAACATCAGCATTACTAGTAAATACTGCAATCCATAATTATTGCACTTTTAATTGCTTACTATTTAAAAAAGCACAAATATTTTTTATTAATTGGAAATTTTAGTTCCGTTACCTTCCTTCTGCTATTTATATTTTCAAACACAATTAGTTCATGTTTTTTCTTAAATAGTGCTGTCATGTGTGTTGTTTGTTAGGTTACTATTTCATATTAGATATGAATATGGGAAGGTATTAGATTTAGGTATATTTTTGCATAAAATATTTTTGACCACATTTATTAACTACTTTATACTGTCTTTCATTTGCATATCTTGGAGCTATTGAAGTTAATGGTTATATTTTTTACTGTTAAACGCGAATAAATTTATACTTGAGTTCAGGTAAAATACTGATTATGTTACCTTAAGAACCGCTTCCTAATTTATCATGACAGGGGCAATTTTCAACGTCACTGAGATTAAACAGAAATAAATGTGATAATGCTGTTATCAGAAACTCTCCTTTTTTACCCACATATATATCTTTACTTTTACTTATGTCTAATTGAGTTTTATTCACTTAAAACCTACTATTATTGTTATATATTTATAATAGCCACTTTCATAATTACTCTCACTTAAAGAAAAAAAATTATGAAATCTTAAATAATCGTAACTTAGAATTTAAGTTAATTAAAAAATATAGTTTAAAGTACTGAAAATAATTAAGGCTTTTATTAATTATGCATGTTTAATCTAAATAGAAATTTAAAAACTATAGTTTAAAGTACTGGAAATAATTAAGGCTATTATAAATTATGCATATTTAGTCTAAAGAGAAAAAATTTTATTATCTTCTGGTTTCAGGAAATGATAAAATATTTAAACTTTAAATAAATTCAAGGAATACAATATTTTAAAAATGAAGAAAAATATATTAATTATTAAGCTTATTTTTCTGCATAAATCAATATGTAACACAAGGACATAATAACGACATTTTCACAACTGTTGCAAAAAGGTGGAATTTGGCGAACATTTAGGCGTCTTTAAGATGTCGTGATAAGATGCTTTCGCAACCAAAATATCACCTGCGAAAGACGCAAGAACGACATCTATGCGACAAAAACTTTATCTGCAAAGATGTAATAAAGACGTCTTTACAACGGTTGCAAAACAGTGGATGTTCGTGGACATCTGGGCGTCTTAAAGACGACATATTGCAACGTTTTTGCAACGACATACGCGACGAGTTTGCAACGTCGTTACGATGTTGCTGTGCTACTTCACTGTGCGACGTTGCTGTGCTTCATAATTTATCAGTATCGCTTTCTTGAATTATGAATTAATTTTTGGTGCTGGATATTAAAGCACATGTAGCAAATTTCGTAGAATATTGTTTTAACTTTTACTGCATTTAAAATTTTAAATCGTTTAAACCTACGCATCTTTTTAGATAGCAGAATAATACATTTGTACGACATTTGATCTCAGAAGAGAATTAAAATGAAAATTATCAAAACTTATTTAGGTGGTTTTGTTAAATATGTTAACTATCACTGGTTTTCGGTAGAAAGCATTTCTTCAATGGGATATTCTCCTTTTTATAAGAAGTAGATATAATGTGTAAAAGCTAGTGCTATACACATTATAGATAAAATTATTACGTCATTGTATATTTTGACTAATAGCAGACTGCTATTTATTTTTATTTTTATTTTTATTATTGCTGTAAATCGGAGTTGCATTTACATTTTTTACACCTTAATGTGTTAATTTGGGTTGACGCGTCAGGAAATTGGAACAGAGAATTAAGACTATAATTTTTTTTTAGAACAGTTTATCTAATTAATTAAAAAATTTCGTAACGCAAAGTTTCAATTGTCTGTTTCGGCGAAACGCGTAATGGAGTTAGCTTGTGAAAAGCCAGGATGGACCTCGAATTGAGCTAATTTACCATTTTCCGCTTTTTAAATTTTTATATGTTTTAACTTTTATATGTTTTAACTTGTTCTATCGATTGGTTTTTTACTATGTTTTATAGTTTGCCTTTAACTTGCTTCCAACGATTAGTATTTTACTGTGTTTTATAATTTACGTTTTATTTCGCATATAGCCTAATTTTTCACCTCATTCAATGTCATTTTTTGAAAAAAACTGTGTTGAACTTTTTATTGGAGCCACAGCTCCTGGTAACTTTTTGGCCAGCTAACTACAATTTCTCTTCTCATTTTCTTAATTTTGCAGCATATTGCTGCGTTTTTGACCAAAATTGGTCTTTTTAGTATTATACTTACAACTTAGTTTATAATATAACATTATAGATGAAAGGTGTATATATAGACTTTTATTCAAATCTTGTATGTGTTAAATTAAAGAAATTAAGTAAAATAAGCTAAAAATAGTCAATTACAAATTTGTTTAGCATTATCTAACACATATACTAACTAACGGTTATATATCAGCAAATTTCTGCCATATTTGATGATAATTATGTCATACATAAACACAACTAATAACCAAAGTCTTTCGAATACTCTCAGATATTTGTAAATTACTTTTTGTCTTCATACTCTGGTTTGAAATATGAAAAGACTATCTAAGATTAGGACATTCATAGCCATCTATCAAGGTTTGTCACGTCGAAGACCTGGTGATAAATTATTATTAGCGAACTTTTTTTGAAATAATTTCCTCATTTGGATGTTGTTTTGCACAGGCACTACACTATAATTCAATAAACTCAGGAACAATGGACTGTATTATATCTCACTTTAATTCTCATTAATTTACATAGTTCATGGCCACTCGAAGCCACGAATTCTCTCACACGCTCTTAGCTCACAATCTCATGTCACAAACTCCAAGAGCTCAAGGAGCATGCGCCGACGCTAGTAATGAAATGCGCGCGCAGGCGCAACAGATGTATACAGAACAAAAGATGCTTGGCAAACCGCTTAGTAACATCTCTATTATTACAATTGCGCTTCTTTCAGACTAAAATCAGATACAAGTACCTTTTTTATGGGCATATACATTTTATACTTTTATAATTTTTAAAATATATTAATTTTTTAATTTAATGGTATACTATTCGAGATATTACAAAATGATCTGAATTTTTCAGGTCTCTGTTATTACTAAATAATTATAAAGCGAATTTTACACACATGCTGTCATGTCTTCTTGCATTCTTAACCGCTTGCCTAGTTATTCTGAGTTAACTCGGTTGTCAAGCGTTTGTCGAAAATAATGATCGTTAGTTTATTTGTGATTCATGGTTCATGACTAAACTTTTTTATTTATTCTGATTAAATTCTCAGTGTGTTTTGAGGCTGTGCTGGTGATCTTCACCATGTTTTGTTATAAGAATTCTCGAGTATTATGCTACGCCTCTTTCGATTCAGCATTAATTTCATTATTCAGATAATTATTTACCATTTATTTTGCATTATATGAATATTAAAAAATACACAAATTTGGGGAAAACGTTTTGTAGAATTTTTTATGTCTTGTTGCATTAATGAAAAGTACATGTTAAAACAAAATGGGATAGTTTTTGCACGGAAACTGAAAAATAAACATTTGTTAAGGCGTTAATATGATTCCTGCAATAGTTCATATTGAATGATTAATATTACAACAAGGAATGATTCTGTAGACATAGAAGATGAAATATACTTCATGACAAAAATGTGAATTAAATTCGAAATAAATGTGTATGACATAAACTGCGGTTATTACAATTAAGCAATGAATTCTTGTAAATTAAAAAAAAAAAAAGTTGTAATTTTAATTTCGTTTTAAAATCCTGTTTGTAATTCTTCCGCATATCTTATCTTTCGAACTACAGTACCTCTTTACTAAATAAAAGAATGTTGCCTTGAAAATGGAAACCTTTTATGTCTCAACACAGACTACTCACTTTAATCGTCTATTACATTTTAAGTAGGTGAGGAGCTTTGTACGGCTTTTTGAAAACTTTTAACAACCCACTCAACACGCCATTCAGTCTTTGAAGGAAGCTGAGAACGGAACTTACTCGCGCCTAAGTTAGCACTTTAAAGAATTAATGAGATATAATTAAATGGGGGCTTCAGTAAATCTGCGTGAGATAAGATCTCAAGAAAATGGACATCTTAAAAGAAAGGAAAAGAGCTCTTAAACTATGTAGTAATTTGAAAGAAGGTTCGAATTCATTTCTAAGAAATTTATACTTAACGACCATTAACTTGCATTTTCGCACAGCAGGACTAGAGTATCAGAAAAGTGTTTTCGTAGTTATCTCTTTAAGTGCATTCAATAAAACCTTGAATTATTTAATAGCGAGTAATGTAATCTGTGATGACAACGATAAATGAGTCTTCTTGAGCATACTGCAGCTGTTAGCATGAGCACTTAGTCATGCAATTGCAAACAAGCTGCTATAAAAGGCGGATACAAATAATTATCTATATATTATTAACATGTCCAGTGCTAACATTTGGATTTATCAGAATATTGTATATTTTGATACAGAGATTATGCAATACTATATGTGCGTTGCTATAAAACACACGCCGTAGATTGTTTCGTATAATAACATAATTAGTATGTTTAATGATAATAACGTGCGTACTTTAAAGAAGAATAAATATTTGCGTCTGATGAAAAACGCGATCTTCTTATTTCGATATTTTTCTAATAAAGAATGTATATATTTCGAATATTTTTTCATAATGTTGCATAATACTACAAGAGCATACATAGAGAAAAATATTATATACAAATATATTGTATATTAAGACTGTGTTTGCCTATTTTAATAGCTTTTCGGGATTTACACTTAATAATGTTTATAAGGAGATTTTAGATCGCAAATCTTCATTTTCAGTATGTTACACGAAACATTTTTATGATCTTATGATGAATGATATTCTGGCCACCTGTCATTTTCTATCGTTTGATTTTAAACTTTTTATCTATTCTTTGCAACCGTCACATAATTTAATATTCCAAAAATTGCACTGTTAAATAGTTTTTTTTCCTTCAGCTGCTTACACATCTAATGTTGTGTATTAAGTCACAGTACATAATTAATTTAATATATATGCACTAATTTTTAATGAATTTGAGGGCACTACATTTCTTAAAAAGCTCGAGAAAAGTATATACGTTCACAAATTTTGCATGAGAACACGATATGTCACTTTTAAAAGGGGGTTAGACTTTTCTTAGAAAAAATGACTGTAAATCCTCACCCTTTTTTCTTGATTAGAAAGAGTTTAAGGAAAGGATTTCAGTAGGTAGGTATTAATTTATAGCTAATGCGAGCCAATGGTGAATTCGTAGGCGTTCCTAATTGTAGAAATTCCTATGTTTTAAAAGTTGTTGCACGAGAGGCAGGAGCGATTTTTTCACCTTATTGAAAATTATAAAAACATTTTAGTGGTTTATCATGTGCTCCGTATTTTCCCCAACTCTACAGTGAGGCATAAACACTTTTCAAAATTTAATATAAAAACTTCTTAAGACAGCAAGGAAGGACACATACACAAGTAAAAACTCAATCACCAATTTAGATAAAGTAATAAATCAGATCGTATAATTCAAATACACGTAAATCATTAATTCCAAAATTAGACCGCAGTAAGTTACGCAGGTTCTTTTTAGAAGATCCATGTTTTCCCTGAGAATCGCCTAAAGGACATGATACACCACTAAAATAAACATAAGCAAACATTTACAATTAAAACGTATTTATTAGTTATCGATCAATATACACATTTTGTTAACTGAGGTGACTTGATCATGTCCATATATGAACATTATTTTGAAAGCACTCACAAATTATAAACCTGTAGAGACATTAGGTATATTTTTAAAAGCAGGAAAGATGAAAAATAGCAACCACCTTCGCCTTCAATCGAAACACGGACCTCTGGAATACCGGCCCAGCGTGCAGAACCACTACACCACGAAGGCACGCTAGGAAAGTGGAAGAAATGCCTTATATACTCTCCTTTTTAAAGGGCGACTGGGGTTTTTAGGGAACCAAATCGCCAAATCCTGGGTGTAGAGATTCATCATCCACGACCTTTTTTCAGTTCGGGCGCCACTGTAGAGAAATTATGTATATTTTTGAAAGCAGGAAATATGAAAAATAGCAACCGCCTTCGCCGGGAATCGAACCAGGGATATCTGGAATATCGGCCCAGCGTGCAGAACCACTACAACAAAAGGCACGCTATGAAAGTGGGAAAATACCTTATAAACCCACATCTGAAATTTGAGGGACTTACAAATTTCTCCATCCAGTAGTAAAGCAAATAATTTCATCTTCTGACATTTAGTAATTAATTGAATTAAATTCCTCAATATAATTCTTCGCCACTAATTAAATCTACACTAATTAATCAGTGATATTTTCTTTTATGAACATGAAGGTTTTCTCTCAGCTGTTATATTAATTTAAGGTATACGTTATAACATTACAAATTTTAAAAAGTATCATTTTTAATTAATAATTTAATTAATAATCATTAATAATTTATCAGTTTTTAGTTAAGTAATATTTCCGATTTTCATTTAAAATTAAGACTGATCTTTCCTCCAAAATTAATCTTCCAAATATTCTAATAATTAAATAATAAATAATCTAATTAAGACAACAAGAAAATGATAATGTTAGTTAAATAATCTAACATTTAAAAATAACTACTCAAATAAAATTACAAAAAGCGTAATTATCTTTCTAAAATGCAATGTCCTTATTTGTTCATTTCATAGAATGTATTGGTAAAATTCAACTCACTGTTCCCTTCATTTAAATTTACACTTTTTCTTCCGAATATTAATTCATTTTTTTAGTTTTTAAGTAAATTATACTAACAAAGACAGTGTTTATTACTGTTGTACATTAATTCTCAGAACATAATGAATTCAATATTTATGAACTAACTCTTAATGAATTTAATATATCATTATAAGTACATTTTATTTCTTGAGTTCCCTACATTTCTTAAAGACCTAGCGAAAAGGATTGTACACCTAAATAGTGGAGATTTCCTTTCCTACGCGACCACCATTCGCGGTCAAAGTTCATGGAACACGCGTTTTGCACATAGAAAGCGAGAAAATTCGGTTTCGTCTGAAAGTTTACATTTCTGGGATTTGTTTATTACTTCCGTTGTCACATCTTTGACAAAAATACGTTTAGAACATTCCTTGAAGTTTACATGAGAACAAGGAATATCACTTTTAAAAGGGGCTTAGACTTTTCTTAGAAAAATGACAGTAAATCATTATCCTTTTCTTGTTGGTTGGTGAGATTTTAAGATTTTCATTTCAATGGGTAGATATTAATTTATACCTAACTCGGGACAATGGTCCTAATTTTAGAGAAGCCTATGTGAAGTTATTGTGCGAGAAGCAGGAGCGATGTTTTCGCCTTATTGAAAATTTCAAAAAAGGTGTGTAAAGAGAAGTAAGGATTCGACTGCTGAGGCCCTGGGCGGTCTGCAAGTCTAGTTTGCCCGTACTCAAAAGAATTTGATTAAATTAATCGCTTTCTGCTTCGGAACGCAGAAGAGTCCATAAATGGAATTGAAGGTCTTCGCCGGAAATTCTGTTCGCCGATAGGCAAGTTATTTCTCAGAATAGATAAATAGGGTCCAAGATGTAATAAATAGGGTCCAAGATGCACGCTTCGGCTGATCACTCAGTCCTCAAGAACAACAGAGGTAATAGAAATGATCGTTCTTGCCATTATTTTGCGGCATCCTAGCTGATGATGTCCAGAATAAATTTTCTCATCGAAAACTGTACAAGTCCAACTGCACCGTCCACAAGAATATCAGGAGAATAAGGAGATTGAAATGATCGTTCTTAAGATGTTCCAAATTTGTCACATAGAACCTATCTTCCTTTGGTTTCTTCTTACAGCTGGAAGTCCCATTTTTTATGTTCTATACACCCTTTCGAGAACAAGCATTTTCCCCACCATTTTAAGCCACGAAATAAATACTAGAAATGTTACAGTTTTAGCCTGGAAGATACATGCTCAGCATACAACGCATAGTTCTGCAGTGAACATGGCAGTTGTGATGATTTTTAATCACAGCTATAACAGAATTAGCTGGCCTACCAAATGGTATAGTGGTTAGGAAAGCGACTACGATACCAAAAGGCTCGGGTTCGAATCCTGGAGAAGGCCGTATTTTTCCGTAGTTGGCCCGCCCATTAGGTGCATCTGTAAAAACGTATCCACCAAGTCTGGCCTTAGTAGTGGCCAACGTCTGTGGACGGTTTGGGCCCGGGCCACCACTGGAAAATATATCGTATGAGAATACTGGATTCGCGGACCGCGGTCAAACGAAATAGCCCCTTGTCGGCGACGAGAAAAAATATGTCCTTTTAATTATTTTCATAGGACTGGGTTCCCTGTGACAAGAGCAGCTACGAAATCAAATTCTTTTGTGTACGGGCAATCTAGACTTGCAGACCGCCCAGGGCCTCGGAGGAGTCGAATCCTTACTTCTCTCTACCCACCTTTTTTGAAATTTTCAATAAGGCGAAAACATCGCTCCTGCTTCTCGCACAATAACTTCACATAGGCTTCTCTAAAATTAGGACCATTGTCCCGAGTTAGGTATAAATTAATATCTACCCATTGAAATGAAAATCTTAAAATCTCACCAACCAACAAGAAAAGGATAATGATTTACTGTCATTTTTCTAAGAAAAGTCTAAGCCCCTTTTAAAAGTGATATTCCTTGTTCTCATGTAAACTTCAAGGAATGTTCTAAACGTATTTTTGTCAAAGCTGTGACAACGGAAGTAATAAACAAATTCCAGAAATGTAAACTTTCAGACGAAACCGAATTTTCTCGCTTTCTACGTGCAAAACGCGTGTTCCATGAACTTTGACCGCGAATGGTGGTCGCGTAGGAAAGGAAATCTCCATTATTTAGGTGTACAATCCTTTTCGCTAGGTCTTTAAGAAATGTAAGGAACTGAAGAAAAAAAAATATGCTTATGATGATATATTAAATTCATTAAGAGTTAGTTCATACATATTGAATTCATTATGTTCTGAGAATTAATCTACAACAGTAATAAACACTGTCTTTGTTAGTATAATTTACTTAAAAACTAAAAAAAAAAATGTATTAATATTCGGAAGAAAAAGTGTAAATTTAGATGAAGGGAACAGTGAGCTGAATTTTACCAATACATTCTATGAAATGAACAAATAAGGACATTGCATTTTAGAAAGATAATTACGCTTTTTGTAATTTTATTTGAGTAGTTATTTTTAAATGTTAGATTATTTAACTAACATTATCATTTTCTTGTTGTCTTAATTAGATTATTTATTATTTAATTATTAGAATATTTGGAAGATTAATTTTGGAGGAAAGATCAGTCTTAATTTTAAATGAAAATCGGAAATATTACTTAACTAAAAACTGATAAATTATTAATGATTATTAATTAAATTATTAATTAAAAATGATACTTTTTAAAATTTGTAATGTTATAACGTATACCTTAAATTAATATAACAGCTGAGAGAAAACCTTCATGTTCATAAAAGAAAATATCACTGATTAATTAGTGTAGATTTAATTAGTGGCGAAGAATTATATTGAGGAATTTAATTCAATTAATTACTAAATGTCAGAAGATGAAATTATTTGCTTTACTACTGGATGGAGAAATTTGTAAGTCCCTCAAATTTCAGATGTGGGTTTATAAGGTATTTTCCCACTTTCATAGCGTGCCTTTTGTTGTAGTGGTTCTGCACGCTGGGCCGATATTCCAGATATCCCTGGTTCGATTCCCGGCGAAGGCGGTTGCTATTTTTCATATTTCCTGCTTTCAAAAATATACATAATTTCTCTACAGTGGCGCCCGAACTGAAAAAAGGTCGTGGATGATGAATCTCTACACCCAGGATTTGGCGATTTGGTTCCCTAAAAACCCCAGTCGCCCTTTAAAAAGGAGAGTATATAAGGCATTTCTTCCACTTTCCTAGCGTGCCTTCGTGGTGTAGTGGTTTGACCGCGAATGGTGGTCGCGTAGGAAAGGAAATCTCCACTATTTAGGTGTACAATCCTTTTCGCTAGGTCTTTAAGAAATGTAGGGAACTCAAGAAATAAAATGTACTTATAATGATATATTAAATTCATTAAGAGTTAGTTCATAAATATTGAATTCATTATGTTCTGAGAATTAATGTACAACAGTAATAAACACTGTCTTTGTTAGTATAATTTACTTAAAAACTAAAAAAATGAATTAATATTCGGAAGAAAAAGTGTAAATTTAAATGAAGGGAACAGTGAGTTGAATTTTACCAATACATTCTATGAAATGAACAAATAAAGATATTGCATTTTAGAAAGATAATTACCTTTTTTGTGATTTTATTTCAGTAGTTATTTTTAAATGTTAGATTATTTATTTCAGGCCTCAGATCCCGGCTTGCCCACGTTTTCATTTTAATATTGGTAAAAAAGTGTTAAAAACTAATCCCAATTATCTAATTAAAAGTTTAAGTCAAATTAACAAATTACTGTACTCTAATTACTATCCCCCTAAGGGCACAGGGGCTTTCTTGAAGGATCAGCAAAAAACTCTTGCTCGTATTCATGTTATATATGGTATCTCAACAGAAGGAATAGATTAAATATGCCTTCAAATGTACTTTGTTTTTAGAAACTTGAAATATTTTTGCATACCTACAACTGATAATTGGTTCGATTTAAGAATGCCGAGTTTGATTTTACCAGAAAATACTGGTATTTTATCACTGCAAATTCGTTTCACAGCTTTATTGCAGCTTAGTCGACGTGGAGCGGTACACAAAAGTAAATCAAGTTTTGATCGTGAAACTCATTACAAGAATGGCAAGTGTTATGCACAAATTTTTAAGAAGCTTCGTACAATCTTTAAACATGGAAGTGCATCTTATGGAACAACATTTCTGAGATTGATAAAGAATTTTGTACACCCAGGTTGAACAGAAGACATTCTATCATCACCTCCCGATTGAGCCAGTCTGTTGAATACAGCGTTATTGTGCGTAATGGTGTTATTTCAAGTCCCCAAAAATCCAAATTTATGAGAAGCAGCAAAAGAAATTGAAGAGGAAAATAAAAAGTGTCATTAACAACCTCGATAGGTGAAAAATGATTATGAATTTCATGGAAAGAGTGCATTGCTGCAGAGCACATTGTGGAGTCCATATACCGGACAATTGTTTCATTCTTAAATGTGAAAACTTATCTGTTGTAAGTATGTACGAAAATTTTCCTTTTCTGAAAATAAAGTGTTTTGTTAAGCATATTAAACGCAGCTCTCTTGTTGGGACACCCTAGGAGAAAATCATGAAATCATACACTCAGTCAGTCCGCTGCCTAGGTTTCGAATGAAGGCCGAATAACTATTATTAGCGGTCCTCTTCACCAAGTCATCGCGAGCTCTTATTTGAAAGAAGAGAATACATTTCAACTGACATATTTTAATGTTACCTGTAAAAATTATAGAACGATTTCAGCATTTGTAATAAAGAAATAAATATATATGACATATTTAAGAAAAAATATACATTACGATATAAATATATATACACCATTGAAGCAATATAACATTTTTACTTTTTTCTCACAATGTTTGGAAGCGATTATGTGATGCCACTATTTTATCAGCAATATGTCATAGTTTATGTAGTCACTATAAAAATTGATCCTGATTTTCTCTGAAACTTTTACACAGCACATGATCTACACAAACTTTTACACACTCCTGAGTCACATAACCATTAAGCGTTTTGCAGTAATCGTTTAAAAAACGAAAAACAACTTTCTTTATTACATTTAAGTACTCCTTGCTTAAATCTTACCATAAGAATATAAAATATAGAATGATTGCGCATGATTTTCTATATACCTTACAAATTGGTATTTCCTTTCAGTTAAGAAATTATTGCCTTCCTTATTGCGCGCTTTCCTGGTAACACGCCTTGCTAGCAGTTAGAAGATTAACTTCGAATTTGGGTAAGTACATAGCCGATTTGTCACGTCGTCCACTCCGAATAACTTGCTACAGGGACTGTAGACTAAGAAGTGTGATGTATGACAATTCATCATCGTTGGGATTTGACCGACTGGATCTCATTCCTGTCTCCTCACTCGCTCTTTGACTCAGGGGATTATACAGAATTATTGCCTTTACTCATGTTTGCTCTCAGTTTGAAACTGGCAGCATGTCAGCCTGACAATCAGGTCGAAAGAGCTAAAAAATTCAAATTTTTTTCGACGTCAGACCGAAAGATCTAAAAAAGTCAAATCCAGGACCAAGCATAGCTAATTTGTTTCATATTTGACATTCCAAAAATATTTAATAGACTCTTTACAACCATATATTTACCTTGCAGTTCAATTCTTTGAAATTCAGTAAATTTACGATAATAATTAACTTAATTTATTATCAAAACCTTGAAATGAGAAAACCTATATAATCTCCCTTCTCTTTTTATTTATTTTTTTTATTTATTTTTTTATATTTTAAGGTGTAAAATCATTTCAAAACATGTGCTTTTTTTAAAGGTTAAATATAGATAGCCTTTCAGTAAATTATACATGCGATACAGGATGGCAACAGAAATAATGACGCAGCCGTTAAGGGAACCTATTTTATCTTTCTTTCTCAAAATTATTCTATTTTGTTCTTATTTCTCCGCACTTTTTAAATTTCTCATGAAGAGAAATTTCCTTATATCTATGCTGGTAATTAGAATGAAGAACATTAGAATGAAACAAATTTAATGATACGCAAAGATTATTCTTTCACCTGAACAAACAAGATCACGCTTCGTTAACGTCTAGCGGGTGGTCATGGAGGTGGAGGAGGAACTGTAATTATCTGGAATGACCAAGATCGAGGGAAACACTAAATGAGATTTCATCAGCATTCTCCTTCGATTATGGTCAGTCTCAAGGCCAAGGTAATAGATCTAATAAATGTTGTTAAATGGTTCCAGTCACATTTCAGAAGTCAATTTTTAGCTTCAACAGAAATTTGATGAAGACTTTCAGCGAGTTTATTTTGCCTCATTATCCCTGTAACAAGAATAATTGAAAGCTTTATTGATACCTCTTTCTTTTCTTAACTGAACTAATCATTTCTGTTAGACTTTTCCTTCATCGAGGAACATTAATTCTATTTTATCTGGAAAGTTTGTTTAAAGAAGTCTCAAAGTTTAAATGATTAGAAACATTGTGACACTACTGATATTGGTTGCGCTGCTTATACGTTAAGTGTTACACTTACTTACTTAGGTTAAATATCATGAACATTTCCCTCGGTCGTTTTTATGATATTTTGTGGTTTTAGTAATATAGCAGGGCATTAACTGTTAGCATTTAATTAGTTCCTTTATTAAAAACACATTCCGTCAAACATTACCTTTCAAACATTAATTGTTAGATACTTGCTTTATTCAGAAACATTACCGTCAACATTACTGCTCAAAAACTTACAGTTCAAAAATATTATCGTTCTGTAAAAAACTGTTGTTGCCAATCGGGAAAATACATTTTAAATAAAATTAATACGTTGCGTTTACATTCGGGCATCCTGACTTAGTTACGACCTTGGAACATTAAGAACTTATATTTAAAAAAATTAAATCTGTAATATTAATGCTTATAGTTCGAAAGTCTTTAGCTGTCATATAGATTCACCGTCGTTTTCTATTCTTTTTCCGTGTCCTAGTTTTAGTAATATGCGGCGTGTTGTTATCGTTATCCTCAGTAACACTAATGTCATCACCATCATCATCGTCTTCTTCTGATTCAGCTTGACACTGCCATGACTTTAATTGGCTCACATGAGCTGTCGTACTAAAGAAATGTCCTTTCACCTTCTCTTCTAATTGAGGCACTCTATAGGTATCACTTGGTAAAACTTCTGTAACTACCAAAGGTCCTCGATACTTTTGTTGTGTTTTGGTTGATTCTCCAGTTGATTTAGGTACTCTTCTCATAACTACTATTTCTCCTCGTTCGAATGTTAAAGAATTACTTTTCTTCTTGTCATAATTTGCTTTCATTTTCATCTGCATATCTTCAATTCTCTTTCTAGCTTCATTCTGTAAGATTACTGGATTCCCCCATTCATCTGCGTCTTCATCTGTAATCATCCTCATCAATCCGTCGTTAAATTTTTGGTGAATAACCGTGAAGCATTTCGAAAGGAGTTTTATTTGTAGTCTTATTTATCATATTGTTTAAATTTCTTTCGCATTCCTTAATCTTTTTGTCCCAGTCTCTCTGATTCGGATTTTCCATACTCGTTTTAATCGTAGCCAAAATTGTTCGATTTGCTCTTTCCACCATTCCATTACCACTTGGATGTTGAGTTGAATTGAGTGTATGACTGATTCCATTATTTTGACAGTACTTTCGAAATTCCTTCGCTGTGAAACATGTTCCTCTATCACTGATAATTTTTTCTGGTTACCCAAAATCATCTACAAAACTCTTCAATGCAACTAACACATACTTGGTTGCAGTACTTTTCATAGGATATAAGCGTGTAAATCTCGTAAAATTATCAATTATTACAAATAATTCTGTAATTCCTCTTGAACTTTTTACGAATGGTCCTAAATGATCTATATGTATAACTGCAAAAGGTCTTCTACCAGGTCTAATTGGATGCAGTACTCCTTGTTTCTTACCACTAGGCAGTTTATTTACTAGGCATTCGAAACACATCGAAATGTGACGCATAACATATCGTTTCATTCCTTTAAACCAGTATGATTCCTTGATTTTGGCAACAGTTCTGTCTGCTGAAAAATGTCCCAAAAGATCGTTAAATTTTACTACAATACCTTTTCTCATTGATTTAGGTATGACATATAACAATTTCTCCTTTTCCTGATCTTTCACTTTACGAAACAATCGATTATTCTTCAAGACGTAATTTTCAGTTACATATTTCTCTGCATTCGTTCTATCATTTATCTTTTTCTTTAAAATGTCTATTAATTTGCGTAATTCTGGATCTGAATGCTGAATCATAAGAATTTGTTCATCTATCGTTAGCGTTAAACAAACTTCCAAGTTGTTTTCAATTATAGAGTCTAAAGTTTCTTCTGGCTGATCAACTGGCGATCGGCTCAATGCATCTATGTGACTCATTCTTTTGCCTTGCCTGTGCTTTATTTCAAGATTGTATTCCTGGATCAGATTACTCCACCTTGCTATCTGAGGATTTGAAGTTTTCTTCGCGTTTAAATAAACTAAAGCTTGGCAGTCTGTAATTACCGTAAATCGGATCCCAATTAAAAATTGTCGAAGTCGTGTCAAAGTCCAAACTATAGCCATTAATTCTAATTTGCTTGAATGATAATTCTTTTCTGTTTCTGTTGTTCCTTTACTTACACAATAAACTAAATGCCACTTTCTATCTTCACCTTTTTGCAACAGAATTCCTGCCAGTCCTTTGTTGCTCGCGTCTGTGTGCACTTCAGTCTCTGCTTCGGGATTATATAATGCTAGTATTGGTTCATTAGTTAAATGATCCTTTAAAGTACTGAATGCTTCTTGCTGATCTTCGTTCCAATGAAATGTTTCATCCTTCCTCGTCAGTCTCGTTAGCGGCTCAGCTTTCTCTGCGTATTTCGGTACAAACCTTCTAAAGAAGCTTGTAAGACCTAAAAATTGTTTAACTTCATGTTCATTGGTTGGTTTAGGAAAGTTTAATATGGCTCGTACTTTTCTTGGTCCAGGTTGCATACCATTTGATTTTATTAGAAATCCCAAATACTCAACTTCATCTTTTCCAAATTCGCATTTTGTCAGTTTCAATGTCAGCATTGCTTCTCTCAATCTATCAAACACTTTCCTAAGTTTTTCCATCATTTCTTCCCAAGATTTAGCCGGAATTAATATGTCGTCCAAATAGCACAATACTTCTTTATTAAGCAATGGACCTAAAACTTGATTCATAAGTCTCTGAAATTCTGCAGGTGCATTAGCTAACCCAAAGATCATACGTTCAAATTGACCAGTATCATCTGGAGTGATGAAAGCTGTTTTCAGTTTCGCTTCTTCAGTTAAAGGAATCTGCAAATATCCATGAGCTAAGTCCAATGTAGTGAAAACTTTACACTCACTAAGACATTCAAGAAGATCATCTATCCTAGGGAGTGGAAATTTATCTTTAACAGTTTGCGAATTTAACTTTCTATAATCTATCACTAATCGTAATTCACCTGTTTTTTTCTTTACGAGTAAAACTGGACTAGCATACGGAGATCTTGTTTCAGTAACAATTCCATATTTCTTCCATTCATTTATTATCTTCTTTATAGAAGCACGCTCTTCGGCATTGGTTTTATACGACTTCATGCAAATAGGCTTACTCCCTTCAATTTGTTTAATATCCATTTTTGTTAAGTTTGTACACCCTAATTCCTCCATATTTAATGCAAAACAATCTCGATACTCATTTATCAAATGTAAAACTTCCTGTTTTCTTTCTGGCGTAGTATTATTATTAACTTTAATTTCTTCTAAAGTAATCGGTCTCCTAAACTTCTTAATTTCATTTATTATCAGTATTTCCTTTTGACTTGAATTTTCAGTTTTCTGATCTGAATTTGGTTCAACTAATTCTGCTACTTCCGCTCTACCGATACATTGATTCTCTTTCAAAATTAGTTTTCGATCGCTGTAGTTAGTGACTGGTATCACTGTTTCTCCCTGTATTACTTCCAATAATGAGCCCAACTCATCTTCCGATCCACTTATTAAAACATAACCGTTATTTATTTCATCAGTTTTAACTTTCACGAAATTAACCGTATTACTTTCGATTTGAGTTTCTTGGGAAGCCTTCAGTTTAATTCGCGGAGTGTTGCTATCATTTTGCAACTGTGAAAATGGGCAGTCATTAGCATAGCGTATGTGCAAGGTATTACCTATCTTGGCGTATGCAATATGCGGTAAATCAATCCATGTTCGGCCAACTAATAAGTCCCATAGTTGCGTTTCATCTTCTACAATTAGAACTGTAATGTCCTTTCCTTCCACATTATCAATCTCTAAGTTAACAGTTACTTTTCCCAATGTTCTAGCGGCTGGTTTATTCTGGTTCCCAAAGCCAAACAATTCCTCCACATCAGGTTTTACAATAAGATTCAGTCTCTTAGCCGCAGACTGTTTCAATAAACACGAACTAGAACCCGTATCTATGATTGCAGTAATTTCTTCTCCATTATTGATCCGAGCATACTTTAATATACAGCTGGTGAAACACCTGAATTCTGGTTCACGGATAAATTATTTTTAACATTTGTCAAGTCTGGATTCTTAGACGTACACCTTTTAAAAGTATGACCCTTTTCCTTACATTTCCTGCAAATAATTTCTTTTTTAGGCTGAGGACAATCCGTCGCTATATGTCCATAATTATTACAATTGAAGCATTTCGGCTCACCCTTTTCATTGCGGATGCCAGAATTATATTCCCTTTTCCTTTCGTCTGTTTTATAAAATTTATCTCTCAGATTGTATTTATTATCAAAACTGTTTTTAAAATCCACTTTGAAATTACCATCTGTCTGCATGGAATCTTTAACATTTCTTTGTCTTGAATACTGATTATAGGATCCTTCATAAAATTTAGAACCAGATTTGGGCTTAAAATTATGCCTAAAAGTTTTATTTTCTACTTGAAGTACTTTTATCCCTGCCCGAATATTTTCATATTCATCTAGTTTTTCAGCCAACTCTTCAGGATTAATGAATTTAGACCAATCATCAATGAAATGGTCTCGGATAGCAGCGGGGACCCTTTTCTTTAATTGATCAGTAACAATAAGTTGTTTTAAAGAGTCAAAATCTGTTACATTTAATCCAGCAAGCCACTCTTCAAAATAATTTTTTTAATTCAAACGTGAAGTCCTTCCACGTATTACGCAACGTTTTAATATGATCAACGAACTTTTGCCGAAACTGTTCAGGGCTTAACTTAAATTTTCTCAGTAGCAGTTGTTTAACGTGCTTATAATCGTTAGCTTTCTCTTCTGTTTCACGGGCAATTAATTGAGTTATTTCATAAGGCAATAGACCCAACAGCTGAGAAACCCAGTTTTGTTCTTCTAACCCAATACGTCGTGCTTGTATCTCAAATAAAACTAAATAAAAACTTATATCACCTTCATTCAAATCATACTTATGCATTAATTTACTCATATCACAAATATTACTTCTACTAACATTAGAAGAAACAGAATCATTTACATTACTACTTCTGATTTCCGCTCCTATTTTCAATTTTTCAAGTTCAAAAGTTCTTTGCTTATCTCTTTCTATAATTTCCATTTCAAATGCTCTTTGCTTATCTTTTTCTATAATTTCCATTTCAAATGTTCTTTGCTTATCTTTTTCTAAAATTTCTAACTTTTCCCTGTCTAAACGATCATTTATAATTCTATCTAGCATTTGTTTAGTAAAGTCTTCGTTATAATTCTTACTATTAAAAATCATATCTCTTAAGCCTACAATTTTAATATCAGAAGGGACATCTACATCAAGTTCCAAAGCAAGTTCTTTTAAATCACATTTTTTGCCTCTTGCCAAATAAGCCATCTTAGACTTCAATTTTCAAATACTAATACAATAATTATACTTAAGTTCTTTCCGTTTAATACTTAGACATAACATAAACAGTTTATAAATTCACGTACCTTTCTACTTTCAGTTTTGGCGAGCTTCCGCATTCAGTTTAGGCTTAGCGTACGTTAAGGCAATACGTTGTTAAATCTAGATAATAATTCTAGTTTATCCCACTTCTGAAATGCTAGCATTTAATTAGTTCCTTTATTAAAAACACATTCCGTCAAACATTACCTTTCAAACATTAATTGTTAGATACTTGCTTTATTCAGAAACATTACCGTCAACATTACTGCTCAAAAACTTACAGTTCAAAAATATTATCGTTCAGAAAAAAACTGTTGTTGCCAATCGGGAAAATACATTTTAAATAAAATTAATACGTTGCGTTTACATAACTCATGAAAGTCATGAGTACAGGCATGCATGAGCTGGATATCGTTAATATCAGACGTATTTTCTTAATGTTACACAACTTAAATTTAATGTACTAATAAGCTCCTGATTATTTGACGAATCAAATAAGAGAATGCATGAAACTCGCTACGATATCAATTGCATGGGACTGAGAATGGGAGAATGAAAAGTAGAAAATAAATCCACTTTTAAATTTATATCTAAATTCTGAGATAGCGTTGGCAGCCTTGGATTGATGGTAAAATTAGACGAAGACTAAATAATAAATAAATAATAAAGATTAAACGAAGATGGACCAATCATTTTGTTGTTTTATTTTGCAACATAAGTCTACGCAACAATGATCAGTAAAGCTAACAAAAGGAATTAACTTCTGAAATTAATCAAAACAGTCTGTACGCAATCATCGGTCTCTACACATTAATCAGTCTGTACGCAATGTTTCGGGAAAAAAGCTGCTAAACATTGTTAGATATGAACCAGCTGAGTGCTTCTATACCGCAGACATTTTTCTCCCTTCCCCTTTTCTAACATAAGATAAAAACACCAGATTTTTATCTTATGTTAGGTATTTTTTAGATACCAGGTGAAGTTTGGTTTTAAGCGCAGTATTGTAGATAAATCTTACATTACGTAAAAAGTAACATTATTTCAGAATATACATATTTAAAGCCCTCATGTTATTATATAATATGGAAATATAACATTTCGTTGAATTATTCAGATGTACTATCTAAAAGCAATTTTGTTTTACTATCGTTCTAAACCCTCGCATGCCAAATAACTTCCAATCAATTGGATACTGTCAAAAACAAAGAAATAAACAAAACCAGACATAAAGAACAACTAAGTTTGTTTATTACCAAACTCTGAAAAAATTGCTCTCACAAACATTTAGCGTAAAATAAAACTATCTACAGAAAATACAAAAAATGAAAAAATAAATTAAAAAATAAATTTTAAAAAAATCTGAAAGGATTCAGATTTTAAATTACTTTCAAAGGTGCGTTTTTTAAACATTTTATGTGTTACATTTATTTATTAAATATCACGTTCTTCGCACTTATACCATAAAATTAAGCTCAACAGCAGTATCGAAAAATAATTTTAAAATGAGCATATCTTTAGAATTTCCGATGCACAGTCCCGAGCGCTGGAGATAAAAATATTCCCCCCCCCGTAGAGTGTTGTCATTGCTCGCTTTAAATCATTGAGTTTGCTACTCAAAAATTCTTTTTCTTTCAAGTTTTACAAAATACTAAGTCGATAATAAAGCAAATTCCAAATTTCAAATTTGGTCTTCCACATGCCCATATTCGTAGGATAAATACATCATTCAAAATTCGATGGTTTTATGCACCTTTCTTTTATCACAATACGAGAAATATGCAATGCGAGACATTTATGCAGATTTTTCATTATTTAATTTCTTCAAATATAATGCAGGACGCTAACATTTGGTGGCAACAGTTTGAAAAGTGAAACGGACATTTATAGTGATTCAACGCAAAATCGCAAAACGAAAACAATAGTGTATCAGGGACATAGCCCCTTTGGACTAAAAAGCAGAGAGAAAACTACACTGATTATAAGAAACAATAATTGGTGACGATTTTATTTAAGCACAAGCGCTTTCAGCGATTCAACATTATCGCCTTTTCAACTGCTAATGAAGAAGTTGACAGTGCTGGATTCGTGAATTCTGAATTGCTGAAATCGTTGGTTTTTCTATGATTTTACTTGGTATGCCATTCTTTCCAAACGAAAACTTTAATTTGGAAAGTAAATAGAAATGGCATTTTATAAAAGAGCTCGCGATGCCTGTCACTTGCAAAGTTTCAAATTCCTTTATCACGAGGTTTCTAGACTTCATTACAAACTTCAATGTTAGTAGTGCGCAGAGACATTTATTATAGTCCATATCATTTTATGCTATACTTAAGTTTCAAATCCTGGAGTTTACAGACTTGATTTCAAACTCTTAACGGATTGTAGTGGAATTTCTAACAGCTCACATATTCTTGCAATCATGTGAATCACGTGTTCCACATACCCATATTCGTAGGAGGATTACCTCATTCAAAATTCGTTGGCTCTATGTACCGTTGTTTTATGACAATACGAGAAATATACATACATTTATGCAGATTTTTCATTATTTAATTTCTTCAAATATAATGCAGGACTCTAACATTTGGTGGCAACAGTTTGAAAAGTGATTCGCCGTTTATATTGATTCAACGCATAACGAAAACAACAGTCCTTCAGGGACAAAGCCCCTTTGGACTAATAAGTTAAATAACAACAGTGACAGTAGTACACTATTGTCACTACTCTTTACGCCAAAAAAAAACATAAATGATTTGATAGTCAAATATATAACACGATGTGTTTACTGGATAGTAGCAAAATGCGTACTGACGCTCATGGACAGTCGCATCACTGTCCCAGAAGTGGTATACAGGTATACAGAAGTGGTATACAGGTGTCGCGTGCTCAGTTGCGATTCATTCAACTTAAGTGTCATTCAAAATAAATACCATGTAACCAAACAAAACATTTCGCATCTAAACAAAAAGTATATAAATTTGGGCGGATTCCAAAGCAAGGCACCGTTGTACTTGGGAGTTGTTTTGATTCTCAGCAGTATGGAATTTAAATGTGTAAGCAGAATATATAAACACCGTAAAATAAAAAGCAAAAGCTCTTATCCGACACTTTTACGGGAATTGAACAATACCAATAAGTATATATTCAATGACATTATTCAAGTTATCTTGTCAACACTGTTCTTTAATACCATGCGATTCATTTAATTTAGCTAACAGTTAATTTTTATTTTTGAAGCAATTTTCACCCACCTTTTCGCCACTCACACCACCCTTTTGATTATTCGAGCATCGAATAATCAAAAGGGTAGTCATCGAATAATCAAAAAGGTGGTCCATACCAATACACGTCTCCCACGAGGGACCAAATGAGACCAAATACCCAAAGATATCCACGTATCATACGATGTAACAACCCTACAACCAAGAGGCAGACAAGACAGTACCAGTACGGTCCCTGCCAAGCCTGAACCATCCCCCGAATAAACAGAGGTTCTAGTCCTGTGAAGAGTGATTATATACCACCGTGGTTGAGACTGCTTAAATACAGATCCTAGCTAGTACTTCCCAGGAATTCTCCTGAGTCAACCCCCGGGGGGAGTATTTAAGGGAAGGATCTGGAAGGTGATTTAAGCGTGTTATGGCTGCTTGAAGGCCACGTTGCTATCTTAAATTACTAGCGATTAGATTTCTGTGGCGTTGAGCGCTCCTAGGCATTACGCCGACTTCTACGAGTCAAAGCCTTTCTGCACATCAAATTATCCTGTGAGCAGTTAGGCTAAACTTAATACATTTCATTTTAAGTTCAATGCTACCTCTTTTGAGTTAAGTCAGAAGTGTTGACGTTACGTGCGCCCAAGTGGGGCCATCTGTAAACTTTTATTGAGTGAATAAAAAATTCTTTGAACCCTTCTTCTGACTTCTGCCTTAACTAAGACCTAGGGATAATTCCTCACATAGTCTTCTAGGTCTCGTTAACCTAGAAGGTTAACGAGACCTTCTAGGTTAACGAGCTACCTAAAAATACGAGACTCTATAACACTTTATAATTTTGCTTCTTTATTTTTAAGAATGCTATTTGTAAATTAATGTCTTCATTCTTCCGTTATTTATTCCACTGTGTTCTTTTTTTTATTTTTTTAACACTGATTTAATTTGTTTCACAAAAAGAAACTTATTCTCTAAATTAAACTGCTTGAAAATGAGAATAAATAGCTAACATTAGTGTCTTATTTATAATATAACCCTTAGGACGCCCTCCGCAGATGCATCCCCTCCCTTAGGCATCCCCTCCCTTATTTACCCGCTTCAAGAGTTACTCAAAGTAGAGCTTTTTCTCGTGTAGGGATTGATTTAGCAGGACCATTTAACGTTAAATATCGTCCTGGTAGAAGAGTCAAAATCTTTAACTGTTACGTATGTCTATTTATTTGTTTTACTACAAGAGCAATACACTTAGAATTAGTTGGAGATCTTTCAACAAAATCATTCCTCGCGACACTTAAGCGGTTTATAGCTCGTAGAGGCAAACCGTGTGAAATTCACAGTGATTGTGCAACGAATTTTATAGGAGCTAATAAAGAATTAAGGAAAGCCTTTTCTATTGTTCAACGTGATGAACAGCTACAGGGTTATATTTCTTCAGAAAATATTAAATGGTTATTTAATCCTCCCTCTGCCCCTCATTTTGGAGGGCTTTGGAAAGCGGGTATCAAGTCTATGAAACATCACTTAAAAAGATGTTTAGGAACACTTATTTTAACATACGAGGAATTTTTGACATTAATAACCCAAATTGAATCCTGTCTTAATTCTAGGCCTTTAGTACCAGCTTCAAGTGATTGTAGCGACTTGGAGGCGATAACACCAGGACACTTTTTAACCGGAGCGGCTTTAAGCGCTATTCCAGAATCTAACCAAATTCAAGAAACCATGAGCTGCAGTGACCGTTGGAGGAACGTGCAAAGGTTATTTCAATATTTCTGGAATCGTTGGAGCAGTGAGTATTTATCTAGATTGCAGCAGAGACCTAAGTGGTGCAAGGTACAACAAGACCTGAAGATTGGTGATATGGTTCTTATTAAGAACGAAAATCTACCTCCGCTACATTGGAAATTAGGTAGAATTATTAAAGTGCATCCCGGTCTGGATGAGAAAGTTCGAGTGGTGAGTTTACGCACGTCTAATGGTGAAATAAAACGACCTATAGCAAAGCTATGCGCTTTGCCATTTAATTCTTCATTTAGAGACTTTAATTTTTTTTCAGGTTTATGCAGTTCAACAGTTTAAATTTATTGTTTGAACCCCCTTGGGACTTCAAGGCTGGGGGTATGTTCGATGTTATGCAAATTGTATTTCTTTCTTTGTACCGAGGAGCGGCGCAGACGCAAATTTGTTGGGTTTTTAAAGCTCGCGGTTAGAGCTTCGAGGTTGCTGTGAATTACTGGAGTTTCAACTAAGCGGAGGTTCTTCTGAGTTTGTGTTGGTAAGCCGCCACTGAAGTCGGAGTTTGTGTGGTCTTCGCCGTTCCTCTTCGCCTAACTTACTATTTGAAAGTCAATAAAGAAGTTTCGGTCAACGTTAGGAGTCTGAGGTTTTTTGGGTTCTATACTGAAGTAACATCTAGTTAATTTACAGTCCACTATTTTTAAACAACGGAAAGTACACCCTCCTAACCCCTAACCATCCGTATAAATATCACATATTCCAATTTTTGGAATTTCTCTATCAAACCCATAACTGATTCTATTTACAGGGTGTAATAAATGTACATTAAATTTTTCAAAAACATATTTAGTAATAATATAAGAATCAAAACAAATCATATCAATATTTCCAGAACGTAAAAGATATTTCTTGTGATAAAATTCGTAATAAACTGAGAGGGGAGGCAGTCTGGCCAATATACAAACCACCTCCGTGGGGACTGTCCTAAAACAGCGAGTAATTGCAAGACCCCAAGCTCTCTGTATAGAATCCAACTTCATCCGGAGCCTCACCAGCTCCCCCGCTGTGGAACCCCAGGCGCCAATTCCATACATCACAATAGGTAATACAACGGCTTTATATAGAACCAATAGTATACCAGATCTCTTAGCAAAAATATCGCCCACAAAGTTCCTTCTGTAGGCAAGTAAAAGCTGATCTGTTCTTCGCTGCACGTTCTTAAAGTTTTCAACAAAAGTGAGCTTATAGTCCAACACAACACCTAAATATTTCATATTTTCTGTAAATCTAATTCTATTCTGATACCGAATTCGAGGAGGTCTCACCACACGTCCTCCCCTCGGGAAAAACATAGCTTGTGTCTTATCCATATTAAAATTCAATTTTTCCCCATTACTCCAATTATCAAAAATTGCACAGATCTCATCGAACAATTTTTCCAGTTTTTCAAGTGAGTCCCCCCTAAACAATGTAACGACGTCATCAGCATAAGCAACAAGTTCCACATTGCCAGAAAATTCACATTGAAGCAATTTATTCATAATCACGTTCCAGAACAGAGGAGCGCTGCAGGAACCCTGCGGGCAGCCTTTACCAATTTTAAAAGTGGATCCATATTTACTTTCCGAAAAGCAATTAAAATACACTCTTCTACTTTTAAAATAATCCAAAATCAAATAAAAAGTATTTCTGGGTATATACAAATCTTGAAGAGTCCCCAATAAAGAGACCCAATCCACGTTATCAAATGCAGAAGCGATGTCAAAAGAGACAAGAAGAACGTGCTGGTTAACCCTATGTTCTCTAATATATGAGATAACTCGAAAAAGAGCATCATCGGTACTTCGACCAGAAACAAAACCATATTGACTATCATGGAAAGGATTATATTTAAAAATATAATGCATCATCCTATTAGTTATCAATTTATCAAGAACCTTTCCAAATATCTTTAATAAAGCAATCAGCCTTGATTTTCCTTCGGTCTTAGGAATCAATATGATTTTACTTATCTTCCATGTGCCTGGAAATATGGCATATTTTAAACATGCATTATACAAAGTATTAAAAAAATCAGGATATAAATCAAATAAAGTCTTAACAATCACAGAATGAATGCCGTCAATTCCAGGTGCAGCTTTGTCTCTAAGACGTCGAATCACTCCAGCAATTTCATCACGAGTAAAACAAATATCATAGTCTTTTAACTTGGAATCATCAATATTCGAAATATCAAACAAAAAATCATAATCTAAATCAAAATAAACTTTAGCATGAGCTTTATTCACTTCTTCAAAATTTCCAGCAACGTCCCCGGTCTCTTGACAATAACTTTATGTCTACTCTTTCCAGCTGCAGTCTTATAGAAACCATCAAAATGATTCACTGAATCCAAAAAATATTTAATCTTACTATTCTTTCTTGCTTCTCTAATAGAACGTTTATAAATAGCTAGTTCTTTCTTATATCTAATTTTCCTTCTTAATCTAGTAACATCATCAATATTCTTTACCTGAAAACTCTTCCTAAAAGCCCGTACTCTTCTCTTTTGTCTTTCAAGACCAACGTCCCACCAAATAATTTTATTACCAACTTTTCTTTTAACCCTTAATTTATAACAATCTTTTTAACCAAATAAGTCTCAATTTCAGAGACTATACAATCAATTTCTTCGTAACACCCAGCATTTCTTATTTTCTGAATAAAATCCTCAATGACAACATTTACTTTTTTACACAATTTGTAAACTTTAGGAACACTTCTACTTATAAAGTTTCCACTCCCATACTGGAGACAAACACCTTCCATGTCAAAGAGAATATATTTGTGGTCGCTGAGAGATTCTTCTTGACTAACCTTATACTTATAATCATTAATATCCAATGATCTTGAACCTAACACAAGGTCGGTCCAACCCTGTCGAACTGAAGATGAAAAAGTTGGGGTAAAATCTTGAATATTAAAAAGCACCAAATTCTTAGATGTAATAAAATCAAATAATAAAATCCCACGTGCATCTGTATAACCAGCCCCCAACTAAAATGCTTACAATTAAAATAACCAAAAACTAAAAATTTATCATAAGTATCTAAAACATTTTCCAATTTATACAAATTAATAGAAATATCTTCAGTTGGAGAGAAATAAATAGACACCAATCCATATTCTTGATCACCCAGCACAGCAGAAATACTGGTAACAACGTCAGTCTCGAAATCTACAACAAAATCTATATCTTGATTGACGACAATATTGGCAGTCCTTCCCCCATAACAAGCAACGACTCTCCAATTTTTATTAACATAGGCCACTCTACCCCTAATTAAATATGGCTCCTGCAGCAAGATGCCATCAGGCAAGACTCCCACAACTTCCTGGATAACAGTGAGCTGGGCAACAGCGATGGCACAATGATTCAAATTAATACTAATCACATGCATTAAGATAAATACTTCAATAAACAATTTCAGTATAAAAACTATAAATATTAAAAGCAACAGATAAGACACACAAAGACAAAAACAGAACCGCAAATCACAAGATAAAATAAGTCTATTTACAAAAACGCATAGATCCAAGTTAAAAACAATTTAAAATCAAATACAATTACTATAATCAATATCCAAATGATTCTTAATAAAGTTCACTTCTCTGATATATGTTGGACAGTTTTTATCCATTGCATGATGCGAGGCATTAAGATCTAAACCAAATTTTTTATTACAAGAAGAACAGTTAATACATTTGAATCCCTCACTCTTTCTATCACAAGAAGCTGCTAAATTATTTCCAGAGCATATTGCACAGCATACTTTAGAGTTACAAAACTTTCTTGAATGACCATAGGATAAACACAAAGAACATTGTCTAGGTCGCTAAAATAATTTCACTGAGTACGTTTTCCAACCCAAAGAAAGTCTCTGTTCCTCCGAAAATTCTCCCTGACACAACGAATTGATGGAGAAAACTCTATGTGAAGATCCCTTAGATCCTTTAACAGGAATATCAAATAAAGACTTAACACATTCATTATTACAATTGCAATCGCGTTTAAAAGCATCTATTATGCTTTCATTCGTTACCGAAGAGCCAACACCATAAACAATTACACGTGGTTTAATAAAACGTCTACGTCTCGGCTTAATAGATTTTCTAAGACTCTCTTTTTTTTCAATAGCACACTCAAGTCTCTGCACCTCTTCACGACTACCCAATTTAAGTAAAAAATCTCCATTTTCTCTCCTGATAGACTTTTTAATCTTGATTTTAAGATCTTCCGGTCTAATCATACTGCTAATTTCGTTGAAGGCATCAATGTTTTCATCAATTGGTTTTAAAATAATTTCATCCAGACCATCAACTTTCGCAATCGGTTCCGTAACACGATCAGGGACAACATTATTTCTATTACAGCAAGATCTTTTCACAATCATAACTTTAAGATCAGCAATTTCTTCTCTAACGTACTTATGTTCTTGTCTGTTATTACGAAGAGCATCAGCCTCGACTAAATGAACCGCCTCAGCAGATGCAAGCAAAAGAATCCTGTCTAACCCGGCAGTAAGTCTATCAGGCAACGTAACCGCGATCTTCTTTTGACTTCTAATTTTATCCACTATTCCATGTAACTCGCGAACAATAGTCATAATATCATTAGCTCCATCTATAACAATTTCTGATACATCCTCTTCTCGAGGATGAGCACCAACAGAACTAGGAACAGATTCTGATTCATGCATTCTACAACGGTATCAATTCTGCAACATACAAACAAAATTCCTTCCAAAACAATTCACCAAATATACCAGAGTTATAATACTTACAAAATTATCCAAAATACATATAAATATCAATACATGCGGTCTGTTTTCATACAAATACTTAATTACACATAATAAGAACACAAGATATTTACAATAAAATATCTTAAAATTCAATAATAACAGTTAAAATAGATATTTAAAAAAGTTCTGCACAATACCAGCAAAATAAAATTAAAAGTCACCCCAAAAATTTTCAAAAATTTCTATAAAATCAAATAAACACTATATCACAAAGTAAGCCAGCCAAATATTCTTAAAAACGCTTAAAATAATTTTTAAAGTTTTTCCCACAATTTTATCTGGAAAATTGAACAATTTGTCCAACGGGCGAAAGATGAAAATTCTCGTGCACCAAAAAAAATTCACACGTCCTCCTTTCGGCGGGTAGAAATACTCATCAAACCGGTGCACCACATGACCTAAGTCAAAATAACACTAAGATGTTCAACTATCAACAAATATCCGCCTCGTTAGGCCTAGCTACACTCAAAAAGTTGAAGTTCAAATAGCTAATAAAATATGCATCCAAGTACTATGCTTTTAAATATACAGGCAAAACAAGTTATAAAGAGTCAAAATCAATCATCAAAAGTAATTTGCACGATATATGTATAAAGATAGAGACCAAAAAGTATTTATCGTATGCAAATGAGGTAGCAATCAAACGTTAAAATCTTCACATCTCGCAAATAAAGCTTCAAATTCAAAAATAATCACTAAAACACAAACCGGAACACATATAGATCATAAATAAAGCACCTTCGTTCACTAATCTCACAAATTAACCAAGATATAAGCGTTTTAATAGCGAGTTCACTAAACACCACACAACATGGATGCCAGCCAGGAAGCGAAGCCCACAGTTACCTTGTAAAGTATTTTCTCTTTCTGCATGCTTTGAGGTGTAACGGTAGCACACTCGGCACGTATTCGAGAGCTTCAGGTTTGAGTCCCGGCGAGGCATTGCACTTTTTTCATATACCTCTGCCTTAAAATAAGCTATTTAATCTACACTGGCACCCAAACTAAAAGATGGTTGATGATGATTATTCAATACCATTATTTGGCGTTTGGGTCTTCTAATCCCCAGTCGTTCTTTAAAGAGAGTATGTAAGGTATTTTCTCCCTCTTTTCTGCATTGCCTTCGTAGTCTAACTTTAGCACGCTCGGCGCGTATTCGAGAGGTGCAGGTTCGAATCCCGGTGAGGGCATTGCACACTTAAAACTATCGTATAACTTCTTTCCGTAGCGCTTACCAAAATGGAGATTAGTTGTTGTATATTTAAGCCTAGGGTTGAGTGTTTTAGAGTTAGAACTTTTCACCTTTGTTTGCAGTTAAAAACCTATCGCCAGTTCTGCCAATGTTTATTCCCGCTTTACCGATTTTGCTGACCGTTTTGCTACCGTTTAATGCGCACAATTTAAATAATTGAGTCAGCTTATGTATACCGTTAGGTGTAATCTTCTACAGCATTATTTAACTCTGAATTCCAACTTATATCATTTTAAATACCCGCAAGCGGCAGTTTTGTTTTGTAGCACAAATGATGACTTCTGTTAATCTTTAAGTGTTGATAAAAAGGTTATTTATGTTTCGTAAGACTTCTTCGTAGTTATTTTGATTCAGATTAGAGCGATAAATCGCTTGTCAATTTAGTAGGTCTGAAGAACATTGATTTCAACTACTAATAAGAATACTGCAGGATGAAAAATGCACAGACAGGGCTCTGCAAGCGTACTGATTTCTTGAAACTGTACATTACAGGAAATATAATAATAGAAGAACATTTGCCGTATTTCTTGTGATTAAATTTATGATTTAATGTAAGCGGTGCCAAAAACATCAAACTAGACAATCCTGCCATACCTTCTTGCTGCCGAAGTACATTAACTCTTTCGCATCGAAGTCGCCCCAAACGCCCGAATATTCAGACATCGGCTGGACGCCCGAAACGCCTGAATAATTTCCTACCCAGTGCTTTCCCCCATCACGTTACTGCATTACTCATTGCTTTCAGGTGTTGTTAAATCACATGTCAATCATTCTTTTGAAGCTACTAAAAGTAGCTTCCTTGTGTCCTTTGTTCCTTCTTTTCCTTTGTTTACTGTCAGTGTTTAGCTTTTGATGCCCGAAGTTGCAATCCCGTCCCAAGGGGGAACTTCACACAGTGTCAAAGCTTCGAAGAAAGAAGTTCTCGCTTTACTTAAGTAAGGCTATTGTTAGCGCTGTAGTATTCAAATTTTCATGGGGGAAGGAAAAGCATTCCAAGAGAAATTCTTAGATACGGGCGTTTTCGATGTTTGGGGAATTGAGATTTTGCCCTCTCTCGATGCGAAAGAGTTAATTCCAAATGTTGGCCCTGACGTAAATCTATAAAAATTTAGGAATGTGGCCATAGTTCACTGCCAAACATGTACTTGGATTTGAAATTATAGTTCATTTTTTAAAGAAATATCAAATTAAATAAGAATGCTGTCTTAATTTAGATCAGGAGATCTCAACTTTTTCTTGTATGGACCCTCATAAAATGAATGTATTGCGGCCCAGATGGGAAAGTGGATAGTGACTCTGACTGCCTCACTGAAGGGCACGGGTTCGAATTCCGGAGAAGGCGTGGATGTCAATTGTCCGTCCCATTATAGAAGATAAGGATGGTGGCCTATTAAGGGCCTTCACAATAAAATGGCTATCGCTTCTTGCCTTAGTTATGAGGCCCACTATAGAAAAGAATGCATTTCTTCATCCACTCTGTGATACAATAAAATATACTCGGTATACAATAAAATCATACGTTTTTTTCTGTAATGTGAGGTATACAAAAATCATTATATAAAAAAGAAACTTAAAGCTAACACCTTGTTTAATAATGTAAACATAAATTTTGAAAATGTAGTTTATTAGATTTATGTTCAGTTATCTGTTTTGTATTATTATTATTGTTATTTAACTTTACAAACTTAAACGAGTTTTCAGAAACAAAGTCACAGTATTTAATTGCGCTAAAGCTCGCTTTTAATTAATGTGATGGCTGCGTTTGATATATTGATGGAATTTATTTTTCAGTAGTTGGCATAAAATTTCTTAATCTATTATTCAAATTACCTGATTCAAAAATATTCAACCTATTTCTTGTTTCTCATTCTTGCCCCTTATTCTATAGGATTTCTTTCTTGCTACAGGATAAACCTGAATATGAGTAAACAATTAATTTGAATTAATAAGTAATAATTATTTTATTAATTAATATTTATGCCGCACATTTGTAGGCGCATATTTGCCTATAGAACCCATTCGATGCCTTGATACCCTTTTCATCGACTCCCAATGGGTCATACCCTCCTTTAGATAGTATACATTACACCTACATTGTTGATGATTTTTCGGAGGACTAATCTTTGAGGGTAATAAAATGGCCACATTAAAGCCTTGAATTTAAAGATATTTGGTTTGATATGCATATCTGAAGGAAATGGAAATCATTCTTTATTCAAATCTCTTGTGTTTTCTCGAAGTTTTCCATTAAGCGTCAATAACAGACTACGCTGACTCAAACAACATCAAAAATAATTCCAACTCAGGAAGGAGAGTATATCGTAAATAATATCTGTGGAAGATATTTTGGCGGCTTTCCAAAAATCATGAGGGAAATAGTTTATTTCTATGCTTTTTGTGGGAACCTGAAATGGAACAATAAAAAAGTTTTCTATAGAAAAGTGGCCACTTGGGATTGACGGGTACAAAAACAACCCATCTCTCTAAACTCGAGGCACCGTTTTTGTTTTAAGGAAAAGAAAGAAAAAAAGTACTTTTGATATTCTCTCTGAGTTTTGCACAAACAGAGTTTAGGAACAAATTGATAAGACTTTTCTCACAGGTGGCTTGGACAACAAAAGATTTCAACAAATGTTTGATAAATGAGCATTAAATGTCAAACAATAGGTAGTAAACCATACACTTCAATATTATCTGCATTTCTGTTTACATCTGGATACAAGTAGTTTTACGGAATGTCGGTAATTAATTTCTGTATGATTTACAAGCTGTTCCGAATTCGACTGATCATCTGATAGCACGAAACAATGTACCATTTGAAATGTAGCTCACATGCATATGTAAATTATATTATTCAGATTTAGTCTTTCCAACTCAGAATCATTCAACCTGTTTTTTTTTTTTATATTGTTTCTTTTTACAGTATTTTGAAAAATGCTAGCAATACTTACAAGCTATTCATTGTTTTCATGTTGTTTATGCTATACATTTAGCACCTTACATAGATTTTCTTTCCCAAATTAAGAATACTTGGAGTAGTAAAAACACATAGCACGCATTGTAATTTCGTTACCACGGGATAGTGGTGAGTAATGCTAACAGCAGTACCGAAGGGCCAGTGTTTGAATCCCAGAACAGGCATAGGTGTTTGTAAGTGTATAGTGTGCGTGCAGCACAGAGCACTCAAAATATACGGAGAGTTGTAAATAATCTCTAGTGGATTGTTGATATGGGAAGAGAGGTGGGAAGCCCCCGGTCACGTCCTCCGGGGTGATCTCCTACAAAATTTAGGGGGGAGGGAGCCGAAAGCCAAGCAAATTCTTACTATCAATTTAATAGTACCCAAGGCTCATGCTAACGACAAATGCAATCTTTCACTCTCTGGCTTGATAAAATTTGTGGGCCTGTTCTGATTAGATTAGACAAGTGATCTTGCCCTCAAATGGGAATGAAATAAAACAAAATACATTTTTATCTGAAATTCAAAATTTAATACGAAATATGCATCTGAAAATGTACTATTAGTTTACTTAGCTGCATATAAAGAACAAATCAATTCTTTCAACAATGATTTGTTATAACTAACTAAATTATTATACAGTTATGTATAACTTTAGACAAAAATTTAAGAACAAAATTGATAATGAAAATAATAAGAGGTACACATCAGAGACAAGGAACGTATTTGAATGTGCACTATATTTTACTTCCTATAAGATAGGTATATTGTGGTCATATGAACATAAAATGCCCACCTTTAAGTGCACACCTACGATGTATACATGCCTCTTCTTTCAGTTCGAAAGCATTTTTATGTGAGTTACCATTATGTGTTTCAATGGTGTCTGCTATATTCCATTTATTGCGCTGAAGATGCATTATTTGCTTTTTTTTTAATATTTGGCTTTCAAAATATCTTCCTTCAAGTAATCCCACAGAAAGAAGCCAGAGGAACCTAGGACGAGGGCCATATGATGTCACTTAACTGTGAAAGAAGATAATCTAAAAACAACTTATTCAAAACTTATATATGTGCAGTATAAGCTATATACTATCTTGCTGAAACAAACACCAAGAGAACCATGAACACCTGTAGAAAGCAGGAGACGTGAAAAATGAGCATGCCCTCGCCGGGACGCGAAACACGGATCTATCGAATTCGTATCGAGCGTACTGACCACTACACCACGAAGGCTAAGAAGGCGGGAGAAATACTTTATATACTTCTCCTTTTAAATAGCGAGTGGGGTTTTAGGGGACCCAATCGCCAAATCCTGGTGGTGAAGAATCATCATTCACCACCTTTTTAGTTCTGGCGCCACTGTAGAGACATTAGGTAAGTTCTAAGTAGGAGAGATGAGAAATGAGTAATGCCTTCGCCGAGACTTGAACCACGGACTTCTCGAATTCGCCTCGAGCGTGCTGACCTTTACACCAAGAAGGCATGCTAAGAAGGCGGGAGAAATACCTTATACACCAAAATGCTTCAGTTGAGGGCACCAGACATATTGTGGTCCAGGCTTTCAAAACCTCTTCGTACAGGTCATCAGTACCTGCAAGAAGCGTTACTAGGAATGACTGTTGCTACTATTCAATAAACAGTCCGCGCTGTAACTCTGAATTTGCAAGTGATTTTATGTTTTTTGACAGAACAGTTTTGCAAATTCTTTAACACTGAATTTCAGGAAAGTTAATGAGGCGAGACAAGCAATCTAGGAAATTGTTAGAATCACTATGGGGGTGAAAAAAGAGATTGTTGAAAAGTATGAAGATGGCCTGCGTATCGAGGATTTGCTCACCATATGCCAAGTACGATAGTGTTCATGATTGCAAAAAATAAAGATGCTATAAAATCGGCTATCAATTTGTGAAGGGAGGTGAAAACGATTACCAAACAAACAGTTAGAGTATGTTATACAAACCTTTTGACCTCGAGAACAGAAAATCATCTTATACAATATCATGCGTATTGCTTCATTTAAGTGCAGTGTATAAATCACCTGCTGCATTTTTAATTTAGTATTAAATATTGTTACGATACCAAACATAGAATGCTTTATAAGAATAGACGAATTATTTTCTCTTAGTTTTTATGGAAAGGTGTCTTTGATATACGTCCAAGGATCTGGAACGGATTTAATAAAATATATCGATTTAAAATTGTATTCATTTTATAACCTTAAATTTATATTTAGTTATATAAATGGTAGTTATAACCTTAAATTTATATTTAGTTATAGGAACTCTGGGTGTAGTGGTCAGCACGCTCGATTACTTGCAAGAAGATGATTTAACATTGTATTCATTTATAACCTTAAATTTATATGCTTGCCGGGAGTTTTCTCGTGGCTTCCAAAGAAATTTTTTTTTATTTATGCTTCAGTTATTATATCTGGTACTGAACGAAAGATATATTTTCATTTCTTTGTATATGATAATGAAAAAAATCTCCTGTTTGTTGTGTTGTAACTTATCTCACTTGTCTGACAACATCAGAATAAGCCCACAAAATTTATCATGGCCAGGAATGCAAGATTGCGCCAGTCATTGGAGTCTTGAGCATTATATAGGTGACAATACGACTTTGCTCTTTCGCCTCCAATTTTGATAGAGAGCATTGCGGGGGATTGGCACCGAAGGTCTCCCACCGATCTTCTCCTACTACCAACCACTCGAGAGGACTTTCAGGTTGCCGCTTATTTAGAATGCCCGTATGTCGCACAGACACTAT
This sequence comes from Stegodyphus dumicola, assembly GCF_044657685.1. Classification (NCBI taxonomy): domain Eukaryota; kingdom Metazoa; phylum Arthropoda; class Arachnida; order Araneae; family Eresidae; genus Stegodyphus; species Stegodyphus dumicola. Next base: position 110,480,563 of record NC_140777.1, on the reverse strand, counting down.
ACACTTGCAAACATCCGTTCCTTCTTCGAGATTTGAAACCGACTTCTTCGGTGCGGCAGTCAGCGTCGCTAACCACTTTCCTGGTTGGACTGCCAAAACTTCTGTTTGCCTCTGAAAGGTATCTGTTCCATTTCTGTTATCTTAACTTCTGTTATCAGATATGTGTAGTAATATATTTTAGTCATATATTTTTATGAAATCTCATATATATAATGGAATTTAAAAATAAGTGCATTCAGTGATATATGCATAATAATAATCAGAAAACCCGTACCGAAAAAGGAACAACTGAAATTTTTCTCCTTAACACAACAACCCCCTTGCTCAATTTTTAACGACAAACGAAGGGAAATTCTCAAAAATTGAAATTCGGCAAGCTTAGCACTAAGTAAATTTTGACCTACAACTGCCATAGATTTTAAGAAGAAAAATCTACGATTAAATACTGCTTAAATTTAGTGTTTAATTATGTGTACTTGTAAATAACACTTAGTGAACAACGTGCCGTTCTCTGCTGAAAATACTGATAAACGTTTTGAATACGGGGGATTATAAAGTCAAATTGAAAGAAAGAATGATTACCGCTATTCCTTGCGTATTTTTTTACCTAGTGTTATAGTGTAAGAATCTGAATATTTAAAAAATATTCACATAAATTTCCTCTTTTTCTATCGGACATAGTTTCCCCTCTGAGGACTAAATTATTAGCTAATTGTATGCCCTTGTTTATTTTAATTTTCATTCAGAATACTCAATTTGTGTTTGCATTTTTATATAAACATTTCCTCTACTTTCATTCTCCTAGCATTTATTATTTAAAATGTATTTTTTGTAGATTCTTCTATAAGCTACACGGACATGGCAAGTTTTCTCACATTTAAGAAACCTTCTAAACTTGCGATTTCGCTTTATTTCTATCATTTATGTTTCAGCCATTCTAGTCTTATCTGCCGGTGGAGCGTTCAATTTTTCGAAATCCGATTCTTCCTCAATAATACATACTGAAATGTTAATATTATTGGGTATTTTTATTGGAATGCTGGTTTCGTTTTCAGAATTAATATTGTGACAATTGCCTGTAGATTATCCATGATTACTTTTTATTTGTTATCATCTTATTGCAGCCACCTTTTCTTCGGAAGTTAAATTACTCGCATAATTTTCCCCTTGTCGATTTTCGGACAATAAAATTAATTTGAAAAAGGAAAGAATTCTCCAGGAAATGCGGTATGTATTTTTTTATTTAGAATGCAATCCTAATATTTTGATATTTTAGAGAAAACGAGGCAGAAATAAGTATTTATACCAGTCTTTACAAAATTAATATCTTGTAAGCATTGCACTTGTAAAAAAATCTTTTTCTGTATTGTGCTTTTTCAGAAACTGGCGAGTTGCCAATGGCTTTCCTTCAGATTGTAAAAGAATGATTGTCATTCCCCTCTTTTTTTTTTTTTTTTTTTGTTTATCTTTCTTTTTTTTCTCTTCCAAAGTTGTTTTTCCATGTGTTGAAGAAAAGTGGATGACTTTACATTAAATCGATTTTTTTATCATCTTTTCTTTGATTCGAAAAGAAAAACTGGAGCTAGTTGCTTGCCCTAATTTTATTTCTTTCCGGATATCAAAAGGAAGAATTTCTTTTTTCTTCTATTTGTGATATTTAAGAAGCAGAGAAATGAGTTTGGAATAAGAAGCAAAATAGAAATAAATTTATAGACGTATATTAATTTATAGAATGCATATACAGAATTTCATACATATATTCCTGCATTTATATGACTGCATAATATATGTTGTTTCAAACGTTAGAATAATTTAGGGAATAATTACTCATAAAACACTTACAGTTATAGCACAGAGGTTCTGAGCCGGAACCAGTTCCAGCCAGTGGAATTCCCCCCTCCCGATAGATTTCATAGATACACGAGAGAAACGGTCAGCCTTTTATTTAGCTAATAGCTGTTTAGTATTAGTTTATGAATATAAAAGTTACTTTTACTCACGTTTTGGTATTGATCAACATTTTATATGCATTTTGCTGTTTAATTTATAAAATACTTATAAAAAAATATTCTAAATCTTGAAAAATGTTTATATCTATTTTTCGAGTTTTAGAGAGGAAGGGAGAAATGAGCATCTAACAGTGCTGAGAGGTGTACATGGTGCGATAAAGTGTGAGAATCACTGGTACGGCAGTTTTAATCCTTATGTTGAGAAGAAAGTCATCTAATTCTAAGTGCGTAATATGAAAACAAAAGTGAAATTGCATTCCAGTTTGGCATATTTCAAAATGTGTGAGACAAGTGCAAATAACTTTGAAATTTTAGACATTTCTAAGATTTTTTCTCGAAATTAGGTGGGAATTTGTTCAAGGTCCTTTAATCTCTACAAAGCATGGCTCGTAACCATTGCAACGTCTGCTGCAACAAAAAGGATGAGTAATATAAAATTTGCTAGAATTGCCGACTTTTTTTTCGCTATGAAGACGGCACACGAGGAGAAAGTCGCTGCGTCACTAAAGTGCTTATTTTAATACGGTATGATACACTACTCTCAACATGTACAGAAAAGCAACCTTATTTGGGGAAGATTTTGGATAAAAGACCTTTCAGGCTCCTAAAATGCTTTTTGCTCCTGAAGAAGAGAAAGCTGTGTTTGATCTATCTTGAAATCGACAGAGTTTTATTCAAAATCTAAGACAAAATAGGGTGGTTTTTGGCTTAATTTAAAATTTTACATTGGCATGTTTCTCTTAAATTTGTTATTATTACGCTAACTTATACACATGCTGCTTAGTGTTACTTGTTCCAGGCTCCAATTTGTATACTTGATCTTTCTTCCTGCATCGCTCTTTGCACACTGCTAAATTTCTGATCCCTTGCTTTGAATATTCTAAACATGAAAAGAAATAATTAACTATAATAACCAAAATTGTTGATTTTATTTATTGTATTAAATTTCTTATATAGCAGGTTCCATTTTACTAGTCCATCATCAAAAAATCAAAAACATTCTCTAAAAATTGCATCTGCTACGATTGCAATGTATTGTATCGCAATTGTTTTTATGTTATTCAGAATTAAATTAAAAATGAGCGAAGTGCAGTGATCAAGCTAAAGTAAAAATTCAAAAGATTTTTTTTTAATATCAGGAGAACTATAAAACTAAACATGCAAAATAATAATTTAGACATTATTCATTTTTCCTACTATTAATAATCTACATCTACCGAGAAATGAAAATCTCTGAAGGTATAAGAATATGATGTATAACATTGTTTGACTATAATATCAAGTAAATATGTTTGTACCAGTAAAATGATAATGGAATAATAAATTTGGTCCCTTTGCTAATAAAAGGCACGCACAATGATTTGTTTCTAGTGCATCTTTTATATTTCTTTTTAGAAAGATAATATTGGTTAAGAAATTAATACTTTATGAGCTTTATTAAGAGTACAATTTAAGAGTTCAACATATATATACTTAGAGTTTAAAGGGCTCCTTAATTCGATGAAATTTATAGGTTACTGATTTAAAGAAAAGATAATGCCTTTATCCTCAAAGAAATAAAAAGTACATTACGTTAATTCGGGTTCTTGGGCATCTATCAGTGATCTGGCGGATAAGACAAATGGGCACTAGTAGTTTCGCCCAATGTTACTATACTACAAGTTTTCCTTTTCTAGACCGAAGTTAGCGAACGTGACGATGCCAAAGTCTTTCTTCAAAGCAAGATATCTTTCCCTTCAATGAGTGAAGTGACTTCACTCAGCAGATAGATAATAAAAATCCCTGTTGTTACGAAGAAAAAAAAGGTTTACTTATATAGACTTTTAATCATTAATCATTTTAACTTACTATCTCTTAACCACTCAACCACTGGTGACGGGCAATTAAATTCAAATTAAGTCATTTAACATCTGAAATCTAAAGACTGGTAATTAAACTAAATCACTTAAATCATAATCTTTATCATAATGTAAATACTGTTACTTCAATGTTCAACATTTTAAATCAGTATCATTGTAATGAAATAATATCTTCCTTGGTGCCTTGGCATAAACTGAAAAAAGTATTCTTTTTCAATAAAATGTAAAAGGGCGATAATTTTCAAATTAAAGAAAAACACTATCTCTCTTTAAAATAATGCTATAATTTTTATTGAAATCACGTAAATTTCAATACAATAATTCCGAAAGTCTAGACAGCCATAAACTCCTTTCAACGAAACACAAATACATAGCGCCTCACAAAACCAGGGAAGGATAATCCACACAAGTAAGAGTTCAATCATCAGTTCTAATAAAATAATAAATCCGATAGTATAATTCAAATACACGTAAGTAATAAATTCTATGTTTTCGTTAAGGATCACGTAGGGGGTATGATAAGCCACTAAAATAAACATAAGCAATCAAATCTAATACGCTATAGTCTGACCACTCATTTCTTAAGAATAACAGCGGAATACGGTAATAGAAATGATCGTCCTTAAGATATTCATAAACTCATCAGACAAAACTCTTCATCCTTTGTTTGTTTTCTAGTTCCATTTTTGGAGTTCCACGCACAGTTTCGAGTAATACACAATTTTCCCTCACCACTTTAAGCCACGAAATAAATACTAGAAATGTCAAGGTTTTGAACCAAGCTCAGAATAGAGTGTATGGTTTCTCAGTGACCGCGGCAGCTACGAAGATTTTCTTATCACATCTATAAACATATTAGGAGAGAAACATTGAACGCGCAGACCCTCTGAAAAAGAGACCCATCTTGTCAGTTATGAAGAAAAGTCTGACTCCTTTTTAAATGTGACATATCCTCTTCTCGTGCACAACTTCAAGGAATGTTTTTAACAGCATTTCTGTCACAGCTGGGACAACAGCATTAATAAAGAAATCAGAATCAGACGAACCGGAAAATTTCATCCCACAGGCGAATCATGTGCACAGTTTTGAAAGTTAAAGGGTGCAGGAGCAGCAGCTTCTGTCGAGCTACATCCTGAAGAGGGGGAAAGAAAATCTCCCACTTTTTAGCTGTACAAATCCTTTTCGCCGGCTTTTTAAGAAATTCAGCGTAATCAAAAGAAAATGTGTTTAAATGATAATATGTTAAATGTATTAAGAATTACTACACACATGTTAAATTAATAAATTTATGATACATTGTGAATGAATACACAACACTATCTCGACAATCGGAGAGAAAGGTTTAATCTTGAAAATCAACATTTGTTATCTATTGATCTTGATTTCACGGTGTTAAAATTTTAGTAAATGGAACAATCGCTGTTTTCCCCATATATAGCTTATCATATGTGCCAGTTTCCTTCAGAAAAGTCATCCGTTCTTTTATACTGGTGCTTTAGTTGGCTTTGACGTTACCTGATAAATCCAATCCAATCCAAATCTTGCTATATGATTTTATGTTTTCAGCCATCATTTATAACTTAAATGATTTTTTCTTAAATTACAGTTGGCAGAGTGGTTTGTTGCTCATTAATCTTCCCTTCCTCTCTAGATCAAAAATATTTCAACGCATTTGTTTCTGTCGCATTTAGTTTTGGTTTTGTCGCAACAATTTTTGAGTTATTCAGAATATATATTTAAAATATCTCTAAATAGGGGATACCTAAACCCATGACATGAAAATGTGTTTACCCAGATCCTATATTACAAACCTATATCCAATCTTTATCTTATTCTTTATGCTAGTATTATATAGCCTTTACACTTTAGAGCGACTTTCTTTCGATTGGCAATTCCTTATGTATTATAAGGAAATAATTTCGAGTTTTATTAGGAAATTTGGAATAAGTGCTAAATATCATAAATGTATAAACTAATTTGTCACTGAAGCCAAAGGAACGCATCATTATTGATTACAGTAGGAAATAATTATATTAATAATTATTATGAAAATATTCGTGTATAAAAATTGCATTTATTTCAATTATTTCCGAGCATTTGTATCACATTTACGTTATTCAGTTAAAGATAAACATTTACTGCACTTTCACTTTTTTACTAAACCACATGAATATATGTATGCGCATATATTCTGGTATGATATAGCTATAGCTAGCATAAAATGTTAGCGCCAAACTGCATTTCATATCAAATGTTTGAAAACGTAAGTATCATATCAGTGAACTATAATACTAATAGTTTAATGAATAATGTAAAAAAATTATCATTTAGCCATTCATAGCTTGTTTAGTGCCTTGTATGGGCTCTTATAGAAGAAAATTCTTAGTTTGAAATAAAATATTTAAAGAACACTTTTAAGCTATTTTGGTACTTTTTATTTTTTCTGTGTTAAAAATCAGAACTATAACTGTGTATGGTATATGTGATAAATATATCTCGACTAAAATAGGGCACAAAATGAGATAAAAATAAACAAAGAATAAATGAAAATATGCGTTTTTTTAAATACATATCATGTAAGAATGAGATGCAGCTAAGAAGTAGTAACGCTGCTGTAAGATGAGATTGTGGCGCGGATGAGCAATTAGGAAATTAAAATTAGACACTTTTTGTCATGTCATAAGAGTATGTGAGAACAATGATAGAATTAATTTAAGGATATCACAGCCTTTGACAACGGGAATGAAAGTGTATGCTATCAAAGTCTATTCGGAATACAGGGTGTTTATAAATGAATGGTGCGGTTTTAAAAATTAATAATAAATAGAAGTATTACTTTATATGGATAAACTGTAAGGTTTTTACAGCATAAACAAAGGCAACTGACCAAGATTTTGACACACAATCCTTCAATATGTGCACCCTTGTTCACACGACAGACATCTACACGGTAATCAAATTCTTCTCAAACTCGGTGCAGCATGTCCGTCGTGATGGTCCGCAGTGTAGGCTTTATCCAATCCTAAACTTCCTCAAAGGTAATGGGCAATGGTGGAACATGAACTCGGTCTTTAACAAACCGTTTAAAGGAAGAAATTGAGTAGTGTGTAATCCGGCGAACGGAGTAGGCAGGAGAGAATATTTTTGTCTGCTGTTGAAGCATGTAAATCCAACGTTCGTGAAGAACACGATTGGAAAGCCCTCGTTACATTCCTGCGAAAATGGGATAAAGAACCATCCAGTTGCAAAATGTAATCATCACAATTGGTGTTAAGTTAGGGTACCAACCAGGGTTTCCAAAATGTTTAGAAATGATGAGTCTCCGATCCTAGTTTCTTGTTGGAAGAAAAACGGGCTGAAAACGTTCTCACGGGACACCGCAAGGAAAACGTGCAGGAAACTCGCGCTGCGCTGAAGCCGCAGATCTGGACACATCAAAACGGAGCACACAAAAAGTCTTTTTCTGTTGAAGTTTTATGTTTCAGTAAATATGACAAGCAAACAGCAAGTAGTTCATGAGAAACTTGGACAGTAGCCAATGCCTACGGTGTAAGTTTTACCACAGGTAAGGTTATGCGTCGATTTATTATTAATTTTTAAATCGTAGCATTAATTTATAAACACTCAGTGAAAAATGGAATAGATAATAAAACTGAAAAAGCATTTTAAAAATGTTAAGAATTAAATGAAACCGGAAACGAAAGGTATGCGGCTGCTGACAAATAAAAATATCACCCTTTTTTTCAAATGAAAATTTAATAACTTAAAAATAAATATACCAAAAGTGCGGCAAATAAGACTTTTTGTCAATTAAGTTATTTTATAAATAAATTGAAAATATGGAAGGAAAAAAGAATCCAAGTATATCTAATTTTATTATAATCGCTTTGCAATATGCATTAACAAAAAGGTTCTACTTCTTATGTTCTAATGTTGTACTCAAAAAACGTAAATGTGCTCAATAATTACATTTATTCGGGGTATTATTCTTAGAAAATGAAGGACAAAATATAATGCGAAACATATTCAATTTTTTTTTGTTTAAAACAATGATTTAAATTTTGATAAAATGATTTTATGTCTTACCTATGTTTATGCATATATACCTTCAAGCACTATCGATTTCTTTAAAAAAAGTTTCAATGAAACCGAAAAGAGCATATTACTAGGTATTTTTCTTCAGTGCGCGATTTTCAATGAAAGTAAAAATTTTATTTATATATTAAGAATTAAATGCTATTTTTAAAAAATTATTTAACTGAAACAAAAATTAAACTTCGTTCTGTGAATTTTCTTCAAAACGATTAAGATGTTTACAATAAAGATGCAGATATTAAAAGTGTTATGTGAAATGCACTGACAGTTGGTCTTGCGTAGGATGAGTATAATTCCACATCCATGCACATGTAAATTTGACCCCTCTCATGAGGATTACATTGTTGTCAAGATTTGCAAACATCATATACAGTCCATAATATGAATCTGAATTTCAATGCTTAAAATCATATAAATTATAATTTTAACATCACTTATGCATGAACTAAATTATCGATAATAAGAGCTGAAATCACATGCATCATAATTTCAGTACTACCAATAGCTATATTTCTGGCTACTCAAAATACGAAATATGAAGCACGGAATTAGCCTTAAAATTTGCTTTAAAAGTAGACCATGATAGAATATAAAAATGTTCGAAATTGCAGCGCGTATGGAAATTCTCTGAGACAGGAACGCTACTTAGAGCCATTTAAGTGAAGAGATTATGTATTTTTCTGCAATTTCTTTGGGCGGAAAGCTTTGGTGTGTCTTGACGTAGAGGAAACACGCTGGGCGTTTGAGTAAATTTCTGAATTCGACAGAGACAATTGTGACTTACAGAGACTGCAGATTATACTTCCGAGATTCTGCTCATGTTGGATAAAATTAAATCATAGTGATGCGAAGTTGAATCGAATGGTTCAAGAATTAAGACTGACGGTAATGATACCACCAGCCTCATAATGTTACCGAAAGAAAGGACAGTCACACGCTGCACTCATTGCAAGAACGAATTGCACAGCAGCAATAAAGGTCCTAGCTCAAAAATTAGCATCTTGTGTCAGTACATACATTTCCACGTTACCTGCAGAGAAAAGGAATGTTTGGAAGGTGATAGCTCCTATGATACCACTGACTGTATACCACAATCAGATGCTTTTGCATTGATACTATAGACAAATTAATTTCATGATATTGTCTTTTTAAATGAGTCTAAAGTTTGGCTACAACACTATTATACTCGAATTAGAGTCTAGCCGCTCCGTGATGGCAAACTTTGTGATCATTGCATTATGCATCGCTATATCGCCGTCACCTAAAGTTAGGATTTGGCGTAGTATTGAATTTCATTCAGCTTACTGGTTTTTACGGGATTTGGTCTGTGGTTACCCGCATAAGTCTACGGGTCTTCGTGTACTGGTTTTATGGAGAGATTTTACTTATTGGTACCTGTACAAATCAGTTTCCTTTTTTATACGGGTAAGTGTAGGCCAAATCTCCGTTCAAGATTTTTACAGACCTGTACGGGGTATTTAGGAGGGTTCCAACACCGGCTTAAAAGATATTTCCAGTATATTCAATAGGCACTGATACACGTGTCTTAAGTCTCAGAACTCGTTGTCCTCCTTTATTTTAAAGCGAAGCTTGCGACCAAGTTCTGATTATGTGCGACTGCACTTTACACTCAAAAGTTCTTCTGTGTTCAACAGTTCTGATCAACAGTTCTTCTGTTTTCATCAGATTTCTCAGCTGCCTTTGCCTGCTTCGTTATTTCTTTCCCGTCAAATGTGGTTGGTGATTGATTTTACAAACGTATGTACCAGCATTTATTCTTCACTTCTACGTCAGATAAATTTTGACATGTAAAAACATCATGGTCTGAAAAACTCCATATTCTCACATGAAAATACTTTTCCTTTCAATGCCAGGAGAGCAGCACCAGCTAATGCTAAACATAGAGTGCACATAAAATTCTGATTTTCTCGCGTTCCTCAAATAGGATGATGCTATAATTTTAATGAATTTATTTTTGTATATTACGGTAGTCTTTGCCCAAGAAATATGGCTTTGATCTTAATGGTGTTACATTTTTGGATGACCAGCAGGGTATATATGCATATGTGTGTGTTTGTATATATACATATATGCTTTTTAAACGTACAATACATTGGTACCGAATTTTTGCTGAATGTAGTAATTATTATTTATGTTGTAGAGACATTAGTATTTTTGAAGCAAGAGAGATCAAAAATGAGAAATGGCCTCGCCGGGACTCGAAATATGGACTCCTCGAATACTAGCCGACCGTAGTGACGACTACACCACGAAGCCATGCTAAAAACGCGAGAGAAATAGCTTATATACTCCCTCTTTTAAAGAACGACTGGGGATTAGGGGGCCTATTCTCCTTGTAGTGAAGAATCATCATCCACCAACCTTTTTGTTCAGACGCCACTGTAGAGACATTAGGTTATTTGGAAGCAGGAGAAATGAAAAATCATCAATTCCCTCGCCGGGACTCGAATCACGGACCTCTCGAAAACGCGCGGAGCGTGCTGACCACTACACCACGAAGGCATGCTAAGAAGACGGAAGAAATACTTTATAATGTTACAGCTTTAAAAAGCTTAAATATTGTTGATACTGTATGATATACAATAATTAAATGCAGTTATTGATACACGTTCTAAGTGCTAAACAAACAGCTTTGCAAATTTACTAAAGGTTGATTGAAATGTTACAAATTATAAATATGGATGCTGAACCATTACTAATTTATGAAATGTTGTGTTATATTGACAGTAAAATGAGACAGCACCAAAATTAATACATTTTAAAAGCATCTCTGCATTGAAGTCCCTTAGTGAACTATTGTCTCATTAAAATATCAAAGTGATATAAATTTTATGGTATCCTCTCCCTCCTTCTAGCAAACCTTCGTGATGGGACTAGAATTACGCTCGGAATTGGAATCCTGGCAAGGAAATTGCGGATCCTTTCAGTTCCTACACACTGAAAAATAATCAATCAATAAATAAAAATAATTAAAAAAGATTTTACATGTGACGCCAAAACTAAAAGGTGAGGGACGATAATTCTTTACCATAAGGATTGTGTCCTCTAATCTCCAGTCGTCTTTAAAAGGGGGAGTATATAAGGCATTTTCATCTTTCTTTCCGCATGCCATCGTGATGTAACTGGAAGCGTAATTCTGAAGGTCCGGGTTCGAATCCCGGCGAAGGCACTGCCTGATTCTTCAGTTTCCTGATATTGAAAACGTTTACTAGGCTAGTTCTACTATTTGTATTAAATACATGTTTTGGAAGTATAATAATTCAAATTCTCAATCACACTTTGGTTTTCCTTACATCTTCGTGTGCACTGATACAGCCTTTTTCGTAGACTTGACATTTGTTCCGTTATATTAAATCATTTCTTTAAAAATATTTTTAAATTTAAATATTTTCAAATTATTTGTCAAACGTAGCTTTAGATATTCAACCTTAAATTATAGCGCAGCATTTATTTCAAGCATAAATTAAAGGGCAGATTTTTAAGTTAGATAATTAAATAAATTAATAAAAGAAACTCGCCCACTAATTATCATCTGTTGTATACATAACGTATAAACTCGTACGTCATTACATGAATGGGTATACTGTAAAGTGATTTTCGCCTCCTCATCGCTTGCTTTCATGCTGTAATTGAAAGAACTTTCGACTATTAATCTGCTACTAAATAAAATGCCTAATTGTCCCTATACTGGCGTCTGAATTTAAATTTCTCTTGTCATTACCATTACTCACTCACTTAACAATTCAATATCAGTTTTTGATGATTTTATACCCACCTCTGAGGACGCCATATAAATGGAGGAAAATTTAAGGCATTTTCTCCCTTCTTACTGCTTGTCATCCAGATGTAATTGGAAGCACATGTAGGATAGAAATCAGGAGATCCAGATTTCGAATTCCGGCGAGGGTTTCATATTTCCCTGCTTTAATGCAAAAAAATATTGACTTTACAGTATAGTCTCCTTGTAGCTTCTGGCAAGGACAATAGACATTTATTCGAGTTGAAAGACTTTAAATTCTTTCCTTAAGTAGAACTGAAAAATAAGTATTACCTGACTGACTGCAAATTTCTGACGAGAGTATGGTTCAGCAGAAGAATTATCCTAATAAGAATGCAAATAAATCCCGGCACTTACATCAAAATTCTGATATGATGCCAACTCACTACAACGATTGATTAATATTTTTTAAATCTCAAATTATGCTTTATTATCTAACACACAGGAAATTTTATTATGTTTTAAAGCAGGAATCTTAATTATCATATATTAAGTTAAACAGAGATAAAAATTATTTTGCATTGCATAAACTGCCCAATAATGATTTTAAGAATTTACTTCATCTATAAGCTATCCCTTTTAAGTCATACGGTCTGCTTTAAAACCTCAAATTTCGAGGAAAAAAAGAATTGTTGCTGTCAATTTTTCGTGATCTCACAACTGCTGTGTTAACATTTATTGCGCCGTGGGATGCTTGCAAAGAGAACACCAATTTCGATTTGATACTAAAGGACTTAGGACTGTGTATAAATGAAATGAGAAAACGACCGTGAGCTTCGGATTTCCTTATAGGCCGTTGCTTATTTACAGTCTTCAATCTTTACCACTTCAGATGTGTATTACGGGAGGAGAAAGAAAAGAAACTGGAATGTAGCATTCAGTGCCAAGAATGTAGAGGCATTAAGCTTAAGTAAATCACTAAGTTATTTCCAGAATAGAAGGAAATAATATATAAGGAAAAAGTCCCAGAGAGTTTTCCAAAATATGTTTGATTCAAACGACGCATCTTTTCAATAAATTCTTCCCCAAATGGCACCCAGTGTTCCCTACAGACAGGAAATTTCAATAGTATTCAGTATTAAGGAAAGAAGCTTGTTTGTAGCTGGAAAATAAGCCTTTTGTGTCTTTTCTTTTTCCCGTCCTTCTCTATCTCTCTCAGGGTTTTCGTGTTTTATTCCGTTCTTTTTTCCTGCTGATCTTTGTATATTTTTATTTTGCTTCAGCCCTTATTCAAATGATTTCATTTGAGAACAGACTTGTAAAATCACTCCAATGAAAAGGTGAGGTGAGGAATGTGAATCCTTGTAATTGTATTGCGCCTTGCTTAATAACTGGACGGGGAGCAGAAAATAGGCTCTTCTAAAAGAGAATAATTGATTCGATTAAAGTTGGATATGCTCCATGATTAGAATAAGTTGCATGAATAGAACTTCCCTTAATGTATTCGTTGCCTGATGATATAATTTGACTATAGTACAGAACATATTTATTTATATTTTTGACATTTTTTTTATTTATCACTTATGTTATAATATATAAGTATAATTCCCTGGACGTCGTTTATTTCGTTTAAATATAAAGGAGTTTTTATTTACAGACTTAGCAAAGAAAATATTACCGTATTTATTCTGGTACTTTTTCCCTAGCTCTTCAGAATGAGGTACTGAAAAATGTTTGAAGTACACTCTTTTGCAAAAGAATCGAAGCACCATCAAGAAAGTGATTATTTTTGATGAAATTGAATATGTGTATATCTCATACACAGATAATAAAATCATTAAAAAATCAATGTCATAGTATCACGGCTCACAACCACCCATTGAGTGTTTAAATTAGTAGTTGGTCGAACAGCCTCTGGCGGCAATGCGTGCTTGAATTCGTCGAGGCAAGGAGTGGTAAAGGTTCCTAATGTCATCCTGCGACACATTCAGCCAGGCATTCATTAGTTGTCGCTGCAGAATTGCGATATTTTGTGGTGTCCGAATCTGGCGGTCTAACATGTCAAAGACATGCAATATTGGTGAAAGGTCTGATGACCTTGCTGGCCAAGGAAGAGTATCAACCGCATAGTAACAGTCCAGAACTATGCGAGCGATATGTGGCCTGGCATTATCCTGTTGGAAAATGGCCCCAAGATGATGTGCCATAAAGGGTAATGCAACTGGCCGCAGGAATGGTATCAGCATATTGTTGAGCGTTTAAAGATGCACGGAGAATGACTTAAGATGATCTGCTGTCTTACGAAATAGCGGCCCACACCATCTAACCAGGAGTTATGGCTGTGTGCCTTTGTAAAACAAAGGCTGATTGGGACAGCTGGCCCCGTACTCTCCAGACACGAACACGGTGGTCATCTGCTTCAAGAATGAAGCAGGATTCATTGCTGAACACTATACGATGCCAGTCTGATGGCAGCCATGATGATCGGCTGCGACACCATTCTAGACGACTTCGCCGATGTTGTGGGGTCAGAGGCAAACGTCTTAAAGGCCTCTGAGTGTGACCTCGCCTCAGACAAGCGCCGTGACATGATGGACGGTACCACGGGAGGTATAGGCGTGGCTGTAGTGCGTTGAATATTCGGCAATGATACCGTTGGGGCGGTTCGGGCCTGGCGAACAATCATCCTCTCTTGCCTCGCATTTGTGATCCTTGGCCTTCCAGAGGCTTCATTTCGTCGGCAGTTTCCTTGTAGCAATCATTGTTGCCAACATCTTTGCACAGCTGTGTCTGTACGCTGCAGGTCGCGGCATATTGCTCAGTAGGATTACCCAGCTTCACGTAACCCTACAATACGACTACGTTCGAAGTCGTTTAATTGTCTGTAATGTCTTCGATATCGTCCTAATAGCATCTTTAGTTGCTTCTTTACAAAATTAAAATAACAGGAAAAAAAAAAAAAAAAAAAAAAAAGATAAATTTTCCGCCTCTGTTACTGGTTTTATATTTTGCGAATTGCGTGCTAGAAAAGCGAGCTGTGATCGGAATTCCTGTTTTACATTTATAAGATAAACATAGAGATATACAGGATTTCTTCTCTTTTTGCCTTGATTAGTGCTGAATGTTTGCTGCATTACATTTTCCTCTAGTTTATCAGATACATGAAGTAATGGATTTCATAATGAAACTTCATTCGTTCTAAGGTTCTAATTGTGCAGTATTAACTGAAAGTGCTTCCGACTCTAATAGACTGTTAAGCAAATTATACCTACGTCTGCAGTATTATAACAAAATCTTACCAAGCTTTAAATAACATTTTTATTAACTCTTCCTATGAACAGCACAACTTGTGCTTACAAATAAAACTTCGCTACTTGTGGATATTTAAAGCAAAAGTTGAAAATTTAAACTAAAGGTTTTGTCGTCGGAAACTCCACCAGCTGACCTACTTACACTGACATGTAATAAAAACGGCTACTAAAATAGCTACTGCCGAACTATACGCTGGCCGAGCTGAGAGATGAAGAGCAAACTGCAAGCGTCGCTGTCAAAAGCTCTATACTTAAAAAATTCGAAACCATCGATATGAATACATTTCAACTTTGAATCCTGCTACGGAAAGAAAAGTTATAGTAAATGTTTAAATGATAATAATTGAATAATTAGCATAGAACATTTTACATTCGGTAACTTAAACTACTTTCACTACTAAACTAACTACTCGTTAAAACTACTACTACTAGGTTTAAACTACTTCTCGTTAATTGACATATGCACCGTTAATCCCAACACTCTTCTTTCAGCAGTGATTAATATTGTTCTATACGTAAGGAATTCCTTGAAGAAATTCCTGACAGCTGTGCTATTGTTGAACTATTTTGTCATTTAAAATTTATCCAGATGAAAAGCAGTGTGGGCCATCAAGATGTTTTATATATAAGGTTGAAGAGAAGAGTCTTAGAAGTTTTGTATTTGATTCACTTTCTCATTCTTGACAATTTTCGGTAAAAGTTACCATGAAGTGGTATAACTACTTCTTTGTTGATTAATGTTAGCCAAATTTCAGATGCATACTTCCAGATAGGAGACTGAAATTCTCAGAATTAATTGTTTCAAATCATTTTTATTTTATAAGGAATATTATATAAATCCTCGCATAGCGTTTCAGTTTCCGCCTTTTTCAAAGCTTCACTCATTTACTATAGCCAATGCGAAACTAATCAAGAGTCGCGTAAAGAAGCCGTATTACGTAACCTGGCAATATTCTGATCTAAAATGAAATTTTTATGTTCCTAAAGACCAAAAAAGTGTAAACTTCCAAACAAGTCTTATTTTACTAATTCAGAAGTCAAACAACAAAAATCAGCGTTATATTTATAAAATTTTCACAGGACTAGTTTCGATGGTTTTACCGAACCATTATCTTCAGCTGCAAAACCGCAAATGAACAAGATAGGAAATAATGATTAGATAAGATAAGAAAGCCTGGACAAGAATAAGCAAGTGGCGCCATCTGTTGGCCAAACCAGAACTAAAACATAATTTCTCTAAAAGCCGAAGGCAAATTTGGATTGGAATTAGGATCGTTAACTAGAACAGAAAGATTTTTATGAATGTGAAATGCCTCTAGAAAATAAAGTTCTCCAATGGAAGATGATTTTTGAATAATTTTGGCAGCAGAAAAATTGAAAGTGTGATTTTCGGACCAACAATTTTGAGCAACAGAAGACTTCTGTGTTTCCTTTTTTCTAACATATGCCTCATGTTCTTTGACGCGAAATTTTAAGGCTCTCTTAGTTTGGCCAATGTAAATTAAACCACACTGGCAAGGAATCCTATAAATACCCCAGGAATTCATATCCGGAATGGGGTCCTTGAGTATAGAAGTTGGAATTTTATTGATGGGAGAATAAACAACCCGAAAGTTAAATTTCTGCAAAATATGTGCAACTTTATAGCTAATTGATGGAAAGAAGGGAATGACAACAGAATTTTTATAATCTCCTAAAATAAGAGTGTGGCTTTTAGTGTGTTGAGATGAAACTTTTTTAACTGCTTGATTAATAATGTTGGGTGAAAAGCCCCTGTCAATAGCTATTGCTTTTAAATAATTTAGTTCTTCATCAAGGGCTAACTTGGAGGAGCAAACTTGAAGAGCACAGAAAACATAGGAATAAAATGAAGCTAAATTTTGTTTAGTCGGATGACATGATTTAAAGTGTGGTGGAAGGCAAACCGATGAAGGTTTACGGTAAATTGTAGTACTGAAGTTGGATGTGTTACGTGTGACCAGAATGTCGAGAAACGGAAGAGAATTGCAAGTCTCAAGTTCAAAAGTGAACTGAATAGCAGGATCAATAGAATTTATTGTTGAAAGAACTTTATTTAAATCATCTTTATTACCTTCAAACAGGGTAAAAGTATGGTCTACGTAGCGGAACCATGCCGGGAAGTTTAAAGTTTCAAACAATTTTGATTCATAATAATGCATGTAGATATCAGCCAGGATGGGACTGAGGGGGCTTCCCATGGCTAATCCCTCAGTTTGCTTGTAATATTTATTTTGGAAAACAAAATGTGTTTGTTTCAAACAGAGTTGAGTGAGAGAAATTAGCTCATCAATTTCGATGCAAGAGAAATGAAATTCGCGAAGTCTGGTTTCTAGACATCTTAATGCACCCTCCACTGGGACATTGGGGAATAATGATTTTACATCAAAAGAAACCATGAGTAAATTACTAGGAGAAATGTTTTTAACCTTTTTTACAAACTCTATTGAATTTTTTATGGTGTAAATGTTATTGTCTAATAGAGTGGAAAATCTAGAAACTAAATATTTAGCTAATGGATACGAGGCAGTACCTAAATTTGATACAATAGGGCGGAAAGGAATACCACTTTTATGAATTTTGGGAAGAGCCTATAATCTGGCACAATTCGCAACAGATGGGATAAGCGAATGTTTTAAGTTGCTTGAAATGATTTGCGAAGATTTGATCGCAGTTTTTATTTTTGACAAGTCCGAAGGTGAAGTATCTTTAGGGATCGGATTATATGGTCCTTCGTTTAAGAGTTTAGTGACACCATCGATGTAAGTGTTCTTATCCATGACGACTATCTGGCCACCTTTGTCGGCCTTTGAAATGATAATATCCGGGTTAACTTCTCACAAACCTGTAAACCTCGATTCCAAAGATTTTGGCTCCTATCGAAAAAGCTTTCAAGTTCAGTAAAGTTTTAGATTCACAGAAAGAAATGATTAGGCATCTTATCGCTCATAATGTGAAATTCAATAATAAACCTTTGAAACCAAATCTAACTGCGAGAGAAACAGCTACAATGCGTGAAATTCATTCTAACCCGGATATTATCATTCCAAAGGCCGACAAAGGTGGCCAGATAGTCGTCATGGATAAGAACACTTACATCGATGGTGTCACTAAACTCTTAAACGAAGGACCATATAATCCGATCCCTAAAGATACTTCACCTTCGGATTTATCCAAAATAAAAACTGCGATCAAATCTTCGCAAATCATTTCAAGCAACTTAAAACATTCGCTTATCCCATCTGTTGCGAATTGTGCCAGATTATAGGCTCTTCCCAAAATTCATAAAAGTGGTATTCCTTTCCGCCCTATTGTATCAAATTTAGGTACTGCCTCGTATCCATTAGCTAAATATTTAGTTTCTAGATTTTCCACTCTATTAGACAATAACATTTACACCATAAAAAATTCAATAGAGTTTGTAAAAAAGGTTAAAAACATTTCTCCTAGTAATTTACTCATGGTTTCTTTTGATGTAAAATCATTATTCCCCAATGTCCCAGTGGAGGGTGCATTAAGATGTCTAGAAACCAGACTTCGCGAATTTCATTTCTCTTGCATCGAAATTGATGAGCTAATTTCTCTCACTCAACTCTGTTTGAAACAAACACATTTTGTTTTCCAAAATAAATATTACAAGCAAACTGAGGGATTAGCCATGGGAAGCCCCCTCAGTCCCATCCTGGCTGATATCTACATGCATTATTATGAATCAAAATTGTTTGAAACTTTAAACTTCCCGGCATGGTTCCGCTACGTAGACCATACTTTTACCCTGTTTGAAGGTAATAAAGATGATTTAAATAAAGTTCTTTCAACAATAAATTCTATTGATCCTGCTATTCAGTTCACTTTTGAACTTGAGACTTGCAATTCTCTTCCGTTTCTCGACATTCTGGTCACACGTAACACATCCAACTTCAGTACTACAATTTACCGTAAACCTTCATCGGTTTGCTTTCCACCACACTTTAAATCATGTCATCCGACTAAACAAAAGTTAGCTTCATTTTATTCCTATGTTTTCTGTGCTCTTCAAGTTTGCTCCTCCAAACTAGCCTTTGATGAAGAACTAAATTATTTAAAAGCAATAGCTATTCACAGGGGCTTTTCACCCAACATTATTAATCAAGCAGTTAAAAAAGGTTCATCTCAACACACTAAAAGCCACACTCTTATTTTAGGAGATTATAAAAATTCTGTTGTCATTCCCTTCTTTCCATCAATTAGCTATAAAGTTGCACATATTTTGCAGAAATTTAACTTTCGGGTTGTTTATTCTCCCATCAATAAAATTCCAACTTCTATACTCAAGGACCCCATTCCGGATATGAATTCCTGGGGTATTTATAGGATTCCTTGCCAGTGTGGTTTAATTTACATTGGCCAAACTAAGAGAGCCTTAAAATTTCGCGTCAAAGAACATGAGGCATATGTTAGAAAAAAGGAAACACAGAAGTCTTCTGTTGCTCAACATTGTTGGTCCGAAAATCACACTTTCAATTTTTCTGCTGCCAAAATTATTCAAAAAACATCTTCCATTGGAGAACTGGATTTTCTAGAGGCATTTCACATTCATAAAAATCTTTCTGTTCTAGTTAACGATCCTAATTCCAATCCAAATTTGCCTTCGGCTTTTAGAGAAATTATGTTTTAGTTCTGGTTTCGCCGATGATGGTTCGGTAAAACCATCGAAACTAGTCCTGTGAAAATTTTGTGAATATAACGCTGATTTTTGTTGTTTGACTTCTGAATTAGTATTTATTCGGCGTGTTATTGTGTCTTAAGTCTTATTTTGTTTTCTTTAATTTCATGGGGAATCCAACTATCAAGTTCTTTTTTTAGTTTTCCATGTGCTTGACAGAAAACTACTGAATAGGGTACATTATTTCTTTAAAATTATCCTAATATTTTCAAAGAGCTCAAACTACATGTTGTAATTTATCATTGTCGATGATTGAGTGTTTGATCCATCCTGCTCAACTTCAGAGATCACATGAGAAGAAAGTTTCAAGTTCAATTGACAGAAAATGTTTTGCTCTTTCAAATCAACCTTTCTTTTTCCGAAAACCACTACATTGGGAATTTTTCTAACCATCGTTCTTTGGCTCTCTAATTAATCGAAATTTAAATTGTTTTTGCTCCAATGGGTTAGCTACAAATATTGTGTTCCTACTTTAAGGTACTTCGTTATTCTGTGGTCAAGTTCAAACTCGTAAAGGAAAAGTACCCATTTGTGTCTTATTTCCACGTTTCGTTCATCCAAACGCAGAACCCTAACAATTCCGCCAAGATATGCAAAGATATTTAAGCTTAAAAGTCAAATACACTTCTAACATATGGCAGTATGTTCATCGCTCGTATCATCATCAAATTCGCTATTTCATGTAAAACAACTTAACATTACATCGAATTTAAAAAAAAAAATGTGGATGACTAAGAGTTTAATTTAATAAATTTGTTTATATCCATAGTTATCTTAATATAAAGTGTTTTTTTTTTTTTTTTTTTTTTTTTTTTTTTAAATTTCAGGCAGTCTATACTCCTACGATCATGTTCAATAAATTGCTTTCCTTTTGGTATGAAACAAAGTACATTTAATATTTGTAAACATGTTTTTATTAATTTATTTTCATTTTACAACATAAAAATTAATATACGACATCTGAAAATACTATAAAGAAAGTTTCCCAAACTCCATACGTCTTGCCCAATAGCCGAACCGTTAAACATAAGTAATTTGTTCCACGCTAGGTATTCCCTAGTTCGTACAGGAGGAACAGGCTGTAAGAGGTGTTTGCTGGTTTTTCTTATGTAAATCCAGGTACTTTTTCCTATGAACGAAATATTTTTCAACTAAAACAATAGACTTCATTCGATATGTCTATACAAATAAATAATCAAAATTAAGATCTAAACTATACTTTGTAATATTCAAATGAGTTTGCCTACACTGAAGATTCGTTTAATTTCAAATAATTAATTTGATTTATAGAGGCAATTATAATCAATATGGATCAAATTAAAAATTGGGTTAAACGAAATATTAACGAATCAGTTTTATTTGTCCTCCGAAACACGGAGATTAAAATGATGGTATCTTTTACGCTGTTTAACTAGTACTTTAATCCAAACACCGAAAGCAATGAATCTTGCTATCATCAATAGCCATCATTTCTGAACCCTTATTTTGTGATCGCTGTATTTCTGATTTTGGTAAATGAAATTAGACAAAGAACGAAATCGGTTTCTTATTTATAATTTTATTCCTGCATTTGATAAATGTTAGAGCTAGCTTAGATCTTATGTGTGGCATATTAGGCCTAGGAGGTTATGATATGTGTCTTAGGAAGCAAAATATTTCTCCGGTATAAATTGCACCATCACTTTTCCCCATTGAATAATTTATATGGTATTTGCACGTTAGATGCATAAGTAACACACAGAGAATTCTCAGATACACATAAAAAAGTACATGTTAATTCTAATACTCAGCAACAATTATGGCATTCACGTTGCTAAGAGAGTAGAACACTGAATTTGTCTAATTTCGGATTTAGGAATCTTAATATAATTTAAATTACTTATTAATTCTTTAACCACACTATCGTTTTAGTTGCAAACAAAATTCCCGCAAAATAATATGAAAAATATCTCATGTGGACACTACAAAACTTCCTTGTGTATGAACCATTAAATTGTACACTATTTTTGCAAACCTTCATTTGGAGTTTTCATTGAATTATTCTGATTTATTCAGGAAATGAGACTTGAGACAAATTATCGCTTTTATCTTGGCCGAGAAGTCTGTTGCTTAGATAAAGACTGGTGCGAAAATCATAACTGGCTTGATGGTTAAAAATATCATTTTTTTTACACAGGAGCAATGTACATGTTTGCTTAAAACTTGTGAAACACTATGAGTGATAAGCACAGCCCACAATTTTCATATACTCAGTAGAAATTTCAGATAATAAAGAAAGAAAACAAAGTGAGAGACTGTTTTATTCAAGCAGGCGGCGAGAAAAAACAATGATTACTTTCTTCGGTTACATTTATAGTAGGAAACTAGCAATATATCTGAATTCCCTTTTCCGCCAGCTTAACCCTCTCGCTGCGTATCCCGCGATTTCCACAGGCAACGTAAAATTAGCAAAATTTGCGCAACCCGCGATTTCCGCGGGGATGAATTTTTGCTATGCCTTTCCCTATGGGTAGCCCGCTCTTTTCCCATTCAAGGTTTCCTTTTGGCTTTTCTGCGATGTTTAATTATTTATTTAGATGTGGGCTAACAGATGCATTTAGTTGTCCACATTTCTGCCAAATATACAAGAATACGTAATGTAGCATTTTGCGGGCGTTTTTCAGAGCTCAAAGATGTCTGGCAGGAAGCGTTTCACGAGTGATATAATTTATATTCCTGACGACATTTCAGACACTGATAGTAGTTCTGACTTTGATTTCAAGTATATTGAAGAAAGTTGTAGGGAAATTGATGTGAATTTCTCGGATTCCTCTGAAGATAGTGATGAAGCTGAAAATTCAGTTTCTATTGAAAACGTTCGACAATGGGGCAAAACTGATATGCAAAATATTACATTATGCAAATATTTTCATTAGTATATGTTTTACCTTTATATTTTATAAAATAAATCAAAATTTAAGCAATATTAATTTTCAAAATTTTCCTTTTATATCATTATTCTTCAACTTCAGTATTCTGACAACCTTTTTCTATGATGTAATTCTATATTGAAAATAAACTATTTTACAAAAAGGTTTTGTGTATTTTAACTCTAAAATATATGCAGATTTGAAATATATAATAAAAAATACACAGAAAAAAAGTACGCAGTGAGAGGGTTAATGGCACTAAGAGTCTCCTCGCCCCGCAGAACCAGGCACGGAGATTTCAACCCCTGCCTTTAGACTTTGGAGAGGAGGACGCATCGCGTTTGCGACACCGATCGTTCTCTATCATTTGCTACCTACAAGTCGCTCGAGCAAACCCGCTACAGAGGTACATCACCCAACAAACCCGGGACGCTACCCCTGTGTTACTACAGCTTTCTGGTCTAGGACGTGCCAGACCCACGGGCCGGCCAGTAAGTGACCTTTCCTTGGCCTCCAGAACCTTTAGGTTTCTTAATTTCTATAATGCGGGGCCGAGACTGAATAGGTACAGATCCTAGCCAGTAGCTTTGTAAAGTTCTCTACGCAGGCACCTGGGGTTTATAGTAGAAAAGTTCTTTGTATTAATCCTCAGCAGCGATTGGGGTAAAAATTTCGCAGTGCAGAGAAATTGCCGAGAAAGAGTAATGTAACATGCTGCAGAGTGACGCAGCAAAGCGTATCCTATTAAACGGGGATACATTAAATTAAATGTCTGCATTCGAAGGTGTATTGCCAATTGATTCGAATTAAGTTTAATGGTTATTTTTCATGTTTTGTAATTTAGAGACATTAAATCTCATTGAAATTTAGAATCTTTCTATGGATTCAGCAAGAATGCTCTTGTAAAATATTTTTAATATATTTAATGTTCAGAAATTTTTCTTTAAATTTTACATTTTAAGACTTTTGCTTTCCACATTTCGCCCTAACTTTAATAGGTTTTCCACTTCTCAAAATCTCTCTTTTCAGTATTTTTTCAATTTAAAATTAATATTTTCATTTCCTAGGAGGAAGTCAAATTGAATTTAATTATTAATATATATATATATGGCTTACGCAACGCTTATGACGCAGCTGATTCGGAACCTAAACTCAAAATTTCGAGCATTGAAAGCTTTTTGACCTAAACCAAAACCTTCCTCTTGGCGATAAATAGGCCAGTTTTGCGGGTTTTGGCTAGCTTCCAATGCCGAATTCGAACAACCAACGAAAAACTTTTCATTTGCAAATCTTGGAGATATAAAAGTTAATGGTTATATTTTTTATTATGAAACGCGAATAAATTTATACTTGAGTTCAGGTAAAATAATGTTTATGCTACCTTACACTTCTTAATTTATCATGAAAGGGGCAATTTTCATTTAACAGAAATAAATGTGATAATGCTGTTATAATCAAAAACACTCTTTTGTTACACACATATATAGCTTTATTTATGTCTACTATTATTGTTATATATTTTTAATAACCACTTTCGTAATTACTCTCACTTACATACTAAAGGATTAAGGAAAAAATGATGAAATATTAAATAATCGTAACTTAGAATATAAGTTATTTAAAAATATAGTTTAAAAAACTAAAAATAATTAAGGCTATGATTAATTATGCATATTTAGTCTTAAGAGAAAAAATTGTATTATCTTCTGGTTTTCAGGAAATGATAAAATATTTAAACTTTAGAAAAATACAAAGAATACAGATTTTTTTTTAAAAAAAAGAAGAAAAGTATATTAATTATTAAGCTTGTTTTTCTGCACAAATCAATATGTAACACAAATGCATCATAATAATGTTTTCACAACTGTTGCAAAATGGTTGAATTCTCTGAACATTTAGGCGTCGTTAAGATGTCGTGATACGATGCTTTCACAACCAAAATATAACTAGACCGTCAATCTCGGAACGCCTGCTATTGTTAGCTGGGCGAGTTCAATATACGCAGGTGAGAGGAATAGAAAGGAAAGGTTCCGGAATAGTTACCAACGGAAATAATTAGATCGTGGAATGGCTTTCAGTGGGTAATAGGGAAAAAAGGGATATGCTCGCTGGCTTATTCCCGAACCGTGGAAGGAATTTCACTGCTTATGTTTATGCTCCATGTTTTATTGAACATTTTGTTTAAAGACAGATTAATTTTTATCAATTTATGAAACAAAAACAATATTTCGTAGAGAAATACGTGTTTGCAATGTAAAATTATATGCTTATTTAAAATTTGCTTAAAGGCATAACGTTTTGGCGAAATTACACAATTTTGTTTATTCCAACGAAATTTAATATTTATTATAACTTTTATTACGGTAAAGTAACAGAGTATTACATGAAGTTACAATACGTAACTGTAAAGTTTTTATTTACTTAAGGTATTGTAGAAAATTGTAATTGTAAAAAAAAAAAAAAAAGGCGGACTATCAATAAGAATAATAAATAATACACTTACTAATGAAACGCTAGCTACCCTCACAAAGCAGGAGCCCATTCATAGTAGGCGCTCAATCCCGGAACGACTCAAATTCCCTATACTCAAAATCAATTTCCTTTCTCCCCTTAGCTCATCCCTACTTTCATGTACCATACCTATAAATCTTGGACTCTTCCAGCAAACAATAGAATTCGTTCCGGGATTGAGCGCCTACTCCAAAATATAACGTCAGAAAGACGCAATAACGACGTCTATTCAACAAAAACCTCATCTGCAAAGATGAAATAAAGACGTCTTTGCAACGTGTTGCAAAACAGTGGAGTTTCGCGGACATCTGGGCGTCTTAAAGACGACATATTGCAATGTTTTTGCAACGACATCTGCGACCAGTTTGCAACGTCGTAACGACGTTGCCGTGCTACTTGGTCTCTTACATATTTAGAATAAAAGTAAAGTGTGTTAAAAACTAAATCTTGTTTCCATGCTGAACCCTTCAATGAGAAATTTATTTCCCAGCAGGATTTCGATAAAATATCTACAAAAGTCAATTACATGTGTTTGCTTATCTGCAGGTACAGAAATATTGATTTTTTTAGAATAATAAAGAAATAACCAACTTAAAAAAGATGAATTAAAAGACTATTACTAAATTAAATTATTAAACTAATTTACATATTTTTACTACGCAAGCAGAATTCTTCCTCTTCAGTATCGATCTACTACGTTCTGTTAATTCTGTTCTATATTAAGTATAGAAGAATCTAACATAAGATATAACAATGGGTACTAACAAATATCATCACTGTGTATTTGAAAATTTTTATGTTAATACCTACATTGAACGTGAATATATGCAAACATAAGTAAACATTTTCTAGCAAGAGTATTCAAGGTGAACATACATCATTATAATCAGATAATATATAATATAACTGTTGCGTTGTGGAAAAACATTGCAATTAAAACCCATTCTATGACTCAGGTTCAGTGGAAAATTAATTAAAATACAAGATAAATAAAGTTAAACTAACGTTTATTGAAGACATTAAAGGTTTACAGTTACAATTTGTTCAACTTGGATGCTGCCGGTCATCAACGTTAACATTTTTGGCTGACATACCAAAATAAACAGACACATACCTTATAATGATTTAACATTCTAAAATTATGGGAGAGGGCCCTTAGATAATACACTTCTTACATTAAAATTGTTCATACTGCAGTTATAGGGTGCAAAACCGGGAAGGAAAATCTGTAAAACAAAAGAACAAATCGTCAGCCACTGCGCAGCCACTTTAATAACTGGCGCGCTTTTGTAAAAATTGGCGAAATATGATGATCGGAAGGATGCCAAGCACAGCAACCCAAGCAGAGAAATCTTCACGGGAAGGGGTTTCCCGACTACCAGAAGAAGCCAACTATAGAGGTTCAATCCTTCGGCCTTCAAGGCCAATCTGCTGATGGAAAAGGGGGGACTAGCCTCCTCTCAAGCCGCAACTCCAACATTGCGAGCTTCCTATCCAACGACTTTTCACTCTCATAAATAAACTCTCCGTAGAACCTTTCCCCGCTAGAGATGCTACAACAACCGGGGTCCAGTTTATGCAAAATACTGCACGTGGCGCCGTCATCAGAGCATGTGGTGGAAACATCATACATGAGTTCAAACGCTTGGGCGAAAGAATTTCAGGGTGCAGTAATCCCCAGATAGGTGATTTCCAGAATGAATTCCAAGCCAACGGTTTGGATGAGAAATTTTTGCAGAACCAGTGAATAGTTATTCAACACAATAAACGAATTTAGGACATTAAAAATTAAACTATTACATAATAATTAAATTCATTAAAAATGTCATCACAATATAAATTGTTTCTTCAGCAGAAAATTAATTATACACACTCATTATCCAGATTGATTTTCAATTACATTTGATTTACCCTACCACCAGTCAGAAAATATGTTTTTGATAACTTTAATATCAAGAGGGGTAAAAATTAAGTTCAATTAAAAATTAATTCACACATCAAAAGTGCAGCAACAAAGATTTAAAATAATTAAAGTTACAAGTTAAACAACCTTAGGGCTCAAAACAAAAGTACAAAAACCAAGTAAACTTAAGTCCCTAAACTCTAATTAAAAATTAAACAACTCCAACACAAGGAAACTTTTAAGCAACCAGACCTAAATTTAAAGTTTACAAAAGTTACAGTTTAAACCTACAACCAACTTTAAATAACAAAAGCAAAAATTAATAACTTCAATTACTGATCAAAAATGAATTAAGTAAGCAAAATTGAAAGCTTGAAAATAATAACAATTAATACATAACAATTCTACGTGCTATGCCATCAGCATTGCTACTACGCCTTTTTTCTATTTTTTCGACCACATGTATATATGTGATGAAAATTTAGTTCGTTGGAGGTAATTTGATATTACATGTGCTCTTGAGTAGGGAAGACACTAATTATTTTGCACTCCCGAGTGGATTAATCTTAGATCACTGAATTGTCGATTACGTAGTAGCAGATGACGGGAAGATTTGAAGAATTAAAAATCACTCTATAATCCAAACATATCTTTATTACTTGTTGATTACTATGTGGCATATAATATCACAATGGGATTGATCTGCTTCCCGCAATTTTGATTATGACGTATTACATTTCTAACAATGAATAGAAGGAGGAGAGGTCGCTTAACTAGCAAGGGTAGGCAGCAACAGAGGAGACGTAGTTCATTGAGGTAGTATTTATAAGCTTGGAAATTCTTAGTTTTATATCTAGATGGTAATTGGACAAAAGTTGACAGCAATGCGGATACTACCGAATAACTGCAGATGCCTTGAAGGGGTTATGGTTTAATTGAAAACTAGTAATTGAAGGAATATTGCCAGTTGGTTCCAATTAGTTTCAATTTGATAATAAATTTTCTTTTTATTTTGTTATTTACACATATATAAGCTTTTGAAGCCATCTAATCCAAATTTACAATCGGTTTTCGAAACAAGAATCCTTTATTCTGTCCGTACGTACAGAGGTCACGCAAAACAATCACAAAAATGGATTCGGGGATGGCCAAAATATATATTTCTACTGCTATATGATATCCGAAAGTTTTCGCAATTACAGTACTCCAGTTACTTCGTATAAGAAAGTAAAAAGTATTTTTGTTTAAACTTTTTCTTTTTCTTTTCTGTACTCAAAGTGATTCAATTTTAACGTCTTTCTTTATCTTTTAACTGAAAGATACTTAGTTGTCTTTTTAAAGGACAACTAATTCGAAATTAATATTAATTATGCTATTTTAACACTTTCATATAGTATTAGAAATGAATAATTAAGACCTGAATTAAATGAATTTATGTAATTTTGTAGGTCTGCAAAAACATTTCAACAATGATTTTCTTTTAAAATAATGTTCTCACTCTAAATTAGAAATAAACTAAAGTAAGTTCGCTTTAAATTAAACAGAGTTTATGACACCAGCAATTCGTTCGTGATCAGTTGCATTTGAAATAAAGATAATTAAAAATGCGGTTATCCTTAAAATAATTTGATAACCACCCAGAACAATGTAATTAGTAAATTTAACAAAAATACTTTAAATGATTTTCATGAGTTATTACGTCACATATTAGACATTAAAATGTTAAAACTCATTACATTAATGGAATAAAAGCAATTACCAAGCAACATTTTGTTCAGAAATTAGAGATAACTTGATAAAAATGGCGGAGTATTCATTCATTACCGCTTCTCAAAAGCAAACGTTTCCTGACCTGATATTGTAAGTACACTGTGAAAAGATATACAAGATATAGATAGATATACTTATGTTTGATTTGGCATTTAGATTAAAACACATTTATGATTCATGATTCTAAAGACTTAAATGGATTCCTACTATTTGATTGTTCACGGAACCTCATGAATTATTTACGCTTTGAGATTTCAAAACAATTGTTTTAAAATGCACCCGCATTCAATTGTTTCTTTTATTATCCTCATCTCCGAAATGCTAGGTGGGTATTGTAGTCCTTTAACAATAATTCCTTAGAAATATTTATGGAATATCTGTATTCGTTTCAAACATAATCTCAAAAATTAAAAAAAAATATCATTTTATATAAACAGGAGCTATATTTATGTTCTGTGTTTCCCAAATGCGTACTTAGATAAACGTAGGAATATATGAATATTTTATAATGGCAGATGCTGACAAATGTTTACGTAGTATGCAGGGTTTACATACAGTGTGATAATAGTATGAGATACGAATAACATAATAATTCAATATAACTCGCCTTATGTAGCTCATTATCCACTATATATATATAGCATTAAAAATTCAACAGACCCATTGTATTTGCCTTATTTATTCACAATAATGTTTTAGTTACATATGCTGAGAACTTTCTACAAAATAACCAGCATTCTGTATAATAACATTAAACCGCGAAAGATATTCAAAATATTATAAAACGTTAAATGGAAAACATACATTTGATTTATTTAAATAATGTTTGCTGGTTAATATATAAACCGAAAGCTGAAGCTGGTGTTTTTATTCTAAAGTTTGTCGGAAGGTATTTATAAAATACTGAATATTCAGATATAACCAAAATGGGATTAAAAATGTAAATTAGTTTATTTGTAGGTGTTTTCTTATAATAAAATAATAACACTTATAAAATTAAACTTAAAACATATTTCTGTTTAATTCTTAACATATTAAATTAATTCATTTTAAGGCTTCCACTGATTCTTTTTATGATGCTACAAGGACAGCGAATTTTAATATACTGTTATAGTTTTTGAATGAAGGGCACCAACATTGTTATGTTTTTTTTTTTTTTTTTATTTTTACCTTCTAAATTTTCCTTCTTTACCAAAGGTATCCTACGATTGAACATAACAACAGAATACTCTTTCCTACCATAACATTCCAGTATCAATAACCTGTTCTAATTGCGTTGTGTTTATTTCGGAAAAACCCCAAAATCCATTTGAGTAAAGACTGGTAAAAATCATGAGCACACAAAATAGATTTAACCATTGAATAATCTAGAAAAACTTATTTATTTATTTAACTCTTATTGCAATTAATATATATATATCTATTTACTTGGAAAATCAAAATATATTCAACACTGCAGTACTATTGTTTTACTAATCAAACTATTACTGAGTAATTATTACTTAACATCAGTCTTTAGAATTTCTATTATAGTTACTATAGCAATCATGTAAACATACCAAAAATAAACTATGAATTAATTAACAGTAATTAATGAACAGTACCCTCCCCGGGGAGAAAAAAAAATATAAATTTTAACAAGTTACACCTTCTACTTCACACAGAATAATCAATACAGAAGACATATTATTGCACTCAATACCATTCAACAAAAATAAAATAGTTATTGCACATAATAATTTTCATTTTTTTTTCATTTGTTTATTAAAGTAGTGATTAACCGGATAAATGTTAGGTAATTACACTATTACGATCCTACCAAAAGTTAATCCCTGAGAGTAGCAGAGAGGCTCAAACAAGATATTACAAATCAATCCTCACCAAGCAGGCACTCCAAAGTTGAATTACATAATTACAAGAAGAACTTATTTTTCCTTTACAACTAAGTTAAGTTACAATAATAAAAAAAAATTAAATCCTTCGTCAATTTAATACTTTACTTAATCGACACAAAAAAATGTTTTCTATATAGTTAGGTTAACTTGGTCTACTAAAAAAAATTTAATGCTCAACTCATCAATTAATTCAATTATTTAACTGCTGAATTCATTAAACTTTATCTAACCGGGAAAGAAAACATAAAAAAATAACTTATCTGGGATAAGCAGTTGCTGAACAGCAGGCAAATCTAACCATCCGAAACAAAATTGTCCCTGGAAGTTCAGGAGTAAAGCCGGCAGCGGGTAACAGGTTAAGAAAGTTCGTCGATTATATGGAGGTTATCACGGGAGCCGAAGAGGTTTTCTAAATTTAATCAGGATGAACAAGGAAGATCCCATCTTGGATGAAAATTTGAAATACAGTCCAGGACTTGGAGACGACAGCTGTCAGCAAGGAGAAAAATTTCAGCTCAGGAATCATTCGGTGGAATAGGCGAGTCGACTTCTAAGTTCAAAGAAGAATGCGGGTGTTGGATGAAGCCAAAAAAAAACCAATGAAGCATTTCTATGGTAGAGACAGTAGAGACATCTGATGAAGCCAAAAAAAAACTAATGAAGCATTTCTATGGTAGAGACAGTAGAGATATCTTTCTAGAAGACGATTTTCAGCATTTAATTTCTTGAGAACTTTAATGTAAACTCATACACAAAAAAAATATATATATTATTTGCTACGATGACCTAGGTATAGACAGATACCGTAAACCAGGACCCGCGCTCAAAGCGCAGAGGCACGAGGCCGTAACCAATTCGGTTAAGAAAAGCATTTTCTCGCCAGAATCTGCTGCCGATGCGCGCAGCGCCGAAAGGAATTCAAAAGAAAGCAGAATACGTGTCAAAAAGTGTGCTCGTCCCCCAAAGCAACCCGTTAAAAGGGAGGACGCCGGACTGCCAAGTTGGCACAACCCACTCTTCGCCGAAAGTTAAAATAGTTGTAACAACAACATACCCTCATGTTATCAAACTCGCCAAATCCACTACTTTGAAACCTCAACGGAAATTCTATGTCGCCAAACCCTCGCCAAATAAACACCACCTGTGACAGGGGAAAATTAGGAATTTCAACAACCCTGGAAGGGTTCCCAACGAAAGAACGCTGAAACTCGCAAAAAGTGACATTTCAACCGGAAAGAGGGCATTTCAACCCCCTTTAACTAAATCACAAGCAAACGAGGAAAAATTTACTAATTAGAGCTCATAACTGAAAAGCAATTACAGTTAAAAAAACGAAAGTTGTGCCAAATTAAAGAGCTAATTTTTCTGTAACTAATGATATTAAATACTAAGAAATCAAATTAATTTTTGACATGAAAAACTGAGTTTATTACGTGAAAAAAATCACCTATCCATTGTTTGCGTGTACAAGATTGACGACACAGTTCGCGTAAACTCGGAAAGCCAAAATATATTACACTAGAATTAATAGGCCGAAAAAGAATATAACCGAACATGTGTAGCTCCAATTTTGAATAATTACAAATTAAAATTTTGATTTTTATGAACCACTTAATTAAATTAAATTCGCTACACAACATCCCTCCTATGATCGAGAAAAAAATTTTTGGCGTAGCCAAAAACAGGCAATGGAAAGGACCCACAGACAATGGAAAAGGTTTACATAAGTTACTAAATACGAAGAAAAAGAAATCAGAGTACATAATGGTACCACATGTTAATCACAAAGAAGGATACATATACCTATTTACAATTAATCCTACCATGAGTCATGGTTAGCAAATATAAATCCTACCAAAATTGGTTAGCAAAATCAAATCCTACCATAATTGTATGGTTAGCAAAGATCCATTAGTGAACCGAGTAAGAAGGTCAAGAAGTGTCCCTGGCACACAACAAGCATACATCAAAACAAAATAAATGTGTTGTCAAATAACACGTGACACGCCCTAAAATAAAATGTGAAAAGTAAAATGTAAAATCACGAAACCCCCCAAAGGCAAATCAAGTGAAAAGTGTGTAAAACAAAATATATGTAAATAAACAAACACCACTGAGTATACGATTGTTTAAAGCAAAACAATTCAAGAGCTACTGGCGCTTGACACAAAATGTAAACAAACTAGTTCTTGCAATCACCCATTGAAGTGACAATATCAACTCAAAAGTACACTTAAGGAAAAGTGTACCGTATAAATCCTAAGTTTCCCTAACACACAGAATTTCACTTCCCTAAGAACTGACACCCCACCAATACGAGAGGGCAAACGAGTAAACACCGCGACTGTACAGCGCAGACTAAACTACTAATAAATCCTTGGCATAAGAAAACTAAAACGAGTTGCACTAAGAAGAACAGAAGACAATCACCACGAAGTGTTGGCTGGAAAACTATCTAGTGAAAAATTCTAACCGAAACAAATCCCGACTACCATGGCTAAGGGATTTCAAGAGAGAGAAAAAAAATTGAACTTAAGAAAAAGAGAAAAGCGGGGACCAGCCCAGCAAAACCTCCAAAAAAAACAAACCCGGGCTATTGAGACTAGAAAGTTCCAAGCCAAGACAACTTGATCACAACCTCACATGCCAAAACATGTAAAATCCAAATGCAACACTCGACCAATGATAAGCCAAGAGGAATACACAACTATACTAATTGATTATAAAATTTAGCTACAAGAATACAATTACCAGAAACAAATAATAATTTAACCAAAATTGTATACAAAACACATTATTTCTCAAAATATTTCATTTCACTTTTTCGACACAAAACCATGTGTATTTCTAGGCCTTAGATGGTAAGGTGAATCGTGTGACGAGTTCTTTACATTATCTGTCAAAATTGAGTCATCCTTTTGAAGTGTGGGAAAAATAATTCTCTCTGGTAACTTCGTGAGTCTGTCCACGTGTATCGTCTGAATCCGATCAGGATTTGTAATTGAAGAGATTTTATAGTTGACTTTAGTCACTTTCTCAATAACCCTGAAAGGTCCCTGATTCAATTTAGAGAGTTTTCTAGCCATACCTGGCTGAACTACTGGAGTGTATAAATACACCAAATCTCCCACTTTTATGTCCTTATCATGAGAATTCTTTCCACGTAAATTTTCTTGCTTATCAGCAGCCTCTGTTAAATTCTGATTGTCTAATTTAAAAGCCTTTTGTAATCTCAAAACCAAATCTTTAGAATAATTGTTTGTGTCATCATAAGTTCTAAAATTGGTTTGCAATAATAAATCAAGTGGTAAGCACAAATCCCTGCCATATAAAATATAAGCTGGACATTCCTGAAGAACTTGCACTATGACGACCAGTTCTGTGTGCCAATAAGGCAAAAGGCAGATGTCTATCCCAATCCTCCTGAGTTTGAGAAACTAATTGGCTAAGTGAATTAATTAAAGTGGCATTTAATCTTTCTACTACACCATCAGACTGTGGATGATAACTCGTAGTAGTATGTTTAGTAATCCCCAATTTCTTATAAACTTCCATTATAGCTTGAGAAATAAAATTAGTACCTTTATCTGTAACAATGTGTTGAGGTATACCATGAGTTGAAATAAATTGTTCTAATTTCTCAATTATGGATATGGATGTAGTGTCCTGCAAAGGATAAGCTTCAGGCCATCGTGAAAAATAGTCAGTTACGACCAAAATATATCTGTTGCCTGCCGTAGTAACTGGAAGGGGACCCACTATATCCATCGCAATTCGCTCAATGGGACGGGTAGCCATAGGCATTCTCATAAGGGGAGCCTTATGAGCAGGTCTATGACCCCTCCTCTGGATACAGGAGTGACAGGACGTAATGTAATTGTGCACCTGTTTATGCATACCCTTCCAGAAAAAAGACTTTTGAACCCTATGAAGTGTTCTGTGATAGCCTGAGTGTGCAGCAGTAGGAGAATCATGATGCTCCTTTACAAAAAATATCTGAGAATTAGGTGTAGGAGACTTATTATTCTTAAGATCATTTACAATCTGTTGGCAAGAAGGATCAGTAGCTTGTTCTTTTTTGAATAATTCCAACAATTCAGGAGTAATGGAAGTTTGAATTAACTGTGTAACATATACTGCTCTAGATAAATAGTCTGCTGTTAAATTTAATCTACCTGGTTTGTGAACAATCTTATAATCAAACTGGGATAAACCCATAATCCAACGTGCAATAATAGAAGTGGGATCTTTAAGTTTTAAAACATGAGATAATGAAGCTTGATCAGAATATACTGTAAATGGTTTACCAAGAAGATATTGTCTAAAATGTGCTGTGGCCCAAACAACTGCCAAAATTTCCCTCTCTACAGTACTATAACGTGTTTCAGGACCTTTTAATTTTCTACTAGCATAACAAATTGGATGCTGGAAACCGTTAGAATCTTCTTGACACAAGACAGCACCCAGTGCATAATTAGAAGCATCTGTACACAAGGAAAAAGGTTTAAGAAAATAAGGTAAAGCCAAAATGGGTTCATTCAGAAGTTCAGCTTTTAGAATATCAAAAGCATGCTGAGCTTCATGTGACCAATAAAATGGAACTTTATCTTTAGTGAGCTGAGTTAAAGGAAGTGCCTTTTGGGCAAAATTTGGAATGAACCTTCTGTAAAAGCCAATAAGGCCTAAGATCGCCTAACTTCTTTCCTATTTTTAGGTGCAATAAAACTCTGAATGGTCTTTAAATTTTTATCAAAAGGCTGTATAATACCCTTGGTAACTTTATATCCCAAATACGTAATTTGTTCTTTCAGAAAATGACATTTAGAAGGTTTAAGTTTTAAATTATGCTGTTTTAGTCTATCAAAAACTAACTTCAATTTTTCCAAATGTTCATCAAAAGTTTTAGAAGCAATGACAATATCATCAATGTAAATCCCTATTTTTAATGGTGAAAGATTGGCCAAAACTATAGACATCAACCTTTGAAAGGAACTAGGAGCATTTCGCATGCCAAAAGGTGTTCGTAACCACTCATAGTGCCCAGAAGGAGTCGAGAAACCACTTTTGAAGGTGTCATCAGGATGAATTTTCATCTGGAAAAACCCTGAAGTTAAATCAAGTGTGGAAAAATAATTCGAATCTCCTAACTGTTCTATCAATTCAATCATGGAAGGCAGAGGAAAACTGTCTTCTATCGTTTCCTCATTCAACTTGCGGAAGTCAGTGACTAAACGGTAGGTGTTATCCGCTTTCTTAACAAATAAAACAGGAGCACTGTAAGGGCTGTCACTTTCTTGAATGATGTTGGCTTCAAGCAGCTCTGCCACCTGTCTATCTAATTCATCCCTGAGATGGTAAGGTACTTTGTAAGGCTTTTGCCTAACAGGAATATTATCACGCAAGTTGATGTTGTGTAAGATGGTGTCACACCCTGTTAACTCAGTGACTGAGGCAGCAAAGATGTTACTATACTGATTGAGAAAGTGGGATAAATGTTGTTGTTGCTGCTCAGGTAAATGTGTAAGATCAAATTCACCACCCCAAGACTCGAAATCCTCACCTGTTTCTATGGTGGTATTGTTTACAAGTTCAGAGTTATGTGTGATGACATTCACAGGTTGGGCACTGGCCAATTTCATTCCTTTATTGAGATGTAGTGTATTCGGTGAAAAATTTGCAATTTTGACATAAAATTCGTTAGATGAAGAAGTCTGATTAACTGACCTGGCTATGGAAAATTGACTTTGAGCATGTTCTATTAAAGGTTCAATTAAGACAGTATCGGTAGTAAAATTTTCAGAACGAGCAGTGAGCTTAATGATATTTTCAGACAGAGGTGGTAATTTATGTTTGGTTACAGAGTAACAAAATGACTGAGAAACTGAAGTTGAGAAAACATTACTATTCATAGCACAAGGCTGACTTAGATTCCATTTAAGAATTGCATTTGATCCTAAGAGTTGAGAAGTGGAGAAATCCAAATGCATATTGTTGTCTGCAAGAAATTTAGTTCCTAATAAAGCACCATACTGAGATGAAAGAGGTGTGTCAGTAATTAAAAATTCTGTTTCAAAATATTGTTGTTGAAATTCTATTGTTAAATTCATTTTCTTATTTATTTTTACTTTTTCTGCAGCAATACCCTTTAAATATATGTTATAGGAATCCAATGAGATTTTATTTCCAAAACATTGAATGTATTTAGCTTCTATGATGTTTACAGTTGCCCCCGAGTCCAATAAAAACTTTACTTTATTCCCCAAAATAGATCCCTCAACAATAGGCAAAGACGCCTCACTAGTGGATACTGTAAAAATCGATGGCACCTCCAAAAGGGTTTTAGGAGACGAAACGGAGACTGGTTTCTCCCCACCCTGAATTAGTTTAAATTAAAACTTGGTGCCTGGGGATTCAAAGCATTTGTAGCCACACTTGTAGTATTTGGAGTATCCGAAACAGCTGGTGTGGTGTTATTAGGATGTCTCCTGGCTGTTTGGTTATTTCGAAATCTCTGTTGACCTTGTCTAGAGTGCTGATTAGGCACAATATTCGCAATGCAGTCCCTGCTAACATGCCCTATTCTGTTGCATCTGTAACAACGAGGCTGTATGGGTCTTGAACGACTACCTTGTGATATTAAACTCTGCACCTGTGTTTGGAGAGAGCCCATCATTTTTGTAAGCTGAGTTATATTTTCCTGCTGCATCTTAATAGCTGTAGTGAGCTCTGAGTTGGTTTCTGATGGTGGTGTAACTGACTTCTCGACTGCTGGCTTAGCAGCATTCACTGCTCTAAACTCAGCTGTTGCAAAATCACTACTAGCATGGCTCTTAGCCCACATTTCTTCCTCAATAATTGCATGCTGTTTAGCAGACGCAAAAGTTTTGTGATTCTGTGGCAGCAACAAGCGTCGCAAATGCAACTGCAATCCTTCGATAAACACTGACAGAAGTAAATCCTGCCTCTGTGCTTCTGCTGCAGGGTCACTGCTTCTTTCCACTGGTACAGTTTTGTACGAAAGAGCCTCTATACGTGCTGCAAATTGTCGCAATGACTCGTGTGGTTTCTGAAAAGCCTGAATAAGAGCACGGATGTTAGAGTGCAAATTGTGCACTGAACTGAACCTTTCTTTCAACGCTTTCACGACATAGTCAAGACTGGCTTCTTTCTTTAACCTAGGATTATTCCTAATTAATTCTGCAGCCTCACCTGCCACCTTGACTCTGATCACTGTTAACTTGTCTTCATCTGACCAACCCACATGAGTGGCAATGAGATCAATCCTATCTAAGAAGTCATTCAGACTAATTCCCTTGTCTGCACCTGAGAATAGAGGAACAGAATCCAGAGGATCAGAACCAAAAACTGATAGAGCCATTACTTCTTGACTCTCCTCCAAGTCTATTGCACTATTACTAGCCGCTCTGGCTGCTCGTTTTGACACTTTCTTTGGCATTTAAACTGCGATCAGCAATTGCCAGCACATAAAGTAGGGATGTATCCCAATGTGTGATTAACACGCGTGCCTTTTAACCTTATGTTGCAAACATACAGTTGCAAAAGTGTGAAATAGTAATCCTCAAAATCAATATGTAAACATGCAATACAAAATTTTGCACAAAAAGAAAATACTTAACTAAACAGGTACTGCGTGAAAATGTTTGTGTTGGATACAATAGTTTTAAAGTCCAAATGTGTATCAGTAGTACATATCTGGTATGCAACCTCAAACAATAAGTATAAAATAAGCACAGTAATACGACCACTGTATAGGCCTGTCACTGTAGCTAACTAACGAGTAGGGTTTCAGCAAAAAGCCTAGACATGCGGAAGAAAATTTTCACATAAATATGCAATAGTACACACGACAATCACCAGTCTCAAGTCAAAATTAAGTTCCACTATAAGCGCAGGCCAAAAGTGATGCAAAAATAAACAGCACAACAAAAATTGTTAAGTGCTAAAATTTGGTTCGAAGGGTCACGGCACCAAAAATGTTATAGTTTTTGAATGAATGGCATCAAAATTGTTATGTTTTTTTTTTTTTTTTTGAATTTTTACCTTCTTTACCAAAGGTATCCTACGATTGAACATAACACCAGAATACTCTTTCCTACCATAACATTCCAGTATCAATAACCTGTTCTAATTGCGTTGTGTTTATTTCGGAATAACCCCAAAATCCATTTGAGTAAAGACTGGTAAAAATCATGAGCACACAAAATAGATTTAACCATTGAATGATCTAGAAAAAACTTATTTATTTATTTAACTCTTATTGCAATTAACATATACATATCTATTTGCTTGGAAAATCAAAATATATTCAACACTGCAGTACTATTGTTTTACTAATCAAACTATTACTGAGTAATTATTACTTAACATCAGTCTTTAGAATTTCTATTATAGTTACTATAGCAATCATGTAAACATACCAAAAATAAACTATAAATTAATGAACAGTAATTAATGAACAGTACCCTCCCCGGGGAGAAAAAAAATATAAATTTTAACAAGTTACACCTTCTACTTCACACAGAATAATCAATACAGAAGACATATTATTGCACTCAATACCATTCAACAAAAATAAAATAGTTATTGCACATAATAATTTTCATTTTTTTTTCATTTGTTTATTAAAGTAGTGATTAACCGGATAAATGTTAGGTAATTACGCTATTACGATCCTACCAAAAGTTAATCCCTGAGAGTAGCAGAGAGGCTCAAACAAGATATTACAAATCAATCCTCACCAAGCAGGCACTCCAAAGTTGAATTACATAATTACAAGAAGAACTTATTTTCCTTTACAATTAAGTTAAGTTACAATAATAAAAAAAAATTAAACATTTCGTCAATTTAATACTTTACTTAATCGACACAAAAAAAATGATTTCTATACAGTTAGGTTAACTTGGTCTACTACAAAAAATATTTAATGCTCAACTCATCAATTATTTCAATCATTTAACTGCTGAATTCATTAAACTTTATCTAACCGGGAAAGAAAACATAAAAAAATAACTTATCTGAGATAAGCAGTTGCTGAACAGCAGGCAAATCTAACCATCCGAAACAAAATTGTCCCTGGAAGTTCAGGAGTAAAGCCGGCAGCGGGTAACAGGTTAAGAAAGTTCGTCGATTATATGGAGGTTATCACGGGAGCCGAAGAGGTTTTCTAAATTTAATCAGGATGAACAAGGAAGATCCCATCTTGGATGAAAATTTGAAATACAGTCCAGGACTTGGAGACGACAGCTGTCAGCAAGGAGAAAAATTTCAGCTCAGGAATCATTCGGTGGAATAGGCGAGTCGACTTCTAAGTTCAAAGAAGAATGCGGGTGTTGGATGAAGCCAAAAAAAAACCAATGAAGCATTTCTATGGTAGAGACAGTAGAGACATCTGATGAAGCCAAAAAAAAAAAAAAACTAATGAAGCATTTCTATGGTAATGATAGTAGAGACATATTTCTAGAAGACGATTTTCAGCATTTAATTTCTTGAGAACTTTAATGTAAACTCATACACAAAAAAAATATATATATATATTATTTGCTACGATGACCTAGGTATAGACAGATACCGTAAACCAGGGCTTCGTAAAGCGCAGAGGCACGAGGCCCGTAACCAATTCGGTTAAGAAAAGCATTTTCTCGGCAGAATCTGCTGCCAATGCGCGCAGCGCCGATAGGAATTCAAAAGAAAGCAGAAGACGTGTCAAAAAGTGTGCTCGTCCTCCAAAACAACCCGTTAAAAGGGAGGACGCCGGACTGCCAAGTTGGCACAACCCACTCTTCGCCGAAAGTTAAAATAATTGCGACAACAACATACCCTCATGTTATCAAACTCGCCAAATCCACTACTTTGAAACCTCAACGGAAATTCTATGTCGCCGAACCCTCGCCAAATAAACACCACCTGTGACAGGGGAAAATTAGAAATTTCAACAACCCTGCAAGGGTTCCCAACGAAAGAACGCTGAAACTCGCAAAAAGTGACTTTTCAACCGGAAAGAGGGCATTTCTTCCCCTTTAACTAAATCACAAGCAAACGAAGAAAAATTTACTAATTAAAGCTCATAACTGAAATGCAATTAAAGTTAGGAAAACGAAAGTTGTGCCAAATTAAAGAGCTAATTTTTCTGCAACTAATGATATTAAATACTAAGAAATCGAATTAATTTTTGACATGAAAAACTAAGTTTATTACGTAAAAAAAATCACCTATCCATTGTTTGCGTGTACAAGATTGACGACGCAGTTGGCGTAAACTCGGAAAGCCAAAATATATTACACTAGAATTAATAGGCCAAAAAAGAATATAACCAACATGTGTAGCTCCAATTTTGAATAATTACAAATTAAAATTTTGATTTTTATGAATCACTTAATTTAATTAAATTCGCTACACAACAATACTACACGCATGTGGGAGGTAGACTTTCTACGTGTTCCAGCAAAACCACGTGACGGACGTTCAAGAATATGTCCCTTCAGGTAAGCCTGCTCACATGAAACTGAGAGAGGAATCAAGAAGTCTATTACTATGTCACGGGCTCAGCAGGTGCACATCCCACTGTGCGACCAGCTTAAAAGGGGCGAGAGCACCGATAAATGGAGATTTTTCCGCTAATAGAAATCGGTTCATCTCTTGGAAACCAGTGACCTGGGAGCTGCGTGTAAACAGGAGAGACGGACAGTGTGATAGTGATGTTTCTTTGACAATTTATTGTAAACAGTTTTTCTCTAATTTAGAAATAAAAGATTCCATGCCTTTAGCTTCGGAGTCCTGATCTGATAACTGACAAAAAGTATTATTATGCAGTATTGCAATATATTTGCAGCTTTCTAGAAGCAAATGTTTATGTTACGTAACATAAAGTAGTGTATACCTTTATGTCTTAATTTATTTGCGACATGCACTTATTTGCGACAGCATGCATTTATCCACGAATTCCTATATATTTTATTTACAAGATTTGAAATAAAAGCTTTATGATCAAGGATTTGTATGAAAATTTATTCTAGAATATTAAAAACAGAACAGACATGAATTCCACCTCTCCAGTAGTCTTGGAGTTTTTATTTTTAACTCACTTATGGACACCAGCATTGCAAATATCTTTGTCATATAAATAGATTTTAAGTATCAAAACAAATCAATGATAAGAAGTACGAACTATTTACCTTTAGAAAAATCAACAGATCCCATGTGATATAAAATCTGCTACATTTTGTTACATAGGATGCTCGAAAGATATAAACATATACCTCGCTTCTTTAGAAACGCATTCTAAATGTTTGTTTTCAAT
Source organism: Stegodyphus dumicola (assembly GCF_044657685.1). Classification (NCBI taxonomy): domain Eukaryota; kingdom Metazoa; phylum Arthropoda; class Arachnida; order Araneae; family Eresidae; genus Stegodyphus; species Stegodyphus dumicola. Next base: position 110,438,522 of record NC_140777.1, on the reverse strand, counting down.
TACAATATTTTTTTAAAGTATAAATTTTATGAAAACACTTAGCACGTAACATGAGTAAAATGGCTCTCTATGAATAAATATAATTTTTTGAAAGGTTCCCTTGGGTTGAGTAAATTCTTCATCATAATTCTGAAAAGCGTGTGTTTAACACATCAGAATATAATGCAAATTCTACAAAGTGGAATTATTACTATACGAGTTAGGGTAGGACTTTATGTATCCAGAACCTTTTCATTCACATCGTAAAAGCTGAGTTCAGGCAATTGCTTTGCATTGTTTTGTGCAAATCCGCAAATGAATTCTTATTTAGGGTCTTTATCTAAAGCAAATAATGCTAACAGACAACTCTCTCGAACATTCAGATAAATTTCTTTAACCATTTTAAAGGATGGTAGATTTCCAAATTAAGTAGAAACAAAAGTATTTGCCAAATTATTCGGGATGATGATCAACGAAATTTCCTGTTATGTCGTTCTAATACTGGTGAAGGCTTCAAATGGATAATGTTGTTGCGATCAATGGTTAGGAACAATGTTGTTGCTACATAAAGGCACTTACGAATCAGTTAAGCAGAATTTCCTTCTTCTCCTACTTCTATTTGGTCAGGTCGTAATGTCTCCTATAAGATGTCAAAGACTAGCAAATGACAGACGCTTTTTTCCCTCCGAAGTCCATTTCCATTATTCTATTCTCGAAAGCGTTAGATATTCTCCAATCAGCGAACGAACTGACTTTGATTGACATCTACGAAACTGTAACGGAAGATGGACTTGCCTGGAGTTGATCCATGTTCAATTTCTATCTGTATCTCTGCGGAAGCATTGGTGTAATGTGTAAAATAGGAGCAATCAGACAGTGTCAATAAGACATGACGGCAGCAGAAGCAGGATGGACTTCCAATGAAAGAAAATTCTCCAAAATAATAATTGTTTTTAAAATTAAAAAAAAAACAATATATATATAGAGAGAAATAATGAAAAATATATGTATTTGGAAGAAAAAGGCAGCAAGCGACTGAATTTAGTTTAAAAAACGGCATTTACCTTATTAGTTCGCAAAGAGCTGTGATCAGTGTAAGAAATCCAGGTGTTAAAAATATAATTTCATGAATTATCACAATTTCCCCTGACATTATTTCAGCGTCATTTCAGCGTAGGCATTTACTTTTAAAGAAAATGAATTTCTGAGTATCTCGAGCTGCTATAGTAAATGAAATACGGCATTAACAGTTTTTTTTTTCTTTTGAAACAGACTGCTTCAGAACTAAATTTGATATTCTTTTATGTATTCTTATGCATTAAAAATACGTTAAATTCGTATTTTTCTATTTATAAATTCATCTATTCATATATATATATTCTTTTCTATTTATAAATATTTTTGTAAGCACATCTTTAGCAGTCATTAGATCCTCTGTCGAAGTGCCTCTTTGCAATTCCTTTTTTAAAGGAAATGCACCAGAAGCGCTAAAACGAGCTGTAATGAAATTTTTTAAATGGTGAGACATTGAAATAGGGCCAAAAAGACATAATGGATTCTTAAGCCGGACGTAAATGCTTATTCGTATCAGGAGAATAAGCAGCAATAAATATAAGGCAAAATTTAATTGTTTATAAGGAGAATAACATTTTCTTAAATATAAGTACGGGGAACGAAGAATGGTAGAGAAAGTTAGATTTCATAACTTTTGCAAAACTGAATTCTTTAACTTTGAAAATGTCCACACATGAATATTTGCATCATCTAAAACGTTTTTGTAGTTCCGAAAAAATAAAAACTGGGTAAGGACATCAGTTGACACGGTGGATAATTCCTATTATCTAAATCGGGTTTTGGCAATGTCAAGAAAATCCAGAACTTGATATCTTGCATTATAATCTAATTTATTTTCCATATGAAAATTTGCTGCGCATTCAATTTCTGTTGCACAGAAGGTTGGCTTGCAAAGCTGTATTTCCAACAAAACAAAATCAAAATAATAATTATAAAAAATTCTGAAAGCCTTCAAATTTTATATAGTTGTTTTTTAACGTTTTGTGTATTAGCTTTATTTAATAAATATCATGTATTTTATAACATGTTAACATAACGTTTCATAAGCATCATGCTATCATTTATTTAATAAATATCATTTAAACCTCATAAAACTAAATACAACAGCAATACCACAAAATATTTAAAAACAGCATGTCTTTAGAACTTCCGACAGACAGTCTCGCGCGGCTGGAAATAAAAAAATGCTTTTTTCCCGTGCATTGCTTTCTTTGAAATCGTTGACTTTCGTTAAAGTTATACAAAATATGAAATAGATAACAGAACAAATTCAAAATTCGCGCTTCCAGGTGCCCATGTTCGGGTGGAGGATTAAGTTATTCAAATTTTGATGGTTCTACGTACCGTCGTTTTTCACATTGCGACATTTGATAAAAAATAGGCTGATGCGCTTGCGCTGAAAGGGTTTGCATTTATTGGCTGTAACACGTTGCAAGAAAATAGTGAAACCTTGAACCGTTCTTGCAGTTTCACCGTTCTTGCAGGTGCTGTTAAAAAAACAAGTGAACCATGTTTTGGTTCATCCTCGAATATTGAACCATGAAATGGTGCAACATTGCACTGAAAATTTTTACAGTGTAGAGCTAGAGATTAAAATCCATGGTTTCCCACCATGCTCTTGACAGTACCGAAATTTTACTACACGTCTTAAATATTCTTCTTACTATCTGATGAGATGAGGGCAATATTTCAAAAATTTCAGTCATCTTATTTGGTCCAAATGAAGCATATCTTCTAATGAGCATATCTTCTAATGCACTTTTTACAGCATATCTTCTGATGAGCTCACCATAACCAAAAGACCTCATTTTTAGCTAGCTCTAAGCGTACCTCATAAGATGACTTCAAACCAGCAGTGTTCGATAGTTGTTGAAAGATATTCTTCTGGCAGCTACTTTCAGCTTCAAATCATTAAACACGCAGTTCCTGGCACCTTCTCTGGTATTGGTCGTACATTGATTTATGCAAGCGAGTCTACTCTCATTAATCTTCTTCGAAACACTTGAGACTTGCGAACAGATACCACACTATGTTTTTCCCTTATATTCAACAAAAAACGTAATTTTTCTACCACTTGGAATGGAATTGTCGTTTTTCATCTTCAATAGGTCGTTTTCTTTACTTCATTCATTTTAGCTAGCACTGAATGAAAGTGGATATCGAAGCATGCACGTCATGGATTATAATAGTCGAAAAAGGAAGCTTAGTATCCAGGTCACCGTTATTAGGAGAAAATGAAGATAGTAAGGTGTTGCCATCTCTGGAAAGAAAGAAACTACCATCTGATGGGCAGCATTGCCAATGTTATTAGTTTTCTGCCAAATGTTTTTTGTATCTATTTAACACACAAAACGAAACGAAAGAAGAATTTATCAAGGAAGTCTCTTTCTCCTAGAAATATAATTCTCACGTTATTTGAATCAAAAATGACAAAAAATAATGTTTCGGCTGAGGTATATATCGCTGGATACCGGTAGTTCAGTATGGGTACAGCGAATGGGCTGACTGCCAGACAGGTTTCATGGTTTTCCCTATGTGTAACTTTGAAACCAGCCAATTTCCCTCTAAAATTCCTACAGGAATGCATCCTCCTTTATAAGCAGATAGCCCTTTCCACAGTTGCTTCACCTTAACCAATTATCCATATTAAAGAAGCTTTTATTTTAGGCAAGTGATTTGCATAAATTTTTACGGTACATTGACACATGTCTTTTTCTGCTATAGCGTACGTTTTAAATGAGGATACTTCTTTTAATGCTCATCTAATTTTAAATTATGTCATTATTTTCTACAAACCAGAAAAACATGAAAATGAAGCACAAAAGTGAAAGCAGATATAACATATTCATTATTTAGATTGATTTCAAGGTCCCGAGAAAATAAATATATGTAGTACAAAATAGCCTTTGGAAAGATTTAGTTATACTTAAAAAGGAATAACATTTATTTTAAAATTGTGATTTTTGAATAGAGAAAATAATTTATTTTTTATTTCTAACTATTTTATAAAGAAGAATGACATCATATATAAAAGTAATAAAATTTAAATTAGAAATCGCGTTAGTTTAGCTCTCGAGTCTAAATTCATAGCTATTGAGTTTTCTTAATACATATGTGGTAATTACTACCTTCTACAAAAGACGTCTAAGAAACTACTTAAAAGGAAAGCACGTTAATTTCATTTAAAGTATTTACATTTTTAACAAATAAGTTATATATACTCAATTAACTCTTCTTCGATACATTTTTATTTACGTCTTTATTCGTTTCGTCTTCCGTTTTTTATTTTTTTTTTCCAATCTTGAGTCCAACTAATCTAGTTGCCAACCGACAAAACGGGGGAAAAAACCATTAAAATAATTATATGTTGAGCAACCTGTACGCCATCTGGTATTCAACACTGGCGCTACACATATATATTAGCAATAAAATATGCTGTCATATATTTGTCTTATTAACGTACGCATCACTGATACAGCCGACACCGCTTAATATGATGGCAGTAAATGGGAAATGTTTGCCATTCAGATACTGTTATCAAATTGCAGAAGTCTTATTCGCTTGTGAACGAAAGCATGGAAAATATATCGCTTATTGTAATCAACAATCGGTTAATATGGTAAAAGACCTCCAAGTAAGGGATTAAGTTGCCAAATAGCTTGGTTTGTATTTTAGTCAATCATTATTTAAAACTAGTAAGAAAATCTATCGTAAAGTTTACATTGACATATTCTTTTCCAATGAGAGAGTCATCATAATATTAAGATTAGGAGTAACAATATTGGTCCAATAATTTTAGAAATGTTATAAATAATTCATAAACTTTTACATTTTCATTACTGGTATGCTGTTAAATTTTCTATTTATACGTTTCTAACTATGTAATAGATCAGTTAAATTCCATTGCTATTTTAAAGGATATTTTTTCTCATGGCATAATATTGTTATTCGATTAATGTTATCAAACTAGTCGGGTTAGTTAATGTTATTTAACTAGTAATATTAAAACACTATCATGCACAATCTTGATTACATTGAACTGCGCCTACTTTATTATATTTCACATTCATATATTCTTTGAATTTCATAATTAAAATTTTTTATTAAATTTTAATATTTTTATTTTGCGCCACAGAAAACGAGTTGATCCCCACATATATACCAATAGTTAGTTTACTAATGCGAATGATGTGTAATTAAAAGTGAAATTTCTGACGTTACTTGTATGAATAATTTTATGATTAGTCTATAGAACATTCATTAATTATATAAGCCTTCAGGAAATAGTAAAATAGAAAAGTATTTTTTGATAGATGAGATAAACCTCCAATCTTTAATTAGGTGAATTGCTTGCTTCTGAACTGTTCAGTTTCTGGTTAAGAATTATCATTTTAAATATTACTAGTTAAATAACATTAACTAACTTAAGTAAAATTTTTATGTTAGTGAAGAACTCGTTACTTAAGAAGCATCTATCAGAGAAAATATGAAAAAAATGCTTACCTTTAAGGTTTTAATTATTTTTATCAAATTAATTTGTGCAAAATATTTTATAAGATTTGATTAATCGATTATTGATAAGAAAGCCACGTGGAGGTTATCTAAGAGAGCTGATGTATTGTAAGAAATCGTAATCGAGTTACTTAAGGAAAACAGCTTAATGGTTACTATATACCATTAAGCCATTTAAAACACTTGCAGCTAAGATGCCTGTAATCGCTCGGAACTGACGATTTCTACTTTTGCAGTTTTTCGTTAGTATTCCATGTTTTTGAGCTTTGTGCTTCTCTTTTGGTAAAAAGTTTGTTATTTTACGAATTAGAAATCATTTTATTAAGTAATGCGATTTGAATTCTACTTATTTTATACTATTAGATTTAACTTCTCATTGTGGATTGCATTCTAGTACCTTATTCTGAAAACATGCAGCTTAATAACTCTTTCAGGAGAAAACATATGTGTTTATATGGTGTATGCGATAAACAAATGTGTGAAAATAGTACGAGCGTTAAAAGAAATGGACCGAGTTCTAGAATGCAACTTGAAGAACAAAATAATGTTCATAAGAAAGCTAAATTAGAAACATCTCCGACTTTGCTTGTAAGTATATTTTGCAATGAATTTTTTTGAAATGTGTATTGAATGCTTCTATTAGCTAAGTAGTTGCAGTGTCCTAAATGTTCATGAGTTATTTAATATAGTGTGTTACCGTTGATATTTTAAGTTAACTGCAAATTAAATACATTTTACTACTGTAAATGGGACTTTTGTCGGTAGTAAGTGTTGTAAACGTTTTATAATAATATATTTTAAATTAAATATAGATATATAAGCGAGCACAGTTTTGAATAATTTATTTGATTTGAGTTTTATGTTTTTTTGTATTGTTTTTAGTATTGTTACTAATTTTCAGTTTTGGGTATTTAAGATGATTAATTTAAGATATTATTAATTCTGTAAAATGATTGTTAAAAAAACCCGAGTATTCTTTTCTAAGAAAGTGTAAATGTTTCGTTCTACAAATAATGCGGCTTGATGAAAACAGTTCATTTTTTTTCATTTTAATTCGTAAGAAAGTAATAAACTTATGTTGTTTGTTTTGTTAACAATGCTGAGATTTTTGCATGAACTAAACAGTTACAAAATTAATTTTCGTAAAAGTAAATTGTAAATTCACTGAAATACCCATATTTAGTAAACTGTAAATTTACTAAAATAAATTAGACCTTAAAACATAAATGATGATGAACATTAATGGTTTTCGAAAAATGTAAAAGTAAATGGAAAAGAATACCGTTTAAGAATAGTGAAAATGTATTACAGAGAAACGACTTTCTAAAAAGTTGTCTGTGTCTAACATCGTCGTTTAATCCTCTAATCGTTTAATCATAATCGTTTAATCTTAAATTTAGATATACGCAGTAATATATCCTTTTGCTTTAAATTCATCATTTCCTACTATCATTCCTAATTATTAGGAAACCGTGCTGCTAGCTGCCCTATGATTATTTTCAGTATTACTATTCGAAATTAATTTATTCTCGTCGTCGGAATAGCTTCAAAATCATTTTTAGCCTAATATGCACAGTTAAAGTTGTCTCTTGCGCAAGTCATTATCACTGAGCATTATGTTCGTGCATTATGATCTTTAAAACATTATATGCCCCTGAATTACCGAAATCGAATTCGGAACTTAATTCGCTTATTGAAATCCGAAATGTTGATAATCGTGGCAATTGAATTTTTCCGCAACATTTTAAACAATATTTTTAAAATACAAAATGATTTGAAAAATTGGTATTTCTGTTTAATTTAAAACTTGTGTTACTCTTCAGTTTAATGAATTGTTGTATATATATCAACCAATTAACACGGAAAGATATTTAGAAATGTTTCATTTCCTCAAGCAACGTTCTGTCCCATAAAGAGATCTATTCAGAGGAACACAAATGCGTTAATAAGTTATGTCTTAAGTAGTACAATAATCTGATTTCTAAAAGTTTATTTCTACCTAAGCAATTAATAATCTCATTCACGAACAAAGGAATCCATTAATTAGATTTTTAATATTTCGAGCACGAAACGATCATATCGTGACAGTCTACTATATCGTGACTATCTAAACGATCATATCGTGACAGTCATAAATTTATGTAGATAAATTTAGTAAGCATCTAAAATGCTTTTCAACCCGGAAGTTATGAAAAATCCAAATCATGTGTTGGACACAACTAAGAAAGGAAGAGATTTAAATTAATTTCGTAAAATTTTATTTTTCTTTGTCAATTTCCATTTACCTTTTCATAAATTCGAATAAGGAGTTAGTAGTAATAATTAAATATTTTGAGAATGTTATTTGATTGTTAAGGTTTAAATATCATTAAACTATTTGTTTCTCATTTAGATGTAATTATGATTACATTTGACTTCACAGAAAAGCTTGACAATATATTTTCGTTCACAATATTTACTAGTAGCTGTGTGCTAAGCGGCGTTTAAATTTGATAAAGCAAAAGTACTGCTCTATGCTTATTTTTTGATTGATTGCTCTTGTGTCATAAATTCTTCCTAAAACTTCGTCCTTCAGTAATTAGTGTTAAGCCATTAAGCATGAAAAGTAAAAGGCAGGAAGATTCCTGTGCTAATCTAATCATTTGAATATACTTGCTGTGCCAAACTGATTGATTTTGGATTGATTGAATTTCGCAGAAAGCTGTAACGAAGGAGGCTGAGCCTGTTTTCGCCAGTGAAAACATGATCGATTTGAAGAACAAGTAAGCACTTTCCTGCTGCAATTTTGAGTAATTATGTATCGTACATTTTCCACGTTTCTTCTTTCTACTACAGTAGTTACACTTTAGTTTGTTCCTATCACATTACACCTTCCACACATATGTAGGGGTAAGTTTTCTCATAATTTTAAGTCTTATGTTATATAAGGTTTTTATTTTCTTATGTTTTGAAAATACCTTTCAGATATCGCATTTGCGAGAATAGGCATTTCCATTTACCCATTTTAATTTCAATATTTAAAAATTTAATGCTTAACAAATTTAGTAGTATTTCTGATTTACGAAAGCACCGAAAGTACATTTCATTTACGAAGCAAAGAAGTACATTACATTTAAATCATTTCTAACGAATTTTCAGTGGAACTTTAATATAAATTTTTCGGTTATCTTTTCTCAGCAACACATTTGTTTTGTGGCTGAAACCACGTAAGCCAACTACGAGTCCCGCCCACTCATGAGAGTTCGAGTCTAGGTCGAAGTATCAGTATACAACAGTCTTAATCACTTGGCTATTGGAGGGGGCCTTGGGCACTAAGGAGTTCTGAGGGTTCGTTCTAGAGTTCTTGACTGGAAGAAAGACAGGTTAAAGTGGTCAATAAGTTCATGCTTTAAAGAACTGGTTGCTTAAACACTTCTAAAACACTTAAATATTCAGATAAATATTAACAATCGACCATCTTCACAAGAATTATACCGAAATTATATCAGTCGACCGTTTCTAAAGATTGAATCAAGTATCATTCATTTCTATTTTTATATTCTAAGAAATCAAAACTTTTAAATTATCAGAAAAAAAGAGACCACAGATCTGTGAGTGGAGTGGTATCTAGAAAAACAAGTAACATGGAATTTCAACACAACCGTGTTCTCACGAGTCCTTGCTTGACCTTTATTCTCGAAACCATTGGCTAATATAAATGTACTCCCAAATGTAAATACCTTTTAAATGACAAAACAAAATCGTATTTTTGCATTTTTAAAATTTTAAAGCGTAGACTTTGTAAATATTACGAAATCCAACTTTTATACTTTCCTCTGGTCCCTACACTTATATTTAGGAACATTTTATAGTCTTTTTACTACCATACGAGTAAAATTAACCAAGATATTAAATTTCCAAATTTGAGGTTTCTAATGTCTTGTTATATTTGCATTGAGAAGTCGGCTAGTAAATAATTTAGAATAAATCGAGATTTATTTATTTTATTAACCCTTAAATGTCATTCACTGATATTGTTTTCTGATATACTACTCTGTCTTTATCATTTATTAAATATATAGTATGCCGAAAGAAGTTCCTACAAATAATTTGTGTGCTATTATATTCTCGTTAAGTTTTATTACTTTAGAATCATAATCTGGGAATCGTTTAAAATACAAATATTTTTAATAATTGCAAATGATATTAAGAATTGGCAAACGAGACGTAATGAAGCCTGCCAGATTTTTCTAGATCACAAATTCTGTAAGGTTCTGTGAATAAGATCTTCATTTTGGAAAATTATATTGATCAATATCTATCACAATAATCACCATAGTAATACTTGCCACGTAATCTCTTAATGCTTTTATAAACGATACTTTATTTTTACTTAACTACAAATGCAAACGTTTCGCTCTTCAGTTTATGTACGTGCATTTAATACGATTCTTGATTTTAATATCAAATATCTCAATTTTTGTCGTACGGATATCGGAATTTTTTGAGTTATTTTTATAAAAAGGAAAGTCAATTTCTAAACAAAAGTATATGGACCAGAGAATCGTGTAAGAATTTTAATTTTATATTTTCTATCTTTTTTAAATTAAAAAAATATAAAGACAAGAATGTTTTGGGTCATTTAAAACATTTTTATAACAAAGTATTTGTCTATGATCAGTTTTTGCGAAAATAAAGGAACTATGGATACGTTATATATCATTTTTGTGAGCTGTAGTAGAAATCTGTGCTTGCTTTCTACGTTTATTTTTAAAAATGCTTTGAGAAATTGTGAATTGTAAACATTCCGTTTTCGTATTGCACGCTAAGTTTTTTAATTAAAAATCTGCTGTAGACCCATAATTATCTAAAACATGCCATGTGATTTAATTGCGTGTCTACAGATCACATTTAAAAGACATCGAATGCATAAGTGCATTAATGCACAATTGGAAGGATCATATGCTTAGAGTAAGCGGAAAAGCACACGGGATCATTTTCAGGCTTTTCCCTCTCCTAAAGAATGAAAACCTCACCCTCAGACTGAAAAAGAGGATTTATGAAACTCTAATCCGACCCATTCTCACGTATGCTTCCCCAGCCTGGGCAAACTACAAAGCAAACGAAATTAGCAAACTCAGTGCTTCAAAATAAGGTGCTAAGAATCATCACAAAAGCTCCTTATTATGTTCGGAATAGGACTCTCCACTCCAACGTGAAAATAGATACTATTCAGGACTACCTCAGCAGAATAAACAACAACTTTTTTAATAATATTATCAATGTGAATCCTGGTAATTTCACGGACATTCTTATCTACGAAATCCTGGCTGAAGACAAAAACCTCCGCCCATTTGCCGCCCACCTCTTGAGTTCAGAATTATAAGTTCCAGTTTTCTGGCTTTTCTCCGACGAATGAACAGTTAGTATTCGGGCTATCCTACACAGGTCATGCGAAGTTTCTTTCTCCGGCCCCTGCTTGGCGATTCCATCCAAGATGTAGCAGTACAGGAGCAAAGTGCTTCTTTTTCTCTCTCCAGCACACTTCTACCTCCACGAGAGAAAATTTCTTTCAGGTTTCTACTCTGTCAGGCCCCACATGGGATCACATCAGGAACTGGCAAGAGCAGGACTTTAATTTCCTGCTGAAAGCCAGTATAATCGCAAAGTTCCAAAGTGCATTAATGCAAAATAACCCTCGAAAACAGGATACTGAGCCAAAAATTGGTTAGAAAGTTATGGCTTATGCCTTCATTGAATTTTACACACACATTATATTTGTCTTTTCTTGAGCTGTGGATAAGTAAGCTATAGCATTTATGTATGCAAGTACAAATTATATATTTTACAGTTTTGTAACACTCAGATAATTTATTATTTTTGCGAATGAATTTTATTTTAGCGCTGGATGAGTATATACTGACAATTTTAAAAATTCACAGTACATTTCAGGCAGTAACATATAAACTAGCTGGACTTTTAGAATTATTGCTCAGGTACTAGATTTTAGTACTGATACAATAAAAGAGCAGTCAGATTGTTTGGGTAATTATTTCGTTTATAAAAGCCGAAATTACGATTTTCTTATTGAGCTGCAACATTATTTGTGAGGTAGAAAAATGTGTACATAGTTAAAACTTTGTTTTCTTTATGTCATTAATGATAAAATCAAACTAAATTTTCTCTCTTGCAAATTTCTTACCAGCTAAATTGTTTTAAAATAGAAAATAGCTTTTTAGACATATTTTCAAGCTTTCCCAGGTTATAAATAGAATTGAACTACAATTTGTACTTAAAATGCTCTTCAAAAGCATTAAAGACAACAACACGGCTATAGCATACTGTATTCAAAAATAATTTACTCTGACACTTTTTTTTTTTTTTTTTTTTCAGAATAAAAGTAACGGAAATTTAAACTTTGGAAAAACTGCTGCTTAATTTTCTTTCTTGCTGATATTCCTCTAATAAGCGTTATTAAATATCGCTACCTATAAGGGAAATTACGTTAAGTTACAGGTAAATACACGGCAAACAATCATAGATACGTTAAATGAAAATACAGCCGCTTATGACCAGATGGCTCATTGTTATCTATAGTTTGAATCTTTTCTGTAAAGGATAATAGGTGCCAAATATTCTACAGAAGGATATATACGCCAATGTTGCCTATTCACCATTATTACGTAAATTCTGTTTTTATTTAACGATAAGTTCTTTATGGTATTTGTAATAGCTGATATTCGATGACGCATCAAAAATACGGAACCTGTTATTTTGATTTCTTTAAATGTTCTACAGATTTAAAAACTGTTCCTTATTCTTTTAAAGTCATTTTTATTTACGTTTTTAATATTTTTCTTTCCCCAACATTAGCCAGATGGCCAAGACCACTAAATAATTTAATTTCGAACCCCGGGTAATGTGCTGGCTACATTGGTGTTTTTGTAATTGCCTTATATGCAATGTAGATATGAGCAGTTTATCGTATGAGGTCCTCCTGGAAGGCATTCCTTTTCTTGGAGATCCTTCAGGAAGTCTCTTGTGCTTTGGCAAATACAGATAACCTAATATGTCTTTCAAGTAGTGTAAGGATGGTTTCTTTTTTCTACTTCAACAACCACTTTACACAAAGTACAGCAAAGGCATATATACTGTACGTATTTTATTAGAATATAATACGTTCGTTTCAGGGAATTCTCAGCAACGTTTGATGATTTCGTGTTAATTTGTGCTGCACTTAGCCCCCTGAGGTTGTGAGACGTGCAAGGAAATAAAGCAGAAACAATTCAATACTTTTAAATATGTGTTAGTTTAACAAAATATTTGCAAGAATTCCATTTGCTATATATGATGGAAGATATACAAGGGAAGTGCAAACCCAACAACATAGGATTAAATGTTAGAATTGTAATTGTGATATTATTTGCCTTTTTATTTAAGGGTTCTTGTGGAAATAGACACAAGTGACACTGATTCTGTATGCTATTCTCAGACAGTAACTTCTGGAGATATTTAAAGTTTCATCAATTTGCTGGCAGTGAAAATATGTTATCAGCCAAGCGATGATGTTTTATTGGCGGTGTCTTTGGCAGCTATCAGTTAACCCCCAAATTCCTGCATTTGCCTATAAAATAAATATTGTCAAAAGGCTTTTAAAATGTTTGATTTTATTTTGTTCTTTGAAATAAATTAGTATATATCTAGCATATGCGTAGATTTATTACAGGTTAGGTCAAGTTGAAGAACAGTGGACACCCAATATTTAAAAACAGGTAATATGTGTAAAGTACTACTGCACTATTTATTTAGGTAGAAACAAAGTGGGAAGGCCCACAAGGGATCCGCCAAGTCTCTTGCGTAATGTTTTGCGGTTGGTGCCTTTCGGATTTAAAACGGTACTTACGGAAAATCGCATCGACCATTTTTGCCTATTATTAAAGAAAAGACCCCAAACTACGCGATCTTTCTCCAAAAGTGAAGAAGTCTTCTTCAAGCATGCTGTTTTTTTTTTTTTTTTTTTTTTCCCATTACACTTGCTACATGTAATCAAGGCCATAATTTTCACGAAAATGAAGATATTGGTGATTTCACGAGCTGAAAATTTCCCAAAATTCGGTGAGTAAAAGGTTTCTGATATTTTATTATTATTTGAGGCGATAAAAAGTATTTCGCGAGACTTGTATTTTCTCGCGAAAATAATTGCTTTTATAGTGTATCTCCTTAATAAAAATAATGTAAAATTTTAATGAAAAATTCAATATAAATAAATGGTAATATAATAAATTTGAAAGAAAAATAAGAATATAACTCTTTTCCCTTGTATTTAGTTTTTTTTTTGTTTGTTTGTTTGGAGCCGATTGGCGCCATTTCTTGTGGTCGACGAGATTTTAAGTACCCTTAAAACTTACTTACAGTTCCCGATATTCATGTGAATAAAATGCTTTTGTTACAAAATATTTGGAGATTATATCCATTATTTACTAATTCATTTAAAGGTTTATTAAGGGAAAAGTTTTTGTAAGCTTCATGGAATACAAATATCTCGGTAATAGTGAGTAAATAGGACTTTAGTGTTATTTAGAGCCGGGATTTAACTAATACGAAAATTCGCAAATAAATTCGATTAATGTTACCTAATATTTAAGAATACTCTTGAATAAGAAATTACGTAATTACAATTTGATGAAGAGGCTGTATATTGAAAATATGAATGTAAAGGAAAATTACTGTATCATAAATTGCAGAAAGGTGTAATTTAGACTTTAGTACCTGATTTTTATATCCCCACCAGTGGTCGAACTATTAAGATCGCTGAATACAGGTAGTTCGATTAGCAATCGGATCCAGGCGAGCAGGTAGAGTTGTTATATGGCTGGTTTAAGTCGTCTACCTAAATTTAATCTGAATACGAGTCTGTTTTCTTTACAAATTTTCTCGAAATTTTCAACGCTAAGGTATTCGCGATGGTAATGCAATATTCTGCAAGAATTTTACTTTCAAAAATTTGTTTGATATTTATTTAGAATTACATTTTTTCACATGCTTCCTTAATTAATAATTGTAAAATTCCGATCATCGAAAGATTTAAAAATAACATTTTATTTTATGTGTTGGAAAATTTCTTTTTGCGCCAGAGAACTCAAATACTATCTCGGAGTTTTCTCATTCTTCATTTTCTTATTTCGTCATTCCTTAAAATTAATATTAGCAATGACGGATTAAAACATTTTTAGAGGAAAAAACCCATCACTTTTGGCAACAAATTGCAGGAAACAGAATGGAAAGATTTCTGAAATACCGTAAAAATTTGTTAAATGCATGCCAGGTGGCTCAAATATGATCGGGACTGAATTCTTTCACCAAAACCTTCTTTGTAAATGAAAGGAGTGTGAAATATGTTGCCTTTCAAGATACTTCCCGCCAGAGTTGGTATATTTTGCCAAAATTCTGGAAACATTTTCGTCATCTTTTCCTAGTAGTGATACGGTTGGTATATTTCATAGTAGTCCGTAGCTCAGTTTTTCAGTGAATTCACTCCTGAACGCTGACAGTCATTGCATCTTTATTCTCAAACTGCATGCCATCCCAAGTGAGATTTAAGCCTGGACATGGGAACTCAACTAGTGAACTCGTGTTTCATTGATAGTCACTATGGACGTCTAAAATGTACTCAATTCATTCTTATACCGTCGTAAGAGAGATGCATGTGCTTCACTTTGTTCTTGTCTGTCCCTTTGGAATCCACCGAGCGAAAATCTTGCAATAGTGAAAATAATTTTCCTCGATGGTTTCTACACTAACGGATCTCGCTGAAAACATCTAAAAAAGTTCTTTAATAGCGATGTGCCTATCCATACAAATAAACTCATTCACACGATCAGTATTTGTCGCAGTTCGTTTCATCCACTCGCTCTCCTTCTTTACTGATGCCCTTATTTCACTCAAACACATGGTCATAAGAAGACACATTTTTCTGCACTCATGCTTGGAGTCTGCCAAATTTCAGATGTCAGTATATTCTCTTGAACGATAAGTTTGTGTGTTCTGTGGCGATGTGTTGTTCCATGATCCAAGTCAACCTTTGCTCGCTCATGACTCTCGCAACTGCAAAGACACGACTGAACAAATTCTAGTCTCCGCGGAAGGTAAGGTGGGAATTCTTACTATACCCACATAAAGAAATGCAGTGCTGTGCATGGATAGTAGTTTGTAACAACAATGTTCGATACCAGTGGACACCCATTATTTAAAAACAGGTAATATGTGTAAAGTACTACTGCACTATTTATTTAGGTAGAAACAAAGTGGAAACGCCCACAATGGATCCGCCATGTCTCTTGCATAATGTTTTGCGGCTGGTGCCTTTTGCACTTAAAACGGTACTTTCGGAAAATCGCATCGACCATTTTTGCCTATTATTAAAGAAAAGACCCCAAACTACGCGATCTTTCTCCAAAAGTGGAGAAGTCTTCTTCAAACGTGCTTTTTTTTTTTTTTTTTTTTTTTTTTTTTTTTTTCTTTACGCGTGCTACGTGTAATCAAGGCCATAATTTTCGCGTCTCAATAAATAGTCTCCGAGATAGTATTTGAGTTCTCTGGCGCAAAAAGAAATTTTCCAACACATAAAATAAAATGTTATTTTTAAATCTTTAGATGATTGGAATTTTACAATTATTAATTAAGGAAGCATGTGAAAAAATGTAATTCTAAATAAATATCAAACACATTTTTGAAAGTAAAATTCTTGCAGAATATTGCATTACCATCGCGAATACCTCAGCGTTGAAAATTTCGAGAAAATTTGTTCTATAAAACTGGGAGCAAAAGTTAATTTGTTCCATAAAAATGGGAGTAAAAAGTTATCGTCCGGATTTGCTCTAAAACCGAGAACCAATTATGTAAATCTTGTAAAAATGCATTGTCCGCAGATTTGAATAATTAGAAAATTTATTTTTATATACTTCAATATTTTATGTACGATTAACGTAATTCTTTTGAAAAGGTGCGTGAGTTTGACAATTGAAGATTTTGAAATAGCCCGGCGTCTAGGGCAGGGAAAATGTGGAAACGTCTACTTAGCCCGCGAGAAAAGGAGTCACTTTATAGTAGCTTTGAAAGTAAGTACTAATGATTTCTCTTAAGTAATTTTAGGTGATCATTGCTAAAATTTAAAGAATTTAATTCACGATTATGAAATTATATTTTGATGGAGCTTTGAGCTGCATCTGTAAAGCCTAAATGCAATTGTTTCTCACAAAAGGCACCATAGCAATTGTTTTCCACAGATGTTTCATACTATAGTAAAGGCAAAAGCAACTTCATTGGAAAAAATATTAAGTATTGCAAGAGATCTTAAAAGTAATAACTTTAAAATCTGAAACAATTCCATTTAGGAATTTAAAAGAAAACTAAATTGTACTTTTAACTTATGCGTAACATGAATGGATTCAAGGATTTTAAAAGAAATTGGGAATATCGAAGGTAAAAGACAGTTGTTAATGATATGAGAATTTTGCAAACAAAATATCAATATTTCTGACAAATTACTAATAAATATAAAAAAAATAAAAAACTTGCATCAATCAGTTCTGTATGATCTAGAAAAGTTGGTAGTTACATGTTAACGAAGAAAAGCCAAATTCGATAAAAAAGCGAAAAGTTGTCAGATTTAGCTCCGTAAATAAATTAATCGCTATTGCAAACTTATGGCTTCGTCAAGTTTTAAGAACACCTATAAATCGCAATTTTGTTTTGGGGGAGGGAGTTTATGATTTGATCATGGGTCTAAGAAATTTACCAAAAAGGGATGCTATTAGTTCCTTATTACAGGAGTATATAATACATTGTCGAGTAATCATGAATGTTCAATTTACACGTTCAGGATTCGCATGCTGGAGTTCATAAGGAAAATAACGAGCAGAAATGAGGTTCTTCAAAACTGTGAACAAGAGAAATAGGGGGTAACGTAAGACTTCGTTTGAAAACGTGCTTAGCAAAGTTCATGTGGCGGCAGAATGTTGCAGTTTAAGGTTGGGAAAAAAATTCGAAACTGTTTTAGAAACAATGGCTAAGCATTTTCCCCCTGAAATAAACAGTTTGTATCCAATTAGCCACTTAAGTTAGCAAATCCTTTTCTGTTAACATCTGAGTACTGAAGATTCATAAAGAATACGTATATAGTGAACCGCAAAATCGTTCGATGAAACCCAACTGATTTCCGATAAGTCTACTTTTGCTTTCATGAGCAACACCCAAAATTAACTGAAATTATTTCATTTGCTTCTT
The DNA here is from genome assembly GCF_044657685.1 of Stegodyphus dumicola. NCBI lineage: Eukaryota > Metazoa > Arthropoda > Arachnida > Araneae > Eresidae > Stegodyphus > Stegodyphus dumicola. The sequence goes on along the minus strand of NC_140777.1, from coordinate 110,420,693 downwards.
GCATTTTGAAAAAAAAAGTAAAAAATAAAATTTGGGGCATGCTTTCTGCAGATCAGGGAGCAAAGAATTAGTATTAAAGTTCTGTGATCCTACCTTTAAAAACGTGTGCAGTAATGAACACTATATGGTCAATTAATATGGCTTACAAAACAATAATAGACTGGAATCACAATCTGCGAGAACTTTGTACACATAGCGCTCTAAACTACGATTTCAACTAAATCGGAGGTTCTAACAAAATAGTAGAAATTGGCAAAAGTAACTACATGAAGCTCAAAACGAATGGAGTCGAATATTAATTGTTTTCTTAAATAAAGAGGCATCGGTTTCTTAGGAATTCCGCTAAAATGATTGATGCAACTTTTGCAGGATCTTTATCAATATTCATGGTTCTATTATAGTCAAAGTCTACAGCCGATGGGATATACTGAAGTGATGAAATAAAAATTTCGGTACTTTCTGATTATCCACTCCCCTTGAAAAGTATTTAAATATCGTGCTTTGTTGCCAAAATTTGAAATCGTACTCCAAATGTATAACTGAGGTATGCGAGCGCGTAAGAGACGAGAACGGATTTCTATTATCAAATTCGAAGGTCATTAGCGTTTGCTTATGTCGCAATTTTTTTGTTGTTGTTGTGGGGAATCGTAATGTGTCTGAGATTTGCTGGTTGATGAATGAGGAAGCGTGGCAATTCTTTAGAAATATGGCGTTTTACCAAAGAGTAGAAAGTGCCAAGATTCGAATTCCATAAAATTGTACGTTGTAAGCGATCGATTAGTTTATCTTAATTATGGAAAAGCTCTTAAAGGCTATCTTCCAAAGGAAAAATATGTCTTAATGGACGAATTTCTAAGTGAAATTGCCTCATATCAACATTACACATGGGAAAAACCGCTGTGATTCCCATGCAGCCATCCCATTTACCGGTCCGGGCCGTCCCGTGTTCAGCGACTTTACAAGTCGGCAGTTGGGGGGACTGTTCGTAAGCGAACGAATTTTTTGAATCACAATTTGTGTTAAAAGCTGAGTTTGTGTAATTGCGTAATGTTTTCTAAGTGAAACTACGTGGCTGTATACATGAGAAGAGCAAAAGTGTAAAGAAAAAATGCATAAGAATGTTTGTCTTCAAAATTTAAAACTAATTATGAAAATATTTAAAAATATAATCGGTTTTTTCCACTTGAATTTCAATTCTTTCCATTTACACAATATGAAATAATTTTCCAACTAGAAGCATTATTAGGATCATTAACACCAAGTCGGGCCAAATTCCCTGACTGCTTCTTTGAGCTGCCTTTCCAACTAGAAACAATTAAGATTCAGAAATTATAATTTAGAAATAATATTTAATGATCCAGGATAGGTATAATTTAAAACACAGTATAAGGGATACTTCGCCGGGGGAAAAAGTGGTAATCACATTTGGTTCCGTATTCCTACTGTATTTTCTTTTCGAAGCCTCCTGCATTCAAATTAGTGTTTTACAAGTAAAGTAATTGTAGGTATTATGTGTAACGCGATTCATAACAAAGTTTATTTCATATGTGTAGGAAAAGCGATTTTCGCCTAATTCAATTTTGAACTAACTTTTAAACGTATTTTGATTACAAAATTTTGAAGAAAGAGAGCCATTAAATAATGTTTTATTTTAAAACTGTTTTCGCAAGGGCAGATAGAAGATTGACAGTTACTAATTACCTAAAATACATTATATGATGCGCTACCATCAGAGCTTTCACTCGGAAACTAAGACAAACTCAGGTTTAACTCGGTTTTATTTATATTTTATTTGTTAGGTCAAATTTCTGCAAAGTTTCTCTAATTTTATTTTAAATCCTATAAAGTAAATTTTGTAAATATTTAAAAAAATCTTTACATTTCAGGTCATGTATAAGTCGGAAGTCGAAAGATTAGGTATCGAACATCAAGTAATAAGGGAATGCAAAGTCCATTCTCAGCTAAGGTGAGTAAATTTTAAATGCAGGATAAAATTCTTATTGAGATGATTAAAAAAATTAATTAAATAACGCTTTCCAGAATTTAAAGTTTATAAGTTTTTCATTATTACAGTACAGAGTAAATCAATAGAGATCTCAAACTGAATGGTCGCCGAGTATTGGATTTGTAAGTGGCTGATGGACAACAAATGTTTTTAACAAAATTTAAAAACATTAACAAAGCAAAACGAAATGAAATAAAATCAAAAAAAAAAAAAAACGAAATGAAATAAAATAACAAAGCAAAACGAAATGAAATAAAAAAAAAATTACTTATTCCTATTTATAAAAATCCACAAACAGTAACAAAAGGAAAAATCGAATGTATATTTACTTTCCCTCTGCAATTGGAACATGAGAGACATTTCTATTGATTACATCTTTGTAATTGAAGAGTACTGACATTAAAAAATGCTAAATTTTAGATTGACATTTATTTTAGGTAATTCTCGAGAGATGTTTGAAAATATTTCAGAGATGTCTCCTGCAGGTTTGATTGTTAATACTTATCAGGAGAGAAGCAGATGTAAGGCTCTCTAACTATTCTCCCTACCATCAATCTCCCGAGAGGACTTTCGGTTCTCTAATACTTTTAAGTGCCCTTATCCTGCACAGACACTATAAACCTAAAACCATCCAAACATTCTCAGTGATTCTGGTTCGAGATTTTGACAATACAGCAGCCAGGAGCACTAACCAATGTATCAAAAAGGACGGCAGACTTAATACTATATAATGCATTAATAATCATATAAACAATTTGTTCCCGTATTTTGTGGTAAATCTTATAAGAAAATGGATTCAGCACAAATACTTATTATTAGACAACATACTAACACAGTATATTCTGCTGAAAGTTAGTTTAAAAATTAGATGCTTTCTAACTAGATGGTTTCCCATGAAAAGTCATTTTGGCCACTTTATGTATTTTCGAAAAACGTTTCTCTTTTTATAACTTATAGGTATTTGTCCGTTCTTAGCTAATAATAAAAAGGAGCATTTTATTAAGAAATAATAAATGATGCTCTTTTTAATTCAGTTTCTGACCCGCATTTCTAACACTGCCTGGATTTTGCACAAAATTCGCTTTCACTCAAACACTTGTATGATACAAGCATACGAGGGCTGGCTGCTGTCACGTTTGCGTTTGAAAACATGGAAGGCTTGCGGAAATCCTATCGAATATTAAAACCAGGTATATAAATGAAAGTGCAAAAAATTATTTTTATTTCATTTAGTGTAAATCCTTTATTAGAAGTATAGCGTAACAGGCCCATCAGCGGCCGAGAGGTAAAGTCGCTGAACACTGGTAGTTCGGTTTGAGGTTCGAAACCCGCAAACGGGCTGGCTGCATAGGTGTTTTTGTGGTTTTCCCCATGTGTAACGTGTATACGAGCCAGTTTCCCTTAGAAAGTCCTCCTCGAAGGCATCCCTCCCCTTAGGCAGATTGCCATCGAGGCTTTGCCGTAATTGAATAACATAACCTTACCGTATAACGTAATATATGCAATTTTATGCATCTAAAAACAAATTACAGTATTTCATACCGTTAATCCTTAATTCAAAATATAGCCAAATATAGAGAAGCAACATATATGCAGAAATTTTTGAAAATATTGGAAATGCAAAATACTGTAAAACTTTAAGTGTCATCCTTCAGCAAAATGTTTCATATTTGGAGAAAGAAAAGGAATTTGTCTTTGATGAGTTTACTTTTCTTTAGTCACATGCTCCTTTGCAATTGCTTTCGAAATTCTAAATTATTTTCCTTTGAATAGCCTACCAGTGGCCGAGTGGTAAAGGTAGCTGAACATGGTAGTTTGGACCTGGGTTCGATTTCGCGTGAACGAACTAGCTGCATGAGCATTTTTTCCTCATGTATAACGCGTATACCAGCCTTAGAAAGTACCCCCCTACAAAGACATCCCTCCTCTTAGGCAGAAAATTCTAATGTCATGATCAATTAAACGCAACTTTCCTTTTGAATAAGTGATAATAATAGTTAACGTAAATAATTAGGTAACTGTTTAACATCGGATCTCTGCTTTTAATATTGAAATAGTGAAACAAACCAGTAAAAGCAACCATATTCTTATTAAATGATGAAATAAAAAACACTAAGAGAAGCAACATATAATAATATATTTCTAAAATTTACCTTTCTAATATATTTTCAAAAACATTTAAAATACGAAAGTTTATATTAGCAACCGATAATTATTGTTTGATCCTGGTATACGTAGATGCTTGACTAAAAATCTGATATAAACACAATTTTCACCTTTGAATATTTTATTAAGATCTGTGATATTATTTTAATTGTAGTAAAATTTGTTCCAGTGTTTACCATTTCAAATTATGCAATATTAATCTTTCTTTCACTTAGGCACCCTAATATTTTGCGCCTGTATGGATACTTCTCTGATCAAAGTAGAATATACATAGTTCTGGAATATGCTTCAGAAGGAAATCTTTTCACGAAATTGCAGAAATATAAACGCTTTGATGAAAATACTACAGCTACAGTAAGTTCTTGTTAAAGCTGACTTCGATTAAAATTCCTCCTTGTAGAATAAGAACACAATGAGTGATTGAATTTTTCATCGATTAGCTTAGCCTCCTAAGTAAACCAGCACGGAGAATAATAGCAGTGTAAGTAATTTAATTCGCCATGCTTATCAACCACAGGTTACATGAAGTTATTACAAATTTTAAATTTTTCCCGTACATGTAATGAATTTTTCTCTTTCAAACTCCTCCCATGGAAATGACTTTATCTGATCTTTGCATAAACAATGAATTTTGAACTCATCAAATTTGATTTATACAATGAAATATTTTGACTTTGAAATTTGATGTTTTGTTTGTTAAAAAAACTGAAATTTTCTCAGGTAGTACAAGTTATTAACTGTTACAACACAATTATTAAATAATTTTCTACAGACAGCTGTATGTACCAATATTTGTTATAGGCCATTGCTAATTTTTTTTTCCTTTGAGAACATACAGACTACCCGTGCACCACATATGTACAACACGGGGCTTACAGAAGTAAGTTAACTAGAACATTAAAGGTTACATGTATAAATAAACATTAAAAATTACATGCATAAATAAAGCGAACAAAAGCAGAGAACAGCAGTCTGGACTTCACAAAAACAGATAAGTTCACTGGCCAAGTCGCTCCGAACATTTTCAAATCGTTCTGTAAGCATAATCTAGGGCCATCAAATGTAGGACACGAGAAAATCAAATGTTCCACATCCTGAGGAACTCTTTTTGAACATTCACATAAATTGTTTGATCGTAGATTAAAACGAAACTGATAACTTGCAAATTTACCGTGACCAGACAAAAACTGTGACACTTTAAAATTTAACGAGAGGAAAGACTCTGAATTCAGTCTATGGTTAATAGAAGGAAAGAAGTTTTTGGTGCCTTCCGCATTACAAGATGAAATGTATTCCTCATTCCACATAGCTAAAAGCTTTTTATAATGAAAGGACTTCCAATAACTCTTTGGAATGCTAATGTTGATATCAATGGGTAAATTTAAGGCATCTTTAGCTAAGAAATCAGCTCTTTCATATCCGTAGAAACCATGATGAGCACGCACATAAGCAAAGCAGATATCAATACCTCTAATTCTAAGTGAACTAACAGTTACTAGGGTTTCGATAACTAATTTATCGCAGCTGGTAATACTGTTCAAAAGTTGAAGAGAAGAAAGAGAATCAGAACAAATAAGGTACTTTGAGGATGCTGTCCCATGATCCTGGATCCACTTGACGGCAAGATAAATGCACAGAAGTTCTGCTTGAAAAACTGTACATTCATTCCGTATACGGTGTCTAAGAAAACAAATCTCGGAATTGCCTTCAAAAAGAACAAATGCAAGGCCAACCTTGTTGTTCATCTTGCTGACATCTGTAAAGAAAACCATATGAAAATTTATTTCAGCAGTCTCTTTATAATCGCAGAAATTTATGGGTTCTAAAGAAGCGGGATGAGGAAGATCAGTGAAGGGGACAATTCCATTAATACAGTCTTCCGAAGCATGAGTTGCCAATGACTCAAAAATATTATTCTTATATGCAATTTCAAAATCAATAGGCGGAACTCCTGCAAGAACAAAAGTAGCCTCATAGCTTAAGGTTCAAAAACCACTAATAATACGAAGAAGAATTCTCCGTTGAATCTTTCTTAAATTTCTTTTGTTAACCTTCTTGGCAAGAACATGTCCCCAAGCACGACAGCCGTACGAAATGAAAGGTACAGTACACTGCTTATACATGAGTTTATTAACATCGTAGCTTACTCCAAAAGTATTTTTGGCAATTCGGTGAAAGCCATTAATAATTTTTTCACATTTAGCAGAAAGGAATTCAATGTGCTTTTTCCATGTTAATTTTTGGTCAAGAATGACACCAAGATATTTGACATTTTCTACAAATTCCAACGGAGAATTATCGAGCATCAAAGAAGCAATATTTTGTTCATCAAACGTACTGGGAACAAGCATAACTTTACTTTTTGAAGGATTGAAAGTGAGTTTATGAGAAATCGCCCAACTGGAGACAAAATCTAGAACTTCTTGTGCTCTCAAAAGAATGTTATTCAAAATCCTTCCTTGGAAAATTAATAGTAAGTCGTCTGCAAACACAATTTTTAAACAACCGTTGAGGTGACTTAAAAGATCATTTATGATTTTGTTCCAAAGAGTAGGTCCGGATACAGAGCCTTGAGGACAGCCTTCTTCTAGAGAATAAACCTTTGCTTCGTTCCCAAGCTGAAGCTCAGCAGTCCTCTCGTTCAAGAAGCTTTTAATAAGCCATTAAAAGCTTCTTGAACGAGAGAACGAGAGGCCTTTTAATAAGCCATTGCTAAATTGTCATGGAAATTTCTAAAACTTTTTTTTTGTTTTTTTGTTGTCAAAGTTAGTGCTCCATCCTTATCGAAGTTATTGTCTTATTTGCATATAATTTTCTACAGGCAGCTGTATGTACCAATATTTGTTAAATTGTTAAGGAAATTTCTAAAACATTTTTGTTGTCAAAGCTAGTGCTCCATCCTTATCCTTAAGTTATTGTCCTACTTGCATATAATCGACATGATTGCTTATTTTTAAGAAACAATGTTTTTCTTGCTCTCTTACTAATTTAAAAGCTTAAGTATAATCTATTAAATGCGATCTAACTATGAATATAATAAACATATATTTTTGTTACGTGTGTATATAGCATGTTATTTAATTTTTTGAATTATTTATTGTTTCATGGGCCGAATCGATGGAGTTTCTGGCACAAGTAATGAATTCCGGGAGCGTGTTTTGAGATCTAAGCACCGACATTTTCGCATGTTTGGGTCCTTACTATATCTTAGAAATTGTTTTGGCCGATACATCAGGCTTCTTGCTGATGTATCGGGCAAAACATCGCTAAATTTTAGTTTCTCACCTTTAGAATCGAATTTTTTCTTTAGGCCTTAAATTACCTTTCTTCTCTATTGTTACCTTCTCTATGGCCTTTCTTCTGTATTGCTATGTTGCTTAAATTGCCTTTCTTCTCCATTCTATGGTTCTGTAAAAGAATGAAAATTATATCGGCATATAGTATTAAAATTCACTTTTATAGCAGAAGGTAACGTATTCAAGACTCCTCATTTATCTCCTTAATCCGATGGAAATGCATAAATCGGGCCGTCGGGATTACTCATAAGAATCAGTACGCCTGTTGTTACTGATATATAGACAAACCGCCCTATAAATCTGAATTTCCCATGATTTTATGTTTTTCTGCATATATGTAAATTCATAACTATTTCGATCCTTTGATTAATTGAAGGAGTTAATGAAATTAAGTTAGTGGAATTTAATAACTTTTATGAAAGTTAATGAAAAGACTAACAAAAATACTTGTTCGGTTCGCCATGGACGTGAAAACAAATTGTTGAAAATTATGAAGGTGATATCCGTACCAGAGACTTGCCTGTTGCGTACTTTATGTCGAGTATGACACTAAAGATAAGTGATATATGAATGAGCTGCATTTCTCCTAACCGATATTCATCGGCAGTGTGGTTAACTGAACACGGCCAAGAAACACACAAAAAACTGTTTTCTACCTAACACAGTTCTAATCCATTAAATACAAATAATTATTTGATAGTTGTCTTTAAGAAGTAAAATGCAGAGGAGCTTTTCTATGAACTTAAACATAATTCTTTCTTCTTTCAACTTGCAATTAATATTAAAAAATATGAAAGCTTTCGGATTTTACAATACTCACAAAGTGCGTTTTTTTTTTTTCATTTGCCACAGGCAAAAAATTTCGAGAGCATTTAGCCTAACGCCCCTTTGCGCTAAAATATTTAAATGCAGCATAACTTTAGAGTTTTCTATAGACAGTCTCGCACATTCGAGATACAAATATTTTATTTCGCATAATGGGTTACCACTTCTTGCTTTGAAACCTTTAAATTTCTTAATCGAAAATCCATTAATGTTTTAAAAACATGAAATAGATAGTAACACAAATTCGAAACTCCCAATTCAGGCTTCTTGTGCCCATGTTTGGGTGAAGGGCAATGTTTTTCATTAGTTGAGAGATTCTAGGAACAAGTGGTTTTCCACAGTGCGAGAAACTTGCATACTATCATGCACACTATTGTTTAATTGCGTTAAATATAATACAGGTGATAGAGTTTGGTGGTAACAATTTGAAAAGTGATGTAGCCATTTATAGTGAATCGTCATAAAATGACGTTGAGATAAATAGTTCTTTGGGTTAAAAAAACTGAAAAAACAACTAATCATATTTAAAATCAAAAATCAAATATATACAGTCATAAGCATGAAATTAAAATTCCCAATTCTGTTATGGTTCCCTTTATACAACTCATGAACTCCTTTGCAAAATTAAATTCTTTCTAGTGACAATGAAATTCTTTTATGTTGATATGTGTTTCCCTAACATGTTGCAAAAATACGCAGTCTTTGACGAAATATCGTGTATTGCATTCAGCATTACAAAAATTACAAAGATTATTACTTTTTAAATTAAATATTTTCCTGTATGCCAGGAAGCGCCGGTGGCCTATAATTATTTGGTTGTAATGAATGTCGCATATCATTCTCATATTTTTAGAAATCTAAAATTCAAAAGATTACCTTTCTTTTTACGAAGTATTCAATTAGTCATTCCAGTAATCATAATAGAAATCTTTGATTTTACCAGTAACTGTTGTATCATAAATTATAATACGACGTTTAGCTTAAGAGAGCTTCTCCTGACGCATGCGCCGTTCGCGTTTATCCGCGCGGTGATGAATGATGACGTAACTGTTTATTACGTATGTATGTATATGTATACCATTCTTACTTCTTCGTCTTTTTTCTCTGCTGTACGCAACTATGTTTAATTTCTGTCATTAAAAATGTTCATTGATATTACAATCTATTTAGGCTCATTTATTTCTTCAATGGTTATGGGCCCAGGAACGTTTCAACTGTGCCTAATTAGCAAAATACTTATTTTAAAATGAACATTTTGAAGTTTTCGAGCATTGAACTCTTAAGCCTAATTCAGTGCAAAAACTGTTACGTCTAATCAACGGTAAGAACTGATCAACGTTCAGTTAAGCCTATTTTTATAGCGCTCAATCTTGTTTTTTGGCTGTGAGAGACTGTATTACATTATGTCGCATTTGACTACTATAGAAAAGCTCGGAAAAGATAATTTTGACAGTTGGAAATTACAAATAGAAGCAGTATTGATTAAAAACGACCATTGGGATTATGTAACCGGTAAAGTGCTAAAACCTGCTGAAGGAACCGAAGACGAAAAGAAATGGCTCCAAGCTGATCAAAAAGCTCGCGCAGATATAATTCTTGCTATTAATCCTAGTGAACTGTGTCATATAAAGCATTGTGTGACATCAAATGCTGTGTGGAATAAACTCAAAGCCGTATATGAATCGAAAGGACCTGCGAAGAAGGCTACATTATTAAAACAGCTTTTATTTAGAAAAATGGTGGAAAGCGAAACGATGTCTGAACATTTGAATAATTTCTTCGAAATGGTTGATAAGCTTAAACAAATGGAAATTGACATAGCTGATGATTTATTATCGATTCTTCTGCTCTATAGTATTCCAGAAAATTTTAGATGCGCCATCGAATCAAGAGATCAGTTACCTAGTCCCGAATCTTTGAAAATCAAAATGTTAGAAGAATGGGAAGCAAGAAAAGGGAAAACATCTCAAGATTCACAGAATGCATACTATACTGATTATAAAAGAAGAAATCAAGAACAGAAGAAAAATGAAAAATGGAAGGTAAATTCAAACAAAAATTTTCCAGCTGAAAGAAATTTTCGAAACTTGAAGTGTAATTACTGCTCGAAAATTGGGCACAAGGCATCTGAATGCAGAAAGAAAATAGCTGATAGAAAACATGGACAATCAAATAAGGGAAATCAAGGTTCTATGATGGCTTCTAATTATGAAGAGCAGATTAGTTTAGCAGTAAACAATGCTTATCAGAAGACCTCCTCATGGTGCTTAGATAGTGGCTGTACATCTCACATGTGCAATGACAGAAGGTTATTTTCAGAATTTCACCCTCGAACGAATTCAGCCATAAAGTTAGCAGTTGACAAAACAGCAAAAATTACAGGAATTGGAACTGTCCTTATAACAGTACCTAACGGAAATAAGACAATTAAACTTACGCTCAAAAATGTGTTATGTGTTCCGGAATTAAAATGTAATTTGCTGTCAACATCTAAAGCTACTACAAATAATCGTTCAGTGATTTTTACAGAACGACATGCTAGAATAATAGAACCAAATGGATCTATACTAGTGCAGGCTATTCGTCATGGTGATCTTTATTATATACATCCAAGCACTGAAACAGCTGCAATAGCACAGGTAAGTGATTTTGTAAAGTGGCATCTTAAATTAGGTCATTTAAATGAGTCTGATTTGAAAAGACTTAAGTCTGATAACATGGTTAGAAATTTAAATTTTAATAACACTGAATCTCTAAAAGACTGCAAAGTCTGTATCAGAGGTAAACAAACTGTGCAACCTTTTCAAAAAGAATCAAAATTTCAAAGTGATGAATTACTGTACTTGATTCACTCAGATTTGTGTGGACCTATGAGAGTCCCATCCCATGCTGGTTCGCGTTATTTTGTTACTTTCATAGATGACAAATCGCGTTATGTCGAAGTCAGTTTTCTTAAAACTAAAGATGAAGTGAAAAATGCATTCATTAAATACAAAGCTGCGGTCGAAAATCGTCTAGAAAAGAAAATAAAAATCCTTCGGACTGATAACGGCCTCGAATATCGCGGAGAAGAATTTAATAAATATATTCAAGAATGCGGGATTAAACGAGAATTCTCTGCACCAATGACTCCTCAACAGAATTCGAGAGCTGAATGCATGAACCGCACTTTAACTGAAATGGCCAGATGTTTGTTACTACAAAGTAATCTTTCCGAATCCTTTTGGGCTGAAGCGTTGAACTGTGCTGTTTATATTCGTAATCGTTGCCCGAATCGAAGCCTGGGAGTAAACAAAACACCTTATGAATTATTTTTTGGCATCAAGCCAACTGTATCTCACTTCAAAGTATTCGGACAGAAATGTTTTGTACTTAATAAAAGGTCTAAGGGGAAATTCGATCCTCGATCAGAAGAACATATATTTGTAGGATACTCAAATGAATCGAAAGCATACAGGCTGTGGAATAAAAATTCCAGAAAAATCGTTATAAGCCGAGATGTTAGATTCATTGATGAATTTGAAAACTGTATTAATTATGATAAAGATTTAGAAGTTTTATTTCTCGAAAATATTCCTGATAAAAAGAAGGAAGAACCTCTGAATGTAAATCAAATATCGGCTGATGAAATAACAGAAGACCCCTCAAATATGGCAGAAGCATCTGCTGAATCATCTGATAATGAAGATTCTGATTCCGAAGCAATACCTGAAATGCAGATTAAAAGGGGGCCAGGTCGTCCGAAGAATGTCAAGACTGGGAAGCCAGGAAGACCAAAAAAGGAGTACCACAATATAAACATAGAAAAGGAAGAAGCACAAATTGCTGAAGAAGATACAAATCCGACATTAGAAGAAGCATTAAATGGAAGATATGCTGAAGAATGGCATAAGGCTATGCAAAGCCAGATATTACATATGCCGTCAGTCACCTGAGCCAATTTAATAACAATCCTGGAAAATTACACTGGTTGGCTGCAAAGCGCGTTCTTCGATACTTAAAAGGAACTAAAAATTATTGTTTAAAATTTCGAAAGACTGGAAAAGCACTTATTGGATATACCGATGCCGACTGGGCGTCTGACATTAATACTAGAAAATCGTATACAGGTTACCTATTCAAGCTAGCTGGAAATCCGATAACATGGGAATCACGAAAGCAACAAACTGTTGCATTATCAAGTACTGAAGCAGAGTACATCAGTCTTTCAGAAAGTGCCAAAGAAGCAGTTTATTTACGTCGTTTTCTTAAAGAATTAAATTTTACTGCTGATTATCCAACCATTATATATTGTGATAATCAAGGTGCACAGAAGCTTATGAAAAATGCTGTTTATCACTCACGCACTAAACACATAGATATTAGACATCATTTCATTCGTGAAATTTATGAAAGAAATGAAATAGACGTTAAATATGTGCCAACAGAGAAAATGCCTGCTGATGTACTGACAAAAACATTGACTGCTTCGAAACATTCTAAGTGCTGTAAATTAATTGGAATAACTGTAAATGAATAATGTTTATTTTTTTTTTTCAGCCGCCAAACGTCGAAAGGGGGATTGTTGTATCATAAATTATAATACGACGTTTAGCTTAAGAGAGCTTCTCCTGACGCATGCGCCGTTCGCGTTTATCCGCGCGGTGATGAATGATGACGTAACTGTTTATTACGTATGTATGTATATGTATACCATTCTTACTTCTTCGTCTTTTTTCTCTGCTGTACGCAACTATGTTTAATTTCTGTCATTAAAAATGTTCATTGATATTACAATCTATTTAGGCTCATTTATTTCTTCAGTAACAATTATTTTTAATACCGGGATTTCGAATGCGTTTTCGGCATTACCTATAGCAGCTTCTTTTGCCAGCATTATCGGCCCTCCCTTTGCATGCAACACCAATATGTGCTTTCACCCAATCCATTTTCACTTCGTGTACTTCTTTAACTTTTACAAGGAAACAATTTATATATAATATCAAAGTTTTTCTTTTAGATTCATTATCAATTTGATCACATATTCAATTGATTTGTAGTTTATAGTTGTTTAACATTTTTTACTTGCATTATTTTGTGACTACACTTATCCGTGTTGTGTTTCTGTCACTTCTAGTACATCTGCAAAATAGCTCGTGCTTTAAAGTACTGCCATTCAAAGAACATAATCCATCGTGATTTGAAACCAGAAAATCTGCTTTTGGATAAAAACATGGAGATAAAGATTTCGGATTTCGGAATGGCGGTCCATGATCTCTCAGGGAAAAGAACCAGCGTGTGTGGTACTTTCGAGTATTTACCTCCAGAGATGCTGAGGAACGAAGCGCACAATGAAAAAGTAGATGTTTGGTGCTTGGGGATTCTGTGCTACGAATTTCTTACCGGAAATCCACCTTTCACTTCTGTGGATATAAATAGAAGGCTTGACCTGATCCAAAGAGCCGAGTTTACATTCCCGGCTTTTATATCTGGTGGAGCCAAGAATTTTATTTCAAAGGTAGTATTTTTTGCTGTCAGAGTAGTGTTAAATTTCATATTCCCGTGAACTTAAAATTTTAAAATCAATAATTGTATTTGTTATGCCCCACTATTATGCACAGGCATTTAACATTAAATTTGACACATTTATCGTGTATGAGTAATTGATATAACTTAATCAACATTTAAATTATTATGTAGCAAGTTATTTAATGAGAATGGTTATCTCGTTTTGCATACTGTAGTTCCTCATGCATTTTTCCTTTTCTTATTTCCTTGCACTAAGTAAAGGAAGTAGTTATTATAAACGCGAAGATTTTCAGTTATCGTATTTTCAACGGAAATATCCCTTTTGACTATCTTTCTTTGCGTAACCTCCAAACGTAAGGACAAAATAAAGGCTCTTTATTCCAAAACGAATTGTAAAATTGATTCAAAATGGATCTTTTCGTAACATCTCTATGTATGTATGTATCACACATAGGATGTTAATTATTGTAAACAAGATATTTTGCATACGATAACAAAAGCAATTAGCCGTAGAACTTTTAAATTTTATATATTGAACTGATGTAGCATCTAATTGTGTACCCTCTATCTAGTTGCTCCGTTATGTATGTATACAATATATTATGTATGTGTGTGTATATGTGTATACACAATCCAGTCACATTAATGTGACATACCCAATCAGAAAAAGCGTGTAGCATCGCACCTATGCTGACTGCAGTCCATCAGAGACGAAGGCTGGAATTTGCACGTCAGTTCTGTAACTGGACGTCCACTGAATGGCGACATGTGGCTTTCTCCGATGAATCACGTTTTATGTTCTATCAGAGAGATGGACGTTGGCATATACGGCGTGAAACATCGGAAAGCAAACACCGTACGACAATTGCCGGGAGGATCCAAGCTGATGAAGGGAGCATTAGGGTCCAGGAAGTGTTCTCGTGGAGTTCTCTGGGTGCACTCATCATTGTGAAAGACACAAGGGACCAATAAAAATACGCATCCCACTCCTACATGCGGAATGTTTTTCCTCCTTTTTTATTCTTTCTTCATCTACCAGCAGGACAATGTGAAGTGTCGCACAGCTCGAAGTGTACGTGCATAGCGCGAACAGCACCAAGATGAGTTTACCGTTCTCCTCTTGCCAGCAAACTCCTCGGACTTGAAACCCATCTAGATCGGGTTTTTCACGCCATGGAACCTCAACCGCGTACCCTAGCGCAGGTAGCCACTACATTGGAGTCGGCATAGCTAAATATCCAAATAAACACCTTCAGGAACCTAACTGACTCTTATCCTGCACGTCTGTCGGCTCTCCGCTCTGCAAAGTATGGATATTCTGGCTTTTGACAAGCAGTCACTACCTAACCCCCTTATACGGCTTTGACCTATGTGTACTTCGTTGGTTGCACACATACCTCCAGTTACAGAAGTGTTTTAAATGCCGGAAATATTCATGGTTTTAAATGCCCAGAAAACGTTTTTGGATGAATAGCGAAATTTAACTTTTAACGCGAAATCTCGATTTCTATGCTTATACTCGGGAAGGTTTTATACTCATTTCGAAAATATAAAAATGCAGGAAGTTTAAATCCTGCACTCCAAAAATTCAATGATATACAATATAAAATTTTCAGTTTTTGATGCCATTGTAAACTCGCCTTGATAAATCGGTTAATTAAGTTTGAATAATTCGAGGAAACATTTAAAATGAAGTGCAAAAAAGAAACGCCTATAACTTAACAGGCCATGCAAGAAATAATATGGTGGCTACACCTGATTTTTTAACTAAATTTATCCGAAAATCGAGAGGGGAAAATTAAGCGAATAATTTCAATTTTTGAAGATTGCGGTTACAGTAAGAACATAAGAAATAAAAAGTAGTCATGGACAAATTACTAATAACTGTCGGAGTTTTATTTCTTTATTCATATCTTGCAAAGTGAATGTATGGCATCATAAAATGCTTACTTTAGAAATTTACATGATATTTTGTCTTTTGTGAAGGAATTAAAAATCCATCATTTATTCAGGTTTTTAATCCTAGGAATTGGGTACTGTAATCGGTATTTCACTCTAAAGGCAAAGCAACTTAGGGTTTAAAGTCGGGGTATGCGTTTGTGCCCATATATTAAGAATGTAATTATGCTGATCAATAACGCCAGCATGTTAAAGAGGGAATAGATCTATAAATGCGGTAAGAAATGAAGAGTTCTTTTGATAAATTGATGGAACGCTGCATGGAAAAAATTCTAGTACGCCAGTGATTGGATGGACATAAACGACACTGGGTTTCAGTTCTGTCAAACTAGCTGGCTGCATGTGTTTCTTTCGTGATATTTCCATGTGCAATATAACGGCAGCTCAGCCTACCGGCTGGTTAGTATCGTTGATTTGCTGTACCGATGTTCTCTTCTCGATCCAGAAGAAGGCATGGAGTTTGTAAGCTTAAAACGTCCGTGAGAAAGGGGCAATCAAAGTACACGGCAAACTGAAAGATCTGTCGACAGATTAATGGTAGAGGAAGACGGTGGAAAAACTTTTCGATCGCCTCCCGGAACGTTCTCCCTCAAAATTGTGATTGAAGTTTAGCAGTTAGTAATGCGTAATATATCTACGATAATGCGCAGATGACGGCCTTCTTCAACCTATATCTGTGTGATGTAACGAACTAAGCTTTAAAATAGCTTCCGGAAAATGCTTATTCGAATATTGCAAAGAACGCAAGAGATATTTACCTAAAGGCCCATGTACACTAGCGGAACTTTGAGTCTAAGAAATGCACGCGGAAGTTGCTAGCTTCACTAAATGGCGAAAATGTTACTCTTTTTTTTTTAACTGAAACTGAATATGTACACATTTAAATAAACAGCCTAACTTATAACATTATTCAAGAGTTTAAGAGTTAAATATTCTCTCATAATACGAAAAAATTGCTGTTTAAAAGCTCTCAAACGAGTCTTCAAATTCGCCTGCGTTTCTTAGGCTCAAAGTTCCGCTAGTGTAAATGGGCCTTTACAGGACGGATCCCTTCATAGAGGACTTACTGAGAAATTGGCTCGTATTCACGTTATACATATGCTAAACACACTGTGCAGCCATGGTTTGGTTTGGTTTGAATTGCATGGCCATTGGCCTGGTTTGAACCAAAGTCCGAACAAGCTGTATTCAGTGGGTCTTAACAACTTGTCCACTAGCGGGGCAGCGTAAATGAACAAGCAAATATTAAAAATTTAATTTTATCTGAGCTCGGAAACTATCAAACTAACAAAAATAGAATGCAATATTTAAAGCAAAAGTTTGAATCGGTTAGCTCTGCTACATTTTAATCATTTTTTACGATATACTTGCCATAATATGCATTTGTGATAATAACAAATACTATAGTTAAATTCGAATAATTCCTTTACATTTTAGAATCAATGGATAAGTAAATTCGAAGTGCTTTTCAGTAAATTCGAAGTGCCTTTCAGTAAATTTATGAAATCTATTAAGTTTTTTTGCAACATATAAATATTTATTTAACGACATTTTTCATGCTACCTGGCTGTTGGGCATTTTCTCCTTTCAGAACCCTTGCAACTGTTAATATCTGAAGATTAATTAAATTTCTTTACATTGGCATATTGTTAGAGATAATAGCTAAACTTTTCTAAATATTAACAGACATTTTTAGCGTATTTTATGTGTATCTTAATTGTGATTTTTTTTCTAAAATTATATTTACAATTTATTGATACAGTTACTAGTTGGAAATCCAGCTGAAAGAATAAGTATACCTGATGTACTGAAAGACAAATGGTTGATGGAAAAAGCTGACAAAAATGAAGACCAATATTGATGTAGGAAAGTAAGTTTAAATGTAAACTATTTATTGAAGAATTAATTTTTTTCTGTTTGTAAAAGTATTTAAGTATTAGAGATTTTAATATGATGATTATCAATTCATACTTCTAATTTTTTTGGTATTTTAAGCTATTCCTATAAGTATGTTTCACAATGACTTAATGGGAAAGCCTTGAAAGGGCTACCTGTGTGTTGGGAATAGTGTTTTCATGGAGGGCGTTCTGATTTCTCTCTTGCTATTTTTATGTTCAATTTACACATGTGATTAAACCACAAAATCCCCATGCGCCTGTTCGATGAAATATGGATCTGGTTCGAAATGCCAGTGTTCAGCGCTCTTAATCGCTCGGCCACAACGTAGCTCATATGTGTGTACATTCTAGATTATTTAGATTATTAGAAAAGAACTCTGAAATATAAGCCGGTACATGTATTACGTACATCAACATTGCATAAAATATTTTATATTCTCTGTTGCTTAAACTTCATAAAATTCAGAAGAATTTTTGAAAAATGTATTAGTTGACCATCTTAATGATATCTTCCTATAGATGTAAATAAAAAAAAAAAAAAAAGAAACTCTAAAATTTAAATTGTTTGTCATGATGATAAAGTAATGGAGCTTCATATGGTAACATAAGCTTCACATTTGAATGTCAAGAATAGTTATTAAACAGTCTCTTAAATTAAACACAAAAGTGTAAGTTTTATATTAGAATATAAAATGACATAAAAATATTTTTCAAAATTATTGACCAGAATTCAGGTCAGCATCACTTCATTAACGGTGTGTACGTTTAATGAATTTGCAAAGGAAAATGAAACTTCATCAAAAAATAGAATGTCCAAAATTTTCGAATAAGATATACGTAAAGTTGAGTCATAAACTTGTTTTTTTTTTTTTTTTTTTTTTTTTTTTTTTTTTTTTTTATCTTCTTAATGTTGTTAGTCTATCGAATGTCTACCAGCAGTTGAGGGATGAATGCCTTCAAAATCGCGTAATTATACCTCTGATTGAAGTCCTGGAGACCACATTAGTTGTATCAGCATTTTTTTCTTGTGTAACATAACTAGCAGCTCTTTTCTCTCAGTCTTCCAAAAAGACATCATTCTTAATCAAATTAATGAAATAACCCTATCATAATTCTGAAAGACTTCCCACATTACATTTAATGTAATGCAGTTTTCATTTAACTTATTATAGTAGTAGTTAATTACACTAATATTAGTAAATATTAGTGTTATTTGATAATTTGTTTTCAGAAATGTTCAAAAATAAGTCTCCTAAAATCAGGTCATTTTAATGAACCCTTAGGTTACAAGAAATATCAGAAAATGCAGAATTTTCCAATTGTAAGTTGAGATGCCAGTTTATTTGCATGTAAATACCATTGTAATCTCAAGTATAGAAACAATTTAGTTCTTTTCGTGATATATTCTACAAATGATTGAAGTTTGGTTCTTTTTACGAGTTTCAACAATTTGCCCGAGGTTTCATCATCAATTTTAATATATTACATTTGCAAGTGTTAGAGTACCTTCAAACAGCTTAGAATGTAATAAGAACACATTTAAGTTAAGGAAATTATTAAACTGAGCATCTATGAATAGCAAAGTAATTTGGTTTCTTACACACTAGTTTTTTGAGAAATGCAGCTTGAAAAATATTTCATCTGAAAAAAAAGAAGAAACTTAAACAAGAAACGCAATAATCACTAGAAACAGTTTGCTTACACATAGTATAAATATTTATTATTGTAAGAGTATATAAAAATAGCAGGAATTTTTACTACAAAGCCAGAACATCTTGTAGCGAGTTTTTTACGAGCAGATTTCGAAGTTCAAAGCAAGCTGCTCAAAACAGCTAGAGGTTATCGTGAGTTCAATATGAAGTAAGGAAGTAACGGTATAATCTATTCTCATTTTAATAAGTGTTAAATGCAATTTGAAATTAAAGTTATCGCTTTAACAAACTTCAGAATATGTAAATTTTGTCTGATATCGAAAAACACGCGTTTTCGACAAAGCATAAAAAGTGACCTCCGCAATTATTTACGCATGAGATTAGAAAGAATTAACATGCTTTGAATACTTCATAGCATTAAATTTGCTGCCTCAATAACATGAATTAACCAGATCGACAGCCTCAGAGAGTTATAGGGCATTTAAAAGTAGGCCAAATGCAATCAGTTGTAGTAGAAGCTTTCGAAGTGTCCTTATCATTTTATGGAATCTTATTTCAAGTATTAGACGAAAACTACAAGAAGATCATACACGCGTAATAATACAAAATTAGAACCAGTAACTTAACGCTAAAAGCCAGAAGAAAGCCCAATATCAATGCCACTATTTTGCACTTGTACGCTGAGATCTAATAGCATCATATTTTAAACTTAACTCTTCGTAAAAAGGCCTTTTAAAATAAAGGTTTGTATGTTAGAAGATCTATTATTTGGGTTTCTTTAATAGTGATCTATCATGCTAGCCACAGAAGTTGAGCACGAGATAGTAATGAAAAGAAGCAATAATCCTGAAAGTAGGCTTGATAACCTGATAACACACGGCTTATCATTTGTAAATAGTAATCGTAGTAATGCGTGCTTTCTTTCTACCCATTATGTTTATACAATTTCGAATTTTAATTTGGAAATGAGATATTGCTCTTTGGAAACTGGATTTTAATTACGAGTGGCGAATGCTTTTTTTTTCATTTGATGTGTCTTTTTTGTTATGCAAATTTTCCCCATCACAGCAGCATTTCAGTTATTACTTATTTTTCATTTTATATAGTAGCTATTATGAATATTAAATAAGCTCTAAGTAAGGCACCACAATTTTGAACAGAGAAGAGCTGTTTGCAAATTGTATGAGTGACTTTTAAGGGTCACGAGATTGAAGAAGAATAATTATTTTAGTTATTTTGCATTTCATCTGCTTAGTTTCTACTAAGTATCTCCTGAAAGGTAATAAGACTAGCTAGGAGCTTGCTGCGATGTACTGCCGTAAATGGGCATTTTAAAATGGTATAATAATATGATTAGGATTGCCTCTTTTTGGGCATATGCAGTTGTCATTAAGAGAGATTACTTCTGTAAAAAATACATTAAGGAGGGGCAGTATTCAGTCAAGTATTGATTTAGGCAGAAATTGATACTCTCTCTATCATAACGATCTTCTGACCAAAATGCGTGGCGCCTTCTGACTTTGAGGGACGTTATTCCAATCAAGTTGCGATTGTTTGTTCTCTGTTTGCTGATTAGTAAAAGATGACCTTGGTAATTTTATGTATAGAGTCGTGGCATTGATATGCTGGGACTGTTCTTTTGGAAGCAGGTCTGAGTACTCATTATCGAATACGTCTATGTAGGCATTAACCCAAACGCTTTGACGGATATTGTCGGTTAACGAAAAAATAGCTTGAAATATTTATGAAGAGCGCTTCCTGTTGGAAAATGCTGAAAGACTGTCGCACTTGATCGTTATTTTGGGAAATTTATGTATTGCTGTAATTATTGTTTTGAAATAAGTATTTATGGCGTTACTCTTCTGAGAAAACAAGAGTTCTGTTTGAATGAAAGTACATTTATTTCAGACCGGTAAAGAAATAGAGGAGGTTAAAAAAAAAAAAAAAAAAAAAAAAAAAAAAACTAAAATAAATTGCTCAAACTGTTGGAAGTAATTTATTTGATTTAGACTGTAAATGAAATTTTTAAATCAACGAGAATTGTAAAATCTTATCTTAGGGTGCTCGAAGAACTCTCCTGAATGTTTTGGTTTAATTTAATAATGGTAAAGCACGCAAGAGATATCTGCCGTAGAGGATAGATGCCTTCAATGAGGACATTATAATGAAAACTGGCTTGTGCGTACCATACGCATAAGTAAAACAAAAGAATTTTCATGCAGACAGTCCGTTCGCCTAAAATCCAATCCATTTCGAAGTACGAGAGTTCAGCGACTTTACAGTTCCACTGTTGGTGGGTTTTACTGAAAGGGAAAAGTCTAGGCAAAAGAAACTTCTCGCCTAGTTGGGTAGTCTCGTCCTCCGAATCTTAGTTCTTTTAGCTGGATAATCTTCGTTGTAGGGATACACAAATACAAAGATAGGTAGACAATTATGTGAACAGACTGGAGAATAAATGCATAGATAAAGAGGTATATAAAGCGAAAGATAGGTAGCTGTGTTTCTCACGCTAAGTAATTGTTTGACATTAATATATTATTTACGGCATCTCTCTCGTATTAAATGAAGTTTCTCATGCATTTGCTTTCGAAACCAAACTCAAGAATTTTTAGTTTGCCAAACTAAATTGGAAATATAATGTTGATAATCCATTTTTCTTTAAAAAATATTAAATTGGTAAATAAATTGCAATTATCTAGTGAATATAAATATTTAAATGGTAATGATGATTTGGCACCAAATTTTATAAAATGAAAGTGGACTTGTCCTCCAGTTTTTTTTCACTCTCTACGTTACTTGAAACTTTTTAAGTAGCATCCAAAATAATAAAATGCGTTTAAATAAAGGAACAAGTGTCGATTCTTTCAGAAAACTATTGCAAGAGATATTTAGCATGGAATAACCATCAAATTTTAAGGGAAGGTCATTTTTCAGAGGGAATGCATTTAAATGTATTACCGTTTGAAAAAGAGTGCATTGATAAGCTCCATGATGTTTCAGAAAATGCTAGTAAGTCTTACACGTTGGACATTAAAAGAAAAACTTGCTTGGCAAAAATTTAGGTGTGTTTAGTTATAATAAAGTATGCTAGAACTGTATGCTTAAAGGAAAGGAGACTTTCGCGAAGCACTTTATAATTGAAACTGGTACTCATCCTTGTTGCGCATACGGGACAAACAAAAAAAAAATGAAATTTAAACAATCGATAATATAAATATGGTCCCTGCCGTTTTTAATATATGCAATGCTTATATGGGCAGACAAAGCTAGTATGCGTTGTCGTAATAATAAAAATCTAGTATAAGTTATATATTTGAGTCGCTAGTGGCCGAATGGTTAAGACTGTTGAACTTTGGTATTTCGATTCATGTATAAATTTCCGTGGCTGATTGCATGGCGACTTTTGTGGTTTAAACCAATGTATAGTTTGAATAAGAGTTCCATACAACCAACCATTTTTTTGAACATGAGTCGAAATAATACTGTTTATTAATTTTACCAATCGTTAGATGGTGAGCTCAGCGAACTCTGGGAGAGAATAAATTAAAGGAATTTCAGTGTCTAGTGAAGATCGAAAGCAAACTTTATATCTTATTTCATCTTTCACTTTTCGTACTGGAAATACTTCCACGTTAGGTACACACATTGCAGATGCTGCTTTATATACGCTCAGATTATTCTTTTTTACACGCATTCTTCTGGTCAGCACAAGGTAATGACCACGAGGAGACGAGCCGAGGATAATAGCAGCAATTTCTTTATGCGAAACACGCATTAACAAGTTATTTCAAGACGAGTTTAATCTTAGCATAATTATTTCATAGCTGGATTAATTTTCAACATAATCTTTCAGGATAATTTGCGCAATTCTCATGCTGCTTCGCTCCTTCTCCATAAAAAATAAAGTCATCTTTGCATGACTGTGAGATATGCAAGGGTCGCAGCCCCGCATACTCGTTCGAGACATAGTCAGCAAAGAGAGAGAACCTGCTTGACGAGTATTTATATGCACGTGTAGTTCTGCGATTCCGATTAATGTTACGGTAGTGTCCATGCTGATGAACTGCGTGGTGTGAGAAATTTCCGTTCTCACACAGTGACAATTGTTAAACATGGTGCACACGGCAATATAAGAGAAATATTCACACTCCATTCACAAGATTGGAATTAAATAGAGTACTTATCGAATATGCTGAAACATTTATCTGATTACGGCAAAGTACTCGAAGGTTACCTCTCTCAGAACGGAGATTCATTCATGAAGGATTTTTAAGGGCAAATTTGTTCGTTATCCACGTTACACAAGTGGAATAGCAAGAAAACGCTCATCAGCTAAGCTGTTTGCCTGAACTAAAACCCGGGTCTAGCTACTAGTGTTGAGCAATTTTACCGTTCAGCGGTGGTTGGGCGTTGGCAGAAGTGTAGAAAAATAGAAATTTCAAGAACACATAAAATCTAATCGTTCCTAATTTAAAGAGAGAAAACATTACTATACAAGCTATTAACTTTTTGCTAAAATATTTTGATATTCTATAATTTCATTTCCGCAGGTATTTTGTGTTAACGTCCAGTGTATTTTAAAATAAGTTTTTTTCTTTACTATTGGAACAAAATATAATTTTAGTTTACATTATTTGAATTAAAAAAATATGAAGAATTGACAGCTGCATTGCTTTTTCTTCAGCCTTTTAAAGAGTTTCTTTGCTTAAAAATGATGTTTTTGATTTCCTGTATCTAGACTATTTTCTATGAAGTCTCTAATATTTCGGTTACTCGAAATCTATTTTTATCCTTGCATAGATATTCCAAATGTTTTTCTTTTTCTATACGAGCTATTTTCTTTCAAAGCATTTTCTTATATTTTCATCAATGCGTGTTAGGTATTTCATGCACGTAAGAATAAATATATTTCAAATTATGTACTAAAGAAAACATTAAATATTGTAAAATGAAATTAGAAAAACAATTCCTGTGCGATAATTTAATAAAAAACCAGTTAAAAAGTATAATTATACAGTTTTTACTGGTAGCCAAATTCCCGAAGTCCCATACATAGTTCAAATTGAAACATGTGTTGACTAATAGGTATCTATGACAGATTCTAGTATTTAAATCTCCTTGACATGCATTGATTATTCCATTAACCCAATACTCGATGATGGAATAATGAATAGTTTTGAATTTATCTTGTTTAGAAGATGTTTGCTTAGGCATATCTCTAAGGTGATTTGGTTTGGTTTACTGAAATTTCGTTTTGTAATGTACTCCTTTTGGAGTTTATATCCTAAGTTAGATTTTTGATATTTTAATATATTTACGCTGTGTGATTGGATAAACGTAATAACTAAGAAAAGTGTGTATTTCAAGCTTTAAAACCCCATGTGCAGTATAAAGATTCGATGTAATCGTTAAGGAATTTTAACTCTCAAAATTTAGTCCATATTTTAAGCCTTCCAATCGTAGAATAGATTTCCAATCGTAGAATCTGACGGGCTCTGGAGTATTCATAATTTTCTTTATTTATATCAAATGTAGTAACAGCGAACAAGCCGCAGAAATGTATTATATATAATGTATTAGTAATCGCAATTACGCCTCAGAAAATTACTTTTGAAAATGTGCTTACCCTTTGCATGTTTTACGACATTCTACGAAGGTTTAATGAATCACATTAATTACGCTGAATTCTTAATAGGAAATTTTAAATCCAAATGTTTTTCATTTGTATGTACTAAGCAATCAATATTGTTGAATTTTAACCGTAAAACATTTATAAAACTGGTTATCATGGGAAATTTTTGGCATAGAATTAATTTTGAAAATCTAAATATATTCAGATTTTTTTCGGGGGGGGGCAACATTCAACATTTAAGTTGCTCTAAATTCGCAAACAAAAACCATTGAATATAATTTTTATTTAACGTAAGCAACTTAGGAGATGGGAGCACCCTTCTTATTTCATATTTCACAGAATATGAAATATATAAACTTTAGAGCAAATGACATGAAGAAATTGTGTATGTATTTCTCTGCAAAGAATATTATGTAGACTGGCTTGGTAAGTTATTTCAGTTCTGGCATTTAAAGTTTTAGTTCTGTGATTTTTGCAAGCGTAGTGAAATGAGCCCGCTCTAGAGCAAGTGGCTGAAACCTAGAACAGCAGTTAGCACCGGTCTATATTTCCCATTTATTGAAAAGTTTGCCTGCTCAGTATTTCTTCCACTGTTTAATGGGAAGGTCGAGCTAAGTTACTCTTACCTCTACGTAGGCATCCTTTTTTGGCAGCTAACACTTTATTTGCTTTATCTTAATTAAATCAGCATACAACACTTATTGAATTATGGTTGAGATAGTCTCCAAAGAAGAGATTAAAATTATGCATAAATTTAGCTACAGAGCTGCACAATATAGAATGTTATATTCGGAAAAAGCAGAAATATATCTCTTTTGAAACGAATGATAACATTTATATTCCTCGGGAATCGTAATGTTTCTCCAGTTCGGAAAATTGCTCTGTGGATTGTGCATTTTAATGCAGTCCTATGTTAAAAATTTTGCAAAAGTTTATGGTTTTAAGTTAAATAGAAATAATATGGTTATTATGGCAGATGAAATGTATGTGTTTGAAAGAAGATATTTTTGAATAAAGTAATGGTGCTTTCCAGATAAATAAAAAATATTCAAATATTTAAAAGTTAAAAATGTACTTTACTTCACTGAATAAACTGGATAGTAGTTTGACTCTATTTTTGATATCAGGAACAAGCTCCCTTTGTGACTGGTCTGATTTATTTTTATGACTACAGAGCGAGCGAGAATTATCTTAAGGTGAGGAAGCCCCACCAGCATCCGAGCGGTTAAAGACTAGTAATATTCTCTTAAGTAAGCAATTCTAATTTAATAACGTGTCTGAATATGCTTGAAAATGAATTTCTGAAGAAGGATTAAAAGTACAAAATCTGCAGAAAGTATAATTTACAGCTTAGTGTTCAGCTCTTTTTAATCTACATCAGTAGCCAAATGATTAAGTTTGGTTTATTTGATTACGACAAAGCAAGCGAGGGCTATCTGCTTAAAGGGAGGAATGCCTTCGTTTAGCATTTTCTAAGGTACATTGGCTCGTGTACACTCAAAATAGTTAAGACTGCTCCATGCTGGGAAATTCGCCTGATTTCTAACCCAAGGGACCGAGCTGCTTTCCTGGTTTTCCTGCGTGTAAAGTAATTACGAGCCGATTTCCTAAAAAGGTCCTCCACGAAAGCAACCATTTCCTTGGGGAGACAATCCTTGCTTACTTTGCCGTATTCAGAATAACCTAAGTTGAGATATGCGTTCATGGAGGGCTTTGTAAAGGAAATTAGGATCATTAAGTTTCACTTGGAGAAAAACCACACACCATGAAATATTGTCTATTCAAGTAACATAATATCATAAATTTAATTTTGAAATTTCAACGGTACACGTTTATCAGAATAAGAGACTGTATATACTGTTCTCTATAAGATATACTTTTAGTATTTTACATAATATACTGTTTGGATAAAACATACTCTTTGAAAAAAATCTTTTGATCGAGCAAATAAATTGCGTTTAACTTGTTTCTTTTGATTCTTTTGTACTTGATTCAGCAATTGAAGAGTCGGTAATACTGCCGGAAACTGGTACTTTAATCTGAACCCAAATCCGGTGATTTTGTGCTTGCTGAATGAGCCTTTTTATGGTTTTTCCTGTATATTAAGCAAATGAATTCCCCAAGGAAGTCATTTAAGAAAAGCCTAATATGCTTTTGCCGTAATGTAATAAATCTAAATATTCTTTCATATATTTATCATTTCTAAATTAACTCAACATTCCAATACTATAGTTTGTATCTACGCTACATATTTTCTAGTTATTATACTTCCACATTATCTTCTATTCTCTATCATCACAAAATAAATTTAAAAGGAACACGGACTTGACAGATGTATTTATTTTATCATTGGCCCATACCTTTAGTTCAATTACTAAGTGCTAAAATGTAAAAACAAAGTCTGTAAACGAGCTTATGAGGAAGATTTACTTTCAGACTTTAAATACTTTAAGAGTTAATAATTTGAATGAGTTGGAGCTTTTTCTTTCCGAATACCAAGAAAGTAAGGTACCTTAAAGCCCTCATAGATACCTGAGTAATGAAATGTTAAATATGGGTTCGTCATTTTTTCCTATACTGTTTGTTCACTACGTTGGATCGTCTGACCAAGTCTTCCAGGAATGTATTCATTAAGGAATTAAATAATTGTTCACTTTTTTAATAATAAAGTAAACAGCAGAAAATATTCGACTCATTTGCAAAACGAACTGAAATACGGAAGACAAATTTTCTTGGAATCTGTTTTCTTTTTTAAAAGTTTCGAAAAATTATAATGCCCATTTAACACATTAAACACCAATCCTATTGTTGGCTTCTCGTTCATTTCGAATTTCAGTTTCAAGTAGACACTGTCGTGCCTGATGAGAGAAAAGATGAAAAATGATATAAAATATTTTCATCTTTTCCAGTATTAAAATCTCTTATTTGCTTAAGCGCCCACCAGCGGCCGAGCGGTAAAGTCGCTGAACACTGGTAGTTCGGTCCGAGGTTCGAATCCATGGTTCTGCATGGTCTGCATGAGTGTTTTCGTGGTTTTCCCCATGTGTAACGTGTATACGAGCCAGTTTCCCTCAGAAAGTCCTCCACGAAGGCATCCCTCCCCTTAGGCAGATAGCCCTAGTGTACTTTGCCATAATTAAATACACCACAGCACTTATTTGCTTAAATCATGTTAATAAACTACATTAATATCTTAAAACATACTCACCTTTCCTTTTTGAAAACTTTGATTTAAAAATAAAATGCCACCTATGCAAATTTTTAGTTATTACGCAAAGATTGGCACTCGCGTTGGTGTAACATAAACCTAAATGCTAAGGCCTATTTCTAGGGATTAACCGCAGGTCTATCTTATTAAACAGTATAATTTACAATAAGCTTATTTTGTATTTTTATTTGATTTTTGCTTTTACTGAAAACTGTCAATCTTACTTCAAAAAGTACATTCTTAATTTGTTTGACTGATCCTTACATTTTCTATAGAGTGGTTTATAAGAAGTCAAAACAGGTGACTTATTTATAAGAGTTTCAATTTAAGAGAAATAAGTCATTCACTTGGATTTTTTTTTTAATGTAATTTAAATTTGCTCTTTTCTGAATGCAATTCTATCAATAGCGTTTTTATGATGTAATGCCTATGAGACGCTTTGAATGATGTTGCCATATATATTAGTTTTTTACTTATTTCATTAAATGATATACAATGGAAAAAAATTAATTTGACTTAATCTTTTAAACAGAATGAGAAATCATTGTTTAGGATTATTGAGCAATTTGAGTATTTTAAAATTTGGAGCATTATGTATGTGAGACTGAAGTAGTTTCACCTCTATTATTTTTATATATCTATCAATCTTTAACTTAACAGATTGTAAATTTTATTATTAAGTAAAACCTTAGTACAGTGTAATGAATTCTCGATAAGTATTTAGGTTAATTCTAGAATAAATTTATAATTTTCCAACAGAGACAGAAATCAAAAGATTAAAACAAATCATTAATGTCCTTTAATAGAAATGTTGAATACAAACGCATTTTGCTCCTTGTTTAAAGGAACGGGAATCCCTTTTAACAAAAATTTGAATGTCACCTTTTCATTTAAGAAAGGTCTGTATTAACACTAATTCTTGTTAATCTAATAAAATGTTTCTGATTTAAACATGAGAAAACAATAGTTCTCAGCTTTAATATTGTTTTGATTCGATAATAATACATTTAGAAAGAAAAATTAATTTTAGGGCAGGTCTACAAAATGTTTTAAGAATTTGGGAAAATGTAATAAAAATGCAAAGCCTTGACTTGCATAGCATCCAATGAAGTCTTCATGCTTCAGCTACCGAATGCGTTAAAACTCGATCATACACATCAAAGAGCACAAGTACAGAACATCGCATTCGTGATAATATTATCTAATGTATTCAAAAGGTAATTCCTCGTTAATTATAATACTTTTCGCAGGTTTGTCTGTCTCCAAATAGCTGGAAGCGGTGACTAAATTCGACCTTGGTCGATTCCGAGCGAATGGTTTGGTTTATATGATTACGGCAAAGCCTCGAGGGCTATCTGCTTAAGGGAAAGGATGCCTTCGTGGAGAACTTTCTAAGAGAAACTGGATCGTATACACGTTACACATGGGGAAAACCACGAAAACTTCCTTGCAGCCAGACCGTGCGCTGGATTCAAACCTCTCACCGAAATATCATTATTCAGCGACCTTGCCTCTCGGCCGCTGGTGGGCCTAATCCTGGCGAATGAGCGGGCTGCATGGGCCTTTTCATGGTTCTCCCCATATGTAATATGTATACAAGCTAGTTTCCGCCAAAATCGCCCTCATAAAAGCATTGGATTATGCAATGCGGGAGAAGGCTATCTTTCTTTAAACATATAGTTCATGTGCTTTGCCATAATCGAATGAGCCAAGCCCAGCTTTCTCCGCTCCAAGTTCCTGAAAGTTGGAAAAACTTCAATTTGTCACTAAACCTACCTACAGTTCTTCCAGTATGTGACCAACAAGCACCGAGTGTTGAAATTGCTGGAAACTGGTAGTTTGGTCTAGGTTTCAAATCTCGGCGAACGGATTTACTGCATGGGCGTTTTCGTGGTTTAGCGCATGCTTAACTTTCATACGAGTCAATTACCCTTAAAACTTCTCCATGAAGGTACTCCTTTAGTAGATATCTCTCGAGTGCTTTGCCATGATTAAATAAACTAACCAAACTTTACAGATATCTGTTCACTAATTTGAGAAGAGAAAGATATTATAGGTGAATCACGGCTGCTTGTATAGGCAGGCCATTTTTAAGATTTTCTACTTGTCCTAATCCTAATTTTATATTTAGGATTTAAATATAATAATTTTTTTTTGAAAATTTAAGTTTAATTTCTTTATTCTTTTAAACAAAAATTTAAGAAAAATTTCACATGAACACTATTTTTTTCGGAGCAGAAGAGAACTCTGGGTTAGCTTGTTTCGAAGCAGGAAAACCTTAAATGAGGGATTTAATACTGATTATAAATCGTATAAAATTAAATGCACTGCTATCATGAAATTCAGACAATTTTCAGTCACCTTCTCTAAATATAGCATTTGATTTGATAATAAGAATAATAAATTTAATATGATAACAAGGTTTAATTTTGTAAGAATGACTTTAATTTCTTGGGGCCAAAATTCACAAGCATGAAACGGTCATAAGAAATTCTTATCTAATTCGAGTTTACGCTATTTTGTTACAGGAAAAGTAAAATTCATTAAGATATCTTATTAGATCGCCTGATCTGGTAATTATTTTACCAGTATAGGTTTTAAATTAACTATTTCATTCATGTAACTAAGTAAATGGGAGCTATGAATTACTTGAATGATTAATGCGTATCTGATTTTATAGGTCGTGGATAACTACCAAATCCTTGCTTGGTGAAGTCATGTGCAGAAATGTATTTTTATTTATATGATATATCAGATATATCTGTATATCTTTATTTCATGTATGTGTATTTTAAGGAAATAAAGTATTCATTATCATTAAAACTGAATTTGAGTATAAAAGTGAAAGCTGCGTCATGCATTTTAATTTCTACAATCGGTTCATCTTTATATTGCATTTTATTTATTAACACGCTTTTATGTAAACAGCAGTAACAGAACAAATGAAATTGTAAGTTGGTTCATGCTAATGAAAAGAGATTGGATTTTGAAAACGTTACACTGCTGAATTTGAGTTGGAAATGATTAAATTTTTTCCATTTGTAAAAATAATAAAACTAACTATAAAATGCCGCAGTAATCCTAGAAATTTTGAACAAAGAAAGTGATTTATTTTATGGTAATACTTCTCATTTCAGATCGTTCTGTTACCCAATTAATATCAGATAAATTAACGTAACAATGTCGCCAATATTTATTAGAATCAAACAGTTCATAAATTAATTAGATTAAATACTGTATGCAGTGTAGTTACAAATAGATGAGTACGCGCACGTACAAGATTAGCACGTGGCACATTTGTTTCATTTTGCCATGTTAAACAAGCTATATTTTCATCTCGTTAACCAGGACTCGAATCGAGTGGAAAATCAGTGCGCGAAAACCACTTTCCTAACCATGGCCGATTTGCGAGACAGATAAAATATGATGGTTTGACTGGGGTTCAGATTCTGGTATAAGAATTTGTTGCCAGTTCTTCCCAGTATATAACGTGAACAGGAACTGTTTTCATTTCAAGGTCCTTTAAAAGCTTCTCTCTGTTTAGGCAGGGCCAACTAGAGGCCGAGAGATAAACTCGCTGAACACTGGGCGTTGCTTGCTTAGATACCGGCAATAGCTGGTTCTCCCGAAGTGTAACATGGATGCGAGCCAGCTTCCCTTAAAAATACCTCCACGAAGGCATCCCTTCGTTTAGGTAGGTAACCCTTGCATATTTTGCCATAATCAAGTAAACTGGAGCTAAATATTGTGTAGATAGTTCTTGAGTGTTTTGTCATAATACAAATTCATATTGCCTTCAGTGGCCGAGTGGTGAACAATGAGGAATACTAGGAGTTCGACCTGAGTTCCAAGAAATCAGGCTCACTGCCTGGTTATTTTTCATGGTTTTCTTTAAATTGAATACGAGCCAGTTTCCCTTGGAAAGTCCTTCACCATGGCATTCCTGTCCTTACGCAGATTGGGCCCCATCGGCCGAGCGCGAACTCTCTTTGATAGTTCGGTCCGAGATTCGAATCTGACGAACGGAATGGCTCTCTGGGCATCTTCGTGGATTGCCCATGTGTAACGTGTATATGAGCTAGTTTCCCTTAGAAATTCCTCTACGAAAACCACTTTGTTTTCCACTCTAGACAACAGCGAAATTTGAGATTTATCATAAACTGAAGGTGTAGATTCTTTGCCAGAGAAGCGATATTCTAAGCGGATCAGCCGAAGGAATTAGGGTATTTTTCTGATGGCGGGAAACTAACAAC
Organism: Stegodyphus dumicola; assembly: GCF_044657685.1. Classification (NCBI taxonomy): domain Eukaryota; kingdom Metazoa; phylum Arthropoda; class Arachnida; order Araneae; family Eresidae; genus Stegodyphus; species Stegodyphus dumicola. The sequence goes on along the minus strand of NC_140777.1, from coordinate 110,388,291 downwards.
TGATGAAAAGAGAAGAATAGATCGCGGAGGTTATTGGTCCTTCCGGAAGAAAGTGATCCTCTCGCTCTTCAGACAGCTCAGGCCATTCACCTCCTCTTTTCAGTCATGTGTTTTTCCAGTCCCTTGAGCTATAGACAGGTCATCATTGAGGAAGGATCACAGCTACCAATTACAATTTTGTAATTTGACGTACTTTATTTCCCCAAACCAGTTCAAGTATAATTTTGGACTTAAGTAAAAGTGTTGAAAGAATATGCAGGTAAGCAATCAAAAGTGTAACCGGCTTTTTTCAAAAATGTCTTAGATCTGAAATTTATATAAAGTTGTGAAATTGTTTATTTTATAATTTAGACTTTTATCAATGTGTATTTGCAATTTAATTTGTTTAACCAGTACTTACGTATTTCTTAAATGCATTTAAGAAATAACTTGAAGTAATCTTTGTGCACAGGCCTGAAATTGCCTAATACGTACCTCTAGAATTCTATGAAAATTAAGGGCAGTCATTAAAAGTATTAATGTAAAAAGATTAATTGGAATGGCCCCAATCCAATATAACATTGCAGTTATGTTTCAAAATGATTTTATTGCCTTGACCTGACACCAATTACTGTGCTTGTCATGCAATTAAGTTCTAGATTCCAAAAAAAAATAAAAGAAATAAATAAATAAATGTGTTTATTTTAAACAAAGACGAGTTTATTTTTTAAAAGTTTGTTTAATCACACTTCTACTTACACTGGACTATTAACTGTGTTATCCAAAAATTTACATAACGCACAAAGTGTTTAATAATTTTTATTTGGTTTGAACACGTAACTCTAAATTTGTTATTTCTTACTCGTTTTATCAGTATTCGAGCTTGTCATTTCTGTCCGTTGTACACTTACACGCAACAAATGAATTTGTGCAGATTCTTCGTTAAGCTACCCGATGCGGCAAGTAATTTATTTACATGGTAGTCTTAAAAAATATTTCAAACCTGGTATATTTTATGATTTTAATTTTACTTCTGCCATCTGTCTTTCAAATCACTGTAGCCTTGTCTATTGCTGACGTGTTCGATCTTTCAAAATCTGAGGCTCTTGTTTCGCGCGCCTTCTCTTTCGTTCCTTCGATATCCTTGTTAGTAAATGCAGTCAAGACGTAGTCTTGTTAAGACGTAGTCATTTCGTGCTTTATATGATAATTTGGTGTCTGGCTCAAATACCTTCAGACATCGGTTCCATCCTCAGATATTCAAACGTAATATTAGTAACCATTCTTATTGAGTGTAGATTTCTTCTAAAGAAGACTTTTCCTTTGTTATGTTCTAACTATATCCACCTTCTTCGGAAATTAAATTGTTTGCATATTTTTTTGCCTATAGATCTTCGAACAATAAAAAAAGGGAAATACACTAGGAAATACGGTAAATACAGTATAATTATTTTCTAGTGAAAGGATTAGGTTGTTTTATTATCGCAAAGCAAACTATAGTTATCTTCCTAAGATGTGGGATAATTCAGTGCAAGTTTGTCTAAACGATAGGGGCTCATAATCTCGTTACACATGGAAAAACACTGAAACATGCGCACGTTGTCAACTCGCCGAAATTCGAACTGCCTTTTCGTAGGGATCGAACAAGGTGGAACTTTGTTGAGCAATATTATCGACTTAACTATTGATGGTACATTGAACTAAATTCAACATGCAGAGAAGGGCTAATAATAATTACTATTTTCTTTTTCAGGAAATATTTATTTTCTATTAGTCCAAAATCTAATAGTGCAAACATTTAAATTCTAATAGTTGAAGTTATTCTGAATATACTTATTCGTTACTATAAGTCAAAATGCAAACCTCATAAATTGCTCAAACGAGTAGTAAGGTAAAATTCATCATGACAAGTCATCATTTGTGGAGAGGAAAATCCTCAAGAAATAAAGTCGGAAGCAGTTTATCATACTTTTCTAAAAAACGCAAAGAAAAAAATGACAAATCCTTCGGCTTGATTTCCAAATCTTAAAAGGAATGGTGTGTAGGTTTCCTTTATTTAGATGTGGCTACTGTCCAAAATCATTTCCATCCGCAGAGGGACTTGAATTTCCTTCCTCCTGTCAAAAATTTTCTACATAATTTACAGAAACGTTTTGAGGGATTTTATTTTATTTATTTATAAATACTTATGAAAATTTCTTTAAATAAATAGTTTTTAATGTAGGAATTAAATAAATGTTTTCATGCTAAATCGTAACGTTTATTGCATATCGTATGTCACTCGTGCTCTGAGCTTTTTGTTAACAAAATGTCTTCCTGAATGAATCTTTCGGAATAATATGTAAAGAATATATCCCACTAAAGGTAGTTTCCTTAGATATAAGGAACAGGAATTGAATCATTCGAATTGAAGCAAAAGGGGAGGAAAAATAATAGAAAGCAAAATACGTAAGAAATGCTTAAATATATTAACAAATACTATTTACATTACTTCCCCTTTCCTAGATCAAATATCAGTTGATTTTATGAATAAAGTTCTCTGTCGCTTTTGCTATATTTTTCTTTTCATATATATAAATGCTTTCATGTAGACCTATTTGATTTCTTAAACGAATCACTAAATATATATTTTTATAAGGTACCCTTTGTGCACGATGATGGTTGAATGCTTGAATAATATGTTCATTGAAAATTTGTGAATAGAATTTAAAAGAACCTTTGACGAATAATGCATTGATTTTATTTTTTGGTTTAATTTTCAAACTTCCTTTTTTCTATTCTGGGCCCACCAGCGGCCGAGCGGTAAAGTCGCTGAACACTGGTAGTTCGGTCCGAGGTTCGAATCCTGCAAACGGGCTGGCTGCATGGGTGTTTTCGTGGTTTTCCCCATGTGTAACGTGTATACGAGCCAGTTTCCCTTAGAAAGTCCTCCACGAAGGCATCCCTCCCTTTAGGCAGATAGGCCTCGTGTGCTTTGCCATAATTAATTACACCACCACACCTTTTTCTATTCATCTTATTTTTATTTCACCAGTTCTGGACACTTTTCGGAAGATAATGTTGATTATATATTTTTTAAATTCGAATTTTGTTCGCGTAAAGTATTCTTCTTTTCGATCATTAAGCAGATTTCTAGCATACATCTTAACTAGAAAACTTTCATTCAGTTAAGATGCATTTTTCAAGAAATGAAATTTATACAAGTAATTGAAATTTATTCCCTTTGAAAATATCTGCTGAAAAAAATAATTATATACGCTAATATAATTTTAAAGTTTTCCTGTTATATAAATCATGTTAATACGCTTTGATTAAATTACTATAAAACAACATTATGATTTGTGTTCAGAAATAGGTACATAATTGGCTTCGAAATTTTTATTAATATTAAACTGAAAAAAGCTTGTTGATCCCTGTATTTTACAGAATGTTTACAAATTTTGCCTTTTTTTCTGAACATTAAAATCGACTACATGAGATTTAAAAAATAACATTTTATATGTTATTTAAGCATAAATCTCCAAAGAGATCTTTTATAAAATGCTGTTCCTAAATTTGAAATCATTCGAAAATTTCCAACTTTACGTTTGCAATATTTTTCTGAACATATTCTTATAAACACTTTCTTGAGATTGAAGGCATTTTGTATTTGATTTAAAAAAAAAGTGTTTAAAAGTAATAAAATTAAATATATTAAAAATTGTCATATTATTTGCCATATTATTACATAAAAAAAAAAAACTATCATCGAAAGCTGTACTTTGAAGAAAAGAATGAGTTGAAGACTTTCTCTCTTTCTGCTAAGTAAGCTAGAGATATAATGAAATTATATGCTACTCATTCTTTTTATTTTTATATTAGTGAAAGATATGAAATATAGTAAATGTGATTCTTTCTACTAATCCCAGTTGCTTTTCATCTTAGCACTGACAACATAAAGTGATTACTGAAAGTATTTTTAAGAAGTATTTTGAAATATTTAAATATTAAATGCTCTTTCTCAATTTATTTGAGAGTTTTCTTTCAGTCATATATCTCTCTGTTTCTCGCTTAATATAAGCATTTACCTGCAACATATTACATTTTAATTCCATTTATTGAGACAAACTTTCTCTCCTCATAGAATAGAAATATAAATGCTTAAATTTTAATATTTTTATTTAAATGATTCAATGGATGCTCTTTTTAAATGATTGAAAGCTGAAATTCGATATCAGAAAGTGTATATCTGTAATTACAGTGTATAATTATGTATACACTGTGATTACAGAAACGTATTCATTTTATATTTTCGTATTTAAAAAATCAAGTTTTTTAGTAAAGAACAAATATAAAAAATATACATGATACTGATATAAAAAAAGCAAATGAAACTGTAGAAGGAAAATAATAGATATGTACCTAACATTTTTTTGAAATATTTCTCAGACCCTATAAACCCTTTTGACTAGAACGTCAAAAGTTTGATTTGTCTCAAAATATTGTATACATTCAAAGGTGGCTTATTGGGTAAAATTACTGAATTTAGTTACTTCGCGAATTCGATTTTTAAGTTAGAATGCCTTAGTTTTAAAAACGTGTGATTAAATTTCTTTGTGAGATGCAAATGCAAGCCAAGGATTTACTTGAGAATATATCTCTTTCTATATAAGTATCGTACTTTACAGTAATATATTACTGATAATTAATTTTTCTGTTCGAATAAGTTATTGTAGTGGACATAAAATGATACCTTGGGGATTTCTATATAATTTTCCTTTTCAAACTTAGAAATTGATCTGCCCCGTAAATATGTATGTACTTTCTTTGCCTTTTGAATTTGTTTGGAAATTTAAGGCATTCTCCATAAAACCACGAAAGGTGTTAAACTAATCACTGAACGTCAATTAGATATTTCACCTGAGCATTCAAAGAAAATTCATCTCAAGTTCATTCACCTGAGTATTCATCTCAAGTTATATGAATATAAATATCGTAATTAATCTGTACTCAATGAAGTTCTAATATGTTAAGCATCATCGGAATATCCATTAAATTCTTAACTGGTAGCAGATCGGTAAAGTTTTAAGATATGTCATGGATATTTGCATCAGAGTCCAAGATCATCTATGGAGACAAATTCATTTTATTTGATGTAAAGATCAGGAGACATACTTCTATATTTCTAAGCTTTTAATCAAAAATTTAGATTCGAAGTATATGCTGCGGATATAAATGTTGTCATCAAATTTACTTAAATTGTAGACGTGGCTTCGAATTTTAGTATTCAGTCATTATGTATATAACTGTATGAGTTAAAATTTTAATTACTTCAAAACAAGAAACCTTTCTATCTCTAAATTACTTTCCTTTTAGTTGCAATTGAGATAATATTCTAAATATAAAAACGCAGCTATGGTTGAATATATTACTATTGTTATTTCGTAACTTGTGTATTCATTCACAAGAAAATAAACAAAAAAATAATAAAGTTACTGCAGGTTCTTAACATGATTACATTAAAAATATCCTTTTCTGTTAATAGTTTACTAAAATTCAGGTGCTGCACATTAATAAAGTTTCTATATTACTGTTTGCGAATTTTGTAATTAGTTAGGCAATTTTAGTAGAATTACAGGTAAAATTGTTGTATTAAATTTTGTAACATGAAAAATATAAAGCGAAGCTATGCCGGAAAAGTGAGAATACCGGGGCGCATATTTCACAAGTGCACATCTGCATAGCCACCGAGGGAGTGGCTTTTAGGATGGACCAATGGGCATCCAGCAATATTTCTGTTATGTTACATGATCTTTCGCGTGCTTTAAGATTTAAACAAGATGGTTGAAAATATTCTGCCACGCAATTTTCTGTACAAAATAATTAAAGCATCGTCGATTTCTTCTGAAAATTTTCATTGCGAATTTAGATCAAATATAAGCAATTGCGAAGATTTTTCTACCTGGTTGAAATAAATACAAATACATGTTGGATACTTCGCAAAAATATCGATGTGAAATATTACTTAATAAGTGGTAAATAAGATGAAGAAAGAAATGTGATAAAGATCTGAGCCCAAATCCAATCTTTACATAATGCGTATGAGTAAACTATTTACACCAATTATATATGTAAATAGAAGTCAGCACTTTTTATTGCAGTCTGTATGAAAAAGATGTTCTATAATAATAACCAATGCAGAATTTTATTCACTAAATGTATTCGAATGCAAATTAGTAAAGTGAACTTTACTAATTTGCATTCGAATACATTTAGTGTGTTAAATTTCACATTTAATAACTGCTCACTCTTAAATGTACTGTCTACACAAGAAATACTCATGAAACAGAGTGAATGTATTGTATTCACAACGCGTATATTCAATTTATTCACATATAATTTTTAATGTTAAACAATGGATATAATCAGATCATATGTACTATTCTGAATCTTACACTTTAAAATCAAAAGAATGCAAGCACTGAAATATGAAAACACTAGATTCTTTGTAACACTTTCAGTCATTCTCAGCTCATTTAAAAAACTATACTCTCCAATTATCTTAATCCACATAATATGCCGTGAACATCAATCCTAATATTAATGCTTGATAAAAATCGTGAAAATGAAATGTTAGCGATTAATCAAACCCAGAAAACAAAAGCACGACGAGATTTTTTATTGTATATATTATAATGCTATATATATTCCATATATTTATAACTTCGAAACAAATGCAAATTAAAATGTAAACAACATACGCTCACATGCACGAAGCTTTAGCGTCACAAGAGCAATAGCAGTTCATTGGTCCATTTTCGAAACCCCTCCCTCAGTAGCTACGCTGATGTGCACTTGTGAAATATGCTACCGGGGCAAGTGTACTTATCATTAAGTAAATGGATATCTCGATAACTTGGCGAGATATCGCCAAGCTGACGACGGTTTTGGCGACTTATTTTGTCTGAAAATTTGACGAGAAGTCACTAAACGGCACCAAATTTGGAAATCATTTGACGACATTCTGGTCCGTCCCTGTGTCACAATAATATGTATTGAAACTGAATAAATGTGTTATGTTACCGTGTGTGTTACACAATGTTGGCTGTAACCGTAATTCCTTCCTCGTATTTCCTTCCAGTAATTTCGAAAAGCAGAAAGTACTAGAAATATTTCGGCGTCCGTGTGAAAGCTATTTAAGGCCGAAGAAAAGCACCTGCTCACAATTGCTTAGTTATTGTTGTTGGGAGTTGTTAGTTCTGCGTGAACTGAGATGTCCGAATTAGCTGTCTCTTTAGATGTGCTTTGCATTGTGTTGTGTTTAACGTTCTTAGTAGTTTGAAGAGTAACTATTGAATATACAGTGTGATACCACGAGCACTTGCATGAATATTTCTGTGGAAAGTTCCGGGGCTTTGAAGTGTTTATTTTGATAAATAAAAATTTTATTAACCAGTCATCGGACCTGTGTGCATTCCATATACACTGATCTCCATATACACTGATCATTCCATATACACTGATCCATATACACTGATCATTCCATATACACTGATCACTGAAGTTAGAGAACAGCATGTTTTTTTGTATAATTTGAGAATAAAGCAACATAGAAACAATAAATTTGCAGGACATGTTCACTAAATAGTTAAGAATGCGAAATAGAATGTTTCTAAAGTTCAACACAAACAGGAATTGCAACAAAAAATAGCACTCTTGGCAGAGAATTCCAATCTTAAATACACAGTATATCACAGTTTTTTGAGAAAAAATGGGGTGGTAACACTACAAAAATCAATGTATTACCTCTACCTGTAATAAATTTACAGCAGTGATGTTCTATGCTGTCAATTAAGTCAGTTGTCGGTTAGTGAAATGAAAAGCAACGACCAGACACTGAGCCTTGTTCAAGCTTATCTAATGACCTTGGAGGAGGACTTAGAACAGCAACCTGTTTTCCAAGGTAGTCCCAAAGATGCTTTATTGCATTCAGGTCTAGGGATTGAGTTGGCCACTGCATACGCTCCATATCGTGACCCTCAAGATAATCTTTAGCAACACGAGCTCGGTGCGGTCGCGCGACATTAGAAATACAGGACCAATAGCAGCGGCATATGGGCGAACATATTGATCAAGGATCTCGTCTCGATATCTTGCACTGGTCAAAGTTCCTTCATGGAACACATGCAGGTCAGTGTGACCACCGAGAGAAACCCCATCCCAAACCATTATTCCACCACCTCTGTAACTGGGTCGTTCCAAAATGTGAGATTAGTTCTATCTGGTGTGTTGTTTCCTCCAGATCAGCTGATGACTTGAATCACTCTCCAATGTGAATCTGCACTCGTCCGTGAAGAGAACAGGCGCCCATTATTGACTGGTCTAGGATACGTGCTCTCTTGCACAACATAGACGGGCACCTCTGTGTGTTCTAGTCAAGAGGATGCAAACAACTGGTCGTCTTGCATACAGACTTGTATTGTGCAGGCGTCTGCGCATATATTTTCTTAAACTTCGTTACTGCTATGCATATGAACTGGGAATCTAAACGTTACTGACATTTTTGTGATGGTGAGCTTTAAAAAACATTGTGTTCCTTAAATTTTGAAGGGCAGTGTATTAGGATCCTCTACGCACACAACATTGCTCTATTCTAAAATAGTAAATATCTTCAAATAACTTTCGGTATATGAATTTCAGTAAATTATTTTTTGTGGGCTATTAAATATTTGTAACTGTCAGACGTTTGTTATTATATTTTGAAATGTATACTTAAAGGAATAACATTATTTGAACACAATATTTTCTCTGTACATATATGAATATATTCACTTCAAATCCGTTTTTGCATATTAATGTAATACACATTCTAGAAGATTTCTGAATTTATCCTTTTTTAAAAGGATAACAATTATTTTTTTTATAAAATATGAATAAACGTGTATTTTAAAATTATTTTTTCATACTATTTTTAAAGCAAATCTTCATGGGATATATCTTCGATTATCCTAAAATACGAGGTAAATGGAATGTATTACAAATGCAGAGAGTCTTGATATGCAACACTGAAAGAATATTATTGATATATTGGCTAAAATTAATAATTACCTTATCGAATTAAATGTTAATTTTTATTATTAAAATAATGATACTTCTCCATTCAATTATTGTTGCGATGTAAATGTGAAGGAACTCAAAACACGTCCTCGTTTAAACATGAAACTTATATTAAATAACTGCACAATACAAGTATAAACAAGAAAATAACATAACACTTATAAGTACGAGAACAGAACAAAATAGTGAAGAATAGACAGCATAGCAGCTGCCTTGCGAATGCGTTCGTCCGAGTCTGACAGTTCAACTGAATTAAATGTTCTTTGGCATAGTTCCAAAAGCGAAAGAGTTAGGTTGAGTTGTTCTGTTCCGGCGCACCGGAACATACTCCCACCCTATCAGGCATTAGTCCTGATACATGGGCAAAGGTGCTAATTTATGAATGTTTCTTTTAAAAATAGAGCTTTTAGTTTTAACCGTGGCCACACGAACTAGTCCGTCAATACCATGATGAAGTTCGACCCCTTGTCCTAGTGGCCAAGAACCTGGAATATGACCATCATCTAGTAACAGGACGATGTCTCCAATTTTCATATTCGGCTGAGTGTCCTTCCATTTCTTTCTGGTTTGAAGAGAAGATAGATATGCTTTGGTCCATGATTTGCAGAAGTCCTTGCGCATCTTTTGAAGGAGATCCCACCTATTCCGTATATTAGCAGGACTAGTAAGAGGTAGTTCAGGAGTGGATAGGATCACGTCTCCTGGCAGAAAATGTGAAGGAGTGAGAATATTAATGCAATCAATGTCAGTATTGTTTACACTACATAACGGACGAGAATTTAAAATAGCTTCTATCTGAGCCAATAGAGTTGTCAATTCTTCGAACGTAAGTAGCGTTTCACCTATTACTCTTTTACAGTGATATTTGGTTGATTTAATTGCGGCCTCCCAAATTCCTCCGAAATGAGGAGATGCTGGAGGTATAAAGTGCCATTCTATTGATGCTTGAGTTAAATGATGAGCAACGGCTTCGTTCTTAGGAAGTGAAACCCACAATCGTTGTATTTCGCTGAGCTTTCGATTAGCCCCAACGAAGTTTGTTGCATTGTCGCTGTAAATGTGACTTGGAGCTCCTCGTCTAGCACTGAAGCGACGCAAAGCAGCTAAAAATGCATCAGCGGTTAAATCGCTCACTGCCTCGATATGTAGTGCCTTAGTAGCGAGACAAATAAATAGAGCAATGTAACCCTTGGTTGATTTTGCTCCACGGCCCTTGTTGAATTTGATTGAAATAGGACCGGCATAGTCCACTCCGCAGTTGAAGAACGGCCTCTCGAGTGTTACACGATGCTTAGGTAGATTACCCATAAGCTGAGATGCGGTGGATGCTCTAAATTTGAAGCATTTGATGCATTTGTGAACACATTTATTAATGAGCTTTTTTCCACCTATGATCCAATATGATTGTTTGATAATGTGGGACAGTAATGAAGCACCAGCATGTAAATAAGTCACATGCTTTTCTTTTACGATGAGCTCACTTATCTTGTGTTTAGCAGGTAGAATCACTGAGTGCTTTTGATTAAAAGACAATTCTGAATTTTGTAAACGCCCTCCCACCCGTAAAAGACTGTTTTCATCTATAAACGGATGGAGGGAGTGTAGCTGACTTTTCTTAGGCAACGATCTTTGATTTTTAATGCATTTTAGGTCTTCATTAAAATAATCTTTCTGAACCCATCAAATTATGATTATTTCTGCATTTTTAGTTTCCGTGTAAGTAAGTGGAGAAAAGGAATCAGTTATAAGTGTTTGACATTTGTTATTGGTTTTGCACTTATTGATGAATCTTAAACAATATGCTAAAATGCGTATAATCTTAGAAAATGATGAATATTTTTCAAATAAATCACTATATAATTCATTTGATGTAGCACTATGAAATGAAAATATAGGATCAGATCTTTGTTCAGCTTTAATTAGATCCTTGATTTCTTTGGAAGCGGATTCCTCTTTCGGCCAGTGAGACGAATCCAAAAAAAGCCAACTTGGGCCATTCCACCACAAGTTGCAATTAGGAAGACATTTGGGATCAATACCACGCGAAGCGATATCTGCTGGGTTATCTTTGGAAGGGACATGCCTCCAGTATTTTGTTGGAAGTACTTCGATTATTTGAGACGTCCGGTTTGCAACAAAAGTCTTCCATTTACGGGGATGTGCCGAGAGCCAGGATAGTACGACTTTGGAGTCAGTTCAAGCGTAAACATCAAACTTATATTTTTTGAGAGTGTTCATGACTGTACGATATAACTTTGAAAGCAAATGAGCACTGCATAGTTCCAATTTAGGAACAGATACTTGTTTGAGAGGTGCGACTTTAGTTTTAGAAACTAAGAGAGAAACCTTTATTTCATTTCCGTGTATTTGTTTGCAATATATTGCAGCAGCGTAAGCAAGTGTTGACGCGTCGCAAAAGCCGTGCAATTCAAATGTGTCAGAGGAAATAAGCGTGACACCTCTAGGAACGGTAAAATGTTCAACTGCATTGAAAGATTTCTGAAATTTAAACAAATCTTCAGCGAGACTTTGTGGAATAGGAGAATCCCAGTCCCCTTTTGTAAGCCAGAGCTTTGATAAAAAATTTTCAATACAACAGTACATGGTGAAATTAATCCTAATGGATCGAAAATGCGTGCCGATTGGGACAAAATGTGTCTTTTTGTCAGCGGTGAGGTGAGTGCAAGTGCGGGTTTTAACATGAATGTGTCTGTTGAAGAGTTCCAAAACAATCCTAAGACTTTCGTGCTTTCCTTATCATTAGGAATTATTTCTAAATTAGTGTCCGTTGAACAATGTTCTTGAAATTCTGCAAGAAATGCATTTGAATTAGAATTCCACTTTCGTAGGTGGAAACCGTGTGTTTGTAAAATATTGGTAATTTCCTTACAAAGTGATATTGCATCACTATCGGTACTTGAACCCGATAGCAAATCATCCATGTATACATCGTGTAATAAAATATGAGAAACAGCACTATTTTGTGAATAATCTAGTGCAATTTGCTTAATGCATCTAGTGGCTAGGAAAGAAGCTGGAGCTAAACCATATGTTACGGTGTTTAACTTGTATGTGCGTATTTCTTCGTTAGGATTAAACCTCCAAAGAATTTGTTGGTAGTTCCGATCCTCATCGGACACTAAAACTTGACGGTACATTTTCTCTATGTCTGCTGAAAAGACTATTTCCGGAAATCGAAAATTAAGTAAAATTTCGAAAATGTCTCGTTGCAATTTAGGACCAACACCCAAGATAGAATTCAATGATTTACCGTTGGAAGTTTTACATGAAGCGTCGAAAACGACTCTTAATTTAGTAGTTGTACTGGACGGCTTGATCACTGCATGATGGGGAAGGAAATATTGCTCATTCTGAAATCTATTTAAACAGTTTTGTGTGACCAATTCCATATGACCTAAATTTTCATATTCATGCATAAAATCCTTGTATTGGGTTTCAAATTCCGAGTTTTTCTTAAATTTACGTTCCATAGCATATAATCGAGAAAGTGCAGCTGGTTTTGAATTACCTAATTCAGATTTAGATTTTAAAAATGGCAACTTCACCACAAAACGACCATCTAAATTGAGTAATTTTCCCGAAAATGTGTTTCAACAAATTGTTCTTCAGGTGAGAATACAGTGTCAGTTGAATTTGGCACTTCTTCTAACTCCCAAAACCTTTTCAATTCGCTGTCAATATTTATTTCATAAATATGCATGTTTGAAAGTGAATTTGATTTCGTTTGAGATTCCGGTAGTTTTCCGGATATGAGGAAACCAAAAATTGAGTTTTGAGCAATTAAATCACTTTGAGAACAAGTTATTTGTCCAGGAAGTAAAATAGAAAACAAGTAGTCAGATCCTAGAATAATATCTATCTTATCCGGAATGTGAAAATATGGATCAGCTAACTTTACATTTTTCAAATGCGAAAAGTCTTTCTCATTTATTTTTTGGCTTGGAAGCGCAGCAGTTAATCTAATACAAATGCCTTAATTGGCATTCTCACTGATGCATCATGGATTGACATCAACTCGATTTCAACGCAACCTTTTGTAACTGCGACTTCTGACTCAGCTAAACCCTTGACAGGAAAACGCGCATTTTTCCTTTTAAATCCCAATAAATTAATACAAGATTCAGATAATAATGTTGATTCGGAACCACTATCACAAAGCATTCTAATATTATGTTTTTGGCCCATCGAATCACAATTACATTTACATATGCAGTCGGCAATAAGCCAAAAGTTGTCTGAACGCTATTATTTTGAATTACAGTTCCGTTTTTGTTTTCATCCGTAGACGCAATGTTTGGTATTTCATTCGCGGTTGGATTCTTTCTTTACTGTTCTGACTGAAAATTGCTCTCAGAAAGAGACGCAGATGTTGAATAACTTTTTAACTGATTTTCACACAGAGTACTATGATGCAATAACTGGCAATAATGACAACGATGTTGAGACATACATTCAGATTTTTTGTGCTGACTAGAAAAACAATTTAAACAAAGATTATTTTTCCTGACAAATTGATTTCTTTCTTTGACAGTTAGTGCTTTAAATTTGGGGCATTTGAACAGAAAATGATCTGATTTACACATAATACATTTGATACCTTTGTTCACAGAAAATCTTTTAACACTAGGTTGAGTTTTTTCCCTTTCTTTCTCGTGGAAAATTTCTAAAGAGGAACATCTATCATTTATAAATTGAATAAACATTTCAAAAGTAGGAAATTCCACTTTTGCTGAAAATTCAGACCACCGTTTACATGTTTCGTTGTCAACCTTCTGTAATAAAATATAAATTAGCCAGACATCCCTTTCACTAGCTTTTGGACCAATAGATTTTAAACCTCTGATAATTTCATCAGATGTATCGGCAATTTTTCGCAAATTAATTGCATTTGCATTAAGTACACAAGATTGTTCCATGAAAGTTTTTATTAGTGATGTGACAATTTGTTTTTTCTTATCATACCTAGATAATAATTTTCCCCAGGCTTCCATATAACTATTTTCTGAAATGGGAATATGTTTAATAATAGAAGCCGGTTCATCAGTTAATAAACCCTTTAGATATTGAAATTTTTGAATGTTGCTTAAATTTTCATTGTTATGCACTAATGATACATATAAGTCCTTGAAAGACATCCAATTTCTGTAATTACCGTTAAAAGACTGCATATTTATTCTCGGTAATTTAAAATTGTTAGCAGTATTTGTAGTACTATAACCTGGCATTTGACGTTCATTAACATTAGTAACTTGCATATTAACAGTAACATTTAATTTCTCAAGTTCTTGTTGTAGTTTGGCTTTGGTTTCATAATATGTTTTCTCAAATTCTTCCATTTCAGAACTTTCCGGCGGAAGTTCTGAGTCTGCCTTGTCAAAATCAGAATAAACGCTTTCACTTTTTTGAAGTTTATTCATTAAATCGTATTTTTCGAATAACTGCTTATCATCATTAATGAAATTTGAAATTCTGGTAAGAGCAGCTTTCGCTCTACCTCTACTATTTTTTGCAATCCTAACCTTGTCTTCCATTACGACGTAATGGTGCAATGAGGAAAACCAAAGTCAAACTTGTAAAAAAAGAAAAAAATACTTATCTTGCTTGGTCTTTAAATGAAGTTCGAAGCTAAAAGTATCCAGTAGTATCCATTACTGTACCGAATGCAGCGTTGCAGTGCTGACGAAACCGAAATCAAAACTCCTTTAATCTCGCCGGTGCCTCCAAAATATTATGTTGCGATGTAAATGTGAAGGAACTCAAAACACGTCCTCGTTTTAAACATGAAACTTATATTAAATAACTGCACAATACAAGTATAAACAAGAAAATAACATATAACACTTATAAGTACGAGAACAGAACAAAATAGTGAAGAATAGACAGCATAGCAGCTGCCTTGCGAAGGCGTTCGTCCGAGTCTGACTGTATGGTGTCTCTCTTCATGAGTCATAAATTCAAAGATCGTTTCGTTTCAGGAGTCAAGGTTGGGAGAGCATTAGAATTTCAAAGCAAAACTTCAAGATTTCTTAGAACATAGAAATAACATTTATTAACGATAAACTTATATTACTTATATTACTTCCGCCTATAGCGGCCATGAAACATAATCAAGCATCAAATAAATATGACATGCGTCATTGTTCATGTTCAAGCGTCAAGTGATATATTTTTCATCGGCGCGCATCAAGAGCGCCACCTATCTACCAAAAAGACGGAACATACTCCGCCCCGATGAACATTGGTTCATTACAACATTATTATAAAGATCTTCAATTTTAGATTTAAACAAGTTTTCCAAAAGTTCAACAGTATATCATATAAAATAAAAATGCATAATGACAAATTTAAATTGAATAACAACATTAAATTTAGAACAAAATTTTACAAATAAAACATACTTACAATCTCTAGAAGGAAAACAATATAATGAAACTGCTAAATTACCATAATCCACAATTGTGGTCCATTCTATGAATCTGAAACATAATTGAATTAATAATAATAATAAAGACACAAATTATGAATATGCAATTAATGGGTTTTTTTTTAGAGTCTTATTCACTCAATGGTAAGCGGGAAAGTTTATGTATAGGACGCTTCATTTCGCCCAATAAAGTTTTTAGTTTCACAACACGAACTTTTCCATCAGCACCAGGATATAGTTCAATTACTCGTCCAAGTCGCCACTTTAATGGAGGCAAATTTTCGTCCTTTATCAAGACTAAGTCATTGAGGGCTAAATTTGGTTTATCCCTCAACCATTTGGTACGCCCTTGTAATTGTGAAAGATAATCTCTAGACCAACGTTTCCAAAAGCTCTGGAAAATTTGCTGTGTCAATTTCCATCTTTCAGCAGGGGTTAGCTTATTATTTGTAAGATCAGGTTCAGGAATTGCTGTTAATGTAGTCCCAATTAGGAAATGTCCAGGTGTTAAAGGATTAAAATCTTCAGGGTCAGATGAGATGGAAACTATTGGCCTTGAATTCAAACACGCCTCGATCTGTGTAATTAAGGTGTGAAATTCTTCGTATGTCAGAACCTGGGTACCAATAGTCCGCTTTAAGTGAATCTTCATTTGTTTCACTCCAGCCTCCCAAAGGCCTCCAAAGTGAGGGGCAGCAGGAGGATTGAAGATCCATTGAATATTTTCACCGCTCAGGTAGTTTTGAAATGCTTCGTCAGAGGAAAGTGTAGCTATGTATCTTCTTAATTCTCGATCAGCCCCAACAAAGTTGGTTCCTCTATCGGAAAAGATTTTCTTGGGTTTTCCTCTGCGTGACACAAATCTTTTCAGAGATGCTAGGAATGCTTCAGTTGTTAGATCACTGACCACTTCTAGGTGAATGGCCTTTGTGGTGAAACATATGTAAAGGCAAACGTAACATTTATATCTCGTTCCTCCTCTTCCTTTCCTAGCTTTAATTAAAAAGGGGCCTGCAAAATCTAGTCCTGTATTCGAGAATGTTCTATCCGGCAATACGCGAGAAGCAGTTAGGTCGCCCATTATCTGACTGGATGTGCTTGTTCGATTTTTAAAGCATTTTATACATTTCCAAATTATTTTTCTTACAACTTCTCGGCCATTAACGATCCAATATTTCTGTCGCAGAGCAGATAATGTTAATGTGGCTCTTCCGTGAAGGTTCACTTCGTGAAAGTGTTTGACTATCAATTCAGTAACTTGGTGACTTTTGGGAAGAATGATTGGATACTTTGTGTTTTCTGAAAGATTCGAGTTACAGAGTCTACCACCGACTCTAAGGATTTCTTCTCTATCAAGAAAAGGATTTAATTTCAGGATTTTACTGCTGAGATTCAATTTCTTCCCTGCTTTCAAAAGTCTAATTTCTTCTCTAAATTCGGAATTTTGTATGATTTTAAAAATCAAATTGCTTGCCTTATCCAATTCTTGAACTGTTAAAAAAACCCTTGAGTTTTAAAGATGTAGGTTTAATATTGTGGCAGAATCTTAAACACCATGCAGTTACGCGTTTCAATTTTTTCCAGGATGAAAACCTGGATGTCAATTCAAATTCAGCCTCTTGGCTAATAACAGAATATACAGTAGTTTGACGCTGTTCTACCTGTACCTCTTCCACCATAGGCTCAATCAAAGGATCAAAAGATGATGATGGTACATTTTTCTCTATTAACCACACTGGTCCATTGAACCAAAGTTTATTTTCCACTAGATCAGAAGCTCTTAATCCACGTGAAACTATGTCAGCCGGATTGTCGTTTCCCTTACAGTATTTCCATTGCGAAGGTGATACAACATCTTGTATTTCCCGTACACGATTAGCAACAAAGGGTTTCCATTTATCAGCGGTACTCCGGATCCAGTGAAGAACAATTTTAGAGTCACTAAAACAAAATACATTATCTTCTTGGATATTAAATAATTTCCTTAAATATTTAACTATTCTTGCGGCAATAATGGCTCCCATAAGTTCTAAACGAGGCAAGGTTAATTTTTTAAGTGGGGATACACGGCTCTTTGAAAGAACAAAAGACGTACAGCAAGAATCAGGATAACGAAAATATGCAACAGCTCCATATCCCTTGAGGCTGGCGTCACAAAAGACAAAAAGCTCTATTTTATCGAAATTTACACATTCATCATTTAATTTGTATTTTCTAGGAATACACAAGTTGAGAATAACTTCAAGTTCAAAGTACCAAGTTTTAAATTTTTCACTCAAATAACTGGGCAAAATTGTGTCCCAATCAATACCCAATTCCCATAACTCTTGTAATAAGAATTTTATTCTGATAACAAAGGGTGCAATGAATCCAACTGGGTCATAAAGTTTTGCCACAATCTGTAATACCTTTCGCTTTGTAACGTGTTTCCAGTCAACTGGTTGTAAAAGTTCTTGTACATCTAATTTCAATGTGTCCTCATCCAAATCCCAAATTATTCCCAACACCTTTAACGTTTTCTTATCCAGATTATCTTCCTTATTAATTAAACCAATATCTTGCCAATGATTTTTTAAAGATACGGAATTTGATTCAAATTTTCTTAAGTTCATACCAGCGTCTTGAAGAATTTTAACTGCATCAGTTGATAATGAGAAAACTTCTTCAACGGAGTCTGCTCCATGGATAAGGTCATCAACATATAAGGACTTATTTAGCATGTCAACAGCTTTGCTATATTTCTTTTCATAACCCTTAATATGATGTTTGATAGTGGCGGACAAAATAAACGGACTTGTTGTCATTCCAAACGGCACTCGGCACATTCGGAAAACCTTAAAGCCTAAACTATTGTCACTATCATCGTAAGAATGATCAAACCATAAGAACCTTAAAAAATTTCTATCTTCACTATCAATTTGAATTTGGTGAAAAGCCTTCTATATGTCTGCACAAAATGCAACTTTATGTACGCGAAATTTTAAAATTATATCCAACAAGTTAGGATTTAAATTAGGGCCTGATATCAAACATTCATTTAACGATTTAGCTCCTTCAGACTTAGAAGAGGCATCATAAACTATTCTTATTCTTGTTGTTACTTTTCCTTCACGTATAACGGGCCTATGAGGCATATAATAACAGTTAGGTTCATTTTCAATAAACTTACATTGTTCAACAATCCCCCTTTCAACTTGTTCTCTAATTATATTATCATATTCATTATATAGGAAATCATTTCCCTTTAATTTATGCTTTAGTCCTAGAAATCGTTGTTTAGCAACGAAAAAATTATCAGCGAGTTGTGATTTATTGTCCTTCCAAAAGAGCCTTGTTTCGTATCTGCCGTTATTAAATTTTAAACTGTCGTTAAAATGCTTAATAGTATCCAAATCAGTTTCCGAAAATGTTTTGTTTTCATTTTCAATTCCAATCGAATCCAATTTCCAAAATGACTGCAAATCAAATGTGTTTCCTTCAACGGCAGATAAAAACAACGCATTAATTCGAGTATTATTATTTTTTACTTTACCCATCACTGTGTATCCAAATATGGTCGGTACTATAAACAAACCATCATTTATCATTGAATTACTTCCTGTTTGTATATACCAGAAATGCTCCGCGCCAAGCAGAATATTTATGTTCTCATTAACGGGACTTGTATCCGAAAGTTCCAAGCCCTTTTTAGTCATAAATTCTTTAATGTTTTGACATGTTGATGGCGCCTGGAATTCTATTGATGATATTAATTCTATCCCTATAGCTTCTACAACAAGGCAGCGATCATCGTTTTTATTTTTTATTTTTAGACTATATACATCAAATTCTTGCGAGTTACCGCGCTGATTTCCAAACGAATAAATTGTTAGAAATTCTTTTCTAATGACTTGCAATTCTAAATCGCGCGCTAACTTGTGGGTGATGAAGTTTCGTTCACTACCTGAATCAATTAATAATCTTACGATTCTCGATTTATTTTTGCTTTGAGCAATAACAGAACATGTCTGTAAAAGCACACTATTTTCAGGTTTTAGAGTGTTACAGTGGGAAGTAGATACTAAAGTTTTATTTTGCGTATCTGCGGAGTTAACATCTTCCATTTCTTTCGATTTCAAACGGCAGAAAAGTTTATTATGATTTTTCTCGTTACAATGTTCGCATGGTTGTATTTTTGAATGACAAAACGCCGACAAATGTTTTAGAAAGCATCTATAACAGCGACCTTCATGTTTCAATTTCTTTCGTTTTTGTTCGTCAGAAAATTTCAAACATCCGGCAGATGTATGTTCGTTTGATTTGCAGAATATGCAAAACATTTTTACCGATGTGTTAAAAGCAGAAGCTTGTGATTTAACTTTATAATTTTTGAACCCTTGTTTAGGATTAACCCCTGTGTATTTATTACCTTTTGAGCTATTAATCAAAATACTTGCTTCTCGGCATTCAGTTTCTATTTTAATGAACTCTATTAATTCACTTACTTCTATATTTTGGTTAGATGTTCTTTTTCTATGGAATTCAAGAGCTAAATCTTCAGGTAACAATTTAAGAATTATTGGGTTCAATAACTGTCCGTATGAACCGCTAGTAACATCTAAACTACTTAAATTTCTAACACAGATTTGTAACTGATCATAGAGCTTTCTTAACCCAAAAACATTTGAAGAACTTTTAACTGGTTCTAACTGTAACAACATCTGCATGAATTTTGATATAATAACATCTTTACGACCAAACCTCTCTTCTAAACTTTTAATGCATAGATCATAATTTTCTTCACATAAAGCATAACCAGAAACACAATTATATGCTGAACCAGATAATAAACTTTTCAAATATGTAAACTTATCTATTTTAGATAAACTTGGATTAGAATGAATAGCATTATCATACGAATTAAAGAATTCGAGCCATTTACTGGGATCACCAGCAAATTTTTCAATATTTAATTTAGGTAACTTTACTGAAGCATTACTTGTAACAACATTATTACCACTCAGAGTACTACTAATACTATTACTAGTTGTAATTATACTTCTTTCAAGAACTTCATTACTGTTAATTTTCTTTACTTTACTAACAATCTTAGCTTTAAACGTTATAATTTTTTCATCATACTCTTCACATACAAGTAGTTCGTTATCATATTCTTTTTCATCAATTATGAGAGCATCGATCTTTGAGTCAAGAGTTTTAAGTTTCTCATGATATTCAATTAACAATTCATATGATGAATTTAAATCTTCTAGATGTTCTTTACTTAATTCTTCCGATAATAATTTCTCAAGTTTATTTAGAAGTGTAGTAACTTTACTACGTACAATAGCACGTTTCTTTTTCTCTTTTGCTAAATCATCCATTATGTTTCGTTTTCAAAGATCGATACCAAGAACAAATAAATCAAATTTCTTACCTTTCAAAAGGTAATTCCCCCTGTCGCGGGTTTCAGACACCAGAAAAATGTATGGTGTCTCTCTTCATGAGTCATAAATTCAAAGATCGTTTCGTTTCAGGAGTCAAGGTTGGGAGAGCATTAGAATTTCAAAGCAAAACTTCAAGATTTCTTAGAACATAGAAATAACATTTATTAACGATAAACTTATATTACTTATATTACTTCCGCCTATAGCGGCCATGAAACATAATCAAGCATCAAATAAATATGACATGCGTCATTGTTCATGTTCAAGCGTCAAGTGATATATTTTTCATCGGCGCGCATCAAGAGCGCCACCTATCTACCAAAAAGACGGAACACTGACAGTTCAACTGAATTAAATGTTCTTTGGCATAGTTCCAAAAGCGAAAGAGTTAGGTTGAGTTGTTCTGTTCCGGCGCACCGGAACAATTATCATGCATATTTACTTCTTGTTTGGGATTGTTCATATTATCGTATTATGTCATGCTTCTATCAATTAATTCCATTTATACGATTAAATGAAGCATATTTTTTGTAATAAGCTTAAAAATATGAGCTGCATACTTCTTTCATTAGATCTTCATACTTCATATCTGCATACTACTTTTCATTTTATTCGCACGTTATACTTCTTTAGGATGTTTTTTCCGCAATTATAAATTATCAACCTTTAGAATATTGTATACATACAATTTCATCAAAACCTTTACTGTACAGAACTAGTATAATTCATTATCCATGTATACTGGCATTTCTCTTGAAGTATATGTAATAAGCATAAAAGTTGGATTAAACTGAATTGTGGCAGTTTTTTGTATCTTTTATACTTTATACTGAAGATAAACTAGATATTTCTAATCTAGGCCCGCCAGCGGTTTAGCGATAAAGTAGCTGAACATTCATAGTTCGACTGGGTTCTCATCTGGGCGAAAGAGCGGATTTCTTTTAGAAAGTCTTTCTCGAAAGCAGCATCCCTTCACGTTAGGCAGGTAGTCCTCGAGTGATTGGCCATAATTAAATAAATGAAATGAATTTTTCAGTATGTATTGTGATGGACAATTTTTACTGTATTCAGATATAATAAAATAAATTCTTGCTGAAAATAAATATGCTTGCTGAAATTTCATATCTTTTAAACAAATGCAAACTATCTGCATTGCACTGTATTTTCCATTCATGTCACTCTTTTCCAAAAGATTTCAATGCATTGTTATGAAAATTGTATACTATAAATCCAATTAAAATGTATAATAACTGTATGTCGACGTGCCTCAGTAATACGTTAGAGCGGTAATTATGCATCATTATGTGAAATAAAATTATCATAACAATTTGTACGAGTAATGATAAATATTACATGTAACTACTATTTTATGTATTTAAAATATTTTATTGTAAAATACTTAGAGCATATAACTGCGGAAACTTTAATATTTTTCCTTTAAACAAATGATTTGTTGTCCATTTAAAAGGCATAAACGTTTTTCTTGAATCTGCTGTACTTACACTGAAACAATTATATCGTATATTAATATACTATAATGTACGATAATGTAATTGATATTAAATTACTTCAAACTGTTTCTGATATGTATGCACTTAATGTTAAATTTTAAATATTTGTATTGAGTTAATATTTTATTTCTGGTTACATTGCAGGTTTCATTTATTTTTACTAATAGTTATTATAATTTGTTAGCCTATTCTGTATTTCTTTATTCATCCACTCTCGTTTCCTCACCTGTGTGTAAATTAGTTAGGGTGAATAAGTGCATTTAAACTAATGTAGCGAAAAGTTTTGTCAAAGAGTTGTAAGATCTATCTGTACTTATCCACATACACTAACTTAGATCCTACAATGAACCTGGCGAATTCTCGCACAGGCGTGAATTAAATACCAGCACAGAAGATAGGTGCAAAATAACCCTTTATTAACTCAAACTAAATTAACAGAAAGCACGGACTTCGTGCGTTACAAAACATCGTTCACTTGCGGCGATAACTAAACGTAGACTAGAATACAAATCAAAATCTGAAAAATAAACGAGTGCAAGAACGCACTTCAAAAATTACTCCTAAGAGATGGACTCACAGGAATCTAACCGGCGTGATACTAAACAGATATGGCCAGGAGGCTTACAAGCGTGGCCGCGAAATAACAACGAAACGTGCGCTAGGCTAGCGAAACACGCTTTGAATCAACTGAGATAATCACACGTTTAAATAGCACTTCACTTAACTTAAAATTTACATCCTGGCGAGAGAATGTGAGGGGAAGTTTGAGAAATTGAGAGCAGGAAAACTTCAAATAAATTTGAAATGCAAATTAAGAAAACCCCTACAGAGTGATTTCGCTACTGTGAGTGCACGTTGTTATTTCTACCTGCTGTTAACCTTGAGTGCCATTTTGCATTCTTGCTGCCGAATTATTATCCTGCCTATGTAGGTTCTGAGTCAATCTGTTAAATTAAACTGAATTGTACAGTCTTGAATAAAATATTGTTCTCAATAAAAGGATCTTTTACACCTTTCCCTTGGTTATGTTCATTTTCATGTCTTTGTGAGAGGTCGCTACGATTATCACTTAAGTATATCTACTTATATTGCGTGATATTAGCTATCACGCAAAGACAACTAGATACGAGAGCAAAATGCTCAGTAAATAACTGGTAACGTTTTATCTCTTACGCAGATTCATAGAAGGTAGTAATAAGTATATTACTGCAGTTATTACATTGCTATAGCAATACTTATACTGCTAGAGTAATAATTATTGATTAATATTTTGGAAAGGCTTCTTTCTGTGAATAAGTATAATCAGAGGTGCTCAATTAAGTCTTTGCGCAGTTGGAAAACAGACTTCGTCTCACAAATGCATATATTATAAAAGACTGTATTGGTAATATTTAAAATAAACATGCTAATGTTATTATATTACATTACATAGTCCTTTATGTTAAATTATTTTAGTCCTTTATGTTAAATTATGCCGTCTTTTATTGTCCTTAATGTTTATGTACTATAAAGTGTAGATTCTTCCGCATATACATTTTTCGGGTAAGAAAAGAAGCCACTGTTGGAAAGACTATAAAATTTCTGAATCAAAACCAATAGATAACCATTTATTATAAATTAATCACTTTATTTTATAATTAATTCTATATAATTACTCTATTATAGTATTCCAACTCAATTACTTGCGAACATTGCGTTTTCTGTTAATGAAAACTACTAATTTTCCCCTCTCCTAAAATTGTCTTTTTTACTTTTTCTCAAATACTTCTGAATTTATCTGTGTTTCGGAAACATTTCAGCTCAAGTAAGCCAAATCTGTGTTTCGAATTAAACTTTTAGCTCATACGGTTGCAGAGTTTCTCACTATTATTCTACTAAAGTAAATGTCGAGGAACCTAGTGAAATGCTAAGCGACTTATCGCTTAGTTCAAATAAAAGGAATCGTGAACTCAAGAAGGGTTAACTACTCCTTTATTTCGTTCAAAATAAGATGAACAGTCGGCCCGTTTCTTCCGGCTTACAACAAAGCCTCCACTTGGGCTTAAACACAAAAATAAGAAATACGAACTAACTATATATAACTAAGAGATTTATTCAAAGTTAACATATAGCTAACATCCGGCGAATATCAAAAGGCACATAATGTACGACTGAGAGAACCAAATTCCAGAGACTTCGCCCGAAGACAAACATGCGCTGCTCAGGATTCCTAGCCCTCTTTCTCTCGAAGTAAGTTGAACTTTCCTTTGATACTACTTCTCACTCATTTGTATTCAACGCGAATCTAAAAGCTCATTCTGGTACGAAGTTGTAAGTTGAAACGAAGAACGATAGGAAAGCACAATTAAATTAAAGTAACTGTTATAAAATTCGAATATACGTTGCACAGTGTCTAATGTTTTGTTACCAAATACTCGTATGTGTTATTCTATACTATATTACATGTTATATTCCCCCTTGAACTGTTTCTGGAATTTGTGTAGTAGTAATAAAAAATCACTAATACATTTTAATTGCACATAAATGTATTCAAATAATAATTTACAGACTCAAAGAGATCCTGTCTCTCATAAAACAAATACACATTTACCAAGTATTATTTTTACGTTTGGGAAAAAATAATGGTGCTTTCACTCTAGTTGTAAATCTAGACAAATTTAGGGGATACAATAAGCAATTTCAGTCAGAAAATAATTTTAAATTTAAGCAGCAGCACTTTAACAGATTGAACTGATAATAATTCAATATTCAGTACGATTATGCATTATGCTTACTAATTTATAAATTACGTTACCGCACCAAAATAAATTATTACATAAAATGCAGATTATTATTCATTTTAATCACATCCAGAATTACATGCAAAATGTTCCACTTTTAATTCAAAATCAAAACAAATCTGGGAAAATTAAATACCATGAAGAAAATTTTAATTGTGACGAAAATGCTGCTTTTGTTTTTTTAGGACATTACAGTGTTTAAATAAATGTATCTGAAATAACATGATAATGCAGATTCCGATGTATCAAATCATATAATGAAGATTCCGATATATTATTTTTCAGATTTTGATATTAGTTAAACACTCACTACCACATAAACTATCTATAGTTTTTAAACGAGCCACGTACACATTTGCTCTTGATATTCCTTCCAAACACCAATAAATTTTATCACAGTATTTTTGATCCCACACTTAGTTATTTTGTTGTTTTATTGCAACAGTTGGATCTGCAAACCTATTTTTGAAAAAAAAAAAAAAAAAAAAAAAAATTCTTGTTATATATTAGTGCACGTTTTTAAATAATTTATCAGGTTTCAAATATTCAAAAGCAGATAAAATCTAAATCACCTCATGAATAATATATTAAAGTCACTGTTTTGTAAGAAGAAAATGAAATATAACTAAAATAAACAGATTTACTTAGCAAACCGCTTAAAGTATGTTTTATACTTTTTTCAAAAATTGACTTGGTTTTTCTTTCCTTACTTTTCTTTGCGGGATTCTGGTTTGCAAGATGTATAATACATTGCTCAAAACAATTAAAGGATATTGTAAGTTTTATATAAAATAAAGATATAAGCGAATTTGTTTTTTTTTTTTGCCGAAAATGGAAGAAGAGAATCACAAATGCAAATTTTTCTGATTTTCAAACTGTGGAGTATGCTAATTTTAAGTTCGACGTCAAAAACGTCGCTTCAGCGGCAGCGAATGAAATTTGACTTTCATCTGAACAAAAGACAATGAAGACAAGGATGATCGGCATTCAGTGACTGCTTTGTTTCGATGAGTACGATGTCTCAACGAAGTAATTTAACCGATTTAGAAGCTTGGAGAGTTGTTGGTAGGTTAGAAGGGGGCCAAACTCAAGCCGAAGTAGCGCAAGCCATTGGAGTGTCACAAAGTGTGATTTCCAGGATCTGGAACCGTTTTTTAGAAACTGGAAGTGCAGGCCGAAGACCAGGGCAAGTCGTAGACGGGCAACAACGCCCGATGAAGATCGTTATTTAGTGTTAACGACTCGGAGACACCGAAATATGAATGCTACTCTTCTCCAAAAACACCTTCGCTCGGCTACTGGCACCACGGTTTCAACTCAGACTGTCCGAAACCGACTTCATGGTGTAGGTATGTATGCTCGCCGATCGATGGTATGTGTTAGACTAACATCAAGGCATCGTCGCGACCGCAGGAAGTGGGCAACAGAGCATGTGAATTGGAGGAAAAATGAATGGAGCAATGTTCTTTTTTCTGACGAGTCCTGTTTTTCTGTTCATCCTGATTTTTTACCTGAACATCACCCTGATGTTCATCCTGACGAGTCCTGTTTTTCTGTTCATCCGTAGCAGTAGGAATAATCCTGCGTTCGTGCACGAAAGTGTCAGATTTGGCGGTGGGGGAGTGCTGCTGTATGGTGGCATCTCCACTGACGGGCGCACAGACCTCTACATCATTCGCGATGGACCTCTGACTGGTCACCGATATAGGGATGAGATCCTCAGACCTATTGTAGTCCCTTACGCTGCAGCAATCGGAGATGACTTCATTTTAATGGACGATAACTGCAGGCCACATCGTGCTAACCTGGTGGAGGATTTCCTTTTCGAGGAAGGAATCGTACGAATGGAATGGCCAGCGTGTTCTCTAGACATGAATCCAATAGAGCACGTTTGGGACGCTCTAGGAAGACGAGTTGCTGGCCGCCAACCACCCCCACAATTTCTCCAAGAACTGGAAAGGGCTCTTCTGGAAGAGTGGGACAGAATACCCCAACTCGTGATTAATAGCCTCATAGACTCCATGCCTCAAAGGTGTTCAACGTTGCTGGCCGTCCGTGGAAACCATACCCCCTACTGAAAATGATTTCCTTTGAAAGAAACACCTTTTCTTATTTTTTTTTTCTCATATGCACAAATTGTGCTCTTTTCCTTTTGTACACAAATGCGCAATAAAATGCATTTTTTTTTGCCAAACATGTGTAATTTATTCTCATATAATCTACTACGTCTGTCGGCCATGTATCAATCATCTAAAAAGTTTCCCAGCCACAAGATCCACCTAAAACCGCAATATCCTTTAATTGTTTTGAGCAGTGTACATCCAGAAAGTACCTATACGTGAATATCTGTTAAAAAGGCTGAACTGGTTACAAGTTATTGAGGAAGGAAACTGACGCTGATAGCAGTATATGTCTGTTATTATCTAAATCGGAACTGTTGTTATTTGGGTTTGATCTGGATATGCATTCGAAATTCATACCATCTTAGAGTATATTTAATCGACGAGATAAATACAAATCATCTTTCCCTCACATGTTTCTGTTAATGATTTGACAATGGCAAATATGCTTGGGTTTAACTGTTACTTATATTTTCATCGTTTAGTAAAATAAAGAGTTTCCATTCTTGGGGGTAGAAGAGAGTAATTATTTTTCGTTCTTGCTTATTAAGATAAGAAAAGACTTCATTTCTCCTTTACCTAATATAGAAGTTTAGATCCCACACTTAGGATTAATTAAATTTGCTGATAGCTAATATAGAAGTGCTATGACCAAGAACGTTGAAGTACTTGAATATTGTAAATATATAATAAATCATCTGCATTACCTCTTATTTTATTAATCTAACGTGCTTAAAAGACTAATAAATCAATAGTGCTGAGCGTTCATTATAATCTCAACTGTCCCGACAGCTCGTTTATGTTTACCCTGATGGTAAACATTCAGGATAGTAAGATAACAAAATGAATTTTCGATACAATATCATTAATCGTATGTAACTATAAAGTTCATGTATAGCATATATCAAGAATAATGACATGATTCCTTTAATAGAGTTTAGTACGGAAATTTACGGTGTTCCTCGTAATAATAGAAAATTACCAAAGTTTTCTCTCTTGTAATAACTCCAAGGAATTTCATTTAGGAACAAGACAAGTATATAAACAATAATTGATCTTGGTCTGTATTCGTTGAGGCATTTTCAGAGAACTGGTACAGAAATATATTTTATCTAGAAATTTAGGTCTAAAAGCTCTGATCTTGATCCATTAGTCGATATTCTTCAATGAGGTTTCAAGGCCATCTGGATTAAACTAAGCGACAAGAAAGACAAAACTATTTCTGGTTATCGCAAATATTTTATGCGTTACAAACTAGTTATAATATTATGGAATCATTAGAGTAAGAGTATACTATTGATCCCACAAATACCAGTTCTGTGTTATGCTTTTCGTAAATGCATCAGTATATAACTGCTGGAATTTTACTTCGCACACCCATGTTTTACAGAAAATCTTCCTTTGTTTGCAGATCTAGCCTTATGACGTTGTGTAAGTAGATCGTTTTGGGTATGCATTCCTCCAAGTAACATCGAATTTACTTGAAAATTGGATATAACGTTTTCACACCTTACTGGATATGAAGTTTCTTTCCAATAATGTACAATAAATGTTAAATTCAATTTGTTATTTAGAGGAGCACATATTGATTCTTGTTCTCTGAAATATGAAACTGAACGGTGTATTTGATTGAAATATGAGAGATAAATGCACGGAATGTTGCTTAACTCAATTGATCAAATCTTTTATTATTAATATGCAATGAAATATTATTCTTAATACTTCTGAAAACTTCGAGAAGAGATACCATTTTTGATTTAACCATTTCAAATATTGAGAGAATACATAAAAGGACAATTTACAGACCTCGTCACTTAGCAGAATATTTTGCATTTTCAATAATAATCATTTCTAATTCTCCGATGTAGTGTTTCAGATATTGACATATCATTTTGAGACATCTGAAATGCCTTGACGACTGGTCGCGTCGTGTCCCGGCATTCCTTGAAAACAGCTGTGCAGTTGCGTAGGTAATCAGTACGGTCTGTTCTGTATCTTTAAAATGTTCAAAATTATCGAATTGCTTCGTTTATTGAGCAAAGAGTTAAAAAAAATTACAAGTATTTTTTTGAAGTCTTTCCATTGCCGTTTAATTACAATAATTTTTATTACCGTTTCTTTACTACCATATGCCCTGAATTATATTTGACTTTGTAAATTAATCTCTGATTATGATTATCACTGAGTGTTCAAGCACTTCACCAAATACTGCAAAATTACGTATACCTAAAAATAACTAGAAAAGAAATGTGTCTATTCTATAAGATATAAAATAAACATTACTGACACAAATATTAGTTATTTACTAACTAAAAATATTATTTATTTACTAACTAAAAATATTATTTATAATACACAAGGGTTATTTATTTGTAAGCTAAATAAAAAACATCAAATTTTGGAATTTTATGACGTGCTGGAGAATATGTATCTGACATAAATATGCTACAGTATTAAGAGAAAGTTCAATAAAACTACATATAAAAAACATCGAAAATGTTATCTGCTGGATTTAATAATTGATTAGGTGATTTGATAAAAAAGCAAGACATTGAGTTATATTAGAAGAATATCAACATTTTTAGAAGCAGGTTTGTCTAAACATAAAATTTATTTTTATAGGACGCCTGTCGAGCAAGTATCGACATTTCAATGCTTTAAGTTCTATCCCGACTTTCCTAAACCTAAATTAAAAGCGCTGTATGCTACAAAAATAGTATCATCGAAATAGCACGACAAATCTTCAGGAGACATAAGAAAAGGAATTGGCGAAATTCAACGTATGTAAAATGACACAGAAAAGTTTTTAAAACTGAAAAAGGATACTTATGAGGATTTTATGTTTTACATTTTTAATATTAAGTATGTTTTTATAAAATTATATGCAAAAATATATTAGCTTTATTGATTTTATAAATAAATATGAATGTATTTTGAGGAAGACGTATTTAATTGAGACCCTACATCGCCTTCAGTAAAGTTACATTTCTATGGGAAAGATGCTTTAGCCATGAAAAGTAGTACGCATATATAATTTAAAAACCTAAATATTGCTCAATTAAAATAAAAATTAAAATAGAAGGAAATATTTATCGCAAGTGCTTTTCTCGTGGCCTAATAAATACGTGATACTTTTTTTTAATCTGGTGATTTTTCTTACGACAGTGACTGACGCAAATTTTTAAAAACCTCCGCAGTAAGGAGTGTAAAGTTTATCGATGTTTTTCATAAAATTTTCTCTTCTTTCTTCATTTGATCAATCTCCGCAAGAAAATAATTCTTTTACGATTTCTTCGGCTTCATGTTTTCCTAATTGATGGGAATTCTTTAAATTTGCTGATAGTTGCTGACCAGAGGTGATTTCCGCAAGTGTTCAATGCAGATGAATGAACTTTGAACCATATGAATGAAATTCTAGCTTTGGACAAATTAAAAGAAAACACTTAAGATGTATGGGAAACAACGTTTCGCAAATACGCATTTGGTAAAGGTTTATTTGATATAAAATAAAACAAGCAATAATTAGGAAAGTGAAATGAACAGTGTCTTTAAAATATCTAAATGTATAGAAAAACTGAATAGGGAAATGGCTAAAAAATTCTGGCTTTATTTTTTACATTTTAAGGTCTATATTATATATTTAAGGTCTATATATATATATATATTGCGATTTTTACATTTTAAGGTCTAATTATATATTTTTTACATTTTAAGGTCTATATTATTATATTATAGAAACACAGTACGTAGTTTCTCAAAGAATATATCAAAGAAATCTCAAAGAATATGAAAATATAATAGAATTTCTTTAAACTGCAAACAGAAGCCGTCAGTACATTCGCTTATTATTAAAGAAAACGATATTTGGTAACTGAAGAAAAAACAAAGTAAATCTCTCGACCCAGTGCTTTGCATGGAAAATAAAAAAATCATATTTTGAAATATGTGAGATGAGTTTTATGGCCCATAAAGTAAATGAAAGTTATTTTCTTTTCTTTGGGAATAATAGCTACTGAAATGTTACATTGCAGAAGAATTTCTTTTTGTACTTAGATTTTTCTTGAAATGGCTTTTTCATAGCTTGCCATTATGTTCAGCTGAACCCAAGGGATAGCAGCATTGGTTAAAACTTCGAAATGGATATATCAGTAGAATTTTATTATAGGAGATGCATACCTCGAAACTTCGGCCGTTGATTTAGAAAGAAAAAAGATCTCTATATTTTCACTGTCATTATACTTTAGTACATTTCTCCCTGTACTTTCTCTATATTTATATTAAATTTCCTTACGATGTGTTATGATTTTATGCTCTCTTGCTACGTAAATTGTTGTCCTTCCGTTCTGGCAGTCGGATTTATACTTGAACATTCCAAAAAGTTTTCGAAAATAATGAAACAATGTTAAGAAATGTAATTTAATGAAATGAAATCTGTTGTAATATAATGAAATATTAAAAGTGGAGAACAAACCCATTAATCATTGTTTCCTTATCTTACCATTTTTCTATTTTTTATTGCTTATTTTATTTCTTTCAACAAAAAATGAAAAGTTCCACGTGTTTTCAAAACATGACTGTACATTTTCTTTTTTATGTGAACATAAGAATCGTATTGAGCAACTGAAACAATCGCTCAGATTTATAGCTCTTGCTGAATGAAAACAAGCTTTACTATTCCATGATATACTTACCAGAAGTTGCAGGAATATTTAGCTTGATAACTGCAGGCACCATCGTTATCCTGATTCTCTGCTTTAAATTCTGATTATTTCAAAAGTAATATTATTCAGGGTGGTTTTTGCTTACGCAGTTTCTTAAGATTTGCTCTATTTTTGAGTTTGTTATACGTCCACATTGCCTCTTGTATCAACACAATGAAAGTAACAAAGGTTCGTGTCGCCTTGGTGCAACTTGCGTAGCCCCCTGTTCTTAATATGTAACACGCCTTTTAAATCAGACGTAGCGATGTTAAAAATATCATTAATACTAAATGTGAAATTACTAGATTTGCTCAGTTAATAAGTATTTTCTCCCTCATTCTATCATGCCTTCATGGTATAACAGTAGCACACTGGTGCATATTCGAGAGTTCCAGGTTCGAGTCCCGGTGAGGGCATTGCTTTTTCTCATGTCTCCAGAATAAAAAAAAAAATAAAATAAAAAAAAAAAAAAAAAAACCTAATGACTCTGTATACTACAGTTAATATATTACAGTTACAAGTTAATATATATGCATTTTCTCTTAATACATTAATTACATTTTCCCAGTGCTAGTGCTCCCGTATGAAGTATGTTGGCGCTTTTGAACATTCCTGACAGGGCGGAATTTTTATAGTAAATTTGCGTTTATATCATAGAAGTAAGTAAAACATACATTGCAGTACATAAATTATCTGTATGTAAGGCAGACTTAATATATATTGTTTACAGATTCTGAATTTTTGAAAGATACGGAGTTTGCATTGTTGCGTGCATATGTTTTCGTAATTCGCACACATAATTGATGAAAACGTGTTAAAATTTAGTTTCACAAAAGAAACACTTCACAGCTCTCCTAAATATGACAGAGCATAATTAACAATTACATTTTCAAAGTACTTACGTCAAACGCAAGAAAAGGCAAAGCGTAAGTAAAAAGCTAAGTCCGGATACTTTCTATATTATGTATAGAACACTGTAACGTAAGCCATATACAGTAGGTACTACTAAACATCATCACCGTGTAATTGTAAATTCATAACATTGAGAATGTGTAACCCAACATAAACAACAAATTCAGTAATTCATGTGAGCACATAATATAGCAAGACAAATATAAATTGTCCTAAATTAGCAAATTAAACCCAGTAAATAGAGAATATGGGTCCAGTGTAAAAATTAAATAAAATACAAAGTAAAATCAAACTATCGTTTATTTTGGGGATAAAGAGATTAGGTTACAATACTGATAGCGTCATGGTAATCACAATATTCATTACAATTAATAAGAGGTGGCTGGTTAACATACTTTGCAGAAGTACCGCTAGAAATGTACCGCTAAAAAAAACAAAAAAAAAAAAAAAAAATCACACACCTTTAAAAACAATTTCAAGTGGGGAGCCCCGCAACCTTACTGGAGTAAAATGAAACTATTCACACATAATCTTGAAAATACATTGCAGTTAGTTCTAGGCAGAGAGTTATCGACTTCCTTACAAAGGCTTTCTGCATATCTGTTGAAATGAAAAGAAAGGGGTAAAGAAAAAAATAAAATCAACGAAAGATAACATGACGAGGTCTGGCTTCAATTTTCCGCCCAAGGCAGCAATTCCATCAGGATGGTTCTGAACGTCTAACCTACCAGAGGCCATTTTCTGCGGGATTTATGGCTCAGGACTTCTTATTCAGCATGTCTCAACTTTAGGTGTCCTTCCGATTTCTCTGAAGCTCCCTGTGTCCACCATGCAGAGGATAGAAGTAGGTAGCATTTTTGTCGCTGCAGCTCCGTCCCGTCGTCTCACCCACGCAGCAACTTATGTATCTGGCGAGATCTTGAAAGGATTGGCGAAGTATGATGATCGGAAGAACGCCAAGCACAGCAACCCCAACATAGAAATTTTCTCGGGAAGGGATTCCCGACTACCAGAAGACGCCAACCATCGTGGTTTAACAATGCAGCCTTCAAGGGCACTCCGCTGGGTCAACCTCCTCTCTGCTGATGTAAGGAAAGGGAAAGCACTAGCCTCGCCCGGGGTGCAACTCCAATATGTCCCTGAACCTATTCGACGACTTTTCACTCCCGTAAATTATCTCCCCATAAAGCATTTCCCTGCTAGAGATGTCACAATAAACAGGGTTCCGTTTAAGTAAAAGCTCCAGACGGTGCGGTCATCAGAACATGTGTTAAAACGCTTGGCAAAAGAATTTCGGGGTGCAGAATACTCCAGATAAGGAATTCTGAGAAATTTTCAGACGACAACTTTGGATATGAAAAATTACAGAACCAGTGAATAGTTTTTCAACACAATAAACAAATTTAGTACAGTAAAAATTAAACTATTATTTAACAATTAAGGTCATTGAATTGTCAACACCTTATAAATTGTTTCTTCAGCAGAAATTAAGTGTACACACTCATTATCCAGATTTGGTTTCAATTACAATTGATTTACTTTACCACCAGTCAGAAAATATGAATTCGTTAAACTTTGATAGAAAGAGGGGCAAAAATTAAGTTAATTCAAATAAAATTAAAAATTACACACCGAAAGTGCAGCAACAAGGCTTTAAAATAATTAAGTCAAAAGTTAAACAACCTTAAGGGTCAAAAACAAAAAGTACAAAAACCAAGTAAACTCAAATTAAAATAACTTGAGAAAACTTTTAAAGCAACCAGACCTAAATTTAAAGTTTACAAAAAGTTAACAGTTTAAACTTACAACCAACTAACTTCAATTACTGATCAAAACTGAATTATATAAGCAAATAACTTAAAGCTTGAAAATAATAAACGGGAGGCTGTACATATATTCAACATTTTCTTCCTGTAATATTCTTTAAGTATATTTTTAAAATCATGAATAGTTGAACAAACTTAATAACACATATTTTTTAGGTTTCAATGATATCATTATTTAACTGCTGCTTTAAACAAGACTTCGCTTACTATCTTAAGACAAGAAATAAAATCAAAAGCTTTATGCAACTACTGTTGGATTATTGTTATTTTATAGGTATGTGAATTTTACTGCTCTAGCTGATACTGATTTCCTTACACGAGTTATAGTGTTCGAAGTGACATTTCTAGATTCATATAGACAAGACTTTAATATAATTTAACTTAAATGAGTCTGTGTTTGAGAAGTAACATAAAAATACAGGTGGCAATCTGTTTAGCTAAATATCAAGCTCATGATAAAAATTTACAAATTAATTCCAGGAGGAACCACAGTTTTGTCTAATTTTAAGTGCCAGACTTTCAGCCGTAGCTTAAACTTTCTCGGAATAAGCTACACCGGTCTGGATTGCTGCGATTCCTTACTCCATCACACCTAAGCATAGGCTCAGATTGACCCTCTTCAAACAGCGACAACAGACCTCACTACGGTTCAAGTTAGCCGATTTATGCTCCAACACCTGTATTAAAAACTACATAATAATCCAAAGAGAACGATATACGCGACTGAGGGATAGCAAAGATGCAGATTAAAAAAATAACTTTCTAGTTAAAAAGAAATTATCACAGCTTCATATTTTGATTTCTGTTGAATAAAATACATATTCCATCTTTGTAAGTAATAATTTAAATAGGAAGATTATTTTCTGCAGCTTTGGGGCTTACAAAACTTTTATTTAAATTTAAGAAAACAGATTGTGAAAACGTTGATATCTAATAAAATATAAATACTTGTTAAAATATATTTGTGGGCAGCATAAAATTGCTTCGGGTGCCATAGGCAGTCCGCGGGTCGCCATTTTGAGACTATTTCCTTAATGCATTTGTTGGAATTGCACAAATGTTTTGATGGTAGTGGCAGAGTCACTGGAATTAAACTGTAACGTTTTAAAAAATGCTTGGAAATTGATGAATGATATCGGATTAGGGTGAGACATTAAAGAAATAGTTCCATTAAAAGCTAAAATAGAAAAATTTAATGGTGAATTTTAGGAATTTGAAGTTTTAGTGTACTTTTAGAATGCAATGCAAAATCAACCTTAATATTTTTTTCTAATAATATTGTTACTGCTATTTAGAATAGAGTTAGTGACGCTTTTGAAATTTATTCATTTTTATCCAATATTTTCTTAAATAAAATGAATGTGTATGTCCTTGAAAGTAAAACAGCGGATAGAATTTACTGTCAATATCAGATCTAAAGGCTCAGTACAATATTAAACTATGAATGAAAAAGTAACAAATATAAATTTGATGATTGCTAGAAAACAAAAAAATCTAATCTAATCAATGTCTAAATGAATTAGGGTATCCACGCAGAATGTCCGAAAACTATAAGAAAAAGAACACACACAAAATAAAACAAACAAAGCACAGCAACTATTTTTCTTTGCTAAAATACTCCCTTTTTAACGAAGATATTTCATCAGAAAGCAATTTAATTACTTTGTAGAATTCAATTAGTTCAATCAAGTTAAAATACGAACAACACTATAAATTAGTTTTGCTCGTAAATTCTATACTCGTTACGCAAGTCAAGCTTATAAGGCAAGTTTGTTATTTTAAAAGTCTTTTACCTACCTCCCACACGAAAGCAATATCCTACCTGGAAACAATAATTGTATTATATTTATAAGAAAAAAAAAGTTTAGTTCTGAAGCGTAAGTTTTACAATGTTTACTATAACTTAATAATATTTTTATTATTAAATTTTAATTCATACATCTACAATTTATTTCTTTACTTAACAACATATAGTATATATATATATTAAGTGAAATGTTCTTCACACACTGCAGAACTCAAAACTGCGACATAAAGTTTAAAACAAGAAGCAAAATTCGTTTTTGATGGAAACGACAATTGAATATTTTAATTATATATTTTATTTATTTTATTTATTAAAATTTTATTTAGAATATAATTATCCAAAGTTTTTATGATAACTGATTGAATATATTTAATTAATAGATGTTAATACATTAAACAATATAGGTTAGGATGGAACGAAAAAAAACATATTTTTTTAAACTTCATATTGAATGAGTCATTATATGGTTCCACATGAGCTAGAACAAATTGTGTTCACATTTCAGCACAAAATATTTCTATCTTGAGGTTCTACGAGGAAGGACAAACTATAGTGTATGAGAAGAAAGGAAATTCTTCTTACAGAACTATATCTGAGGAAGAGCATATTATTCTCTTGTAAGAATCTTGTTCTGTTTTTATAGGACATGCAACTTCTGATTCTAGGTCAGAATGTAAACTCTTGATTCTGCAGATATTGCATAAAGCGTCATGAACATTGTTACACAGAAAAGGACTGAAATTTCCAAACTGGTTTGCTGTATGGTGTGATGAAACGAGCATCAACACTGGGAAGAAAATTTGCGTAATTAGACGTCTTGCGATCTTTGTTGGTCATAAACTGCTTTGGCTTGTATGCTTGTTGCACACCAATAAACTGCTCCTTCGTCATCTTTTACCAGATAAGGAAATACATCTGGAACACAACAATTTTCTGGAGCAATAGGAAAAT
This sequence comes from Stegodyphus dumicola, assembly GCF_044657685.1. Classification (NCBI taxonomy): domain Eukaryota; kingdom Metazoa; phylum Arthropoda; class Arachnida; order Araneae; family Eresidae; genus Stegodyphus; species Stegodyphus dumicola. Next base: position 110,350,738 of record NC_140777.1, on the reverse strand, counting down.
CCCTGAAAATATGTGAAACCCTTCCAGTGAAAGGTTCTGTTCCTGTTCCAGGTAATCTATCAGAAATTGACAAAAAAGACAAAATTACCTCCTTGATATTTCTAAGGCAGTATTTCTAAAGGACTGAACTTTCCAAACTGGTTGCTGTATTTGAACACACACTCAGGGTTGTGCCCTTCAGACCTATCAAACGAGAGTCCTGAGAAGATGAACGACTCAGTATGGCTCATTACAGCCAACTGAATTCTTCGCCTTTATGTATCATCCGCAGAACTAATAGACGACGTGAAGCTACTAGCGAATATATTAGAAACGTTTATGTACCATCCAGGTTTGAAATGTAGAAAATCACGAGAAGAACATATGGAATACGTCATGTTCGGAATGATCGAGAAAAGTTAATTCTTGCCAGAAAATTTTAAGGCAACCTTTCACGAAATTATTCAGAGGAATTCTTATTTTACTCACTCTGAAAACAACGTTTTCGCAATCCTGGAAGATGAACGAGCACATATTCGTGAACTTGGCTTTAGAAGAATACTCATAGCAAGAAAAACTGACTAGAAGGGGGAAATACGACACTTTGGTGCTTCCAGAAATTGAGTTTGGCGCTGTAGCAAGGGGTGGATTCACACGCAGTCGAATAAAGTCCCGAAACGAACTTACGAAGCTCGACACCAAGGTGAATTTCTTCGGTTCTCATGTGGAACTTGAGGATGACGACTGATTAAGCTGAAACCTTTTAAGGGCATTTTTTACCAATCGCAACCATATGTTGCGTCAGGGAACAAATGTTTTGTAAAAAAACTCATTAATAAAATATTGTTAAAAATAGTTTGCTGTCTTCATTGATTTTTTTATTTACCTGATATCGAACCTTAAAGATGAGAAGCAATTACGCTGCAATTTTTTTACTGTGTTTTTTGCATCGAACAGAATAATTTTCTGGGTCAGAAAATAACTAAATCGGCCTTTTTCACTCTACCCTATAGTGTTTATGATATCGAATTGAGACAGCAGAATTCGTAATAATTGTCAAATAATTAAAAATAAAATATGCCACGTTGAATAAAAAAGGAATTTAAATTTCTTATTAAATAATTAATTGCGAATAATCCTTACTTGTTCATGTGATAAAAAATTTTATCTCTATAATGTAGTATTTCCCTGTCATTTCAGTAGTAAAGTGGTAATTATTGAAATTTATTAAATAATTTTGAGTATATTTTAATTATTATGAGAAGAGATGGCGTTTCGGGTACTAGAATTCCAGTAACTGATTTTTAGGAGGAAAACCCGAGAACTGAAAGCTGTAACAGTAAAATACCTTTTGCATCTGCATAAAGTACCTTCTGGATATGACATAATTGCCCTTCGAATTTGATATCTATAGCTCTATTGAAAGAAGTACTCAATAATGTATTTAAAGATGACAAGAAATATTTTGTTCAGTGGTTTGGCCAAAACGTACATCACATTTATAATTTTAATTTTTTTTTCAATTCAATATTATGTAATTATCTAATGAACGTTTTATATTTATATGTAAATAAATAACCAAGCAGTATGCAAATAAAACTGAAACTGCATATAATAAAGTTTAAGCAACTAAAAGATTTATCGGCTCTTGTATTAGATCATAAATGATAAACTCAGTGTAAATAAGAACACTAAACAATAGAAATATTCCAGTATTATCATTATGAGTTTAAAATACTACACGAATCTACAGCTATGTCATGTATATGATTTGCGTCTGTTTATCCCTGCAATAAGGAAACATAGATAGGCTATGATTTTTTATTTATAAATAGCAATGTATAAATAACTCGGATATAATATTTGAGAATGTTATATGTAAATGTGTTAAAATAAACATTCCTGTATTTCCAAAATATTACTACATTTGCAATGAGGAAATACACTTTTAAAATTTCTGTGACAATCTATCCGTATTTCGATCACACATAGTAAAATAGACATCTATATAATATAAAGATAAATCGTATTAGTATGTCTCGCATTTTTTATTTAGATAATTCATATTATATTTGCTCTTAAACAAAAGTTATAAACAGTTAAAATGTATAAATAATTTGTAGAATCATTAGGTTATATCGATGCAGGAAACATGAAAAATGAGTACCGAGCTCGGCGGAGTTCGAATTCCGGACATCCCAGTACGTGTCATATGTGCTTCCATTTACGCCACGAAGGCACACGAAAAGAGAGAGATTAAGAAGCAATGCTATCATATAAAGTGACTTTTCTTTAATGCCTTTTTAGTTTTTTAATGCCTCTGAAATTCAGCTATTCATCTGTGGTTTAGACAATTTTCATAACTAATTAAAAAAATAAGCAAGGTTTTTAAAGGAATGTAATGGAAAAAGTACCAAGTAAATGCGTAAAAGAGCAGTAAAGCTTTACGAACGAAAAGTATTTATTTGATTTCAAAAGGTAATTGAGGTAGGATGCTCTCAGGGAGTTTAAAGAAAAAAAGAAAACACAAGGCTTAACTGCTTTGAAACTTTAGATACTGTGACACAGCAGAAAGAGAATTTTTTGCATGAAGATGAAAGATATGTTTCTTACCGGAAACATAATGATTGTCAATGAGGATTTAAAATTTGAACACATATTCATATGGAACATTTGTGCAATGTACGACATCCCAAGTAGCACACGACGTTGCAAACTGGTCCGAGAAGTTGCAAAGTGGCCGTGGTAATTTTTACGACTTCTTTACAATGTTGCGAAGACGCAAAATATTTGTCGTTGCATCTCGGCAGTTTGTCGACGTCGCTGAAACGTCATGATATGACCGCTTGTAGACGTGGTCGTTTTAGCATCTTTTTCATAATTCATCAGCTTTACTTTTAGAATGAAAAGAGACTAAATCTGCCCTTTCCAGAATCTGAAGTCCGCATAAGATTCATTTTGCAATGTTTCACTACTTTATTCCATCTAAATATATCAATTTAAGGTAGATTCATGCAATGAAATATAAATTTAACATAAATACTTTTGATTTATTAAAATTAATTAGTACTAAAATACGCGCTAAATTATTGTTTAAAATTTTGTTAAAATAATTAATACTTAAAATATTTTTATACATATTATTACAAAATATTTAAAAATAAAAGTAATCTATAGTTATTAAGTTATGTATTTTATATATTTTAAAAAATCATATTTCCGAAATCAATGCAAATCACACGTTAGCAATTATTTCACTGCTGAAATATGACTTTAATCGTTATTTTTGAAGTAAGGACGAATTTATTTGAATTAATATGCTGACATAATATGAAACATTTTACCGCATACAGAGCAAAAAGCACATTTTTCGCGAAAATCTGATTGTGAGGGAAGATGTATTCACAGATAAAAACGGAGCGATTTTAAGAATTCCGAGAAAAGTCCAATGTTAAAAAACGATGCATATCCATGCATATTTAACGGCTGTCCAATATATATGACAGAAAACTCATCGACAGTCAGGAGAAGCAGAATGTTAAAATTAATGGAAAAAGAGAAAGAAATATTAACACTTTTAATGGAAAACGTCAAAATTAATGGCTTTGATAAATTACTACTAATAAATGCTGATATCAAAATTAGAGAAACTGTGAACAAAAATACGAAATTTATTACCTATAAAAGTTCTGATGAACTGTTTACGTTTTTGTCCATCTCCATGCATTTAAAAATGCTTGGTTTAATACTAGTATACGGTGCACTCGGGATTTAGCGATATTGACATTACAAATGTTTTAGCGAGCCCAATAAATATTTTTTGTAAATATAATCTTGAGAACATTGTATTCAGTTGAAATAATTCTTCTAAGCCATTTAAAAAAGATTCTATTAAATTATCAGAAGAACCATCGAAAGGTTTAATGCAATCGCATAAATCGCTGAAAATTTACACTGAATTGCTGTTTCACTGACTGACATTTCATGTATATCATTTACTGGATGATTCGAGGCTTGCGCGCTTTGGCTAGCTGCCAAATTCGAACAAGTAACTGAGCAATTAATTGAGATTCCAGCAGTTTTTTCACGTAATTTGCTAAAGATGCCATCTGTAACTCATTTGAAAAGACTAACTTCACGTTTGAAATTGAATCAATCAATGACTGATACTAATATTGCTTATATTAAAAGTAAATGTAATGCACTGTCAATCAGAGTACCTATTGTGAATCCTATCATTGTTCTGTCCCTATCTACTTACTTCAACTGCCTTCAGTGAGTAAATTTGCATTGCTGTGAGCTCCTGTTTGGAAGTCTCTGAATTGAGGAGAAATTATCGTAGAAATGCCAAAATTGTGCTTATTTTGTTTGTGAATATCTGCTCTACAAGAAGACACCAAAAGTTTGGATAAATCATTTAGAAAATATCAAATGCAACGTTTTACTTGCTTACTATTTAAAAAACACAAATAATTCTTTATTAATTGGAAATTTTACTTCTGTTAGCTTCCTTCTGCTATTTATACTTTCAGACATTGCTAGTTCATGTTTTTCTTAAATAGTACTGTCATGTATGCTGTTTGTTAAGTTATTATTTCATTTTAGATGTGAATATGGAAAGTTTTTTTGGTTATTAAATTTAGGTATATCTTTGTATGAAATATTTTTATCACACTTATTAACTACTTTATACAGTGTTTCATTTGCATATCTTGGAGATATTGAATTTAATGGTTTTATTTTTTTACTATAAAAAGCGAATAAATTTATGCTTGAGTTCAGGTAAAATACTAATTATGTTACCTTAAGAATCGCTGCCTAATTTACAATGACAGGGGTAATTTAAAAACTTAAGTACTTGACAGGGGTAAAAAAAAAAACTTAAGTACTTGCTCGCGAAAAGACAAAACTGTTACAGCTAGACATGAACATATGTCATAGCAGGTGAATATATTTCATACGTTTATATAGGAAGACATACGATCAAAGCATTTGACAACACACGAAAAACAAATAGACAGGTTCAATTTTTTATAACAATACATAACTATTTATAGAGTTAAAAATGATTAAAAGTGTTGTAAGGATTATGTTAATTTTGTTAACAGTTAAATTTTGAGTTAAACTCCTTTCCTATCAAATTCTTAACTTCAACTTACTACTTCCAGCCAGAACGTAGTTTAGAACGTCTGAATACATAATGAGGAAGAGCCGTATTTAACTGCGAAGTTCTTTGAGCTAGAGAGAATCAGAGTTCCTGATTAGCGCACGTTCGCCTTTTTGGCTACTCTCTCTAAACCTGTTATTACGCTCGGCCGTACTCAGGCCCTTGATTTTATGCCTGATTATTACTAAGACCTTCGCAGTGACTTAGCGTTAAGGGGTCAACTCGGTTGGAATATTGCTAGCTTAGGCTATATATCTTTAGTTTACTTCTTAGCCTCTTAAGTTAAGTCCCAAGTGTCGGCTTTTATTGTACACTCCGAGATGGAGTTCTCTTAAATCTTGTTTGAATAATAAAATGTTATTTACCCTTTCATCTTGTTGTTTCTTGTCACACGAACTTAAGCGATTATTCGCTTATCAGTTCTTAAGATTCTTCGCTTCCAACAGCAATCCAGATATCCTCAGTGGAGAAGTGTATAGTGTTAAACATAGGGAAGAGCTTTGGCACTATAATCCTATTACTGTATGAAACTTATTTTATGAACTAATTTGGAGCAGGGTGTATACGCATTGGCATGGCTGAATAGGTACCTGAATCCAATATGATAAAATTGGATCAGTCATAATATGCTGTGATGTGACTGAGTCAATTTTATTTCTTGCAGTTCTGTTACTATTAGTATCAATAGCTCACACTGACAAGTTCAAAGAAGCTGGTTTGTATTTTGATGTTTTGTTGCTCTTTCCCTTTCATATATCAAGATTTGTGTTGCTTTGTAGGGTTTATATTTATTTTAACTAACGTTTATTTTAAATTTAAGCTATCTTTCCTGTCAAGCCTTTACTTTGCCCTAGAATTGCCAATGCCAGAGTATATAAATTTTAGTAGAATGCGCAAAATATACAAATTTTCAGCGGAAGTATTTTTGAGTTAAATAGAAGGGAAACGAGTTTGGAGGTGTGGTTTCTTGATTCACGAGCGTGAAGGTTGCTAGGTAGAAATTTAAGAACCGCGCGTTTCGGCCTGTGAGCCTACTTCGGCAGTTAGTTGAATCTTTCAGCTTCTTATTCAGAAAATTTGCTGAAATCTCAGCTGTATCTTAGAACGCAGTTAAGTTAGTCACGTTTATAGAGCCTCGTAGGTGACCTTGTTATTTATTCATCCTGATTATTTATTTTTAGTTGTACTTTTCGATTTTTAGTTAACCGTCGGGTCGGCGTAGTTTGTGAGCGTCAAGTGAACGCATCTGTAACTTCTAAAGTGGAATAAAAAGGGAGTTAAATCCTTCTTAAGAGTTTGTGTAATTTCCAATTCATAGCAGTCACTACTACTGTTGCGGGCAACTTGGGGCCACGCAACATCACATTGGCGCCCGAACACTTTTCGAACTGAAATGGCCGAAAACTGGATGGAAGCTCCTGTATAAGTCCAACAACAAGAAATGGCAACCCAATTAGAAGGATTTGGATACCTGGTCCAGACGATGAGAGCATCAATCAAGCCAAACGTCAATTGCGACGGAAAAAATTCGGTGCCGATATTCTTAGAAGGTCTCGAAAATCATTTCCTGCTATACCCTGTGCCTGAAGGACAAAAATTTGTCATTGCCACATCTGCACTAAGAGGGCAGGCCTCGCTATGGTGGAAGAATATAGGCAAATTTTTATTAGGGGAATTCGGAGGCCAAACATATACCTTTGAAAATTTGAAAAAATCATTATTAAAGGCCTTCCCCATAGTGAAAGCCCGAGCATAGCTAGAAGCTGAACGGTATAGTTTTTATCAACGTAATATAGAAGAGTTGACGGACATTGTTCTCCGAAAAATTAAGCTGACGGATATGCTGTATGGGAAGAAACCCGACGCGGAGATTATTGAAATAATCCTACCAAGATAGCTACCTGCTGTTCAAGATTACTTCGAAATTCGGAACCCAAGTACTTTGCAGGAACTCTTCAAGTTGGCGGTCATCGCAGAATAGCGGAAAAAGCTAGAGGGGCATCGTATTCTCAAGGTCTCCGAAGGCAATCCTCAAATGAACAGACCAGAAACATAAATCGCTCTTATGGGGGAAAGAGCTATCAAGCCAACTCATCGAAGCTCGAAGGTCAAGGCCCAAAAAGGAAATTTGGAAACAACCGTCCGCGTACCCAGAAGGCAGAAGTTGAAAGGAAAGCTTTAAACGAGTAGAGGGGCCTGTAAAAGCGAGGGTCCAGACCCCGAAAGTTTCGAAAAAACCATCAAGAAGATACCTAAATACGGTCGTGGTAAAGAACTCAAAATTACCGATTATACAAGTCCTGGTTGGCGATGTACCAATAGAAGCCCTCATGGATACAGGGGCAGAAGGTAACTTTAAGACTGATACATTTTTTAAGAAGAATTTTAATAGGTTACGATTACTTAAAAATAAAAACGCAGAAATCATAGCAGCGCAAGGACAAACTTGTCAATGTATTGGGAAATTATCATTACAAATACAGGTAAAAAATGAAAGCCTTAAAGTATTAATTTTTGTGGTAAAAAATTTAAGTCCACTTATTTTAGGCATGAAGTTTTTAAAGTCCGCGAAGGACAAACTGGATTTTCAGGAAAATTCTATTATGCTGGAAATGGATCGGAGGGAGGTGGAGCCAGTGGAACAACCGCAAGTCGACCTTAGCCATTTGAATGACCATGAAAGCCAAGCCATCCAGCAAGTGGTGAGTACTTTTCCGAACTTGTTTTCAGAACGCCCTGGTAATTGTCAAATTGTTACGCATGATATACAGTTAACTGCCGACAAACCCTGTAGGACTAAACCTTACCGGTATGATAAACAAAAAGAGCAAATTATCGAAGAACACATTCAAAAAATGTTGAAGAACCAGATAATAACGCCCATAAATAGTGAGTACGCGAGTCCAGTCGTACTATGTAGGAAAAAGAATGAGTTCCCGCCTTCGGATAAAAGGGCTTGGAGGTTTGCTATCGATTACAGAAAGCTTAATAGTATTACTAAGTTCCCAGTTTACCCTTTGCCGGTTTTAGAGGAAATTATTAGAAAGATTAAGTCTACGAGATACATGACTACGTTGGACTTAACGTCTGGCTAATATCAAATAGCTATGAAACCCGAAGACATACATAAAACTGCGTTTATAACAAAATCGGGTACTTGTGCCTTTTTACGCATGCCCTTTGGGTTGTGTGGGGCCCCGTCAACATTCCAGAGAGCTATGGACATTGTTCTAAAGCCTGTCCTAGGAAAATCGACTTTAACTATCTAGAAGATATAATTATAACGAGTAGTACGTTGGAACAACATATTAAAGACTTAGAAGAAGTTTTTAAATGATTAAAAGAGGTCGGTCTTACAATTAACGCATCAAAATGCAAGTTCGCAACTAAAGAACTTAAATATCTGGGTTATAAAATTTCGCAAAAGGGTATAGAAACTCAGGATTCAAAAATAAAAGCCATCAAGAATTTCACACCTCCCTACACCGCCAAGAAACGTTCTTCTTTCCTTGGGTTATGTTCTTATTATCGGTCGTTCAAAAAAGATTTTGCGAATATTGTTGAACCCTTGTTAGTAATTAAAAGAAAGAAAAGTAAATTTACGTGGACGGCAGAGGCAAATACTGCATTTGAAAGGTTAAAGAAGCACTCATCAATGCCCCTGTTTCAAAATTCCGGGAAGCGTATTTCCAAACCCTACCCCACTTTTTGAATTTTTGACGTCATGGACAAATCGACTAGTTTTGCCTGGATGGTAATTCTTGAGCATGCGCTGAAGAGCGAGAAGTAACATAAACAGAACTTGTGAACTGTATGAAGTATATTGTCTGAAAGTGCATTCGTTTGTGTAATGGCATAATTTTACTGTTTCTGTAATAAGAAAACTTCATTCAGATAAAATTTATTTTAATATTATTATTATCTGGTTATAGGATTATACGATATGCTGAATACTCTAGGTACTATCGTAATCTTCGCATAATCTTTCACATTGGAGTTTGCCTTATCATTGTAAAATATATTGTATTATAAAGATTAAATCAATCCAAATTACTGTTAGAGATGTGAATGTTCTAACTGAATTTTCTCTTTACAACTCATTATTTATTTCCGCTTGAAAACACATTCATATTTGACAAGTAATTATCTCCGCAGAAAATTTTTTTATTGTTTAAAAACTATATTTGTGAATAATGCAATAAAAACTCACTAATCTAGTGCTTCATAGATCAATATGACAACGAATTCAAAATGTTTTAAAAACAGTTCTTTAATCTTTAGTTTGTAGTAGATGCAATTAATGTCACAGAGAAAAAAATATTTCAATAAAAAAGTTCTCCATGTTGATTCAGTAGAAAAATTATTTCTATTTCAGTGAGAAAACCACTTTCAATGCTTATATAACAGAAAGATGTAACATAAGCATTTTAGAAGTTTTATTTTTAAAATGTAATAATTTACTTTCATTCCTTTTAAATCGGCATATTCGTTTCCAGTAGATAGCTAAAATTTTTGGCAAGTTAGAGACCTGAACACACAATATTCTGTCACTTAAAATAACAATTAATTGTTCTTTTTCATTTAGATACATTGGAATTGAAAATACCAAAGGCAAAATGGGTCACAGATCCAACCTAATTCCTTATTCGGAAATTTTTCAAAAAATTTTCTGTCAGTTTTATCATATGTTGTTTTAAACAAGAAATCTGTATTATTTTCTTTAGTAAATTCTGAAGAACATGTTTCTGTCGTTTTTGTTCAATTCTCCTTGCCAAAGTATTAGCTTAACCCTTGATTTTGCCTTTTCTATATTTTCGCCTTTGAGTGAGTGGTGTGATTGCATTCTAATTGACTTAATTACCATGAATGGTCTTAGGGCATAAAATTTAACTGTCTTGTAAAAATTCTATGTAATTGTATGCCAGTATTGAAAGAAACAATCCATCTGATAAGAAATGGCTGCGACATGTTTTGAAAATGAGGCGGAAAAGGTTGCCAGCGAAGATATTCCATTTGGCATCAGTTGTACCATTGTTGGCGACTTTATCGTTTGCGCTTGCAAAACGGAAGAGTACCGTTTCTAAATGTGTTTTTAATTTTGCAGGTTTCATGCTTTCCATATGGCAAGTTTTTACTCCATTTAACACACAATGGCTATTCATTTTCCATTAATAATGCAACATGTAAAACAGTATAAAATAAACTCTTCTTGATATTTACTCAATTTTTTTAGAAGCAGAAAGAGAACCAGTGGATTCATTTTTGTTTGCATTTTCATTAATAGTTTTTCTCTAAGTTTATTTGATGTTGGTACATCCATCCCGTTTCTCTTGTGAACATTGAGTATCTATTTTGAGCCATTTAACCATCAGGAACAAAACTGCAACTAAAACCAAATTGTTTTTATTATCCGTAGACACTACTGAATTTTCCAATACTTAGGAAATGTTAAGTGCTTACTTGACAACAAATTTGATTAGAAATAAGAAACATAGTTTATAAATCATGCGTATTACAATTACAAATTGCATGCAAGACACTACTAAGATAGTCGAAAAAAACTACATCTTAGCTGCGCTTATGCAATTGCTTTGAAATTTGATTCGAGCTGTTTGGAAATCATCAAGCATAACACACAAATCAAGTGGAAAGCAATAAAATCAAAATTAAAATATGGAAATGTTAAAAAACATCAAAAATTCTCTTCAAATTCTGTATATCTTTTATTATCAAATAAATTTCTTTGAATTTGGTGACCCCCACAAATATGTTCATGACTCCCAGGTTTAAATTTTGTAAAAAAAAAAAAATACAAGTTATCAATTGCATTTTGAAAAGAAAAAAAAAAAAAAAAATATTGGCTGTCCAATGTGAAAAGTGAATTATGGTTTAATATGTTATGTCCATAGCTTGTGTATTTTGATTATCTAATTAAATACAGAATGATCAGTTCCTTCAAACTTCTGCTGAATAACTGCTAGAAAATCTATCCGATTTCAGATGAACAGAAAGCAAGTGTTGTATTCTTATTCAACAATTAAAGTACTCTTGCATAATACTTACAAGGAACAAGTTAGGTTATTTAACTAAAGTGCAATCAATTTTATTCCTTATTTGCATGAATGACAATGCTGTGTAGGCTGGTGACCTAGCGATGATGACTCAAAATGCATCTCTGCATTCAGGCATACACTCCTTACAAGAATATTACCATGCACTGGAGTCCTAGCTTCAGCAGGTACATTTTGTTGTGCTATGCAATCTCTGTGGGTCCTAAATTCTAAAAACGTTTTCACTTTTTTTTTTAATTTCAAAAATTTTGCTACTTGATATTTCTGTGAATTCCAAAATTTTGCACACTTGCCATAACCACACTGGCTGTGGCCTCAGTTATCCAATGCTCTAGCAAGATCAAATATTGTAACGTTATTTTAGACCAGACTTTCTTAAACTATAGATCGCAACCCCCATCTACAGCAGGGGGTCGCAAAAATTTTTAGTAGTTTTGTTATTTCTTAAACTCAATATAATAATTTTTCAATTACCCAATATGTTTACACAATGTATCTGAAAATAGATAAAGATAAGACAATACAGACAAAGAGAAAGACAAAAATGTCTCAATGCATTCTTTTTATAATATAAATGTTCATTTTACTTGCTTTGCACATGACGCTGTCATTTCATCTGTTACTTAATTAAAATTTTAACATTGTCTTAAAATGAGAAATTAAAGATAATGACCTAAAACTGCAATACTATCTTACAGTACAAATAAAGAAATTGACAGTTTCACTCGCGCGTTTCGGATTTTTGCAATGCTTATGGGGTCCCACAAAATTTTCGTAAATATTTTGGGGTCATGAAAAAAATCTGTGATAAAAAGGGGTCACGACTAAAAAAAAGTTTTAAGAAGCCCTGTTTTAGACCAGTTTCCTGACGGCAACCCATTTTTGGCCTGTTTTGTTTCTCAGCCGAATTATGTTTCTGTGGGAATTTTTCTATATTTTTACTGTTTCAGCTGAATGGAAAAACACGCTAAAATGTTTGAAATGACTATAAGGGGAAGAGAATCAAATACCTCACATTATTATCATCTCTATTTATCTCCTGTTTCGGTTGAGTTGAATTATGTTTTTTGATAGAATTTTTCCATATTACATATTTCAGTTAACAAAAAATCAACTTTTAAAATATTGAGGAAAAGCATGTACTAAAATGTTTCAAAATGAAAATGTGAGATAAATAAATATATGAATTAGTTTTTTCTAGGAGTTCTTAGAGATATATATGTATAAAGAAATTTAGAACCAACTTTTCACAAAGACTAAAAAACTGAAGTTCAAATGATCTTCATAAAATCTAAATGTAGAATAAGAATACTTTAAAATGTAAAAATTAATACGTTGACTGCTGCGGACATTTTACATGATTTGCCCATGATGCCAACTTGAAATTTTTATTATGCGATATATATTATGTTGAAATATTAGCTACAGAACATAATGTTATATATAATCGTGCTTAATGCATTTTTCATGCTGGGGGTCACCGGCGACCCCCAAACATATGTAGACCATTTTTGTGATTTATAATTTAAATTTTTACGATTTATTATTCTTCAAACCATTATAGTAACAATGGTACTATTTAAAAATTTATCAGTATCAATATTTATTCTAAGTTTGTATTTTACTATTGGTCGCTTTGCCGGTGGCACCTGGGGCGCTGTAGCCAAATCGAGTGCTGGTCACCGGTGATCCCCACAGCAGTCAACATGTTAAAATAAACCATCACAAGAAAAACAAAAAAAAAGTATAAAAGAACAAGAAAGGTGAGGAATCCAACCAACTTTAACATAATATCGTCAAGAGGAGGTATGTCGAATTTAATTACATTTCCCCTTTTAAAACAAAATCCTTGCTTCTCTGTATCCAGAATCAGCTGATGAACCATTTCAATATATTTTTTATCTTAATGGTTCACCAAAAAATTCTAGTCCTCCTCAAAGCGAAGGAAAATCATTGAAAATATCTTCCGATTTAAAAATATTTTTCTAATCCAAAAAAAAAAAAAAGAAAGAAAGAAAGAAAGAAAGAAAGAAAGAAAACATACCCTTAAAAATGTAGAAAAAATTAAAGTCCTGCAGTGGAAAATCTTTGAAAGTTCAAAATAATCTTAACACAAAACTTTACTAGAACCTCTTATCAAACAGCAGTAGCAAAGGAAAATAAGGGGGGGAGAAAGTAAAATCATCAAAATATCTTTTACAAAGATTTTACTAGTCTAAAAAGAATATTTGATATTCTACATTTACAGGATTTTATCAAGTTAATTTGAATTTCAATTTTTATTCTTTCTGAAAAATTGGTTCTAAATTTCTTTATTTGTATATTTACTGATCAATTTCTAGCAGCATAATGCAAGAAAATTTTTGGAAGGATTATAAATTTTCCTTTAAAAAAAATATTTGTATATACATAGTCCAAACACATCTGTGTACAGTGGAATACGTTTAACGTGAAAACGCTTAAGGCGAAATATTGGTTAACACGAAATAATGCAACGGTCCCGACAAACTACTATGTATTTTCATGCATTTTGTTTCTCTTACAACAAACATTGTTTAACATGAAAAGGTATCCTTTCTGGAAATGAACAAAATACAGAAAACACTGGCATCGCAGGGGAGATTTAAGCGGAGTGTGAAATGAAAGAGAGGTGGTTTCACATTTCCTTAGAAAAGAGGCTAATTTGGCTTTGAAATAGCCTGTGATACAAGCCAGTTTTGTTTATCTATGCTACTTTTGCCTTTCACCTCTACAAACATCTCATCTCTCATCAGTTAGCTTTGGAATTTGGTGACGAGTACATAGTAGTGTGAGTAAAAATTAGTGAGTTTTGTGCATATGATGCATTGCATGGAATTCAGCGATTCTAAGGATGAATGAAAATTATTTTCATTACACACGATTCTCAAAAGTATTGTTCTTTGGCGCCAAAAGAAATGGAGAAGTAGGATATTGAAACTGAGCTGACACTTAATGAAATGTTTGAGAAAGTTTCTGTATTAATGAACTGTCTTATTGTCTATCGGAAGAATTCGTTGCAGTAGTTTACGATAATGTGTGTACAGCCCCAATTATGGCAGACAAAGTTATTTTAGAGTTTGTTCAAAGGTAAAAAAATATCATTGATGCAGATTCTGATGACGAAAATAAATGAATAATGCAGTTCCTGTTCCCACATCATCTTAAATGAGGAACATCATAAAAAGTATGGACAATTATATAGACACACATTCCAATGGTGAAATGAATAGCAAAATGTTCGACATTGAACAATTTGATGCTAAAAAAGACAATGCAAAGAAAAATATCAGATTATTTTCCCAAAACTCAATAAATGTTTTGTTTTTCAAAAAACGTGAAAATTTTGTATTAAATTCCATTAAGTTCTTGTGGATGTTTTTGTTTCATTGATTTTTATTAAAAATATGCATATATACATATCTATGTAAATAATATGTACTCTAATAAGCTTAATTTTGTAGAATATATGTTTTTTTTTTTTTTTTTTCAATATTCTTTAACACGAAAAAATATTTCAGTCTCGTCTGTTTTGTGTTAAATGATTTTTACTGTATATCTACTGCACATAAATCCCTTTCTTACATAAAATATAAATGTACATATAAAATAACTAAATAAATTGTAAAGGAAGTTTAATTAGCAACAATGAAATCTTAAAAATGTAGTATGAAATTTATAATGGCAAACATTAAAATAGATGAAAGTAAATAAAATTTAAATTATAGAATTTACTTTATAAAATTAATAACAAGTGGTTAAAAATATGTATTTTAATTGCTTAAAACATGGAAGTTATTTGGCAGAGATTGTTGGATATAAAATTACAACTTCAAATTTTCAGATTGCTATTGTTCATATTTAAAGTCTCAATTTGCAGTCTTAATAATAAAATTGTAAAAATTGTAAAAATAACCCGTTATTATATTCCAAAGATCAGCAGCATACATTTTTTTCAAAATCGTGCATAATATTAAATATTGGCTTTTGATAGTCAATTTGATACAAATAAGATGAACTGTTTTTATGATTTTAGACTAGTAGTTTATTCTTCCATTCACTTATTACAGTATTTCATTTTTTATATGCTCGACTATCCAAAATTTCAAGAGCTTTCCGAATATTTTTTAGTTGAATTTTTACTGTACACACATTTCAGTATTTATATCGTCAAAATTGCACAGACACACACTTGAACTTTCTTTTTCGTTCATGAAAATCAAAGTTCATTAAACAAACATGCAATCACACTGCACAAGCATGTATGGAAATTCTTAACACATTTAGTTATCCTGATAATTGATTACACATTTAGTAAATAAAACAGAAAATATTTTAATGTATAACAAATGAATAAAGTTATAAAACAGAGCATAATACTACAGTTACGAAGATACTTAATGTTATAAAAGTTAGGTAATTTTAGTTTTTCACCAAAGCAATGAAATATTTTATAATTATGAATTCCTTGTGTATCTTTATAAATGAATTTTATTGCTGTTTTAAGCAATTAAACAACTGTCCAAGTTATTTTAATACTTTCGAAATATATACACTGACAGAAACATTAAAATTTATTAATCTATTTGTCAACCTTGATTTTGGCATAAAAGTCTGCAGAATGCTTCGTAGTTTTTAAGCACACAGAGGCACTGCAATTCTTTCTTATTCCTTGATCTAAAGTTTTTTTTATTATTATTATTATTTATTTATTTATTAAAATATCTGTGTTGGCACACATACAATTTTTGTATAGTGACTTCAGATGTGGATAAGTTTTGCGAACACTCGTGTTTTACTGGCTTCGCTGAATTTTGTGATGAATGCATCACATTTATTGCCGAGTCTTCCAAATTTTTCATACTGTTAATGCATCAGCAGTGAATTATTCTCCTCTTTCCTCAAGTACACTACGGCGATAAACAACTATTCACTAAAGATTTTGCTTAAATTTCCACTCATAATAATTTAAATTGCGAAAATCTCACAATTAGCACCCAAACTCACTAATCAACACGACAATTCTTTCGAAAACGCGCCGTAGTACTCAAAAGTGGGGTACGCCGTCTTGCCAGGTGAAACTAGTCGATATTTCCGTGACGTCAAAAATTCGAAAAGTGGGGTAGGGATTGGAAATACGCTTCCGGGAAGGGGGACGAAAACCTGGAAATTGCAGCAGATGCGTCGGACTATGCCGTAGGTGCGGTTCTCATGCAAAATGGCCATCCTTTGGCATTTTTTAGTAAAACTTTAAACCCTATGCAAAGGAATTATACAGCTGCAGACAGAGAGAGAGAGAAACATTAGCCGTATTAATGGCTGTACACAAATTTCGAGTTTATTTCGGCAAAGCGCCAGAAACAGTCTTTTCGGATCATGCGGCTGTTGGTAGACTTTACTCGGGAAAAAACCTCACGCCCAGGTTAATAAGATGGGCTTTAAAACTCCAAGAATATAATGTCACAATAAAATATAAACCGGGTAAGGAAAACAATGTAGCTGACGCACTTTCTCGTATAAAACTGGACAATGAAGGTAATGAACTTAAATGCGCTGTGTTGACTTCAAAAATTTTAGATTCTAGAGATACAATTATTGCTGAATTAAAAGCTGATCCTGAATTTGGAAGTATCTATGAGTATTTAAAAGACCCCGAAAACTTTGAACACACAGATAGCGATTCAACAAGAAATAGAGCGGAAAACTATGAAATAATAGATAATTTATTATTTTATACGAAAACAACAAACGAAAATTTCGAATATAAACCAGTCATCCCAGCCTCGTTTCGATTAAGCATTTTGAAGGAATTACACGACGCGAAAACAGCGGGTCATTTAGGGGTCAGAAAGACTTTCAAAAGTGTACGCGAGGCGGTATATTTCCCGCAATTATACAAAATAGTAACTGCGTATGTCAGGTCCTGCAATCAATGTCAGTTAATAAATGATATTAATTACAGCCCGGCCGGGTACTTAAATAGCATTCGCGCTACATTTCCGAATGAAATTTTATGCATAGATATTCTTGGTCCTTTCCCCAGAGTGAGTTAAATAAAAATCGTTTTTTTTTTAGTAATTGTAGATCATTTTTCAAAATGGACAGAAATTATTCCACTTAAACGCGCGTCAGCCAAAACAGTCGCAGATGCATTCTTACACAGATACATTTTAAAATACGGTGTACCGATAAAAGTCATTAGCGATAACGGTAAACAATTCGTTAGCCAAATATTTGAAAACATATGCACTGGACTTGGCATACGCCATATCAAAATGCTTCCGTATAGACCACAGGCAAACATAGCAGAAATAGTTAATAAAAACATTGTAAAAATAATTCGAAGTTATGTTAGCACACATCAGAAGCGCTGGGATGGCTACATAAATGAGTTAGCTTATGCTTTAAGAACGGCAAATCACAATACTACGGGAAAAACTCCAGCAGAATTATTTTTAGGACGGAAGTTAATTACGCCATTAGATAAATTATTCTTTGTGCAACAAAGAGAGCAAGAATTTAAACAAAAAGATGTACAGAAACTCATTGATCAAGCGGTTAAAAGTTCGGATACGGCAAGAAATAGACAGAAATTGTACTATGATCGAAAACGCCGCGAAGAAGATTTTGAAGTTGGGAATAAAGTGTTAAAGCGGAAATTTTCTTTATCAAGTGCCCCAGACAATTTTACTGCAAAGTTAGCTCCAAAATTTGAAGGCCCCTATATAATTCAGGAAATCAAGGGAGTCGTATTGTACCTTAAGAACGAGAGAGGGGAAATCTGTAAAGCAAGTCTTGACCAGGTGAAAAAATATTATAATCAAATTGATTTTGAAATCCTTAAATGTTTCTTGCAGGACTCAAGCGCAAAAGAAGTGGAAGGTCCAGAAGTAACGCCACCCGCTTCACCACCCAAGAAGCAGAGAACAGAAGAGGAACCTAGCCCTTCTACAAGTCATGCTACGGTCCCGAAAAGAAGAAAGGAAAATGTTCAGATTCCAGCATTTAAGAAATACAAGAAATCAAAGCCGCCGAGTAAAGAAACTTTGGTAAAGAGGAAAAGACCAGTTACAACGCCCCGCAGTAGAATTTCTGCGTCGAGGAAACCACTTCTAGGGCCAGATAGTCAGGGGCAAACAAGGCCGCTGTTCACGAGAACAAAAAGACAGCAGGAGGAACGAAAAGACCACCACCAAAAGAAGAAATTCAAGCACGATTCCAGACCGGAGGCCGCTAAGACCAGCCGTCCAGGGGAAAAACTTAAAAGACAGGAACCTGACGACTACCACTCCAAGAGGCCGGCGTACAGAGAGCGAAAAAGAAAAATCACCATGGATGAAACTCGAAGAACCCAAAGAAGACGATTGATTTCTATCAATTCCATAACGTGGGAGCAGTTCTGCCGGAAGAGGATGTCGGAGTTCCAATCATCGAAAACTCAAAGAAAAGTTAAAATCTTCTATAAATTTTTTTCTTTTGTTCCGAAATGTTATGCGTAAATACGAAGTTCTATGTTTTGACGGAAGTCAATTTGTCTCGGTTGAGACTGTTTTGTTTTACTTTATTTAGCTAAGGCAAAAGTATTATTTCTTTAAGTATAAAATCTAAGAACAAGCAGTTCCTGTTGGTCGAAAGACTAATTCTGTTATATTACAGCCAAAATTTGGCCGAAAGTAAAATAACTTCGTATACTTGTATTAATGAGAAATTTAGTTTCAGTGCCGCCAGCTTGGCGAAGAATGAGTGAAGTAAAACTTTATTTTTATCTTATTCATTTTATAATAAAATGTAAAAATCATATGTATTAGAATTTTGTAAATATACGTAAATACTTGAAAGTTGTGTAAAAGTAGAATTTAGTCTAGAAGCATAAAATTTTAGATGCTAAAAGTAAATACTCGAAAGAAAGGAATTCAAATTTAAGTATTAAACTGTAGATAAAATCATGCTTTAGAGCGAAAGCCTGCATGTCTAAAGATGAATGAGGGGGAATTTAGAATGAATGTGTTTTGTAAGGTTCTCCACCTACACTTAAATTTTAAGAATGTTAAACATAGCTCATCGAGTTTCAATATGTCGATTAAGGTGTGTCTATTTGGTTGTTGAATTCTAACAAATCATTGTGGTTAGGGGAAGTGTTGTAATACTAAAACACGAATATTCCCGTTTGACACCACACATGGGGGAGAACAAGGGTAAAGTTAAATTCATGTTTGAATACTTGAATGAATGTGAATTAAGCAGTTAATTAAGGAAAATAAAACGATCAAAAACAAAAACTTTATCTAGTGTTAAGAAAGTGAAAATTATAATGTATTTAGAAGATACTGTTACTTATTCCTTCCAGATGCCGGAAGGAAGAGAAAAGATTGAGTGCTGAAGTCCAGGAAAGCTTCCTGTAAGAAGAGATGGTAAAATGACGTATCTACAGAAATTTATTCTAATTTTTGAGAAAACAGTTTGTTTTATGTAAACGAGGCTCTTCAGTGTTAGTTCAGAATGTAGAAACTTTTCAACAGGTCGTTTCCAGGATCTGCTTCCAAGCTTACCAAATTCTGGCAGCGGCAAATGTAAGGTTTATATTTATTTTAACAAACATTTATTTTAACTTTAAGCTATCTTTCCTGTCAAGCCTTTACTTTCCCCTGGAATTGCCAATGTCAGAGTATGTAAATTTTACTAGAACGCGCAAAATATTCAAATTTTCAGCGGAAGTATTTTTGAGTTAAATAGAAGGGAAACGAGTTTGGAGGTGTGCTTTCTTGATTCACGAGCGTGAAGGTTGCTATTTAGAAATTTGAGAAACGCGCGTTTCGGCCTGTGAGCCTACTTCGGCAGTTAGTTGAATCTTTCAACTTCTTATTCAGAAAGTTTGCTGAAATCTCAGCTGTATCTTAGAACGCGGTTAAGTTAGTCACGTTTATAGAGCCTCGTAGGTGACCTTGTTATTTATTCATCCTGATTATTTATTTTTAGTTGTACTTTTCGATTTTTAGTTAACCGCCGGGTCAGCGTAGTTTGTGAGCGTCAAGTGAATGCATCTGTAACTTCTAAAGTGAAATAAAAAGGGAGTTAAACCCTTCTGAAGAGTTTGTGTAATTTCCAGTTCATAGCAGTCACTACTTCTGTTGCGGGCAAGTTGGGGCCACGCAACATCACAGCTTCACTGGAAATTGGGCAAATAGGGAGACTGTTGCATCATTCAGACTGCTAATCCGACTAGACTAATCTGGACTATTCCAAACTACGAGTATGTAGTAAACATCCGACATGATGATTTCATTATAAATGCTAATACGTTTTGTTTAGAGGAAGTTTAAATCTGTTGCCTAGAAGTCTATGAAGAATTAGGAATTTTCCACTACATGCTTATTGCGGTACTCTGGGTCGGACCTTCATCAAATTTATTGTGGATTATCTGCAGCAATTCTTCCAAAATTTGATTTAGACTTTTTAAAATTTAATGGTGTAAAGACTTATAGCATATATTTTTGTCTAGCGAAAAAAATCGACACTTTTCAGGGATTTTTTTGTCTGCACTTTCGGATACTGCTAAGAAATCTTCAAATGAAGTTTATATGAGATATTATGTCATTTTCCGAATTTAGGCAAATTCGCTGGATATTTTCCACCCTTTGATGTATTAAAATTATTCAAAGTTTAGAGGGATTATTCATTTTTGAAAAAGGAGTTTTTTTTTCATTTGAGTAATTTGATTGATTATGTGTCATTGAGACTTAACAGATGAAAATTAAAGTGAAATTTATTTAAAAATCGCTTTTATAAGATAAGCTTTTAAAACTCATAAAACATTAATAAACTGAATGGAGGGAAGAATGTCGTACAATTTAATTGGAACGAGAGATTAAATAATTCTATTTACAAAATTCATCTACAATTTTATATCACGAATAATAAAATCATGGGCGCCCAAATAACGGTAGCTATTAAAAATAAATTATCAAAAGTATAAACAATTATCTTTATAAATTTACCAAGGGCGTCTCCTTTATTATTCGTAATATAAAATTATAAATAATTTTTGTTAAGAGTTTCTAACCTCTTATTCACACAAAAATATATAATAATTTTATTTTCCTCTTAGATAATTAATTATTTTAATGAGCTTCAATGGAAAGCTAAACTTATAAAAACATTTTTTATCTTTTTATAAAAAAAATCTTCATTTTAGAGCACAGTTTTAGGTGCGGTTTGTTTCAAAATGCTTGCAACAAATCGAATTTTAATATAAATAAATTATATTTTTAATCTATTTAAAACTATCTGCTAAATAATGCAATTTATTTCTCGAACAAATTTAATACTCAATCGAAATTACTTTACAATTTATATTAAGAATAATGTTCACTGTGAATCATTTATGTTAGCAAGAAACGGGATGTTTTTCTTTCTTTCCTACGCATGCATTGTCGTAGAACGTATAACAAAATATTCCAAGAAGCTTTTAGCTATGAAATGTCAAGTGCCGAATTTTAGCATTTTTCACCGATAAAGAAAAAAAGGAAATAAGTTACACAGCATAGACAGGAAATAAAGAAAAAAATTAGAAACTATTCCAAATATTTCAAAATTTCCTGAAAGCTTCGGGAAGGGAACAACATGTGTTGCAAACAAGAATAAATGCACAACGCAAATACCACATGGAATTCGGTTTTCGGTTTTTTTTAAACTAATGGTGAAACACTTTCGTAATCATTCTACAGTAGATAAAATCCTGTGAATTTCTAAGAAATTGGAAGCTTTTCGCAAAGATGCTGTTAGAAATGCCAAGTAATATAAGAATCTGAAAGAGATTTTTGTCAGAAAATTCCAATATAAAGACTTTACCACCATTTGGGGAACTTTTCATTCAGAATTCTAATAGAAAAAAAAACTGAGAATGTTTACGCTAAAATTAAGTATAGCTGTATTATCTACGGCTATTTTAGTTTAAAATGCTTGTATGGTTTATATTTATTTTAACTAACATTTATTTTAAGCGATCTTTCCTGCCAAGCCTTTACTTTCCCCTAGAATTGCCAATGCTAGAGTATGTAAATTGTACTAGAGCGCGCAGTATATTCAAATTTAGCAGAAGTAAGTTGAGTTTAAATAGAAGGAAAACGAGTTTGTAGAGGTGCTTCTTGAATCGCGAACGCGAAGGTTGCTAGGTAGAAATTTAAGAACCGCACGTTTCGGCCTGTGTGCTTATCTCGGCAGTTTTTGCTGAATCCTTCAACTGCTTAATTAGTAAGCTCGCTGAATCTCAGCTGTATTTTAGAACGCGGTTAGGTTAGTTAAGATTTCAGAGCCTCGTTGGTAGTGATATAGCTATTTATTCATCCAGTCATTATTTTTCAGTTTTAAATTCTGTTTCTGTTAAACCGCCGGGTCGGAGTAGTTTGTGAGCGTCAAGTGGACGCAGCTGTTATTTTTAAAGTTGAATAAAAAGGGCTTTCAACCCTTCTTACGTGTCTGTGTAAATTTACACTTCGTAGCAGTCACAACCACAGTTGCTGACAAGTTGGGGCCTCAAGAAGATACCACATGCTTCAAACATTACTACACGCGATTTAACACATAAATGTAGGGAATCATTAATACTAGTTTTGGTTACATAGTATGTTCGGAATTTTGTGTAATATACGCTATTTTTGACAACAAAGTTATCTAAGCACTAAATCAGAGGTTCCGATCGGACCGGTATTGAGGCCCCTGAAGGTCGATAAAATTTAAAGGGGATCAATGATAATCAAAGGGATAGCCGAATTTGACCAGGCAACTGATTGGGATAATCAAGATCTCACTGATTATAAAAAAGAAAAAAAAATATTAGCGGCTGAGCGGTAAAGTCGCTGAACACTGGTAGTTCGGTCCGAGGTTCGAATCCCACGAAAGGGCTGGCTGCATGGGCGTTTTCGTGGTTTTCCCCATGTGTAACGTGTATACGAGCCAGTTTCTCTTAGAAAGTCCTCCACGAAAGGCATCCCTCCCCTTAGGCAGATAGCCCTAGTGTGCTTTGCCATAATTAAATACACCACACCACATCTATAAAAATTATTAAAATTTATAATTAATAATTTATTTAAATAAATCTATACTATATTTATCATATAATAAGTTTGAACTCATACAAGGATAGGTACACAATAAGTAGAAGGGAAAAATACGCGATAATTGTTTAATATAATGTTTTAAAATGAAATAATGTTTCTAATATATAATTTTTTTCTGCAATAAGTGCATTGTAAAAATTAAAATGCGAGAACCAACATTATTGAATTTATAACATTTCATTAATGAGTCTTCTTACCTGGAGGAAGCAGGTTTTACTCAAGTCAATAGTTTGCTATGGAAAACAAGAAACTTATTGAATATTTTTACTAGAGTTGAATTAACAATCAAATTACTTTATGGTAAATGTAAAGAAAGAAACTGCATCAATGTATCCCCTGGAAGCCAATTAGTACTTCGACTAGATTCAAATGCAAGTGAAGGGGTGGAATACGTAGAAGTTTCTGTCTTGTTTTCCGTGTACAACGTGAATATGAGGGAACATATTTCTGTTAAGAAAGCTTTCTCGAAAGCATGTGTTCCTTAGGCAGATAGTCCTCGAGTGTTTAATCATAATTTAAATCATTCAATCAGTTTTGAATTCGGACAACTTAATTTCTCTACCTGTTTTCCACACTATTTTTTTAATTTATTTTCTCTTTCTTACTCTATTTTTTAAATTAATTTTAATTTTTAATTTATGAGTTCAAATTTGCCGGAGCTCCACCAGTGGGCAAGTTATTACGATGATAGAATGTTGGTAGTTATACATGTTCTGGTTCGATCCTAGGGAAACGGGATGGCTGCTTGCCTGGATTTCATTTCTCCATGTGTAAACGTGAAATACGAGCCAATGTTTCCTCAGAAAGTCTTCAAAGAAGACATCTCTCCTCTTACGCAGATAACCCTTGTGGTTTTGTCGTATTCAAATAACTTAACATAACCTAATAAAACTTGCCTCTGCATTTTGGGCTCGATCATTCAAATCCTCTATTTTAATTTTTATTGTGGTGTCAGTAAAGGATTTCCTAAAATTTTCTAGAAGTAAATGGCAGAAATTAAAATATTACGAGAAAAATATGTAATATGCGCAAATTTTAATTCTAAAATATCCGAAATACTTAATAATTAATTTGCGATACCTACTTAAATAATACTTCTCTCCTAAAAGATTTAACGTGCAAGATCCTTGAATATTGTTAGACTCCTCTCAAATTACGGCAAACTGGCTGCATGCTTGGAATCGTGGGTTTTCAAATTTATGGCATGAGTAACAGGCAGTTCTTTGTAAAAATATATTTACGAAGTCATTCCTTCCTTTACGCAGAGAGTCACCGTGAGCTTTGCTGTAATACAAATAATTTAATCTAACCTGTAAAATTTAATCTTTAACCTTTTTAATATCTTTAAATATTTTTATTACTTTATAACCTCTTAAAATACTATAGATATTGAAATTGTTTATATTCTCCAACAACTTTCCGCATTCGAAATTATTCGCAATGCCAATGTTAAACTCTTTTCCCACATTGGCTCTGCTACGGTGATTATAATTTTGATTATCATATTCTGCTTTCAAAATTACGTTCATTAAATTTATATGTAACCAAAAACTGGAGCTACATAAAAAAAAGCAATTTCACTCGCGGAAAACTGAGCGATTATATCATTTGCTGCATTTTATGAGTTCATGCATAGAAATAGATTTCAGAACATTTATAGATATTTCTTTTTTCATAGAATCGTTATTATATACATTTGAAAATCTAGAAATTTGAAACCTAGGAAGTATTTTCTTTCCTTCCAAAGTAATTCGAAATCTCCGAAATTCGGCTCCTTATATCCTTATGCCAATAAAAATATCTCAATACTTTTACTCCATCTGCTCTAGGCCAGAAATCGAATTTTCACCGCCGCCTTGGAAAAGCAGTCACCGCGTCCTATTGGAAATTGAATCGTAAACGATATGACGAATACCATTCGAATACAAATACGAATCAAGTATCAGGTTCATGACTCCAAACGTAAACCATATTTCGAGGCTAATAAAAGTATATTTTCGACATCTGAAGCCTCTCATATAGCAGACTGTTCATTCTTCTGCTTATAATTCCCGTTTAATTTCTTTTTTATTAAAAATATTAAATATTGTTTTCTATTCAAATTTACTAAATTATTTCAGGGAAATAAGGAATTGTCTTTCCAAAGCGTTTATTTTTCATGTTCTATTTATTCGTTTAGATTATTTCAGTTCTCTTTATTCATTTACGAAGTTTCTTGAATATACCGCCTTTAATTCCATGCTTTTTCTCTTAGCATATGACTCCGAATTTTTTCAAAATATATTTACGTATTTTTTTCTACAAGGCGTTCAGAAAAAGAAGTTTCCTAGAATTTTAAAATGGGTGCTTCGACATAGTGATTGTTTTCATCTTACTAATTAATGTCCCCGAGGAAATTCAGTGTAAAGGCTCTAATTCATGGAGTAATAGTAGTGAGAATCTTCAAGGAAATGGGGTTACTAAATGCCCTTGATGGTTCTGAATACCATTGCATGCAGGAAGATAGACTGAACGGTGACAAAAGCGATGACAACAGTGACGACAACACGCAAGCTGCAGCAATACGACACAGCCCACAATTCCATCAGCATTAAGTTACCATTTGAAGCCTAGGAAAGAAGCAGTACATAACACTAAGAGCGCAGCAAAGGCTCAAGATGGAAGTAGAAATGAAGATATTTCAACAGTTATTGTAATGTTAATATTACTCTGTACTTTTATAGTAATACCCTTTTTCTTTTAAAAGACTAACATTGCAATACCTATCGTTAGTTTATAATTGTTGCATTCTTATTTTAACCGCATGCTTCGAAAATTAAATTATTCCCATAATTCTCTCCTCTAGATTTTTGTACGGTAAGATTAGTAAAAACCCGGATAGAAATACGCGAATAAATAGTATATATATATTGGAATGGGTTGAGTGTTGGTAAATTAGAAGAATATAATTGATGACTTTGGAAGGTTGCAGATGTATTTACTCTGTTCTTATTGTCAAAGTGCAATTTTAGATGGTTTTTAAATGCACATTGTTATTTTAAATACGAACACGTATAAAAAGTAGAGTTACAAATATTTTTAGGGCAAACAGTGTAATATGCCCCTATATGCCTTTTATACATGAAACTAAACACTGACGTTTTAAGAGTTCCTCGCAACGAATTGCAAATACTCGGCATGAGAGCTTTACTCGCCCGACATTGTGCAGCTAAAAGAAGTAAACAACAAAGCTCTCGTCACCGGAGCTCTAAGTTGGCCACAGTTTGTTCTGTGGATGTCATATATTGATGATATATTTTGTGTGGAGCTTTCGGCCATGGTGATCTAAAAATCCACTTTACGCCTGTTGAGACAACTATCGCTACAAAGCGTGCGGATTGAAATGAGCTACATGGAATTTACTTGACAAATAAATCTCAAATACAACATCTGAAATATGCTGCAAGAATCTTGTATATTCAAAGTATATTTTGATGTAATAATGAATAAATATGAGCTGAATATTTTTTCCTGTAACCATTTGTAACATTTTGATTCATTTCATATTTCCCTGTGCATTAGATTAGGTTATTGGAACATGGCAAAGCATACGAAAACTAGTACGCATTTGTGACGGATGTCCTAAGGGAAACCGGCTCTTATTCAAGTTATAAATACGAAAAACACAGAATCCGAGCATGCAGCTAGTTCATTCACCTGTGATCAGACTCAGGTCGAACTTCTAACAGTCGATGATCTTAATCACTCGGTTACATTGTGCCGTCCGTTCACATTAACTAATAGAAGTAATAGAAGAAAAGTAACTAATATGTGAAACAAACGTTTTGCCAGTTTTAAGACGGTAGAAAAAAATCTCTGTGTTTCAAGGATTTAGGTTTGTTTTTATTTAGATCACGGCAAAACAGGCTAGTGATACCTGCTTAAAGAGAAGGGATCAGGCCTTTCCAACGGAAAATGGCCTGTATCTATGTTACACATGTCGAAAATAATTAAAATGTACATGATGCAGTCCTTTTTGCTTTAAATCGAACTCAGATCCAACGACCAGTGTTCAACGATTTTACCGCTCTGCCGCTGTTGGGCGCTCGAAATTGAAAATTAAGTAGTTCTTATTCTAGGAACACAAAAGTTGTGTTTCTCCTTTGACAAGGTATTTTCCTTAAATTTAATTGCCCATTTTTATGTTTCTTTTTAATTGAAAATTTGCTGAGGAAAGACGTGAAAACTATAGATAACGGGTTTTGTTTAATAATATAAATTTATGGTTTTAAAATCTAATATCCTAAAAAAGTAAGACAGTTTTCTAGCCTTGAGATAAAATTACGCCTATTTTCTTTCCTTTTAAGCAACTTTTCAAAATAAAGATAACAGAGCTATTCCCATCGGAGGATCAGTCCCAGGTCTTTCGATGCCGGAGCCACTGTACAGCGTAAACATTATCATTCTTCTTCATTTCCCTACTTAATCTTCCATGCCATGAAGTTTACATCTTGCCACGGCTTCTGGAAACAAAAATTGTGTCAGTCCCAAGAGTAAAGATGTCGAACGTGAGCTTCTTTTTATCTTGCTAGTTCCAATGCTTTTATCAAGTAGCGAAGCAGATCTTAACAGAGACGTTTATATAAATTTCTGAGGCTTAAAACTATATGTTTATTCTTTCCTCTTCTTTTTGTACTCCGGTATTTTATACTTAGTGAAACTTAGTAAACGTCGGTAGCATACATAATCCTTTGCATACTAAATTATTTAATGAATAGATTTCAGGCTTCGTTTAGTTATAATTTATTAATTTCTACTCTAGAAGATATTAATTAAAGTGTTTGGCATTATATAAGAAAAATACATAACATTTTATTAATGTAAATAATCTTATTTTAAATGTTTTTATGTGAACATTGATTAAAACAGTGGTTTCAAAATGAAGGCCCGTGAGCCATATTAGGCTTTCGAAGCGATTTTATGTGACTCGCGAATGCACTAAATTATGCATTTGCTGCAAAAACGGTACTGCAAAAATTTTGCTTTCCCCTGTTGCATTAAAATTTCGACAAATTTATTATTACTTTATGCGCATTATTATTAATGTTTAACAATTTTTTTGCCGGAAAAATTCTGTACAGAGAAGTTTTTGATTAATTTTGTGATTTGATTTATTTTACTGCTCTTTGTAGCGCAGAATTTTAAATTAAAACAATACAATAATTGATGGACCGCCATTTAATTGAATTTGATACTATTTATCAGCCCAATTTCTGGGCAGGGTCAATTTTCCCAGAAGCGTTGTTAATTCCATTTTGGCATTTTGCGTTGATTCACTATAAACGGCGAATCACTTTTTAAATTCTCCCAGCAAATATTATCGTTTGTATTATATTCAAAGAAATTAAATAATGAAAAATCTGCATTAATGTATTTATGTTTCTCGCATTGTGTTAACACAACGGTACCTAGAGACATCAACTATTGAATAACGTACGTCTCCACCTGAATATGAGCATCTAGAAGCCCAAATTTGGAATTTGGAATTTAGTTTACTATCTATTTCATATTTTGTAAAGCATGTATGAGTTTTTAATTAAGAAACTCACCGATTTCCAAGCGAGCAATGGCACCACTTTACGAAAAAATTATTTCCAGCGTCCGAGACTGTGTATCTGAAATTCTAGAGGTATGCTCTTTTCAATATTTTGCTATATTGCAATTGAATTGTATTTGATCGTTTAAGTGCATGATGAACAGGATGCTTAATAAATAAAGGTAACACACAAAACGTTAAAAAAACGCCACTTTTGGAGTAATATAAAATCTGAAAGCATTCAGTTTTTTTACTGCTTAAATTTCTTTAATCTTACCTCCAAGTGCCGAAATGTATGTTCAACTTTAAATTTGAATTTATTCTCTACTTTTTAATTCTTCCATTCTCTTTTCCATACGGTTCATTATGGTAGCGAGTTTAATGCATTTGCTTATTTTATTTATTAGAGAATCCGAATCTTACAGTGTTTCTAGGCTAGAATAAATATTTATACTCTTTTCCTTTCTTTTTCTTTTTCATTAATTCAAATATTTATACTTTCTTCAGTAAATGTTTATGGCTGTTTCAGTCAAGTTTAAATACATTTACTAAATGATGTATACGATTTGGAAATCGTACACGCATAAACATAAATTTGGTGTTCTTTATAAAACGTACATCCGGTTTTTTTCATAATTCGGCATTGTATGTGAACATTATTTTATAATTTCGCATTACGAACGCATGCACAATTTCAAGAATTATTTTCATGTATATTTTTAGAATATATTCTCAGTTCTCTAATATCTGAAACAGAGAAAATTTTAAGCTTTATAGCAAAAATTAAACAAAACTTTAATTATAGGTGTAAATATACATCATGTGTAGCGTGGAGGATCCATATCGGATTTTAATATTGGAAGAATCTGAGTAGAATCTTTTTAGCCTAAAGGGGTAATTTCTCCAGAAGGGCTATTAATTTAATTTCGAAATTTTGCGTTGATTCACTGGAAACAGCGAATCACTTTTAAATTGTTTCACAAAACATGAGCGCGCGAGACTGTGTATCGGAAAATCCAAAGATTTGCTCATTTTAAAATTATTTTGCGATAATGCTGTTGAACTGAGTTTTATGGTTAAACGAGGCGAAGAACGTGATAATAAATAAATAAAGGTAACACACAAAACGTTACCCCTTTGGGCATAATATAAAATCTGAAAGCTCACAGATTTTTGTTTATTTATTTATTTTATTTACTGGTCTTCGTTATCGAAAAGGAAGAAATTATGTTGCATAATTGAAATAAGTGATAAAGCATAACTCTTTTAGGAATTGGAATTTCAGTTGTTATTTGACATTAAAGACTGATTATAGCTGTTCATAATAATAATTATGTGATTTTCACATTACAATAGATGCCGCTTAATGTGATCGTGGTTAAGTTGTCATTCGAATACTGTTATCGAATTGGCGAAGTGCCGCCCGTTTGGATACGAAACATGGAAAATCATACATTGCTTATTATCAACAGTTCGGTTAATATTGTCAAAGTATCGTCGAATGTTAGCTTAAGTAAAGTAAATAAGCCAAATAGGTCAGAATAAGTTATTAAATTTGCAAAGTGACAGAAAAATATCGCCAAGATTCAGAAAATATCGTACTACCACCAAACGGATTGTTTTTCTGTTTTAATCAGGATTTAATATTAGCCAAAAAAGGAAATTTAGTTTGGCTTGGATTTTGAATATCAATTTTGATGATAACCAAACTCATGTTTCTCTTCTTCAGGAGCAAACTTACTCTGCAGGTTTTTTTCCCTACTCCTTAGAAAAAGATTTTTTTTTAAACTCCTGAAAATGTCTGCGCTAAACTAAGGTTGCTTTTTTGCATAAATTTTACACTTGCATGTTTTCTTCTAGTGAATGAGGAATGCAGTCGGAGTATTAAGATTAAGAGCATGGCATCGGTTAAATGATTTCTAGAAACTTTATAAACAGTCCTTAAATGAATTATTGCGTTAAAGATGTAAAAAAGTTGATATAAAACATTTTACATTTTCCTATTTAAATGATGTAAAACTACTTATATTTCTTGTTATAAATTATACCTATATTTCATGTTTCTTGTAGTATTTATAATTAATTAGCTGAATTCCAATTATATTTTGAAGGATAATCGATATTATAAATACAATGAAAACCAAAGTAAAACTTCTGTTAATATTTATCTCTTACATCGACAGCAAGATAAATTTTCTATTCGATACGAACAACTTGTCTGTGCTGGTTTTTACCTTATGATCAGCTTATGTCAAATGGGCAAAAAGTCATTAAAAATTTACAACAGTAAAATACTTGAGGTTTGCCGACTTGAAAGAGGTGCCTGTCCTGTATGGTAGCTTTTTCAGCCGAAAATTGATAGTATTTATGATTAAGGGGAAGTGCATGAAATGCAGTGAAGTGCATGCTATGAGGCTAAGTGTTATATAAATATAACGAACCCGTTCTGCCATATAATAATGTTATCGTGAAAGACCAATTGGAGAATGTCGACTTTCGCCGGAGAATGTCAACATTCACCAAATACGTTGGTGAAAGATCGAATTGTACATTCGGACCTTCACCGATGTATATCGTCAATCACAGATGTGCTCTGGTGTATGTCAAAAAGAGAGGAGTATATGTGCACGCTTTTACTGCAAAAGGAAGTGTTCCACGAATAAATGCAGTTGTAGGAGCAAGGCCCTCTTGTGCAATTCAAAGTGTCATAATAGTTTAAGTTTTTGCAATAAATAAGATTTGAATCACATAATTTAGTAAGTTTTTAACTTTTGTTATTTTCCTTTCTCATTTTGAATGTACTGTGTGTTTTAAGTTCTTATATTCTTATTTTAAGTCTCAGTTGCGTTTTTTCGTAACTGAATTACGGAGAAAAAAATATAATATTATTATATGTTCAATATTAACCATTAGTACATGGTGAATGTCGACATTTACCGGTGTAAGTCCGAAATAAGAGTATTTGGAAAATATTTCCTACATACACCAAGCGACTATGTGAATGTTGACATTCACCGGTGAAAGTCGACATTCTCCAGATTTCGGTGTTTCACCGTAACAATAATATACCCAGAATGAAACTTTTATATATATCATCTGTATATTTTATCGAGTATTTGTAATATTTTTCTGTTGTTAGTATATCATATCACAGAGAAATTTTGAATAATTTGAATTAAATATAGTATTCATATGTTTATTTTCTTGTACTTTTGTACATGGAAATAGTGTTAAAGCAAAGAATTTCGGTTATAATTTTTCAACGGAAATATTCATTTAGGCAGCTCCCGAATCCATTTGGACGATTTTATT
Organism: Stegodyphus dumicola; assembly: GCF_044657685.1. Taxonomy (NCBI): domain Eukaryota; kingdom Metazoa; phylum Arthropoda; class Arachnida; order Araneae; family Eresidae; genus Stegodyphus; species Stegodyphus dumicola. The sequence goes on along the minus strand of NC_140777.1, from coordinate 110,318,500 downwards.
TATATTTATATACATCTACTCCCTTACCTCGCTTAAAAGTCTTTATCCGGTCTCTATTTGTTTCGCAGTTGTTGATCGTAGTCATATGTTTCCAATAACAGCAAATGACTGACAAAAATATTCAGGCTTTGGCAATATCAAATTTTAAAAAATGTAATTTTGTATAAATAATGAAATATAAAATTTCTAACGCGAACTGCCGGTTCCTATACTTATATATGGAAACGTTTTAGACTTGTTATGAAAAAAAATATGTGATAGTTTGATTTTTGTACGACAAAAATTGATCGGAATATATAATTTCAAAATTTTCAGTTTCTGATAACGCTCTTATCTTGTTTTAAGAAATCTATTTATTGATCTATCTATCTATATATACAAAGAAGAATGTCTGTGTGTTTGTTTGTTCGCATTTAACTCAGTCACTTCTATAACTATCGCCACCAAACTTTCTACAATTCTTTTTTGGGTCCTGGGAAAGGACGACGTCCACCTTTTTTCAAAAAGCAAATTGCTAAAAATCAGAGATATTAATTAAAAACACTGAAAACGCTAATTTTCGCCTTCATTTCTTTCGAGTGGCAACAGTCTCGCGTGCCGGAGATAAAAATCTGCTTTACTTCGAGAAGTGTTGCCACTGCTCGCTTTCAAATCTTGGAATTTATAAAAAAAATTACAATTAAATAAAAGTACCATTGCCAAACATTAATCCCGATTCCAAAAATTCGCGGGACACCATTTCGGCTATTGCCATTTTCGTATGAATCAGTGGAGATATTAATTAAAAACTCTGAAAACACTAATATTTGCACCCATTTTTCCGAATGGCAACAAACAGTCTCGCTCATTGGAGATGCTTTATTTCGAAAAGTGTTGCTGGCTTTCAAATCGTAGAGTTTGTTAATCAAAAGTTGTAATTTTTAAAAAATCTATCTATCTATCTGTCTGTCTGTATATATACAGAAGAATAACTGTTTGCGTGTTTGTTTGTTCGCATTTCTGATTTCTGATCAATTATGATAATTTTTTTGCCACATTTTATCGACTAAAATTGAATATAGGTGAAACACTGGATGGAACTTGAGCTTTTACGACTACTTGATAAAACAGATCAAAATGGTTAAAAACTGCGTGCCGTTGTTGCTGATATAATGAGAGAGAATTAGTTTATTTTTCTATCAAAACTTTTTATGTAGGTTCCATACTATATCAGACTGAAAAATGTATGACTATGAGTCGTACTTTTCACATCGTTATTAGAGACAGATTACAACGGTATCCTTCATTCTGTTGTTAGATATATTACTTTCAATCTAACTTAACTGGCATCGGGTACTTCCCTAGTTTAGAATAAATCAATGAAATACGTTTAAATGAAGTGCAGCAAAAGGTATGTGACTAATAGTTCTACGTTCAAATTTATATATTATTTAATTTTATCGATGAGATACAAAAACCTGATTTAAATAATTTAATAGTCCATATAAGAAAACCATAGGGTATCCACATCATATTTTTAACATTAAAATAATGTTCTGTGATTGAGAAAGTATATCCCTGATTTGTTACACAGAGTTTGCCTTAATGTAGTCTTATGCTTCGTCGACCTCAACGCGAATCATCTTCAAAATGCACTTTTCTATTCCCATTTTCGGATTTCACAGCTTTCATTTTCACAGCTTTCATTTTCATTCCCACTACAGTCCAGTAAAAAAAAAAAAAAAAAAAAATGAAAGACAAAATATTTTCACCCAATGTACGATCGTTGGATACTGATATTCATTGTCGGAATCAAGCACTGGACCCAGCTCAAGACAAACATAATGTTTGCTATATTTCACCCTTTTATTTAGCAGACCTTTGATAACAGGGTTCTGTCGTGATTGTTGGTGTTGTTATCTTAATATATAGCTTCTCATTTTCAGAGACTTGGTGTTTATGTGATGCAATATTTTCATAGCTTCGTTTGCTTGTTTTCCAGAGCACCCTGACGTGAATAATATACGTATTTTTGCCGTCTGCCAACGCTAGCTTTAAATTAATCTTAAATGCTAACTTTTTCTTTTCACCTTTGTCAAAACTTTGGTTCACGGGGTGAGGTGCTCATCAGATTGTTGTGTCTTGTTGATGAAAAAAGTGTTTGAGTTTGGAGCCATTAATGATAAAAATGTATTCAACAATTTTGATAGTAATTCAACCCTTGAAAGAACAAATATTTCTAACGAAAATACAGTGTTTAGTCAGGAAAAGGAAAATTGCTTTATAGAGTGCCAAAATAACAAAAATGGGGAAATACGGTTAAGCCCGAAAATTTAATTTTTGTCCCCCAAATCTTCCATATAAAAATTAGCTGACAATGTATATTACCATTACAATGTCATGTTAAGAATGATAATATCATCGGTTGAAACTGTGAAGATTCATATGTCATTAAGGAGAGCGAATATGTTTTTTGCACACCAAAACAATCCATTCAGATTGCACTTATGATTGGTATGTAAAATCAGGCCGTTACGCAATAGCAATTCGGAAATATTTTGAGGATGTAGAAGATACGGCTACAGATACAAATAAAATTACACCGCGCTCCAGTGTATCGACTTGCGAGGAATGTATTACAACCAAAGCATGCAGAGAACTATTCTTCAAAATTTTCGAATTTGCCGTTACACCACGAAGGCATCCTCGAAAGTGGAAGAAAATACCTTATAAGCTTTCAATACATTTGAATTACAAAGTGTAGCCAATAAAATGTCTTGCAGGTACCAAACTTACAAGATATTCTAAATTTAAATTTAAGTTTCAAATATTGAATAAACTTAAATTTGAATAGTTTCCCTTTGCGATATTATTATTAATATTATTTATGTAAGCCTTTAATAATTCCTTAATACATTAATTAAGTATTAAGGAAGCGAAATTTAAAATTTATTTAAAATATTTTGTTTTGTTAAAAAAAATAATTTTGTTAAAAAAAATATGACAAGGTGCATTCAGACAGTACATTCATTCTTTCCGTCTGTAATCTGAGTTTGAAAACATTTAATTCATTTATTGTTCGTGCTTTTCCATTCTACTAATAAAGGCTATATTTTGTGAACTGCGCACACTTCAATGCTATACTTTTGGGAAAGTATCAAATGTATTGAACACTTAAGCATTCGGTAGCATAGATACATTTCCTCCTACTCCAGTTTGCGTAATTACGCAACAATTTCAGCTGCTCTGCGCTGAAAATAGCCCTACATGCCCATGCAAAACCGTTTCAATTTTAATTCACAAATATCATCTGAACGGCTGACCTATCACGAATTCGGGTGCACTACCATTCATTAAATATGTATCCCAAATCACCGACACCAGTAATGTAACCAAGTAATGTCGTTTTGCAAGTAAACGAATTATGAAAACTAGGTCTCTTTTCCTTATTGAAACCAACGTCAACTTTTAATACAGTAATCATTATTAATCAATGTAGAATACATTGTATTACATAAAAATTAAATGTAAAATCTGGATTTTATATGTAACGATTTATCTGTCGAAAACTCTATGTTAAAAGGTAGCTTGAAACTGTTGCGTAGATGGAATTATGAACTTGCAGACAAACGCGCCGAGTTCAATACATAATTTATTTCTCGACATTCTTGTTACGAATCATCGTCATTAATTTCTTAGGACATCTATTCTTGATTTTTACAATACTATGAGTGTTATAATGCCAGACAATTTTATACACGTGTATTACATCTTTAAACAACATATGAAGGCAGCAAAGCTATTAATTATGGGCTTGTAAAGTAAGAGCAGGGAAGAAAAGCAAATGCGCATTTAGCAGCTAGGATATTTATAAACTCCGTTCCTTTGTTTCCGTTTTGAATGGTAATTGGATAAAAGTTCTATAGTATTGCAGATCATTCCAGAAGATTACGCAGATTCATTTGTACTGCGTAAGTGACGCAGTACAAATTCTAGGAAGGGCACATAGCCAAAATAAAATCAGGAATGATGAAAAGAGCTATTGCCAAATGAAGTTAGTAATTCGTTAATAACTTCTTTCACATACACTCACGTTTGTGAAAATTGCAACACCAAGAAGGAATCGTCATAATTGAATGCAATTTAATACACAGTTGAGTGGTAGTGGTACAAATAAATGATTAAATGTTCAAAGCTAACAAACAAGAACAAGAGATCAGAATCAGTATTTTGTGTGGCCACCACGCGCCGCAATAAGTGCTGCTACACGACGTGGCATGGAGTCAAACAAAGTTTGAATGTCTGACTGAGGAAGAGCATTCCATATCGTTTGTACGCGTACCCAAAGTTCGTCTGCAGACGCAACAGGACGAGGATCACGAGCAAGACGCCGACCAATGACATCCCACACATGTTCAATTGGCGACATATCCGGGGAACACACAGGCCAAGGAAGAAGCTGTACCTGCTGCGCTGCAAAGAAGGATTTAACAATCCGAGCAGTATGAGAGCGGGCATTGTCCTGTTGAAATACAGCGCCTGGCAAGCTTTGAAGGAAGGGAACAGCTTCGGGCTGTAGAACTTCACGGATATACCGGTTGCTGTTCAGATTGCCCACAATTCGTAGCAATTGAGATCGTCTATGATATGCTATGGCGCCCCAGACCATAACTCCGGTGTTCGTCCACTGTGGCGTTCGATAATGCACTCCGGAAGGTGGCGTTCACCGGCATAGCGTCTGACACGAATGCGGCCATCATGGTACCACAAATTAAAGCGGGATTCGTCAGAAAACACGACATGCTGCCAATCAGCACGCCAGTCTCTATGCTGATTGGCCCATTGTAGCCGCAGGCGGCGATGGTCGTGCGTTAGGGGGATCCTGTATAAAGGAGTCCGTGCGCGCAGTCCATACTGCAGCAGACGTCTACGAATTGATGAAGCACACAATGAAACACCTGTAGCTATTGACCACAGTGCTGCCAATTGTCTAGAGGAAGCTGTACGGTCCGTCCGCGCCATGCGGACCAGGTGTCTATCATCGCGAGCTGACGTCACTTTTCGGGGTCCACTCCCGGATTTCCGAGTTGTCCGACACTCGTCCGTCCACTGCTTCCAAACGCGCATCACTGTGCTGCTGTTACGCTGCACACGAGAGGCTACTGCACGATACGACAATCCAGCTTCACGAAGGCCGATGATTCTCCCTCGTTCAAACTCTGTAAGTTGTTCAAATCTCGCTCTCTTTCGTCGACGAGGCATAAGTACAGATTGAGTTAACGTTTACCACTAGCAGATAACCACCGATAACCATACACGCCTCGCTACAGCCGTCTATTTATTCGGATCCATCAGTCGTTCAGAGGGCGCTGCTCAGCATACGCATGCGCTACGGATTTGCAATTCTAATCATTTGCATATCATGCGCTACTTTGCATTTCCTGAAAATTTCAGCTCACTCGCGTAAGTCCTTCATGGTGTTGCAATTTTCACAAACGTGAGTGTATATATATATACCTTGCTCTGTTTTGTTACTTGATATTTTCTTTTGAAGTCCGAAACGCTTCTTTTAAACCCTATATAGTACAAAAAAGTATTATTAATTCATGATTTTTCAATAGATAGCTTGTTAATTTTAATAAAAATCGCACATACACTTACACTGCAAAACATCGCTTAAATTTCGTGCTGCATTTATAAAATATTAAGTATCAAAAACACAGCTGGTGATTTTTAAAGGCTCTTTTATTATTAATAAAAAACAAATACAGCGTCAAATTTGACCGCGTTTAACCCTTACAAAAGAATTATGTTCAATGAAACATGATCAGACCTTGCTCTGATTGATTACTTTAAGATGCTTCCTGTAATCTGCAAAATTAAAAATAACGAGATACATAAAGAAAAATCATAAGATATGATATATTTTTATTTTGCCTTCGCCTTCAAAATGATTGGCTGTCAAAATTCCCGTGGAAAGGAAAATCAATTTTTCATTAAGTGGTGCAAAAAGAGAAAAGCTGGGGAGATCTGATGTTCTGTGGATAATGTACTTCATAATTCAGAAATATAGCTTTTCTATGCTTTCGCGTTTTTATGTAATATTATAAAGGAAAATTGCATTTTATCACTCTCATTTTGAAAGTAAATATTGACTACCTTTCAAACGTTTTCATTTGATAACAAAAAAATCTTTCTTTTCATTTTCCGTAAATGAAAAATCATTGAGTCCTAGCGAGCAATCAAGATTCCTAAATCTGATCTTCTGAGATAAAATTATTTTTTGAAAATCTGACACTTCGTTTTATTTTTCATATTCCAGCTGTTTCAAAATAATGAAACAAATAACCTGAAAATCTGGTTGTAATCCTATTTTGCAAGTGAAATAGTAGATAATAAGAGAACATGCTTTAGACTAGGTCATTTTTGGTTATATGGACCTCTTAATAAAAATATAGAAAACATTCTTTACTACATGCCATCAATCAAGGAAGCTCTACACGTCTATCAAAAATATGCCAAGGCCTCATCAAAACATTATAATACATATGATGAAGAAGTATTCCTTTTTAGTCCAGATAATGTTTACTCATTTTTTCACGTTCTTTTCCCCTAGCATTTTAGCAACAGGTTCTGAAAAGTTTTAAAATACTTGCACAATTTCCCCCATCCTCAATGCGTTTAGAAAACGAGCTCCTCTAAATTTTAAAATGAATTCGTCCACGTAGTGACTATTTTCATCTTACTAACAAACTCTCACAAAATATATGCTAAGGTCATGCCAAACCTTTCCCTTCTAACTGTTGATTCTAAAACTAATCCAATACATTAACCAACGCATGACAGCAAAGTTGAACACGAACATAACATTCTCTCACTATAACGGCTACAGCTTCCTCAGAAAATTAAATTATTTGCGTAATTTCCCCTTCTCTATTTTAGGAATAATAAAATTTGTGAAAAAAACGACTAAAGTACACAAGAAAACACGGTACTACGAAACACTGGAGCGTAAACATTTTAAGAAAAATATTAAATTTATCCTCTAAATGATGTGCACCTATTCTGATAGGAGTAGTAATAACTGCAAAAACATTTGTTCAAAATATTCAATATAATTTTTTCTTATTTTCGATTTTTGATTATTCTTATGAAATAAAATCTTATCGCAAAAATTTAGACTTCTAACGCCTGCGAAGGCCTGAAAAAAATTATTTAGGTACGATGCATAAGATCCCACGTAAATAAATAATTTTTTCTTTATATTGCACAGCTGGTTGTAGCTTTATGCATTGTTTTTGGAAGTTCACAATTATTTGAAAGAAACTGAGAAAGAGCTGCAAATATAATAAAATGCAGTATTCATTCTCTGAAATCTTTAAGATTGTCCCCGAAACATTCCATTGAAATAACAAATGCTTCAATTTTTTCCAGCATTAAAATAAAAATTGTGTTATAAAATAGTGTGAATGGTGCGGTATATTGTTGTTAATGTAACCTTCGCGCAAATTCAGTTTAATGTGGAATGCTTCTCCATTTTTAGTTGTTGTTAACAAGAAAGATGCAATATGTTTATTATGTGTGAATAGGCACAGTCCAAAACAGTTCTCTTGTTCCTTTTCATTTATACGATGACGTTGTACGATTCATTTATACGACCACATCTCTCAGCTCTTTGGACAGTTCACTGTCTATTTAGTAAATTAAATAATAGATATTGTACATTATTATCATTACATTAAAAAAAATCGCATGTATTTACTCTAATATATTGTTGGAAAGAAGAGTTCCTTACTTTACTATAACGTTTAAAATTTACTATAAGGTTTAAAACAACCGTCTTACAGTGAAAAAAGTTTAAACGCTCACTTATTATTTTCATATTAAAAATTATTGCATGATTAAAATATTTTACTTACATAAACTGTATATTATTGCCTTTGCATTAAAATAAATATTTACTTCTTTTCTCAAAAATACGTTATTCAATAGAAATTATAACAGTGTTTAAAGCCATGAATTTCAAATAACTGATTGTTACGGATTGTGTATTTATTTAATTATTTTTAGTAGAATTTGTAATTAAAATTGTTTTATATTCCCGTGCAATGTAGCACGAGACTTATTTGAACAGAAAGCTACGCCGGATAAATTAAAACACGGGAGCACGTGCATTTAACATTTTAATAAATATATAGCTCGTAACTGTACTCTTTTGCTATCCAGAAAAATGGTAAAAATACCAGAATGTTAAGGTTCGTGATTAAAAAGCTCATAAAAACTGGAGGAAAATATCTCAATTCAGTTGTTGTTTACTTAGTTCCTTTTGTTGAATGTAATGAATTCGCGGTGAGATCGGATAAGCTTTGTTATGTATTATTTTGTAGTGTACAATTATTACGTATTATTTTACTGTGCATAAGGTATTCTTAGTAATTATACTTTTTCCTGTAAACTATGAATTTGTAATGTTCGTATTTAAGAATTAATGTAGAATATTTAGTATTCTTTAAACATTTCGTTCAATTCCGGTAAGCTCTTTTAAGTTTCGCTGAAAATGTGTTACAGTTAAAAGGGAGCGGGTGTATTTCCCTTCCTCACGACTCGGCTTCTGGTGGGGAGACAGGGGGTCGGACTGCCTAGCTGTATTTTGCCCCTTATTTTTCGCGAGGTTGGCCACGTGTTTAGGGTGTGGAAGAGAGAAAGTATTTCGTCTTTTTCTGAAGTAGAGAAGTGGGTGACGTATTTATTCTTGCGGATGTCGCAAGTTTAACTGAATTACGATTGAAAACATTTTTCTGTTGCGTGGCAAAGAAAGGGTCTGTCATCCTGTAGAGAGTTCTGAATTTCTTCGAATTCTAGAGGCTATTTATTACTTCTGTTCTAATTGGCTAGAGGGGGCAAGTTTTGTTTAAGATTTGATAATTTTTAATTTTAGTATTGTTGGAGCCAATAGTGAATTTGAGGCGTTTACATTGTGAGATCCAACCGAGCTAGCCGTTGCACGGTAGGAGGAAAAATATTTTGTGAGCTTTGGTCCAGTTTCGATCGACTTTTGAGAGAAGCGTAGCACGGCGACCCCCCGTGGGCGACCGCGGTTACGGTTAATATTGTTTATGTTCGAGGTACTGGCTGCGTGGACCGGTCCAAGCTCGTCGCGGGGTCCCTTTGGCCAAAATTGAAGGAAGATTTGGGGCTAGGTCCAGCGTTTTCCCTGACTGGCGACTTTTGTTTGAAAATCATGTCTTTGGCGATTACCGCTTGTGGAAGAGTTGAGTGCGAATTGCTCGCGCTAAGTTCTAGTTTACTTTGAAAATTATGAAAGAGGGAAGTTTTCATCTCCTGATGTCTGCCGTGGTCTGCTGTCTCCAGTTATCTGTTTGCCAACCTGAGCGTCTCGAATCTTCATCAGACTGTGGTTTTTTCAAATATTACGTATCGACTGAACAGTGTTTTTGACTGCAACAGTCTTCAGACTTGTTTTGGACAGCGATGAAATAGCAAACCGTGACTGTCTCGAACAATTGCCAGATTGAATGTGGTTATGTCAACTAATTAAGTATCAAATTAAGATTTTGGGTTTTAGAGAGGGATGATCCAACAGTGAGTGAAATTTTTGTTATTTTCATTTTTGCCTTGTATTTTAATAAGTAAATTTTAGGATTTGGAAGTGTTAAATTGTAAAGCTTCAGTTGACATTTTTATTTGATTAAAATTCGAATATTTTAATCAATCAATTAATAGTTGAGAAAGTGTTAGTTATCTTTTTTAATGTTTAATTGTCACGAGTTTAAATTTTCGAGTACATGTTTAATGGATTAATATGACGTGTTTCACTCTGATTTTGTAAGACGTGAATAATGTTAACCATGAGATTGAAATAATGAGTAAATTTTACGATTATATATTGTAGGGGTAGTTTGGCCAGCTATCTTAAATTGTAATATTTGGAATATTTAATAGGTGTGTTTATTGATTTTATTATTGTATATTTCTTTCAAGTTTGAATTGTGGTCTACCCTAGGTCACTCATGTGTTTCTTATGGTTTTACTTCAATTCGAACCTGGGTAGTAGAAAGTCAGTTTTAAGAATTGTGACTATACGATCAGCGAACTTAATTTATATGAATTGATGAGTAAACCTCTAAAGATTAAGATTTATCCTTCTCTGGTGTCTTGAAGAATTATGTGTTGTCTTTTAAAGGCATTGGGTTTATGTTATTTCTAGACTTGTGTAGCGAAGCGGTATCTTAACTTTAAATTAATAAACCTAAGAATACATCAATGCGAGTGGACTGTAAATTAACCTTTATTCGGGAGTTTGAACTTTCGAACACAGCACAACACAAAGTAAAAACGACAGAGTTACAATTAGCGGTTTTCAGAATGCAAGAACAAAATGTGAGCTGCGCATACAATCTGCGCATTGCGAAATAATATCTCACAGACAGGCAGAGAGCTCTGGTGGCCTAAACATTCCGCCCGGCGTTGAAACATCGTTTCAAACTAAATAGCTTTTACAAAATGAAATTATCATAACAATATTAAATTATGCAAAAATGTATCATTAAAATATTCACAAGAAAACATAATATGAAATTATGAAATGAAACTAAATTGTTCTCTAAACAGATGCACAGAAGTCTTGATACAATTCAGGAACTTATAATTAAAGTAAAGTACAATGTTATAATGCTTTAGGAAAAAAAAAACTTAATCATTGATAGGCAAAACACTAAGTTTGTGAATTGGCCTTTTGAAAACTCCGTTAGCAGTTTTGATCTTCACGATACGCACAATATTATCTGAGCTAGGAAGAACTTCCATCACTTTTCCTAATTTCCATCGTAGCGGGGGTAAATTGTCTTCCTTTATGATAACTAAATCATTTACCTTTAAATTAGGTTGCACTTTCAACCATTTTGAACGTCGTTGCAAATTAGAAATGTATTCATTGGACCATCTTTTCCAAAAGCTTTGAAACATTTTCTCAACAAGCTTCCAACGTTGCAATATAGGAATTTTTTGATCGTGTAAACTTTCTTCTGGTAAGGCAGTTAGCGGGGTACCAATTAAAAAATGGCCTGGCGTAAGTGCAGAAAATTCTGATGGATCTTCAGACAGTGGACACAACGGTCGCGAATTTAAACAAGCTTCAATTTGAGCTAGCAATGTCGTAAATTCTTGCGTTAGAAGTTGTTCACCTATGGTATATGTAACTTTGTAGATTTAACTGCAGCTTCCCATAATCCTCCAAAATGTGGCGCTGCGGGAGGATTAAATATCCACTTAATACCTTCAGTAAAGCAATACTTATTAACCAATTCATTTTCATTCAAGGAGTTTATTACTCTTTTCAATTCCTTATCTGCAGCAATAAAATTTGTGTCACAATCGCTATGCACTTCTATTGGTTTTCCTCTTCGAGATACAAAGCGCTTCAAAGCGGCAATAAATGAATATGTAAGATTACCTACTAATTCATTATGTATAGCTCTTGTAGTAAAACACACGAATACACAAATGTAGCATTTCATTGGTTTTACTCCTCGACCTTGCCTGGGCTTCACTTGAAATGGCCCGGCGTAGTCAATTCCAACTTTGGAGAAAACCTTTGACGGAACGACTCTAGACGATGGTAAATCAGACATTATCTGGGTAGATGTTTTAGCTCGAACACGATGACATTTCACACATTTCCAAATCTGTTGTCTTACAACTGACCTATCTTGGATTATCCAATATTCTTTTCTAATTACTGATAGCAATAGCAGGGGGCCAGCATGAAGATGGGATTTATGAAAATGATTCACTATAATCCGTGTTATGTGATGTTTCTTGGGCAACAAAATAGGATATTTTCTGTCGTGCGCGATGTTGGATTGTCTTACCTCCAACGCGTATAAGTCCATTCTTATCGATAAAGGGGTTCAAAGAAAGGATCTTAATATTTGAGTTTAAGGGTTGATTCTTTTTCAGAAGATCATTAAAAAACTCATCCCTTTGAACTACTCTAACAATTGCATTTCTAGCGTATTGCAATTCTTCGGTTTTAAGGTAACCCTTAATCCTTGTTGCGGTAGATTTAGCTGAATTATTCGCAAACCGAAAACACCATGAGATGATTCTTTTAAGTTTCAAGAATGATGAAACTTCATTAAGGACTGGAATTTGCGAAGCGACTGTTCCAATTGAACAAGAAATATTTTTACGTTGTTCCCTTACAGACTCTTCTGAAAACGGTAAGTTGATAGAGAACGGAATATTATTTGAATTAAGCCACTGAGGACCTGGCCACCACAAGTCATGAGTAGAAAGTTCTGAAGGCAAAAGACCTCTTGATGCGCAATCAGCTGGATTCTCCTTTCCTTTTATGTGATTCCAGTGCGATGAAGGTAAGACTGATTGAATTTCTGAAACGCGATTGGCTACGAAGGTTTGCCAGCGTGTTGGTTCTGATTGTATCCAGGACAAAACTATCATTGAATCACTCCATGCGTAAATATCGTCAACATGAATTTGCAATGAATTTGCAATGAATTCTGCACAGCTTGAACCAAATGCACTAATAGAACTGCAGAGCAGAGTTCTAAACGAGGAATAGAGATTACTTTCAGGGGAGCTACGCGAGTTTTTGATGTTAGTAGCTGCACCGAAATTGAAGAATTGTTTGAAGACTTTAAATAAATCACTGCGGCGTAAGCTTTCTCAGATGCGTCACAGAAACAATGCAGTTCTACATTTGTAGATTTGGGCAATAATACTCTCCTAGGAATATGAATGCATTTAAGATTTGCGATATCTTCACAACAGATTTTCCATCTTTGATTGATTTCATCTGGGAAATGATCATCCCACGAGATTTGTAATTTCCATATGTCTTGAAGCAAGATTTTTGCTGCAACTATAAAAGGTGCTAACCAACCAAGTGGATCAAAGATTTCCGAAATAGAAGATAAAATTATTCTTTTAGTAGAACACTCTCTGTTTTCGAGATTTCCTCAGTGACAAGTAAACTCGTCTTGCGTTGGATACCACTCCAAACCCAATAATTTTATTGATTTAGTATCAACTACTGTACATGAATAATTTGAGTTCCGAGCACTCAAAGCAGTTTCCAAAATCGAGCGATCATTTGTTCACCATTTATGCATTTGAAAGCCACCTTTTTGTAAAAGATCATTCAGTTGTGAAATTAACTCTACTGCGTCCTCTACTGTGTCTGAACCAAATAGGACATCATCAATATAACAATTGTGTAATATTATTTCAGCTGCCTTTGGGAATTTAGCTCCTTCGTCAATTGTTAGTTGTTTGAGTACGCGAGTACCCAGGTATGAAGCGGAAGTAGTGCCGTCCGTAACTGTGCACAACCTGTAAGTTTTAATCAGCTTCGATGGATCATCTCTCCACAACATTTTTTGGAAATCGCGATCTTTATCATGAATTTGAACTTGTCGATACATTTTCAATAAGTCGCTAGTAATGGCTATGGGATAGCATCTAAACCTCAAAAGAATAGTAAATAAGTCGTCTTGTACCATGGGACCATTCATTAGCGTGTCATTAATCGATATCCCTGATGTAGTTTTGGCACTAGCATTGAAAACGACGCTCAGTTTTGTGGTAAGACTGGATTCTTTTAGCACGTGATAATGAGGTATATAATAATGAAAATTTACTTTATCTGGATTATCATCGGATAATTCTTCCATGTGTCCAAGTGATAAATATTCGGACATGAAGTCTTTATACTGTTGATATACTTCAGGAGTTTTTATTAGTTTTTGTTCCCGAATAAGAAAGTTGCGAAAGGCTGATGGTCTGGAATTACCTAATTCATTTCTTTTAGGCTTGAATGGCAATTTTACTGAGTAACGACCATTTTCACTACGCACGTGATTTTCCACGAAATGATTTTTACACAATCTTTCCTCTTTAATTAAAAGTTTCGATGTGGGAATTTGTTCCAAATCCCAAAATGATTTAACTAATTCCTCCGTGTTTACGTTTAGCGTATTGACTGAAACCTGCTTACGGTTTTTGAATTCAAAATGTGTAGTTCCAGCAATTACCCATCCCAACTTAGAACAACATGCAAATGGAAGATTTTTGCCCCTTTTAATAACCTCGCCATTGATTAAAGTAAGGAATACATTAACTCCAAGTAAAATATCAATTTCTCCCGATTCATGAAATCTAGGATCTGCTAAAGTTAAATCTTCGAAACTTTCATATAAATTCAAAGGTAATGTTACACTTGAAATGTTTCCTGTAATTTTGTCTATTATGTAAGCGGACGTTGAAATTCTGTAATTAGTATTAAAATGAGGTGTAAACAACAACTCAACTTCTCCAGTACTAGTTGTATTGAAAGTATCTAAGCATGACACTAATATCTTCGAATTCTTTATGCTCAATCCTAAATTGATAGCTGTTTTCCGACGAATGAATGATTTTTCACTACCTGAATCTAGTAAACATCTACAATTTATGAATTCATTTTTTGAGTTTTGAACCTTAATTAAAGCAGTACACAAAAGTACATGACTACGTTTACCATTATCATGAGTTCCAAAATGTTTATTTTCATAGTTGTTTGCACAAACAGTTGGAGAAACCTCACTCAAGTTGTTTTCTGGTTTAATTTGCAATTTCGGAACAAACACTTGTGCTTCTGGTGAAGGGAATCTAGATGCATATTTTGGTTTGAAATTATTTTCTAAATGCAAAATGCTATGATGATGCTTAAAACAATGCTTTCAGGTGTTTGCACTCTTACACATTTTAACTTTATGGACATTAGACAAGCAATTAAAACAAAGTTTATTAGTCTTAACAAACTCTATTCGTTTTTGCGCTGGTAAATTTAAAAAATTAGAACACCTGTATAAAAAATGATCTTTTTTACAAAATAAGCAAGTAGAATTAGTAATCAGAGAAGTAACCATATTATACACTGGTTTATCTGATTTATGCGTTTTACTAATTGAAGGTTTACTGTCCTGTAATGTTCTAGCGTAATTCCTCAAAAATTCTATGAAGTCACTCAACTTTGGTATTTCGTCTTTTTTTAATTGACGCTCCCACCACAACTTTGTCGAAACGTCAAGTTTTTGCAAAATAATATACAACAACAAAGTATCACTAAAATTATCTATCATTTGATCTAATATTTCCAATGAGCGAGTTATTTCGTTTACGTTATCTACTAAATATTGATGATGCAGATTCCGTTTGTATTTGTGAAACGTTAAGAATTCTTTTAATAAAAGCAAATATCTGTTCTCTTTTATTAGAAAATCTCTGTTCTAGTAAATTCCAAGCAATACTGAAATTTTGATCAGGTATGGGAATTGACTGAATAATGCGATAAGCATCATTTTTCAAAGAAGTCTTTAAATATTGTAATTTTTGAGCTCCAGAAAGATTTGGATTCTTGCGAACACTAGCGTTAAATAAATCTTTAAATGCTATCCATTCAGTTAAATTTTCGCTAAATGTGGGTAAAGATAATTTTGGTAACTTTAAACTTTCAGAGATTGATTCAGGTACGACAGGTTTATCGCCATTTGCACTTACGAACTCGTAAATCTTTAACTTACGAATAATTTTTAAGTGAACCTCCTCAATTTTCTCTAAAATCGACTCTTCTTCCTCAACGAAAGTGTGTATTTTATCATCATCACAATTTATATAAATTTCTCTACATAGAGATTTAAAATCTTCCTTAAAGATTTTACATTTTTCTAAGATTAATTCAGCTTCAGCATTATCTAAGTTATCATAATCTATTCTCTCGATGAATTTCGTTAACTGTGTTTTCAAAATTCTCTTTCGCTTTTTTTTCTATATCTGACATTTTGAAAATATTCTAAATTCTCGATTTTACTAATACTTTAATCACAAAAATAGTAGCAATAACGAAATCTCAAATGCAATTAAAATGCGTTAACTATTTCACTCACTTCGTACACTGTATCCATTGCGTAACTCTTGAGAATTCTAAACTGAAAGTGCATTATCAACTCCATTACGGACACGTAGAATTCTTATTCACAAGCGCGGGTTTTTCTCGAAGCTCAGGCGTAGGACGACCAAATACTGTAGCGAAGCGGTATCTTAACTTTAAATTAATAAACCTAAGAATACATCAATGCGAGTGGACTGTAAATTAACCTTTATTCGTCCGTTTGAACTTTCGAACACAGCACAGCACAAAGTAAAAACGACAGAGCTACAATTAGCGGTTTTAAGAATGCAAGAACAAAATGCGAGCTACGCATACAATCTGCGCATTGCGAAATCATATCTCACAGACAGGCAGAGAGCTCTGGTGGTCGAAACAACTTGTATTGACATTTATGTGTTTTCAGGTTAGAGATCTTATTTAGTTTTATTTTAGTAAGAGATAGCAAATTCATGATTTTGTTGCGGAAGTGCATTTTCGAATTTTGTTTTGATAAATAATCTTTGATTCTACCAAAACACCAGGGATGAATATTTCACATTCTTTAATATAAAGTGTGAAGATTTTGATTATGATATTAGTGAGCACTTAGTTCAGATTGAGCATTTTTTTGGACACTTCTTGGTGTCAGAAGTGAGATTTTAATGACAGTCACAAGAGCAATAGAAGAGCAGTTAAAACAGCTGATAGCAGCCTTTGCTGCATTTAAAGTAGAAATGAAAGCGGGCCAAGAAGAGGTAAAAGCGGGTCATGTACCTATTAAAGGAGAAATGAAAGCGCTTAAGGAATCTATTAACGGGGAAATAAAGACTGTTCAAGAAAAGATTGAAGCAAGTCATACGGAATAGAAAAGAGCAATTACCTGTGTAATACAAAACAAATTTGAGGCTGTGGAAAGCAGAATTGACGCCGTTGAAAATAAAGTTGGACACATTGAAGAAAGAGTTTCTTCTGCGAAAGAACAAATAGAAGAAAGAGTTTATTCTGCGAAAGAGCAAATAGAAGAGAGAATTTCGGCCGTGGAACAAAAAATAGGTTACAGAGTTTCTTCTGTCAAAGGAGAAACAGAAGGAAGAGTGTGCCGTTCAACAACAAATTGATAATGGGGTTTCTTCGGTGGCCAAGGAAGTTGATGCCTTAAAGAAATTTGCTGCAACGGCAGGGAGCAATTCTGCTGGTGTAAAATGTTTAACGACGCCTACTTGTCCCTTCCTGAAGCTATTCAATTATGATGGGAAGACCTGTTGCCAAGTGTATAAGACACAATTTGCAATAGTGGCGGAAACGAACGAATGACATTCCCAAGCTAAGACCGGTACAACAAAAGGAAACAAGGGAAATCTTTTCCCTGCAATATTTCATCAACGGTATCCGGAATCCTGAAATAAATGCAGAATGCTCTGCGAATGGCGGATACAAAGGAAACGTGCTCTAGTGTACGCCATGAAATTCGAGCCCAGCAAGCCATTCGTGAGACAGCCACCCAATCAGATCTGCTCCACTTCAAAAGCCAGAGGATCAAATGGCTGCTCGTCTAGACGATTTAACCCGACAACTGAATGCATTGAGACGGACTA
Organism: Stegodyphus dumicola; assembly: GCF_044657685.1. Taxonomy (NCBI): domain Eukaryota; kingdom Metazoa; phylum Arthropoda; class Arachnida; order Araneae; family Eresidae; genus Stegodyphus; species Stegodyphus dumicola. The sequence continues at coordinate 110,300,974 of NC_140777.1, read as the reverse complement.
TTGGTGACACGAAACCTACCGTAAAGTGCTGTATCTGCAGGGCTCAAGAGCACATACTAAGAAACTGCAGAACACCCCAGAGCACAGATGTTAAGCCCGCGCCTATCAAGAAGTATGGAAACAAATTACTTGCCATCTCGCGGGGCGGGGGTTTCCAGATAATAAAAAGCACCAGTTCAAATCGATTCAGATTTCTGCAGTGAGTGGCGGCAGTAACAGATATAATGGAACATATCAATGGTGTTCCTTGCAATATGACCATCGACCACAGGAGCCAATGTTACCATCATTCAAAAGATTTGGCTCAGCATTTGGCGTCAGATGAAATGTGATCTCATCTGCCGCCACCCAGCGTTACCCTCCAGACGGTGTCCGGTGATAAAATCGACATCGATGGAAAATTAAACGTTAACATCACGTTTGGAAGTGCCGCATACCATCACACGGCATATGTGGCAGAGATTACAGATCCTTGCATGCTCGGATTGGACTTTCTAAGGACTACAATTTTTCCCTTAGAATTTAAAAATAACGAACTACATTTTACATTATGAGGACATAGCCTTATTCGGGATTAAAGATGAAGGAGTGAAACTGTCCACAACATTATAACTCAAGATGATATCACAATCCCAGCAAGAACAGAATTTTTACTTCGTGGATCTATAACCGAAAATAGTAATTTGCGCTACGGCAACATCGAATATCCCAATAACGGTAACAGCCCGAAAGGAGTACTAGCAACATAAGCACTCGTCGACCTATCGAGAACCGTTATCCAGGTAAGAGTTGGCAATGTAACTGACAAAGCGAGAGTTATTAACCCGGCGGAAGTCGCGCCAAGAAAAGTTATTAGAGTGGGCGCGTGGTTATCACATACCCCAATGTTTAAAATACAATAAAATAGCATTATTTAGTTTTAAAACTGTTTTTTTTTTGTTCTCGTGTATTATAGATAAGTGAATAATAATTGGGTTTCAAAAAATAAATTTCCGAAACAATCTTAGAGTTAAAATTAAGGTAAATGAAAATAATAAACATCATGTCTCTAAGTTTCATTGCATCTCTAATACATGCTTATTTTATTTCTTTACACTTTGAACGAAATAAGTTCACGTGTTCTTGGCACAGAATGTTTTCACATTTTAAACTTGCATTCACGTTCTTCTGTCCTTGGCGCGAAGGCAAAAAATTTAACACATCTTTCATACTTAGTTGTTTCGAATTTCATGTATTCGTTTTAATTCTTCATCGAAACTTCTGCTTTTGTTTTGCATGCAGTACGTCAATTTCTTGGAAAAGTATTAATCTCTGATCTTTGTTCAATGCTTTTTTTCATTAATTGTAATGCTAAGTCCTTCAAAAACAGACTTCTGTTTCTTGTTGGTGGATTAGCAGTTGAATGTAATATAATTCAAGCATTTATTACAGCAACATTCAGTCCAGAAAAGAAAATTACCATTGGCCACCTTCTTGCTATTTTGGCAATTGAATAATTGGCTGACATTTCATCCCCCATATCCACTGCTCATTTAGTCATATTATTAAAACATATAATTCCTGACGTTTTATTTTCTCCAATAGTATCATCTATAGTATGATCGTTATATAATGTTGAATGCATAAGAACAGTTTTTCCTTTTTTAGGAACATCAGGAATTAATGTTTTATCTTTTTCGAAACCAAAACATTGTAGAAAATATTCTTAGTTTCATCTTCAGTTTCCGAAATGTAATCTTCATCGCTTTCAAATATTTTTAATAAATCTCACATGCGTTGCATCTCCAGTTCATAGGGACTCATTCTTTTTACCATAATGCAGTTAGAAATTGTTAAGAATTTAATGTCAAGTACTTTAAAATCACTTGCGAGTAGAAATATTTACTGTTACACTCTAGAAATAAATTTCTGAACTAAATATTCAGTCAGAAAAACACTTACACGGACAGGCGCGTGGGGTGTGTCATACCCCAGTTCCAACAAAATACCGATAAATATTTTTCTTACTGAAAGCAGCACAGAATTTCAGTTTCACAAGTTAGGAATATTCCACTTTTATGTAGGGTTGGGGTATGATACACCCCACGCGCCTTCCCGCGGGTTAAGAACGGTGAAGTGATTGCTGCATGTACTGCACTAACCAGCGTGGAAAGAAACAGTAGCATCCCAGAATCCGTGTCTTCAGAGAGCATTACATCGGAGCTATTGCAAAATGCGCAATTAAACAATGAAGAGAAGAATGCTGCCGAACGTATCATTAAAGATCTTTAAGATGTTTTCTCCCGCTCGTCTTCTGACGTGGGTCGAAGCAGTTTGACGCAACATAGCATCGATACCAGTGACTATCTACCAATCAAGCAACATCCAAGACGTCTGCGGACTGCTAAGCAGGACGCTGTCAGAACACTTTTAAAGGACATATCAAAAAGCGATGTCATTGATCCTTCAGCAAGTCTATGGGCATCTCCCATTGTCCTTGTCAGGAAGAAAGAAGGTTCAACTCGATTTTTCGATGACTATCGGTTGTTGAACGAGGTTACAAATAAAGATAGCTACCCTCTTCCTAGAACTGCCGATAATCTGGACTATCTTTCTAGAAGCAAGTGATTTTCGACACTGAATTTAAAGAGTGGATATTCGCAAGTACAGATACATCCTGATGACCGAGAAAAGACGGCATTTACTACCGGAAGGATTTTAGCAGATCAAGGTGATGCCGTTTGGCCGGTGTAATGCGCAGGCAACATTGGAACGGCTCAGGGAGACTGTTTTCAAAGGCCTTTCTGATATACCTGGTTGATATCCTTATCGTCGGAAATAGGTTTGAAGAACATCTAGAAAATCTGACAAATGTGCTTCAGAAACTGAAAGAAGTTAATTTAAAGTTGAATCCCGCCAAATGCAAATTATTCTGACAGGAAGTGACTTACCTTGGACATGTCATTTCTGCTGAAAGTGTGTGCACGGATCCTTAAAATGAGTCAGAATTTAAAGACTGGTAACGTCCTGAAAATGGTAACATTCGAACATCTTTTTATGGACATAGTGCTGAGATAGATGTTCGTACAGAGCACGCCTGATATAAATGGGTGACTTCACCTTTGGTAAACATTTTGAAGAGCATTTAGAAAATATTAGGAAGGTGCTTCAGAAATCAAGCGAAACAAAGTTAATGTTGAGTCCTTTGAAAAGTAAATTGCTGCGACTTGCAGTGAGTTATCTCATCATCATGTCATCTCTGTCTAAGCTGTGTGCTCGGATCTGGAACACGTGTCGTGTCGATAATATAATTAACTCTTTCGTATCTACAGAAGCTAAAAATCTACTAATCTCAAATATCTAAAAACGCCCGTGTTTACGAATTTCCGTTGGAATAGATTCCTTTCCCCCTGCCAAGTAGAATGCTACAACGTTAGCAATAGCCTACTTAAGTGAAGAAATTACTTCTTTCTTTGGGATATTTCTGCGGTTTCGCTTTAGGACAGGACTGGAATGTGAACGGCAATAGCTAAATGTTGGTGCTACGTAAAAGAGATGGAAGGTCAAATAAAAGAATTATACAAGGAGGGAGCTACTTTAATAGTTTGAAAAGAACGATTAACATGTTATTTAAGTACTCGGGAAACAATGAGCCAGGTATTAACGTGTTGAGAGAATAGAGCAGGTCGAAAATGGACGCAGGCCTTTTTGCTACTTATCGCTATCTGAATGTACGCTCGATACGCTGGATTTCGCTGTCAAAGGGTTAAAGACTGAAGATGCCCTGAAAATGTCCATCAGTTGAAAAGTTTCCTGATGCTTTTCATCTAAGATTTGTGAAGGACGTTTCTTCCACCGTAAGATCTTTTAAAAACTAACACAGAACATAAAAATATTCTGGTGGAGAAAAAATATCAGGATGAATTTTACAAACTGAAGGAACCTTTAACTTCTGCGAGAAACCTAACGTATCCTCAGCTCCACAAACCATTTCTTTTTAACATGGATACTAGCAATGATTCTATTGGTGATTTTGTGCCCCAAGAAATAAACTCTCAAGAATGTGTCTTAGCATACTGAAGCAAATGTCCATTTAAAGAGAAAGGATTTACTTTGTTAGTCAGGTATTGTTTCCATCACATAGATAAAGCGTCAAAACATTTCAACTCTTACCTGTAAGGTAGAAAACTCCTGCTCGGTACAGATCAATCGTCGTTAACCTGGCTCTTAAATTTTATGAATTCTGAGGGCCAAATAGCCAGATGGATACTGTGATAGCAGAAATACCCATTCAAAAGGATCTTAATATGGAAAACCCGATGCCCTGTCTAGAAGATTCTGCCAAGAAAGCTCCCCATATTTTTCAAGGGTCGAAGCGGAATACCAGCTCTTTAATCCGATCGCGCGTCAAGTATCAATTTCTACAAACTCTGAACTGAAGTGACGAAGTCAGGAAAGACCGTGGCAATTACTGACCTAATTTAATCGTCAAACGTGAAACCTATCTTTCAGGACATTTTGATACATAGTCTTAGGAAAACAAATAGTGTGGGACTCACCCCATATGCGAAACGGTATCTTATACCTGAAGTTCGAATTGGATGATAGAAAGGCATTCCAACAGAACCTTATACTTCCAAGATCCCGAATCCCGGACGTATTTAAAGAACTACATAGCAGTGCGACTGGAGGCAGCTTCGGAATAATGAAGACTTTATATAGGTTTCTAGCACTTCTTCTGGAGTAACGCAAAGGCTTACGTACAAAAGTGGCCTCAAGTTTACGATGCCTAAGCAGGCCGGAAAGGACGGAAGAAACTCAGTCGAGGGTACAAGAATGTTTCAATATGGAAGTGCCTTTGAACGACTTCCCTTCCAGATCGTGTGATCTGTGCCACGATCTTCTGATAGCAGATCCTCGTTGTCACTGATTACTTTAAAAAGTGCTCTGAAGCTTATCCTGCCTTTGTTTAAGAGGCTGCCACATTAGCAGAGGTAATGATTTTCACGCTTCCTGGATTTCCACGCTTCATGTGTCTCTTCAGTTACATTCCGATCAACGAAGGAATTTTACCTCGGTTATAATTAAAGAACTAGTACATAAACCGCTCGGCATAGCGAATACCTAAACCACACTTTTACATGCCCTATGAGGTAGCATGGTAGAGAGGTTAATCGAAACATCCTTAATAACTTTTCCTTAGTGGTTTTCAGAACCAATATGATTGGTACCAGAAGTTAACTCTTCTACTTTTCTTACTCTTTTTAACTCTTTTATTTCGCAGATGCTCCTCTGTCGTGACATTAGTCTGCCTTGTTTGGGAGCCCTAAGGAGGCGCATAATCATCTGGTGTGTATATAAATGATATCCAGGCATGTTACGAAGAAACTCACAATTTTGCACCACAGCGTTTTAGTTTGGCGACGGAGAACAATAAGACCCGATACAACATAAGAGCTTACAGGACATCGATTCAACGAAGGTGAAAGATGTGGTTATGCAATCCGATTGGACAGAAAGGACTTTCTCGTAACACACATTCATGGATTGGCTCTTCACAGTCCTGATCAGGCTGAACGATGTTGTAGTTTAGACTTGTAAGTTATCAGATTCTAAGCCTACATTCGTCTATTACTATTGATTTTCTATGGTTATAGTATGCGGTCCTTATAGAGTATATAATATAGATAGTAAACTAAGACCATGTTCTCATTATGAAACTATTATTTTTAGGATTCCATTTAATATTCATGTATTGAATTTTCTTAGCTTATAAGCATGACTTCCTCTGCAGGAACCTGATCGAGGAGTGTAGTCCCTGGGAACGAAGCAATGTTATGCATTTTGTGTACATAAAAATAATTTTAATGAAAGCAAAATTAAAATTAATGCAAATTGCAGTATCTCTTGTATAACTAAACATGAAATGCTCAGGAAGAGAAGCACCGCCGTAAAAATATGATTACAAGGGTAAGTACATTTAACATTGAAATAAATGGCTTGGCGATGGTTATGGTTTTGGTCAACAATTTTTATTGCTGAATTTGGAGCAAAATCGCCAAAAGTCGCGATATCTGACGACCATTTGGAGATATTTTGGTTCCGCCCCTGCGTACCTTTAACTGATCAGACTCCTATATAAATAACTGTATGTGTCCCTATGTAATTACTCCCAGCAATTTCAGGAAATAGACTGCACTGGAATTTTCTGGGGACGGAAGTGGAAAATATATAAGAATCTGGAGAGCATAGTTTTTTTTTGTTTAGTTCGGAATTTATTTCAGAGTATTGACAGTTGAGAATACTGAGATATTTCTGTGCGAATTTATGCTTTTGAAGCTTGTACCATTAACATATGTTCAGGGTTCTTAGTAGTTGCTACTGACTATGCTCTGTCATTCTGAGAAATTCTGTATGAGGACTTTTGCGCGGAAACTTCCAGAACTGTAATAAATCTCATTATGTATTCATGGGTTCTGTGTGCATTGAATCCATCTTAAACTTGCTTAACAATTTAGAATTTTATGAAAGTATATCTAAGCATTGAAAAAAAAAGCGAAACCACATAGGTCGCTCTATCAGTCTCTGACAGTTTAATTTTTATATCTGAGAGTTTAATTATATATCACATTGTGATGAATATTCTTCAGCTTTAAAATGTCTTTCACTTTCTCACTTAAGCATGCTTTCTTCGACAGTAAATTTTTAAATCATTGTTTAAATAATAGAAAACGAATTTTTCATTTTTCGAAGCTGCTTACACTTACTATTTGCTGTATTAATCTTTGTCGCTTTCGAAACTTCAGTTCATCAAAATATATCTTCTTTAAACATGCATGTGTGTCCAATTTTACGGTTTTCAGTGTAGTTAAGCTATCAAATTTACTTTTAGAAGTTATGAGTACTTCGATAGATACACTGATAGTACTGATCATTCATTCCAACCCAAATTTCTGCAAAATTTCTTTATGGCTAACAAATCTGACTCTGTGAACGAAATTCTTCTGCGTGATCTTGGTAATCTAAATAAAGTATAATAATTAAAATAATATTAAAAACGCTATTTGAAAAAATCTTTAAATATCTAACTTTCAAAAAAAAAAAAAAAAAAAGGGGGGGGGGGCGTTGGTTCGTTGATTTACATCCTTTACAATTGTTGCTGAACTCACTTGTCTAATCTTATCAGAACAAGCCTACTAATTATTTAATTGTAAGAAATGCAGTATTATGCCTGTCGTAGCTAACGCCATGGATTGGTGTCTGTACGACTTTTCCCAATTCAGCCCAGTAATGCAAGACCGCACTCAGCAGGTCGTCTCCGAGAGCCTCCTATCCCTCTTTCCCTAAGAATCATCCCACTTGAAATGCGTATATTATGAAAAATATTAAACATAGAAATTTAAGATTAATTTTATATTACATGGCTAATCATAAAGTATTTTTACAAACAAAAATTAAAGGTTCTCAATATGTCTACCTTTAAGTATGGGGCATATGCCTATACGGTAGTGAAATTCGTCCCAAACTTCTGCCAGTATATGTGCATGCTTTGCTTTCACGGTTGTTGTTACTCGTATTTTCAGGTATTCCAGGCTAACGCACCTGGAAGACCTGGAAGTGGATGCACATAAACGATCTTTTATAAACCTCTCAAGATGATATCTTACACTGAATTCAGTCATGTTTAACTGAATCATTAGGTCATGAATGGCAAAGCATCGTTGAGGAATGAACTTTCTAAAAAATTCTTGAAGTTCCATGACCTAGTGCGTTGATGTCTCATCTTTCTGGAAAACGAAGTCATCAGAATCAGTTTCTAATTCTGAGAGTAGCCAGTTTTCAAGATATGTGATTCCCGTAATAGTGGCATGTAGAAAATAAAGAGCCATACATCTTTTTCGAGAAATAGTACAAAGACTATTAAATTTTCGTGAGTCTCTTTCATGCTGTGCAATTTGATGTGGTTGCTCCATAGCCAATATTTTAACAATTTGACGGTTGACGTGTCACTTAGAAGCAAAGTAGCTTCATCACTGAACACGAAGAGTGTTGAAACATTATCATCTTTTGCGCATTCCGAAAGATAAATTCAGAAAACTCTACACGTCCTTCTTTCTGACCTGTGTGAGATATTGCAGGAACTTAATTCTGTATTGTTTGAAAAACAAATGTAGCCACAAAACACGGCAGACATTTATTGTAGGAATGCTAAGTTCTCTAAGGCTGCTATCACACGGCGGTTTGTTTCGGAAGAACAACTGTTTGGAACAATTTTTCGGCTTTGTCACAACAGCCAGTCACCATAGATCGCTTTGGGGTTAACCATGGAGGTAGGAAAGGGAGGAGGGGCCATTCCGCGCTAGAAGTGAAGCACTGCTTTGAAGCTTGGGTCACCAGACGGGGTTGTTCTTTGTTTACATTCAGAAGCTCGCTTGACAAGATTCTGATAGTATTTCAACACACGACAGTTCCATAGAAATCGAAAAAGGGACACTTTCGCATGAAAGAAACATTCATAGTGGGATGGATAATAGCAATTTGTATAGTTTAGTGACATTTACGCAAAAATCACATCTTGGTTATTTTTCGATAACTAACAACAGCGATTTTGATTATGAATTTGTTTTATAAAATTATAAGCTGTTGCACTACAAAAATATAGATTTTAAGAAAATTGCTAAAAGAGATCTGCCAAAATTTATTTTCTAGAAGATTTGAAAAGTTTGAAACTTGATGGCTAAATGTAAATATAAAATTATGTATGTTAAAATATTTGTAATTAGGCACATAGGTCAGATAAGTTTTTATTAAATAGAGTAACGCATGCAAGGGCTATCTGCCTAAAGAGAGAGATGCCATCGTGGAGGAATTTTGAAGAAAAACTGACCTTTGAGTGGGTATCAAAAATAATACTTATAATTTTCATTCAAATTATATTCATATATATTTTATGTAAAACTTTCGGGTGTATGCTAAATTAGTGTAAATTACTTTACACGAAAAATATAGTGAATGCACAGAAATTAAAGATTTGCACATGCCGGAAATGATAAATAGGAAATATGTATGGGTATTTATGCATGTGCTTGCAAAAAGCATGTATCTGCCTTTGACAAAATACTTAAATATTCATTAAATTATTTATAAACGTATCTGAAATGAAGAATTTATTCACTTATAAACAACTGTAAAAGTACTGTGAAGAAATCTAATGATTGAATGTATCTAATTTATAATGATTATAAATGTTATCTAAATATATAATAACCTTAATATTGAATAGTAAACATAAATTGAAATCCTGTTGACAAATACGTTATAAAACTATTTAAGCAAAAATTGTTCGTATTGGAAAGCAATCTGTTAAAAGATATTGTAAAGCAAATGCTATGAGATGCGCACTTAAGAACGTAATAAAGAGTTTTGGAATATGTATTGTTGAAATGAAGGGTAAAAAAAAAAATCTGATAAGTATAATTAAAAGAATTATTCCCTTTACATTTTATAATAACTCAGTTACAAGTTTTAAATAATACTTAAAAAAAAACTTGTTTTATTCCCTTTCAGAAATGTTCAGAGAAAGTCAAATACTATTTAATACCTAATAATTCTCTAATTTAAAATGAACCGAATAGAGCATTAATTATAAATTGACTTACATTTTTCTATTTAAAAGAAGCCAAAAAATCATGTCATATTTAAGAAAGTATTTTAGGAAGAAGCTCTATAAATAGAAAAGAAATAATGCATAATTTTAATATTAATAATACAATAAACTTTGATCTTCATTTTTGTACCTTAACCGAATAAAATCAAATTACCTTAATTTTTTTTCTAATGTAATTAACGAAAACTTGTGAAAATATTTCATTCAAATTAAACCATTCTGAGAAAACTGTCCTGTGAAAAGTATAGCATTTAATTCCGTTCAGAATGAAATGTTGTTTAAAAATATGTTGTTTTCACATACTTAGGACTCTGAAGTGTTGTAAAAAAAGAAAATATATACATTTATATGTATATTTGCTACGTAATTACAAAATATTTACACCCGAACACGTCAAATCCCATAGAACTCAATGATAAATGACCCAATGTTTTGGTCACCACGTAGGGATCGCCGGTGCTTCAGAGCAGGGTACGGAGAAACTTGTTTAGGGCGACTCCTTCTTACTTCCTACCTCCATGGGGTTAACATAGGGGAAACTGGTTCCCCATTACAAACAAGCTGATAGCTGATTGGGTGAAAACGAACAACTTGCAATTTTTTTGGAAAGGAAGGAAAAAGTCGCACGTTTTTCTTTCAATAGTAAACCAGTGAAAACAAAGGACGCGTCCCCCGTTTCATATTGACGTATGGGGATGGTCAGGTGATTTCATTTTAAAGGCAACTCGTACCTTCTAATTCTTTATTCTATCGTCTAATGCCATTCAGAAATCAGAAAAACCTACCATTCAGAAATGGTAGGTTTTTAAACACCATGGTATTCTTGACGAAGATTACGCTGAACAATTGTTACAGATTCACATTAGATGTTGTCACTCACGGAAGCGTAAAACACAAAGTCATTTCTGTTACACAGTCGCCATCTAAACGAACACAGAACTGGTTGGTGAAAGAAGAGTGCTAGAGCTATATGTTGCTAGCTACATGAAAATCGAAATTTTCCTCTTTAAACCCGTAAGTTATTCGATCAAAACAGATTAAAAACTGAGTAGATTTGACTTTTTTTAAATCGCAGTATTCTTTTTGAAGCATCCTATATTTTGAGTACACATGCCACAGGGTTACTATATATTTGAAAATATCCCTGACTTCTTAACGTTTCGAACCCGAGTCTTTCGATTTCAGCCCGTGTCCCTAACCACTACTCCGTCTGGGCGACTTATAGCTTTTATCGTGATGTACGAGCATTGTGCGTTTCAAACCTAGATATTTTATACACTTTTGTAGTTAGCAAAACTCATCTTATTCTTTAAACTCAAAATTCGAAAATCTGTTCGAAAAATGTTAGTTTGAGATTTATTTTTTTACAGTTATTTAATAGTGCCATATCTAAAATGGTCAAGTTGCAAGGTTAAGAATACTTTCACTCAGTGAAAAAGAAGAAAATTATCCATATTAGAGATTGCATACATTTTGCTTTTCGTGCAAAATGTATGCAATCTCTAATATGGATAACTTTCTTCTAATATGGAAGGAATATGAAAAGCACTCTGCTCTCCCGATACACAACGTATGTAAAAAAGATCTCTTAAAAATCTAGAAACTGAAAATATACCTGTATAACATATCTACCAATCTAGAGCAATAGGTTTTGCCCAAATTGAAATGTTTGATAACACAGGTAAACTATGCAGTATTTACTGTTTTACACAATCAACTATGTATATATTACACGTAGTTTTGAAACCATGGGCATAAAACATGTAATTTCTACAATAAATATGTTTTAAGTGACACAAATGTTCATGTTTTAGCATTTAAATTTAAAGAAATCCATTTTGTGAAAACTAAGAGATCTAACCTTTTTGTACGTTCTTCCTTCTCTCTATATTTATTTAACAAAATTTTGCATTTCATAAAAACAGTAAAAATGAAAGCGTGCGACCCCTGTACGATACAATTTGACCGAGAATTTTTTGCTAAATTAGAGATTGTACTGAGGAGCCGTACACAAATTAAAGAGCGAAATGTTTGCATTTCTAAATAATAAAATATTGTTCATAAATATGTTTCTGATAGTAAGAGATTATGTGACCAGCTTTCGCATGCAGAATTTTGCGAAAAATAGAGATCATGTAATTTTTTTTTCCAAACAAAAGAGCTTACGGCATTTGCGATGTAGAAAATATCGGCAGGCACATATCCAACCCGTATTGTAACGTTTCCAACTTGAAATACTATTTTCATTAATTAAAAATGAAAAAATACTTCAATTATTTGTAGGAGTGCCAGCTTACGATTCTAAAATAACAAAACTTTACTAAAATATTGAAAACGCATTTTTAGAATTTGAAAACTTATGAATTTTCTCCGTAAAAATTCATTTGGCATAACAACTGTTATAAAATTTGAAATTAAAAACAGTAGAAAATCACAAAACAATGTCATTTAAGAGGAAAAGCCAATCTCGGAATACTAAAATTTGTTTAGTAACCGACTCCTCAAGGCTAAAAAATGATGTCAAATACTGCAAATTTTGAAACTAAATATCTCGATCAAATTTTTTCGTAAGGCAGCCAAAATTATTGTTTTTTTTTCAATAATTATAACAATTTTCTTAACGTGTGTATAAGGATTGTGGCAACGTACAAAAAGGTAGATGTCGTAATATAAATGTAAAAAAGAAATTAATTTTAAAATACGAAAACAGGGATTTTTGAGTCATTTATTTTATTTATTTATTTTTTTTATTTATTTGTAGTTGTATGTATATATTTATCGCAAACGGTTTGAGAATAAAGTCCGGATAAAGAAGTTAGTTGTCCTGATTAGTTTTATTAATAAAATCAAAATGTTTGGTCACTACAATGTACAGCACATTTAGAATTTTCAAAACAGTAAGGAAACTTATTCTGCTTTTCAGAAAACGTTTCGCGTTTGTCCTCTAATGTGGGGCATTACAGATGTTTCCAATCGTTTAACTCGGGAGTATTTGCATATCTAAATGCAATTTTGTAGTGAAAGATTATAAATTTGTACACAATTTTCCATTGAGCACGGGGAATAATAATTGCGCAGCTCAGTTAATGCATATTATTTTTCCTAAAAATACCTTTGATTTTTTGACTTGTCACAATTCAAAAGTCTTGCAGACAAACTTCGTAACTTAAAGTGTTTAAACAGTTAAAATATGTTCACTGCGTCTTGAATACAAAAGCTATACATAGGCACTAGCTTATGTCATATTTTTAAACAAATCTGAAATATAATCGCATGCTTTACAAAATCGTTCATTATGTCGCAGTTATGATACGTATAATCTATGATACGTATATCTACAATATATTTTGGATTTAAGAATGCGACAGTGTAGATGCAGATTGGCAGATATTTCCCATTAACAATAGAAGACATAGACTTCAATATATATGAAAAGTTTTATTAAAAAAACAAAAAAAAATCTAATTTTAAAAACCTTTAATTTTTTTTTCATTCTTTCAGTAGCGCCTTTCTTTCCACTAGTTCGCATAGTTATAAAAACACAATGTATAATATACGTGCTCATGAACTGCAGACTAATGCAATCATTATCTTACTAGCATTATAAATTGCTAGAATTTTAGTTTTGGAGACTGCAGACGTTAGAAATTTGATTCCGAAAAAGATGGATAGTTATTGTAGGATATATAGATGATTATATAGACGCTAATATAAATTAGCATCTATATAATCATTTATATATCCTATAATAACTATCCATCTTATATATAGATGCTATTTTTTAAATATAGATAGATAGATTTTAATTATAGATGCTAATTTCTTTATAGATAGATGTTATAGATGCTAATTTTTTTTAAATAACTAAGGATTGTAAACGTTACGGCAAGCAACTTTCTTTCGTCGACAGCTAAAAGTAGGTGACAAAAGTCAAAGATTAAATATCAGTTATTATGAACTCAACTTTATCCCTTATCAGGAAGATGAGAGACATGACTTCAAGATATTGCTCGAAATGTGAAACGTAGAATGTATAAAAAAGAATTAGATAAACCATCTTCATAAGCATTCCCATACTTTAAACCTCATTCTTAAGTCTTTCGCCCCCCAAAACTAGCAGACAGCTGGCTTCAATTGGGTTATCTCTTGATAGACAAAGATACCGTTTCACTTTCCGAATTCCTGACAGCTTTTGCCTGCTGTTGCCAGCGAGCAGGTTGTATATTAAACTCTCTCGAGCCTTCCCAAAGTGTGCGAAGATAATCGAAAGACAGGCCCAATCTCTGAGAGCATCGAATCAATTCAGCTGGCGTCCAGATTGAATGCGATTTTCTGTACCCTATTTTTTATCCATCTGGAGAGACGAGGGGTAAGAACCTACCTCGCTTTGTTAAGAGAAAGCTTTTCTTTTTTATCTTGTGGCTTTTGTGGATGGCATTTATAGGGAAGAATGGTGTAAGAAGATTTCTTCGTGGGGTAAAGCATTCATCCTTTACACACTTAATGAACAAGTTGGTTAAAGATAAGCTATATTAATTACACATTTTAACCAAAAGGTACTTCTGATTAGTATGCTTCTCATTTCAGTAACGAAATAATTGATTAAACTTCTAAAAATGTAATTTAAAAACAATATTTTAAAAATTCAAAAGAAACAAAGAGGAGATCGAAAGTTATTATTTATGTGCAATAAAATATGACGAACGTGTTTTCCTTAAACGTTTCCGTTATGTCAGTATCAGTGATACAACTGAAGTTAAATTTTGAGCTTCATAGAAATAATTGGTAAACAAATTTAGAAAGTATACACGAGCAAAAGAAATAACAAATTGGAATTTAATAACGGTTCTAAATAATACCCTATACAGGCCGAATATAAAATTGTACAATAAATGATATAATTAAGTTTAAGATCCTAAGCTCAGCAACGACCGAATGGTAAAGTCACTGAACAGTGACAGTTCGACGTAGATAAAATTGCAGCGAACAGGTATACTGATTTTTTACAAAACGCTATTTTATTAGGAAAGTCGATAAAGACTTTAAATTAGAGAGAAATGAATGTATATACAAAAATGTGCGTGAGCTCTTCCTCAGAGGATTTCAGCAATGGAACGATTCTAGTTCAAAGTGAAATCTAAAATATCCATTAAAATTTATTTATCTGCTTAAATTTAAACTTTCATAATTCTTAACGAGTATTCTATAATTAATCGCTTCTACTCTAAACTCACAACAGCAAATAGAAGTAAATGTTAAGTCGGGTTATTTAAATTGGAAAAGTATACCAAGACTTTCTGCCCAAGAGAAGGGATGCCTTCGAGGAGGACTGTCTAGAAAAATCTGATTTTAATGTATCTTATACACGGAGAAAGCTACGAAAACCAACAATGCAGCCTGTCTGTTCATCCAAGTTCGAATCCGGGATAATATACGGGTAATTCAGTTGAGCCAATGCTATCTATGGCTGTAATTAAAGGAAACATAGACCGTGGAATTTTAAAACATAAGCCTCAAATTAAAATTAAGAATAATTCTGATATAGTTTAGCACCAATATTCTAGGTAAATATCATACTTCTGGAGGAAAAAACGCATACAATTTCTGCTTTTCAAAAAGCAAATCTATTTTGCGCTATGAACCATAAATACGCCCCATGAACATGTTAAGAAAGATGTACGAAAATATAAAAAATTACGTATAAAATAATATATAAAATTAGGTATTAACTGTTGCAAATTTATCAAGCAAAACAGAAAACAGAGTAATCAAATATTAGAAAGTGAGTTTTGGGCGAAGCAGAATGGAAGTTAATACTATTGACGAAACATTAGGTAAGATTTGGTAATATTAACTAACTTTGATAAATTACAATAACTTAAAAATTCTAATTCGCCAATTGAAGAAACCTATTGAATAATATTAGCGTATGTTAATTTAAGTAAATGATTAGAATTAACTCGAAACATTTATCTCTTTCTGATACAAAATATATTCTTTTGAATGCGGTGTTTTAAAATCAGATTCATTTATTTTTTGAATTCTTTTATATATGTATGTGCAACGAAACTTATTTAAAATGCATTAGTAGCTATTAAATAAATGCTAAAAGGTTACATCAATGCTGAAGCAATAGTAAACGCGAAATAAAAAATGACATCTTAAATATACAAATTCAGCATCGTTTTTAAATAAAATACATATTTTAAACCTAAATTGACAAACATTTTCAAGAAATGATAGTCGGCTGCTTTAATTACCCTGGGAGGAAGTGAAACTTAGTTAAAACATTCAAAATCCACACTTTTCATATAGTTTCACTTGAAAAACTAGAATAATAAAAAAATTATTTTAATTCGCATAAAAGTACAAAATAATCTGAAGGAAGTCAAATGTAATTTAAATAAATATGAGGACGTGTTGCACTGCTGCTTACCAAGTTCAAATAAACATTTTAAAGGGACATATAACACATACAACCCAATAAATTAAAAGGGAAATTGTTGCTATTGTTTACAATGCTTTTCAATTCCTCAAATTTCTGTCTCTGTCAACTCTTATGCCCTTAGAAGAATAGAAAGTCACTCTAACAACAAATAGACAATAGCATAATTGATAAAAAAGGAGTGCAGAAAGAGTCAACACGATAAAGTCCAGATGTCACTCGCAAGAAGAAAAAATTGAAAGTTTAATTAAATTAAAATTAAATGAGTTCGTTTTGTTTCATTATTGCATTATTATTTAAGGATACGTTTTTATCTCACGTTTTTGTAGATTTTATTTTGTATCATCAACTACTTTTGCCCAAATATGGCTTATTTTTAATAGGTAGCGTTGAGGTTGTGATTTATTCTTACTTCACTGCGCTATTTGATTCGACACAAACTCTGATCTAGTTTGGAGAAGTTCAACCGTGTTACTAATAGTTTTACTTGCCATTTATTTGTTTAAATTACAGTTAAATTCTCTCCTATTGCGCATTTACAAATTTTTGGAATTTTACTCAGAAGTTTGAATCAGCTGATTAATTTCAGTGGCATGAAGATGTTTAGATAAACATCTCTGCTTCTTCCAGCTCTTTGATACTAAAGCCATCCTTAGTATGCCTTTTTCAAAACTTTTCAATTACGTTACCTTATGATTATGCATCTTCTACCCAAACTCGCAAGTGCTGCTCTATACGATGTTCATTAATTTTTCAGATTTAATCAGTTTGAAAGTGATTAACAAAGTGAAATTTTTAAAACCAATAAAAGTAAATTTTGATAATCTGAAAGTTCGTTTATTTGGCGTAATTTTTAATTTTTATAGATATTTCTTATATCGTTTTATTTTTTTAATTATGCTTGGGATGGCATACACTGTATATTTTGTACAGAATTATTTGACCTTTCAGTTATAAAAGTTTTACTGAAGTTAAGTTCAAAAGACATTTTATTGAAATTTATGATTTCTAAATATTATGCTCGTGCAACATTTTTTTCGTAGATTTAAAATATAAATATTCTCATGAAATATTCTCTTCTCCTTGTGGATATTGTTTTATACTGGCTAACTATGTACATTTTTTGCTTTTGTAATTTTACCTTATTTCTATTTATTATTTAATTACAAAATTGAACTGCTCAGCATATTTAATCGTGAGCTTTCTTATTGAAGAAGGTCAAACTTAAATTCAATACTTCTTATTTGGATTTATGTTTATGCAGCAACTATATGCTTAATAAATAACACGTTTGTATTTTCGTCACAATTAAGCAGTTATTGGATGATGTTTTGGTAAATGATTTGCGCTCTTTAACGTCTGTTTTAAAACATTTTGTTGAACACTATGAGTATTAAGTGTTGTAAATCCTATAGAATTTTAAAAGATCTTTTACAGTATAAACATTTTTTTTTAGAAAAAGGAGCAAAGTACACATATAATTGTAGGAAATTAATTAATGCACTGTCTTCTTTAACCGACGAATATGCGCACTTCATTATCGGTAGAAGCATGTTTTCCTGCGGGAAAGAGTAATTTGTAAACCACAGCGTTTTGCGATTGAGAAATTTAATGACTTTTTCAGCTCATAACGAAATGAAAATATTTATAAAGCATCTTTCTGCCAATTATTTGTACGTTGAAATCAGTTTCTGCGATAAATCTTTTATATTCAATTTTGATGCGTGAGTGAAATAGAGTAGATAGTTCAGAACTTTTATTTCCATGTTTCTGTCATATTTTTATCATTTAGTTCCCAGATGAATTTTCGTAATATTTTATAAAAAATTATTTATTTCAGCACAAAATAATTACATTGGCTTAAGATACCCAGCGTTTAGCAGTACAGGTAAACATACCTTGATAACACAACAGACCTAGGTAAACATACCTTGATTTTTTTTTAGTTTTATCACAATTTTTTGCATTATTTAGACTTCTGTCTTAGTGTATTAGGATGATTTTTACTGAAATACCGACTCTAATATTCTGGCATTTAACTGATTAAATTTAGTTAAATTTCAAGTGCTTGTTCACGTTCAGTTGGAGTACCATATTCATGATCTCAATCCTGATTAGTTCAATGCATTTCATTACAAATATCATTATCAAATGGATTAATTGATTATTTGTCCACTAAAGTTGCCACTCACTTAAGTAAAGTCTGCAGGAAATCCATTTCATTTTCGTAGATCATAGGATGATTTTTACTGAAATAACGACTCTAATTTTGTGGCATTTAACTGATTAAATTTAGTCAAATTTCAAGTGCTTGTTCAAGTTCAGTTGGAGTACCATATTCATGAATCCTGATTAGTTCAATGCATTTCATTACAAATATCATTATCAAATGGATTAATTGATTATTTGTCCACTAAAGTTGTTACTCACTTAAGTCTGCAGGCAATCCATTTTATTTTCGTAGCTCATAGTTTCAAATAGCTTCCAATATATTTATCAGTGCAATTACAATTAAATACTAGTGCATGAAATTGCAAGAAACGCATAATACACTAAGTAATTTTTCTTAGAATAATGAAATTAAATTTCTCGTCCTCTTCTTTTTTTCATTTTCTTCCTTTCTCTTCATTCTGCCATTTTCTAAAAATGCGATTTTTTAGACAACTAAAAGAGATCTGATTTATTTTTTTCAAAACGGCAGCTAAACCTTCTATGAAAGAAAATCTATGCTTACTGTACAAAACATTTTTTCATAGTTACAAATTAATTAAAACTGTGTATGTGTGAAAGTATAGTTATTCTTGTTTTCAGTTATCTATCTGTATTCTATTTCAATACATCTGTAAAATTATTTTAATTCCTCATTTTTAAAATTTTAACATGTCATCGGGACTATGCAAAAAACACGTATCTGTAGAATTATTCTTTCAAGGTAGCGAGGAGAAACGCATTTAATTACCTGATGCTAGGTTGATTTTGAGAAAATTTGAATGATAGCTACTATGTAACAGTAATTTCAGTCATTTCAGAAAATTCATATCTTCCTCTTTTAGCACAGAGCACAACCCCGAAAACGAAGAACAAAAACACACACAGTTAAAAGAAGGAAAACATACAGATTCATGTTTATGGCTTGGAGCCACAATAATTGATTCCGAGTAACATTAACAATTTCCATAATAATAATAATAATAAGTAAACCCCTAACTTACTGAGCTGAGACAGTGAACTTTATTTATGAACTTTGGACTGTAAGATTTGACCTCAGTACAGTCTTATCTGTAATAAATAACTTCGCATAGCAAGAATCAGACTTCCAAAATATTAGCAAAATCAAATCCCATAGGTTTATTTATTTACATTAAAAGGCATAATTTCCAATGCAACGATCTCCAAAATATCAACTCTTCAGTATATACGTAATGAGTATACTAAATAATAAACTACTTTGTGTTATTTATGCTAATTTTATGCTTAAATGTAACAACTCCGAGGCATAACTCTATGTTACTTAGAAATAATATATAGTCAATTCAAAGTTTCCATAGTCTAGCTGGTTTGGGACAATAGCTGTTCGATTCTGTCGTGAAGATTCTGCAGCTCTATGCACTTTTACCTGATTACCTGTTTGCAAATTCATGAAAAAGTCTCTAACTAAGGAGAGAAAATTAACAAAACGAACGAAGCAATAACGCATATAAGTAATATACAGCTAAATAAGCATTATGTTATGCACTTTATTTAAAATCTACATTCCAAAATAAGTAAAATTCTGGAATTTGAAACAATTACTTTAGATCTTGATTCTCGTTTAACTAAACGATGATTTTAAAAAGAGTATTCCAGTAAGAATGATATGACTTTAAGCCGGAAAGGCAGCCATATGCCAAATGTTATCATTATCGCAAATTTTTATTTGTATTTAATAGGATCTATCAATTTATTATGGCTAAATGAACATTCTGATGATCTACAATTCATTTTGGCTTCAAGAACGTTAATTTTGGGCAAACAATTGTATTTTCGTATGAAGTTCATTTCTAATAAATTAGATAATCTAGCAAACAATTTTTTATTTATTTTTGTGTGAAAACAATCCCTACGAGATGCCCCAGAATCTTTTACAGTCAAAAAATGCCACTGTATGGTAAGGTTTATGGCATTATGGCATAGTAGCATCATCGGTCCATTTTCTCTCCCAAAACGACGAAGGAAATGCAGTTACAGTGACTAGCGATTGATTCCGATTGATGATAAAAAAACTTTTGTGGCCAAATTAGTTGATCCTTGATTTGAGGGACAGTAGTTTAAACAATACGGTGCCACACGTCACACTGCTAAGGCCACTAGCAGCGTATTGCAAAAATGTTTGATGAAAGGTAATTTCGCAAAATACAACTCTTATTTGGCCTCCGAGAAATTGCTGTATAACTCTTTTAGATTACATTTTGTGGGATTATTTGAAATGAATGGTAGATGCAAACAAAACACGAACCCTTGAAGTATTAGAAATAAACATCAAGCGCTGAATTCCAGAAATTAGGCTCGAGTTATTGCGTGCAGTTGTCGAAATTTGCGTTATTGAATTCGCTCGTGTGCAACAAGTCAAATTGGGCAATTAGATGTTTTATTCAGAATGTAACGTCATACATTGAATTCCAAAATAATAGAAAAAGTTTCGTTATATATGAAATATTTTTCATTTACGCTTTGTGTTATATTGTGCATGCAAGGACGTTCTTCATTACGCAGCACATTAAAATATATCACCTGGCATTGAGAAAAGAAGGAGAGCAATTTGTAAACATCCAGAGCAACCTTTTCTCACGCGTTTGATATTTAGTAACACTTAAACTATTTGAAAGTTCTCGTTTGGGTTATGGAATATGATCCCTTTTAGCAATAGTTTTGAGGAAACATTAATGTAAAAAACATAAAAAGCATTCAGATATGAAAATAATCTGATAAAAATAATTAAAAAATAGTACAGAAAAAATCCAAATTTTCTTATTTATTTAATATTTGCGCAAAAGTCTGCTATTGTACACACCTTAAAAAATTCCTTGCCGTTCATGAATATAATCACAGATATTTATACCACGAATTTACTGTCCTAGTGTTCCATTTTAACCCGTTACTACCCTACTACCAAAAATCTGCATCATCAGTTTATTATTACACTGTTCTTGCTTTATGCCCCTTTTTTGACCTTATACCATTTTTGAGCTATACCATCTCTATCTGGCAAACTCGTTTGACACTGCAGCCAGCTTGAAGAGTAAATGCAGGTTATACAGCATCTTTGTTGATATTCGTACACTTCTGTCCTCCGTTATCTCCTATTTATGCACCTCTCATCGTTTGTGTCTATTCTACTTCGGTTGCGCTTTATCACCGATAGAAACTTTCTTCACAGAAAGTTGCTTGAATGTCTGGAAAAATCGGGTTATCTCTGTCCTTTCTCATAGCTGTAATTGTGAGAAAAGAAACTGCAGAATTTTAAAGAGAACAATTTCATACTAGTGGTCTTTATGTTGCATAAATGTATAAGTTTTTTTTTTTTAATATAAGATTGAGACTTATGTTTATGAAGTTACTGCCATTGACATAAAAACATTACAAAGCTTCGAGAAACTGATTTAAAGACGTTTTTATGATGAAATAAAATTTTCCAGCTTTCTTTCAGTAACATATTTTGTAATGTAATAAATTTGTTCAATAGCAGTAAAAGTTACTATTGCATATACATAATCAATAATTAATAATCATTAATGTAATAAAAGTTGGATAAATTTCACTTAAGCCACATATTAATCTTCAGAAATACCAAAGCCTAAAACTATACTTCTACCCTTTTTAAGCAATAAAGTGGGAATGGAATACAATCGAACCTCGTTATAACAAACTTCAGAACACCCAAGTTTAATTCTAAGTATCCGATTTGATAAGAAAAGTAGATTACTTCATATAAAAATTGAAAAGTATTTTAATACTTGTTTGAACTTATATTTTAAAGTTTTGTTTGAAGTTCTTATATAGGTTATACTGTATTTTATATTAAATCGATTACCAACAAATACTGACGAATTTATCTTTAAATTTCATTTAAAGCATGCATGATTGCAAAGGATTAGGATTATTCAGTTATGGCAAAGCACACGAGGGGTATCTGCCTAAAGGGAGGGATGCCTTCGTGGAGGACTTTCTAAGGAAAACTGGCTCGTATACACGTTACACATGGGGAAAACCAAGAAAGGCCTATGCAGCCAGCCCGTTAGCGGGATTCGAACCTCGGACCGAACTACCAGTGTTCAGCGCCTTTACCGCTCGGCCGCTGGTGGGCGTACCATGATTGCAAAGGAAAGATTCAATATCTAGTCTAGGCCCACCAGCGGCAGAGCGGTAAAAACTGCTGAACACTGGTATTTCGGTCCAGGGTTCGAGTCCCGCAGAACGGACTTTACTGCATGGCCGTTTTCGTGATTTTTCTGTTCCATGTGTAATGTGTATATATGCCAATTTCCCTTAAAAATACTTCCATAGGGCAATCCTCCCTTTCCGTGTAGTGTCTATGGGCGCAACACGTCTACCGTAAATATATATTTTTCTGTTTTTAAAGAAATCTAAAGACTACAAAATCCCCATTGGGAGTGCAAAACTTTGACAGAATTTATACTTAAAAAAATATAAGGATCAAGCTTTCATTTTCTAAAAGACGAATCAACTGTATGTTCCAAAATAATTACTGCTTTCTTTGACGCTGAAAAGCGAAAATTCAAAATTTCCATCATTTCAAGGTTGAATAGAGCTCTGCTTGATACCTCAATCAAGGGATTGATATAGAGACAAGGAACCCAACTATCATCTCTGGTTTAATGGACACAAGCACCCTATACAAAGAGCGCTGTATAATGTCCTAAGGTTTGCTTATTGTGTCTTCGTTCTGCTGTTTGAGAATGGGCCACCCAGCCTTCAATTTGTTAATTCATTTTCGCACTTAAAATTTTGGAATTCAGTGCATTTGGCTTTGGTTTTCTTTAACGAATTTTATTTTGTAACAGCCTGATTTTGAACTATTTACCTTACCTTGTGGGTTTATATTTATTTTAACTAACATTTATTTTAAGTTTAAACTATCTTTCCTGTCAAGCCTAACTTTCCCCTGGAATTGCCAATGCCAGAGTATGTAAATTTTAGTAGAACGCTCAAAGTATCCAAAATTGTCAGCGGAAGTAATCTGAGTTAAATAGAAGAGAAACGAGTTCGAAAGTGTGCTTTCTTGCTTCACGAGCGTGGAGGTGGCTAGTTAGAAATTGAAGAACCACGCGTTTCGGCCTGTGTGCTTGACACGGTAGGTTAGTTACGTTTTAGAAAGCCTCGTAGGTAGTCACTTGTTATTATTCCTTTTTAGTTTCTTATTTTTATTTTACCGCCGGGTCGGCGTAGTTTGTGAGCGTCAAGAGCACGCATCTGTAATTTCTATAGTTGAATAAAAAGGGATTTAAACCCTTCTCAAGACTTTGTATACATTCCAGTTCATAGCAGTCACCACTATTGTTGCGTGCAGGTTGGAAGCGCGCAACATTACAACCTATAAATAATGCCGTCAATTATGGAAATTTTAGTTTTTAGAGTGAACTTCCTGTTTGGGAATTGAGCTTGTGAAACTGTCCAAATTCATTTGCATTATACAAAATAAATTTACTGTGTTAATTCTAACAATATTCGTTTCAATGTTTCTGACGAGAACATGTTTTAATAATCCACTGAAGAGTTTAACGTTGCATGAATGAGGCTGGCAATACTTTGGCATCTCCTCGAACCAGTCCATCTTGCACGATATTTAATGGGTGACTCAAGAATAAGCAAATATATTTTATTTCTATATTAAAATGTATATATGTATGATATGTAAAAAAGCCAACTAATTACTTACTAAATATTTAACAAATCCCTACTGCAAAAGAAAAAAAAAATTCTGCGGCATTTTGGTGTTTAGCCATTTTGTGGGAAAACTTCTATAAGAAAAAAAAAGTTTCGTTCTTACTGGTTAGAGTTAAACTTTCTAAACTGATATAATAACGATTGTAGCTGACTGCTATTAATTGATACGCTAAAACTGCAAATTGGTGAGGAAAATTCCAGTTGGAGTAATTTTCTTTAGTGCTCTATTTCTGGACGCAAATTAGAGAAGAAAATTATTAGTAAAGAATATTCTTGACTGGCCTGTTAGCGAAGAAGAAAATGTAGTCTTAAAAATGAGGTTTTTAAACTGGCGATACCTTGCCCTCTGAGGCCCACAAGGTATTGATAACTGAGAATGGTAGAAATATATAAGCCTTATAATAATAAAATACCTGAAAGATTGTAATTTGTAGTAAATTGTCAAGGAAACAGAAAATTAATAAGGGAATATTTAAAAAAATATTCACTCAACGTTTGCTGAGCATTATAAAAAGAATCGCCCTAATAATAAAAGGCTAATAAGCAGCAATATTTTACTCTAATTTATACAGGAACAAATACATGAATAAAAGTTTACATAAATTAAAAATTTTACAGGAATTTAAAACTTAATTATATTATATAAAAATCCTGCTACTAATGAGCTCCTCCTGCCTTACTTCATTGTCGGTTTCGGATAATACGTTCATTACATAATTAGATTATAGATTAAATTCGGTGGTTAACACCAGCTGTTTTAAAAAAAATATTAACAAGTTGAGTGAAATTTTTATTTTCTATTAAAATGTCGATAGGCAAGAAGGGTGTATTTCGAAAGTTTACGTTCTCTAAATTATTAATTCAATTATGTCATCAATGTAACCTGAATATTCTTGAAAAAAACAAATTTCAAATTGGATCGCTTAAGAGATTTCTGGAAATGAAATTTATCAGAAAAAAAGTAGAGGTTAAAACGTTTGGGTGAGCACAATTTAGGAAAGCCTTCTAATTTTCTTCAGTTAAAATTGAAAACATTAAAAAAAAAAAAAAAAAAAAAAAAAAAAAAAAAAAAAAAAAAAAAAAAAAAACGCTGCAAAAATATTTTTATAATATGGTAAATTTCTTCCAAATCATAAGTTGTTTACAGATTCTCAAAATCGTAGCACTTGATTTCTTTAATCTCTATGTTTTATGAGCATATGTATGTCTATGTCTCTATGTCTGTATGTTCTCTATGTTATTTATAATCTCTTTGTTATTATTACTTTTTAGTAATAAGTTCTCTATCTTTTAATTGTTGTTGATTTTCTAACTGAAGTTTTGATCTTTTTGAGCTGAAGTAAAAGTCACTGAATTTTCTGAAGCATGAGAGCAAAGATATAGTCTATACTCATTTTTATTATTTTGCATCATTAGCTATAAACCCAAATTTCAGCGGTGTTTTGTGGAACTTTGACAAAGCCAAAGGTTAGAAAAATCTGTTGTAGTCTATAAGTACTGACATTCTGAGTTTGCGGTTAAAAATTTGGCATTTGTTGATAACAGAGTGAATATAAGTATTAGTTGTTTTGGCAAGTAATTGGCTGATTAAGTTCAGATTCAATCAGTTTCCTGTAAACTCGTTTTTCAAATAAACTGAAGTTATTGCTTGCTTTGTCAATTTTGGATACCATAAACTTTTGTTTATGTTCAAGTATCTGATTTTTAAGTGTTTGCAATTGATATTAGTTAAATTCTTATATTTTGCTAATCTAAGTTCGATTTTGTTTAAAACCTTTCCATTCCAAGAAGGTAGGAGTGGAAAGACTCAATTTACAATTGATTTTAATTAGAGAGTCGTTGATATTAATAATTTATCATTGATGTTCAGAATTCTGTTTAGGCAAACTTTTTGCCAGTTTGGGTTTTAGATCTGTTAATCTGGTTTTCTTGTTATGGATTTATATACTTATTTGAACGGTTTATTCGTACTAAAAGCACTCCCAAGCATCATATACGTATATACACTCAGTTGAAAAACCACTTACTTTAAAACCAAAATAAATGTTTTAATTAAAAACAAAAACAAAAACAAAAACAAAAACAAAAAAAAACATATATAAAACTGAATCTATAATAGTAATTTCATTTACTTTGCTTTTCACACGGCCGACGGAATAGTTGACGAAATTTAAGATAATAAGCTCGTATTCTTTATTCTTCAGCTGTTGTTTTATTTATTGAAGTCACTTTATTAAAAAACAGCTGCACGGTTCTTAAATGCATACAAAGCATTGCTATAAATATTCACATTACTTCGAAGCATATACTATAATATGCATTGCTGAATGATAGACTGACAATAGCATTTGACCACATTTAATTTAAAATACTGGTCATATTTTGCTAGCCTAGGTTATTCATCATGGTCCTTAATTGTGCCGTCCCGATGCATTTAGTTATCCATTTTGGACCTATTGGGTGACATACCAAGGTGAAGACTTTCTTTGATGATAAGATATGTTTGAGTTAAGTCTATAAACTTTATTCCTATGTTAAAAAGATTCATTCCCATGAAAACGTTAAACTTCAAATCTTGTGACAGTCAATAGAAACTAAAATATTCGTCAATTTAAAAGATAATGTGTATCAAGTTCTGAACACATACATAGATGAAGGACCCAACTTTTCATGATGAGATAACAAGCATGTATTAAATAAAACGATTTGCCTTCTGACAGGCCAGGCGTTATGTATGAGGCCTAGAATATTTTGTAACATCTTTAAAAAATATATACACGTGTGTTCTGAAATATGTCCAAGAAATTAAAACAATGTATTAAACGTACAAAAAATCCAGATGCAAACTACTGGAGGGCATTAAAATCAAGAAAACTCCTCTTTCTCATGGCAGTTTCAGGAAATTTAGGATTTCCTATCAGGTTACTTTCGGTTGTAGCCATATTGCCATTGCCGTTTCGCCATTGCTCTTTCATTTACATAAGAGTTCGCCGATAGCGTATTCACTATGGATCATATCGCCGACTAGAGAGGAAGGGAGTTATGTGAAACAAATTTGGAAGTTTATTGCCCCTTGCTAACATTTCACTGTTAAGGGAAAAGGAAGGGAATTTATGAAGCTTTGTAATTGTGAGTAATACATACTAGTACTAAAAAGTACTTGTAAAGTGTGTAGGGCTTAAGAAATATTAGTTCTTGGTATTATTTTAGTGATTCTAGAAGATTAGGTTAATTAAAAACCTTTTATCGTTTAGAATTTAAGATAGCCAGATGTATACAATATGTAAAAAAATATTAAACTAAATAAAATTCGTACAATATAAAAAGTATTATATATGCTTGTAGAGGAAAACATATCTTGACGTAGAATTGCCCCAAAAGCGAAACGGCATTATGGGGAAGTGGGGACGGCTAAATGGCGGCGGTGAATAGTCCCATTCCCTCTGAGCAAACCCTTAGCTGGTTTAAAAGATAATACAAACACGGTTCATCTGCACTGTATTTACTTCATACATATCCTAGATCCTACGTTTATACAGGTATAGAATGTTGCTGATTTTCATTGAGCTAAGAAATGTACCTTAGAATTAGTTGTTCCTTTCAGAAAAGAGATCAGTTGCGTGAAGACAATATAGCAATGTTTAGATCATTTCAAATATAACATTTCAAGATATTAAAAAAGTTACTTGAAAGTACTTTTAAAATTATGTATATTCTCCCTTAAATTTATTGACTGAGGAGCTGGCTGCATAAAAATTTCACTGCTCAACACAGCCATTTTATAAGTTATAAATTCTACAGTGCAAATACATTTGCAAGAGATTTTACTCAGCCAAATCTATTTTTCCTACTTTTTGCCATTTGCTCCTATTTCTAGGAAAAGAAAGTTTTATTTTGTTTTCTTACCTCAGTCTTTTTTTTTTTTTTTTTTTTTGTTATTTCATCATTTCAATGTTTGTTGCGTGCAGGGGTTTCATAAAATATTCTTTCGCTTGGAAAGTCCGTCTTATACGCCATTTTATATCATTTGTGTTTGTTGATTTTTGCAATCGGAACCTTCGCTGCTTTACTGGATGCTTTCCATCGTTATGTGTAAGATACCTCCATTGTGTGATGTATTGGAATTTCTACTTTTTCAGGTGTAATGAGTGTTTTGTTTTTTTAACTTTGTATTTACTTGAGTAGTGTGTTTTCTAAAGCTTACATTTTCCCGTTTCTGTTATATGTTCAATACGTGTTTTCTTTAAAGTTTTTCTTTTCTTTGTTAAAATAGTGAGAAAGCAGAATATTTTAATACATAGTTTTCTGTTTTTAGCTATTGCAGCATAAATATTTGCTACTAAGGATCAGAAAGGTTTTGATTTTAGATGCCAGTGGATCTGTAACCTTCTGTGGGATTGCTGTTTGCTGGTATTCCGAAATAAAGATATTCAATATGTCAGCAGTTAGAATTCATGTTACTTATGCGTCTTATCTACTAAAAGAAAAAGAAGAATCAATTACTTTTAATCAAAATGTTTGCAATAAATATATTATATGCGTCCAAAGTTCTAAGCACTGAGCTCTAGTTTTATTCCTTGAAATTGCAGGCAGCGATATCGAGCAAAGACAAGCCTTGCAATGATTATGCAGCTAAACTCTGCAATACGTTTAGTCCGATTCATTTTTTTTTTTTTTTTTTTTTGAAGGAGGGTTTATTTGTTAGCACTGTTTTTGCAACCATATGTGAATAGCAATCAGTTTATTTTTGGTAAAAGAAGATGTGAAAACTTCAGAAAATGTTCAAAGACTGCGAAGAGTGTTCTGTTCAAGCAGGTTAGTATCTGCGTCAACCTGGCTGATATCTAAGTTTGTGTTCAACCAGACATTCTCTTGCGTGATGTTTGAAAATAGGAGCAAATACATGATTTATTTTCCAGTTATTCCATTAACAGTTAAATATTTCTGCAATGTCACTTCAATAAGTCTGCATATGGTAAACTTATATCCCTTCAGCACACGCGCATAACTGCGCTACGTTAAGTACACGCGCGGGACAAATTTTACCCCAGTGGTTGTTTTTCGGAGTTCACTCCTCAACGTATAAATAAATGCATTTTCTTTGTTTGTTTTAAATGGATTTATAAATGACTAATAGCTTTGTGAGTTTTGTTAAACCTTTTTTCCAGTTCTAATTCGAAATAATCTTACTTTAAGTTATACAAACATTTCCATACTGGTTACCTAAACTAAGCCATAAAAATCGAAATTTATGCAAAATTATTAACTTATATAAGATACATGTATGATTTCTTATATTAGAAAAATCAGTTTTCATATGTACATATATTTTAAACATAAGTGTTTATAATAAAGAGTGGTTTGATAAGCACTAGAGGAATAAGAAAAGGCTGCATTCTTACTAGTTTTTTTTCCCTTAAAACTCAATATAATGTCATACAATTATTCTTATCAAAGAACAAATTCTAAATACGAATATTAAAAATATAAATAACACAGAGGTTTTCCGCCCCCCTCCTACCTGAGTTTAATTATTTAAATAACCTCGTTTTGAACAATCCTCACATAGTGTGACAACATATTTTTACCAAAAATTTCTTAGGGTGAAGGTCTGCTACATCTTCTATTCCTGCCAACCTTTTTAATCCAGTTTTGAGTTCTTTCGAGAGAGATAGAATTGCAGCCCTTTTTAGGACATGTTCTTTTACAAGCTCTAATTCTAAATCTTTGAGAAAAGCTCTTCGGTTCATATTCACTTGGTCGTTATTTGATCGATAAATAATAAAAACATTTATACCTGCAATGTTCATTAGTCCGAAAAATACCGTTAGAGGCCAGCGGTGGCATATTTTTGAAACAGACTAAGATCCACATAACTCATCAACAGTATAAACATCACCTTTTGTAGAGTTGCAAAACGTTATCATTTCAAGCTTGAGCTGTTCTTTAGACAATGTATCGATTTGATTATCCTCATGCATGGACAAGAACCGATTCACTCCTTTTTTGAACATATGAAGTAAGAGTTAGTTCTTTACCTCTAAACCCGAAACGCGAAGAGAACAGAAGCCTGTTTTATTTGGCAGAAATTCTTCTGGAATTTCAGGCTTATCTTTTTGAAGTGTCTCAAAACATGCCAATTTGTGCTTTTTCAATAATTCATTGGCCATGGGAATGCTCATGTACCAGTTGTCCATAGATATATTTCCTTCAGTGCCACTTATGGGTGCAATAAGTCTTTGTACAGCATCCAATGCCACATTTCATTGTCTATATAGTCCGGCAGGCTGCTGACCTGCATAAATGTCTAGGTTGTATGCGTAAAATGTGTGAGAATCGCACAAAGCAAAAGTTTTTATTCCATGAAAACAGATATAAAATTTACAGAGCGAAATGTATTCAAATTAAAATAATGCATGGCAATTAATAACACAAAATTACAAAATATTTGAGAAAAATATATTTTCCAAATTTTAAAACACCACCACGCGCGTGTCGTAACTTTTATGCAAAAGCCCAGTTTAAAAAAAGCACAAAAGCTCAGTTAAAAAAAAGTAAAATGACTTCCTGTTGGCCTATACCATGATATGGGGAAGGGTATAAAGGAGGAATAGAAATGACCTTCAGACGTCTCAGCTTCAATATGCGCAAAATGTGCATTAAAATCTGAATTTGTCGTAAAATTTGCGCATACGCGCGTGCTGGAAGGCTAGCATGTATTTAAGATGAGGTTTTTAGATTGTAAGATAGAGCTTATTCTGCCTCTCGTGGCTAAGTTATTAGGTTGCTAGCTCAGGAGAGATCTGTTGACTTGTCTTTGCGTTATAATTACCGATGCTGAATCTCAACGTAGGTCAGACTTTTGAGCAAATTCCACCTTAAATTTTTCTGTGCAGCCTTAGGCTACTGGCTTATTTAATTTAAATTTTACATTTGACGTATTTTATCTCACGATAACTGGGTGAGCTTGTAGGCATCAAGTGTGCCTTCAGTTCTTAGTTTTAAATAAAAGGGTCTTTTACACCCTTCTCTAATTCCAGGTGTTATTTTAAACTACTTTTAAATAAAACAACATAAAAATAAAACAACATAACTTTAAAAGAATAATAACATCTTCCAAGAGTTTGGATACTAATTGATGACTGCAAAACATACCAAACTTTATATATTTCACAAAACGAATGTTGTTAGACAAAGCATGAGTTATTCAATATAACACAGTAATATATACCCTCAGTAATATATGTCTTGTTTTTTTTTCCTGCAGTTGGCACTGGAAATCTAGTTCCTTTTGATGAAATGATGGATTTGCCGAAGTGTACAGACATTTTAAAATATAGGATTGTGATATTATTGAAAAACGTTGCAGGGACACTTCGGTATGAATTGGTTTCATGTCAAAATTCTAAATCTTTCAAAGATTCACGTCGAAAAATAAAATCATTGTGCTGGATTGCTGTAGAATTTCATAAGAATTAAATCCGATGGAATACTTGTGGCATATTCTCAAGGAACATGTCAAAAAAATGGACTGTACGACAAAAGAGCGTATGAATAAGAACTCAATAAAAGTGTAGTTCCATGATACAGGAATAAACAATATACACTACAATAGTAGAGTCAATGCCTAAGCAGATTCTAGAGGTCATTTCTACTAAAGATGATATTATTTCCTATGAAATTTATTATTACTACTATACATGAAGTTATGGGTTTACATTTAAAAAAAAACATCAGATAATTGTCCAATGTAATTTGCACGTTATAGTAAATAAATTAACTCTTCCAGAGGCGAAATCCCCAAGCCACTACGGAAGCAATTATATGCGCAGCGTCTGAGCACAGCTTGTTGGTTTTGAAAGTTCTTGAATGAGATGCTCATTGTCCTATTTTAAGTTTTGATACCTCCTTTATTATTATTATCCTGGTGAACAATTCATTGACACGTGTAATTATAATTATGCCAGCGAAATAATATGTGTAATGCATTGGAAATGTGTCTTAACGGAGAAATAATCACTTCACATTTGTTGTTTAGTATTAGAATTTTGGGACGGAGTTTAAGAGATAACAAGTTCCACCGAAATCTTATATATCTTCAGCAATTCGCAGATGCCTACCTTGTTTCAGATTCACATGTCTATTGCTCTTTAAGTGTGTAACGTCGATTTATCCCATACGGTTCTGTCGATTTATCTATCTGTACCCTTTGCAGTGTTCTTATTGATGAGACAGCTGAATGAGCTTGGAGTGGAATAGCTCAAGTGGAAGAGTCTTAGTAATATCTTAGTAGAAAAGTGAGGTCAGTGAAAAAAAGATTCAAGCTAATTTATTTAATTAAATACTGCACAAGATATTAGGCTTTTAAATGTACTTTAAGTGAAAGGTGCATTTAAAAATAATAATAATACTCTTTTAAATAAAATAACATAAAAATAAAAGAACAATAGAAGAATAAGTTTAAAAGAATAGTAATATTCTTTAAAACGCACTTTGTCTACTTTTTACATTAACTCTGCAGTAGTTTTCACGATGCAATAATATTAATTTGCCGAAAAAAATTAAAAAAATTGGGGTAAAACTCCTGTATCTCTAGAAAATTATAGTATGTATAAAAAAGATTGCGATACCATCATAACAAAATTTTAAAGCCATGTTTCATAGTATAAGCATTTTATCAATCAATAATCACCACTACACATCAAATGCAAGGCAAAAGTCTATAAAAAATAAATTCATATAAAAAATAAAGTTCTTCTAAGCGTAAAAAAACCTCCTTCAAGCTTTCGCTTTTATGATGTTCTTATTATTTTCGCCGCTGATAAGTTTTTTATGATACTCTTCAGGAATGTTTTTATTGCATAAGAACCCGTAGTTTTAATGTGCGGGAAAAATTGTGATTTCAAACATGCAATTTTGAAAACACGTTTTTTTTCATCAGTTATTTTCGTTTTTTATTCCTCTTATGTTAGTATGTTATAAATACACTTAGCAATTTTAATTGTTAATCGATGGGCATGGAAGGAACCATTTCTAAAAGATGAATGTATCTATATCTGTGAATATATGTTTTAATAAATTGTTTCTATTTAGTTATATAAAACAAATTTTTACAATGTTTTTTTTTCTTTACTTGAAATATTGGCTTATATTCAGCGGTGGTTTTATAAAGCACATTCCTCACTTTACCTGAAGCTTAATGAGTCACCCCTCTTGGGACATAAGTTACGTCTCCTACCATTTTATTATTTGATACCACTTTTTTTTATCCCATGGCAGATTTCAAGATGTCATTTAATGTGGAGACCCTCGAGCATACGACTCTGAACTTCATAAATATAAGCTTTAAACCGCTTGTTACGGTGTTTTCAATATCAAAAATTTTTAAATTAACTCTCTTTGATAAAATACATTAATTTACAAACTAAGCAACTAATCACAACATTTTAGCTTTCTATTGTCTCTTTGTTTAAAAACATTTGGAATGCAATTTAAAGAGCATTTGATAAGATTTTAAGCTAAGAAAAGTACTGTTTTGTCTAAAAAACACTTCTTAGTGTGCAGTAGATTTCATTCAGTACAATGTAAGACGGCAAAGAAGGTTTATCCCTACGCTATCTGTAAATTTGTTCATGGAGGGGGATATTTAATTGCTACTAACTGGATTCTGATAGAATGCATATATGTTCGGGCAGATTTCGTATTCTTATATTCTGCATATTTTGTCTTCTAATATGATGGAAACGAGCTGTCTGAAAAGAATGTCTACATACGCATTTTGGTTTAGGTTGTGTACACATTTATTTGGTGCACTTTGGATCATAATAAACTTTGAAATGTTGGTTTAGTTTCGACAGAAAATTGATACAAAGTAATTTAAAATTCTATGAAACATTTAAAACTTTCGTACAAAATCTACCGAGACCAAATTCCATGTGCTGAAAGTTAGGTTAGGTTATTTAATTACGGCAAAGCCTCGAGGGCTATCTGCTTAAGGGGAGGGATGCCTTCGTGGAGGACTTTCTAAGGGAAACTGGAACGTATATACGTTACACATGGGGAACACTACGAAAACGCCCATGCAGCCAGCGCGTTCGGGGGATTTGAACCTCGGACCGAAATACCAGTGTTCAGCGACTTTACCGCTCGGCCGCTGGTGGGCCATGTGCTGAAAGAAAAAAAAGAATGCTATGAGGCAAACTAGACACTGTTTTCCAAATACACTCATGTCCATAAATTAAGGATAGTGCGAAATCAGGCAAAGGAAGAGTTAGAAGCAAAACAAATTTGACTTATTTGTAAAGCTTACTTATTAAACAAAAGGTAAAGAGCAACAAAAGATGCTATATGTTTGATATTATTAAAAAAAAATTAGCGATTTTTCCTCCCTGTAGCAAATTACAAAAAACACCTATTTACAAAAAACCAATATTTCATGGTTGGTATGATTGTTAATACATTGTATGTCTCCCAGACGATGCAATACAGTCTGTACAACGCCTAGGCATGCTGAGTATCAAATTATCGATCTGATCTTGGGGGATATTACACCACTCAAAAAACTATGCTCTCAGACGTTCCAGTATACATGGAGGAGAAGGTTGACGGGCTGCAAATCGTCGGCCAGGCATGTCCCACACGTGCTCTACTGGATACAAGTCCAGTGAGAATGCTGGCTAGTCCATACGGGTGATATGCTCCGATTGAAGGTATTCGCTTACGATATTTGCACGGTGAGGATGGACGTTGTTATCCATAAACACAAATTGTGCGCCCGTGGCGCTCCGAAATAAACGTACATGTTGTTGCAGAATGACGTCCGATAGATTTGGCTTGTCATGGTTCCAATTTGGACACGCAGGTCAGTTCTGGAACCCAGAATAATTCCACCCAAAAAAAGGACTCTTGCACCACCGTAACGGTGTCGTTCAATGAGGTTTTCTTGGTGGTAACGTGTATCTGGAGCTCTCCATATGAAAGTCTGGCGAGAATCAGACTGCAAGCTAAACCTGCACTCGTCGGAAAACATCACACAAGCCCACTGTTGCGGTGTCCACAATGCATGCTCTCTACTCCAGGCTAACCGCAGGCGACAGTGAGTTGCAGTAAGTGGAACGCATCTTACAGGTCTACGAGCATATAGACCAATCTGCTCTAAGCGTCTGTCACGGTCTGCCTT
Organism: Stegodyphus dumicola; assembly: GCF_044657685.1. Classification (NCBI taxonomy): domain Eukaryota; kingdom Metazoa; phylum Arthropoda; class Arachnida; order Araneae; family Eresidae; genus Stegodyphus; species Stegodyphus dumicola. Next base: position 110,265,760 of record NC_140777.1, on the reverse strand, counting down.
GAAATTGTCGTATCAGTGGCTGAAGAGAGTTGACGAGACATGTCTGAGGATGTGCTCTGCCTGTTTCCTTTGGCAGTAACTGCCAAATACCGGTCCTCATTCGGCGTTGTAACTCTGGGGCGACCTGCGCTGTAACGTCTACTCACATTACCATCATCTTGGAATCGTTGCCAAAGCCCGGAGATGACACTCTGTGCAATTCCAAGTTCGTCTGATACTTCCAGTTGGGTAGGCCCACATTCCAGACGGCCGATAATTCTACCACGCAAAAAAGCATCCAAATGCGTCCTTTGTGTCATAACTATTCGGTTATTGCACTGAAATGCTTGTAGGGTTTATATTTATTTTAACTAACATTTATTTTAAGTTTAAACTATCTTTCCTGTCAAGCCTTACTTTCCCCTGGAACTGCCAATGCCAGAATATGTAAATTTGAGTAGAACGCGCAAGCATTCAAATTATCAGCGGAAGTAGTATGATTTAAATAGAAGGAAACGAGTTCGGTGAGTTAGTTATTCTTCTTACTTAGCGAGCGCGGAGGTAGAAATCGAGAATTAAAGAACCCCGCGTTGCGGCCTATGTGCTTGGCGGGAAGTAGTTGCAATTGTTCCAGTGAGCTTCAAGTCTGCTGAGTTAGCTGCGGTATTTGTAAAACGCGGTGAGTTAGTTATTTTAGAGAGCCTCGTAGTTAGAATCTTGTCTTTATTTTCTTTTCAGGTTATTATTTTATTTTGACTGCCTAGTTGGCAAAGTTTGTAAGCGTCAAGAGGACGCAATTGTAAATTAGTACGTTGAATAAAAAGGGACTTAAACCCTTTATAAGACTCTGTGGTTTATACAAGCTTTCACAGTCACCTCTTGGTTGCGTGCTAGTTAGAGGCGCGCAACGTTATATGCTTATAAAGCGCCTGCGAACAATTTTACTTCTTTGCCTGTATTCCTTATATATCACTCTCTTACACTCTCGTCATTGTGACGTACCATCGGTGTCATCTGGTTACTTCCTGAAATTTGCATATGATTTTTGAAGATGTGTGTAGTGATTTTACAGGTGATATATTTATTTTAGATTTCGATTTCCGCGTGACTCCGAATTATCCTTAATTTATGGACATGAGTTATTTCTTGCATCCACATTTAGTGATACGCTAAAAGTTTATACAGTAATCCGTTTTTTCTTAAACATGTGAATATGTTGCATGGTTTACAGAGTATTTCATGTAAATTAATCAATTACAATGATTTAAAAACCTTTACTGTAACTTCAGCTTTCTGTAGTCTTCCCCAGGATGCAAACTAGATGGTAGAGTATTCGAGGATTTCGCGTGTTTTAGCGATAGAGATCTGGATCGATAGAGATCATTGTCGTTTACAATTTACGTTCTATCGTCCAGATCTGCATGTGAACATTCCGGCTTTCGCCATTTCTCTAGCCAATGTTAAAAACACGCCATTAAAGCATTGATCCCCACTTAAATAATCAAAATTGTGTAGTTTCTGACTATGTTACATTTAAATGGTGTTTGTGCTCAAAAGTTGTGCTTTCTGTTCATTTAAAGATTTAATAAAATATTATTTACTATCTTCTTAAGACTATGTCATAATATTTTAAACAGAACGATAACTCTCTCTTCAGTTTAATATTGTTTGAAGGAGTTTGAATTAATTCTGCGGAATTAGGACCCTGCAGCGAAACAATATCAGTGACACGCTGTGAAGATCTATTAAATTTACAAAAAAAAGAGCCACTAAATTAGTATCCGTGGAAACCTCTGCAGAAAACTTTATATAGGATTCACAATGTAATCACAAAGCGGCCATCGCATTATCTTTTCATACTGTGCATCATACTAATCACAAATATTAGGTGAGGTATTACATGGTCTTGTTTCAGTGTATTAGAGGACAACGTTTATTCTTCTTTACCATGATCAACTATCGAAGACGTCGATGTCCTCGACTCGTAAGTCTGAGTAGAAAGGTAAGCTACGAAAGGTTTGATCTTAAAAGAGTATAACAATGCCTGTCTACCTACCGTATTAGTGAGTATATGATGATTTCGTCTTTTGAACAAGATTCTTATTAATTTTCAATCAACGGTTTTATCAGTCAGCTTTCTAGTGTCTTCAAGTAAAATTTCAAGTGGCGCAGAGTGTTAGCTTCTGTTATAAAATTTCTTCTACAATAAAATTTGGTATCGTTCGAGTAGTTTAATTTTTATGAATTTTTATTATGTTTCTCGGAACTAACAGCTGGGTATATGTAAAAATGTGTAATGTCATCTTTCAATGTGTTCAGAGTTTTTACAATTACTACTCACGTGTAGTTTTAAAAAAAAACATATTGCCACAGTACTCCAATGAACGTCACTTTCTGATTTTGCCAGAATTATAAAAAATTCAAAAAAAAATATTAATAAGCTTGTAATATCTTATATGGGCTCCAAATTACTTAGCTTCGTCAATTCCAATATCAATGAGGTGTTATATATGTTCTATGAGGTTGAATTATCAGAAAACTAACTTGCCAACAAACTATCTTGTTTTAATTATCAGCCATTCAAACACATATAATTATAGCACTTTAAGTTTACATTATCTCACCAATTGTGAGTACTTAAATCAAAAATTATGAGTACAAATTTACCAGCCAACCTAAACTTAACGCTTCTTTTCACAATGGCATAAATTCATTAACTTAAATTTAATTGAGTAGAGACTACAAGCTTACTTAGACCGACAGAAATTCAAATACACATTTACCAAAACAGGATATAGCATGCTCAACATCAGCGTCTCCAGCAGACTGTTTTAAAGGCTTAGTTGCTGAGTTATTCGGTACTAATGTAATAAAATGTTCGAAATGGAAGCAATAAGTAATAGTTCATAGAAATAACAAATATTATAAAACTACGCAGTTAGACTTCATTTCTAATAGTTTCTGTAAACAGACAGAAAGTTAAAAGGAATATGTAAACCAAATATAAATAAGGAAAATGTTCTTATATAATAAGCTTTTATTTAAAATGGATATGATAATTAATAAACTCAAACAGTTTGATTAATAAACTCAAACAGTTGATCAAACAGTTTTGTGAAAATAGAACATTAAACAGTTCTGTTTATACAATTCATATGCAATTTTGCATTACTAAAATTCAAGCCTTGGGTGACGTTGATATTTATACTCAAATAATTACTCATTACAAATATATTTTAGAATTAGTTTTTTTATTCTCATGGACAGACCTCGCTTTTATTACTCGTGGTATAAAATTGTATATGAATTTTTTGCACAGTATTGTTTGCCAAACTTTGCCAGTTTCCATACAACTGCGTGATAAATCATTGTTCTATTTTGAACCTTTTAATTATTATACCGATTTGAAATAAAAGCTTATTATATAAAAATCCTTTTTTTCTTTAATTGTTCATTAATTTCTGCTTTTTAGTCTCAATTAGACTTTACCACTGAAAATTAAATTGAACGCTTCTTAAACCTTAAACTCTGTCCTTTTGGAGCTAATGAATACAAATACGTACGAATGAATACGTAATCATATGATAAATTTCAAAGTTATGTATTAGCTTCTCTCCCAGAGAAGGGAATCGATGTTTGTAAATGTATAATGTTTGTCCAGAAGTCTCTCTAAATATGCGATCAGCCGAAAGTTCTCTCGAGAGGATGATGGTGGAAGAGGGGTGGGACCGTTCACTCAGGGTGCTTTTCATAAAAATTAGGATGTATTTGAGCAAATACGTACTGTCACCTGTACGGTTTTCAAGGAGATTACCAACGACAGGCCCTGTTTTGCACTCCTTGCCACGATGAACATCGTTGGTTTTTTGCTGATCTTACTGTCAAAGAAGTAAGATAAGTCACAATAACAACATTTTTAGTCCAAAGGGGCTTTACCCCTGAAGGACTGTTGCTTTCTTTTTGCGATATTGCGTTGAATCACTATAAATGTCCGTTTCACTTTTGAAACTGCTGCCACCAAATGTTAAGAGTCCTTCATTATACTTGAAGAAATTAAATAATGAAAAATCTGCATAAATGTATGTATATTTCTCGCATTGTGATGAAACAACGGTACAAAGAGCCATCGAATTTCGAATTGCGTAATCCTACTGCGAATATGGGCATGTGTAAGCTCAAATTTGAAATTTGGAATTTGTTTTATAATCAATTTCATATTTTGTGAAACTTTAACGAATTTTTTCTTAACAAACTCAAGGACTTGAAAGCGAGCAATGGCAACGTTGTGCAGAAAAAAAAAAAAAAAAAAAAAACATTTTTATCTTTCAACGCGCGGGACTCTGTATCTGAAATTCTAAAGACATGCTCAATTTAAAGCTATTTTGAGATATTGCTCTTGAACTGAATTTTATGATTTAAATGCGAAGAAAGTGATATTTAATAAAAAAAGGGCAACAGACAAAATGTTAAAAAACGCCGTGTGGACGTAATTTAAAATCTGAAACCTTTCAGATTTTTATATGTTAAAATTCTAAAATCATGTACGTCAAAAATGAGTCCTAAAAATCAAGCAATTTCCTAAAATTCTCCACAAATTCATAAAATAAATTAAAATTTTCACACGAGTTTTATTTAAAAGATATTCTTTTCTTTTACTCCATTCCATGGTGCAAATAGTAAAATTCTGTTATTTTTATTTTGTTTGTTAAATAAAACCTTTGCAAAAATAGTTTCAACATAAAATAGAAAAAATCTAAATCGTATCTTGAAACATTTGCCTTATCACAAGCCAGAGCCATCGATTTTTTTTTTAAACAGAGTCAGTGTACAAAATATGGATCGATACAGCGTAACAGTAAATACTTTAATAATCGATAAAATAATTCCAACCATAATGAAGCACGATGAGCGATCTATATAAAATCTTATAAAATGAAAGAACCATGAGAAAAATATATGAAAAAGATACATTTTACATGTAAATATACATTGGCAACCACTTTCTTTTTTATGAATTTTTATATGTCTTTCTTTAAAATATCCTTTGAAACTACAATCGAAAAATGTTTTTCTGTAGTTTTCTATATCACCGTTTCAGTTTTTTTTATCATATTCTTTATCTTTGGCTGTCTTGTTATATATTTTTTCAGCCCCTTACACCTTACGATTTAAATCAGCCTTCAGGAGAGTAATAACATTTTTCTTTGGACCTTTCGTGGATTAAAAAATAAAGCAAATTTTTCTGCCCCGTATTTCTTTTGTTTAATTTTTGCGGTCAAATACAGAGTGATAAAAACAAACTCATTATATGTAACAGCACGTTTTTCCATTATAAATTTTTTTCTGAGATGTTTCATCTCTGCTTTGATGGTTGCTTTTGTTTCTTTTGCACTAAGTTTTCATTTCCTTGTCTTTTGTTAGAAGTAAAGGTGTTTCTGAATTTGCTTTGAAGTAAAAAGTAGAATACTTCATGTACAAGTATACTTAGAGAAGTATGAATATTAAACAATACACGCTTCGGTTACATTCTGCTTAGAAGTTTACTCAAGTTTCAGCAAAAGATGCTCTCTAATATTCTTAAAAAATTATTTGAAACACTAGGTAACGATGGAAATCTTTATTCTTCTGAAATGCTCCTGTTACCATGCAAACGTTTTTTCTGAGAAATGTGTCTTGACTTCTTGAAGTAATCACAATGTGTAACTGTGCTTACGGGCACAGACTCTTTAAATTAAATTAGAAAAACCGAATTCTTACTTAAAATTCCAGGAGAATTACTGGTAACAAATTAAAGGAATTAAAATTTACTGTCTCCTTAATTCTAATTGCTATAACTCTTGTTACCGCTAACACGATATAATGCAAGTTAAAGCCATGATCTAAAGAAAACCTTTAGAAAAATAAAATCATAAAATCACTGAAAAAACTGAGTAATGAATTCGGTATAATTTATTCAGTAATGCTATATCAAAATCCGGGGGGGGGGAAACCCCGGGAATAACAATGTCTCAACGTGCAACATTCGGTGTAGATCGTACCACATTATTTTTTGTTTTTAAAAGTGATAGCTAAGTAAATCCACTTTTTAATGTATCCCAAGGGTGAGACTTAACTCGGTTTTGAAGTGAAGGCGTTTGAATTCGATGGTTTAGGACGATTCCATTCTTAAAATAAGGTAAGAGGTAATGTTTCCTTGGAAACGTAACGATAATTGTTTCGTGATTTGGCCCTTTTAGTCCTTTTTTCATAGAAAATATAATTTCAAATCATCAGTTATTATAACAGTTGTAATTAAAATTATCGTTTGAAGAAACGTACGATCGCCAAACACCATCTGCTTTTAGCATTCCTAATCTGGTAACTCTTACTTCAAATGAAGGGCTCCATTGTCCTGCGCCAGTTTACTGCAACCAGACTAAAGGCTGCCTCAGTATGACTAACCAATATTCATCGCATCCTTTATAAAAACAATCCTTACAAGTCTTGTCTATACAACTAAACAATAATGTCACGTCTATACAAACTAAATATTCATAGCAAATCTTTGTTTACACAAAAATGCAGTATAAATATAAAATTTGTTTGAACTATTCAGAAACTCGTTTTTGTCCAGATCAATGTATTATAATTTAGACATTAAGAAAACGTTTTCAAATATTTACCTTATTTCTCACCCCCATAAGATGCACGTTTTTACCTCCCCCCCAAATTGTGCCATAAAATCAGCGTTCTATGAGCCGACTCTGTGAGTTCCTCCTTTAAGATGCTAGCTGATTGTCCAGGCAAAACACTATTAATATATTTTTCGCATCAGGCATAGAAATTGGTTGCTTTTATTAAAATTGTTGATAAAAATACTGTTTTGAGAAAGAAGAATGAGCCGATATAAGATACAGTTTTAATATTTATTTGACAGTAATCCCTAAAGTAATTCGAGAATAAATCATATATGTATAGAGTGTAGCATATATATATATATACGAATAATATGTAGCGTAATGCAGTTTAGTTCTTCTCACGCGTAAGAATTTGTGCCGCGACGCTGAAAGTAGCTTAAAAAATAACGTTTTTCGAAGAACTTACTTATGGGCAGTGTAGAATTGCTTTCAGATGCATCATTTTTATAAAAAAGATAAAATTATAAAAAGCTCTGGTTCAGTGATGTTTACATTAAACATAAATTAATAAAAATAAATAGCACTATTTCTGTATCGGAATCACGCCGCATCAATAACAAGTCGTATTACAAACCACAACAATCAATTACGTGAACGTTACAGTAGTTATTTCGTTTTCAAAGCCATGCAACTTGTGCAACCTTTCTACGTTGTAACATTTTTAACTCAACTTACATTTGTAAACAGTAATATCCTTTCTTTGTTATTACCTTTGCAAGCAACAACTCGTGGAAACTGCCATATCTACGCAACTCCAATTACTTGCTTGCATCGTGTTTGGCGCTTCTGGTTGGCCAGTTTCTACTAGCTTAAAATAAAAGTGTCTCTGATTGAGTCACTGAAATCAGAATATCTCTTGCAATAAGAAATTCATTCCAAGGTTTGTGCGGCGTTGCGATAAGAACTAGAGGCATCAGAGTGATGTCGCATGTGGGAGTTTAACTGCTTCATCTCCTGGATGTTCTGGTGTGCATCTTGTATTTCGCCAATTCTAGTAAGCCTTTTACTTTTCTTATGTCAGGATTTAATACCTTATGTTCTCCTCCCCGGATGATTCAGCTTAGGGGAGTGGTTACCAGGGTCAGGTTTCTGAAATTGCTAACGAATCGATTACGGATCAGGATAATTCTAAACCGTCTATGGATCAGACTCCAATTATGGTTAACACTCCATCGGGCGCGTTGATCTGACAGATACAGCCGTGTCAAAAAGCTGCAATTAAGTATCATTATATCAATGCAATACTTTCTTAATAAAGTATATAATACATTAGTATTTGCGATATGGAGAATTGTTTAAGGCATAACTATGAAACATTTGCAACTGAGAAGAAAGGGGGCACACAAACAAAATTATCATAAACTTTAGATTAATTAGTATTTAAAATAATAGCTATATGTAGCTGTATTTTAATCAGAACTGGAGTGTCATAGATTACGGCCATTTGGCTTAGTTCCTTAGTTCATGATCTACTGAAGAGAAAAGTTATCGCATGTTGTATTCTGACTCATAGGACATTGTAATTTTGAATTACGTGCAGTTAAGTATTACAAGTCATTTTATGATGACTGTAAAAGATTTCAACTTTTTTTCTTAACTTCTTATATATATATATATATATATAGTCAGAAGTCATATTTTTCTTTTATAATAGTTACAGTTTTTTTCCTGTTAACTGCTAATAATTCAAAACGGTTTACTGCTACCAGGTCCGTGGTTTTTCGTAATATCTTATTCCTGATCTCCAAAACATATGGGAAAGAACGTTCTTTAAATATTAATTTGAAAATCATATCACAAACCTTCTCAAGTTCCACAGACGTATTCCCAAGTAGAGAAGTAAAACCTAGTGGAAAAATTAAGTATTTCTCGGAGGACAAAAGCATGGGAAGTCAGTGATACCCTAGCCATGATTCTAAGTCCAGATGTTTCAATTGCTAACTGACTGTGCTTCCAATCATACCATGAAGGCGCGCAGTTAGGAAGGAGATAATTGTTTACATTCTTTCCCACTTAATAGGGAGCTAAGTACTAAATCCAGATATTGAAATGTTACTGCCCACTGCATTTGCCCGATTTTGACAAGATCCATTTCAGGGTCTGTTAGACCTTCATAAATGCACACAACAGCACAGAAATCACTGACACTCTCATGAGATTTGATTTCCCAATTTTGCGACTGCAAGCCGGATGTGCTTCCAGTCACATCACGCATTTCGAAAGAAGGTTATTCTTTAAAACAGCATGATTCTGTCAAATTTATTTGATTAAGTTAATAGAAATTTCACTATGCCCACGGCCAAACAGGCCGCATTCAAGCAGTAATTATTGTTCGAGAAGTGAGCACATTAGAATGGAGATTTTATCAGTATTTACTATTTTCATTTTATCAGTATTTACTATTTTCATTTTATCAGTATTTACTTTTTCATTCCTCCTTTTTGCATCTGAGTTTGCTTAATACGAAATGTTTTGTCACTTGGTATATGTTAGATTATAATTTAAGCCATTTTACTTTCATATTTTCTTAAATAATATAAATATCACCTTATTGAATGTCAGTCTATAAAAACAGGGACTAAATAAGAAATTAAAAATTCAGCTAATACAAGCTGTTTAAATACAGGTCTTCACAAACAGGTCCAAAAAGCAGTGCCTCTGAAAGGATTTGTACCATATAATGTTCTACCCAGCTACATGCTTATATTAATGATTGCTGGTCATTATTATTTTAGTAATAAAAAAGCTATATGTTCATATTTATGCTTGCTGATCATCATTATTTTGGTACTAAAAAACTGAATATGTTTAGTTCAAGTTTGTTTATGAATGAAATATCCTTCACAAGTAATTAAGAAATTTAAATTATAAATGAACCTAAATGCGTTTTTCAAAGCCATATAGGTCTTTTGTTATTTCTTTCCATGAGGGATTAAATGGGATTATTCTGTGAGAACGTAATGAACAGTGCATGGAACTGATTTGCATTAAATAATGTAAGTAAAATCGTATCTTCACAGCTAAACGTTGAAGCAAGGCTGGAACTCTCCATCCATTTAGACGTGTTCGGTATAGCTGTACTAAGCAAATCAGGTATAAGCCATCTACGTATATTTTTTAACTGCTAAGCATCCGCCCTGGACATAATTCCGAAGAAGAACGCCCAGGAGATAATCTTTATGTCTGCTTGCCCTCTTGCTCTTCCAACACTTGAGCAGACTTTCGTTTCGGTGCAGATATTAAGAGCCCTATCTTAACGCACAGATACCCTATACTTTCAAACATCCATGCCGTCCCCGACATTCGAACCCAGTACCTTTGCTACAACAGTCAGTGACAATAACTACTGTACCATCTGAGTGGCGACGTACCTTCACATGTACAGGTAGAATCTGTAGGCTACAGGCGATTGAGGTATTTCTAAACCTAGATAACAGTTAAGTTTCTCCCCAGTTCCTCGGAAGAACTCTCCTAGGAGGGTTCGACCTCTCGAGAGGATTCGCTGTGTATTTTAAATGCCCCTTGCCGCGCAGAAACTATGCGCTTTCATGTATGCATGCCTTCTCAGTGATTCAAACCCGGGACCTTGAGTATGGCAGTCAGCGTCTCGAGCCACTATGCAGGATGGTCGGCATTATATTCTCACCGCAGTAGCAGTGATGTTCTCTAAGTTTTTAAGTCTTCTTTCGTGTTGACAAAATGTTAGCTATTGCTTGAGGTTATGGTGTTTGGCTTTGCTGAAACACCAAATAAAACTGCAGAAAATTAAAAAAAAAAATAATTTTGAAGAACCCTATAGCCTACGATGCTAAAATATTTGAAAGTTCTGAAACTGGTATCTCTGAATATTTTATTTAGCAATGGAGCCCTCAGCTTACAGGCGAGTAACTCCTTCCATCGTTATGTTATGAAGAGAAGGTATATGTTAAGCTCTGATTGGGCAATTTTTTTTAACAGACGTTTGATGTGGTGCAGTTGCAAACTTATGTGTAGTCGTCTTTAGGCCCAAATTGGCGTTAACCCACATGGGCTATTAATTTCCTTTTTGGCATTTTGCGTTAATTCACTACAAAAGTCTGAATAACTTTTCAAATTGTTGCCACCAAATATTAGAGCCCTGAATTATATTGAAAATTGAAAGAAATTACAAAATAAAGAATGTGCATGAATATATTCATATTTCTCACATTGTGAAAGAACAGCGGTACATAGAGACATCAAATTTTGAATAACGTAGTCCTCCACTCGAAATTTGGCATGTGGAAGCCCAAATTTGGAATTGGTCTATTACCTATTTCGTATTTTGCAAAACTTTTTAACTAATGTTTCTTTAACAAACTCAACGATGTCAAAGCGTTACATTTAACTTTAACATCGCGTGTATCTGCAAGCACGGGTATTTTATGCGCGAGTTTCCGCACCTTTCTTGGCCCACCAGCGGCCGAGCAGTAAAGTCGCTGAACACTGGTAGAAATAAAATAAAATAAAATGTGATATAAAATGTGATAAAGTTATAATAAAATATGTGACTACCATTAATTTAGCCTCAAATGTTTAATATTTATAATTAATACTAGTTTCAATATTTCTCTCTGTTAATTGTATTTGACTTCTTTATTATTCACCGTGAAAAAGGGTTCTTTTTTTATTCTTCACATAGCAGACAATTGCTAAAATGCGAATATTCGAATGTAAAATAATGCTCTAAACACATATTCATATATATCAGCCTTTTCCTTCTGAAAATTCAATAACTAAATTGTAGGTTTACTTTCTTTAATAAAGTTCTATGTAAAGCTCCTTTAACAATGTACCTTAACTATACTACTATAGGAAAAGTACTATAGGAAAAGATCTGTTAAGCCGCAAAACCAGAGTTTACGAGCAGTTTCGTGGGTCTGTTTTTATTATGACTTTCCAAGCCACATTTACGGTTTTTAAGCCTTTGGAGTCGCATGATACACTGCATACAGAAGACGTAGTTAAGCGTAATAATGAGCGATTCACTCAAGCGTCTGTAGCATCCTAATGTGGCTTCTGGTCACTCGCCGTGAACAGTTTGGAAAGTTTTCCTTTTATTTAATTCTTTTGCTGCTTTGTCTCTTCATTATTTAGAGAACGGTTTTCCGAGATCGTGTTTCGGCATTCAGATTATGATCATTAAAAATATTCGATCCGATTTTGCGATAACAATGAAAAGTATTTTATTTGCAAAACTTATAAGACAGTATTTAATACTGGAACAGTTGCACAAATTCCAATTATTGCGAACTCAACGCTGAAAAAAAATCAAGTTCAGTTTTACTTTGTCTATTACAGTAAAAGTTTTCCTAAGATATAATTTAAATTTTAAATGAAGTATTATTTAATGTTCAAGAACAAACTGCAAATTCTCTTATTTATAAAATTCTTGCTTCATAGTTTAGAAGCGAAATAAAACAATTAGAATTGCCTTGTGAGAAATAAATAGTTTATTTCTCATACTCTCTCTCTCTCTTTATATATGCACTCTATGTACCCAAAAAATAGCTTTTAAAAATTCTTTTTTTATGTCAGCATGGAATATGTCTTAAAGTATTTTCACTCTCTTTCCAGTATGCCTTCGTGGTGTAAAGGTTCTACTCGAAATTCGTAAAGGTTCTATCTTAGCGCGTTATTCGAAAGGTCCAGATTCGAGTCCCGGCGAGGGAATTGCGCATTTGTTACATCTCCTGCCTCAGAAAACTAATGATTCTACAATGTTATTCAGATTTATTTATGTGTTTTAAAAAATATCTGAGGAATTTGTTTCCTTTAAAGAACACGAAGTCTAATGCTACCTTCTGTAACTCAAATGGCATGTGGGTCCAATGCAAAATTTTTAAGCAGTTGATTGACCTGATTTTTTTAACAAAATAAAAAAAAAATATCAAATTATGTAACAGTAATAACAATATCTCAAAGCAAAATAATTCAAATTTATAATTATTTTCCGTATCATATCTAAAGTTGGGTACCAGTAAGACATTTTTGCTGCTTACGCAATATATTGACAGCTAAATATTAAATTTTCAGACTGATATTTATTTCAAATAATTCCAGTACAATTAATCATTGAAGAACGTACTTTAATTTAAACTAAAAATTTAAGAAATATATATAAACTTTCTAAGTTTTCAGAGCAGCAAAACAAGAGGGCAAAACTTGAGAATAAATAATGACAAACTAGTCCCTTTCGCTTATTTTATCAATGTTTTTTCGATGCATAGATAGAAATACAAATATTTTAATGTCAATAATTATAAACGTATTTCTTACTACAGCTTGACACTTGATAGCGTTTTAATTAATAATTTAATTTAATTAATAGTTTGTAGCCTTAGAAAGACATTACTAGAAATTATCTTCAGCACTGATTGCAGATGCTCATTTTTCATTCGCATTTTTTATGAATTTTTAATAGCAATAAAAGGCTTGTTCACATATAGTATTCCAAACAGAGCTTTTGTTAATAGTGAAAATATTCGCAACTGAACTTATTTTATTCTGACAAACGCGAAACCATATTAATAAAATCTGTATCTTCAAATCTTTGAGCAAGATTTATATTCATTGCAAATTAATCAGATCCATTTATAGATTTTCTGGTGGGATTTTCATGGTCTTTTTCTTAAAGATAAAAATTCTTAATAGTTAAAAATAATATAAACTCTGACTTCATGTAACTAAAATCTTGAAACCTTTTGTAAAAATCACATAACGGAAAAATGTTCGAGGGCCACATAATATTTCTTCAGGGGCAATTTGAGGCCACTTGCCTATGGCATGTTCCTCTTCCTTGAGGATCCTTGAAGTTTGAAAAGGACGCCTTGCGAACCCTAATGGAATAAAGACCGCATGATAATCCTAATGAAATAAAGTCCGTATGATAGTACTAATGGAATAGTGTTGTAACAATTAGGAACTGTTATATAGTTCTTTTATGAACAATTAAAGACCTTGCTTTATTCACTCCTAGTCACTTGCTTTGCTTCAAACTATAACTAACGCAAAACTTCGTCCAGTGAATATGCACTAGTTAACTCCGTTTATATTCCAGGAATAACGACAAATATTTACGTCGTACATACGTCTTATATTAAAGTGATAAGTGTCAATGTCTGAACTCACCAGCAATTTACTATCTCATGTTCCTTTTTCCTTTTTTATATGTGAACTATTAATATCCATATTTTATAGAATGTACATTTCATGTAAACAGTTACGTAACCACGACCGCATTTTAAATTAAAAAAAGTCTCTAGAATTGACGTCAAACATTATAGAATTTAAATATGTTATATACACGTGCGTCATATACAAGGTGTTCGTGACAAAAATTATGAAAAATTATGACACCTGTATCCAAAATTAAAGGTAGTAATAGCAATACATTTTAAGCTGGGAAGAAGAATTCAAAACTTTTTGTTTTCCGTCGAGACAGGTCGAAAAGCGGATTTACTCTCTTTAGATAATCTTATGTTATAAGGTATTTCTCCCGCCTTCTTAAACAGCAAAAGGGCGAAATATATAAAGCATTTAGCCTGCCTTCGTGGTGTAGTGTTATGCACGCTCAGTGCGTAATTGAGAGACCCGCGGTTCGACTCCGGAAGGCGAAGGCGTTTGCTATTTTTCATCTTTCCTGCTTCCAAATAACCTAATGTCTCTACAATGTGTCCTCATTAGATTTTAGTTTCTCTAGTTAACTCCCTTAGTTTTCTTCAAATGTCACTGGACGTGAACTATTTAAATTTTATTCTGTGCGGATTGTGAAGGAAAAAGTAAACTTGTGGTCGATGTTGACGATCTGGGTTCACACATTACGGAGACGATAGGATGACATAAATGCTAACAACAGTGATGCTTCAAAAATGTGGAATTTCATACACACGAAGGATTTCACACAGCGAATATACACGGGTGCATTTCTAGCAAATTCGTTATCCTTTTTAAAACATTAATTATTATGACATGACTATGAAGAAAAATTTTAGAATTTAATGATTTAGAATCCAGGTTTCCATTATTTTCGTCTCCAAAAACGAGCATGTGTAACGTTCCAAATAATCTATAAATAGGGCTAATTAGTTTACACTGTCACATCTTATTCATTCTTCTTATTATTTACATTACTTGATTAATCTTTATTCGTGCTTGTCAAAAGATATATAAATACTCTCAATAACGAATTTTTGCAATAAGAAAAAGGCACTGTTTTTGAGTGAATTCATAAAAGAACGTTTTTTTTAAAGTTAAAAATTACTAAGAAAAGGACCCGATTGATTCATGAGCACCTATAATACGTGAGGAAGATCATTTTTGGTTAATTTTCTCCAAGGTTGCAAAATTTGTCCAAGACGAAGCGCCATGAGGTGTAGCTGAGAGTTGAAATAAGAAATAAAGTTTAAATAAAGCTGAGAGTTGCACTAAAAAATAATATTATTATTTATATACAAATGCGTGTATTTTTATGCATGCGTCATCGAAAAGTTTAGTAAATAAAAGAAAGAAAGTAGGTTTTCATTATTTATTTCTACGTTTGGTTCTACATGGGGAAATTTTGTAATTTGCATCTCTTATGTTAAAAGTCAGTTAATTAGCGTTTCATTCAGTATACAGTGGAACTCGAGATACGAGCACCTCTATATACGAGAAATTCGAGATACGATGAAAGTATACCTTGATATTCATGCTATAACTATAAAATGTTTCGCTATTCCACCTAATCCATCTTTATTGATACATTAAAATAGCTCTTTTGGCCACCGTTAAAAACTCGACCTTTACAAATGTGTTTTTTTTTTTTCGTATCTTAGATATTTAATTGTGGTTTTTCTGTCCGTTTTTAATGAGGTGTAAATGATTAATTTTTAATTCATGTCATATTAAACTACTTTTCTGTGTGATAAACTATTATTTTCTCAATATTTACCGTAAATTTTATTATGTAAATTTATTCATTATTTCTTTTCTTTCAGATATCTTTTAAAAATCTTTCTGTATCTTGCTCAATAATGAATAAATGGAGACATGAAATCTTTGTTATCTTTCATCCGAAATCATGATTTGATTGGTTATTTGAATTTGGTCTTGAACAGAAGTTTATGAAAATTTTATGAGATTTATAATTTTATGTGAAAGATAAATCGCTTATGTCCTGCTACTTATACATTTGTTATATGCAATAAAAAGTCTTTCCACGTAAAATTCTTAATATATGTAAATATCTGTTCATTACGCTGATTCATTAAAATTAAATGTTTTCAAATATCAAGGAGTTACGTGCTTTTA
Source organism: Stegodyphus dumicola (assembly GCF_044657685.1). Classification (NCBI taxonomy): domain Eukaryota; kingdom Metazoa; phylum Arthropoda; class Arachnida; order Araneae; family Eresidae; genus Stegodyphus; species Stegodyphus dumicola. The sequence goes on along the minus strand of NC_140777.1, from coordinate 110,249,795 downwards.
GCTATTAGGTGTTTCATAATATATCTAACAGAAAAGTATTCTAAATGAAAATAATCTTTGAAATTGCTTTACATTTTTTCTTTTCCTGTAAATTCTTGAAGATTCTTTTAATTGCCAAAGACAAGTTGCGTCATATTCTTGTCCCATTATGACGAGAAATTCATCAAAGATTGATACACGTTTAAGTGCAACTGCTAACAAATTTAAAAGTGACAATTTTCCACAGGAAAGCATTCAGTCAAAATACCAATCGACAAAGCTCTTATATAATATGTACAGAGCAATCTTTATTGTAGGAAACCTATTGCTAAGTGCTTAAAAGGAGCAAAAATAACGGCAGTTTAAAAATTTGGAGAAAAAAAAAAAGAGGAGCCTACAGAAGTGCATCATCGTCTTTTCCCTTCCACAGAAGAAAACTAGAAATAAAATGAAATCCAATGGCCCGTCGCATTTTAGCACCTTGGCAATTCTCCAAAATAGCAATACAGCAGTGAAGAAGACAATCATTTCTTTCTACAAAGGTAAGAGATAAAAGCAAAGAGATGTTATTCCTCACGAGCCTCTCTACTTTCATCGATGGATGAATCTATATTAACAGAGGGGGAATTATAAGCTTCTTCGAGCTAATGTTCCCCGGCCGGAACTAAAGCTATTTGTGCTTTGACAGAAGGTGTCTTTCTTCGTAAGGGGCGAGGTTATTATCCTCCCTCGGACTTTTACAGTATTTGGTTCCTGTAATTTTGGTTACTGAAATGCATTTGGAATACGAATTTAAAAATAAATATGTAACATGTGTACGCCATGTGCGAAAAGAAAATTAAGATCAATACACAGGCATATGTTTAACGGTACTTCGTCCTGCCCTCCAGATGCATCATTGTGTTATTCTTCAGAGGCTGCAGAAATCAAAATAATGTATAATCTAGAAGACAGTAAGGTATTAATATCCGTAACGTGAATATAACAAAATTAATACTGAGGTATTAAAAAATAGGGCATGAATGTTTTTTTTCCTTTAATTAATGTTTAACTAATATGGAAAGATTATTTTGATCTGATTGCCTTTTTTCTGGATTACAAATCTGCATCGTGATTTCCATTGCACGATTTTCAACGGCTTCTCGCAAAATTTCCAGTTGTATAGATTTTCTTTCCTCTTTCATTATTTTCCAGAGTCCATCCTTCGGAGTGGCTTTGAACAGAGAAAGAGCTCTTTTAAAGAGACTAAAGGTACAATTATGAAGAAGTGAAACGGTCTAGTGCCTCGGAGTACCAAGTTGTAAAGTATATTTGCAACACATATATCTGTCTTAATTTTTCAAGGAATAGTATAATACTTTTCGAAGTATGACTGCATGTTTTGTATTGATTAAGTTTTACAGTTTGAAATTCATTGGGAGGAAGACATGGAATTTTTTCTGTAAATGCGGGACCCAAAACGTTCACTTGATACTATGTTGAGTTGATTTTAACACTTTTCCTTCTGGTTTTAGTTCTAATTTCCCTTTGTAAGAGAATCCTGTGGCAATCACAAATCCCTTACTGAAATTTTATTTGCGTCAATGGAACGAGATTGTTTCAGTTTTCTCTCTTTGGTTTCGTTAATAGACTCTTTTTTTTTTTTTTTTTTGTTGCAATGATTTAGGTAAATCCACACTTCGTCAAGTGCCACAATGCATTTCTATTTACCTCCTGCAAAAGAATTTTGATACAGGGTTCTGCAAATTTTTCTGTTTTGAGCCACATGCGTAGGCAAAAGCTGGTGAACATGATGTGTTTTAGCTTTTCTAAGTAGTATAAGACATATTATTATTTTATTTATTGTCTCTAAAAAGTATTTAAAGGCATTGCAATTTATTTGTGCTTTGGCAGATTTTCTCTTGTTACCAACGATTTAACTTTAAAAATAGTACTTACCTTTTTCGGGTATTTTTCGGAGTTTTCTTTCCATGCAGAAGTTATGACTGAAGGTGTTTTCCTTTCTGATTAATAATGTTGCTTATTTTTTGTTTGGGCTTGCATTTCTAAAATTTCGAAGTTACAAGATAAGATTATTTCTCTTCGGAAAGCGCAAAAGCATATACTTAGATCCACTACTTGCTAACCTGCGATAATTTGAAAGAAGAATGGGTTTAAATGTAGCAGACAACATTTCTCATTTTAGATAATAATTTGTTGTAATACGTCCCTTTTTTATATTCTATTTTTTATCGAAATTTTTCTAAAATGTGTAAAAACCCACTGTATATTTTTGGTATTCTACAAATACGCTACCTAGAAATGTACAGGTAAGCAATAATCAAGTAAGAGATAAGCATTTATAATTCAATCAAAAGGAAGAAATTACATAAAATATTAAATAGTTTATCAGAAACATTGAATTTGGCTGCAGTTTAATCATATGTTACTTTCAAGACTTGTCTTCAAATTAAAATACAATCGTACTTTCGTGGTCGGTGATTTGATATCTGCAGTTTAGAACAACTGATAGAGAAAAAGATAATTTCTGAAAGTTTCATAAGTTAAGCTAAGAATCCTGCAGTTAGCTAAAATATAGTACTTTAATCACGGTCGCCAGTGTGATCTGTCCTATTTTCGCCATCATTTGGTGTCAATTAGCTATATACGGAGAATAGAAATGTTTAGTGCTGAACTTTATGTAAGGATGCAGCAAACGTTTTAAATTTTGAGCCCACATCCAATTTGAGAGTCATAAGAATGTTTTGTCGGCAATCTCGGCTGTTGACAATTAGCAAATATTTTAGTGTTACCACCAAATGTTTAAAGTTCTACTTTCCACAACGGTGGCTACAAAATCCAAGATTAATAATGCTACAGATACATGGAATCTATACGAATATACCATTACTGTTAAAAATGATTAGGTCTTATTTCCACCTCCTTTCTAAGTAATATGTATGCTTTAGAACAGCGACACTGCTGTTTTTTATTTTTCCGTCTAATAGCATAGTTACTGTGGCAACACTTTGACCTGTGTAATTTAAGGTGAAATTATGATGACTTGTCAAATTCTACCTAAAACTGTACCTGGCTATTAAGTGGCAGAATGTTTTCCTTTCATAGGTACGAGGAAGAGTAAATACTAGTGTAGAATATATTTTACATTATATAACTTAGTTGTTAATATATTACATACTGTAATATATTAACAACTAAGTTATAAAATGTAAATCTGAATTGGTATTTATTCCGCGTGTTATTTTGTCTTAATTATAGAAGCCCCAAACAGGCTTATTTTTTGCATTCTTTTTTGAACGTGGTGTGGCCGCCATTTTGTGATTGCGTGAGTTTCGGTAAGTACTTTTTTGCAATTTACAAGTTATGTTTATATTTTGTATAATTGGATATTGTGCTTTGCTTGTCCGATTTCATGCATTTTGCTTACAAACGTTTTGTTTTCTATTCATTTCAGTGATTGATTTATCTGCTGTTTTGTGTGTGTTTTATTATTGTTTAGTTAATTTAGTTTGATTTTCTGCATTGCTTATCATGCCTTCATCCGTTAATCGTTTCACTAAATTACGCCTGAAACGGGAAAATTTCCTGAATCATCTTGACTTTTTACTTAAATGTAAACGTAAAAAAATTGATCCCCAATTTTATTCAAATCAAATCTAATCAAAAACCTTCGAGTCGCGTTTCAAGAATTCTGTTAAATTGCAAGCTTGCCATACTTCGGTCCGTCATAAGGGATACACATCAACAATTGTCCAAAATTGAACGTGAACTCTATAAGCTTCATCTGGAATTCGCTAAATTATATCTAAAATTCACTACCCTTGAAAAAAAGTCTTGGTCTAGAACGGAGAATGCAGTTAACCGTCATAAAAACACCCTTGCAGTTAAATTCGAAAAACTTCTTTTACAATCTTCCAGTTCAAGTAGTTCAAAAAATATTCCCATTGTATACATCAAGCCAATAGTTAATATTTCTAATGTTAGTCTTTCAGAAGAACAAGAGAGAATTCTAAAATATAATTTTAACTTCTCACAAACCTGTAAACCCTCGATTCCAAAGATTTTGGCTCCTATCGAAAAAGCTTTCAAGTTCAGTAAAGTTTCTGATTCACAGAAAGAAATTATTATGCATCTTATCGCTCATAACATGAAATTCAATAATAAACCTTTGAAACCAAATCTAACTGCGAGAGAAAGAGCTACAATGCGCGAAATTCATTATAACCCAGATATTATCATTTCAAAGGCCGACGAAGGTGGCCAGACAGTCGTCATGGATAAGAACACTTACATCGATGGTGCCACTAAACTCTTAAACGAAGGACCATATAATCCAATCCCTAAAGATCCTTCACCTTCGGACTTGTCAAAAATAAAAACTGCGATCAAATCTTCGCAAATCATTTCAGGCAACTTAAAACATTCACTTATCCCATCTGTTGCGAATTGTGCCAGATTATATGCTCTAGCCAAAATTCATAAAATTGGTATTCCTTTCCGCCCTATTGTATCAAATTTAGGTACTGCCTCGTATCCATTAGCTAAATATTTAGTTTCTAGATTTTCAACTCTATTAGGCAATAACATTTACACTATAAAAATTCAATAGAGTTTGTAAAAAAGGTTAAAAACATTTCTCCTAGTAATTTACTCATGGTTTCTTTTGATGTAAAATCATTATTCACCAATGTTCCAGTCGAGGGTGCATTAAGATGTCTAGAAATCAGACTTCGCGAATTTCATTTCTCTTGCATCGAAATTGATGAGCTAATTTCTCTCACTCAACTCTGTTTGAAACAAACACATTTTGTTTTCCAAAATAAATATTACAAGCAACCTGAGTGATTAGCCATAGGAAGCCCTCTCAGTCCCATCCTGGCTGATATCTACATGCATTATTATGAATGAAAATTGTTTGAAACTTTAAACTTCCCGGCATGTTTCCGCTACGTAGACGATACTTTTACCCTGTTTTAAGGTAATAAAGATGATTTAAATAAAGTTCTTTCAACAATGAATTCTATTGATCCTGCTATTCAGTTCACTTTTGAACTTGAGACTTGGAATTCCCTTCCGTTTCTCGACATTCTGGTCACACGTAACACATGCAACTTCAGTACTACGGTTTACCGTAAACCTTCATCGGTTTGCCTTCCACCACACTTTAAATCATGTCATCCGACTAAACAAAAGTTAGCTTCATTTTATTCCTATGTTTTCCGTGCTCTTCAAGTTTGCTCCTCCAAATTAGTTTTTGATGAAGAACTAAATTATTTAAAAACAGTAGCTATTGACAGGGGCATTTCACCCAACATTATTAATCAAGCAGTTAAAAAATTCTCATCTCAACACACTAAAAGGCACACTCTTGTTTTAGAAATTATAAAAATTCTGTTGTCATTCCGTTCTTTCCATCAATTAGCTATAAAGTTACACATATTTTGCAGAAATTTAACTTTTCGGTTGTTTATTCTCCCATCAATAGAATTCGGAGTTCCATACTTAAAGACCACATTCCGGATATGAATTCCTGGGGTATTTATAGGATTCCTTGCCAGTGTGGTTTAATTTACATTGGCCAAACTAAGACAGCCTTAAAATTTCGCGTCAAGGAACATGAGGCATATGTCAGAAAAAAGGAAACACAGAAGTCTTCTATTGCTCAACATTGTTGGTCCGAAAATCACACTTTCAATTTTTTTTGCTGCCATAATTATTCAAAAAACATCTTCCATTGGAGAACTGGATTTTCTAGAGGCATTTCACATTCATAAAAATCTTTCTATTCTAGTTAACTATCCTAATTCCTATTCAAATTTGCCTTCGGCCTTTAAAGATATTATGTTTTAGTTCAGGTTTCACCAACAGATGGCGCCACTTGCTTATTCTTGTCCAGGCTTTCTTGTCTTATCTAATCATTATTTCCTATCTTGTTCATTTGCGGTTTTGCAGCTGAGGATGGTGGTTCGGTAAAACCATCGAAACTAGTCCTGTGAAAATTTTGTAAATACAACGGTGATTTTTGTTGTTTGACTTCTGAATTAGTGTTTATTCGGCGTGTTATTGTGCCTGAATTACTCCATACAGTGTTTCATTTGCATATCTTGAAGATATAGAAGCTAATGGTTATAATTTTTACTATAAAACGCGAATAAATTTATACTTGAGTTCAGATAAAATACTGATTATGTTACCTTACGCTTCCTAATTTTAACATTTTTCATTGTCTCTGAGATTTAACAGAAATAAATGTGATAATGCTGTTATAAATCAGAAACGCTCTTTTTTTTTACCTACATATATATCTTTACTTTTATTTATGTCTGATTGAGTTTTATTTACTTAAAACCTACTATAAAGGTTATATATTTATAACAACCACTTTGATAATTACTCTCACTTACATACTAAAGGATTAAGAAAAAAAGTGTTGAAATCTTAAATAATCGTAACTTGGAATTTAAGTTATTTAAAAAATATAGTTAAAAGTACTGAAAATAATTAAGGCTATTATTAATTACCCATAATTATTCTAAAGAGAAAAATCTATTACCTTTTGGTTTTCATGATGAAATATTTAAATGATAAAATATTTAAACTTTGGAAAAATACAAGGAATATAAAATTTTAAAAAAGAAGAAAAGTATATTAATTATTAAGCTTATTTTTCTGCATATATCAATGTACATCACAAGGACATAACAACGGCGTTTTCACAACCGTTGCAAAAAGGGTCGAATTCTGCCAACATGTAGGCGTCATTAAAACGTCGTGATACGGTGCTTTCACAACCGAAATATAACCCAAGAAAGACGTAATAACGACGTCTGTGGGATAAAAACCTCATTTGGAATGATGTAATAAAGACGTCTTTGCAACGGTTGCAAAACAGTGGAGCTTCGCGGACATATGGGCGTCTTAAAGACGACATATTGCAACGATATCCGCGACGAGTTTGCAACGTCGTTATGACGTTGCTGTTCTACTTGGGACGTGATGCTGTCATTCCGTCTGTTATTTATTTAAATTTTCCACATTGCTCTTTGTCTTAAAATCAGAAATTAAAGTTAATGATCTAAAAGATATTACAGTACAAGTGATAAAATTGACAGCTTCACTCCCGCGTGTGTCGGATTTGCGCAATGCTTTTATAGGGTCTTACAAAATTTTCTTAAGCATTGTGGGTGTCCTGGAGCCGCGAGAAAAACCTCAATGATAAAAAGGATTTGCAACTGAAAAAATTTCAAAAGCCCTGGTTTATTTTATAGAAGTAATACTCATTTTCACAAGTTTCATTTATTTTCCTTTCTATTTTTATTGAAAAAAGAAAAATGTTTTAACATTTTGACTTTATTTATTTTACAAAAGTTAATTTTTTTTTCAATTTTCAAGTTCGCAAATGCAATATTTAATTTTTATTTTTTCTAATGTTAATTCGAAAATACATTTTAATTTTTTCTTTTTTGTTTAACAAATGTAAATATTTTACTGTTGCTTGCGTACGCGTTCGTAATGGATTTTATGTGCACAGAACCGATCATAGCTTGATAAAATTTATTTTCCCAAAAGAAACACTTTACAATAGAAACACTAGAACTTACTACACAAGTACTCGTACAGCGCTTCTCAATATGGCAGAGACCAATCAGCAGCTACCACTTCAAACTACAAAGAATGTTAAAGACGATGTAATGCAATGCGCATCTAAAAAGCGAAGTTCGCAAGGAAATCTCTTAATACTCCGAACGCAAATGCAGTACCTCTAAGTAACTCCCTAATATATATATATATATATATATATATATATGCTTCTATTATATATATATATATATGAATTAATTAGTTATCCAATTGTAGTAACAATTATCAATAAAAAATGCAAAAATTTACAAATTTATATTACACTCATTCTAACATGTTACAGCAGTCTACTTCAGAAACTCATAACCGTAAAATATATACGAACTTCCCAGCAAGGTACACTCTGCACAAAGAAAAAGGGGAAAAAAAGTACAGTTCTATAACTCCTGTTCTACAGGCCCGATTGATGAAGTTTAACTTGCGTCTCGAAAGCGCTTTAGTATTAGGATATATATTAGATTTTTATAGCATTGTGGTAGCATAAGTATTTTGACACAAAATTGGACATTTTCTGATATGACATTTGCCTTTTTTTCGCTTTTCGATTCTACGGCTAAAATTATGCCTAAGTATTAAATTTTGTAAAATTAGTTCCGGAACTTAGGATAAATTGAAAAATTTATCTTTCCGCACTTTTCAGACTACGCCAAAAATAATCTATTTCTTAATTATATGGAAAACTACTTTCTTTTACCTTTCACTGTATAGGAGCGAAAAAAAGCTGCATACTTCATTCTTTCAAATAATTTTCTTTATATTTCGTTTTTTGATCATAGTTGTTATTTTCAGAACCGCAAGACACCTCTGGCGTTATTATTGCTTAAAACAAAAATGTCAAATTTCAAAACGCGCCAATATGTAAATTCATGTATGTCTTAGAAAATTTCGAATAAAAATCTCTAATTTGTTACTGGTGTGCTTATAACTACATATAATTTAAGATAACCGTAAAAATTTTTAAATTTGTTTTATTAAAAAATGTTTTCCGAAAAATTCGTAAAAATTATTAAGAATATAAATTAAAAAATAAATCAGAAATTTTCTACGAATTTCATTTTGATTGAATCTAAGTTTCTACCTCTGAAATGAGGAATCAAGTAAATTTAATAAAACAAAACTATTAATAAATATATACCATATTTAATTTGCGTTGAGGAACTAAAATTTCTAAAGCTAATTTTTTAAAATCTAATCTTACGATTTTTACAAAACTTAGAACTTTGGAAAATTTGAGTCGTGGAATAAAAATATGGAAAAAAAGATCTGTATTTAATTTCACAAAAAGTTCGATTTCGGGTCAAAATACCTACGTTAAAACAATGTTATATATAAATCTAATTTATATCCTCAATCGGCTCAGTAGTGCGGGAGATAGAGAACTGTCTCACACTTTTTTTTTTCTCAGAGTAAGCGTGGAAATGGAATTACTTTTAACTATACAGACGAATATCTACATTGTCACTTATTACTTAAATACGAATTATAATCCGATCTGTGAAAGAAAACGAAAACCGAAACCTAATAGGAATAGAATAATATTCAATCGTAGAGCTAAGCCATTGAAATGAAACTTTATCTTCTTTCCCTAGCTTGGAATATAAACTTTTCTCAACATGGAATATTTTTTCCTAGTCCGTATCATCCATATTTTTTTATTATTGAAATTTTTTAATATATTTATTCTAACTTAAGCTGAAAGATACGCATTTCACATCAAATATTTTATTTAAAACTGAACGCTTCCAGACTTAAGAATATTTGAATTTTAGGTTATTGGACACTATGAGTAAAATCCTGTATAAACAATTTACATATTTAGCAATATTGACATTTTAAGATATTATAATTTTAAGATATTATTCTACGCATTTGTTAACTTAAAGTTTTTAATTTCCCATGACCGTTTAAGTAAAGCAGACACATCCCACAAAATACCAAGCATATTTTCTCTTCTAAAAGGTGTACTCTTAAGAAAAAAAGATTAAGATATAACAATGTAAGTGCTGAGAACAATTCGTTTTTAGCGATCCTCATTTCCAACACATTTAACGTACTTTAAAGTAAATTAAATAAATTAAAATGCAGGTATTCAAATAAGAATACTTCACAAATTTGAGACAAGATACGAATGCAATGAACATAATTGAGAATAACCGAAGAGCTTGTAAAGAAGTCTAAGAATCATTCTTGAAAAACTTTATGAGGCAAATGTCCTTCAATCTACACACGAGCTGCATCCAAGTTTCACTTAAAGCAAACAAGAAAATCTAATACAGGGAAAAATGCAATAAGAATGGATTCAAATATTGACAACAGTATAAAACGACAGCGCTTAACAGACAATAATTTTTTAAGGGAAACTTGTTTTAATTTTATTGGTATACATTTGCGAGATTAATGTACTCTTTAATAAAGCAAATGCTAATTCTTAGATGCCGCACAGAGCGACCAAAAATAAATATTCCGAAAATTCTATCTTGTGTAGCCGTTTAATGGAATGCGAACATCGGTAAGAAAAAATATTATTAAATTATCTTGTGGCAGTAAAAAAGAACTATGAGGCATCATTAACGCGCACGAAAAATGAAGTTAAGCACAATATAATGAATGGTGGTCGTTGCTAATAAAATCGAAACATATGCCATTATAATATTATGCAGTAGCAGCCTAGTGGTAATTTTTCTTTGTTCTTGCCTTCACGATTGTACATATGTGGAGAAAATTACTGCACGTTTTCATTAATAACTTAATTTCGTAATTTAATTACGGTTAATTCTTTAATTTATAAACCACCAGAATGACAAAATGTGAAAGATTAAAAGCATTTTCTAGTTAATACTTTCGTAAAAATTACGGTAATGCGTTTCTGGCATTCTGTTTTAAAATATATTTAGCCTTGAATAATAATGGATTATATTTGACAGAATAATGTTAAAGCATTTAAAATCCCTTTTTATTGTTTCTGTGTAATTTCTTCTCAGTCCATAATTTCCATCATTAACCTAATTATTTTTAACTTTTAAAACGCTCTTTATATCTCTCTCTACTTTATGTTTTCATAGGTACATATTGTCAAACTGAGTAAAGATTTCTCAAATAATTTATATATATTTTAAAATTTTTCTAAACAGCATTAGTGAGTATTTGTATTAGATTATACAAATAAAGATTTCAAAAGAAATGTAGGATTTTATTTCTGTAATCAAAATATTTCAAGTCTTATTTGGTCTTCTACATGCTAAAATATTTTTGTATGATTTACTATTGTAAGCGTGGATATAATTTATTTATTTTGAACACCTCATCTTCCTACAAAAGTAGACTTTCGTTTCTCCGAGAGATAACACTTTTGATTCTTCTCTGAAACTGTCATTAAATTTAATTCAGAAATGTTCCCTTTCTTCTTTGACCGACTGTCAAGAACTATTTAGAAGTTCTCAACAATTTACCTTGATACGTGTCAAACTCAAGGAAATTCACAACGTCGTCCTATCCTAGAGAGCAAATTTGTGTTCCCTAATCTCCTATCTCAAAACTAATAAAGACAATACCTTAAATGCACGATTTCAAACAAGCAGGAAATTCCCTATGCAACACAATCTGAAAAGATAGTGGAAGTGCATTCCTGTTTTCTATCTTTTTAAGCGAACTTTGCTTTGCATAAATCTGATACAACACCGCACTGGAGAGATCATGACCAATTAGACCAATAATCTCTTTTCATTTTCACCACATAAACGCAATGATGACTCTTACTCATGGGGTAATGATCTAGGCCCCATTTAATACCCATTTAATTTCCTTGAGTTTTAATACCCGTGAGTGAATCTCTTTTCTGAAGCCTGACTAAATTTTTCAGTTACACGATCTTCCTCGAGGGAAACGGTGAAGTGATTCAAATTAATTGCTTTACAATTTTTACTATAGGCGTATAAAGCAGCTACTTTGAGAAATGGTAACCTGAGTATTTTTATTGTTTATTCTGTTTAGAAACATGATTTTGCATATTCCCACCTTGCGCTCCCATTAGAAAGATTTCTGATTGCTGTTTTAAATGCTTGTTTAATACATAACTTTCATTGCATCTTCAAAATAATTTAAACTGAAATCTAAGAATTTTTTGAGTCGTTCCTTGATGTGTTTTGAATTTAATTTATAAGAAGCACTTTACTGAAAATATCTTAAATATATTTATGCATGCATTTTTTAACGTTCAAGTTTTCATTACAGATTAGTTCAATCTGAAGTTCCAAGCAGAGTGTACGAGCTCTGTAATGCAAGATTTTATCGCTGTTTTTATAGAATGATACTATAAATTGTCCAAGTATTAGAATCAAGGATAAGATCTTCAAAAATCGATTAAGGAATTTCCTGATAATTACGAAAATAATGATCCGAATAATTTTGTAGCTCATAAATTAACTGAAAGTGATAACTCCGATTATTGCGAACAGTGAAATAAGAGAAAAATGTGAAACATTTCATCCTCGAAAACAAATCCTCTGTTCCAAATAATTGAGTTCATAACAAAGAAAAGTCTCTAAAGAATAAACGAGAGAGCTGAGCAAGCTTGAGAATTGAATAAAACTTTAAAATTTAGTTTTTTTATACTTAAATATTAGAAAAATTAATTTCTCTTGTTTTCTTGGCAAGAATTATTCCACATGGGGAGACAAGAAAACACAGAATGATTTAAGGTAAACAATAGAGCTAAAATCAAATTTAATGCTGAAATCAAACAGTTTTAAATTTCAGATCAAAGTGCACATATTCTTTGTTCCAAAATTAGAAAATGATATGATCAAATTCAGCTTCTCGTTTAGTAAAAGTTTCGGCTTTGATTCTATAAAGGTTATTCTAAAAATTTCTTTAGTGAGGCTTACCTTCTTAACCTTAGATAGTAACACCAATTACAATTGAAAATTTCTTCACAACCCAAAACAAATTTAACATTTTTAAAAGTTACACAATCCTAATTACTTTTTTACCAATAGTGCAGATACTTTCGTTTTTGCCGGCCGCTCATTTCTGTATACATGTGGTTTATATTTTCCCCACGTTTCTCAAACAATTTTCTTTATAAGCAGATAGCAGATGGGATGTGACTGAATGCCCTGCAAATAAAAAAAAATTCTTCTGAAAATCTTCTTCTGTCTGAGATTATGTTTTAACCTATTTTGAATTCTACTTCCCCTTGCTATTCTTCTAATTACATTTGTATGTTATATATTAAATAAAAAACAGATTCGAACTTGAATTACTTGAATTTGATTTGTTGCACACCGAAGAATTCAAAAGATTATTTGAAAAGATTTAGGGGTGCTCCTTTGAGAAAAGCTTCACTGATTTTTTTTTTTTTCAAAATGCGGTTGTGAGTAATATTCAAATGTGTGAGAATCATATTGATCATATATGATGTTACACTACAGATTGCAGCCAAAATACAAATAATTACAAGGCTAAATTAAGCTAAGTCAGGATAAAGTTCAGAAAAATAATGGATTTGCTCAGTGACAATAGATAAATTAAATAAAAATATGCTTATTTTTTTGCTTTAAACTTTTGGTTAATCTTTCATTAATTTGATAGAAGCTTTTCTTTTCTCATAAAATATTGTAATTATTTTATCTGCACGTATGTTTATTCGAAACAGGACTTGCGAAATTTTAGTTTAGAATGAGCTGTTCTCTCTCTAATCAACTCAAAATATAATCTTCTTAATAGTTATTAGATTTAATTTGAACGTACAAAAGATCTTTAGTTTCATAGACATACTTATTAAAAATTATATCGCATAAAATATCTTTATCGAATGGAAAATTGAATCTTTATCAAATTTTTTCGTGTTTAAAATTGGAAATTTAAAGAAGAGGCTAAAGTGTTTACTATATCAGGTTGGTGGAATATATCACACTTATTTTATGTGAATTAATATTATTAATAAGAATTATTCATGTGATTTTGCAGGTATATTTGATATTCATATAAATTCATGGACTTTATCTCATACAAACCTCAAATTATGAGCAGGGATTAAAGTGAAAGTTAAAGAGCTAAAACGATTAAATTTCTTTTTCTTAAACTTCATTAATTTAGCAACAGGAGCATGTGAAGTATCTAAAAGCTAAAATTAGATTATCACATTACAGTATTACTACATGACTAAAAATAATCTTCCCTGTAAATGCGATGACATAGTGAAAGATACAACCTATCGATAGACGTTATAGTGGATCGTTATATTCGTTATGTTGAATAAAATTTTTTTTTTGTTATTATTTCTAATAGCAGATTATTTATAATGCCGATTTTAACTGATAAGGGAACAATTTTAAATCGAATTTTCTTTTAATAAATCATTTAGTAGGAATAAATGTTCTTGAGCGACCATTCCGAGCTGGAGACTTTATTTTTTTTTCTGGCAGGGAAAATCCATAACCGGGAACCAAGAATAGAATTCCACTTTAATTACATAAAAAGGAAAAAAAAATGAATTATATATATATATATATATATATATATGTATACCCGAAAATAGGCAGGTGAGGTGGCTGAGCTATAGCTTCATTCAAGCCCTCAACAAGTCTGCGGCCATCAAAATGTTCCCAGCTCACCACAGAATTCGACAAGAGACTCCAGCCCCTTCTGAATTCTTCTCGGCGACGACTGACTGTTCTCTGGTGAGCAAGCCACCTCTTTACGTTCAGCCAAACCCAAAGGGCCAGCCATCTTCACTAGTATAAAGTAATGCTTAAAGCATCAAAAGGGGATCTACAAGATTGGGTGAAATCTCTTCTTCTTCTCCCCCGTAGCATCAGTGTCTCTTGGCAAAGTCAACAACCAGAGAAAACTCTGCACATCACGTAGACATTTTTTTCTTCACGTTGAGAAAGACAACAAAACAAAATGCAGCCGGTAGCCTCGCTGCGAGACCCTTTCTTCCATGATCATAACCTGGAATTCCAAACATCGTCCCCTTTCATCCAAGGTTATAGCTACCAGGCACCTTTTGGTCAAAGTCACAAGGTATTCCCTATTCTTTTAGCAAGACGATGTTATCCTGAAGCGAAGGTCAGCCCTTCGTACCACCAAGCCAAACAGCACGAAAGATTATAAGAACAATTCAGACAAATTCTAGAATTTAGGTACAGTCTTTTTTGAAATATTTTTATGTTTCCTTATTCAAAAGTTTAATTCAAGGGTAATCAACATTTTATATCTACCGCCCACTTTGTAGGTAGTAAAACGTCCTTACCGCCCACTAGTTCGATCGAAACTTAATTTAATGCAACTAGAAAGAAATTTTTGATGGACAGGTTAATAAAAATATGTAGTTAAATTTATCCATTTATTTATACTTTGCCTGTGTGTATATTTATAAGTTATAGAAAATCTATTTAATAAAATGATGTGTGTGTGTGTGGTGGTGTATTTAATTATGGCAAAGCACACTAGGTCTATCTGCCTAAGGGAAAAGATGCCTTCGTGGAGGACTTTCTAAGGGAAACTGGCTCGTATACTCGTTACACATGGGGAAAACCACATAAACGCCCATGCAGCCAGCCCGTTCGCGGGATTCGAACCTTGGACCGAACTACCAGTGTTTAGCGACTTTACCGCTCGCCCTATTTAATAAAATGAAGCCCGATTCTATCTTGCATGATCTTCATCAACCGACAAAAACCTTTACAGTCCACTGTGAAACCTTAAGCCGCCACTAGTGTGTGTAGGAACCAGGCTGCATATACCTAGCCTAATTATTTACAATTTAAAAAATTTCTTTTATCATAGTTATAAGTTGTTGTAATAATACCTGAGCAAAAAATTAAAGATTTATTACTTTTACAGGAAGAAGAGAAAGAAGTAAAGTAAATTAAAACTAGCAAAACAATTACGTTTAAAAACCGTTAAGTGTAACATAAAATCAAATAAAAATTTATTAAACATTAAGGTACCTACCTCTTTTACCAAAATGATCAAGCATCAGTTAATTAAAAAATAAAACCAAACAAAAATAAATAATTAATTTTTCAAATGTACTTAAATATAATGAGCTTTTATACTTTAAAGTTATTAAAAGATTAAGCATTATCAAAAACCAGTTTAGGTAAAAAACAATTACAGCTCATATCAGTAAAATTCTTAGCTTTGAAAAAAGTCTTGAAGATATGCAATAAATTCAAACCACTTTTAAATAAAAAAACTTAAAATTAAAATCTTGTCAATTAAAAAAAGTAATGCCAATTTTAATTAGCTAACAAGTACATAACAGATAAATGAATTAGAAAAAAAAAAAAAAAAAAAAGGACGGCTAATAGTATAATATTGGATAGTAAAATAATATATGAGGTAGTAAGAATATGTTAAACTTCCCAAAATATGCAGATACATTGCAGTACCTGCAAAATATCTCTCTCTAGTCACTTTTCATTTAAAGCACTAGCATTCAAAAGAACTATATAAAAATTTGGTCTCTTTACTTTCGTATTTCTCTGGTGTTATACGACAGGCAGAACAATACTCATAAAAAGAAATGAATACATAACTTAAATAAAGAATAAAAACTGCAAAACTTCCGGAATCTAATTTGTGAACGTGTAGTGCAGTAAAGGGATTATGCGTCCCTGGAGACCATTATGGTTGGGACACTGGCTTCAGCGTACTTGGTGTATTCTGCAGATTACTTTGATCAGATGGCCAACAGGGACAGCTGCATGAAAGAAGAGTTTTTTGTTCACATTGCATTTTTCAGTGGAGTAGATAATCTTAGGCGCATATAATATTCTTGTAGACATGTGCTTGAAAGATATTATATCTTTGTTCTGCCATAATGTAGCATTAGTATCTTCTCTATCATGGGAGTACTATAAAGAGAGTTGTTCTTAAGGTAACAATTGCTGTTTGTCACAGCAGAGCATGATTTGAAGTTAGTTATTTATCTGACAATACAGAAGATGTAAAGAAATGAATAATGAAGATTTATACCAGATTCATAAATAGATACATATTTTAATTAGTTTGAATAATATCAGCTTTCGGATTAGTCACAACATATCTAATGATTCATCGAACCTGATCTGTATTATGGTTAGAGTTACTACCTGCCATATGAGATAAAGGTGCAAGTTGCAGTAAATAAGGCTGGCACCTGCTCATACAAGTAGGTATATTAGTATCACCTGACCTTGCTAACTTCTAAGGCTTCAACTAAGATGGAAATCCGAAAGAGAACACTCCAGGTTGTAATCCGAGTGTCTCCCACCTCTGTTTCATAACCACGAATCTCTTGAGAAGATTTCGTTTCGCAGTGTATTTTGAATACCTTCTTGCCTCAATGGCATTATACATTTTAAATCATCCATACCTTCTCGGATATTTGAACTTTGGTCAATTTAGTACAGCATTCTTCTTGAGCGGCTGGCTGCTATAATAATGGAATTGGGGTCTAGTTCCGTTCATGGGTTTGTGTCTATAAGTATGCAGTATCTTTGCGGATAGCATACGCTTTAAATACAAGATGACCCGAAAGTCTGAATTTTGGCTTGAAAGTTTTGAGTTTTAAATTTCGGCTTCAGGCTTTTGCACCGACTTCACCAATGACTTAGTAGATTTTAGGCCGCTAAATAATAATAAGTAGATCCGCATTCTAATCGGGCAAATGGGTATGCTACTTGAGTAGTTTTTGCAACTTTCCTTGTATGTAACGTATATACCAGCCAGTTTCCCTTAGCAATTTCTCAACGAAGGTATCACTCTCCTTAGGCAGTTAACCTCGTGCTTTGTCTTAATCAAGTAACAAAGCCGGATGATCGCACTAATATCGATACTGTAGTTCTAATGTTCTCTGAGTGGCACAGCCTTTGGGATCTTCTCAAGAAGACCTATATTTAAAATTATTTATAAACTAAGTTTGTATCAGTACTTATTTTATACTCGGCGTTTCATAAATTTGCATTCATTAAGCTGTTATTTACATCATTTAAGGAAGTAAGAAAGCAAAATATTTTAAGTTATAATTTAGCATATATTAAATCACAAGATAACATATGACCCGTAAAGGCGGTCATGGAACTAATTATACGTCAGATAAGAGCCTGGAATTACATTATTTACAAAAACGACAAGTCGTAAATAAATTTCTTGATATTTTCATTAATAACTTGTCTGGAAAGAAAAAAAAAACTTCCTTTTGGTACACATCATTTATTAGAAAAAAAAAGGAAAAATATTTACTTTAGATGTTTCAAAAAATATTATTTTTAAATGACTGCTGGTTGAAAAAAGGGCTGTAAAATTTTACTCAAATAGGTTTGCTTATATATTATTCAACAGAATTAATGTTCGGCTATCGAATTGATAAGAGTATTTGTTATAATCATGAAAAATGTCTTAATGTTTCCATTAGATATTCTAAAAACGTTTTGGTCTACAAGTAGTAGAGCGGTAAAATCGCTAAACACTGGTAGTTCCGACCTGGATACGTTTCTAGACAAACGGGCTGGCTTCATGGGCGTTTTCGTGGTTTTCATTCTGTGTAACGTGCACACGAGCCAATTTTTTAGAAAATCTCCGAAAAGGCATCCCTTCCCTTAGGCAGATAGCAACATTATTCTTTGCGATAATCAAGCTGAAATATTAGTTACAGGTCATATAGCTGCTTCGAGTTAAAATGCATATTAAAAATTCTAACAATCTTAGTAGAAACTCGTGTAGCTGTCTGTCAAAGCCAAAGGAACCTATTATATATTCACCACTCTGTCAGCAGGTCGTTGTTGCAGTTTTTGATGATTTAAGAATATCAATTTGCACTGACATTTTCCTGCTGCGAATAAAGTTTACCTTTTGAGTTCGTGAACATTACAGACTTCTTAATTCCATTGCACTCATGTGTTACTTTTGCAATGAATATTAACTTTTCAAGTAAATGAATGAATAATTAATTCATCTTCCCAAACCTTATAAGTTGCGTGCTTCTTAATTATTTTGCCATAGGTAGCGTGACTCCTAAGTTGAAATATTTTTGAGAATTCTGCATTCATTTCAGGTGAGTCCTTTCGCACACATGAATTTACTATTCATTTCTCACTTCAAAAATGTAAGGACTTTGACAATAAGTAACTCTTAAATTTCATCAAGCAACAAGTATTAATCTTAAAGACAACTTTAAATATTTCAAAAAGCATAACTTCAGAGAAAAGCATTTGCTTTCTTTCCCTTGAGAGGCGAAATCGTGACCGCTTTTATTCCTCTTTAAAAAAAGAAAAATTTGCTCTAGTAAGCGAAAAATTTAAATTAATGAAAAAAAAGCGTATCATGAAGATTTTCCTGAAACAGAGAGAAAACAATAAATGAAAACTGTTCTCATAAGAATTATGTTCATTTGAAATTCATTCATGGGAAACATTTAAAATAGTTCATAAATAAGCAATACTTTGACTACTGTTGCAAAAACTCGTAAAAATAAAAAAAATGTACTAATAATTGAATTGTGGAATAATACATCTTGCACAAAAATGAAATGAAGGTAAGAGGACGTGTTTTGACAAAGGACAATTATTTAATGCAAATTTTCAAAAACTGCACTGAATTACTTACTCTTCAGTTTTACTCTAGTTGAAGTCGATATAGCAAAATATCAGCCATACCTAAAGTTATGCAATCAAATGTTCGTTTCCGTTTATTTTCTTCTCTTCCCGCACATAAACCATTCACTCTTTACAATTAGCGTTTATGCGCACCAAGTAAGACATGCATCTATTTGTGGGATAGTTCTAAATGCTTGAAAATTTAAAAGTATTACAAATCTCTGTGTAGCAAATTCGTATCTCAATTCAGCTGGTTTTCAAAAGCTCTATCATGAATTCAAAGGAACTTTAAAACTCCATTATATTTGTCTCTGGGGTTGCTTAGTATCGACATCTAGTACTACAAGAGCTGTTTTGAATGTTCTCGCGTAACTGCTTCAAATTATTGTTTACCAAATATGATTCATAAGTAGCATATATCTATTCTTTCATGAGTTACATCCATTATGATTATTATTTATGCGTACCCACATATTCATTTGTAGCCAGTTTCTAATCACGCTTTTACCAAATTTTACAGAAAAAGATACCTATTCTCAATGCTAATAGTCTGTTAATTTGCACTCAATAAAACAATTCAATAAAACTGAATTCAATAAAATATATACCATCTTCGACAGAGATATCCACCACGAATACTTAAAATATACTTTTTCTCATTTCCAATGGCTAACGTTCCAAAACATTACAAAGATCATTTCCAAAACTTTACAAAGAACTAAAATCTTATGAACAGAGATTACAAAACTAGAACTAAGGACAAAATGACATTAGACCTTTGCTTATGAGCTGTCTTTCCTCCTAGTATCTAGACTGTTCAGTAAGTTCACGAAGAGCCTCACATCGAAGCAGGTGGTCCCTGTCCATTTCTTCTCCAGAATCACAAAAGTGAGGAAATGGGATCGCTTTGAAGTGTTTATGCAGTGCAGCTGAGCGGCAAGGCATTCATGTCCTGTAGACAGACGGAAAGCCGCAACTGCATTGCGTCTGGGTCTATTGGGTAAAGGAGAAGGACTTATCATAATCCAACTTTCTAAGGCTTTACGAGTTGAAGATCTCTAAGGTATTAGAAGAAAATATACAGAAAACATTAAGCTTCAATGCGAAATGGCCATATTAGGAAGTTGTAATTTCGCATTTTATTCATTTCCGCAAAGACCAAAATAACCAGGTACCCACTGGAGAACGATTTGTTTCCTCTTTGAAATCAGAATTCTCAAGAATTCTTGACATTGCAAAATTTCAGTTGTTACGGGGTGTTCAACAGAGCAATGAACTAAACAGGATATACTTTGTGACAAAAAATATTCTACATATATAATTAATATTTGTATTATTAGCACATGAAAGAATAGCAATATATAGGATTGTAAGAAGCGCAACAGTAATATAAGTTATGAAAACTAAAATTTACCTTTTCCTTATAAATTGATTTCATGCAATTCATTACAAGAATTTACTTGCAAAAAATCCAAAGACTGATAAATATTGAAATATATACTTTACTAACTGTATGATATTATTCTATCAGTTAGTACATACATATTTTAATATTTACATTAGAAGCGAATATATTTCTTATGTGTAAGTATAAAAATTAAAATCAGACAAAGAAAAGATAACAACATCAAATATGGGCGAATATTCTGCTTGAAATTAAAATAAGCATAATCGTAATTAAATTTATCTTGCAATTAATGCAATCCAATTAATCTAAATTCGAAGAAATTTCGAACTTTATTAGATATTAAACAGAAAGCAAACAGTATACGCTTATTATCTAACCTGATGGAGGAATCTGATATCGACCCTTGCTTATTAAGATTTCTCGAATGGGAAATAAATCTTCAAATGAAAGGGTATCATTTGTAAACCAAATTGTAAGCTCTAGTATTGAGTACAAAGTTTTCTTTAAAATTTCTGTTTGACTCTCAGTTCAAAAGATTTTGCTTCTGTATTTCTAATTTCGAATTATTCACTTTTATATTTAGTCTCATTTACATGCAGGCTATTACTAATGAGGAATGGTGCATAGAAATATATTTATACACTAATTAGCTTGTGAGAGTTTGTCTTTGTTAATAAAATGAAAATATCCTACATGGACGAACTCATTTCGAAATTTAAGGGAGTTATTTCTCTTAGACGAATTGATGAAAGAAAAATTTCTGTAAATATTTCACAAATTTTCAGAACTTGACCCTAAAAAACTATGGGGAAAATACCATATTCAGGTTCAGCATAATATTTCCTGATTAAAAAAATATTGTGAGAATGTATTACAAAAAGACATGAATGATTTCCTTCAAAATGGAAGCTACAATTCTTTATATCAACTCTTATCGCAAGAGTGGCTGGGGAGAAGATAAGAACCCATTCGACTAAACCGAGATGGCGAGGAATTATAGTACGCAACATTTCAGTTCTGGCATTGGAATCGATTGCTAGAAAGGCTAGAGACGCTTTATTCTCTTAGTTCAGACACTAGAGAAGCACTGTTCTATTTACTGGATCTCGTAATTTTATCGATATCCATATACCTCTGCCGACATTTGAATCGAAAAACGTTTAATGCTAGTTCTACGTGCTATGAGTTACACCAGAAAACCATGCATGGGTAAAGCGTAATTTTAACTTCTTATAATCCTAAATTATTTCTCTGCATTCTTCAATTTTTCTTACTACAGAAATATCTCTCTCCGAAGTCGTTTATTGTACTGGTGAAATCCGTTTTCTGACAGTCTCGGCACTTGAGGTATAAAATGCTTTCCAAAATAGCAACCTATACTCTGCCAGAGCATACTGGCTTCGGCAATCAAAGTTGGTTTCACCAGTATCTACAAACTTCACATCTTTCGTGGTATATCTGAGAGACAATTTTTGATCCACCTCTCAAGGAATGGGGGCCCTTGGGTGGTGCGGTGACCAAAAGCCTCTCACAAATGGAGATCATAAGGATTAAGCCATGTAGTGAGATCTATAAAGACATAATTAACACGTAGAACTGACTGAAAGAATATCCAAAATTCTTGGTATTGTAATTCCGTTGTGGTGAGAATATTTTTTTTGTTTGTTTCAGATAAACGAATTTTGGTATGCGTGTTTATACATCAGAAATATGACGTATACTCAAATTTCATGCTAGGCACATAAGTGTCGTGACATTATAAGTATGCAAATCAAGTTTGTTTTAAATACGCGCTGTAAAGTTTGTAAGTGTTATTTATTAGTTGACGTAGTTAGATGATGTTAGTCAAGAATGCCTTTAAAAGTGGAAGAAGCCTAGTGAGTTTAGCCTCAGCTGCTCAGTGAGTTTGAAAGGCGTCATGTAATAGTACTGCAAGGAAGTGTATTTTTATTCTGCGATACGGCAGAAAGACTTGGCAGGAACGCATCCACTTTGCATGATTGTTGGCAGCAGTGATCAAGGGAATGTACTGACTAAAGAAGATCGGTTCAGGGTGATTACCTATCACTGTTGACCGGGAAGACCGCCGTGTTCGTCTTTTAGCTGTGGGGTATCATACTGAGTCTGCAGCAGATATTGAAGCTGCAAATGACACCATAGTGACACAGTGAACTATAACAAATCGGTTACTTGAAGGATAGCTCTGCGCTAGGTGGCCTGTAGCGCACATTGTACTGACTCCAAACCACTGCCGTTTGCCATGTCAGTGGTATTAAGCTAGAGCTCATTGGAAAATTGAGTGGAGATCTATTGCGTATTCTGAAGAAAGCCAGTTTTGCCTTGGTGCCGGTGATGGAAGTGTGTTAGTTAGGAGGAGGCCAGATGAGCATTTGTAACCAACCCGTCTGTGGCCAAATACAAAAACAATTCCAAACAAATCAAACAACTAATCCAAGATCTGAGCACACACGATCAAGAAATACCACAATTTCTGAAGATTGGTATATTTTGACAGCGCACATGCGGGATCGACGAACGACCTCTATGACAATTCGATCTATGATTGCAATGCCATTTGTTAGAACAATGTATTCCAGTACTATGTGTCGAAGGTTTTACATAAAAGGACTATACGTCCGCGTTCCACTATCCTCCCAATACATAGGGACAAGATTAATGATGTACGGCCAACATTTCAGTCGGATTATTTCTGGACTGATGCAATGTTTTCACCGACCATTTCGGATTTTCCGTGGATTCAAATGATAAACATCCAAGGTTCCAGAGAAAGCAAAGCACAAGGTAGAAGGTCTAGACCATCATCGAACATAGGCATTCAGAAATGGCAGCGTCATGGTGTGGATTGGAATTTCTGGGGACCTAGCACCCAGCTAACCAGCTAAACACATTTAAAGACGATTCTTAGACAATTGCGAGGTTCTGGGATGTCTGGCATACTATTGTCATATTCTACGTTGCAGCAGTTGGCTCTGAATTTTTCTTGTGATTGATAATATCTCTCCGCATGAACCAGTATTGTTAGATTGTACCTGAAGTGTGAGGACTTTTCTCATATGGAGCGACCGTCTTATTTGTTTCTTAATTCCCCTGAAAATCTTTGGGATAACCCCGGGTTTGTTGTTTCTGCACCTTTATTTCTTCCAGCCAGTTCGTCATAGCCAGAAATTTGGAAGCATGGGTACTCTTAGTGATGCTTCTATAAAGGTGCGGATGGTCACATTTCTTATTAATGTAAGTTTTATTTGTTTCTTTTTAGCTTTAAATATTATTTCCTTAATTACTCAAATATTTTCATATTCTATAACGCTTGTTTCCTTTCTTTCAAAAATACATTTTCTACCTTCAAGTGAAATTTGATGTTAATCAAAAGTTCACTTTTCAGTCATTATTGATTTCACCATGCCGAACTTTACTTTTTTAAGTCAGTGTATATATATATCCAATGAACGTTCACTGGTATCTGTTCGAAGGATCTTAAAATGAACAATACTTTAATAAGTAATCCTCAATCTGACTCTAAGTATGCATAGGCTGCAGAGAGCATACTATATCACTGGTCGAAGTAACGTATGCAGGTTCAAAAATACCTCATATTTTAATGTAATTTCTGTTAGTTATTCATCTGTGTTATGAACTGTAATTAAAAAATTTAACCTATATCGGAAAAAAATGTCTTCAAACATTTTGTATCTGTTATAGTTGCTATCAAACAAAAGGCATTTTTCAAAGGTCAAGACAATCCTGGACATTCTGGCAACACATGTGCTGAATTTTTATGCTGATACATATTTCCTCCTTTGAGAAGTTGCACAAGAGACCTCTGTAGCAATATACATTTCATCTACTGTCACTTCTTACATTCTTCACCAAACTACAGTGAGAAAGAAATTCTAGCACAGCCGGAAGCATAAGACTACACATATCCACCTGCACGTACATCGTGCTCAAAATAACAGCGACTACTTGGGGTGGGAACTTACGAATAATTTAACAGTAACTTTAAATGGCAAAAAAGTAGTGCTGGACTACATAAAACTAACAGGCTGACTCAGCAACATTCATAGGTGATAGACTCTAAAAAACGACCAGAAGGCGTCGCAGTAACTAAGATTAACAGCAGGAAGGACAGAATAGCTATATGCGCTATACTTGTGAAATCACGTTCTGCATAACTTTCTCTTTTCGGCCATTTAAATACTCTTCTTCACTTGATTTTTGCATTTTGGCGAGGAAATACGAGGGGAAATAAGGAGTTCAAAACAGATAACAAAAATTAGAATAATTGGTTATTCAAACTGAGGGAACCCATACAACTTTACTTTTAATTTATAGCTATTATTATTGCAAAAATAAGACAAGCAGTTTTTTTTCCTTAAAATGTACGTCTAAGTTTTAATATCTGAAATGTTTCAGTTAATAGAAATTTCTGAAATGTACAGGATGATCATAATTAAACTTTGCTTATTCATAGAATGTAGCTGTAATTAAAATACGGATTGATTCGAAAATTCAAGGAGAGACATTTCAAGGCATGCATTGAAATATTCCGATAGAAATTAGTTCCAAAAATTTCCGCTATATGTCGTGTTACAGACTAAATGCCTGAAAAGACATGTAATAAATAGTTATTGGCTATTTTAATATTTTAGACGTCGAGTGAATAGCATTCGTTCAATTACGGCCATTATTAGTTTCATGAACTTGCATTAATATCATAATTAAACAATTTTCCTGTTTTACAAAAAAAAAAAAAAAAAAAAAAAAAAAAAAAAGAAAAAGAATTTCAAAGGTTTTAGATTTTAAATTACGTCCAAAGGGGGCATTTTTTTAACGTTTTGTGTGTTACTTTTATTTATTAAATATCATATTCTTTGCACTAAAACCATAAAATTCAGTTCAATAGGAATGTCACAAAATTATTTTAAAATGAGTATATCTTTAGAATTTCCGATACACAGTTCCGCGCGCTGGAGATAAAAAAGGTCTTTTCTTCTCCGTAGAGTGTTGCCATTGCTCCCTTTTAAATCCTTGAGTTTGTTACTCAAAAATTCGTAAAGTTTTACAAAATATGAAATCGATCATAAAAAAAAATTCCAAATTTGGTCTTCCACATGCCTATATCCATAGGAGGATTACATCATTTACAATTCGATGGCTCTATGTACCGTTGTTATATCACAATGCGAAAAATATACATACATTTATACAGATTTCTTATTATTTAATTTTTTCAAATATAATGCAGGACTCTAACATTTGGTGGCAACAGTTTGAAAAGTGATTCGCCGTTTATAGTGATTCAACGCAAAGTCGCAAAACTAAAACAATAGTCCTTCAGGGACAAAGCCCCTTTGGACTAAAAAAAAAGAAATAGCTGTAATAGCTCTTCATGAATTTCGAAGTTTAAAGAATTCGCATCGGACCACTATCTCCACAGGATGTGACAAACATAATATCTCGATTCCGTAAATCTTGATAATTATACAATCATCGTGTCAGAGGATGAAAAGCTATGAGTGTAAATGTCATTTCGGAGGAGGCAGAGGGCATTCTCGAGCAGTGACTGACGAATGATCATGACGTCAGTAATGCACTTGCAGTGTCAAGACATTTAGACGTATCATATTGAACAGTATAGAATATGAGAAAAATAATGCACTTTTTACGTTTAAGATCAGTCCAATCAGCATCTGCTTGTTATCGACAGTGAACATCGCTTATCTTTTGCCCTGACTTTTTCTTGCCCGAATGGAAGTCGATGACTCCTGGCCTTGGAACATCCTGCAGAGTGATAATGGGCATTTTTTTTTATCTCAACACAATTTTGGACATTTTTCTTACTTTTACACTGCTGAGGAGGACTACTGACCGGGAACAAGCCCTTGCAATATGATGTCCGCCTTATAGAAGCCATAACGGCATTTATTGAGTCTAAATAATAATAAAAAAGATTACAGAGTCACATCTAGATAGAGGATGCATATCTTGAATACATATGACATTCTTGATTGCATAGATTAAAAAAAAAATACTTAGAACTTCAGAGCTGCATTGATACAAAACTGGTTAGGGTAAAACAAAAACAGTAAAATTCAAGAATTGTGAGCACTCAGTATTTTCGTATCTGGGCCATAGAAAGTCCATGCGCCTTTCATACAATCCCACTAAACTCGCTAAACT
Organism: Stegodyphus dumicola; assembly: GCF_044657685.1. Taxonomy (NCBI): domain Eukaryota; kingdom Metazoa; phylum Arthropoda; class Arachnida; order Araneae; family Eresidae; genus Stegodyphus; species Stegodyphus dumicola. The sequence goes on along the minus strand of NC_140777.1, from coordinate 110,222,981 downwards.
ATTTAGAGCAAGCCCAAAAATTTTATCGCCACAAGGAGCACACGTTTGCGTTTGTTGTTGACATGAAATTGTGCACCGTAAATAACAATACGACTAATACAATACGATGTGCAAGTAATAATAGGACTAATACAATACGATGTGTAAGTAACAATACGACTTTATCCAGTTGCGTCCTAATTTTGAAGGACAGCACCCCGAAGGACGGGTCTGAGTGCCCCCTTGTCTTCCCCTACCCCAAGACACTCGAAAGGACTTTCGATTTGCCTTATGTTTTGAGTGCTCCATGCTGCACATAACTCATACCTTCTCCGGGACACAAAACTAGCCCTTTTGTACAACAGTGAAGCTTCACTAATTGCTATCCCTTCTGGGCGGTTCTGAAGTATTTATTTTCGAAATAACTTTCTGGTTTTATCATCTTTATTTGATTTCTCTTGATTTTTATTTATGGAATGATAATTAATGCTGTAGTTAGTGCATTTATATAATTATTTAAATATTTATTTTTATACGTCATTTTACTTCCTTTTCAGTTTTATTAATTTATTTAGACGCTATCTGTTCGGGAATATGTGAATCAAGTTTTTGCAAGAAACATATTGTTCAACTAGCGAATCAAGGAACGAAATGATATGAGTTATTTAATTTATATAATACGTAATAAGTATACAAATGAAGAGACAAAATCAAAAAATTTACATTAATTAGTTTACTTATTTCAGTATAATATCTCATCTTTCGATGTATGAAACATAAGTACGAAATTTAATAAAATTATGCAAAATAAGGTAAACATGCGCGAAAAATTAGTTAATTTTAATAGTATTTTCAGAATAATATTTGAATAATTTTTTTTTGAATTTTTGTCCCTACTATATTAAAAAAAAATATCAGTTTCTCTGATTACTTTTTAAATGTATGGAATAAATATTTAGTAAATTAAAAAATAAGTGTACAAAACATAAGGTTACTGAAAGTTAAAAATACATTTTTGTGAAATATTAAAGAATGAAATTAATTCCCTTTGAAATAAAAAAAAGAGGTTTTCCTTTCTCGTCACGTTAGAAAAGCGGCAAAAACACGCAAAATGAAACTTCTGAATATGCTACCGAACCGTATTTAACAGCTAAGAAAGCTTAAATAACTGAAGGTTTGGGTTTCTAACAAAAGATTTCTTTTTAGAATATTTGCAATGAAAAGAAAATTAATTAGACAATATTTCTTGTGATGCTTTTTAGTTCAATACAAGAAAAAAACTTATGTACTCTAACTGAAGCACTTTCCATCCCGCTTCAAGTTACACTCGCTTTTATTTTCTAGGACTATTAGCAAATTTTATTACTGTTATGTATTATGCATACAAAAGTAATGTTTTCAATTCAAAAAATTCTGATGAAAGCTTTAGATTTACCTTTTATTTCAGCCTCGATACAAAAATAAAACTTTAAAAATACTTTTTCTTCGTAATTAATTTAATTATATGTTGATTAATTTTCTGAAATTTTATCTTTCTGTATTTTTTGTCTTAACAGATTTTTTAAAACTTATTTGTAAAAAATTACTTTTCAATAATACGTCTCTTCTTTGGTTTCGCTAATGAAGCAACCCTTTTTTTGAATCGGATGCGAACTTTAAAAAAGTATTTAAGGGAATCTTCTATGCATACAAAAGTAAATACGGAATGAAAGTAATTAAAAAATAAGCCTAAAGTCCTGCAACATGTGTGTACAAAATGTTGGAGCAATAATTAAACCTGTGTTATGCAATTACGTCCGTGTAAAATACATTGAATGTACTGAAGACGTTTTATCACTCTGTAAAATTATACGTTTGTGATTTTATTATATAAACAAGTATCCCATAATTTCTCCTATGTCACATTAACACATTGGAAATTCTCCTATAGTCGAGTCTGGATTTAAGAATGAATCTTATGACTAACAAGATTTTAAGCTTTTATCATTGATTTTAAAGCTTACTTCAACTTCATTGTGTACTTGTAGAGGATATTTTATATCAACTTCACTGTGTACTTGCAGAGGATACTTTATATCAACTTCAATGCGTATTTGGAGATAATATCGATTTTTATCGTCGTTAAAGTAAATAAATGGAAACAGAAAATACTGAACCTGCAGTCCCGCTTTGAAAATTTCACATGTGTGACGATCTGAATCGTCGATTTCTAGGACGGTAGTTTAATATATCCCATGCTCCGGAAGAAATCTGACTTTAAAAGAAAACCTCCACATGCTTCCAAATGTTACGTCTGCAGTGAGAGAACTGATAATCATGATCACCTTGTAAGGATTATGTTAATTTCTTTAACAGTTCAGTTTTGAATTAAAGTACCTTTCCTCTCTTCTTGAATTTCAACTTACATCTTCCGGCCAGAACGTATTTTTAGAATCGCGTTTGAATGCAAATTGAGTAGAAGTAAATAACCACGAAGTTCTACTGTCCTCGTTAGAGAGAACCAGTGATTCTGGATAGCATGCGTCCGCCTTTTTTAGGCTACTCTGTCTTAAGCTATTATTACGCTCGGCCGTACTTTAGGCCCTTGATAGCTTCGCCGTTATTCAGCTTTAAGGCGCCAACTCGGTTAGAATCTTGATAGCTATGGCTATAACGTTTTAGATAAGTTTAGTTAATTTCTCAGTTTTTGTGTTCAAGCCCGAGATGCGGCTTTATTGTAAAACTTCAAGACGGACTTCTGGTAAAACTTATTGGAATAATAAAGGGTCTTTAACCCTTTTTGAGTTTTATTTACTGCCTAACAAACTCAAGTGATTATTCGCTTCCCAGTTCTTAAGATTCTTCACATTCAACTGTAACTCGAAAGTACGCAGTACAGAATCTTACACTGGCGCCGGAAAAATTTTGAACGGACCATGTCGTTATAGAGCCGAAGTTTATGCTGACCTCCGACCTTTCAGGTCTATCAGACGTCAACGAGTTCAATGGAAGGATCTGGGATTATTGTAGAAAAATGCGTGCGGGGTGAAGTCAGCCGCCACATTTGACGGCAAAGGCTCTATGACGACCTTCCTGGAGCAACTGGACCTGCGTTTTACCTTATATCCAGTGAACCAGTCGCAGAAAATTACAATCGCTACTACAACTTTAAAAGGACAAGCTCTCAGCTGGTACAAAGAAACTGGCAAGTTCTTGTTGGGGGATCCAGGTTCGGAATCGTACAACTGGGAAAACTTCAAGTCTGCATTATCAAAAGCATTTCCAGTTGCGAAAGACCATGAGAAGCTAGAAGCGAACATTTTAGTAGATAACAAAACCGTTTCGATGATTTGACGAAGGAAGTCTAAGGAAAATTCAAGTCTTTAATCTATTGTACGGGAAAAGAGTCCGCAACCCGGAAACCTTGGAAAACCTCTTCCAGCTTTCGGTAAACTTCCAAAGCAGAAGAAACTTGGAGAACGCGCGTGCGAACCAGTTTCGACAACATTCAAGGTTTCCTCCACAGAAGAAACCACAAATTCAACAGAGTACGTATCGGCAGACGGGAAAAGGTGGAAGGTTTGATAGCAAAAGCGCTGGTAAATCTAAGGCTTTCGGATACAAAAAGGAGCAAAAAGAGGGGGCGAAAAAGCAGAATTTAAGCAAGCAGTGGTGATCGAGAAGGGGGAACGGTTACCGAGTGGGAAGAAAAGTCTCTCAGATATCCATTTAAACTCAGTGGTGGTGCAAAACCTAGCCTTGCCGGAGATGCATATTTTTTTGATTAACGTGACAACCACTGCCCTCTTGGACACCGGGTGCTCAGTGTTCATTTCTCTCACAGGATTTCTTTAAAAACATTTTCGTCGTTATAGGCTGTTTAAAACCACTGGACAACGAGTAATTGCTGCCCAAGGCAAGCAGTGCGTATGTTTGGGTAAAACCGCACTGCATGTACACATTAAAATTGCGGTGTTAAAAGTAAATTTTCTAGTGGTAAAAGATTTACTCACATCAGTAATACTAGGGGTCGATTTCTTACGCGCAGCTAGCGCGAATCTTAATTTCCAGAATTCTACGTTGCAGGTGCACACGGACCCGGTGGAAGAGGAAGAAGGGTGTATACCGGAAATAGGCTTAGACCACCTGAAACCCGAAGAGAAAGAAAAGATCGAAAAGTTGGTAAGAAAATTTATTTCTTTACTGGGTTTCTGTTAAACCGGAACAGAAACCCGGTTCTGAAACTAACAGAAACCCGGTTTTACCGGGTTTCTGTTAGTTTGTTACCCACACTATTGATAAGGGGAATGCCCCTCCAGTTAGACCAAAACCATATCGATATGATAGGGTCATAGAACAGATTCTGGAACATCATACAAAAAATGTTAGAAAATAAAATCATTGTGTCGAACACTAGTCCGTATGCAAATCCGGTGGTCTTTTGCAGAAAGAAACATGGGCTACTGCCCGAGCACCCGGACGCGTACAGGTTTGCATTTGATTGTCGTAAACTCAATAGTATAACAAAATATCCTACGTATCCCCTGCCAATAATTGATGAAATCATCCGGAAAATTCACTCTACTAAGTTATGACAACCTTAGACCTAATTATCTGGTTATTTTCAAATCACGGTAGAAATAGAAGATGTTGAAAAGACGGCATTTATCACAAAATCAGGCGCCTATGCCTGACTCAAAAAGCCATGGATATAGTTTTAAAGCCAATTTTGGGTAAAAGTACAATAATTAATCTCGATGATGTAATAGTTATTAGCGAAACGATAGACGAACATATCAAACACTTGGAAGAAGTTTTTGCTTTTGAGGCCGGTTACAAAATAAACGCAAAAAAATGCAAGTTTGCTGCCAAGGAGTTGCGATACCTTGAGTACAAGATTTCAAGTAAGGGCGTGTAGACCGATAATTCCAAGATATTAGATTAAAAAATTCCTTTCCCAAACACGGCTAAGAAATTATCTTCATTTTTGGGCTTATGTTCCTATTATAGGATGAAAAATACACAAGGACCCGAAAGCGGGGAGTCATGCAATTCCTGCAAAATTATCACCCTAAAATCGCTGAGATAACTGGTTTTAACTCGTTATTTAATTAGCTGCTTTCGCATAAAACAAGAGATTATGAATAATCTCATACCTTCCAGCTGTACTTCTGATAGCCGTTACGTCGTGATGTTCGAAGTGATCGGTATCTTTAAAAAAAAGCATAAATATTTTTAAATTCCGGGTATTTTTATAATTCAGAAATAATAATCTCACAAGAATCAAGAATTTTTGCAGTGAGCATAACACACCCAAGTTCATTCCCATCTTCATCTAATTTTATTTTTGAAAGCGCGTCGGTCATCACGCCCTTTTTTTATGGAGTATGCTTAATAATTAAATTCTTGCAGTTCAAGGACCGATCTAATAAGTCTTAGAGAGCATTTTTTCCGATAATACAAACGGCCGATGGCAGCATAATCTGAGCAAATTGTAAAGAGGTGTCTTTCCAAAATACGCTCGGAATTTCTGAATCGCTAACAGAATTACTAAGGTTTTCCTTTCTGTAGCCATATAATTTTTCTGAGTAGGAGAGGATTAAGCGTTTTACTAAAATAAAGAAATGGCTGCTCATTTTGCATCAGCATTGCAACAAGCAGTTAATCAGATGCATAAGCTCTGATTTCTAAATTCCCATCATCTTCAGGAAATTTCAACACAGGTGCTTAAATTATCAATTGTTTAAATAGCTCGAAAGCTGTGTTTGCTTCAGGAGACCAAGTAAATCTCTCTTTCTTTCATTTTAATTCTGACAGTAGCTTCGCAAAATCGTTTATAAATGTTCTATAATTAGAATGTAATCCTAAAAATGAGGCAATAATTTCGCTGTATTTTGGTCTCCCAATGCACTTTTAATATCTCAGTTTCCAGTTTCTTCTTAATTTGGTGGTTGCTACAGTAACTGTTTTAATTTCTGGTACTAGGTAAATTAAAAAATACGAAAACAATGTTCACAGAAAAGTCATTACCGAACGTCTTCCATCAAAAGTCAGTGCGAATTTCATTGTTGCCTCCATGGATTCCATGTTAAAGCCAAATTCATCTAAGGGATTTTACTGATACAGGTGGAGCTTGCGATGTTCAGGGAGCGAAACTAAACGTGGATTTTTCTTTTCTACTCTGGCGTCGAAAAGCACCGGCGTGTGTTTCAACTATCGGCAACTATAATACAAGGTCGAAAACTGGAACTCCTGTCTAAAATAGCAAACCTAGCAACGTGGCTTCAAGAGGCCGAACAAACTCTCTCTTAACAATCTCAAAACCTGACTTAAACACACTCGAAATAATTTTCATCGTGGCGCAAAAACGGAAAGTGAAGAATGACAATACGGATTCAAAACATATAATAACGATTTGTTCAAATTAGAAGAACCTCACACAATATAGATTACGGGAATTCAAATGCTGTACGAAACGTTTCATTTCAAATAATAGTTTTAGATTATCAAATTTAATTGAAGCTTAAAGTTTGCAGAATAAATGAGATAAAAAGAGAATATTTATAAAGTTAGATAAATCACAGCACAGCACCAAGTGCAATATCTACACGCGATGTTTATAAGAAGATTCGTTTTAGCGACTAATATCCAGCCGAAGATTCTTTTATGGAATCTCATTTTTCCTCTTAAGAAATCAGTATCCAATCTGCTGTATATTGCCAAATACTTTTCTAAATAACATAGACTTCAGTATCGAAATGATCTATTAACATGTATTAACCGGAAAGGCAAATAAAACAAGAAGAAACGAAAGATTGAAAAAGAAACAGAAAAGACACCGAAGTATTGAATTAATATAAACAAACAAACTCTTATAACCGCTCCTGCTACTGAAAGCAACTGCGGTGTTTTGTAACTATTCTAATTGTTACAAAACGATTTTTAAAGTGTAACGATTGGAATCCACGTTTAATATAAAGAAATATAGAATTAATATAAAGAAACACATATCCACACAAACTTTCCAGATCCGCAGCAAGTACGAAATGCATATTCGCTATGCAATTCATGTTTCATTGATACTGAAATTGCATTTATGTTCAAAAATTAACAAACGTCTTAAAACAAAAGGACCATTGTCATGACGCAGGTGCACACCTGATTGCATATTATGTAAACAGAGTTTGATTGTAGGAGGTTCTGAAAGAAGAAGGAGCATTTAAAATTTTCGCAACAGTTCAGTTCCAGCACTTTTATAATATACTTCAGCCAGAACGCTATTATAATACTTGCTACTAATGTACTTACAATTATTCTTCTTTAATATTATTTCTTCTTTAATATAAGCAGTTGCCCTCGTATTCATGTACACTCATTTCCATAAATTAAGAATAATGCAAAATCAGGCAAAGGAAGAGTTAGAAGCAAAACAAATTTGACTTATTTGTAAAGCTTATTTATTAAACAAAAGGTAAAGAGCCAAAAAAGATGCTATATGTTTGATATTATTGAAAAAATTAGCGACTTTTTCTTCCTGGAACATATTACAAAAAAAAATCTATTTACAAAAAACCAATATTAATAAGTACATGTAATATAGTTGTACATACAATATGTAATATTATTATACAATGACAATTGTTATACAATTGTACATACATATGTAATATTGTTAACAATATATAAAACCAATATTACATGTTTGGTATGATTGTTAATACATTGTATGTCTCCCAGGCGATGCAATACAGTCCGTACAACGCCTAGGCATGCTGAGTATCAAATTATCGATCTGATCTTGGAGGATATTACACCACTCAAAACTCAATGCTCTCCAAAGTTCCGGTAGACATGTAGGAGGAGGTTGACGGGCTACAACGTGTCGGCCAAGCATGTCCCACACGTACTCTACTGGATTCAAGTCCGGTGAGAATGCTGGCCAGTCCATACGGGTGATATCCTCTGATTGAAGGCATTCGCTTACGATGTTTGCATGGTGAGGATGGGCGTTGTCATCCATAAACACAAATTGTGCGCCCATGGCGCCCCGAAACAAACGTACATGTTGTTTCAGAATGACGTTCCGATAGATTTGCCTTGTCATGGTTCCAATTTGAATATGCAGGTCAGTTTAGGAACCCAGAATAATTCCACCGCAAACGAGCACTCCTGCACGACCGTAACCGTGTCGTTCAATGATGTTTTCTTGGTGGTAATGTGTACCTGGAACACTCCATATGAAAGTCCGGCGAGAATCAGACTGCAAGCTAATCCTGGTCTCGTCGGAAAACATCACACACGCCCACTGTTGCGGTGTTCACAATGCATATCTCTTCTCCAGGCTAACCGCAGGCGACAGTGAGGTGCAGTAAGGGGAACGCATCTGACAGGTCTACGAGCATATAAACCAATCTGCCCTAAGCGTCTGTACACCGTCTGCTTTGAAATTGTAATACCAGTGGCTGAAGAGAGCTGACGAGACAGGTCTGAGGCTGTGCTCCGCCTGTTCCTTTTGGCAGAAACTGCCAAATACAGGTCCTCATTCGGCGTTGTAACTCTGGGGCGACCTGTACTGTAACGTCTACTCACATTACCATCATCTTGGAATCGTTGCCAAAGCCTGGAGATGACACTCTAGGCAATTCCATGTTCGTCTGATACATCTAGTTGGATACTCCCACATTACAGACGGCCGATAATTCTACCACGTAAAAAATCATCCAAATGCGTCCTTTGTGTCATAACTATTCGGTTATTGCATTGAAATGCTTATAAAGCGCCTGCAAACAATTTTACTTCTTTGCCTGTATTCCTTATATATCACTCTCTTACACTCCCGTCATTGTGACGTATCATCGTTGTCATCTGGTTAGTTCCTGAAATTTGCATATGGTTCTTGAAGATGTGTGTAGTGATTTTACATGTAATATATTTATTTTAGAGTTCGATTTCCGCGTGACTCCGAATTATCCTTAATTTATGGACATGAGTGTAAATAATTTCTTATTAATCTGAAATGCGCATCGAAAGAAATTTTCGGTTTTGAAATAATCGATCTATAATTAAGACACAATAACACGCCGAATAAATACTAATTCAGAAATCAAACAACAAAAATCAGCGTTATATCGCGTCAAAAATCGCGTCAAGGAACATGAGGCATATGTTAGAAAAGAGGAAACACAGAAGTCTTCTGTTGCTCAACATTGTTGGTCCGAAAACCACACTTTCAGTTTTTCTGCTGCCAAAATTATTCAAAAAACATCTTCCATTGGAGAACTGGATTTTCTAGAGGCATTTCACATTCATAAAAATCGTTCTGTTCTAGTTAACGATCCCAATTCCAATCCAAATTTGCCTTCGGCCTTTAAAGAAATTATGTTTTAGTTCTGGTTTTACCAACAGATGGCGCCACTTGCTTATTCTTGTCCAGGCTTTCTTATCTTATCTAATCATTATTTCCTATCTTGTTCAATTGCGGTTTTGCAGCTGAAGATGGTGGTTCAGTAAAACCATCGAAACTAGTCCTGTGAAAACTTTGTAAATATAACGCTGATTTTTGTTGTTTGATTTCTGAATTAGTAATCGATCTATATTTTTACTGACTAACGTCTTTACAAATGGAAATTTCATAGTAAGTGATTAGGAAGTTTTCAATATTCTGCTGTCGTAACAACTGTTTTTTTCGTTTTGAACTCTGTATGTTAACGGAATGGACAGCTTTGGTTCATTGTAAATATTGTCTATTTCATTTTGTGTATCAACCGTCATTTATATTTTAGTTTTAGGAGATTAACTTAGGGAACCAGAGCTAATTTTTCATTCTGTTCCTAAAGTCTCATGAACTCTATTTTACAATAATTATTGATTATGGAATTAATGTCACAATAATCTGCCAACAATTAAAATTAGCAAAATGTAACTAGCACAGCTCAAAATAACACTTTCTTGTGTGATCTTTTAATAAATCGGCCTTATTAAATATAATAATCTAATTAAGTAATTTTCCTTCACAAATAACTTTGTAGAGACATTAGAAATGAGATGAAAAATGAGCAACACCCCCCTCCGGGAATCAAACCACGGACCCCCGGAACACGCACCCAGGGTGCAGAACATCACACCACGAAGGCATGCCAAGGAGGCGGGAGAAATACCTTATATACTTCCTTTTTAAAGGGCGACTGCGTCTTTTAGGGGACTCAATCACCAAATCCCGGGTGTGGTGAATAACCATCCATCATCCCTTTTTAGTTCGAGCCTTACTGTAGAGACATTAGGTATTTTTGGAAGCAGGCAAAGTGAAAAATTAGCAACGCCTTTGCCGGGAATCGAACCGGGGTCCTCTGGACGCAGTCCAGCGAGCGGATCACCAATGCACGAAGGGATGCCAAGAAGACGGGAGAAATACCTTTTAACTGCTTAAATTATGTGTAATTTTGAGTATTCAATTTATATTGGAACTAACATCTGTAAATTAAGGACCTGAGATACAACCATTGACTTGTTACATTTTCAGTTTACTGTGTTGCAACTAATTGGTAAAATTTAAATTGTTATTAATTTAAACGAATCTCAAGAAAGTGGAGTAACTTAAAATTTACTCAATAAAACATACCATGAAACGTAATTTTCTTGTAATGTATTAAGATTAGTTAGTTATTTTCTGATACTCAAAACTGTATGTTGTATTATTAGAAATGTTTATAACTTTAAATGAATTTTAAGTTTTTTTTTTCTCCATAAGTGGGAATCTGTATATACCAACCTTCTGTTTATCTAAAAATACGTTTGCATCCCTATCATTCTCGTATAAAATCTGCAGCAACGCGTTTGATATCCAAAATGAACCCGTTTGCTTCATTAAAATTTAAGACAATTCAGAGGGAAAACAGTCGATAAGCAATTACGCAGGAAAAGACATCTATTTTTGTAAATACAATTGCCATTTGCCTATTCATTCTTAATAAAGACTACGTTGGTCGTTTTTGACCCTAGTCAAATGCAGAAGGAAGTGAACAACTCTTCTTCGCTTTAATTAGGTTAGAGTATTTTATGACTCAAAAATCTCTTTGCATTTGTCATTTTCTTCCAGATCTTCGTACTGTAGGAACTATTCTGCTTTCTTTCAACAACGGTTAAAAAGTTTCTTATTTTTTGAAATTCTCTAAGCCTCAGATTATCTAATGATTCGAATTAGCGAATGTGTGAAAGTCATAACAGTATAAACTGCATGGGAATAAGAATGGAGAAATAATAAGCAGCGAATAAATTCAACTTTAAAGTTGTATATATATATTGTGAATTGGCGATACGATTAAACGCAATTGAATAATAAATAAGTAATATTAAATAAAATTTATATTAATTACCAATTTATATCAATTATAAGACCAATTATTTTATCGTTATATTTTACAATATAGCAAACTTTGTTCAACAACATAACAAGCAGTAAAGTTAATGAAATATAGCGGCTCATGAATGAATAAAAACGTCCCTGTACAGAATGTTTCCAGCAAAAACATTGTTAAACTTTAATAATAATCCCTGAAACGTAATCATTAACTGCGGCAAATTCAATCCTTAAAATGCAGTTCCATGATAAGTGTGCCACGTGGAAGATTTTGGCCGCTCTTTAACATTGCGGAAAGACAGGAGTAAAGGGGTTTATCCTTTTGAGCTCGTAATATAAGCAGAGTTCTTAGACACTACAGACGTTTTTTCGCCTTTTCCAATATATGATGAGGTTATCATATCAGAAATAATAATTTATCTTCAGAAGTAATCTTCTAGTACACAGTTCGTTTTTGATACACTAATTGACTTAGCATTTCAAATTTGATTGAAATACATCAATGAACAGATCTTCCAATGGATTCATGATAACAATATATTGAGTACTTTTCAGAAATATACCATAGATCTATACTGTCATATCGTGTCGTTTTCTGGCATTTTCTTCCGTAAAAACAAAGTTTACTCCTTAGAGACTGTACCGCCCATCTTTTGAACATACTTCTGTCAGGAGCCACCCTGATGGCAAAGTGGCTAGGAAATCTGACTCCTCTACCGAAGGGTCCGGATTCAAACTTAAGAGAAGGATGGATGTAAATTATCTGTCCTTTCATGGAAGGCAAATGTTGCCCACCGTTTAGGCGCCTCCATAATAAAGTGACAACTGCTTCCGGCGTTAGTCGTGGTCAATGTCTATGACGACTTGTTTCAACTGATGAATCGATAAATATAGAAATATATGTAAACTGAAGATATGATGATTCTCTATATATGCGTGAGAAAGTATTCCAATGTGCTTCAAAGGAGAATTTTTACCTCACTTTTCTGTTCATTTGAATTATTCTCCATTGATATATGTCAAAACCGGACGAAAGTTTAGGTTATTTAAATATGGCAAAGCGCATGATAGTTCTTTGCCTAAGAAGACGAATTCCTTCGTGGAAGATATTTTAAAAGAAACTGGTTCATAAACGTGTAATTTTGTCTTTGTGCAACATATTCATATTATACACTGGGAAAACCACAAAAACAAATATGCAGCCGGTTATTTCCTCTAGGATTCAACCTAAATTGGACTTCCATACTCAGCAGTCTTAACCACTCGTCACTGATAGAGCAGAATGAAATGAAAGCCGATAGTTAGATGACGTATATTGAACAGATCCATTATCGTTTAAAACAGTTTACTGAAATATTTTAAGCCTAGAAAAAATATATTAACAGAGTTTTACACTGAACGAATACTTTAAAAAATGCCCATAAAATATTCTCGAATGATAAAAGCAATATTGTGAAAATTCCTACCATGTTTCCACTGGAATCATATACTATATATTGAAGCTTGCATTATAGTGTCACGTATCATTTGGAACTCATCTTTCAGGTTTATCTGCACTTTAGGGACATATTAAAGAATTCCTATTCTATTCTGCTTATGAAATGCTTAAAATCATTTGAACTATCTCATTCGACAGAGATTTCAAAAATTCGAAAAAGATATGTTAGAAATATTCAATATGCTACTGAATTGCTATATATTGTTCTTAAAGCATATATATATATTTGAGATTGCGTGGTAAAATATAAATTTTTGGCTTGTCAAAACTACTCTTTATTGAGCAGTGATAAACTATTCTAATTATGGTTTTTTGCAGAATCACTTCTTACAGAAGTTGCATTTGGAAAATAGACAAATTCCATACATGACATTATTTGAAGACAAAATGAACTGAATAACTAAACGGTTTATCTTTGACAATTATTTAAAGAAAATCCATAGGAATGTTTGTAAAACTTATAGCATCATTATTGCTGATTCCCACTTTTAGTACAGAAAAAATATCCGAATCCTAGAATCCTGTGAAATTTAGAAGATATTCGAAATTTCAAAATTCAACCTTCACACTATTTTTTTATTCGAATGATTCCTAACAAAGCCATTAAACATTTTAACTTGAAATTTGGAAATGATAAATTTTAATGGTATCTTATAAAATATTCATTGAAAAGGAAGCATTTTTGTTGCAGTGAGAGTGTTTCTCGATAACCGGTGTTACCTAAGGTAACCTTAACTGTTAAACCGTTTTAGTGTGACACCTACAGTGGGTAGCGAAAATTTTCTATTAATCGATGAACTCTCTATGTTTTTTCATAAATTTTCGAAACTAATATTCGAAATATATTGCTGATTTTAGAAGGCAGCCTATGAAAAATATCTCCTGAATGTTTCTAATTAACCAATCTCAAGTGTATGAATATTGCATAGAACATATTGATCCACGTGAATTACTTAGCCGAATTTATTGAATGTTATGAATTTGAATCGAATTTTTCCATAAAATATGATGAAAAAACTCTAAAGTTTCAAGAATTTTCATTAGGATTTTCATATGCGTCTTCTTAGCAAATGTGTATTCAAATTTGTTCTTTAGAATTTATTTTTTACATACGTCGAAAAGTGAAATACGCTTCATGTATACAGAAGTGACATGCTGGACTATTTATATGTTAGGAAAAATGGGAAAAAATTATATGCCAAGTAAAATTTTATTAGAACAGAACACATTGTTTGACATAGATTTTATTTCAGCCATGCAATTAAAAGCATTCTGTTAAAAAATCTACTTCGAATCAACATTGTGTCCTCCTACACTCAATATTACATATAGGGTATGGTTCAAAATTGTTTTCGAAAAATTATTTTAAAATACAAATTTTAAAAATAAATCATAAAATTTGGGTGAATTTTGTTTGGAACCGAAATTTCGAAATGTGAAGAAAAGAATAAAATAAATTTAATTAAAAAAGAGATATTAATAAATATGGATCAAATTCAATTAACATTGAAAATCTAAAATTTTGAGAGCTAATTTTTTTAAAACTACTGGTGCGATTTTTACAAAACTTGGCAGTTAGGCATAATTTGAGTCGTAGAATCGAAATATGGAAAAACATTGCCGTGTCATATCAGAAAAGTCCGATTTTGTGTCAAAATATCTATATTACAACAATACTATATATAAATCTAATACATATTCTAATTCGCGCTTTCGAGACATGAAACACGCAAGTTGAATTTCGTCAATTGGCCTAGTAGAACGGGCGATATAGAATTGCCCCATTTTTTTCGCAGTATACAAATAATGTTGACGTTTGCAAAATTAGCGATTCACTCATTTTCCTATTTTTTCCAACTGAAGTTTAATTTATCGCATTACGAACAGGTGATATAAACGTGATATAAATTTATGCAGAAACTATATTTTCTTTCTCAAACGAAAGGAGTTAAACTGAAATAATTTCAAGGCAAGTAAAGAAATCTAATTAATTTTCGTGGAAACTGGAAACAAAGCAGAAAATTTCTCTGTATTTCAGAAAGCTCGTATATTTTCACTTATTATTACAATCAACCCTTTTGTATATTTTCTAGCCTCATGATGTTGGTAACACATCATTTGAAATTTTAAAATTTAAATGATTTACATACATTTAAAATTTTTGGAACCCTTTTTTCTTCTCATATTTGATTTTTTGACTGTGTTTCTTTTATTCAAACAAACAGAATCATCACTATATACTACTTTCTATGATACGAAGAAGATACTTAACCGCAGTTTACAAAATAGTTATGAACAACAAAAAAGCATTCTTACTAAATTGTATGTACATTTTCTTTTTTTATCTAAATTCATGAGTTTTTTCCAATTTTATTTATTTGTGGATTCAGAAGATTGATCGGAGTTTCTTAAGTCACTTCTTGTTTCACTAAAAAGTAATGTTTGAGTATATTTAAAATTTTATTGCCTTTATTATCGCATCATTTAAAAGTTTCATAGATATCTTCATTTCAGTACTTTATCGAAGATCTCTGATTGATCGCAAATATATGAAAAGCTTCAACTTGTTCTAATATTACAGTCAAAACTCAATTTCTAATATTAGAAGTGTTGAAATTCTATAGAAAGCTGTCAAGAAAGGGAAATATATATATAAATTGAATTATTAGAAAAAGTATTTTGCATATTGTCTTCAAGGGACAGGAATTCAATGAAAGCCATGAATTATTTAAAGAAATATTTTAGTCAGTATTCTAAGTAGTAGTTTAAATTAGTATAATTTAGTCCTCAATTGCAGCAAAAAGCTTTTAATTTATATGTCTATTTAACTTATATTAATATAATTAAACATTTAGTTTATATATATATATATTTAAAGACAGGTAAGACAATAAATACTGAATAATTAAATAAAATATGAATAAGTTAATAATAATGAATTAAGTTGATAATAGAAATACGGAAATAATTTAAGTTAAATAAAAATAAGTGCATTAATAATAAATAAAATAAAGTCGAAAAAATTGAATTATAAATAATAATAATTAAAAGCTGAAATGTTTCAGATTTTAAATTACGTCCAAAGGGGCGCTTTTTTAACATTTTGTGTGTTACATTTATTTATTAAATATATCATGTTCTTCGCACTTAAAACATAAAATTCAGATTAGCAGCAATATCGCAAAATAATTTTAAAACGAGCATATCTTTAGAATTTCCGATACACAGTTCGACGCGCTGGAGATAAAAAGGTCCCCCCCCCTGTAGAGTGTTGCCATTGCTCGCTTTTAAATAGTTGAGTTTGTTACTCAAAAATTCGTCAATGTTTTACAAAATATGAAACGATAATAAAACAAATTCCAACTTTGGGATTTCAGATGCCCATATTCGCAGTAGGATTACGTCATTCAAAATTAGATGGCTCTAGATACCGTGTTTTATCACAATGGGAGAAATACACATACATGTATGCAGATTTCTCATTATTTAGTTTCTTCAAGTATAATGCAGGACTCTAACATTTTGTGGCAACAGTTTGAAAAGTGAACCGACATTTATAGGAGTCCGACGCACAATGCCAAAACTAAAGTAATAGTCCTTCGGGATTCAAAAACTAAGCCTTGCATGCGATTCAAATCCTTACCGTGCAATTCACACGAGCAAGCAGATTCCGCTTACCAGTGTACATACAGAAGGGGATGGAAAAGATAAAATTAAAAACAAAAAATTTTTATTACTACATATTCTTTGCTCTCTGGTCAAAATTGAAGTTTTGTATGAGTTTCTAATGCATTTAAAGTTTAAGGCAGGTTTTTTGAATACGACAAAATCACGAGGATGTCCGCATAGAAAAGATGGATGCTATTTTGGAAGACGTTCTGGGAAAAGCTGACTCGTGTTCACATTATATATCGGATAAAACCTTGGAAATCATGAATACAGCCAGTCCGTTCGCTTCGGGTTGAACCCATAGCTGTCTTAAATACTCGACCACTGGTGGGGGCAATCCACTTAAAGACATTTTAAACAAATGAGTGCAGCTAATGAGTATTCCTTTTCCACATGGGTTCACATTTTATCAAGAAGAAAATTTGCTATTTTTTTCCTCGGCTGAAGTATGGTCATGCATTTGGCTCTTGCTAAGAAAATTGAGGCGTTTGTTCTGCATCTAGTGTAAAAACGAGTTTTACAAACTGCTAAACAAAGTGTGGTATTAATATTTTCTGTTAACATTACAAGCCAGTTCTATAGTGTAGTTTGTCTTTTTGGAGCTGCAGTTGGCTGAGGCTAGAATTAAAATTTTACTCCGTAATTGAACATTGCTGGAAGCGGACATTGGCCAACTTTAAGCCTTGATCAGAACAAATTTTCCGTATCTTAATATAGTAGGAGAGCATAGCACAGGCATTTCAGGCTAGGAGTGCGACTCATATGTATGTATGAAATATGGTAAACTAAAAATACTCAGTGTCCAAAAGAAAGTAAATAATTTATTTCATTTTATAAAATTATTAGTAAACCTAAATTGACCAATGTACAGAAGCAATTAGTCCATTTTATTTCTTGTTAGTTAAGAGACTTAATAAATGCATTCAAAAACATAAAGAATAAAGCTATTGTACTGATTCTATCAAACAGTTTTCTGAAGAAAATCTTTAAAGTTATATTTGCTTTCTGATGCTTTACGAACGAATAAATGGATGCTTTCAGAAAGCTTCTGCCTAATCTCTGAATCATTCGCAGCCGTAGAAACTGATTTGGTTTGTGATCAGTTAGGAAACGCATGTAATTCGTCAGAAACGTTTAATATCTAGAGTCTCACTTGTTTAGGTAATATACTGTAAGTCAAAGCTCCTAACTAAACCTGTCAGCGACTTATCTCTAGTTTAGAAAGCATAATAAAAACGTGCTAATGGTGTAAAAGACCCTTTTATTAAGAACTAAATAATCTAAACAGAAGACACAACCGGTGTTTACAAATCAGCCTACATTTATGGCATGACCTCAAAAGTTGAATTTTAAACTTAAACTAAATCTAAGTCTTTATTAGCTAAAGGCTACAGGTATATACTTAAACGCGAAAGTTGGCTGTTAACCTACACCGGCATGAAAGCATAATCTGCAAGAATAAAGCAACGTCTTTGACAGGAATGTTCATTGTTGAACAACTGTTATAAAACAATCGCGCTAATTTGACTTCTGGCAACAGAATTAAAGGAGAGGAGTAACAATGTAGATTCGTAACACAAAATAAAAGGTTAATTACCATAAATGCCTTACAAATATCATACAAGCTAAGAATAATTTAGAAGTTCATTCGATGTCTGAATTGATAAGAAAATTATGGCAATTGTAGAATTTGAGAGTTTCTAATAAATCTGATGACAGTCACAGATTAGAAGACCTTTAGAAAATATCGAGAGTCCGTAAAATCTGAAGGAAACAGATATGCCGTAGAAATGCTCATCTGCCGTAGAAAAATCACAAAGGGGTTCCGTAGATAATTTTGAGGTAGCAGAAAAACGATTTGGTTCATTGTTTCGCAGATTTATAAAGAATGCAAAATCTCAATTGTAGTACTTAAAAACAGAGAAAAATCACTTTTTCTCTTATCAAGTTTAAATATGAAAAAGCAACGATACCACAAAACCTCTTTTGTTTTCGACGCATTATCGCATGCTGAAGGCAAATCGACATGCGGCTCTTTCTGGTATGAAATTTGACAACCACTGTAATATAAACACCAAAATTAAACAGTGTTTGTTAAATTCATAACTTACAAACTGACCGCTGCAAAAGAAGTCTTGCATTATGTACTTTTAGTTGGTCTGATTTTAGCTTTATATTTATTGCACATGCTCGTTACGTTTTATTATGTCGAAGTAGTTTTTATTTTTGAGAGGAAAATCGAAATCAAATTATTTTTTGAATTTAGCCCTTTATAACCCATTTGTTTTATTTTCAGTCATGATTCAATTTTCCGAAATAGATGTTTTGCTTAATTTTATAAGTTTAATATATTATCATTTGGAACTGAGAAATAATTAAAAAAAATGAGAATAAACAAACCCTAAACTAAATATACACTCTATTGTCGATTTCGAAATAGAAGGTTCGCCTTTATCTTAAATATAAAATATTTGCTTCAAAAGGAGTAGTAAACACTTAACATTCACTTCTTCCAGCTGGATGTGATAGAGAGGATGAGATGAGACCATATATAGATAGGGAATAGTCGCCTATATTTTTTACGTTCCGGAAAGAAAGGAGGGGAAAAAAAGTTTACTTTTGCGTTTGTAAAATACATGTTTCGTTACCTTATGCTAGTATTTGGGCAGCATGAGGAGGTAGAATCAAGAAGTTACGAATATTGCAACATGCAATTTGTTTTTAATTTCCTATTATAAATAATATCGAAGTTTCAATGTCAAGCTTTACCTTTAAAGAAATCACTAAGAAATGTACAACACGCATGATCTAAAACTTTTTATCTTTCAGAAACTTTTAAATTTTTCGACATGATGCAGCGGCATCGCATGTTTTAAGACTATACCCCTGTTCTCAACGTACTTAGAGTAGATAATTGGCTCACTGACTCAGTATATAGAAATGTTTGCTGTATTATGTTTTACAAATGTCGATTACATGATAACATATGATGGGAAGGAATTAACTGCATTTAATTTGGCATAATAAATCAAGCGCACTTTATGAAATAATCTAATTAACATGAGAAAATTTAAAACTTAGTTCAGAATTCATAAGTTTCTCGAAAATGTTTCTTTACATTACTTAACTTAGCTATAAATGGCACTGATATTTAACAGGTGAAATTTATGGAATATGCAATGTATGTCGCAATGAAAGGAGATTCAAAGGAATTCCTGTTAACGGTGTAGACATTCCAATTGATGGATATTTTAATTAAGAATATCTGCAATACAACTGTCTCTCTTGCATTAAAATGACGCTGTAACTTCTAAATAACGCAGAAAAGCTGTAGTCTCTAAATTTAATTTTAATGCCGCAATGATTTAATGCCGCGTACACCATTTAGTTTTACTAAGCTGAAGTAAAATGAAATTGTATATACTACTAAACTCGTTTATTTCGTGCTACTACTTAAACTTACTTAAATTATATCTACTGCTTCTAAGCAGAAATGCTATTGAGAGCTTGATAGTGTTTAAAAGCCTTAATCCTATTAAATAATATGCATTTAAACATACTAATAAAGCAAACGAATGAAATACAGCTTCATGTCTTAAACACGCTATACGCCCAATTTTATTTCTCTGCACTTCAATATTATTTAAAGAAGGATACATCTTCTCAGACGCTGTTAAGAGTGCCAATTATTTCCAGTATCTATTACCAGTATATTTCCATGTTTAGGGTATTACTACTAGTTCTAATGCGGATTTCATGTATCCGCAATGGTATAATGAAATGTCCCTGTGGACATTTATGAAAATGCTGAATATCGCTTATTCTATACCATCTTTTCCTTCAGAGATAACGAAGAACTCTTTTGATATCCGACCGCAGATCAATCATGGAAGAGCAAGGAGCAACTGTAAAGGATTATGATCATATTTCAAACGCTGGATCTTGCTTTGAAGAATCGAAGCGAGAGGTCCGACACTAGAATCCTTCATAAGCTACTTCAAATGCAGCTGCTCCAGAAATAACTTGTAGAGCGTGCCTAAGTATGCAAAGCACATCGACTTGAATTACGGATACTGGAGTTTTGCATTGAAGTTTGTAAACTTTACAGCGATATGTCGTTTTCATTTGTTGTTTTGGTTGACTATTACGAGTTGTTTCAAGTACTAAATTATTATCGATATTTTATGCATAACAAACTTGAAAGTATGATAGCAATGGTCAGGGCTTTACAGCAAGTTTATATATACATTGGTAAAATATTCATTGCACAGTAAAATATCTACAAAATTTGGCCAGTGTTTTATGATAAATTGCACAAGATAACGTACAAGCTGATAGCTCTTATTTTTATAATATTGACATCTCTCGTGATGCACAATAACAGTTAAAAACATCGTCGCAGTTGTTAAGCAGTTTATAAGTATACACGTCAAAACATTTTCTAGTAGGGAAGGAAAAAAATCTGCAGTGAAATAGATGATGTAATTCACTAACATTTAGGTATAAAGAGGCAGATGATACACATACACAGCATTAAAGACTGAATCAAAAACTTTGCTTTAGAATTAATTAGTAATATTAAATACAACACGATTACAACACAATATACAACACGATTTTTATTTTTTGTTTGCATAAATGCAAAGTTTCAGTTGACTTAAATTTGAAACTGAGCGGAAACTTTGCAGAAGAATTTAAAACTTTGCTCGTAATTTTAAGAATTACAAGCACATGCAGATGCAAATTATTAACGATGAAAATATAAATTCATCAAATGTCATATAAAAGGAAATATTTCAAATTGTAGGATTTTGAATGTTTTCAAATTCTCTTACTGAAGTTTAGATTAACGTTTAGCATGTTTTATAAATTAAACAGCAAAAATGTAAAGAAAATATTAATAAATCCAAAACTTTAATAAAAGTCGTTTTTATACTCATGAACTCAAAACTAAGTGCTTTACCACTAAATAAAAGGCTGACCGCATTTCCCCTTGAAACTGGGGATTTCACCCTTGGCTAAGAACAGCTACCTTGTTGTATAATATAATAAAAGATATTTAATGAAAGTATAAATAAAACTCTAAACAAATATATGTTGGTAAGTATGCAGTCACAGTTAACTCGACTGTCCTGATTAAAACAACTATCTTTATTAAAATAACAATGAAAATTGTATAAAATTCTTAAACTGAGTATTTTATGAAAGTTTTGTGACACAAAAATAGAAAATTCATTATTTTCGCTTAAGTCTAAGTAAACGTAAGGAAAACATATTTTAATAAATTATATTATTTCTACACTATTCATGAATTCAAGTTTAACTAGTGTCAAATGCAACACGAACTAAACGTTTAAATGAGAAAAAGCACAATGATCGTGTTAAAGCAAACTGTGATTAATTTCTGCTCTAATTCACTATACATGATTCATAAAATCTAATTTTCGAAGAGAAGTAATTTAATGTTCATATTATTTTGAATGTCAATGAACTAATTTGGAGAGCCAAATTTCTCATTTTATACGCAAAATGTGTTGATTCATTATTCAAGTAAACAGAATGGGAAAAACCTTTTAAAAGTCTAAACACAAAAAAGACCATTTTTATTTATGCTTACTTAAGCAGGCAGTTCTTTCTTTTCCGTATCTATTAATCGTCACATGAATATGCTTTTAAAATTAATATGTTAAATCCTCTATGTATTGGATCTGCGGTAGACATGAAAATCAAATGTTTGTTGTCTTACCCTTATTTCGTAACTTCGCAAGTATGCATTCACCGTTGTTATGGAGTTTTTCGAGAAAGTTTGTTAAATATCATAAGGAGAGTAATGTCGTTTCTGCGCATGTCGACAACAACATGCTAAGGGCAGAAGTGGAAGCAAATCCATGTCAAACAATCGGGGAACTGTCAAACACTCTTAACCAACATTGGTCGACCATCCAAGAACATTTAAAGCAGAATGGAAAAAATAAGCAAAGCAGGTGTTTGAGTCCCCCATAATCTGTCCGAGAAGAACAAAGACAAGCTATCAGTCACATGCAACGTATTGCTCCAACGGCACCATACAGAACCGTTTTTTGATCGTTTGATTAGAGGAGACAAAAAAAAAAAGTTATATATGATAATCTAAAACTCAAAAGGCAGTTTTAATAAGGGTTACAAAGGGTTTACATTCCGAAAAGGCGCTTCTGGGTGTTTAGTGGAGTATTCGCGGAATCGTTCATTTTAAATTGCTGAAATCTAGAAAACTGTTAATGTAGACCTTTATTGTGAACAATTGGATCTAGTGAACCAATCTTTAATCGAAAAATATCCTGCGATTATCAACGAAAAAGACGTCATTCTGCAACACGACAATGCAAGACCGCACTGCACAAGACGAACACTGGCAAAATATAAGGAAATGAGGTGGGAAGTACTGCCTCACCCACCATATTCGCCCGATATCGCACCCTCGGATTTCCATTCATTCCGATCCCTACAACATTTTCTTAGTGACAAAAAATTTGAAAATTTGGATGATGTCCAAAATGCCATCTCGAGATATTTTACTCAAAAACCAACTGATTTTTATTGGTCTTGGATTGACATCTGCATACTAGATGGCAAAAGTTTGCTGTTAACGAGGGTAAATATTATTGATTAAAAATAAAAATTTGTTACAAATTGAATCGTTTGAATTTAATGTAAAAAAGCGACATTACTTTCCGGTCCCCTTATTATATATTATGACGTAGTTCCAAAAGGAAGATATTTATCGCAAATTGTTGCTTTTGGATCCTACTGAAATTGTGTTTCTGGACAACACACAAAAAATATATATAGTGATATTAATAATGATTAAATATAGTGATTATTATTTATTTTTAAAATGCTGAAACGGTTACTTTAAGAAAATTAGGATTCATCTAGCATAATTTGTGTACCTTGAAACACCTTAAGTACTTATATTCATTGTTTCACATCCAAGCATAATTTGTCATTATGTTGCAAATAACTTTTAGTTTGTGATTATATTTCCCATTTGTATTTTGCAACATTGTGGCAACATGATTTTTATTTCTTGTTTTTTTGGCAACGATTTCAGTTGTCACTTGTTTTACTTTACTACGCTTACCATGTAACGTTTACTGTGCCAATAATTATTTTATATTTCTCTATTTGTTTATTTGTCTCCATTCCTAACGCTAGAGTTCATCAGGTTACGGCCGCCAGGATTATATACCTGCGCGGAAAAATTTAGAAGCAAAGGGGAGATAAACATTAGTAGGAGTTTGTTAGCCTAACACGGTAGTTCTTAAGTCAATTAGGCCGGTTCTTACGTGAGCCGGCAAATTAGTTCGCAAAAATGGAAGCTGCAAAGATATCAGTAAAGCCATTATGCGGAAAACTGATTGGCCTATTTGGAAATATCGAATTAAGTTCGTATTAAATTATCACGAAAACGCTTTAGAAGTCGTGGAAGGAAAATTAAAGAAGCCAGTGGAGCCTGATCGTGCGGCTGCCGAAGAGATTCGAAAAAGATTCAGAGATGACATGAAGGTTTTTAATAAAATCAATAATTGCGCTTCGATGGTTTTTACGAACTCTATGACTGAAGAAACTTTACAAAAGGTAATAAGATTCGACAGCGCAAGATAATTTGGCTGGAACTTCACAAAGTATTCGAAGATTCTTCCGATAATCAACTTTATAAGTATAAATTTTACAGTTCTTCAAATTCAGTTGGTCAAGTGATGAAGCTCATTTATCAAAATTGAAAAATCTATGGAATGAACTGAACAGTGGACTTGCAAATAAGGAAGAAAACAGACTGCCAGAAATGCTGTTGGATTTGTAAAATACTAGACACTCTTTCAAATCGAGTTGGTTACTTCTTAGTGATGAAAGAGAATTTTAGATGAATTAACCACACAATTGTGCACCCATGAAAGAGAATTAAGGAAAGATCCAAATTTTTTAGAAACTTTAGATCAGGAAGCATTCGGAATTTAAGCCGAAATCATCTATTAACAAGAAAAACAATGGCAAGTGCAATTATTGCCACCAGAGAGGACATTGGATTGCAAGACAATGCAAATTGGAACATGCAAGAAATGGATAGCTGATGGAAAACCACCAAAACCTAGTCCACATACAGGGCCAAACAAAGAAGGTAAGAAGAGTGTTGCTGCAAATATGACACTTCCAGCTATTTTCTGCAGAAACCAATTCTGATGATTGGTTTATTAGCAATGGGGCTTCAAAGCATGTCGTCAATAACAGTCACTACTTTATAGACTTTCAAAAATTTCAGCTTCCCCATAACATCACTGTAGCAAATGAAACGTCATTACCATCAATAGAAAAAGGCACTATCAAGATAATGACCATTGTAAATGGGATGAATCAAATCAAAAATCTTGAAAATGTCTGGTATGTTCCAGAAATAAGTAAAAATCTATTTTCCATGTTAGCATCTGAAGATAGAAAACAGTACAGTGCGTTTGAATCAACATTTAAGGATTGCTGTTTAAAAATAGATTGTGAAATAGTTCTGCATGGTACAAGAAATGCTGGTGCGGGTCTCTTCAAGGCCGTGATGAAGACCTTAGTTCCTGAAACTCACATTGACATAAACGTAACTGAGAATAATGAATCAACTCTCCAACTTTATCATGAACGTTGGGGTCACCAAGATAAAAAGCTTGTACAGGCTATTGCTGTGAAAGAGTTGAATATTAAAATTAAGTCTGATATGAAATTATGTGAAGCTTGTGCATATGGAAAAGCCCATCGTTTAAAGTTTAGAACCAGGAAAGAGGTTACAAGAGCTGGAGAATTGTTCTCGACAGACATTTGTGAGCCATTTGATCAATCATTTAGGAAATACCGTTGCTTTGCACTCTTCAAAGGTGCCTACACCAAATTTCGATACTGTTTTTTCTTAAAGCACAAATCAGAAGTAAAAGATATGCTTGAAAATTTCATATCTCATGCTTAGTTAACTTGCTATAAAGTTAAAGAAATCCTCAGTGACAATGGTGGAGAATTTGACAACCAAGCCATTCCAAAGATCTTGAACAAGCATGGAATCTGCCACAGGCTCACAACTCTGTACACACCAGAATAGAATGGCAGTGCTGAACGAGAGAACAGAACAGTTCTAGAAATTGCGAGAACTCTCAAATACTCGAATGAAGAAGTGGACTCTCTAGCTTCCCTATGGGTAGAGTTCGTCAGTACTTCAGTTTATATACTGAATAGGACAGGCAAGTCTTCAGTTTCTAATTTAAGTCCTTATGAATTATGGATGTGAAAGAAACCCAGAATAAAACATATGCGTATCATTGGATCGATTTGCTGTGCTCATGTCCCAGTTCAGAAGAGGAGAAAGAAGGAAAAAGGCAACTAAAGGCTATCTCCTTGGGTATGATGGAGATGAAAGGTACCGAATTTACATCAAAGAAACCAGTACAGTAATCTTTTCCCAAGATGTCATATTTGAAGAGAAACCGTTCATGACAGGAAACATTATAACATTGCCCTGCAACAGGTTTTTGAAAGAAACTTGTCTCAAGATGGTGGAGCTGAAAACAAAGTAATAGACGAAGGCTATCAACAGGAAAAGAATCAAGTGGAGGATACACCAGAAAAGGAGGCTCTACCCACAAGACAAATTTCAGTGCCTAAGTGAGCAAAGAATTATATCATTGAAAATTCAGAGAATAATGAAAAAAATCCTCTAGAAATAAATGGAATTACAAGTTGAAAGCAGTGCAGCTGACAATCCAAAAAAAAAATAAAATAAAATAAAATAAAATAAAATAAATGAAGGCTCAACACCCAAGAAAGCTTTCCAGAATGATCCTGAAACTTTAGAATAGGCATTAACTAGTTCAAATGCAGAAAAATGGAAGTTAGCCATGGAAGAAGAGTTGGAAAATTTAAAACGAAATGAAACTTGGGACATAATGCCTAGGCCAGAAGAAATGAAAGTCGTGAAGTGTAAGTGGTGTTCAAGAGAAAACGTAACAAAGATGGACAAGTGGAAAGATATAAAGGGTCGTTTAGTCGCTCGTGGTTACACCCAAGTAGAAGGAAGTGACTACAAAGAGGCGTTTTCTCCTGTAATAAAAACAAAATCAATTAGAACTTTATTAGCATTCTCAGTTGAGCAAGACCGGCAGGTTCATCAACTGGATATTACGGATTATGGAAAATTGAGTGAGACAATTTTCATGGAACAGCCACAAGTGAGTCTGCACCAGAAAACACATAGAGACGTTTGCTTGCTAAAGAGAAGCCTTTATGGACTTCATCAGTCTGGGAGAGAGTGGAATATCTGCCTGAATTAATTTGTGAAATCAGCGAACCTAACAAGATACAGAGCAGATCCTTGTGTTTATTTCAATAAAGAAAAGGAGTTAATTGTAGGTGTGTATGTGGATGATTCCCTTGTAATGTCCAGCAAAGATTTCATCATTCAGGAATTCAAGGACAATATTGCAGCCACATTTAAAATCAAGGACTTGGGAGAAGTACATTACCTTCTTTCAATTAGAATAAGCAGAAAGGGAAGATGGCTGTGTGACTCTTGAACAAAGTGTCTATGCTAGTGAGCTCTTGGAAACAACTAATATCCAAGACGCTAAAGGAGCATCAACACCATTAGATCCAGCTATGAAATATGTAACAGCCACTAAGGATAACATGTTGAATGCTGAAAGAGCATTAAAATATAGGCAGGCTGTTGGAGGGTTCTTATACCTAGCAGGAGAAACGAGGCCGGATTTAGCTTTTGCTACTACTTACATGAGCCAATTCAATAATTGTCCATACAAGGAACATTGGGCTGGCATAGAATATATATTTCGTTACCTAAAACAGACCAAGGAATTAAAGCTGCCTCTCCAAAAGACTGGAAAGGATTTGGAAGTGTTCTGCGATTCTGATTGGGCTGGTGATAAAATTGGTAGACGGTCATTTAGTGGCTATGCAGTATTACTAGCAGGTGGAGCTGTCTCATGGAGCAGTAAGAAACAACAGACGACTGCATTGTCAACAGTTGAAGGTGAATACCTCTCGATGTGCCACGCAGCCAAGGAAGTAAAGTGGTTCCAAAATTTTTAAGGAAATTGTGGGAGAAATTTTTTTTTAATTTTCCACAAAACTTATTTGTTCACAATCAGAGTGGCATTTTTTAGCTAAAAACTATGTTACTTCAGAGCATAAACAACATATTGAACCAAATAACAAACATATTGAAATCAGGCACTTTTCCTTGAGAGAGGAGGTTGAAGAGGAGTTGTTGAACTTTACCTATGTGCCTTCTAGTTCAAATGCAGCAGACAACGTTGACAAAGAGTGTGCTAAAAAAAGCCTTGTTTGATCAAAGGTTCAGTGTTCTTTCAGCGCCTACCATTCTTGACTTGGTAATTAATTTCTATGTAACACAGTTAAATCAAACTGCCTTATCATGACCTGTTACATATAGAAACATGACGAAAACTACACTCGACATTTGTATAATTAAAATGTTATATTTCAGAGAATCAAAAATTTTAAATAGTCTCTGAACCTGGCATGATATCTGAGTACTATAAATTCAAAATTTACTGTTCACTGCCTGCAGATTTCGGTCGATTTACAGGTAATGGACAGTTAACTTCAATCACACTCAACTTCAATGACCTAGTGCACATAATATCTAATTTATTCTAGGATGAATCCTTGAGCATAGACTTCCGATAAATTTATATGACTGCTGTTAGCTCGAAAAGGTGTAAAGGATCTGTAACGAACATCGGTCGTGGATATTTCATGTCGTCGTCCTTCTTCTAAATGTAGATCTTTATTATTCTACTATCCGTTCAAAACTATGTCTGAAATCTTTAATCTAAATATTGTTATATTTCGAGATCACAGTTTAATTTGTTTCCTTAATATTCATAACGGATCGTCTTTCAAGTCTGTTTTAATAGGAAGAAAGGAGAAAAGTGGGAGCCATATCTAAGAGCACAATGGGTGGTTGAACTTTGAACCCCAGCCTTGTCTAACTGTGTAGCAGTCAATGAGAAACATGATGGTGCACTGCCATATAGAAAGAATCAGATGCCATTACCTCCGAAATATGGCTTCAGATCTTACATTCTCATCAGTAGGAGATTAATAACTCCCAAATAAAAAGAGCAGTTATCGCTGTATGCAATTTCCTTAGAATAGTTAGCTGATATGCATCTAATACTTGGGTTCTCCCCGATTATGCCTCTTATAGAATATCGAACGTATTTCAGATATACAATGATGAAATATGGTATTTTCTTAGTAAACAATTTTGATCATTTCTTCATATCAGGTTTAATTATTTCAAACAGTTTTGATCATTTCTCTGCCGCTGATTTCCATACTTTTTCCTAGAAGCTGGCAAATATATGTTCTACTTCATTAAATAAAGCTCAAAGGATTTTAGTTCACTATGGAGATTTACAAATTGCTAGGTAACGTAGATAAGAAAGCGACAGAACCTGTTACCTTGCTTTCCATTTCCTACCTGCCTATTGACTAAATGTCTAAAACGTGGATACATGTAACCTCTATAGCCCGCGGGAAAAGAACTTGCAGTAAAATCTGATGTACACTTTTTAATCTGTTCCTGAATCAATGATAACAGAACCAGGGTGCTTGTGATTGCTGCTCTCAAAACTTCAAAGATCAGACAAAACTTCAATTTTTCAAATTTTTATATGTTTTGTATGGGCCTGTCTACTCGAGGAGACATACTATAAGCGAACAAGTAACTCTCGACGTCTGTCTGACCTAGCTTTAGTCCGTCTATATGGGAAACATACTGCCGTCGCGTCAGATACATGCTAGGACTCGTACTTATTGCCATGAAAGGACACAATGCTGTGAGAGACTTATTCAGCGACTGCCAAGGAAACTGCGTGTGGAAATCACGCGACCAAAAGGTTAATAAATAAGTAATTTGCTTATTAAACAACATATAACGTGAACTGTTTGGAATTTTGTTGTTATTTTAAACAACTTAATATATTATGAGATGGTTATTTTGGATTATAATTTTAGATTGATTAATCTATTTTAAATAACACAATAATGTTTCTCTTGACACCAGTGACTGTAAACTATAGAGCGATGTATTTTTTTACCTCATTTGATATCATTAACTAATCCTTCTAGAATATGTTTTCCTGTTTAAGGGTATTGTACATTCTATAACTCTAAGAAGTCAGATAAACAAGAAAAGCTTAATTCATCATCTGTTTGCATCTGATTATAATTCCTATTATCCATTATTAGTCATTTCTCAGCTATTTAACCTAGGTCTAAAGTTAACACATCAGTAAATGAACCAACCTCGAACGCTTGGAGCAACTACCGAATTATTAATTTCTCTGTGAATCATCAGTCTGTAAGCTTGATCCAGCTGAATTTTCTATTGAAAACTGAACCTGATTTTTCCATTGAAAACAAATACCTTATTTTTCTGACAATTCTATAATTGACAGAATTCTGTTAATTTAAAAGTTATTAAAATTTCGTATGAATTTTATATAAAATCTTCATGTATAATAATTTACGTTATTATTATACAAAATAAGTTTTGCATCAATTAATAATTATTTGCATAATAATTTTATATTGAAGTTATAATTATTAGATGTTTTACATTACTTATGAAGTGATAAAATTTATCTTTCCTTTCATGCATTTAAAATCTACGTTTTATAATAAATCTAATTATTAGCAATATATATTAGATTTTATGTTGTGTATAAAGTAACTGATACACTTTCTTCTAATTGCTTTCCTATCGCGTTTCATTAATTAATCATCTTTTTTTTTGTTACAAATTTTATTTATTTTTCGTATTTTACATTTTATTAGCATTTTAACCATTTCTCCTTACTATTATTATTAATAGAATTTATTTTAAAAATTAAGCCCTGAAAAATAATGGCAGTGTAAACTTTGCAAATTATTATGTTTGTCACGAGACGGGCGGAGATGTTCCATTGAATAAAACTCAAGCTAGCTCTTTTGACTGGTCTGATTGGCTTAGTAGCTCATAGGAACTTCGAAACAAAATTGCCCAATGTAAATGAAATACTGTCAGACAACAAATCTGAGAGGGAGACTTAATTACGTCACTGAGCAATTATTTTTTCTGAGATAGACAAGTTTTAGTCAGGAAAGAAATAAATACAATATGTACGCACACCATATTGTTGATATTGATGTAGCTACGATAGTAGTCTTTTAGCTTTTGTAGTCAAATCTTGTACCAAATTAAAAATTAAAAAATAAATAAATAAATAAAATAAATTAAAACAAAAAATAATATAAAATCTGAAAGCTTTCAAATGTTATATTACTTAACGTTTTGTGTGTTACCTGTATTTACGCACTTAAACCTCATAAAATTCAATTCAACAACATCCCAAAATATGTAAAAACGGCAGATCAAAATTTGTTAATCAAAAATTCGTTAAATTTTTACAAAGTATTAAAAAGGTAATAAAATAAATTCAGAATTAAAATTCATCCTTCCAGGTGTCCATGTTAGGGTGGAGAATAACATCATTCAAAATTAGATGGCTCTAGGTACCGTCTTTTTTTCACAACGTGAGAACCATGCATACTTTCATGTAGATTCTTCATTGTTTAATTTCTTTAAATATAATACATGGCGATAATATTTAGTGGCAACATTTTAAAAAGTGTTTCAGATTTTACAGTTATTCAACGGAAAATGCCGTTAAAAAAACTAATATCCCTCCTGGGCTAACACTACTTCAGCTAATAAACAAAGGCAACTTACTAGGAATATTTAATAAAAGTTATATACTTATTTTTAAATTAAGTTTTTCGTATAGCGTTTTAATTATATGCTCCCCCCCCCAAGTTCGGTATATGTTTTCTAGATATTAAGTCATAATATTATGAGCATTTTTTTCTACTTATATTTTTGGTGATGAATTTCATATCATGCAGATAATTTTAAAACTTAAATAATTAAACTATGTAAAAAATTAAATTATTTCTAGAATTGGCTTGAACTTGAGAACATCTTACATTTTTATGAGAAAGAAAGTCTGCAAATTTAAGATTTTGAGACTGGTATATTTTTCCTTCTTTCAGTACTTTATGCAATGTGAAAACATTTTTTCAATTAATATAAAAATTTTAATTTCAATACAGTATTGCGATAGAGAACTAATTACATTTACTTAAAGAAACTTAACGTTATTGAATCAGCTTATAATATAAATCTTCCAAAATCAAATATTTCGGAGATCATGAAACACGCATTTAGACTAGTCTAAGAAATTATTTAATTTTTAAAAAACTCTTTTATCGTTTACTTAAATGTAAAATTTAATTGGAATCTGAACTATAACAGATATTTATTTTTACATGTCAGATACCGAATTCCCTGACCGTCAGTTTCTTCTTTAATCTATACAGAAATAAATGACGGTAGTGAAACTCGAAAAAAAAAATCGGAAAATCAGTGAAATCATTTTGGGTTATTTTTAAAAAGTCCATTTCCGAAAACATATGCGTTTAGAAATTTTTTTATGATTTTGTAACTTCTTCAACTTAAGTATATGCAACAAATACAGGAAAAATGTAAATATAATCGTTTCAGACTTGTACATTATTGATAAATCTTGCATCTCTTTCTCATATTTTTTGCAACATTATTTTCGGCTCGTTATTACTTTCACTGTCTATTTTTTCTGCCCTTGCTGATGTAGTACATTAATATCTTTAAAAGTTTTTTTAAAAGAAAGCTGCATTCTTTATTATTTTAAGTTACTAACATAGTGCTTTATTCCTATTTGCACTTTTTTTTAGATATGCTGTTAGACATTCTTTCTTTACACATGCTATTTGGGAGAGAAATTTCATATTTAACTTTAATATTAATTCATGTCTTATTTCATTTTATTATGTGCAGATTCTTCCATGTAATATTTAAGTTAGCATTGCCTTTTTCATTTCACAATAAAAATATTTTTAAAATAAAAAATATGTCAATAATTAATCCTATATCCCATTCGGAATCAACTACATGCAAAAACCATTCCCCCCTCAAATGAAAACAGAAGCGCAGCGACGAACTGCAGGAAATGAGGGGGGATCAAGATACGCCAAGACAAAAATAAAAATGAAATTTACATCTTTCGTTGCATGATCTTCATGGGTTGGGCGCAGCGAAAGATGAGACGTACAAGAGTATAAAAAATAGGAGTTATCAAAAGCAGTGTAAGAGAGATCATTGAGCTATCAAAAAATGTTTAGTTTTTGACATTACCGGTTTGTTACAGAAGATATGGTTTCGTTATTTGGTTGGATAGAGGAATTGGAGGCTTACTAGCACTTATTCTCTGCTTCTCATTACTGAATTGGTACTGTTTGTTATTGGGGCCGAATTCAGATACTTTCAAAATCTTTCTATCTGGAGAAACATTTGCATAAAAATAATCACCAGAATATTTACGATGTGGTTAAGGCAAATGCAAGGGAAATTATAACATAAAGGATATACACACGGAAGTGAATCTAGAAAAAAATTTGCTAACGAAATCAGAAAGCTGAAATTCGGGAAGCTAATTCAAATTAACGCAGAGGCATGAAATAAAAGATATCGTTTAAAATGTACAAAACCATTTGCGTTTTAGAACGCTGCTGCCGCCACAGAAACTCAATTCAGTAAGGCTCTAATTCGTTATACGATCAGTGTCGCGTTGAAGTTTATTTAGCCATTTCGCACTGCCCCATAACCTTTCATTAGTTTGCGTACGACAGCTGGTATAGGGATCAGGAATATTATATATACGGTTTGTTGGTTTATTTAATTACAGTAAAGGACCCGAGAGCTATGCACCTAATAGAAAGAATCTCTACTTGGAGAGTTTTCTGTGGGTGTGGCTTGGTTTATTTGATTTCTTTTAATATGGTAAAGCACGAGAGGAACGTCTAAGGAAAATGATCGTTATACATGAGGAAAACCACTGAAACACTCATATAGCCTGCCCGATCGCTGGTTTTGGAATTTTCTCCGAACTACTAGTATTCATTGCCTTTGCTGCGCGGTCGTTGGTGGGCTTAAAACTCGATTTTTTTTTTCATCTAGCTTGCCACCTAGTGGCGCTCAGCACAAAGAGGGAAGACAAACCTTCCTCCTCTAGTTTATATTTATGGTTAACGCAGAAATGCTCAAATCCAGCCTCTTTTTATTGTTCAGTGGCCCTTTCTAACAGTCAGAGTATATTATATAGCAATCAAGGATATTTTCTTCAATAATTTTAAGCAAAGTTCCGGCAAACCGGTTAGGTGTAGCAGCTAAAAAAACATTCTTTTGTTTCTCGACTTTCTGTTTGCTGTCAAAATTTTTGTTTTAATAATTTGTCTTGCATCTGCTGTACATTTGTTCAAGAAGTATGGATATCAGTTATATAACATGAAAGATACACAGAAAGCAGCTAATCTTATATAACAGCTGATTGTGAAAGAAAAATTACAGTGCTCTTAATTACAGTTATAGTGCTTGTAAATCTCCCTATTGTAAAGAGCCGTTTTCTAATTGACATGAGATTAAATTAATTCCATTATCCATTAGAAAATAATTATAGTGAATTATATCTATTGCCGACATTTCTAAGAGGTTGCCTTTTGAAGGAGACCTATATTTTTTGTGAACATGAACAAACATTGCCAGTGAATATCACATTTCTAAGATCCCTATATCTGCAACCAAAATCCTTTAAAACCGTGAATGGTTGGGTTTATAGATGGCTCACTATATTTTTAATAAAGCATGTATATCTTAGATTTACACTTGCTGCATTTTTATTTTCTGTCAAAGCAGACGAATAGTGGTTCTATTTCTTTAGAAGTATGTGAAATTAAAAAAATGGACACTATATGAAAAAAATTTAATTAAATTCAAAAACACAACTCTTTAACATGTCTGAAATTCATTATTCTGCTCGGAATAAATTTATCTGAAGGAAATGTTTAATAAATATTATAACTAAAAGGCTAAGTCAGGCCAAAGTAGTAACTGTCATTTCGTCTAAATATATCTTTTCTTAATCATAAAGTGACTTTTCGAACGGCGAATGAAACGGGAAAGACAGAATAAGTGCGGACGGCAGCGGACAAAGGACACTATTTAGGACTTGGCATGAAAAGAGAAAGGACGAAATGGCACTAAGCCAAGGAAAGTCATGCCTTCGTGGAGGACGTTTTTAAGGAAACTCGCTCGTATATATGTTACGCAAGGGAAAAACCACGAAAATGACTATGCAGTCAGTCTTTCCATCGATATTTTAACACCGGACCGAGCTACCAATGTTCAGTGTTTTTACCGCTTGGCCGCTGGTGAGTCTTGTGCTTACATGAAAAGCTTAAAAATTGTATGACTGATGCTTCCTTAATGTACAGATTTTATTTCATTTTTTATTAATTTTTATTTATTCAACTAATTATTTATTCTTTCCAATATTTAAACTTTTTCTCGGATTTATTTTCAAAGAAACAAAGTTTTCAAAGGAAAGGTCTAGAAAGTTTTGCGAATCGAAAATAAATGATTAAGTCTTAGATGAGATACGTTCTGTCAAATAAAGAATAATAATGCACGTTTAGAATGTAATATATGTAAGTTGTTATTGCATACTGCTTATCTCAACAAATGCTCAAAATTTGTTTCTCTTTTGAAATCTATAGAATTTTTTTTATGGAACTAACCCCAATAAAACGTGGAATTTTATTTAATTTTATGTTTGAATGTTAGCTTTAAGAATGGAGCTAGCAAACAGGTTATAAGGCCTAATCGTTTATGGAAGCATGCAAATTGTCAATGACCTTCTGTAAGATTGCTGGTGACTTCTCACTAGTCAATAAAGTCCGCCGAGTGGTAAAGTCGCGGAACACTGGTAGTTCAGTCCGAGTTTCGAATCCCGCGGACGGGCTGGCTGCATGGGCGTGTTCGTAGTTTTCCCCGTGTGTAACTTGTATGCGAGCCAGTTTCTCTTAGAAAGTCTTCCACGAAGGCATCTCTCTCCTCAGGCAGATAGCCCTCGAGGCTTTGCCGGACTCACATACACCAAAACAAACTCACTAATCAACATGATGTTCAGAAACAACAGAATAAGGATAAAGGTTGAAATCTTTTATCTAAGAGAACTGTTTACAAGAGCTATTTTCCAGCATGCCTTCGTGGTGTAACGGTTAGCAGAATCGGCGCGTATTCGAGAAGTTCAAGTTAGAGTCCCGGCGAGCACATTGCTCATTTTTCACGTCTCCAGCATGGCACCTGAACTAAAAAAAAAGTGATGGATGCTGATTCTTCCCCACCAAGATTTGACGACTGGGTCCCCTAATCCCCGGTTGTCTTTAAAACAGGGAGTATATAAGGTATTTCTCCCTCCTTCCAGCTTGCCTTCGTGGTGTAACGGTTAATACATTCGGCTCGTATTCGAGATATTCAGGTCCGAGTCTCGGAGAGGGATTGCTTATTTATTGCTTATTTTCATGTCTTCTGCATTTAAAAAAAAAAAAAAAAAAAAAAAAAAAAAAAAACAGTCTAGACCAGTGATTCTCAACAGTTTTTCCCTCGTGTGCTCTTTTCACCATTGCTAAACGATCATTCAATACCTCCTTCCCCAAACTTAAAAAGTACTTATGCGTTTGTTTAAATAAAGGTTATTTGTAATGCATTTTATAAATTAAGTATAAAACATGTTGATAAATACCAAAATTTGAACAAAAGTGTTTTTTTTTTTTTTTTTTTTTTTTTTTTTTTTTTATATCCATAAACTAAGTCTAAATACTTAAGAAAAGGTTAACTAAATTACTCTCTGAAACTGTGAAATTCCCCTTAGGGGTATTCCTCCTGATTGAGGACCCATATTCTAGACAGAATTAGTTTTTAATAGTGACTGAATGTACAGATAATTTAATTTGTCGCACTTCTCTTATTCTAACTTTTGTTATACAAAACTTCGGATCACGTGCATGTTTTTTGAAAATTAAAGTTAAGACACAAATTAAAAAAAAATAAAAAATAAAAAAAAATAAATCTGATACTGAATTCAAAATCGTTTATTTACCTAATAAACCTATGAGATCAAAGTTGAAGTATACCTTAATTCTGCTTAATGAATTATTCTTAGGAAAGAACCTTAAAAACTGGTGAAATATTTCATGCAGAAAACAAGATATTAAAAATTCTATTCTACATGTATATGTTTTTAATTACATTATTTTGATTAACTCTCTGTTCTATATACATATAGGGTTTTAATTCAACCGGAGCCCAAAATGAAATGTGTTCCGTTACTTAAATCTATTGTTCAATTATTTGTTATTCATTTAATTTATTATTTATTTTATCTTTATTCATGAATCTGCTTTGTGCAGTTGAAGAAAAAAGGAAAAAAGTATTGATTTTAAAGTAGCATATATTTCGGTGTGGAGTTTTGTCAGTGTGGGCTTTTATCAGCGTGCGCTTATATCTATGTGGGTTTTCATAAATTTGGGCTTTTAACTGTGTGGGCTTTTGTCGCGTGCGGTTTCGTCCAGTGGGCTTTTGTCTGGTCACCGAACAGTTCATAAGCAAACTTTTGCCTTTTCCTGATTAAAATTATATGAAAGTACCTAATTACATTTATCTAATTAATATTTATATTAAATTCGTAGGGTTTCCCTTAGTGCAATTAACCTATTATTCAAATTTTTATCTTTCCTGAACTCTTCAACTTCCCCTCTCATTTCCACCCCAGGATGTAAATTTCGTTAATTGAAACGAGCATTTAAACGGGTGAATATTGGCCTTTATTCAGAGCGTGTTTTCCGGAGCCAGCGTACGTTTCTGACCTTGCTGTTACGCGGAGTTACACTCTTTTTTGGCCATTTGTATAAATATCAAGCCTCAAAAGGTTGTGTTAAGGTTGTCGAGTCAACCTAGTTAGCCGTAACGTAAGGTGCTAGTCCAGTACTACTCTTTTTATGCTTGAACTGTTTTGTGTAATAAAACTTAAGTTCCACCGCAAGTTGTCGGTGTTATTGTAAAGCACGAAGTACGTGTCTTTCTGTTCCATAGTTGAAAATAATAAAAGGTTATTTTCACTCTTCTTCTGTGCTGTTATTATTTCACGCCTGTGCGAGAAGTGGCAGACCCATTTGAAGGGTCTATATTAGTTTATGTGGCCAAACAGAGTTAGATCCTGTAAGTGGCGCCCAATTGAATTCGAACTCATGGCTGATAACGATGCTAGAGTTGAGATAGCCTTATCCATATCACCAACTCCACCGGCTCTTGGTAATACAACGGAAGGTTTCGGCTACGTCATGGAAACAATGCGGGCCTCCATGAAACCTGTAGTGACATTCGACGGAAGGTCGGAAGAACGGAAGAACAATTGGATAACCATTTTTTATTGTACCTCGTCCCTGAAGTGCAAAAAATAACGATAGCGACGACCACCTTAGGACAGGCACTAAATTGGAAAATTCCTTCTGGGGGAAATAGGCAGCCTCACGTATGCGTTTGAAAATTTCAAAACTGCTCTGTTGAAAGAGCTCTCCGTGGTCAAAGATGAAGCGAAACTCAAAATCGAATTGTACAGCAAGTACCACTTTAAAGTTGAGGAGTTAACTGAGCTCATTTTACGGAAGGTCCAAATTACAAATTTGTTGTACGGGAAAAGACCCGATGCAGAGATAATTCATATTATTTTGCCTCGAATAGTGACACAAGTCCAAGATTATATCGGAGTGAGAAACCTCAGGACATTAGAGCAATTGTATGAGCTGGCGGTGAAATTTGAAGAAGGAGGGTTGCAGAAAGTAGGTGTACAAGAGCTTTTGGCCAGAGATCAAACGGACAGTTTTCTAGCCGTATTAAGAACAAGCAAGGAGATTAAACGGCAGGAATAAATTTCAAGATAAGAAGAAAAACAACCGCCAAAATAGGCCGCAAAACTCTAAACAGGGACAGGGTGCTGAAATCAGGGTAGAGTCACCCCGATCGAATAAAAATCCTTCGAAAGTACAATTATACACGGTAATAATAAAACATTTGTCCCTGCATGTTATACAGATTTTGATGAATAACCTACAAACACAGGCCTTAGTGGACACTGGGGCACAAGCTAATATTGTATCAGAAATTTCTTTTCGTAAAAATATCAGAAATATTTATTGTTTAAAGTTTAAGATACCAAAGTTATCGCAGGTTAGGGTAAACACTATGCGTGTATACGTAAAGCGACTTTCAATGTCCAAATAAGGAATGAGGTTCAAAAATCAATATTTTTTTGTTTTTCGGCTTCAGTCATTTTAGGTAGGGAGTTCCTAAAGACAGTGGGGGTCAACATCAACTTCCAGGAATAAACTGTGGTGCTGCACTTGCAATCGAAGGATATGGAGGCAGTAGAATCGCAAAAGTTGAATCTTGCATATGTGAAAGCGGAAGACAGGAAAAAAGTTGGGACAACTGTGGGTAAGAACATTTTCTGATATTTATTCTGAAACACCTATGTTGATCCAAATCGTTATCACGAAATCGAATTAAAAAATGAGGAGCCCGTGAAGACAAGCCCATAGCGGTACGATCCAAAGAAACTACTTTTGAATCCTTTCTTTTTTAGGCTTGCGCCTTTGTGAGTTTTTAGAGAAGAGTCTAGAGAATAGAAAGGATTTTTTTCTCTTTTCTCCTGCTTCGTTTCGCTAAACTAGAGAAGTTATGACTTCGTAGCTGAAGTATTTGTCAAAAGATGAATATTAATTTTTGAAAACGCTGAATTATGATGAAAATAGATATTAGTAGAAAATACCTCCTAGGTACAACTAAAATCAATACATACTCTAATCAGTCTTAGCTTGTTTTCCAAACTCAATGTAGCTTAAAATTACATATATTGATTAACAATTTCAATTTACACTCGAAAAAATGTTTAACCGTTTGCTTCTTACATAAATTGGCATTTAACATTCATGTTCTATAAAACAATTTGTGTAACAGCTTATATTTATATATTAAACGATCCTCCTTGTGTTTTTGTGATTTTAGCTTCTTTCGGCTTGTTTCTGAAACTGAATATAGTTTAGAATTACAAGCTTTCATTAACAATTTTAATTTAATTTATGTTCGAAAATAATGTTTGAACATTTGTTTCTTGGATTTTTGTTTTTAACTGGCAATTCGCATACATTTTTTCATGATACTTTGATACTTTGCTGATTCTGGCATGAAGCGAGAGATGCACTACTCCCGCTCTTTCCAGATTCCTGAATGAATCCCCTTAGGATCCTGACATATGTGAAAGTCAAAATTCAAGCTATTCCAATTGAGATAACATTGTAAAAGTAATAGAAAACTGAAGCCCTGAGCTTCGGTCTGAGCAAGTCATGTCATATTTTCATGAAAATTGTGCAACGCCTTATATTAGTATTTATATTTTAAACAAACTCCCTTGTATTTTTGTGATATTAGATATTTTTTCCTTTTTCATTAGTATTCTTATTTAGTTTTTTCTAAGAATCATTTTATTGAATTTTTTCTCATTGCATTGGAAGTATTTATCATTCAACTATATCACTGTTCAATGTTAATGTTTGCATTTTTGTGACAATAGCTTTTTGCTTCTTTAGCGTGTTTTACTTTAGTTTAAAGACATTTTTTATTGATTACGTTTTTATTGTATTTCATTGCATTTTACATATTTCTGAGATCAATATTAAATAGAAAACTGCAATAAAACTAGAAAATATAAAGACAAAATAAAATTTTGATGAAATTGAGAAACTGGTGAAATGAATGCTAATATAATAAAATTTCAAATACTTTATTTATATAGCTGAGCCGTAAAATCGATAAACAATAAAGTTGGCTTCGGTTCACATTTCAGCGAACTAGTTGGCTGCAGGTGGCCTCTTATGTTACGTGAATACAAGGAGGTTTCTCTAAAAAGTCCTCCAAGAAGTTTCTTCTCCTTTGGGGCAGATAGCCGTCAAAGGAGTTCAACCTCTAAGTAAAATATGAAACAAGATAAATTAATTAGTGTAAATAAAATTGGATAGTACAGGTAAATTGGATTACATGATTATGAAAATTATGCTAACACTGTTTCCCTGTACGGGGAAATAATATTATTAAAGAGTTTCTATGCGAAACTGGTCCATATACTCTTCGCATGTGGTGACATTCGCAGATGCTGCACATACATCTGATGGTGGAAACGAGAACCTATGAGAACCACCAGTGTACATCGACTTTACTGATATACCAAAAGATGATACTCCATTGACCAAAGATATGACCTGACTATTATCAGTATGGGTACACTTTCATATAAGAAAGAAGTTGAAGCAAAAGTATATATCTTTTCCTTATATATATAAGCGGCTAAAGTGTGTGTAGCCGATAGTTTATTGTTGCTACTCGGAAAAATGAGCGCGGAAATTAACGTTTCCGCAGTTTTTAATTAATATCTCAACCGATTAAAGTCGCATGATGATGAGAACGGTATCGATGAATTCGGAGAATTTTTTGGAATCTGACGATACGCGACTCGAATTTTAAGGTCAGTTTACACCTGTCAGAGCGGCTCGGAGCGAGTCGCTCCTTACGATTACGATTAGTGTAAATAAAATTGTAGAATCGGTCTACAATTTTATTTACACTAATTGTAGATTATCTTTATTTACTTGTAGATTCGGTCTACAATTTTATTTACACTAATTGTAGATTATCTTTATTTACTTGTAGATTCGGTCTACAAGAAAATGAGTTATGTTATAAATGTGGAGTTACGGGTTCAGGTAAACATTTTGTAAATGAATGTGATTTAACTTATGATATAAGAAAAATGTTTGAACACATTAATACATTTACTGGAAAAAACATTCAATTTGAATTTGCTAGGGAATTAACGAATTTTATTAATAATAATCGTGTTAATGTCGGAATTTTGATTTAACATGTGTTTAGTGTTTTCATGATAGAGCATGGTCTGTGTCTTGTGTTTTGTCTAGTTAGTTTCTAACCATCGATTCTATTTATTTTAATTATTATTGTGCCGTTGAGGTCTATTGGGTTATATCCTAGAGGTCGTATTTTAATATGTGGATTTTTAACTTGGCGGCCCCCTGGAAAAGTCATAAAATCAAATCGATTAGGTGGATGGGAGGCTGCGCCTCTTTCTGTACTGTTACTTCACCCCATATATATATATGATATATAAGCGGCTTAAGTGTCTGTTTGTCGCCGATAGTTTATTGGTTGCTTGCGTAACTGTACTAGCCAATGGGGTGAAGTTGCCACGGCACAAGGTTGCCGTTTCAATTGAGACGTAGACAATTTCCCTGTAAAACTTGCCTTTGCTATGACCATCAATAGAATTAAGCGAGTAGAAGGGGCCAAACGCTTAAGCGTTTTGGAGCCTGCATTTGGACACGACCAACTTTATGTTGCCTGTTCAAGAGTTCATGAAAGAACGGACGTAAAATTAAAAATAATGGATGTCCTCTGCAAGGCGCGCTTAAGAATGATGGTAAAGATCTACACAATAAATGTTGTGTACAAAGAGATCTTTGACGTGTGAATTAACATTTTATTATTTAAATCACCTAGCGGTGGCTCTTAAGAAATGTACCGCCAGTGGTTTTCTTCATTGCACTCTACTTTAAGCAATTAAGCAAGTAGAAGGGGGAAAGCCCGTAGGGCAGTAAGCAAAGGGGCCTTCTCCCTACCTGCCCTGGGTAATTAAGTTTGGATTAGCAGACACCTTTGCCCAAATCATTTTAATTACAATTTATAATATTTAGAACAGCGGTCATTTCGTATGACCGCCGGGCGTTCTAGTATATATATATATATATATACACACATACACGCGCATGCATTTCATTTCCGTTAGGCAAGGGAAGTATGTCCCGCGTGGGAATTTTTAAGGAAAACTGGCTCGTATCCATGTTACACATGAGAAAAAATACAAAAAGCAATATAGCCAGCCCCTTCGGCAGGACTCGTACTCAAGCCCGAACAACCAGTGTTTAGCGGCTTTTATTGCTCGGCGGCTATACATCTACATACATATACACACATTTACCATGTACACATGGTACTTACACGTACGTATATGTGTATGCGTTTATCAGCGTGGCCATATAGTAAACATATATCTCTTTGCATACAAGCAAACAATTAGCATAAAAACATGTTTCATTTTACATATTCGTGTTTGTGTTTCATATGCACGCATACATCATTTGCTTATGTATTCAATGGTCTTAGCCATTCGGCCACTGATAGTAAACAAAATATATATAAGTCTCTAATAAATCAGATTGGATCAAATGTAAAGTAATAAACAGAGGAGCGTTATTCCGCACAAGACGAACTGATACATATACATAATTATGGCATCACAGTTTCTTTTTACAAACACTACCGCCATCTATTAGCAATCTAAGGATACATAATCCTAAACTTAACACTCCCCCCCCCATGCATCCGTAAACGGATGCATCAATTTTACTGAACTTCAAGATTATAAAGTCTTTCAATTAGTCTTCTAACAACACCCTTATCCAACTGAATCTCACAAGATCTAATTCTATCATCTCTTCCGTGAAATACACTCATGTCCAAAATTATCTTTACATACCCAAAATTGATGATATTCAATGAAATATCGAATCAATGTGATCCGTATTTGCAGGGAATGTGTGAAAACCAAGCCTAATTAGCATTATCCAATCAAAAGTAATCAAACGGTTTGTGATATGCAAATCTAGGCGTTACATCCTCCAAGGTTGAATCAAGCGCTTTGCGCAAACTGAATATTTGAGTGAATTTCTGCAACATAGCGTTTGATTTCAGTGTGTAGGGACTCAAAGCGGTTTGTTATGGCTTCAAAGTATCATTTGGAAGAATCTGTAAAGTGGCGAATTATCGGCCGTTTAGAAGCAGAGCAGTCAATCATGGAAACAGCCACATGTCTGAATATTTCCAGACAGACAGTCTCTAAGCTATGGAAAGAGTTTCAAAATGATGGAAGTGTTGTAAGGAGGCCTGGACAAGGTCGGAAACGAATGACAACTGCTTCTGAAGATCGGTATCTGGCATTAACTGCCCGTCGTAACAGAAAGGCTACTACTCGCCAGTTAAGTTCAGAGCTTGCAGCCGCCACTGAAACTGTTGCATCACGGCAAACAATATACAGAAGGCTTAATGAAAAAGGCCTTTATGCCAGAAAGCCAAGGGTATGTGTTTTACTGTCTTCACAGAAAAAGAGGGATCGCTTTAATTGGTGTAAAGAACATCAAAATTGAACTGAACATCAATAGTCTCATGTTCTCTTTACTGATGAGTCGCGGTTTAGTTTAACTGGTGATTCTAAACATGTTTACATCTGGAGGGGAGTCAGGAACATGAAATGATCCCTCGAACATTGTGGAACGTGACCGTTTCGGTAGTGGAGGTGTGATGGTATGGGGTGGAATAATGATCGATGGACGTACGCCCCTACACGTGTTCAGCAGCGGATCTGTGACAGGCCAGATATATCGCGATGAGGTCTTAGATCCTTATGTAAGACTTTTCAGGAATGCATATGGAGCTGACTTTTCATTTATGGAGGATAATGCCCGTCCACATCGAGCAAACCTCGTTGATGAATTCCTTGAAAGTGAAGACATTAAGCGAATACCTTGGCCACCAAACTCTCCTGACCTTAACCCGATAGAGAACTTATGGGACTACCTTGGAAGAGCAATTGCACGTATACATCCTCCTCCTAGAGATGTAAATGCTCTGAAGACGGCATTGCTGGAAGAGTGGAGATTAATTCCCCAAACTGTGGTTAACAACGTTATTTCCAGCCTTAAAACACGTTGTGATATGTGTGTACAAGTCAGGGGAGATCATATTCCATATTAAATTCATAAGACTTAATTCTTTTTCTGAATCATTCCTTTTTTTTCTTAACTCTCTTTGTCACACTTTATTACAATTTTTATTCTAATTCAGAAGTCAAACAACAAAAATCAG
Source organism: Stegodyphus dumicola (assembly GCF_044657685.1). NCBI lineage: Eukaryota > Metazoa > Arthropoda > Arachnida > Araneae > Eresidae > Stegodyphus > Stegodyphus dumicola. The sequence goes on along the minus strand of NC_140777.1, from coordinate 110,178,425 downwards.
CGTTAATTTACAAAATTTTCACAGGACTAGTTTCGATGGTTTTACCGAACCATCATCTTCAGCTGCAAAACCGCAAATGAACAAGATAGGAAATAAAGTTTAGATAAGATAAGAAAGCCTGGACAAGAATAAGCAAGTGGCGCCATCTGTTGGCGAAACCAAAACTAAAACATAATTTCTCTAAAAGCCGAAGGCAAATTTGGATTGGAATTAGGATCGTTAACTAGAACAGAAAGATTTTTATGAATGTGAAATGCCTCTAGAAAATCCAGTTCTCCAATGGAAGATGTTTTTTGAATAATTTTGGCAGCAGAAAAATTGAAAGTGTGATTTTCGGACCAACAATGTTGAGCAACAGAAGACTTCTGTGTTTCCTTTTTTCTAACATATGCCTCATGTTCTTTGACGCGAAATTTTAAGGCTCTCTTAGTTTGGCCAATGTAAATTAAACCGCACTGGCAAGGAATCCTGTAAATACCCCAGGAATTCACATCCGGAATGGGGTCCTTGAGTATAGAAGTTGGAATTTTATTGATGGGAGAGTAAACAACCCGAAAGTTAAATTTCTGCAAAATATCTGCAACTTTATAGCTAATTCATGGAAAGAAGGGAATGACAACAGAATTTTTATAATCTCCTAAAATAAGAGTGTGGCTTTTAGTGTGTTGAGATGAGAATTTTTTAACTGCTTGATTAATAATGTTGGGTGAAAAGCCCCTGTCAATAGCTATTGCTTTTAAATAATTTAGTTCTTCATCAAGGGCTAGTTTGGAGGAGCAAACTTGAAGAGCACGTAAAACATAGGAATAAAATGAAGCTAACTTTTGTTTAGTCGGATGACATGATTTAAAGTGTGGTGGAAGGCAAACCGATGAAGGTTTACGGTAAACTGTAGTACTGAAGTTGGATGTGTTACGTGTGACCAGAATGTCGAGAAACGGAAGAGAATTGCAAGTCTCAAGTTCAAAAGAACTGAATAGCAGGATCAATAGAATTCATTGTTGAAAGAACTCTATTTAAATCATCTTTATTACCTTCAAACAGGGTAAAAGTATCGTCTACGTAGCGGAACCATGCCGGGAAGTTTAAAGTTTCAAACAATTTTGATTCATAATAATGCATGTAGATATCAGCCAGGATGGGACTGAGGGGGCTTCCCATGGCTAATCCCTCAGTTTGCTTGTAATATTTATTTTGGAAAACAAAATGTGTTTGTTTCAAACAGAGTTGAGTGAGAGAAATTAGCTCATCAATTTCGATGCAAGAGAAATGAAATTCGCGAAGTCTGGTTTCTAGACATCTTAATGCACCCTCCACTGGGACATTGGTGAATAATGATTTTACATCAAAAGAAACCATGAGTAAATTACGAGGAGAAATGTTTTTAACCTTTTTTACAAACTCTATTGAATTTTTTATGGTGTAAATGTTATTGTCTAATAGAGTGGAAAATCTAGAAACTAAATATTTAGCTAACGGATACGAGGCAGTACCCAAATTTGATACAATAGGGCGGAAAGGAATACCACTTTTATGAATTTTGGGAAGAGCATATAATCTGGCACAATTCGCAACAGATGGGATAAGCGAATGTTTTAAGTTGCTTGAAATGATTTGCGAAGATTTGATCGTAGTTTTTATTTTGGATAAGTCCGAAGGTGAAGGATCTTTAGGGATCGGATTATATGGTCCTTCGTTTAAGAGTTTAGTGACACCATCGATGTAAGTGTTCTTATCCATGACGACTATCTGGCCACCTTTGTCGGCCTTTGAAATGACAATATCCGGGTTAGAATGAATCTCGCGCATTGTAGCTCTTTCTCTCGCAGTTAGATTTGGTTTCAAAGGTTTATTATTGAATTTCACATTATGAGCGATAAGATGCCTAATCATTTCTTTCTGTGAATCTGAAACTTTACTGAACTTGAAAGCTTTTTCGATAGGAGCCAAAATCTTTGGAATCGAGGGTTTACAGGTTTGTGAGAAGTTACAATTATATTTTAGAATTCTCTCTTGTTCTTCTGAAAGACTAACATTAGAAATATTAACTATTGGCTTGATGTTTACAATAGGAAGATTTTTTGAACTACGAGGGCCATCCAGGAAGTAGATTACGTTTCCGTCTGTGTCCGCTAGGGGCGGGGCTAGCGCGGCCATCTTGGGGTCAGAGCGTTGCGCAGCTCAGTCTGCATCTAGCCGTGCTAGTGAGAGGTTCGTGCTCTGCTCCGTTCAGATACTGTGACGGTTTGAAATGTCTGCGTTAATTGAAAATCCCGCGAGCTGCGAGGTGCGCTCAGTAATAAGGTTTCTGACTGCAAAAAACTGTAAACCGATAGAAATCTATCGGCAGCTTCGTGAAGTGTATGGGGACAACATTATCACTGAAGGTGGAGTGCGTCAGTGGGTCATAAGATTTCAAAATGGCCGAACCAATGTTCACGACGAAGATCGAAGTGGGAGACCCAGCATAGTGACCGCCGATAAATCGCTACGATAAATGCCTTAATTTGTATGGTGACTATGTAGAAAAGTAGTATTTGAGTGTGGTTTTCATCTGTATATAATAAAATTTGTTTCCTATACTTTGTTTATTTTTTTATTCCAAAACGTAATCTACTTTCTGGATAGCCCTCGTACTTGAACTGGAAGACTGTAAAAGAAGTTTTTCGAATTAGTGTTCACTGCCCTTGAACAAAAGTCTTGGTCTAGAACGGAGAATGCAGTTAACCGTCATAAAAACACCCTTGCAGTTAAATTCGAAAAACTTCTTTTACAGTCTTCCAGTTCAAGTAGTTCAAAAAGTCATCCCATTGTAAACATCAAGCCAATAGTTTATATTTCTAATGTTAGTCTTTCAGAAGAACAAGAGAGAATTCTAAAATATAATTTTAACTTCGCACAAACCTGTAAACCCTCGATTCCAAAGATTTTGGCTCCTATCGAAAAAGCTTTCAAGTTCAGTAAAGTTTCAGATTCACAGAAAGAAATGATTAGGCATCTTATCGCTCATAATGTGAAATTCAATAACAAACCTTTGAAACCAAATCTAACTGCGAGAGAAAGAGCTACAATGCGCGAGATTCATTCTAACCCGGATATTGTCATTTCAAAGGCCGACAAAGGTGGCCAGATAGTCGTCATGGATAAGAACACTTACATCGATGGTGTCACTAAACTCTTAAACAAAGGACCATATAATCCGATCCCTAAAGATCCTTCACCTTCGGACTTATCCAAAATAAAAACTACAATCAAATCTTCGCAAATCATTTCAAGCAACTTAAAACATTCGCTTATCCCATCTGTTGCGAATTGTGCCAGATTATATGCTCTTCCCAAAATTCATAAAAGTGGTATTCCTTTCCGCCCTATTGTATCAAATTTAGGTACTGCCTCGTATCCGTTAGCTAAATATTTAGTTTCTAGATTTTCCACTCTATTAGACAATAACATTTACACCATAAAAAATTCAATAGAGTTTGTAAAAAAGGTTAAAAACATTTCTCCTCGTAATTTACTCATGGTTTCTTTTGATGTAAAATCATTATTCACCAATGTCCCAGTGGAGGGTGCATTAAGATGTCTAGAAACCAGACTTCGCGAATTTCATTTCTCTTGCATCGAAATTGATGAGCTAATTTCTCTCACTCAACTCTGTTTGAAACAAACACATTTTGTTTTCCAAAATAAATATTACAAGCAAACTGAGGGATTAGCCATGGGAAGCCCCCTCAGTCCCATCCTGGCTGATATCTACATGCATTATTATGAATCAAAATTGTTTGAAACTTTAAACTTCCCGGCATGGTTCCGCTACGTAGACGATACTTTTACCCTGTTTGAAGGTAATAAAGATGATTTAAATAGAGTTCTTTCAACAATGAATTCTATTGATCCTGCTATTCAGTTCACTTTTGAACTTGAGACTTGCAATTCTCTTCCGTTTCTCGACATTCTGGTCACACGTAACACATCCAACTTCAGTACTACAGTTTACCGTAAACCTTCATCGGTTTGCCTTCCACCACACTTTAAATCATGTCATCCGACTAAACAAAAGTTAGCTTCATTTTATTCCTATGTTTTACGTGCTCTTCAAGTTTGCTCCTCCAAACTAGCCCTTGATGAAGACTCTAAATTATTTAAAAGCAATAGCTATTGACAGGGGCTTTTCACCCAACATTATTAATCAAGCAGTTAAAAAATTCTCATCTCAACACACTAAAAGCCACACTCTTATTTTAGGAGATTATAAAAATTCTGTTGTCAGTCCCTTCTTTCCATCAATTAGCTATAAAGTTGCAGATATTTTGCAGAAATTTAACTTTCGGGTTGTTTACTCTCCCATCAATAAAATTCCAACTTCTATACTCAAGGACCCCATTCCGGATATGAATTCCTGGGGTATTTATAGGATTCCTTGCCAGTGCGGTTTAATTTACATTGGCCAAACTAAGAGAGCCTTAAAATTTCGCGTCAAAGAACATGAGGCATATGTTAGAAAAAAGGAAACACAGAAGTCTTCTGTTGCTCAACATTGTTGGTCCGAAAATCACACTTTCAATTTTTCTGCTGCCAAAATTATTCAAAAAACATCTTGCATTGGAGAACTGGATTTTCTAGAGGCATTTCACATTCATAAAAATCTTTCTGTTCTAGTTAACGATCCTAATTCCAATCCAAATTTGCCTTCGGCTTTTAGAGAAATTATGTTTTAGTTTTGGTTTCGCCAACAGATGGCGCCACTTGCTTATTCTTGTCCAGGCTTTCTTATCTTATCTAAACATTTTTTCCTATCTTGTTCATTTGCGGTTTTGCAGCTGAAGATGATGGTTCGGTAAAACCATCGAAACTAGTCCTGTGAAAATTTTGTAAATTAATGCTGATTTTTGTTGTTTGACTTCTGAATTAGTATTTATTCGGCGTGTTATTGTGTCTTAATTACCATTTTTATTGTTTCATGCTACAATTTTATATCATATGAGGTGATCTTCAATTTTTTCTTTTGCATTTATGTGTCATCATGTTATGTATGATTCTACCAAAATTCATTAAATTATAAGTCATAGTCTCTGAGAAATCCGTGAATTTATGCATGTAAGCATAATTTTGGACATGAGTGTAATTCCTTAATCCTACCTATCTCCTCGTACAGGTACAATATCATTAATTTTAAACACGGTAGAATTCTTCGGAGTTTTTGAAAACATGACTGATCTTAATTCTAACAAATATTCTTTATAAAACCTTTTCCAAAAATGCTCTAATATTAATTGCCTATGCTTCCATCTTTTAATCAACTGAGATCTTGTAGATTCTAGTTTAGATTCAGGTGAAGGTAAAACAGTCAATCTAGATCCAGTTATAAAATGAGATGGTGAAAGAGGATCAAGTTCATTTGGTTCATTGTATACATAATTTATAGGTCTGGAATTAATAACAGCTTCAACTTCAGCTAAAACAGTATACAGTTCTTCATAATATAAAGAAGCTTTACCAAAGATACGTTTTAAACAAGTTTTTACGGATCTTACCAAACGTTCCCAGAATCCGCCCCACCAAGGAGCACCTTCTACAATAAATTTCCATTCAAACCCATTTTTCCCAAGGAAATTTAGAACCTTTTCATCTTTAAACAATTTATACAAATATTTTAATTCACGATCATCAATTTTAAAGGTTTTACCATTATCAGAATATATAACTCTACAAATACCCCTATGTGCAAAAAATCTACGTAAGGCTTGAATGAAACACTCTGTACTTAAATTGGATAACAATTCTAAATGGACTCCTCGAGTCACTGCGCAGGTAAACAATGAAATATACACTTTTGTACCATCCTTTAAATACAAAGGGCCAGCGAAATCTATGCCACTTACCTCAAATGGTTGAGCTTTCTCCACTCAGCAGGAAGAGGAGCCGATATCTCGTGTCCAGCTTTAGCATTATATTTTTAACAAAATCTACAATCATGTAACACAGATTTTACAAGACGTCTAGCTTTTAAAATCCAAAATTTCCCTCTTACTTGCACTAAAGTTTTATTTACACCACTATGAAATATCTTTTCATGACAATTCAAAATAATTAAACGAGAAAAATAATTATTTGGTAATTTCATCGACATCTAATGATGATTTCACTAATCTACTTCCAACTCTTAAACAAACTTTTTCATCCATAACTGGATTTAACCCAAACAATTTGGAATTATGATACAATGGTTTTTCTACATTTAACATCATTAAACTCTGCAAAAAAAATACTCACCTTGTGATAAGATAATCCAATAACACATAGCATTACATATTTCCTTTTCGGTCACAGGACCAATCACTCTACTCTGTGACTTCAAATTATTAATGAATCTAAATAGATATGACATAACTCTTAAAAGTTTACCTAAGTCACTAAAGTTTTCTATTTTTAACACAGGTTGTAAAGGTTGAACACTGCTAGTAACTTGAGTCACAACTCTTTCTTCAACACTATCTACTATGTTACAATGCTTTTTCACTTTAAGCCAATTTATTTCATCTTGATGCAGCCATGGAGGTCCATGCCACCACACTTGATCTACTACAAGATCACTCACTTTAACACCGCGTGTGATTTTATCGGCAGGATTATCTGAGCCAGGACAATGATGCCACATACTCGGAGATGTTTTGTCTTGAATTTCGGACACTCGATTTTGTACGAATGTTTTAAATCACCGTGGTGAGTTCTTTATCCAATGAAGCACAATAAGGGAATCTGTCCATAAATGAATCTTAGCTTGAGGAAAATACACACGGACGGTAGTTACAAGTCTTGCACCTAACACTGCTGCCATAAGCTCGAGTCTTGGCAAAGATAATTTTTTCAGGGGTGCCACTCTGCTCTTGGCTATTACTAAACTTGCTCCAGAATATTTTAAGCTACGGAATTTCACGTACACTGCTGCTCCGTAAGCATTTTGAGATGAATCACAAAAACAATGTAGTTCCAGTGTTTCAGGCGTTTCATCAACATCACGAAAATACCACCGAGGTATCTGGATATTAGGGAGATCACGTAGTTGCCGATACCATTTGTTCCACTTGTCTTGCAATTCTGGTGGGATAATTTCATCCCAATCAACACCTTTCAGCCATAAATCCTGAAACAGATCTTTTGCTTGAATAACATATGGAGCAAGAAACCCAACATGATCGAAGATTTTTGAAGCGGCTTTTAAAACACAACGTTTTGTTTGGTCATTTGACTGGATGAAATCAATAACGTCTTGTGCACTAAAACAGAAGATATCCTTAATTGTATCCCATTGAAGTCCAAGAATCTTTGAGGGGGAATCACAGTCAGGCAATTTAAAGCTAACGAAGCTGTCACTTGATTTATACTGGTTTTTTAGAGTATCCGAATTTGAATTCCATTTGGTCAAAGTCATTGACGCCTTTTTCATTATATCATTGGCTTCATGATATATTTGTATAGCTTCCTCCTCCGTATCTGATCCACAAATAAAATCGTCAACATACATGAAGTTTTCTAACATTTCTACAGTTCTGGGATGGATGTCTTCAAATTTCTTTAAATGATGCTTAATGCAAGCGCTCAGCAAAAATGGACTTGATTTTGCTCCAAAAATTACACGACACATCCGATAAACTTGAATTCTCGGATTGCTCAAACTTGAATTCTCATCAATCCACAAAAATCGCATTGAATCTCGATCTTCAGGTGCAACAGAAATTTTCAAAAACGCTTTCTCAATATCTGACGTAAATGGAATTCGATTAAGTTGAATATTTATTAAAACTTTCAAAAGTTCAGGAAGGAGATTTGTTCCTTGCAGTAAATTATCATTTAGAGATTCATGATTTTTTTCCTTTGAAGAAGCATCATAAACAATGCGAAGTTTTGTAGAATTATGATCTTCACGGGTGACAGCACGGTGAGGTATGTAGTAAGTTCGTCTCCCAGATGGAGTACCAAGATCGACCTTTTCTATGATTTCTTCCTTAAGCTGATAATCAATCACTTCTTTATATTGCGCATAAAAGTTCAGGTTTGATTTAAATTCTTCAGCATTCTTAAAATTGTCTCTTAAAGTCACATTCTGATCCTTCCATGGAAGTCTAACTTCGTATCTATCACCCTTTTGTGTAATCGAGTTGTTAAATATTTGCAAGGCCATTTCATTTTGTTCTTCGTCTGAAATATTTTTAATTCCTCTAGATTCAATATCCCAAAACGATTCGACAATTTTTAGAAGTTTCTCTTCTACACTTACGTTTAAACACGCATCATGGATTTGAAAGTCTGATGAAGAAAATTTGCCTTGTATACACCACCCAAACAAGGTTTTCATCGCTACGGCATTTCTGTTTACCCTTTTTATTTCTTCGCTTGCTATTTTCCACATAATGTCCGCGCCGATTAAAACGGAAATATGATTCATTCCATCGGCGCCGCCGCAGTCTGTCAAAGTGACGCCGAATGCTTGGAGTTTGGATTTCATTTCTGCATCTGGTACCCGTATATCGGCATTTGTTATGACCGGTACTTCAATGACTTCGAGATTTATGGATTTTTCAGGGTCATTAATATTCCGGAGCGTAAGTTCAACTTTCTTTCGACGCCAATGTTTCCCGTTCTTTTCACCGAAAATATGCAGATTTAAAAGTTTCTCCTTTCACTGGTAATTGTAATTTTCTTGATAAAACTTCTCGAACTGCAGAGATTTGGCTACCGCCGTCAAGAAGAGATCTCACAATACAATTCTTATTTCTGCCTTCAGCCACAGCATGCACCGTTTGAAGCATAATTTTAGATCCAGTTTTGGCAGAAGAATTTTAAACAATTTCCACCGATGTTTCGGTTTCCTTATTTTTTACACTGGAGACAGCTGATGCGAGATTTACACACACACTTTCATGATGTTTACCACGGCACTTTTTGCAAGAAAACTGTTTGTTCTTACAGTTGATAGCTAAATGTTTACATCCAAAACACAGAAAACATTTTCCTGTACGTTTCAAAATGTTGCGTTTCTCTTCAGCGTTCACCTCAGCACATTTATATTTCGTATGATCTTCTTTGTCACAAAATATACATTTGTATCCAATTGTTGATAAAGCTGAAGCAGTCGGAACTTTCGGTTTATAATTCGGATAAACTTTCGTGCGTTGTTCATTTTGACGAATGTATGGTTTCTGATTCGTTTTCGCAGAGTTCATTAACTTGCAGCTTCTCGACAGTTAACTTCCTTTTTTAAGAATTCTATAAGTTCCTTTATATCAAATCATGCTTCCATTTTTCGACTTCGATTAAATTCCAAATTTAATTCCTCTGGAAATTTCTGCAAAATGATAGGACAGAGAATATTTCCATAACTTCCAGAAGTAACATTTAACGATTCTAAACTTCGAATGTTGACTTCGCATTCATCGTACAGCTTACGCAGTGCTTTAACATTTGAAATGTTCTCCGCTGGTTCAAGAGATAATAATTTATTCATATGCGAAGTGATAACAACATCTTGTCTTCCAAAATGTTCTTTCAATATTTCTACTGCGGAATCATAATTCTGGTCACTTAAAGCGAAACCGGAAATGGCAGCTACGACATTACTGACAAGTAAGGATTTTAGGTACGCAAATTTTTCAGTTTTTCTCAATCCACTATGATTGTGAATTGCATTTTCGAACTGGTTCCAGAAGACCAACCATTTACACGAATCTCCGTAATAATTTCCGATTTGCAGACGTGGTAACTTCACTGTTTTCGTTTCAACTGGAAGTGCAACATTAGCCGTTCCATTCCGATGAACTGTTCTAGAAGATTCCGAATTCTTCTTCAAAAATCGTTGCATTCTTCCTCTCCATATAACAGTTTTATTCTGGTATTCTTGACAAGGTAACTTCATTTTCAATCTCCTCCGAAGTTACTTTCGTTTCGATTTCTGAATCTAAACTTTTCAGTTCGTTGATTTTCTCAATCAGCTGTTCATACAAATCCTCGATTATTTCAATTTTCTCATTTGCGGAATATTATTTCCTAAATTCGTTTCGACTTTGGTTATCAGTTTCGTAGTTAATTGTCTTACAACCGACCGTTTTTTTTTTTCAAATTTTCAAGAACGCCCTCCATTCTCGAAATATTCAGTCTGTCGATTTTCCGGTTCGTAATAATCCCGGTTTTCAGGCACCATAAACAAAATATATATACGTCTCTAATAAATCAGACAGGATCAAATGTAAAGTAATAAACAGAGGAGCGTTATTCCACACAACGTTTATTGACGAATACCACAGACGAACTGATACATATACGTAATTAAGACATCACAGTTTCTTTTTACAAACACTACCGCCATCTATTGGCAATCTAAGGATACATATTCCTAAACTTAACAGATAGGTTGTTTTTATGAATATGCGTGTTTGGCATATGCACACGTGTGTAATATTAACATTAGACACATATGTGTGTCTCTGTATATATATTTATATTGCACATATGTATATGTATGGATGGGGTTTATATAGTTTGATTTATAAATATACATGAAACTTATTTCCAAATTTCAGCCTCAAAATTGGCTTTTTCCTTTTGTTATTTTAAAATATATATATTTCATGTGGTAAGCTAAGTCCCGAGTGCAATAACTGCACTGGAATTAAATTTGTACGAACTACATAGTGACAGTAAAGTATTAGTGTAGATTCTACAGAGAACGCTAAACATGAGAAGAACACTGAAAGTTTTTGCCCTAAGCTGTCATTTCACGGCAGAGAAAAAACGAAAGGGAATTTACGAAACTACGTAATTGTGAGCGGCGAAGGTCATCAGATAAGCGACAGGGAAGTTTATCGCACTGCGGCTCTATCCCTTTGAAGGACGGGGCGAGGGAATTTCTCTGGCCGAAATGTCATTTTAAGACTTTGCAACACTGACCTATTATTTTGGCCACTATATTCGAAGGGTTAATAAAACCTACGTGAAAAGGATTCATAACTAGAAAAATTATGTTTCATTTGCCAAACGATATACTCTTAAAGCAATGAAATATAGGAAATTTTATACTGTAAACACTAATGATTCTTCAACTCATATAATAGGTAGTACAAAAACATATCCAGTGCAAGTGAATGAATCAATTGTATTCAATCTAGAATAATACAGGGTCTTTTACAACTAACTTCTTTGTCAACGTTTTACGCCTACAATTCTTCTCATACGTGTATCGTTCCAACGCTATTTACGTGAAATACTAATATTAGTTGTGAAATCTTCTGTTGAGTATGTCTATTTATGTGAAATGATAATACTATCTGTGAAATCTTCTGTTGAGTATATCTTTTTTAGTACGTCTTTGAATTGTTCAATATGTTATTATTTAATGCGCTGATCAATTTTCGGAGTCTCCCGATGAACGATTTTCGAAAGTTTTATCACTGTAACAGTAACTACGAGAGCTTTGTTGTTTCAAATCATCACAATCTCGAGCGCATACCTTCAAATAGTAATATCTGAAATTTCATTTCGTTGGTCGAGCGGATATGCCGCTAGGAGTTCACATATTGGGGAAGTTTTTTTGTTTCATGACCAGCCTGTAAAGCAATGCTCCATTAACTACGGAAGTCACCCAAAGTAGAATTTACTGCTTTTCTGGCTCAAGTAGCTGAAATAATAATTAACTATAGGATACATATGCATAGTATACTCTACAATAGTGCAATATACGCACAGACATTGGATGCAGGATAAATATAACTGCTAAGTGTAAAGTGAGTCATTTACAGCAATTGATTTAATGTACACATAGAAGATAGAAGGCACAGAAACTAATGTGTACATATACACATTACTACTATTATTACAAATTATAGATGTAATGTAGTAACCAATGTAGGCATCGAATAAATATGTAGTTCTAGTTAATAACTAGTTCCTATTGTAGCAAGGTGCAGAGAGTGCAAATATATGTTAATTACAGAATGCAATTATATGCAAATTGCGTAGATTCATGATTCTAAATCAGAGCAGGAATAATTTCCGTTATATGTATACATAGGAACAATGCACTCAGATTGATATGAACTCTGACAGGTAAAGACATACTCAACAGAAGATTTCATAGATAACATTATTATAGGATTCCATTATTGTGTACAGTTAAAAAATTGATAAATTTATTGTATACATAAATGGGATTAAAAAACAGATTATCTTGCTGTAGATGTAACAAATGCAATGAAAGATCTTAGAGTAAACGCTGTTTAATGTAATTTCGGTTAATGTTACGTACGGATATAATTATCTATTTGCCGAAATCCCGGCCGTTAATATATGAAAACAAGGAAAATAATTGGTTATTTTGATCAACATATCGGTTAATATTATCCAACTATTACAGAATAAGTTTTTAAATTAAAGTAGCCAAATAAAGTCAAAATAAAGTTTAAGAATTGCCAAGTGGCAGAAAAGTTAGCCATGTGAACGGTTAAGTCGCCAAGCAGCTTGGTTTTGATTTCAGTCAACCATTTCAAAGTTCGCTAGAAAACAATCTTCGTCCGACCTATATTTTTAAAAATTCAATGGCTAAGCCTATGTGTTACATGGGCAATGAGATGTGTAGGCAATAAGCTATTTTATATCATTTTAACGTGTACCAATTTTCTTTTTGCTGTTCTTGTTCACCAATTCTAATAATTCTACTAAATCAGTTTCTTAATGTTGTTACTCTTTGTGAAATGGAAGGGATAAAGTGGATTAATAAGTAACTAAATTTTAGAAGTAAGGCAGCTAAGATTACCAAACCTTCAACATAGCGTATTTTGAGGGAGATTAGACACGGGGACAGGGCAGGGACACGGAAAGAGGACGGAGCACAAGACATTTACATAGAAATTTTACATTAATGCTAGACTTACGTATTGAATATACAATTACAAAGACACAGTATACAATTATTACAAAGAAAGTAACCTATTAATAAAATTTGGATTATGACAGATTAATATAACATAATTATGATTTGATTAATATATCTTTAACGAGATTAGACACAAGTCTTTCTTCTTCAGAAGAAAAGATGACTATACAGAACGTTTTCTTTCCCCTTGAAAAAAATATTTCCTTAAAACATCTGTAACGCACTGTTTGCTTTTTTACTGAATTTTTATTTGTACTTTCTCTTCCAGAAATAGATACTTTCTGAATATTAAGATTTAATATATAGTATTTGTCAAAGTATTTTAAGAGCAGTTCACAAGTCAACTTTTGCATTAAGGACATTGTAAGGTTGCACTTGAATTGATTGATACTTGATTAGGAATTCTGCAACCCTACTAAACTATAGGCAGTTATTGCTTGGACTTTTAAACATAAAAGGAACAACTTCAGCCACAAATAAACCACTACTCGTGGTAAGATAATTTAATCAATAACAGATTCTGAAACGCTGATAAAAATTTAGTCTAAGATTACACAGGTAATAAACACAGCTAGTAAAGTGACTAATCTAACCTTACTGGCGCTTAGGTTTAAAGCAGTCGGTTGCGAGAGAATTCAAAAGCTCGGATAGCATCTTTTGCACAGTGTTGGCAAACTCTAATAGCGCGGAGCGAATAGCAGAAACTCTCTCTCTCAGTTCCCAAGCTTAAATATACTTAAAGCTAATGTATATTCTTGTGAGGGATACGGAAAGAAGTAAAGCTCAAGATCATTATAACTAGTTAATTAATATAAAAACCTAACGGCAATACAAACCGTTTGTCAAGAAACGTTTGTATTTTCCTAACTAAAATGCCGCGCAGTTGCCTATTTATATTCCTTTGATATTTTCATATTAAATTAGTTAATGCCTATTGTTGTTTTGAAGAATGCTCTTTCTCAAGGTTTAATGCTTTCAAAATTGCCGTGGACAAATGGGATCAGATGACCCTCGCCTACGATATAGACAAAACACAGACGATTCCAGGTGCAGTATTAGGAGACTTTCGACACAAAAGGTGGTGTTGGTGTATTTAAATACGGCAAAGCACACTAGGGCTATCTGTCTAAGGGGAGGGATGCCTTCGTGGATGACTTTCTAAGGGAAACTGGCTCGTATACACTTTACACATGGGGAAAACCACGAAAACACCCATGCAGCCAGCCCGTTCGCGGGATTCGAACCTCGGACCGAACTACCCGTGTTCAGCGACTTTACCGCTCGGCCGCCGGTGGGCCTGACACAAAGCAAGAATACGTAACAATAAAAATAGGGCTTTAGTGTGACATAAGGCTTAGTTATCAAGATTATAGAATATTGTATAGTCAAAAGCAGAGGAATATTTAATTCAGAAGTCAAACAACAAAAATCGGCGTTATATTTACAAAATTTTCACAGGACTAGTTTCGATGGTTTTACCGAACCACCATCTTCAGCTGCAAAACCGCAAATGAACAAGATAGGAAGTAATGATTAGATAAGATAAGAAAGCCTAGACAAGAATAAACAAGTGGCGCCATCTGTTGGTGAAACCAGAACTAAAACATAATTTCTTTAAAGGCCGAAGGCAAATTTGGATTGGAATTAGGATCGTTAACTAGAACAGAAATATTTTTATTAATGTGAAATGCCTCTAGAAAATCCAGTTCTCCAATGGAAGATGTTTTTTGAATAATTTTGGCAGCAGAAAAATTGAAAGTGTGATTTTCGGACCAACAATGTTGAGCAACAGAAGACTTCTGTGTTTCCTTTTTTCTAACATATGCCTCATGTTCTTTGACGCGAAATTTTAAGGCTCTCTTAGTTTGGCCAATGTAAATGTAAATTAAGGCACACTGGCAAGGAATCCTATAAATACCCCAGGAATTCATATCCGGAATGGGGTCCTTGAGTATGGAATTCGGAATTTTATTGATGGGAGAATAAACAACCCGAAAGTTAAATTTCTGCAAAATATGTGCATCTTTATAGCTAATTGATGGAAAGAAGGGAATGACAACAGAATTTTTATAATCTCCTAAAACAAGAGTGTGCGTTTTAGTATGTTAAGATGAGAATTTTTTAACTGCTTGATTAATAATGTGGTTCGGTAAAACCATCTAAACTAGTCCTGTGAAAATTTTGTAAATATAACTCTGATTTTTGTTGTTTGTCTTTTGAATTAGTATTTATTCGGCGTGTTATTGTGTCTTAATTAGAGGAATATTTCTTCGAAATGCAACTACATACACTTGGTGCACATAGTCTTATAATGCCGATAAAGAAAATTTCATTTATTTCAGAAATCTACAAAACTTCTGGCATGCACATGACTCATATTTAATACGCATAACATGTGACATAATACTATTGTCACTAGTCCCTAAATAACGGCAAAGAATCTGAGTAGCAAACAAATTTCTTATCAGATTCATCATACCGGGAGACCTAATTACGTTACAATATAAGATTTGTATGCCATTTAGGTCCGTATATTTGTGCTCTTACTGATGAACCAAATAACCAACCACATATGTGAAATTATTTATCACTGTAGCATATAAATATGCAACCTTATTGCAAATTTCAATAATATGTGATTTATAAATGTGCCGCCAGCCCCCAGTATTATGTTACCTCCGGCCAGTTGCCTTAAATGGGAGTTCTGCTTAGAAATAATCCAGCATGTTAGCAATAATGATTATAAATCCTACCACACATAGGCCTCTCATCATTTTAAATCTGAAAACTTGCTCGCAGGATAAAAATATGCTATGACTAGTATGTTAATGCGTCATTCATGATTTTGAGAATAACTGTATGTATGAGCTCATAGGACTAGAAATGCATTCGTCTATTTCTACAACAAATTTTTATCTATAAGGCTAACAGTTCCTTCTATTAAGTTTGACATTGCAATTTCTATTGAACAGAAATATATTACTGCAGAAGCGACATTTTAATGTCATTTATAAATATTATAACTAAACTTACATTACTTTTGCTTAAAATGTGCTTTATTGTATGCAATATACATATGTATGTATTTATTCTATTCATTAAAACTGGACTGTGTTTCCATTTATACATGATCAGCAACGTTAAAGGGAAGATGAATTTTTTATCCAAATATAAAAGGAATCGTAATTAAAAAAAAATAAATTTTTATCAAAAGTCTATACCATCAAATTTAAATCAGAAAACTAAATGTATGTATATATATGTAAATATATGAATGCGTGTAGTTTTACTTTAATAAAATGCACTTTTTCAAATTATTTAACCTAAACGTCGAACCTAAGTCTTCACTTATTTTTCTTCATTTCTGAATAACATCTGTATACAAATCAAGAACGTAATAACGATTGCCGTCAAAGAACGTTTTCTGCTTTTGTCACATATTTCCTAGTTTATGCTGTTAGCACATCGTTCATTAAACTCAAATTATTGTTACGCATATTGTATCAAACACTTTAACTGCATCATTGATAACAAAAATGCATATTTTATACTAAGAACCCCATCATTTGCATTTGAGTTATGATTATTACTCTTTAATAATACAGTTTGTTGTTGGCATAACCATCAGTTCGAAATTTGTGGAGAAAGTTTTAGTTTTATAAGTATATTTATGTATCATATCTGAAAGCTAACGAACATTTCAGCTGATGACTTAATAATTTCAAAACACAGTAATTACATCTGAACAGTTCACATATTAATCCATATATATTCCCTGATAAAATCAAAAATATCGCATTTGAAATGTAGAAAGATATCCTTTACTGTAAAGGGGTCGTTTTAGATAGGGTCATAGAAGAGTCCGGTATAGTGTAACAAATATTTATTAACAGGTTTAAGTTACACACGGACATTACATTAAGAAAAATTACAGAGCAACTGTCTGGTACAACCTATCAAGTGGGAGCCTTGGCTTTTACTGAAGTACTTCTCTGGCTACTCACCAGAGGGCAGCCTTGTTGTCACAGTTAATCCTACAGTTTATGTTAAGGGATTGGTTACATTGCCAGATTTTTATCATGTTAATACTTTAAGCTGCTTCTAAAGAAATAAAAAATATCCAAGTTCCTTTTATATTATCTCTATGAAGGATAAACGATCTATCTTTTATAATACTTCTGTTATATTTTTGCTCTCATTATTATTTTCTGAAGAAAAAAAATGTTCTAATCTTCTAAATTCCCCTTTCGTCTAGAAATAATTTCTGAATTCGCAGTGAGATTTCTGAGTAATCTAACAACCAAGACATTTTATTTAAAAAAAAAAAAAAAAAAAAAAAATTACCTATAGCGATTCACAATATTATCATCTTCGTTTTTGCGCTATCCATGCACAAATTTATTTTATTAATGTAATGTGAATATGTAAATATATAAAAGTATTATTAGTGTGCAGGCATTTGTTTTACAGTTTACACCTTCCAAGCAATTGCTAAGCAGCTGAGTATGTGAATACTTACTTTGGTACTTTTCACATGACTTCGACTATTCATTTATTCATATAAATCTATTCTGTTTGATTAATTCATTACAGCAAAATACAAAGGCTTTGCTTTCCAGGAGTAAAATGCGCTCATGAATGGGACTTGCTTGAAGCTAGAAAATATTATTTTAAAAAAAGAATGAAACAATTTTGTGAAGTTCCTTCCTTTAGCGAAAGGCATTTCCAGAACCTTTTATCTGCGAGGGGTGAGAGACTGATAAGGGAAGTGACATAGCTGCCGAGGAACCTGATCGAGGGAGATTGGTGGGCAGAATACAAGGCCTTGAGACTTGCCTGTAGACCGGCAAGTATGGCTTTTGGAAATAAGTAACAAAAATATGTTTTGCGCACTTTATATTACATATAAATATATATCTTGATGGATAATAGTGTATTTGTTTTATTGTGTATTGTGTACCGTTATGTGTAATAAATGCGTGTAAAGAACTACAAAGCGGATGAAGATTATTTTCCTGCTATTGGTGAGTGTTTCAGAAGGAAAACGAACTAGCCTCGTGTTTGAAATGGCTCGAGGTGACAAATTTCGAAGGAAAAAATAAATTTCAAAACTCTGGAAAGCTGCAAGCAAGGCTTTCTCTCGAGCTCTGGATTTGTCGTTTACCCTTAACGCTCTGCTGTGTCTTTTCATTCGTTATGTAAATATGTTTCCAAAAGATAGGCCGTGTTCTTAGTTCGCACACATTCATTCGTCAGTTCCTATAGTTTGAAGGTAGTGGATGTCTATATAAGGGAAGAAATCCCGGCGCCAGCGAGTTTTGCACGAAAAAAAGGATAGAAAATCTGCGAAACGTTTAAGCGAAACTCATGAAAGTTTGCGAATCAAACTAATCGTTTTTGAACACACTTCAACTCTTGCAGAACAAGAATAAAAAATTCACTATCAGCAGGACACAACTCACCCTATTATAAAGTTTATGTTCTTTTCCGTAGTAAAATGTTATTCCATGAAATTGTTTTATTCTTTTTGAATAATTCTGTATTTGCTTAATGTTTGAGGAAAAGCACTGAAATATCTTTAAATTTCTTCAGCCATAAAACTCCCAAGAGCGGATGAGCGAAAACACGTTCGTGAAATGAACTATTTTAAAAATCTGGAAATATTTCGTGTGAGGAATTTTTTTTAATCTCATTCTCAGTTAAATTTTAAAAGTAATATTGTTTAACGATTCAGATTGTTTTTTGACATTAACATTATAAAATTCCTTAATTTTGCGTTTAAAGTAGCCATACGTAAAAATAATTAATTACTTAACAAAAATACTCATGTGTAAATGAAAGGCAAAATGAACAACTAAGTTCTCGTAACTATGAAACAAATGGCTAAATCTATTCTGTGTATTATACAGCGTTCAAATGTTTCCTCTTATAAAACTAGCTAAAAAACACATATATTTAGGTGTGCTCCTTATTAAAAATTTATAGTGTATAAAATACTTATATTCGATATATGCCATTCAAGGCATTTTAGGGAATCATTGATTATGGATTCTGCATAATATTAGACGGACGAGTAGCGGAATTAAAGTACGATAGAAGAAATAAAATGATTTGATTAATTCACTCTGAAAATACAGCGATAAGGATTAATACAAATACATAGTTCTCAACTAAAAAACATTATTTAAGAACCTCTTTCTAGAAATAATTTTATCATCATGCATTAAAGACAATTAACTGTAGTTAATTTTGATATCTCATAGATTACTAGATTGCTACTTCTTACGCATATATCATATTTCCTCGCGCATTTATTTTTCAACTAATCTCAGTGCTCGAAAATCGAGTTAGGAAAATTATTTAATTTTTGAAGGACGTGGTTACAGCAAAGACATAACAAATACAAAAGTAGTCATGGGCACAATTCATACATTGTATAATGTTAATCAAAATCTGAACTTCGAATAATGAGCGTAATTTTGAGAGTGAAGGTGCAGTTGCCCCTCGCTCCCTATTTTTAACTTCGCTAATTTTCTTGTCTTTTGTGTTACATGTTTGATCAGATAGCCTGGCTCAGTAAAAGTAGGCGGCCAGTGTAACTCTGATTAAAAATACGGTTATAACCACGTGCAGTGCTGATAAGGACCACGTGTTTCTGAGACTCCTTCCCCTTTATTTTCTTCTTTCTAGGTATTTCTTTCTCCTGATGCGGAAGGACCTTTAGCTGCCCTCGAAATCGATTGAGTGTTACAATATACTTACGCTAAATACAAGGTTGTTTTTACGATTTTGATTGTCACATTAGCGTGTTTCTCTTCTAGTCTATTATATAATGTTATTTGCCTACATCAAAATTTTTCACCATATCTTCTTTTTAAAAAAATTAATACGTTGCTTGAACTAGTATTTAATATCCGTTGTTTATGTCCATATTATAATTTCTAATCAGTCAATTTTTAATTTTAAGCTTGTCGATTAAAAGAAAAAAGTGACTTATCAGACAAAAAATTTTACTTTATAGCTTATTTCATAAGTTTCTTCAAAATTATGTAACGCAGCACCAAGTTGTACTACTATTGTACTATCAAGGAGTAGCAAACGTGGAAGAATACTAGAGGTGGTTTCAGTTACCAGAGTTCACCAGGTCAGGTACATTTCTATCGCCATATTATTTCTTTAAAAGAAACGTATATTCCAATAAGAATAAATACTAATATTAACATTAAAATATCTGGCGGATATTGATTCAATATCTGATGGTAACTGAGGCGGACACATCAAGCTGTAGCTCAGTTACTTTGTAAAGCCCAAGAGGCAGAAGTAGATAAGGCTATAATGATCTGGAATATAAGGAAGGTGAAATCACATGTTTGGAAAGTTGGTCAAGTATGAGAACACTTGCCAATGTCCGCATAGCTTAACGAAGAATCTGAAAAACAAATGCGTTTCAAATAGTTTATGAAAGGGGAAATAAGGTGATTGAATTGCTAATACAAAAATGTAAATACAAATTGAATGCACTAAATAAAAATAAAAAAAAATATGAAGGGAATACAATTTACCTGTAAATTAACCCTCGGAGGGAAAAACTGCGGACGGTAGAGGAAGGGAAAAATAATGCGAATATTTGTTTTTTTTTAATGTTAAGAACCTTACGCTAAAAAGCTGGAGGGCGGAATACGGTAATACTCGGTTGTTAATTCGCCTTTCTTCGCAGTGTTATTAATATGATTAAGATAGTCAGTGTTGCAATTGTAAATGAGCTAAATCACGCAGTCAATTCAATACCTGCAACTAAATCAATAATCGCCACACATTTCATGTCAGATCAGTTGATTATCTGGTGTCATTATCTGGCAGATATAGTTCTAATATTTAGAAAGTTTTGCAGAACGAATCTAGCAATGACTTATTAGTAGTTTTAAGTGTTTTTGAATGGTAATGCAAACGATTGACCATGATATAGATTAAAATCATTCAGGAATTTCAAAATAAAAATCTTTCCTTCATAGCTGATGAATTTACCTAACTAAATTTCAGTTAAACTTATCAAATTCTGATAAATATTTTACTCGAGTGAAGTTTAAAACCGGAAAAGATTTCATGAGTTTTTCTTTTTATAAATAATTTTCCCACATGCTCAAAATACAAATTACATGACATAAGATATTTTTCCTTTCCTCTTTTTCAAAATATTCGATTTTGAGCTAATGTAACAAGATTAAAAAGAATGACTAAGAAATTTACGTTTCAAAACAAAGTCTTTGCTTTGCACATGTTGCCATTTGGGGAAGGACGTAAAAAAAAGATGGCGATGTCAAAAATATCTTTCCGACGTGCGTTTCCTTACATTTGTCTTTCGTGTTGAAACACAGAAACAAATATAACTTTCTGTAAAGTTACAGATATAGAGAAAAATTATGCTGATTATTTAAGAATGAAACTTAGAAGTACGTAAAAATAGTACCTTAATATTTATTTTCGACCTCATCAAAGTTTTTATTTTTTTAGCAATGCAGTCACTAAAGTTCACAATTCTTTTAAAGTGGATTATCTATAAATCTTCCTTTCATGAATCTAATTTTGTTTCAAAGTATATTTTTTAGGCGCATTTTGTAGTGGATTTCATTAGACTATAATTAATAATTCTTTTTCATATTTTAGTCTTTATGATATTTTAATATCACTTTTTAATAAGACATTTTTATGGATATCGTATTAACGTTCTGATATAATATATTACATTATAATATATTTTATAAATTCTGTCAAAAATGTATAATAGCAGCACTTAGTTGCTCTAATAAATTGTATTCAGGAGAAGCAAATGCCAAAGCGGAAATCATAAGCTGAAGACACCATTTGTACAATGAAGTGCGTTGGAGAGCTGTTGCAAGTTGCTGCAAGAATATCTTGTGTTGTGAGAGAGCTAGATGTATTATGAATAGGCAATGGAATCGTTAACAACGGGATCAAAACCTCCGTAGAAGACATGAGTCTGGATGACGGAGGATTACTGCGACGGCAGATGACTCCTTCTTGCTGCTATTGACTAATAGCACGATAGTTGACATCTCATCTCCCTGCAGCTGCAGGAGCGCCGATATCTCGCCAAACTATGTCACGTCGACTGCATGAAGATGGACTGTGCGCCCGACGGCCTGTGATTTGTGTTCCATCCTATGTCCCATCGCGGTTGAACTGGGCTGGGGAACATTGCAGTTCGGCACTAGAACAGTGGGGCCGCGTACTCGTTACGAATGAGTTTCGATTTAATATCCAGAATGATTCCCGGAGGGCAATGATATGGCGAGAGTCACGGCACGTAATCAGGCGCCAAACATCATCGAAAGGAACTTTTACAGAGGAGAGGCTTATTTGTATGGGCTGGTATAGCAATGAACGGCCGAATCGGTCTTTGCGTGATTCCTGGTGGTTCCGTTACAGCCGTAGCGTATCGCGAAAAAATTCTACACCTTTGTGTGCCTCCTTTCATCGTTGCAATGCGTATCTTCGCGATATTTATCTACGATACTGACAGTCCGCATAGAGCGCGAGTGGTAAGGTGTCATTCCACATCTGCCTTGGGCTGCTAGATCACCGAATCTGAATCTCAAACAGCATGTGTGGGGCATTTTGGGACGACGGATAGCTAGTCACAGTATGCCGCGAGACACTCGCCACGAGCTCTGACGTGCATTACTACGGGAATGGGTGCTACTGCCACAAAAAGAGATGAACTTCACTAATGTCAGCTTGCCTTGCCGTTATCAACCACACATTTCAGCTACAGGGTACCATTCCTGTTATTAGTGTGATTTTTCACTGCACATTCTTCCAACTCATTTGGACTTTTGCGATATGATTGTAATAACACGTATTATTTTGTATGTCTTTGCTTTATTGTTTCCTATGCGGTCAAGCAATGTCCCACCAAACTCTTGGATCAATTTCACGCTTATCCATTTAATTTTTTTTTATTCCATGTTTTGCTTTTGATGCTTATTCTTTTTTACCAGAAGTGTACTAGGGGGCAGTTTTGAATCTCGTGGTTCATCAGATCAGGAAATCAACTCACGTGTATCATTTTCCAGCTACAGCTGAATAAAATCTGCAGCAGAATGCTAGTTGAAATTGGAACTATTGTACATAATTAGAGAATCAGGCTGATCACTACAGACACTTTCACACTAGACAAAATATTTTTATTTAATTTTTTTGTTTTCTGGTATGTTTACTCCGCCCTCTTCTCTCCGATTATTCACAACAGCCTGTAGGAGAGTAAGTCATCTGTCTTTTCCCTTGAGTGCACTAGAAGATATAATATTATAAAAAGCGAAGAGAAAGAAGTGTGTGTGGCGTAAATGTACTCACGTGATTAATATTTATTAACGTCTAACAATATTTTCCATCCATTATAGTGTGCAGTGAAGTGTTTGATTAATTTCATGAGTTGATTTATTTTTGAACTTGATTGAATATTCTTGCATAACGTTTGAGTTATGTTATAAAATTGAACGATAAAATAATTGATCCCCCTTGTCTAGATGTTTATTTAATATTAGTTATTTATTATTTAATTTCATTTCTTGTTATCACCAGGTGTCAAAATGTATATACATCGTATTAAAGCTCGATATAGTCTCTTCTTTTTAATTCTGCCATTTTCATTCCCATGCGATTCGCACCATAGCTACTTTCATGCGTTCGCTTTTACTATTCGTTAGATCAGTGTTTCCGAACTTTTTTTGTCCTATGCCTCACCCAATCCTCTCTAAAATTTTTACGCTCCCCCTAGCATATACATAATTTTTAATATTTAAAAATTTAAATATTCACGAAAGAAGCTTGTATGATAGCTTTTAGGAAAATATGACTACGAAATGTTGTGAGCAAACACAGTAAGTGATCTTTCAAAACATGGAGAACTGAAATTCAAGAAGTGAAAGTTTTTTATTTTAAGTATTAGTAATTTTTATTATTTAAATTTAGCGAGTTCCTTGCGCTTGATACTTGCTGCAAAGAAATTTTACGTCAGGTTCCAATTTAGATAACTTGAGTCTCAAGTCTCCCGGTTTCATTATATTAAACCGATTTTTTTCTAAGCAGCAAATCATTTATGGCACTAAATCTGCATTCAGCAAAATATGGAGATGGAAACGGTAACAGTACATTTGGACGTTCACATTTGGCCTCACAAAGCTATGTCATCACTCGTTTTATATTAAATAAAGTTTTAATTGACTCCTCATTTTGCATTTCTGCGAGTTCTTTTTACTGCATATTTGAAATATCAGCCAAATCCACTAGCATTGGCTGCATCATCCAAGTTGTAAAATCAATTTGTTTTAAGTTATAAAATCTTTAAATCAGCTGATAAAATTTTCAGATGATCGACAATAACAAGTATAGCGGTAGTCATGTCACATTTTTGGAGCCAATTTCTTTTTGGAGTCCATTTTTGGGATTTCAATTTTTGGAGAAACCAAATATCTTCCTTTCGCATCATAAGTTTTATTTGCTTCTTGAAGTCGTTTATTTAATATATTTAATTTTTGAAAGATATCGGCTAAATAACTCACAATTGCCTTGTTATCATCCGTTAACGGATTTTTGATTTCAAGTTTGTTGCTTAAAAATAACTAAGAGTATCAAATAGTTCCATAAATATTTCCAAGCAGTTCCCTTTCGAGGGCTTCTTACTTCACTGTGAAGTACAAGTCTCATATAGTCTTCATTTTGTTCTTCATAAAATAACTTGAAAAGACGTTCACATTTGGGCCTAGCTTTAATAGCATTGATACACTTTATAACTTAATTTAGTACTTCATTTAGAACAGGCGAATTGTTTTTAGGTACTAGGTTTTCTCTGTGAATAACACAATGCACAAGAAGCATTTCTGGATTCTCATTTTTTAACCCTTTTTATTATTCCGTGCTTTATTTTATTTTTCAACTATCATGTTAGGAGCACCATCTGCAGTATAATATGTATTATATTTTTTATTGGTATATTTTTATATCTAAGTAATTTTTTGGCTTACTATAAATATCTTTGGAGGTAGTGGTGCTTTCTAATGATTTACAGAACATTTCTTCGGCAAAATCCCCTTTATGAAAATATCTTACATAAGTTACAAGTACGGCCTCACTGTCTCTCACAGTTGGTTCATCCATTTTCACCGAAAATTTTCTTGTTTTCAGCAAGTTGTATTTCAATATCCTCACTCATTTAATCTTTCTTCTGCAAACAGTATTGTTATTTAGTGGCATAGCTTTAACGTCTTTGTCATCTTTTTCTAGAACAGTTTTAAATGCTGATATTGATGGTTTGATTAAATTATTCTTCCCTATAGTATGGCTTTTCCCAGATTAAGCGATGAGTAATGAAATTTGATAAATAGCCTCCAGAGCACGATTAGCAGTTGCATTATGAGCAGTAAATAGTCACTTTAATATTACTCTGTTTCCAAAAATTTTCCTTAAAGTGTGAAAATAATTCGAATCTGAATTAATATTAGCGTTATGTTTCGCTTTCAAATGTGCCTCAAGACGACCTAGTTTCATTGATTTGTTGGTCAGGCATTATTAGCATAAAAGGACAAAAGTTGACCGTTTAGGCTGTGTTCAGACGGTGGCGTAAAGGGCATAGAGGCGTAGTCATAAGGGCATAAAATACGGAAATTCCGTTCACATTTGCGAGAACGGGGTGTAAGCCGTGGCCAATGAGAGAAGCTAAATTTGCGCATGCGTGGATGTGTCTACAACTTTCCCGCGCTGTTCTCCTGCTCGATTGATTTCCCGCGTTCGCTCTGCTTGTTTTGTGACAGCGAAATCTTCTGTAGAAAGCTGCTTCGTTTTAGCTTTGCTCTGATTGGTCGACGCTTATCCCAAACTCGGCGTAAAGTTGAAAACGTTTAAACCTATGCCACGAGCCCTAAACCAGATTTTGTGACGTTGCACAGATTGGTTGCCTTGGCAACGGAGCTCGGCTTTAACCACTTATGCCCTTTACGCCCCCGTCTGAACGAAGCTTTATGGACCGGGGATGAAATCAAATTTTAAATATGCCTCCGAATACCGACAAACATTTTTTCTTGCTTGCACCCCTCATTTCACTAAGAGCTGAAAGAAAGAAATATAAGATCCATATAAACAAAGCTGAAAGCAGCTGCTGTTGCCATTCAAGAAAAGAATAATATACCGGTTGCCATTCCTACAGTAAAAGATCAAATAAATTTGTTGGCTGAAATGTGCAAGAAATGTCTGGAAAGCATAACGTGTCAGTTATTTAAATGCTTTTAAAAGCATTTAAATGTCCATGTCTGCAGCGAGAATTCTTTATAAAATATTTAAAATGCACAACGCAATTTAAACACTTTTTATGTACATCACTTAGATTTTTCTTTATTTTGGGGAATAAAAAATGAAATTTTTAAAAATTTTGACTTTATGTAACATATTTAGAACGTCCTTTAAACTCTGCACGAGTCCATTTTCGAATTGCCCCCCTTAACAGTCGCAATGTCCCCACTTGGGAAACACGGCGTTAGAGCATCGGGGAGCTTTCCAGAATTTGACAGATCGGTTTTAACTGAACTGTAATAGATTAATTACTAAGCATAATTAATGTTTTAAATCTTCATTCTAATAACACTAATCAATCGAAATTTAGATTAATATAGCAGTGAACTTTGTCATGGTTTTCTAATTTCACCTCTAAGGAATAAAATGAAATTAACCATGAAATATTCTACAAAATTCTAACGCATTATCTCAATGCCCATCTACTATAACCTATTCAAATGTGTTATCCTGATATGATCCATATGTTCAACTTATTTCTGCTTCTAATAATGATGTGTAAGATATCTTATTATGCATTAAAATAATTGAGGCAAATGCTACGATAGTTTTTATTATTATTAGCCTCTCCCAGAGAAATGCTAGTAAACTTAATAGATGTCACATGACCTGAAATTGCTCCCTGAGGATTCAACCATTACGCTTCACACCAGACTTATAAATTATATGTGACACAGCTAATGATAAATTAAAACCTTATGCACCTTTCGAATTTCGAAAAAACAGTTTTGATGCTTTTAACCTTTTCAGCCGTGATTTTGAGCATCGAAAAAGCTGTTTCAGGCTAATTTTCCTTGACCTTCGACGTTCAAGGCTATTTCTTACTGAGAACCTTCATGCATCATGCTGAAAAAATTAAATGTTTACTCAGCATATCAACAGCTTATTACAGAATTCCACATGCTGCCTACAAGATTTAATCCCATATATCCACATACTGCAGGATTTTATTTGTGTAGAAATTTAAGTGTCCTTCAGCAGACAAGCGATTTGTCGCTCAGTTTGAATAAATATAAAAATTTCTTGAGGTTGTTTAAATAATTTTTTTAATAAATATTTTAATTAAAAATAAGCCACTACTTGAGCACATAAATCCACCTGCTGGTCCGCCACTTGCTGCTATCTTACGATAAGTGATAAGTGACGGGGGACGTGGGCACCGTCCCTTTACCATAGTGGTTAATCAGTACAGTACCACGCCCACCATTATCTAGAGAACAGCATTAGCATATGTAACTAGTATTACAAATAAAGCATGGTACGATGTACACAGCAGGCGTAATTACATCTAGAAGAATAGGATATAAACTATATAACATATGTAATATTTACAGATTGTTATGCGTTCACACTACCTTCAAAAGTGATGCTATACCAGAGGTACATATGCAGACGCATACTAAAAATGCGTGCACATACTATGTGACATATAAGATAAAAATAGTGCACTAGTTCAATACAGAAATGCGGATGTAATACGTAGAGCAAAGCGCAGTAATGGAATGTACATTCATACGTATGAGACATACAGTCAACTGCTAATAAATAACTTGCAAATTACTAAATGGTGCGACTACTATATGAGAAGACATTGCAATGTTACAATTGAAAAATTAATACCACATGTACATAGTTATGCAGTGTTACTATTTTGGCATAAAATGATGTACAAAGCAGGAGTAATTACGTCTCGGGGGGAAGATATAAACAATATAACATATACAGATTGTTATGCAACCAGACGACATTCGAAATAGTGATGTTATACCAGAGGTACGGATATATGTTGGATGATTTGTACGACCTGTATGACATGTGAAGACTACGAGCTAAATGATACAATGCAGTTACCATACAAAGCACAGGTTACAGTATTACGTACAGATTGATTATACCAACGCTGTTCATGTCAACTACAACATAAAATACAATAAATACATATCTGGATTAACGTGTTACTGATATTCTGGAGTAAATACATTCAAGGGTATAGTGTACATAATGACATTCAAAATACTATATACAAGTTATATAACACAATATAATTACCATACAAAAAGCGAGTTAGAAGATTACTGAAAAATTAATTATTACATTTCAATGATATAAACAGTACGTTTCAGTAGTAAGTGTACAGTAGTAAAATACACTTCCGTAGTAAAGTGCGCGAAATATCTTCTGGAGCGAGTACAAATCAATGCTAAAGCGTGCGAAACCCCTTTATATATACTATAACATACGAGCTCCTACATATAAAATAGTGAGAGTACTCATTATAAGATTACCGGTAGATTAATTATACAATGTCATTCCAGCAAGGGTGTTACATTCAATATGCAGTATGGGTAAACAAATGGCTAGAATCATTACAGTAACATCCATTACAGTAATCATACTATTGTTATTTCAAATGAATATACATTTGGGAAGAAACATAAGAAATTCGTGCCAATACTATGTAAGACTATGAGAATAAAGGTCAGATAAGGTGCTATATACAATACATACACTGGGTGTTGTATATAGAATATTGTTGCAGCAGTATTGGTATTTTACATAATATGATAAATGTTAAAAATAAATTGATGCATAATATATACATATCTTGCATATAGTGTCCCAAATCGTATTATCTTTGATACAATACATGTTTGTAATATTCAGGCACTATAAGATAGATATAATACGATACAATTTTGCGGTTTGCCTCCTCGAAAAGATCTAAAAAATTCTTAATGCTGCACATAAGGTAAGATATAAAAATACACAAGACGAAACAGTGTCGCAACAGAACGTATGATTGCTATGCACGATACAGGGTACAAATTCAAATAATTTAATGTGTGAAAGTAGATGTCTGACTTAAATGCTGTATGCAAACATACTAAATCAGCATTAGATATATACATAAAATTTATTTCACAAATGGAATACTGGATGAGTAGACTATTACATCATAGGTGTGTTTAACATTTTGCATAATCTTAAAAACATACAGAAAGAGAACTTGGCTTTAGAGCTTGTTGCACAGAGTAGCAGACTAAGATTCACATAGCTATACCTAATACAAACATTTACTCAAGAATAACTTAGTATGCAGTAAAACACGTATGGCAGAGAATATTGTCAAAATTAACACTGCGTGAGATGCATAATATCCAATACATTCTAGAATGCATATCAGTAGCTATACATTAATTGAGTATATCATAATCCCACAAGTGTGCTTAAAGACTTCTGCGTGACCTTAATTTGTCTAAAACAGTTACTACGTTTGAATTCTGAGAAATATGTATCAATATTGTGATACTTTTAAATTACGGATATATTAGAATATTTGATGAGTGATGCTAGAACTGCATTTGAATATAATGATGCAAGATTAAAGTTTAGGCAGTACATGATTCGATGTATGCATTCAAGAATAGATTGGTGCATATTGATAATTAAATAGTTGACATAAACTACATGATACAGTAGTACTTTCAGAATATGGTTGAGATTCAGTTGTGCGCTCATGAAGTTTGGCACGAGTCCAAGCCTAATGTGGATAGTTTATCCATAATATTTACAATTTGACGGATCAGCTTGACGATTAGCATCTGGGAGACGAATATGTGAACCAGCAGTGAGTGGGTATGTTGAGAGGTAATGTTCTAGCGTACCCACACCTTCGAAACTGTAAAGCTCAGTATTACTTAAAAGAAATCGTGCTTAGTATTGTGGAAAAGGTCCATGTCCTGTAATACAGGGTGTTTATAAAGTCCCCGACCCATTTTGATGTTTAATAACTCATAAAATAATGAAGATATAAACAAACTTATGGCATTTATTGATGGAATAACTTATATACTTCCCTTTTCAGGTTTGAATAGCTTTACTTTTGTAAATATCGTTTGCGCGTGTGGTTAATTTCAGATAATTTCATTTTCCAGTCTAAATATCTGTACTTTTCTAAATATCGTCTGCTTATTAATTGCATTTTTCTCTCTTTTGAATTTGGCAACTATTGCAATGTCATGTTTACTTTTGATGTGTTTGTTCTAGTACTTTTGTATGTGATGTTTTATGATGAGAAAGCACAGGTACCGACATGCTTGCCGGTACCTGGTGTGAAATTTGAATATCGACTTGATATTCTTCGTGCGACGAAGGGGGCGCACTTGGAAATTCATTGACAATAATCAGGAAACTTTTTGAGTCTATCTAACCATTTATGTTATTAATTTTACTCTATCTTTATTATTTTATGAGTTATTAAACATCAAAATGGGTCCGGGACTTTATAAACACCCTGTATATCTAACTAGATTGGGATTGTTAATATTTCGAGCTGTGTCAACGTATGCGAGATGGTATTGCGTACGGCGGCCCGTTTGGCCCGATTCCCATTCTTCCTGCCATTGACCTATGGACTTAAGTCGAAGAGATCTTTTAAGTTGGTAAATGGGCCCTGGGATATTAATTTGTTTGTAAGCCTGTCCATTGGCAGTTTACTAAGCCAATCTGTCAGTAAGCTCATTGCCATAATAACCGATATGGGCCTTTATCCATTCCACCGATATATGAATTTCTGGATAATCTCGTAGATCTTGTTGTATCTTCTGGATAATTGGGGAGTAGTGTTCCGGGTTGTTGATAGCCTATAAAGAAGACTGGCTGTCTGTTTTTGTCACTGCAGGCGTAATCTGTTGTTCCTGCAGGTAACATATTGCGTGCGCAATTGTCAATGCCTCTTCCTGAAACACGCTATTATTAGTGCGTAGCTGACCTTTCCATTGATAAATATTCGATTGGATCTTTAGAACTATAAGCGCACTGCCTGTGTTGTTATCAGTGTTTGATCCATCATTATAGATCTCTGTATCTACATGTGAATCAGTAGATGTTGTGTTTAATCGTATTTTCACCCCGACGCCCTTCTGCGTGGGGTGGATGTGTAAGGGGGTCTGTGATTCATACTCTTCAGGAAGGAAGATGTCTTCTGAAAACGTTGCAGGCCTACGTAATTGTTTGACGATTTGCCGGGAAGCTTCCTCTTTTACACGAATATGCAGGAGGAGTAGACCGGCTAAAACACTGATTGCGTCTGAGACCGTTGTGCAATATGCACGAATATTGTTAAGTGAAAATGGTTTTGAATGGAAGACATATGTTTGATCTTTCGTCCCTGCATGGGTTTGGCCCACATTGCAGCAGCATATGAGACCATTTTTTCGGTGACCGTCGTGTAGAGAAGCTTTTGAATATGAGGGTTGAGACCCCATTTGTATCCTTGTAAATATTTCATTTGTTTGGCAATCACAGCCGTACGTTGTTTAAGATCTAAATTATAAGGAATTCAAGTCAGTTTTTCGTCAAAGATTAGGCGCATGTATTGTTATCTTAATAATATAAATTGAGATTTAAATTCTGGATAACTTATTCGGAGACTATAGAAAGTGGTCTACATAAGTTGCATCAAATATTTTAATCGAGCGTTTGTAACGCACGCTAGCAAGATATTTAAAGCCGGAACAACTAATCGCAGAGCTGGGCTGTAGGACGTATACTGCAGGCGAAGCTGCCAGGAGTTTTAAAACTTTCGACACTTCGACATATATACTCAATCTATTAATTGACATCTGGTGAGGACTACGTAAAGAGAAAGTTATAGTAGTTGTTTAATTCCTAATAATAATATAAAATACCTTATAATACAACACCTTTATCTGAAGGTTTTCGTCATTTATTAAATTGCGTCGACAAATACGATACCCTGTTTGGAAAGATTTCTCATAGAGTACATATATGCGGACTGTAACTGGACAGTTAATCTTAGCTGCATTTACAGATCTGATGTGCCATCCGTCATAATCATCTATCACAGTCGGAAGTTTCAATCGTATCCCTTTCTAACACCATTACTAGAGGTACTCCGAATTGTTATTCCACTCTGTATCATCGTTCTGAGAACTTTCTGATTGAATGATTGCACGAGAGCCTTAAACAAGCTATCAAATGTCATATCAATGCCGTTCGGCTGAGTCTCTGTCTATTACATTGTTTCTCCTGCTTTTCTCGTGGGAAGACTATCTCAGTGATACTTATTCTGATATGGTGATGATGAACATGGGTAAAGCATGTTTCCTCTGACCAGCGAAACCGGTCCTATGACCACAAAATGGCCAGCTTCCTCTTACAACAAACAACAGTCCCTGCAATCATGCCATACAAAACTCAATATCACGCTGCTATCTGATTTTTACTTTATTTATATTAGGTTGTCTTATTTTTAAAACTCCGAAAAGCCAAAGTCCAGGGGCCGAGTCATAAATAAGTTAAACATAATGAAACGAAACGAACCAAAAAGAATACGATTTATCGGACAATCATGAGAACTATTCAGAGTATAGGTAAGTTGGTTGGTTATTTGAATATGGGAAAGCGTACGGGGGTTATTCGCCTAAAGGAAGGGTGAGATTTATGGAGGATTTTCTAAAGGGAACTGATTTTATTCACTTTACACAGGGAAAAAATACGAAAATCATACAAACAACTCGTTAAACTGTGTTTGAGCCCACAAAGTAACTTCATTTAAAAGGAATCGGATTACTGTGGTTTAATTAAAAGTCATTAATGTAATGAATATTTCTTCATGTGGCTTTCTAATTTTTCTTATTTCTTCTAGAATAAAATTAAATACATTTCGTTCTAAAATATGCGTTCTAAAATAAAATTAAATACATTTCATTGTTTGATAATGCACGAGAATCATCTGTGAGAAAATGTAAGAATATATTTATGGTTGACATTGAAGTACATGTATGTACGTATATACGTGCAATTACGTAAAATGTCTCAATTTTTGCCTTGTTTTCTATGTTATTCCGTTAAGTATGAGTTAAGATATATAGACGAAGGGAAAATAAATTAAAGTTTCAAATGACTTTCCGTTAAAGAAGATACACTGAAGAACAAACAAGTTTTCGGCTTCGATATTCTAGAGAAAATTTTACTTTGGTCCTGTTATTAATAAATTTCACAAGATTCTCAAAAAAAAAACCCTTGAAAATAATTTAAAATGCTTACCTAAAGAGAATAAAACTACGACAGATTAAATTATTCATTTGTTACATTTCATCCTTAACTTTGAAATATCTTTCCAATAACTCTGCCTTAAAGCGATTATACGAATTTACTTTCAAATACTTAGTCCAAACTGCTTTCCATTAAATAAACTCTGGTAACACTAATTATTTTTCTTGCACATGTTAGTGAAATCCATAAATCAGAAACAATTCAAAAGAAAAAAAAGGCACTAAAATCGTTTATTTCAATGATTCTCAACAAAGAATTTGAATGCACGACAGGTTGTATGGCTGTTCTTTAGAAACAGAAACTAATTAGCTCTTCATCTTATTGTTATCGGCATTATCTGCATTTGGGCACATTTATCACAGCAATTCTTCACGTTGATCTTGCAGCATACATATGTGCATCTGAAAGCATTAATTAATGCTTTCCTTAAAAGTATTACGTGTTTCATGTTATTATTTATGATGTATACTTCTGAGAAACGTTTAGGTTCACAGAAAAATACGCCTGTTTGAAAAATTAATGCATAAGGGTTAAGTTTATGAATAATTATTTGTTTTAATATTTTCGGTGAAACGTAAAAAATTAAATATCAAAGACAGAAAATTACATGGTATGAAATTTGGAAATAAATAATTACTGAAGACGAAACACCTGTTGTACAAATTATAATTTATCACTTTGCATGTGGCACATCAGTAAATCAAAATGTATGTTTCGTTATATGGTCTTTTGAACTATTACTTCAATATTAAAGAACCATAGAATGTATTACATTAAAAATACAATAAAAATTTCTATTCGGATCATTATTATATTCACTCAGAATTTAAGCTT
Source organism: Stegodyphus dumicola (assembly GCF_044657685.1). Taxonomy (NCBI): domain Eukaryota; kingdom Metazoa; phylum Arthropoda; class Arachnida; order Araneae; family Eresidae; genus Stegodyphus; species Stegodyphus dumicola. The sequence goes on along the minus strand of NC_140777.1, from coordinate 110,144,221 downwards.
GTCAATCTGATGAACTGCTTGGGAGTTAAACAAATACAAAAATCAGTCGTAGCTATCACTCTTATTACTACTCAAACTTCAATTATATTGTATGAAGAAATGTTACATATGATCAAATTCTGCAATACTGCAACATAGACGCCATGTTATTTTAATACAGGAATAAATTGCAACCACTTTACTTAAGGAAGATACTTTTTAAATAATTGCATATGAAAGGTTTTTATTAAAAACAGAAGATGGTTAATTAAATAGACTATTAAGAAGCAATAAATTATAAATGACTGATTCGTCAGCTGAATTCTCTCTAATGAAATTCAGCAGTTTTTGAATAAATAACATTAAAATTGAAGAGGAATTCCGGAGTTCGTATTTTTCTAATATAAGCAAAAAATAAGTGTGATAAACCCCGTTTGATCTAAATTTAAATTTTCCCGTCCTAAACTTTAGAAAATACGCAAAATTTTATTAATTTTGATGACAAAAAAGTAAAATCTTTAAATTGCCTTATGAAGCTTTACATTTACCCTGTGTATAAAACCTTACGAAATTATAATTAACATAAAATGGTTGATTAAAAATTCTTTCAAGGTATTCCTACCCAAAGTAGAAACTACAAAAATAATATCCCGCATCTGCCTTCCATTATTATAAGAAATTTGATTTTTGGATAACTGCAAAGCGCTTGAAAGGTTTCTGACAAAGCGAAAAAAAGGTCTTTTCGAGGAGCGTTTAAAAAAAGAATTCGGTTGATATTCACGCATAGAGGTTGCTGGGCCTCATCAGAGCTATGAATTAGGAAACAGGTGGCAGAAACAGAATGAACCCCGGATGAACAATGATATTTCTAGTGTTCTGACTGTGCAGAAACTAAATGAAACCCCTTCTGATCCTATCAAACTGAGAAAGGGGTTATCAATTCGTCTAAAAATATTAAGTCAAAATTATATGAAAATTAGTCTCTTTTATTAATTCTTTAACTCAACAGAAAGTTTAATTTGTGCACAGTAATTGCCACTATAACGTATTTAAAGTAACAATGTTCAACTTAAATTACCGTAGTCAGAAATTTCACTAAGTGGTCTATTTAAGTTGGTTCAATATTTTAATGGTGCGCGCCAAAGCCGGGATTTTCGCTGCCAGAGCTTTGCCATATAGCGCAAACTGCAAGACAGGCTTCCAAAACCAGCAGTAGAGTTTCTTAAACTGTGGGTCGCGGGACCTCCAGTAGAAGGTCGCGAAAAATGTTAGCAGTTTTGGTATTTCTTCTTATAATAATTTTACAATTACAAAATATATTTACACAATGTATCTGAAAACAGATAAAGATAAGACAATACAGATAATCAAAAAACAAAAACGTTTCGACGCATTCTTTTTATAATATAAATGTTCATTTTATCTGTTTTGCACGTGACGCTGTCATTTCGTCATTACTTATTTCAAATTTTCACATTGTTCTATGTATTAAAATGAGAAATTAAAGAAACTTGACAGTTTCACTCACGCGTGTGGCCACCAGCGGCCGAGCGGTAAAGTCGCTGAACACTGGTAGTTCGGTCTGAGTTTCGAATCCCGCAAACGAGCTGGCTGCATGGGCGTTTTCGTGGTTTTCCCCATGTGTAACGAGTATACGAGCCAGTTCCCTTAGAAAGTCCTCCACGAAGACATCCCTCTACTTAGGCAGACTCTCGAGGCTTTGCCATAATCACACACACACACACACTTACGCGTGTGTCTGATTTGCGCACTGCTTATATGGTCCTGGGTTGGTGAAAACAATCTCAATGATAAAAAGGGGTCGCTACTGAAAAAAGTTTAAGAAGCCCTGACTATTCAAACCCTTGACTACTACCAACTAATTTGCCTCCTGGTGACGACTATGGAAAAGAGACTGTTATAACATATCGCGTTTTCTGTGGGGATGGTGCCCAAAGCAAAAGGGAACTGTAACGCTTGCGCTATATTGAATGTCGGGCAATGTGTCAGGCACAAAATTCCTGACACAAGATGCATAACACAATAAGAAGCGAATGGCCTAATCCATTGCTCTATTTATAATCTAGTTCTCAATTTTATATCCTAGTTTATGTTCTAGTTTATATCCTAGTTCTACTATGTTTTAGTTCAATGTGTGAATCAAAATTAATTGGTCTTATGGTGCCAAAGTTGGCAAATATTCGCTCTTTGTTGGCAGATTTTGTCTTTTTCTCTGCTAACACATAAGTACAAATGAATATTAGTGATAACTGGTGGGTCGTATCATTCGCGGTCGGAGGTCTCCAGTGGTTTAACACACTTCACAATATAAAGTCATATCAAAAGATGTAGGCGGTTTCTTAGACCTGCAATGATACTATCGGAAACTCAACGTCCTTAAAAGTTACTAAAGTATCCATGAAAGCTACTAATTTCAATTTAATGATGAGGTTAAGTTGCCTAACAATTGAAGGCTAACTTAAATTTATCCTAGCAATATTTACGAGCATAACATTAAATATTATTTTTTTCCGTATTTATAAACTTTATATATAATAAGCGTCGTTTAATATGACAACGTTTGCCCACGAATATTTTAATCATATTTTAGAGTTTGCGTGTACTCTTTGGGAGCATATACTCCTAAACCCTACGTCGAAGACTAAAAGCGAATTCTCGCTATGTCTTTAACCCGGGAGCGCGCGTGCTCTTTTGAGTTACACAAGCTCGCGCCCTGGGTCCAAAAGTCCCGGCTCGTGTTTTTTGAAGAAAAAAACTGTTACTCTTCAGGTAAAAGTGCTAAATTTATGACAAAATTTGATGCTCAAACTTAAAAAATATGCAAACTATAAAAATTAAAATTTTTAATTTAATTAATTTTAATTTCCATAATATTTTTACGAAATAAAATATTTTAAAGGAATAAAAAAACGTATTATATTAATTACATTAATATAGAATTCATTAGGAATTCATTATATTATTTTTCAGGTTATTCAGAAATTATTATTCAGGTTTATCAGGAATATACTGCATGAAAGAATATCTTGCTCGGGAAGCTTCAAATTTGTCATCAATTGATATGAATTCACCGACGGTATAATATTTAGGGCAGTTATTAACAAAATCTCTTATAGATGAAAGTTTATCTGATTCTTTCTTGACGACGCGAGTTCCTATGTCATCAAAATTCAAACATCTTGATAAAAAAAAGAAAACGTTTGTAGGACATAGTTTTGTCGACAAATTTCCAAGCCGGTTCCGTCTGTTGCCTGCAGATCCCGCACAGTTACATGAGATGACTTATGTCACAAAAATAAAGCACGAATTTCAATTAGAGTTGTGTCACGAGCATTTCTATCTCAGTAACAGTTCCCACGATTCATTTGTCTACACATATTTTGCCTTATCGATGTTTCCTGACAATTTAGTAATATTATGCGTAGGAGTTCTAACATCAGCTTTAAACGTTTTTTGCCATTAGGTTTTTTTGCCTTTTCCAATAAAGCAATAAATGTTATTCTCATTTTCGTTTTTAGAATGCATCTCGATTTCTGAGTCAGTGTCGTGAGAACTATATCACGGGGCACGGCCCATTTCCCTCCTACTTTCAGAGACATGCAGTTTCGATGACAGATATATGCGTCTGTGGGGCAACTGGCTCCCCCGACCACTACATATTTGAATGCAGCCTTACGTCTAACTTTCACCTACTACTCCCAGCCACAAATATAGAATCATATAAACGATTCATCATTAAGCACCCACCAGCGGTGAAAAAGATCTGCCAAATAATTAGGCAGGTCAATGCCCTAGCGCAAGATATCTGCAACCAAACTAGCGTCAATTATAGCGTCTCATAAAGCAACCACAGTCAGCTTTTACTACCATATCATCAACAGAATTCTGACAGTCTCTTATACTGACAATCAGCTGAATGCAACTTAACAATATGTCTAAATTATGTGCTGCGCTTATAACATAACTGCACTGTAACATAACTGCAGACATAGCTGCTTACTGCGTACGGTACTCACTTACGGCGTATATAGCAAACTACTGACTATGAACAGACTGCTACCTGCATTGTATCATTGTGTCTGAATGAGTTCCGCACAACTACTGAAATAGTATTTACAACGACTGAAATATCTATAGAAGTATTTACTGGAATAACCACAGTAATTACAACTGTAAGATATATATCAGTATATAAGGTTGCGCAGAGTAATTGGAACGCCCTTACAAATCGCGTACAGAACTTATCAACAGTGTACAGAGCTCAACACTGACTAATCACAGGCTACTACTTGCATGTCCATGCTAGTCCATGCTTAACTGAACAGTGTAAAACAAATGTGTATCCGACGTTGCATTGTGTAACCATTCTGTAAGCATTGTGTATACAACAAGCATTATGTATCTATTACAATATTAATATGCACTGTGTATTCTACAACATAGTGTTCCTCCTACAGTCATTGCCAGTACTGTATTACATAAACGCGTAATACAAACTATCTGCAATATATATGCACCTCATTCTGCACTGAATTTGTCAAATTCTGCACTGTATCTGCTGTATATAAAGCATATAATTACTATGCAACTATCTACATTGCGTGTGCATTACCTGCAATACCTTACAACCTGTTGTGTATGTGACTTCGCACTGTGTATTTGTTCTGTGAGCAATGTGTATATAAAAAGTATTGTGTACCTACTTTAATCCAATAAACACTGTGCATCTAATATAATATATGAGTTCCACACATTCTATAACATAGTGTCTCCACTACAGTTATTGTCTGCACATCATACCTGTATCACTCAAACTATCTGTATTATATCTGCACTGTATCTGACATATGCATAATGTATAATTCATCTATATCTATCAATATTGTATCTTCATTACCTGTATAATCTCATAGCTTCGCATAGAAATATATAACTTGGCAACATAGCATGCATGGTGCTGCGTACTATAATTGTGTGTATGCAATAGTATAGTTTTTTAATCTGTTAGTATAATTGTGTTTATATAATTGTGCACAATTGTGTTATATATCGTAGTATAGTGTTTTATTCTGTGTTTTAATTCGTTAGTATAATTGTGCTTACATAATTGTACACCATAACTGTGTTGTATATAGTATTATAGTGTCTTATTTCGTTTGTACAATTGTGCGCAGTATAATTTCTAATATCTAATGCTTTACAAGCGTAGTGTATCTGTTTTTACATTGTGTGTCAATTCTGTAAGCATTATGTATCTAAAAAGCGCTGCATATCTATTCAAATTAAATAAGTATTGTGTACCTGATATAATGTATTGCATAATGTATTCTACAGCGTAAAGTTTCATCTGTAATTACTATACAATCTAATAACAAAATTTAATATTCTACAGTGTGCCTGCATGCTTTATGTATGTTTTACATGTGATCTATATGTGGCTTTAGTGTAAGTGTATACTATATTTTAGCTTAATTATGTTTCATTACAAGTATGTGTTTTACTTGTATAAGTGTGTGCAAACTAGTGTCTAATTTCTATTATTCTATAATGTGCTTATATGTTTTATATGTGTTATATACTATGTGCTTTCATATGTGTTTTACAAGTGTTTTGTATCTATCTATATATGTGCAAGTGTAAGTGTATGTACTTGTATGTATATATATGTTGTAATTAGTGTCTAACAGTGTCTAAGAAACCAAGATGTAACAAATCATTCGCCTATCGATCAAAACTAATGTATTCTTAAGACGCCTCTGTATGGCCATGTACAATTACGTAAAATTCTTCAATAAACTCCCGAGGTGTTGAGTTGAGTTGAGAGCAGAAACTGGACACCCGTGCGGCTTACTAAGACTATTCGGAACTCCCGAGGTGGCCTCATGAGGCTCCTGGGAGTTGCTGCCACTAGATAGGGAGGGGCGCGGAACATATGGCTGTTTACCTCTGTTAAATACCAGGCGTCCCCGTCCTCTGTCACCTGTCACCTGTCATGAGAACTTAAAAAATCATTATAACCTTCATCATCAGTTTCTTCAATAGAGTCTTCAACTGTTGATAAATCTAATAAGTTTTGCAAACATAAAATTTCTTCCTTATAGGTTTGCAGTTTTCCGTGCTACCACAAATGAACTAGGCGCACTGAGTCTGAAAGACCGATCCGATAAAAACGAAACTTCGAATCAAATTTCCGGCAAAAAACTTCGGAAACATAAAGAGGATGGCCTTCGAGGAGACTACACTGAACCACAACCATTTGGAAAAAATAGGTACCTTTTTTAGAAAGGTTTCTTTAGTCAGGTGGGTCCATTGGACCCAGCGCGCTCGCTCGCGGGTTAAGGACAAAATACTTCAGAAGAAAGGTTTAAATAACCTTTTTTTTTTTATTAAATCTAAACAGATGCACAAATTTCGTGCTCACAAATCATCCTCACTTATGGATGAGAATGGAGAAATAAGAATGCAACAAATCACTAGTAAATTAAGAATTCAAATGACTGGCTTCTTATCTTAAACAAACGCTTAATCGACTGCATACAGCAAAGCCGAATCGAGGAATATCAATATAAATCGAGAGGTGTCAAACACCGAGCTAATTTTAATATCGTAGCATAAACATCGGAACTAAATCCGCTACTAATCTTTTGAACTCTTGAAACGCAGCTTAAATACTGCTCCTGAAACACGTTGAGAACTTACATCTACGTCATACAAAAATTCACATTCTGGCAGGAAATTGAAATCAGGAGAAACAGGATAGTTCAACTAAAAATAACTATTTACAATAAAGTAAAGCCTTATAACATTACAAGGTATTTCTCCCGCCTTTTTAGCATGCTTTCGTAATGTAGTGGTCAGCACGCTCGGCGAGTATTTCAGAATTCCCGGCGAAGGCGTTGTTCATTTTTCATCTCTTCGGCTCCGATACAGTGGCGTTCGAACTAAAAGGGTGGATTCCCCAAATCTAGGATTTGGCGACTGGGTCTCCTAATCCCCACTCGCCCTTTTAAAGGTGGAGTATATAAGGTATTTCTCACGCCTTCTTGGCATGATTTCGTAGTGTAGTGGTCAGCACGCCGCGTATTCGAGAAGCCGTGATTCGGTCCCGGCGAAGGCGTTCTCATTTTTTATTTCTCCTGTTTCGAAATAACCTTATGTCTCTACAACATTCACGGATGAAAAAAATCCTTCAAAATAGGAATAACTAATATAACATAAATGTAACAATAAACACATAAATACTTATCTTTACAGCATTGTAATTAGGAAAACGTTCGTTATTTGTGATCTGTTTGCAAGTATTATACAAAAATTCATTTATGAAGTTTTTCTAATATTTCCGGAAATTATTTTTCTGGCGCTGTATCTCTAATTCGGGTGGTGTCCGTTATATCAGTATTTATACAGAATTTACATATTTCCTCTTTACCTTAATTATAATGTTTATCACGTATATACTTTAATTTGTTTCAGAAAAGGATGGTAAGAGGTCTAGCACTGAAGGAGGGAAGGCAATGTGTTTAGACAATTTTTAAGTCACTACATTGCATTATTTGCATGCACTGAAAGAAAGAAAAAATTATGCATACACGTAATTACTGCATTATAAAGACACAGATTGTATAATCCATTATGAAAAAACAAATTTTAGCAGAAGACGCAGTGATGAAATGCGGACATAATAGTATTTACATAAACACAGCCATATGAATATAGGTGAAAAGTTAAAGCAAGGCATACACTATAATAAAGATGTAAATTGACAAACTGTATTAGAATATAGAATGATGAAGTATGGTCATGATAATATTTACAAAAACATATCCGTATGAACACAGTTAAAAGCAAGACACAAAAATATTTATAAACTAATACATTTGTAAGATAATAAATAGTATATTAGTAAAACATTAACATGATATATATTTTCAGGAAATCAATCATACGACAGAGCATTACAGCAAAGCAACGGACATGTGTACATTATCGCGTAACTGCAGAAATTTTAAAATTATGAGCGTCAAGTAAGACAGGAATATAAAACATAACGTAGCACTTCATACGAAGAGAAAAAAAAATGCATAATATAATGCAATTGCATATAATTGCTTGCGCATTTTTTAGGGGGGGAGGAAAGGGAAGTTGTAGCGAAATATTCCAGACTGCAGATATACTGCTGGCAATGACAGTACAATGTCTTCTTCAACTAGGTGCATAATTTTGCTGGTGTTCCTAACCCATGCTTGTCGGTGAGTCATGCTGTAGAATTAGGTTTTTTTTTGTTTAACAGAAGACATGAAAAATGAACAATGCGCTCACCGGGACACGAATCTGGACGTCTCGAACACGCGCTGAGTGTGCTACCATTACACCACGAAGGCATGCAAAAAAAGAGTGAGGAAATACCTTTTGATGGAAAGAAAGCCTTTTAAAATGATAGCTTTAGTTATTCATGCTGTCGAACAAATAGTGATCAGCATTACCGACGTTACTGTAAATGCAGAGGTCATTACTTTTGAGGCCGCCTTGACGGTATAATGTTTAGAGGTGCATACTGCAGTAACGAAGACCCCGGGTTCTAATCCTAGAGAAAACGTGGATGTTTGTCAATATATAGAATCTTTGTGGCATGGAGGCACTCTAAATAGTATATAGCGAGCCGAAAGTCCTCTCGTGTGGTTTGGTGGTAGGGGAGAGGGGTGGGAGATCCCTGGGGTGCTTTCCCACAAACATGGGATTAAAAGTTGAAGTCCAATCTCCTTGAGGCTCTGGCAACCTTTCTTTCATGAAATTACATGGACAAGACATCAACAACAGTATTCTGAGGCCCAAAAGATGTAAGTAAGAAATGTATGGACTATGCTATGTTAGGTATTGTATAAATTAAGGAAAGCTTTTAGGTAAGTTCTGATCAAGATTAGGAAATATGTACTCGTAGTTCACTATTCTGCCTGTAATGTTCACGTTCCAATAGTTCTACTAGGCACACCAGCTGCTGAATGGTAAAGTCACTGAACTGCATGTGTAACCTGCATACGAGCCGGAAAAGAGCACTTAGAAAGTCATCCACGAAGGCATCCCTTCCCGTAGGCAGATAGCCGTCAAGGCTTTGCCGTTTTACATAAACCAAACCAAACTAACCGATAGTTCTGATATTGTTAAGAGAGTTCAATGCTGAGTGTGGTTTTAAGATATAAGTAAATGCAGCGGTAACTTATGAATAACTCATTCGTTGCGCTTTTCTCGTCAGGTATTTGATTATTTAAGATCCTCGTGTAAGCCGGTGTCTATTGAAGCACTGGCATCAGATTTCTAGGAAGCAACATCAGCTTTTTTAGAAGTGCCCTGACTAGTGGATGTCTGCTGCTCTCAGCCTTATTCTCCTGTAGCACATTATTTTTATGGTAGCAGATATTGCTATTTTATTTGGAACCCACTGAAGGTGTTACAATGCATGAAAATGTCTTTGTGCGATTTCATTGCCGTGCTATACAGACGACAAATTTTATCAAATTTTATGAATTTTAATAAATTTAATTAAATATGGCAAAGCACAGAATACGCGCCTATTACTTCGAGGTGTTTCGTGGGAATAAATTCGTGGAAATCCCAAAAGAATTCATTCAAGCAGCCCATTCATCGATTTTGAATCTTAGTAGAAATCCTAGTGCTTCGCTATCTCATCTATTCGGTAATAAAGAACTCTTGAATCATGAGAAACACTGTATATTATATCAGTTGTTCCATACTGGCGAAAGCAAAATCTTCGTCAAGTGATCATGAACAGGATATTAATAAACAATGGTGTGATGTGAGAAGTTTGTGAATATAATGAAAATTCAAAATCATTATTCTCGAAAGAGAAAAAATTTGATTATATGTTGCAATAAAATAACATGAAACTTTTAAAAAAATACTGTTGTTCGACGAATAGTTAACCGAGTCATTTTTATCTCAACACGCAAGTGGAAAAACAAAATTTCCATTAAATTCATGCACCGGCGAAAATTTCATCATACCTTTCAAAGCCACAATCCTCGAATTTCCTAAAGAAAATGAAAAGATGAAATTTGTAGTCATTACCAAACCGATGAAAACGCTAGCCATATTCGATATAATGGATCTTCATTCTACATAAAATTTTAAACATGGAGCGTAAACGTGCTTCCTTTTCTCTCTGCCTTGCACTTTTTCAAAGACAAAATATATAATAAAGAAGAAAAAATGACTTTCTATCATCTCCACCTTAGCAGAAACGATTACTTTTTACCGAAACAACGGCGAAAACAAATGAAATTTCAGCCCAAAAAATTCATTCGATTCCTTATCGAAATTCTCTTTTTATATATTTTATCTACCATTTTTCCTCTTTCGGTTGCATTACGATTTGTTCAAGCTATGTGTACTTTTTTTCTTTAACTGGGATTGTTATTTATAGATTTTTTAGAAAGCGCATCGCTGGTTAATCTCTGTTCTCGGATGTTTCGTTGAAGTGGTGACAGAGAATGAATTATCAAATTATAATAAATCGTTTTTTCCGAGTCTGCTCTATAAATGCATCTTTTATGCCATTTTGCTTTGTTCACTGCTCTGAATCTATTTTATGAGAAAGAAAAAAATGCCTTATGCGCATACATGGATGATTAAAATGGTGTGAAGAAATTGGATTGATCCTTCGGGAATAGCTGATAATAAGAATGACATAAAAAAACCGTTATTCTTTAAAGCCAGCTGCAGTAATGCATTTGTTCTGAAATTAGTAATGGCCGAAATGTGTGTTAAAGGTTACTGTTTTGTTAAAATAATAAACGATATTTCATTTCTTAAAGAATGCATAGCGAATCCTGACCAAATGTAATTTCGAGGAGAAATTGTACGTCAGAATAAATTATAAATGGCAACGTCTATCTTAATGCAATCACATTTTGTAATTTCATATATAATTAGATCGTATCTTCATTTGTGCATTTAAATTCGTAGGTTTATATTTTGTTTAACTTTTTGCCTTCAAGAAATGGGCATTTTAGTAACTATACTAGTGTGTAAAAATAAGAGAATTTTCAAATTACGTCTGCTTTTACGAACCAAAGGGACTGATTATGCCGCCTGAGAACTATACGAATATTCGGAGTCGAATACATAACAGTAAGCGTGCGTGTCTGCGGAATTCTGATTGTGAACGGTATATAAGCTCACGAGGGTCTTTTGGCGATTTGTGTGTTCGTACTCTTTCATGGTATTCACGTGTTTCTCGCATGAGTTGGGTATGGACGAATGTATGAATGACGGACTGAGATGGAGATTGGTTATCGGTAGATTGGAGGCAGGCCAGTCACAAGCTTAAGTGGCTACAGAGTTCAGTGCAACGCCCAGCGTCGTCAGAATATTGGATCCATATGGGGAAGCCCAGGGCAATGTCGATCAATATCATTACTACAGTCTCTATAAAAAAAGCACTAACGTGAATCGTTATTTGGTCCTTTCAACGCAATGACACAGGACTGTTAGGCTTTATAACTCTCTTGTGAGCTGTGTGCTGGCACAGGAACTTGAATTTCACAGTCTGCACTTGCCCGAATGCTTCATAAGATAATGCCGCATGCCAAAATCCCGATATTTGCGTCCTGCTGGCTCCAACACACAAGAGAGTTCGATTAGCATGATGTAGGTAACATGCTTCTTGGATCAGACTTAAGTGAATAAAGTCGAGAGTCAGCCTGGACATTGATTTTCGGCATACCTATATTTGGAAGGAGAGGGGAACACAGTAGCATTTCTCCCCTAATATGCGATATGCGACGGAGGGCGTGGGCACCATGTCTCTACCATTCAGGTTAACTGGTATAACGCCATGTCCACCTATATATAGAGATACATTTTGTGATTCATATTACAACTGCATTGACATTATTTGCTTAAAGTATTACTACACTTGACAATAAATGCTTAACATTTAAAACACTATTACGTTTAGAACACTGTTTCTGCAGTACACACATACATTTTTCAACTGCTTATATACATTGTGTTACACATTACAACTTTTTAAAAGCACTATCATTAATTTCTAATACGCTCTTGCTTTTACATCTACTCGTTTGCTTTAAACTTATAACACTTTCACGTTTAGAACTCTATTATTGCAATACACATTTACTTTTACGTCTGCTATCTGCTTATGTACATTATGTTTAATTCACTGTTTCTGCTAATCACTGCATTACATATTACATTTCAATCCAATTGCTTGAGTACACACTTACGTTTACTACTGCATACATACATTACATTACACATAACAAATTAAAAAAAAAATATCATTAATTTTTAGAAACGCTCTTGATCTACTTGTTTCTTGTTTCATCTACTTGTTTGTTTTACAATTAGAACACTTTTACGTTTAAGACACTATTACTGGAATACACGCTTACATTTACCTCTGTTTATGTACATTACGTCTAATTCGCTGCTTCAGTTAATCACTACATTAATTATTGCGTTTCTCGCGCGCGTTCGAGAGGTCCAGATTCGAATCTACTGCCTCAAAGTAACCATATGTTCTACACTGATGCCCGAACTAAAAGGTGGTGGACAATAATTCTTCACCACCAAGATTGGGCGATTGGGCCCCCTAATCCCCAGTCACCCTTTAGAAGGGGGAGTATGTAAAGTATTTCCTCTTTCCTTCTAGCATGTCTTCGTAGCGTAACGATAGCACACTCGGCGCGTATTCGAGAGGCTCTAGGTTCCTGTCCACGGGATTGCATTGCTCATTTTCATGTCTCCTGCTTCAAAATAACCTAATGTTCTTTAAACTGGATGTTAAATTTATGTAAGCATATTGTTGCAATTATAACTCTCTGCGTTTAATTATTGTAACTTTGTAATTCTGAATGTGGCAGCAGGAGAATGATGTTTTATGTTTTTTGATTTCAACGATAGAATTGTCTTCATATTCGTAGTTAAAGGCTTTAAATATAAACTTTGCATTTATTAGCATTACAAAGAATACTATGCGTGCTGCATTAATACTCTGCACGTTATTTGAGTTTCTAAATATTAGAAATATCGATTTATAGTGAAGTTTTGAAATAGTATCGGTTAACGATGATGAAGTTCAGAAATCCTTTTATCAAGCTGTACCGTTCATCTATCTTCAGAATGAAATCAAAAGTTTTGCTGTTACATGAAATGGGATTCATTGCATGTGCCTGCTTGGAGTTCACCTGCATTTTCACATAATGTTTTCTCCGAATGGAAAGTATCATGCACATTTGCTTAAAAATATACATTTCACATTTTTTTAAACTTCTTTAGAGGCAGTATCGGCCATATATTGGGTATGATCCTGTATTTCCAGAATATTCAGCTGTGTACTTCTAATGTATCGGATATATTTTTTGTCTTCAAAGTTAATAATTGTATGAAAAACCAATCCAGAATCATTTTCATTGAATCATAGGCAGTTAAATGGCGCTTAATTTTTAAAAGTATGTGTAAATATATTATATGTAACAGAATATCAGTATAACGTAACAAAAAACAAAATCCGTTCTCATTGAAACTACAATTTAATAAGACACACCAGCGGCCGAGCATTAAAGTCCATGAACACTGGAAGTTCGGTCCGATGTTCTACTCCAAATGGGCTAGCAGCGGGGCGTTTTCGTGGTTTCCTGCATATGCAACGTGTATACGAGCAAGTTTCCTTTAGAAAGACCTCCCCGAAAGCATCCCTCCCCTTGGGCAGATAGCCCTCGTGGCTTTTCTGTAGTAACATAAAACCAAACCAAAAGCCACAACTTAATGCCTTTTATTTTGAACCAGATTTGAAGAGAAAGATGTCACAGTAACAAAATTGTTCAAAGGTATTTTTACACCAGAATACTGCAATATATGAAAATATTCTAGTAATTCTAGCCGAAAAAAAAATGCAGTTCTTTGAAATGTCTTATATTTCCTTTTATTCCTCAGAAATATAAACATTATGTATCAACTGTCTTACAATAAACATTATGTAAAAAATAATTTTGCACATCATTAAACCTACTTTCAAAATCGTTGAGTCTGCGATTGTGAATAATACTAAAGTTGTAATATAGTGTTTGATGAGCTGCATTACAGTTTTAATAAATAGCAGATTCATCAAAAATTAAACCATTAGTATAGTGACTACATTTATTAAATATCCCAAAGGAAGAAAAATGCAGAACAGTAGGTAGTATATAAATTATGAAGTTTATCTTAATGAGATTAGCCATTAACATAATTTAATTAAGGTGGCGCCACTGAATGTGATAAAGTTTGTCCAAGACTAGTTTAATGATATTAATCGACTAATAACATTAAACGATGAGGAAACGTATACAAAATTGCAATAGAATTTAAGCAGTATGAATATATTAAATAGAAATATAAAAAAGGCAGGTCACGTAGTATTTTAATTATAAAAATGCAAAAGCTTGTGTTTGAACTGTTCATAACGTATTTTGTGCAAAATTTCATTTATGAACTTTTCATAACATTTCTGGAAAATATTTGACCGGTGCTGTGTCCCTAATTTTATACTTAAGAGTTCCTCCCTCATTAGAGGAGAACTTGCTATACCTAAAATTGGGCAAGAAAAACAACCTTAGTTTGGCTTAGATGTTTTCCGGTAACTTTTATTTCAGAGAAAAAGAAATTTTCAGAGCTTTCATTTCAGAGAAACAACATTCTGTAGATGTTTTTAAATTCTGAAGAAGAGGGACCCGCGTCTGAAAGTTCTTAGATTCTTAGATTTGATAGAATTATAGAAAACCTATTTCAAAGTAGATTGATTTTTGCCAACTTAAAAACGGTTGACTAAAAATGAAAAAAACGTTTCGGTCTCTTAGTCGCTTACTTGGTGGGATTTCTTTGCTACATGGCAATTTTTATTACCAATTTTGAATTTTTTTAGCGAATTTACTTCAATTAAAAATATTCTCTAGATTTATATCATACTAATCTGATTTTTGAAAGAAGCGACACATTTTCCATGTTTTCTTATGCAAAGATTAGGACTTCTGTAATATGATAGGAATATCCGGATAATTGAATTAACCGTGGTCCCATGAAGCGGCTTCTGCTGTACAGCAGGTGAAACGGATTGCTTATTGTATTTCCTGCAAATCCGAATCTTGAGTATAGATACATATGTCTGATTGGAAACAATCTTGATGCATCGATATTATATATGACTGCACATCTGAAACAATCCAAACTCAAAAGAGTAAAATAAAAAAAGAGGAAAATGAACAAGCCATTATTCAGCTCGATAGGCAGTTATGTGAGAAAGTGATTATAAAATTCATGGAGAGTATACGATGCTGTAGAGCAAATCTTAGAAACGGTATGCCAAAACATTGCATTTAATTCTTAAAGCTGAATTTACCTGTTGTAAGCATGTAAAAATAGTTTCCATTTAATAAAAATAAAAAATTTTGCTGTGCATATTGAATCCAATGTCTTTATTGGAATATCCTTTTCTCTTTTATTCTTCATAATAAGGCTTTCGGATGTTTAAAAAAATCAACGAATTGTGTGAACACGAGTCTTAAAATTTAATAGCCAAAGTAATATAATCCATTGCTTTATTGGGCAAAAGATATAGAGAGAAAGATCGTGATAATAGTAAAATGTTGAATGCTCTTTAATGACAATTTCATTAATGGTAAATTATCAATGAAAGTTTACATTCCTTATACATGCTGTATGAAATTCTACAAGTTACCCATTTTTACTAGACGAATATGTATTATATACAATGTTCTACTTTATCTGCGATTTCCTGAAACCGCTGTAATTCTAGGTACATATTATCAATAGATGGGTATTAATCTATATTAAATAGCAAAAACAGACGATAAAAATAATGTCATATATAAAACGAAAACAAATGCACTAAATTTTGATAGTTTAAAATTAAATTTTCCTGTTCAAAAATCTATGCAGGGATCTCTTATCTTACTTTTTGACACCCTCCAATTTCAGAGTATAATCGCTATTGATTTACTAAAACAGTTCCATAGTTGTAAATAGCTTTAAATCAGTTTACTTTATTTGATATGTGAGACCGAAAGACAGCCTGCAAATTTTAGTTAAGCTTTGCAAAATTTTGTTGCACTGTTAATTCCACCCATTCTGCTTATGCTAACAATCGGAAGAATTACTTTTTTAATTATTATTGTTCGATTATTATGATTTTAATTAATTATTATTTTAATTCATAAATTGAGATTAAATATATTTTAGTGATCTGAATTTAAAATTTTGGGTTCCTTTTCAGATAACTTTATGTTTTTATTTTATTTGGATATATATAGAAATGCCAAATGTAATTCTAAAGGAATATTATGGAACAAGAAATATTTATTGTTATATTTTAAGAAACTAAATTCAGTATTTCATGGCATTAATTTATGTTAATTACTATATTTATGTACCCTAGACTTAGAACAAAATAAACTAAGATATTTTGAAATTCAATTTTGATTAAAAATAAGTTAAATAAACCAAATAATTTATTTAGGATAAAATTTTGTTAAAGAAAATTCCTTTTTATTGGAATATACAAAGAAATGCAAAACGTAATTCTAAAGGAATGATGTGAAGAAAGAAGCTTATTTATTTTTATAATTAATTAAATTGAGTATATTATCCTATAGCTTTATGTTACTTACAGAATTCATGTACACTATGCTTAAACTGAAAATAACGGAGATATTTCAATATCAGCTTCATTAAAAGCAGATTATTGGTTTGGTTTATTTGATTATGGTAAACCACTCGAATGTTATCTGCCCAAGGAGAGAAATGAATTCGTGGAAAACTGGCAAACTGGCTCATATTCACGTTACACATAGGAAAAATCTCGAAAACGCCCATGCAGCCTGCCCGTTCGCCGGGATTCCAGCCTCAGAGCGAAGTCGCTGAACTAACAGAATTAAGCGACTTTAACGATCGACCGCTGGCGGACCATAGAAAATAAATTAAATAAAAAAAAATTCATTTATTCAGATTAAAATAATTTTAATTAAAATTTTATGAAAACAATATATTCCTTTTTTAAATGAGCAATCCTTTCAGTTGTGACAGAACAGGAAAATTTTTCACAATTAATTTTATTATTAATTATCTTTCCTTAATACAGTTGCGAATTCGAATTTTACAATGATAGTGTTTTATACGGCAGTGTTTTTATACAGCGTTTCTCTGAACAGATAATTCGCCATCACGATTAAGGTAGAAATGCTCTTATTCCGATTATAGAGGGAAAAACTCCAAACCCCCATCTAGGCATTATCCTCGGCGATATTTGAGTCGATCGAAGTACCAATGTTTGCAGCTTGTACTGCTCGGATATCGAACTACTAGTGTTTAATGGTTTAAGCGCTCGATTGAAACATAGGATCAGGCTAGTAATAGCCACCACTTTCTCCCAGAAAAATTCAAATGTGTCTTCAGATATCAGCAACGAGACACACTCGTTGAAGTTAAATGCGGTGTGAATTGTTAACCCCGAGAAATACTTGTCGCTTCGCATTTTCCAATCCCCAGAATGCGGCGAAAAGGAAAATACGAGATTTATGGCCAATTATACAATAAATAAATTAGATTTATGGCCTAATTGGTCACATTATACAGTGCAAAATTCACTTAAAAAGAGGGGAAATAGGAATGCATTTCCAACCTCTCTTTTCATCTGGCAGTGCGAACACAACTCCGCGCTTGAAAGCATGACTTTAGAGGATCGTCGTATCCCCGTTTTTCCGAAAATAGACTAGGGAATACAAAAGAATTTTTCGCCTTCTGATAGGGTGATGCTATTCAACATTCTTGAGTGGGACAAGTAGATGGTTGAAGCTGATTTAACCGAACTTCTAAGTAGCATTGGCAGCTGGTGAAAGAAGGGAATAATCATTTCTATCGTAAAATGAGAAAGGTTTCAGAGTATAAACATTTAATCTTTGCGGGAAAAATTAGGTAGAAAATATTTGAGATTTGTGGGAGGGTGAAGTGGTTAAGCAGTGATATTATACCATTCATTAGGATCAATTCATCTCTCAACCTATGCGATTCCATGATATATTAGTAAAAAACTGAATGGGTATAAGAATTGTAATAAATTAAATAAATGTGTTGTTTAATAAAATGCGTGAACATTAGTTTATTCAAACTTAATATATTTAAGAATGCATTATACGTAATAGAATGTTAGGAAGATGTGTTTGTTTACATCTCTAGTAGAACTCCCCACATATTATTACGCAAATTACGTATAGGAATATAAAATTTGGCATGAAACCAGAATGCTAAAATAATTCTGCGATATTGGGCTTAAAACATTTTTATTAAATTTGTTCTTAGCATCTGGGTGCTAATGTTTGGTTAACTGACTATAATCCTCTTATAGAAATATTGTTACGAGGATATTTTTAATAGTTGTTGAAAAGTGAACTAATAAAAGTCGTTAGAAACTTCCATAGCAAACACACATATCAGATGTCTTCAAAATACTGTTTTGATGACACTTCTTTCATTATTGATGTGATTGATTATCTTCTTCTATTGTTTACATGAGCGCAGCCTACTTTGTTTAAATATCCTCTTGCTACGCATAATTACTCTTAAACCTTAATCGTCGAAAGCAAAATCAAGAAATATATGAAGCTTCTCATTTTTGCCTTTGGACATTTTCCAATATATTGAGCTTAAAACATTCTATTAAGATATACTTAGCGGCTGAAGCTTAATGCTTCAAATATTTTCTTAAGTTTTAGAATTTGCTTTTTAAGGATTCCCAGTTTAATATATATTGTACAATATGCGTTTAAAGAATTCATCTGTAAATTTACTTCTGTGAGAAATAGCATTTTTAAATGAAAAATAAGCTGTGCAGAAAATTATGGGAATTTCATAATCTTACAATAAGCGAATCGTAGTAAAAATGATGATGTTAAACATACTCAAATATTTGGTCTTCTTTGCAACTCGATGCCATAAAATGCTGAATTCTAGCTCTACTAATTTATATAAAGAATTAATTATATTTTACATGCCCTATTTAAGAAAGCCATCTTTTCCCTCTTTATTTGCTTTCAAAGTTTTTGAAAATACGTATTCTTAGAGTGTATTCATATTTTTGAAAATATGTTCAGTTTCAGATTTAAAATCGATATGCATTCTTTAAAAGATAATTTTGTGTAGCATTCAAGTATAATTTAAGGTTTTAAAGAAAGAATGGCTCATATAAAGCGCAACTAACCTCGAAAAACTAAGGCTGCTTCTTTAACCCATTATATTTCTTTCATTGATATCCAAATTATGACTACAAAAGAATGATAGTTGCTTATTTTAAAGTTTTTGATGACGAGATCTCTGCGTGTTAATTTTGAATTTCTTTCACATTAATTTGAATATCAGCATTTGTAAACAAAGTAATTATGGGTTCTAAGCGTTTTGCATTACATAATAAATGAATCTTGCCATCAAACTTCTATGAAATTTGGCTGCCATTATTCGATAGTTAGTTATGGCATTGTCTTGATGGTTGCAAAACATTTATATGTAAGTCCAAATAAAGTTTTTCAGCTGATGTTTCCAGGTGGACTGTAAAACGCAATCAGAATAAAAACTTCTTAAGAGTCGTACGTATGTGAAGAAACCTTTCATTGATGAAAAATATGCTTATTCGGCTCCACTGGGCACGAGATCGTGTAGTATAAATTGGAGATTAATAGCATGTCTGGAATGATGAAACAAAACTTTAACACCCAATAAAAGAGTCGCATTTACGTGTTTTTATCGTGATGAAAGGTTCAAACCATATTGCACTGCAGCAGCATTTAAGCATCTTATTTTAGTTATGGTACGGGGTTTTGTCTTAGTAACGAATGGATACATTTCACATCGTAAATGGAAAAATTATTAAGGTTCAGTACAGTTATGAACTTGAAAACAATGCTTCTTTCTAATATTAACATATTTACAAATTCCAGGATAATAATGTGTTATGCTATCAAGAAGGAGTAGAGAGATGCTTTTCTTATAAATTAATTTAAAAATTGCAATGAACTACACATTTGCCACATCATTATCCTATTTAAAATATTCGGTGATGAAAGGTGAAAGTCATTTCAAATAATTCAAGGAAAAAATAAAGTTAACTGAAGCTATAATTCCATGCTAGTATCACCTAATTTCGATTGAATAAGGCTGGAAAACTGCAAATGGTATGCTCAAAGCAATGCAATTTAAAATAATTTTTAAAATATGATTAGATTTGCGAAATACAATTTTCATAAAGTGTTGCAGAACTTTCGCAGCAAGTTATATATTATAATATGTTTTTATTTGCAGCCATTTCCCCCCCCCCGAAAAAAAAAGAAAACTCCTCAGGAACTAGTTCTTAATTGACAAGCTACGATTAAAATACAGATTAAATTAATTAACAGAACCGGAATTGATACAACAAAAGTTTAAAATACTGTAAAGAAAGTCTCATGTGATCTCAAGCTTCGAAATTATTGTTTAAATTGAGCGCGCTTTGTTAGAGGAGGACAGTTCGGGAAGTGGTCACCATCTATGACGTGGTGTTGCAGAAGTTCACTTAAACTATAAAAAATGTCAATCATTTTCGAGTGGACAGCCAAGCAGTCCAACTGCTAGTCGGAGCACAGCTACTGTATGAGGGCAATCTGCTAAACTGTCAATATCCTGGTTGCAGACTTTGCTTTTAATGCGACGTTTGGAGACAGCTAACAGAAGAACGTTGTCCTCTGTAACCTTATAGTCTGTTTAAAAGAAGTTTTATTGGAAGCATATTGTGTTATTTTCGTACTTTTCTTTGCCAAACCATCCACTATTTCATTCTTAAATACACCTCAATAAGATGATATCCATTGCAGAACGATTTTCTTTTGGGAATGAGATAAATATTGCAGCAAGTTATACTCCTTGTTTTTATCAAGTAATGTTTTAAGAAATTTTATTTCTCTTTAATTATATTTACTTTGTGTCTGTATTTGTGGCCATCCCACTGCGTGTGCGCATTATATAATCCCCGTTTGCGCGATTTGTTATAGTTTTTCTAGGTTCCAAAATGAAAATTTTACAATGAATTATTCTAAAATATATACCAATGCTTTTCAAACTAAGTGTATCGTAGTTCTGTTAATATGAGTTTCAAAAATGCAAACTTCTAGAACGCTGCTGATTGCTTTACAGTTTAATAACATACAGAAAAAAGTAAGGCTTTTCATCTTTAATAATTCATTATGTTTTTATCCTCAATCTGAATCTTGATGGAATAATTTGATCTTGCTCAGGAACTAAACAAAAAAATTCTTTTGTTTTTACATTCTAATCTGTACCGCCAGCAATTTTAATATTCTTAAGAACGTCAAGTTTTTTTTTTGTATTATATATATATATATATATATATATATATATATTATATTTATATATGTATAAACTTTTGTTTGTAAATATTTTAATTATGTCCGTACTTCAATGAATAGTTTTAAAACAAGCAAAATCAAATGCATGTACCTAAGCTAATTTTTGTACCTAAATGCTAAAACGGATCTTACATCATATGATCATCTTACATCAATTAATTGAAGGTTTTTCAATGTTTTGTTTTCATTTTAACTCAGCAAATTGTTTACAGATTAAAATATTACAGTGATATGTTAAGCCATTTTTTAATTAAAGTGTTAATTAACATAATATTACAGTACTATATATTAAGATAGTTTACCACTGCATATACCTAGAACCGTGACATTTTCTAGTCTGACTGTCTTGTCAACATAATATTGAAATTTTATAGGAATGTTTTGCATAAAATTTCGTAATACTGAAAAATAAAATTTTTATTAATGTTAAGGCTTCTAAACAGCTGAACATACAAAGCAATGAAAGAAGTACCTACGATAACGTTAGGCTAAATATTTTCCTGTTGCTATTCTCAGTGTAGAAGCTTCTAATAGCCAATATTTGAATCGAATTGAAATCGAATGAAAAATTTAAATCAAATGATTTTTCACATATGAGAAGTGATGAGCTCGCTTTAAAATTTATTCTTCTGAACACGATGTCATGAAGCTTGCAAATTCATTTCTCATTTGAAAAGAGTAATATCAGACAGACTATTTTGTTGCTATCCTAACACTTACAGGATTGAATCATTTTGAGTTAAATATTTCTGAGCTCCATATTACTGCAATGTTTCGTTGCTAACCTGATACATACAGAAAATGACTCATTTTCAGTGAAATGGTTCCTAACTGACCATTACTGCACAGCATGTGTGTTACACAGTGTGTGTTTTATAGATTGTGGAATTACATACTGTGTTTATTTGCGTAATCCGCTCCCCTTTAATTTACTAATTTTATCATTGAAAATTGACGGTTCGAATGACGCGGTAATCCAACAGTAATAATATAGCAAATGCAAAGTAGTCGTAAGTAAACTACATGTAACTATCAAATATTTTTTCTTTAATAGAAATCTGCTTTCAGTAAGAATGTATAAGGTTCATATTAAATATCTAATAAGATATTTTCATTTCTAATTCTCTGTAATTGAATCTCGTCCGTTTTTATTCTAGTCTCTACTGCTCCTTAGGCCTGAAATCATGCACAAAAAATTACACAAGATGAATGTGCAGTTATCTCAGCATAATCGTAGATTTAAAGCCCGTTTGTTTTGGCTTTTTGCCCAGATGTGTCGGTCTTGTATAAGACTACTATGACGTTCGTTAGAGGGGAAAGGTCTGGTGCGATCTTCGCAGGTAATATATGTGGGTATATCTTTTTAATAAAAAGAAATCGATCAATACGTGAAGGAATCCATTTTAAAATTTAAGGAAGCAGGTTTTCTGAACGCATCGAAGATGAGGGAAGTTATGAAAATATTTTTAAATTTTCAGAACGTGGCACTAAATAGCTAAAGGGAAATTTCCTGAGGAAATTCATTATTACATCAAAAACGATCATCCAAAGTGCAATATATCGAAAGAAATTAAGAGATGTAAAGTGTATGTATATGTAGAATCTTAGTACCTTATATTCAAACAGAAGCTAATGAGTAAGCAGAATTGAAAGAATTTGCAAAATGTAAAGTGAATGTTTTATATAAAATGCGAGACATAATCTATCGTAAAGCTACAAAGTTGTATAGGATTGATCTTGATAATCAAAAATATACTATAGTTCTTGCTGCAATAAGCACGTGTCTTTTCTACAAGAAAATAATCCGAGAAGTCACCGGAAGAACCTTTTTTAAAAGCTGGTTTACAAACTTCAATAACAGTTCTATTAGCTGAAAACAAATTATTATATTCTATGATAAAAAGAACATTGTTCAAAATAGCACCACATTTGTGCGTGGGTGTGCCTGAAATTGTCATGTGAAAAATGTGTATGTCTTTTTATTAGATATTACCTATATAAATAAATATAAATATTCCTGCTTTCATAAATAAACTGCTGATCTTCTCGTGCATTTATTGCACTTTTTGACATAGGTTTTTCAAAATTATGAAAAAAATTAAAACGTTTTCCAAAATAGAAAAGTATATTATTTTCCTTCTCTAAAGTGAAAGGCAACAATCAGCATTTCATTAAAATATAGAGAAATAAAGTCGAATCAAAATAAAGGTGCATACACTTATAACAGTAAGAAATATATTTCTAGAGCAAATCAGTGCAGTAATCATTGATACACGTATCTTTTTGCTACCGTGGCGATTTTTAGTTTTTCTGATAAACATTTTATTAAGAGTTTAATATAAATTAACTATGCATGCAAGCATTCAATAATATTCAATTTTTGTTAACATTTCTGCCTTTATTAAGTACAGAGCGGGTGCATGGTTAAAAGAGGCTATTATGTGCTCATGAAGCAATGTATGTAGACCGATCACACGGTGATTTTGACGCAAAACTAAAAGGAACTCCTTGGAGGAAATTTAAAGAAAAGTGATTTATATTCGTTTTGATTGCTAAATATATTATGATAATTTACATTTTGAGAGATCTAAGCTTTGCAAATGACATTTGCAAGCGAGTGAGGAAATAAATAAATATGTTTTCTCATTATTATTATTTGCATTAAAAATATACGGATCTTTGACTGGTTTTAATTTATAATGACATAACATCGTAGTAATATTTTCTATCATTTCATATTTCCATTTTGAATAGCATTCATTTAATACATTTTAGATATTTTAAGTATTATAAAACTATAAATTAGTAAAGAGCGATATAAAATCTGCCTGAAGTTTTCAAATAAGGAGATCAAAATGCTGTGATTTTGAGTAATATCCGTAATGCGTAATTAAAAGCTTTGTAGCACATACTTTTTTTTCCATATTAAAACCATCCTAAT
This sequence comes from Stegodyphus dumicola, assembly GCF_044657685.1. NCBI lineage: Eukaryota > Metazoa > Arthropoda > Arachnida > Araneae > Eresidae > Stegodyphus > Stegodyphus dumicola. The sequence goes on along the minus strand of NC_140777.1, from coordinate 110,119,798 downwards.
AAATCCTAAACTTAATAAATTCTGTACCTACTGGCAAATAACATGATAGGTTATTATGGGTAGAAAATATGTTCTGTTTTTCCAAAACGTAAATAAATCAGAGAGCAGGAATCATATCGAAAACGTTTAAGCTTCTGCTAAAGCAATATCTATACTTCTATATAAACAAACAATGCTATGTGAAACATTTTATCTCACTGTCCATGTATAAAGGTACAAAAATGTTCATATAAGAACAGATTATGTTCATATTGGAAAAACAATCTCAGAAGTATGTATCAATCGAACTCTTCTCAGACTTGCGCAGGAAACAACTATGTCATTATTACCGCCTAATATACCTAAACAGAGGAAATTAAAAATAATAAAAGATATCTATTTAAAACTTACTTTGTTTGTATTAGTAACTCTCTTATAATAGAAGTTAAGGGTGAAAATATTGGACTAAAATTTTAAAGAATAAAAAATAGCAAGATTATAATTAAAGCATAATACTATTCTTTAGGTAAGTATATTGAACTGAAGAAAATAAAAATAGTAATAGAAATAAAAAATAGCAAGATTATAATTAAAGCATAATACTATTCTTTAGGTAAGTATATTGAACTGAAGAAAATAAAAATAGTCATAGAAATAAAAAATAGCAAGATTATAATTAAAGCATAATACTATTCTTTAGGTAAGTATATTGAACTGAAGAAAATAAAAATAGTCATAGAAATAAAAAATAGCAAGATTATAATTAAAGCATAATACTATTCTTTAGGTAAGTATATTGAACTGAAGAAAATAAAAATAGTCATAGAAATAAAAAATAGCAAGATTATAATTAAAGCATAATACTATTCTTTAGGTAAGTATATTGAACTGAAGAAAATAAAAATAGTCATAGAAATAAAAAATAGCAAGATTATAATTAAAGCATAATACTATTCTTTAGGTAAGTATATTGAACTGAAGAAAATAAAAATAGTCATAGAAATAAAAAAATAGCAAGATTATAATTAAAGCATAATACTATTCTTTAGGTAAGTATATTGAACTGAAGAAAATAAAAATAGTCATAGAAATAAAAAAATAGCAAGATTATAATTAAAGCATAATACTATTCTTTAGGTAAGTATATTGAACTGAAGAAAATAAAAATAGTCATAGAAATAAAAAAATAGCAAGATTATAATTAAAGCATAATACTATTCTTTAGGTAAGTATATTGAACTGAAGAAAATAAAAATAGTCATAGAAATAAAAAATAGCAAGATTATAATTAAAGCATAATACTATTCTTTAGGTAAGTATATTGAACTGAAGAAAATAAAAATAGTCATAGAAATAAAAAATAGCAAGATTATAATTAAAGCATAATACTATTCTTTAGGTAAGTATATTGAACTGAAGAAAATAAAAATAGTCATAGAAATAAAAAATAGCAAGATTATAATTAAAGCATAATACTATTCTTTAGGTAAGTATATTGAACTGAAGAAAATAAAAATAGTCATAGAAATAAAAAATAGCAAGATTATAATTAAAGCATAATACTATTCTTTAGGTAAGTATATTGAACTGAAGAAAATAAAAATAGTCATAGAAATAAAAAATAGCAAGATTATAATTAAAGCATAATACTATTCTTTAGGTAAGTATATTGAACTGAAGAAAATAAAAATAGTCATAGAAATAAAAAATAGCAAGATTATAATTAAAGCATAATACTATTCTTTAGGTAAGTATATTGAACTGAAGAAAATAAAAATAGTCATAGAAATAAAAAATAGCAAGATTATAATTAAAGCATAATACTATTCTTTAGGTAAGTATATTGAACTGAAGAAAATAAAAATAGTCATAGAAATAAAAAATAGCAAGATTATAATTAAAGCATAATACTATTCTTTAGGTAAGTATATTGAACTGAAGAAAATAAAAATAGTCATAGAAATAAAAAAATAGCAAGATTATAATTAAAGCATAATACTATTCTTTAGGTAAGTATATTGAACTGAAGAAAATAAAAATAGTCATAGAAATAAAAAATAGCAAGATTATAATTAAAGCATAATACTATTCTTTAGGTAAGTATATTGAACTGAAGAAAATAAAAATAGTCATAGAAATAAAAAATAGCAAGATTATAATTAAAGCATAATACTATTCTTTAGGTAAGTATATTGAACTGAAGAAAATAAAAATAGTCATAGAAATAAAAAAATAGCAAGATTATAATTAAAGCATAATACTATTCTTTAGGTAAGTATATTGAACTGAAGAAAATAAAAATAGTCATAGAAATAAAAAAATAGCAAGATTATAATTAAAGCATAATACTATTCTTTAGGTAAGTATATTGAACTGAAGAAAATAAAAATAGTCATAGAAATAAAAAAATAGCAAGATTATAATTAAAGCATAATACTATTCTTTAGGTAAGTATATTGAACTGAAGAAAATAAAAATAGTCATAGAAATAAAAAAATAGCAAGATTATAATTAAAGCATAATACTATTCTTTAGGTAAGTATATTGAACTGAAGAAAATAAAAATAGTCATAGAAATAAAAAAATAGCAAGATTATAATTAAAGCATAATACTATTCTTTAGGTAAGTATATTGAACTGAAGAAAATAAAAATAGTCATAGAAATAAAAAAATAGCAAGATTATAATTAAAGCATAATACTATTCTTTAGGTAAGTATATTGAACTGAAGAAAATAAAAATAGTCATAGAAATAAAAAAATAGCAAGATTATAATTAAAGCATAATACTATTCTTTAGGTAAGTATATTGAACTGAAGAAAATAAAAATAGTCATAGAAATAAAAAAATAGCAAGATTATAATTAAAGCATAATACTATTCTTTAGGTAAGTATATTGAACTGAAGAAAATAAAAATAGTCATAGAAATAAAAAAATAGCAAGATTATAATTAAAGCATAATACTATTCTTTAGGTAAGTATATTGAACTGAAGAAAATAAAAATAGTCATAGAAATAAAAAAATAGCAAGATTATAATTAAAGCATAATACTATTCTTTAGGTAAGTATATTGAACTGAAGAAAATAAAAATAGTCATAGAAATAAAAAAATAGCAAGATTATAATTAAAGCATAATACTATTCTTTAGGTAAGTATATTGAACTGAAGAAAATAAAAATAGTCATAGAAATAAAAAAATAGCAAGATTATAATTAAAGCATAATACTATTCTTTAGGTAAGTATATTGAACTGAAGAAAATAAAAATAGTCATAGAAATAAAAAAATAGCAAGATTATAATTAAAGCATAATACTATTCTTTAGGTAAGTATATTGAACTGAAGAAAATAAAAATAGTCATAGAAATAAAAAAATAGCAAGATTATAATTAAAGCATAATACTATTCTTTAGGTAAGTATATTGAACTGAAGAAAATAAAAATAGTCATAGAAATAAAAAAATAGCAAGATTATAATTAAAGCATAATACTATTCTTTAGGTAAGTATATTGAACTGAAGAAAATAAAAATAGTCATAGAAATAAAAAAATAGCAAGATTATAATTAAAGCATAATACTATTCTTTAGGTAAGTATATTGAACTGAAGAAAATAAAAATAGTCATAGAAATAAAAAAATAGCAAGATTATAATTAAAGCATAATACTATTCTTTAGGTAAGTATATTGAACTGAAGAAAATAAAAATAGTCATAGAAATAAAAAAATAGCAAGATTATAATTAAAGCATAATACTATTCTTTAGGTAAGTATATTGAACTGAAGAAAATAAAAATAGTCATAGAAATAAAAAAATAGCAAGATTATAATTAAAGCATAATACTATTCTTTAGGTAAGTATATTGAACTGAAGAAAATAAAAATAGTCATAGAAATAAAAAAATAGCAAGATTATAATTAAAGCATAATACTATTCTTTAGGTAAGTATATTGAACTGAAGAAAATAAAAATAGTCATAGAAATAAAAAAATAGCAAGATTATAATTAAAGCATAATACTATTCTTTAGGTAAGTATATTGAACTGAAGAAAATAAAAATAGTCATAGAAATAAAAAATAGCAAGATTATAATTAAAGCATAATACTATTCTTTAGGTAAGTATATTGAACTGAAGAAAATAAAAATAGTCATAGAAATAAAAAATAGCAAGATTATAATTAAAGCATAATACTATTCTTTAGGTAAGTATATTGAACTGAAGAAAATAAAAATAGTCATAGAAATAAAAAATAGCAAGATTATAATTAAAGCATAATACTATTCTTTAGGTAAGTATATTGAACTGAAGAAAATAAAAATAGTCATAGAAATAAAAAATAGCAAGATTATAATTAAAGCATAATACTATTCTTTAGGTAAGTATATTGAACTGAAGAAAATAAAAATAGTCATAGAAATAAAAAATAGCAAGATTATAATTAAAGCATAATACTATTCTTTAGGTAAGTATATTGAACTGAAGAAAATAAAAATAGTCATAGAAATAAAAAATAGCAAGATTATAATTAAAGCATAATACTATTCTTTAGGTAAGTATATTGAACTGAAGAAAATAAAAATAGTCATAGAAATAAAAAATAGCAAGATTATAATTAAAGCATAATACTATTCTTTAGGTAAGTATATTGAACTGAAGAAAATAAAAATAGTCATAGAAATAAAAAATAGCAAGATTATAATTAAAGCATAATACTATTCTTTAGGTAAGTATATTGAACTGAAGAAAATAAAAATAGTCATAGAAATAAAAAATAGCAAGATTATAATTAAAGCATAATACTATTCTTTAGGTAAGTATATTGAACTGAAGAAAATAAAAATAGTCATAGAAATAAAAAATAGCAAGATTATAATTAAAGCATAATACTATTCTTTAGGTAAGTATATTGAACTGAAGAAAATAAAAATAGTCATAGAAATAAAAAATAGCAAGATTATAATTAAAGCATAATACTATTCTTTAGGTAAGTATATTGAACTGAAGAAAATAAAAATAGTCATAGAAATAAAAAATAGCAAGATTATAATTAAAGCATAATACTATTCTTTAGGTAAGTATATTGAACTGAAGAAAATAAAAATAGTCATAGAAATAAAAAATAGCAAGATTATAATTAAAGCATAATACTATTCTTTAGGTAAGTATATTGAACTGAAGAAAATAAAAATAGTCATAGAAATAAAAAATAGCAAGATTATAATTAAAGCATAATACTATTCTTTAGGTAAGTATATTGAACTGAAGAAAATAAAAATAGTCATAGAAATAAAAAATAGCAAGATTATAATTAAAGCATAATACTATTCTTTAGGTAAGTATATTGAACTGAAGAAAATAAAAATAGTCATAGAAATAAAAAATAGCAAGATTATAATTAAAGCATAATACTATTCTTTAGGTAAGTATATTGAACTGAAGAAAATAAAAATAGTCATAGAAATAAAAAATAGCAAGATTATAATTAAAGCATAATACTATTCTTTAGGTAAGTATATTGAACTGAAGAAAATAAAAATAGTCATAGAAATAAAAAATAGCAAGATTATAATTAAAGCATAATACTATTCTTTAGGTAAGTATATTGAACTGAAGAAAATAAAAATAGTCATAGAAATAAAAAATAGCAAGATTATAATTAAAGCATAATACTATTCTTTAGGTAAGTATATTGAACTGAAGAAAATAAAAATAGTCATAGAAATAAAAAATAGCAAGATTATAATTAAAGCATAATACTATTCTTTAGGTAAGTATATTGAACTGAAGAAAATAAAAATAGTCATAGAAATAAAAAATAGCAAGATTATAATTAAAGCATAATACTATTCTTTAGGTAAGTATATTGAACTGAAGAAAATAAAAATAGTCATAGAAATAAAAAAATAGCAAGATTATAATTAAAGCATAATACTATTCTTTAGGTAAGTATATTGAACTGAAGAAAATAAAAATAGTCATAGAAATAAAAAAATAGCAAGATTATAATTAAAGCATAATACTATTCTTTAGGTAAGTATATTGAACTGAAGAAAATAAAAATAGTCATAGAAATAAAAAATAGCAAGATTATAATTAAAGCATAATACTATTCTTTAGGTAAGTATATTGAACTGAAGAAAATAAAAATAGTCATAGAAATAAAAAAATAGCAAGATTATAATTAAAGCATAATACTATTCTTTAGGTAAGTATATTGAACTGAAGAAAATAAAAATAGTCATAGAAATAAAAAAATAGCAAGATTATAATTAAAGCATAATACTATTCTTTAGGTAAGTATATTGAACTGAAGAAAATAAAAATAGTCATAGAAATAAAAAAATAGCAAGATTATAATTAAAGCATAATACTATTCTTTAGGTAAGTATATTGAACTGAAGAAAATAAAAATAGTCATAGAAATAAAAAATAGCAAGATTATAATTAAAGCATAATACTATTCTTTAGGTAAGTATATTGAACTGAAGAAAATAAAAATAGTCATAGAAATAAAAAAATAGCAAGATTATAATTAAAGCATAATACTATTCTTTAGGTAAGTATATTGAACTGAAGAAAATAAAAATAGTCATAGAAATAAAAAAATAGCAAGATTATAATTAAAGCATAATACTATTCTTTAGGTAAGTATATTGAACTGAAGAAAATAAAAATAGTCATAGAAATAAAAAAATAGCAAGATTATAATTAAAGCATAATACTATTCTTTAGGTAAGTATATTGAACTGAAGAAAATAAAAATAGTCATAGAAATAAAAAAATAGCAAGATTATAATTAAAGCATAATACTATTCTTTAGGTAAGTATATTGAACTGAAGAAAATAAAAATAGTCATAGAAATAAAAAAATAGCAAGATTATAATTAAAGCATAATACTATTCTTTAGGTAAGTATATTGAACTGAAGAAAATAAAAATAGTCATAGAAATAAAAAAATAGCAAGATTATAATTAAAGCATAATACTATTCTTTAGGTAAGTATATTGAACTGAAGAAAATAAAAATAGTCATAGAAATAAAAAAATAGCAAGATTATAATTAAAGCATAATACTATTCTTTAGGTAAGTATATTGAACTGAAGAAAATAAAAATAGTCATAGAAATAAAAAAATAGCAAGATTATAATTAAAGCATAATACTATTCTTTAGGTAAGTATAT